>NC_064868.1:121295878-122768378 GCF_024139225.1 Suncus etruscus
AGTATTGAAAAATTTGGAGATGTTGGGGGGCTTCATATGCAGTTGTGAACTTTAGAAATTTCAGTATCTGTGAAGCTGAACTGATGAGCTGATATTGTGGGAAGTCTGGATGTTGTGTGACTGTTTGGGCATTTAAAAGTAAATTGGGGAGGGACACAAGAAGAAGACCTTAGGCCAAGAAGACCCCAGAGTTTTCAGCCTTCCAACCAGTGTACCTTTAGGATTTTATTTATTTATTATCCGTTTAATGCTTCTTTGGAGATTTAGTCTTGAAGAGGAAGTTGAGCCATTGGTGTGGCAGAGATTATAGTGTATAGTTTTCTCACTTTTGCTTTCATATCCTCTTGAGTCCTTCCATGGTTCCTTTAAGTTTTTTTAAACAACTTTAATATTTTCATTCTAAATTCTTGATCAGAGAAGCTATATAGGTGTCTAATATTAGTTGAGTCTTCAGATCTTTATCTTCACTCACTAGGTGTAATGGGGTTCTGCACTATTTTTTCATTGCGACCTTCACAGTATAGTGGTGCTTTTTGTGTTATGGTAGGGCTCCTTGACAAGATGAAATGTATGGTTGTAAAGCAAAGCAAAGCAGCTGTGCTCTTGCCAGGGTTCAATAACTTCAGTTCAGTTCAAATGATGTTGCTTTATTCCATAATCTTCCATAGGCTCCTGCTGCTCTGGCCATCTGGTCTCACCTTAGTTCAGTTCCAATAGGCCTTTTTTTTACTTTTAAAAGAAGAATATAATGTACATAGCACAAAGTATACTAGACCTTAGTAAATCTGTCAAAAATTGTTCACAAGGAGCAACAAAACAGCACAGCAGGCAGGGCACTTGGCTTCCACTTAGTCAACTTAAACTTGATCCCCAGCATTCAAAGTCATCTCCTAAGCCTACTATGAGTAACTCTTGCATGCAGAATCAAGAGTAAACCCTGAACATTCTGGGTATGGCCCTAAAACAAAAAATTAAAATTTCTCTTTTAGGAATATGGGAGGCATCACTTTACCCAACTTTAAATTGTGTTACAAAGCAACAGTTATTAAAACAACATGATATTGGAATAAAGACAGACCATCAGATCAATGGAGCATTATTCATGTATACATGAATACAAAATATTCATGAATACTATGAGTATTCATAGTATGTTCTCAAGACATGCAATAAATTAATCTTTGATAAAGGGGCAAGAAATCTAAAATGGAACAAGAAAAGCCTCTTCAACAAGTGGCATTGGGACAACTGGTCAGCAACATGCAAACAAGCGAACTCAGATCTCCATCTAATATCCTGCACAAAGGTCAAATGCAACGGATTAAAGACCTTTATATAAGACCCTGAAACCCATAAATTATATAGAACAACATTTGGTAAAAACACTTCATAACATTGAGACTAAATGCATCTCCAAGGAGGAAATATCACTGTCCAAACAAGTGGAAGTAGAGATAAATAGATGAGACTATATTAAGCTGAGAATCTTCTTCAACTCAAAGAAAATATTGTCTAAAATACAAAAGCCACCTACAGAATGGGAGAAACTATTCACCCAATATATATCAGATAAGGGGCCAATATCTAAGATATACAAGTTACTGACAGAATTAACAAGAAATAATCTAACCCCATCAAAAATTGGGAGAAGAAATGCACAAATACTTTCTCAAAGAAGAAGTACAAATGGCATAAGGCAAATGAAAAATGCTCCACATCACTAATCATCAGGGAGATGCAAATCAAAACAACAATGAGGTATCACCTCACACCAAAGAGACTGGCACACATCACAAAGAATAAGAACAATTAGTGCTGGCAGGGGATGTGGAGAGAATGGAATTCTCATTCACTACTGGTGGGAATGCTGTCTAGTCCAGTGTTTATGGAAAACAATATGGGGATTTCTCAAAAAAAAACCTGGAAATTGAGCTCCTATATGATCCAGCTATATCACTCCTATGAATTTACCCCAGGAACAAAAATAACACAATACAAAATTCCCTTCCTCACACCTATATTAATTGCAGCACTATTTACAATAGACAGAATCTGGAAACAATCCAGATGCCCTTCAACAGAGGAATGGCTAAAGAAACTGGTACATATACAGAATGGAAGATTATGCAACCATCAAGATAGATGAAATCATGAAATTTTCCTACACATGGGTGGATATGGAAACTATTATGCTGAGTGAAATAAGCCAGAGGGAGAGAGATAGACACAAAACAGTCCTCACTCATCTATGGGCTTTAAGAAAAATAAATATCCAGAGACAAGAGAGATGAGGCCTGGAAGGACAGTCTCACAATATGAAGCTCACCACAAAGAGTGGTGAGGGCAGGTAGAGAAATAACTACACTGACAGCTATGGTGACAATGTCAATGAGTGAAAGAAGTAGAACACCTGTCTTGAATACAGGCAGGGGTTAGGGCTGAAGGGAGATGGGGGGACATTGGTGATGGGAATGCTGCACTGGTGAAGGGGGATTTATATATGACTGAAACCCAATTACAAACATGTTTGTATCATGGTGATTAAATAAAGATATTATTTTAAAAAATTAAATAAAATTGCTCTTTTATATATAACCATTAAAATTAATTGACCAAAGGATAACTATTTAAAATATTTTGGGACTAGTGTTATAGCTCTGTGTTAGAGTGAATACCTCTAAATTGTAAGGATTTGGGTTCCATAATTTCTAGCAATAGATACAAGATATAATATTTTAGAATTACAAAATTATTTTTGTGGTATAAGGTCAGTTCTATCCCTACCACAATGAGGTAAATGTCAGTTTTATTTTCATCATACTTTAAGTATTTTTTGATAATTAGAGGTAAACATTTGGAAGAACTCTGCCCTCTATAAACGGTCAACTTAAAGTTGGACCAGCCAGACTTTGTTGTCCTAGACTACAAATAGCATTTTTACCTGACTATCCCTCATATTTCATAACAATTAGAACAACATCAATAACACATGAAAGAGCGGGACAGCCTGATCAATGTGTCTGTTGGAACACACTGACCAAGGGTAGTACTATGCTAAATGGTTAACAATGACCTCAGATTTGTTGAGTTCACAGACTGTTAGCAAAACTCCACTTAATATGTGACTGTTAGTAGCATGCCTTACTTATGTCAGAATGTTCTCTTATCATCTTCTACAGCTCAAGAGAATAAAAGGTCTTATTAGAGATCTTTAATCCATAAATTGGAAACAAGGATCTTGCTCTAAAGTTCATTCAATTAATAGGAAATGCTGCCTCATACTTACCTCTATAAGGAAAAAAGAGTGTTTAATTAAGTCAACAACAAAAAAACCTGGCATATGACATAATAGGAGATTAGAGGAAGAAATATATAAATCAGAGGACATTTTCAAAGGAAACTTTTATTACATTGAAACAAAAGAAATAATAGTAGGATGAAAGACTTGGTTTATGATGTAGCAACATTGATTCATAAGAATGTCTTTATAATATGAGGTAACTCATGCAAATCAGTGTTGTTACATCATTAAAACTTAATGTGCAGAGACCAAGAAATAGTACAACATGTAGTAAGCAACCAAACTGGGTTCAATCATGGACACTATATATGGTCATGCAAGGAATGATCTTGAGCATGCCAGAAATTATCCCTGAGCACAGAATTAATAGCAAGCACCTCCAGGTATGACCCCAAAACAAATGTATGCTAAGGGGTCAGATAAATAGTACAGAATAAGGGACATTCCTTGCATTCTACTGACTCTGATACCATTCTAGCACCACCAGGAGTGATTATTCGTAGGTACATTAAGGAATAGTCACTGAGTACTCTGAGGTATGGTCCAACTTCCCTTCCATCCCAATAGAAATTAGTTAAGAGATCTGAATACTGGTTTAAAATATAGCTATAATTAAGAGCCTTATATGTGTCACAAAAAATTAAATTTATGCTGTAAGTGGAGGAGAATGACCCAATTTTGAATAATGTAATCAAACTGTACTTTTAGTGAGGGAAGGTTGTATCTCCATAGAGCAATGCTCAAGGCTTACTTACTGTTTACTTGGTGCACAGGGAACATTCCTGGAAATGTTTTGTAGACCATAAGAAGTTTCAAGGATTTTCTGTGTTCAGGGTAGGCATCATAATCACTGTATTACCTCTTGGGCCCTCAAACTTATGTTTTTCATAAATTACTCTGCAGAAGTAAATAGAATATTGGTGAAATCAAAGGAATGCAGTGAGCCAAATGGGACTTGGTAAAATACCTATAGGACAACCAGATGTAGAACCTTGAAAAATTATAACAATAAAAAATCCCTCGTAGAATCACCAGGTAAGAGTAAAAATTAAGAGCAAAGGAAAAAATATTTTCCCAGTAGCCAAAGGAGGAAATATTTTCAAGATACTGTTATTCAATTTTGGGGGGTTTTTTTGGGGGGGTCACACCTGGCAGCGCTCAGGGGTTCCTCCTGGCTCTAAGCTCAGAAATCGCTCCTGGCAGGCTCTGGGGACCATATGGGATGCCAGGATTCGAACCACCATCCTTCTGCATACAAGGCAAACGCCTTACCTCCATGCTATCTCTCTGGCCCACTGTTATTCATTTATGTTGTCAAGTGGCAGAGGACAAGAAAAGTATATATGGCCAGACAATATGAAGATCACTGGAGGCCTCAGTGAAAACAGTGTCATTGCTAAATGACACCATCCTGGGGAGTGAATAGGGAGTGAGGAAGCAGAGGCAGCCAATTTAGAAAGCTTGATTGGATCTGGGTGAAAAGAAAGAGAAAAACTACTGGAGGGGATCTGCTATAGAATGAATGCTTGTGTTGCAATCTTCAACCCTAGGGTGATGGTATTGGAATTGCTAGTTTTGACAAGTAATTAGGTCATAGAAGGAAGCCCTGAGAAAAGATGTTAGTGTTATTATAAAAAAGAGGCTACCCTCAGCCTTTTGGTCTGTTATTATATAGCCAGATAATCTATAAGCCAAAAGCAGACCACCAGACATTAAAGCAGTGTCTTGAACTTACACTTCCCATCCTCCAGAAAGATCAGACACAGCTTTCTTTTGTAAATAAGTCAACAAAATATAGTATTCTCTTATAGAATTATGAGCAAATTGAGACAGAGGCTTAATCAAGTGAGGGATGTGCTAGCTAAGACAAACCTGAACAATTGCTAGTAAGCTTGGTTCCATTAGGGGAGTTAAGGACAGAGTCCAGAACCAGAGGAAAAATTACATTAAGAAACTTTTCAGACAAATTCAGAGACTGTATGATTTTTTCTGGTAAGGGAGGTAGTTTCCTGATTCAGATTCATTTCTTGAACTTTTTAGCTAGAACTGGAATATTAACAAGTCATAAAAAGTTTTCTATTATAAATAATATAATATATTATATTTTATATTATACAATAATATAATATAAAGTAAATATAATGTCCTATAAGATATTTTAAACTCACAAAGAGAGAAACTCTTTTAAACTCTAAAGAGAGAAATGAATGAAAGGTGAGAATGAAAAAAACCTATCTTTTTAGACATTTTTATAGCCATTAAGATTAAACAAAAGCACATAATCTATGTGAAGGTATGTGCACACATAATCTTTGCAAAATGTTTAGGAATTTTGTATAATTGGTGTATAGGTGACATTTGAAAAAATCTCTCTTGGTGGTAATTTACTAATAGAGAAAAAGCAAGCCAAATGCAATGGAGTATTATAAATTGTATATTAATTTATTCACATAATTTATTAATTTATTAATAAATAATCATTATAAAATACTTAAATATTGATTAAAGTAAATGATGATAATGATATATTACTTACATTTTATAATAAATAAACATAAAATAAAGAAAATATAAGAAATAAATTAAAATAAAATGATTAAATAAACATTACTTTATTGATATAATTTATTAATGTATTATTAATATTCATATATTAATATATTACATATATATTGCTTGATATATTAAAGATTAACATGTTAATATTTAGTTAACATGAACTATTAATATATTAAGTATTGACATATTTAATAAGTTTATTAAGTAACTTTACCTCTTAATTATATTAAAATGTCTTGAACTTTCTCACAAGGTAAGTTGAAAAATGAAACAATTAAAACTGAAAGCTAAAATACTTATTGGCAAGTCATGTTAGTTCATACACATGTAGTTTGCCCCTATTGATTAGGAATGGTTATAATTGGTAGCTATTAAAATGATCAATTGATGAATCTCTTCTGGTTAATAATTAATAACAAACTTGAAATTAATAAACCTTGAAGAAATTTCTCTCCCCAAACTATTTGATTTTGTGGCTTTTCTATTCTAAGATTATATTTGTCATGCTATATTAGGACATGCCATTTTAGGCCAAAGAAATGCTAAACACACTCAAGAACATGCATTGCCTGTAGAACCTCCATGGCAATCTTGATCATCAACACCACATGGCCTCCCAAGTACTCCCAGAAGTGACCCTTGAGCACTTCAGCAGCAATAGTCCCAAAGAACTCCCCAACAAAAAATAAATGAAGCCACTGAATTATTAGATGATGATTAGATGATTAGATTATTAGCTATTAATAATTATTAATTATTATATGATCCCAAAGGATCATCTATCCATTTCACAGATGACAAAGTTGAAGTTCTGGAAAAATTAACAAGAAAATTTTGAATTTAATTGTATCAAATTGGTGAATTATTTCAGTATTTAAGGTCTTATAACTATTAGAATAGGCCTAGTACCTCAAATTCCTAAACCTGAATTCAGTGCCTATTCTCTTATCAACAATTGCTCAATAAATGATGTCTTTCTAGTACTCTGACTTGTCTCCTTCATTATATCTGTTTTTCCAATCAACTTTGTATTTTCTCTAAAATGAATAATAAAGTTTTTATGACCATGGGCACTTGGCCCAGATTTAAAACATCTACTTTAGCAATTGCAAACATCTCTCAGAATTGGGGCCATGGGTTCGGGACAGCTGGTTACCATTGCTTAGCTTTAGGCACTTAGCTAAAACGTCCCAAATACCAAGCCAATATTTTACAATGCCTTATCTCTATTGTCTGGCTGTTATGTAAGAGAATATGTTGTTTTCAAATTTCTATTCAGAATTTTAATTAAATTGTGGCCTGTGGCAAAATAGAAAAACATTAAAATCAAATGCTAGTGTCTCTTTGTTTCTTTTATGGGATCTCGTCTCTAACTTGTTCTCTCTGAAATAATTAAATGTCTTTTCAGTAAATGGACTGTTCAGGCTGTTTAGTTTAATGTTTCTTATAACCTATCAAGTCTATGCTTTATAATTCAGTTGATGTTTCTGCTCTTCCCCACTCCACAATATACTATTGATTCTCTGCTATCTTCCTGCTCTGGCTGACTTGAAGGTTTCTGCAGATCAGACTGACACAGATCTCTGTGGACCAAACCTTCTTTCCAGAAATGGCAGAGGTTGTTGGAGACTGAGCACATTTGACATTAATGGGTCATGGGTGCCTCTAAAAAGAAATTGGTGAAGGTGGGAAGGACACAATATCTTCAATGAGGTCTCAAGGTCTGAGGTGGAGACCAGATGGTCCCTTGTATTGCTCCTAGGGCAATTGCTGGAGAGGGTGGTAGTGAAGAATAAGTGGCACCATAACATTGTTCTGACTTTTTCTTGACAGACTGTATAGCCCTGGAGAGCCACGTGGGTCTATTGCTAGCCCAAACTCGCAGGTCTCACACAGATTGTAGACATTTGGCATTGCAGCTGAGGCACAGAGGGAGTGCAGCTGGAGCTTTAGAGAGGTAAGTAGCCCAATCCCAAGGCCAAGTTTACAAAGCACACACATTAGAGTACAGCTGAGCCATTGAGGAAGTGCAGCTAAGCTAGGCAGGAACCTGAGATCAGGCAGAAGATACACCACTGTAAGATAGCTACAGACATCCAGCTGGCCAGCCTCAGCACTTAAGTCTGGGAGCCACTCTACTTGTGCGCTTCCTTTCACCAGTCATTGCCCCTTCTCTGACAACTCAAGTAAGGCCTCCTCAGGAATGAGCGTGCATTTTCTACAAAGGTTCCTACACCCACACAGGCAGATAGATCAAAGACCAGCATCTGTGGGCAGTCTTTGCAATCAAAGAGTTTATTTAGAAATCATCCTACACATCTAGAGATGAACATGACGATCACCTTGCTCATGGGCCTCACAGTTCTTCTAGTCAAGGAGCACCAGCACAACACATACAAAGAAACACCACCACACACTGAAATGGTCACAATGGGAAAGCAACGCAGAACACCACCAAATCTAGTGAATGAAGATGACGAACCATCAAACATCATCAACATAGATTATTTCTATGGTAAGGATTTTAGATAGAGCATGTATAGACTGTTTGAAGGACTCAAAATAACCAGGGTACAGACAGCCAATAAAACTCAAGAAGATATGAGAGTAGAATTGAGAAAATATCAAACAGATATGACAGAAATGAAAAACTTGTTAGGTGAAGTGAAAAAACTCAGTGGAAGGCCTCACCATCAGAGTAACAGCGCTAAGGACAGAATCAGTGAGCTAGAAGATAAGATGCATAACACCTCCATACAACTGAAGAAATGGGAAAATAGCCTTAAGATAAACAAACAGAAGACGGAAATATCTTCAGAACATATGAACAGATAATAGACCATTGGGATAAATTCAATAGGAACAACATAAGAATCTTTGGGATCCCAGAGAGACAGAAAGAAAACCCCAATGAAGAAGCAACAGTCAAAGCCATTAGTAATGAGAAGTTTCCAGACTTGAAGCATGCATGCACCCACATTCTGATGCCCAAAGGGTACCAGCTAAAAGGGACCCAAATAAAAATACTCCAAAACACATCCTAGTCACAATGATGAAAAGCACACAGAGAAGCAGCCTTAAGATTCACAGCAAATTTAAAACATGCTACTCTCAGAAGCCAAAGGCAGTGGTGAAATTTAATAAAGAAAAAACACAAGGAAATTAAGGCCTCACCATGAATACTTCACCCAGCCAGATTTTCATTCAATAATTCCTTGTCATGTTTTTTGGATCAACCAGGTTAAAATTCAACAAAGACAAACTGTATTTGAAGGCAGAAATGGAAATGAATGGATTATTGTATATAATCATATATAATTATATATAGTATATATATCATATACATATATATTACATAATATATATGATTTTCTATTCCCCAAAATCTAAGTACACTTTCTTCTCCACTTTCTTCTTGTGACATTCCTTCTAACTAGGCAGATTATCTACGGTTTGACCTAACTCAGAACTGAATATTCTCATTTTTAGATTTAGATTTTTGTTTGTTTGTTTATTTGTTTGGGGGGCACACCCGGTGATGCTCAGGAGTAACTCCTGGCTATGCGCTCAAAAATCGATCCTGGCTTGAGGGACCATATGGAACTTCTAGGGAACGAACCGCAGTCCATCCTAGGTTAGCGTGTGCAAGGCAAACACACTACCGCTTTTGTCACCACTCTGGCCCTAGATTTAGATTTCTCATATCATAGGATAATTAGATTAGGATTAGAGAGAATAATATGAGACTACTTATAGCTATATATAATTGGGCATAATGTCTTTTTAAAACAAACCCTTATTTTCTTCTATTTTCTTGGAGGTATCTTAAACAGTTCTTGGGAGGCATATCACCACACCTCACAGTGATTCTTGACCAACTGTATGGCTGCTCAATGCAAGAACTTGAAGGTACAGTGCTGGTTGGGCCCTTACATGCTTGGGGGACCATATCATTATGGTCATAGAACCTTGGTTGGCCACTTGCAAGATGTATGCTTTAATCCCTATGAATTTCATTACAGTGTTACACAAAAAATAGTTTTAGTGCCAAAACAAAGAAAAATGCGCCTGTGACTCTACCGATGATGAAAAGCTTTTCATTTAAAATAGACAAAATGTTATTAAAATTGAGAATCTCTGATCTGGCTCATCCAATGTTGGTCTATAGTTCAAAAGATACAGAAAATGAATAGAAGCTCTATGAGCTAAATGAATCATTCTAGATTACTCAAGTTTGCATTAGTATGCTGTATGAATTGAAATGTGTGGTGCAGGAAGGTATCACTAACTGTCAAGAGCCCAGGTATCTGGGGCTTGGTGGTAGAACATCTCCCCTGTCAGAATAAAAACAAACTTCAATACTTGGGGATTATATATTTAGTGATTTCAGTAACACTATCATATGACACCTCTACCACCACAGTAAAATGTATGATCTCTAGTTCATTACAATCAAGTGTGTGTGTGACTTCTGGTCATGGTAACAACAAAAAAAAAGACACGGTGGGAGTGAAGAAAAACTCAACTACAAACGTTTTTGTAATCATGGTGCTTAACTACAGATATTATTTAAAAAATAAAGCAAAATAGTACAAGTAGCTGAACATATTCATAGAAATTTATTAAGTGCTATTTTGGGTAGTGGTTGATCGGATTTCTTCTTTTTCTTTTATGGTGCTGCTCTTGGGTTACTCCTGACTCTGTTCTCAGGAGACCATAGTGGTGCTGATGATTGAACTATAATTGTCTGCACACAAAGCAAGTGTCTTAACCCCTATACTTGGGTTTCTGGCATTCTTCGTGTTTTGGTACCATTTTTGCCAAGTGTTAATTCATTCCAGAATCATGTGAATTGGAGATAAACCCAACCTGGGAGTAGGTTAAAATTTGTGCATATTTTAAGGACAGTCTTACTGCATTATTAGACTTGTGAGTCAGAGTGAAACTCAGCTATTGAATATCACAAAACAGTTCGTCTATCCTATATGATTATACTTGACTGTCTATAGGTCTCAAAATTCTGTTCTATAGTCTGGTCTGTTTTACTGAGTCAAGTTAATAGGACTAAGTCAATAACTTGATGTCTCTTTCATCATATGTCCAATAAAAATATAACCAAAGCCATTTATACTTCATCAACAACTTTTGCAGAATGGCACACCACTTTTCTAGTTCAAACAATAATGCTTTTGTTAGGTCAAATTCACTTCAGGGATATGTTTATATAGAATTAGACAAGAATGTTCAATGACTCTAAATTTATCAACAATTTCAAAGGCCTTCCTGCATTACAAATTTACTATTAAGATTTCTGTTCCAATTAGGTTCATTTTTTGTCCTGAAATTCTAGTTTTTTCCCCTGTGGCAGCTACCTCTTTTTAATATATATGCTTAGCAAAACAGACAAAAAGAGAGGCAATTATTAGTTAGTCTTTTTATGCATTTCACTTTTTGTTCTTTATTGCAAAAGGTAAGAGAATAACTTACTACCTAATTAAGGATAATAATTAATTTAATTTCTTTGGGGGCTTAGGCCACACTCGCAGCACTCTGCAAATATTTCTGGCTCTTTGCTCAGAAATCACTCCTGGCAGACTCAGACAACCATATGGGATTTTGAGAATCAATCCCAGGTCTGTCCAGGGTCAGTAGCATGCAAGACAAAAGCTGTGCTATCACTCTGGCTCCTTACTTACTTATTGAGTCAGGAAAAGTGTTTACATTTGTTATTCAAAAGTTTCTGTTCTGGTAATTGTTCCTCTTTATAATGAGAAGTTCAAAAAACAATTTTTATTAATATCTTTATTTAAACACCTTGATTACAAATATGATTGTAGTTGGGTTTCAGTCATGTAAAGAACATTCCCCTTCACCGGTGCAACATTCCCACACCAATGTCCCAAATCTCCCTCCTCCCCACTGCCCCACTGCCTACTCTAGGCAGGCTTTCTACTTCCACAATCATTCACATTGGAAAACAGATATTTTTGGACCAAAGTTGTGATTAAAAACAAAACAATAACCAAAATAAACCCCAGCCACATCAATGATAACCACCTGGTGTGCAGCATGTGGAAACCCTCAAAAATATTTGTTGAATAAGGAAATAAATACTGAATAAAACAAATATAACTTTAAGTACTATCTGATAAAAGTTACTGAAAAAAAGAAAGATACACAAGGGGAGGATTTTCACTCTACAAGAAGAATACCTGGAAAAGAACTCTTCTAATGTTTCTTTTAAGTTAGAGAAAATGCCTGAGTTTATGTTCTCACTTAAGAAAGGCTTCCGGCTCATTTGTTCTCTCTTTCCAAGAGGAAGTGAAAGAAGAGATTAGGAGAAGGTGAAAACATTTGGGAAAATATTTGAAGAGAGAATTTAGAGAAAGAGACTGAGCCCAGGTCCTTACCAAAAAATTTCAGAGAAAATTTGCCCATAAAGGTTTAGGCTAGAACAAAATCAAGATAATTCCTCCATGTCACAGCATTCTACCCTAATTACAAGTGGAAGATAAGTATCCTTGAAAAGACCTAATGAATAGTCAAACATAAAATTATAATTTCTAAATATACTTTTGAAGGTCAAAGGAGAAATACATCAAGATAGAAAGTGTTCAGTTGAGAATTTATGAAGGAGGCCAAGTGTAGGATTTTGGAAGGGTGGAAGTCTGGAGAATGAAATAGGTCTGATCCATTTAGGAAATTTAGAGAGAAATGAGCTCTAAATGACTTAGAACTTTGAATATATCTGCTGTCTTCAGGATTTCTCCTCTGATAGCATTTATAAACATTAGATTAGCAAAGATTTCTTATTACTGGATAGCAGTATATTTCTCAAATGAAGTGCACACAAAAAATTATAGCATGAAAGGACC
The DNA here is from genome assembly GCF_024139225.1 of Suncus etruscus. NCBI lineage: Eukaryota > Metazoa > Chordata > Mammalia > Eulipotyphla > Soricidae > Suncus > Suncus etruscus. The sequence goes on from NC_064868.1 coordinate 121,308,614, forward strand.
ATGAATATATCTCAACTATCAAGAACATACCTCACATGTCTAAGTTCCTAGGTTCAATTCTTGCATGCCCACCATGTATATCCATAACAGTCAGGAGATGGCTAAAGCTCCCATCTTGTAAATGTGAAGCCATGAGCTGAATCTCCAGTATAGTCACATGTATCTAACGTGGTCCTGCTCTGCTGTTTTTGAAAATTCTACTCTCTGTGATCCCTGACACCACAAGAAATATCTTGTGACTCTAAGATTTTTTGCAGATATCTGTGTGGGAATCAGTCCTGCAAGCAACCAAACTAACAAGATGTAAAAATGGAAACAGGAGCACAACTCCAGGTGAACTTTACAACCAGAATATGCAAACACTCCAAAGACACCACTAGTAAGCACACGGGCACACACACATCTGCAGGAGCATGACATAGTCAAATATGCCAGCACCACAACCAAGTCTGTATGCCACCCTCATCATTCCAACAATTCAGGGAAGGAAAAGAACAAAAATTAATTTGAATTTAAAATATTATTTAGTAGTGCTTAAATAAAGAAACATCAAAATTAAATTAATGGAATTCACTTTATTACCCTGTAGTAGCTTTTTAATGTATTGAAAGTAAAAAACTTTTGACATGAAACAAACTGTGTAAGCAGTAGAAATGAACAATTATGGTTGTACACAAAACGACGAGAAGACCATACTTTTTCTTTTTAAGTACTTTGAATTTGCAACTGTTATTTTCGAACCCTAAAATTCTATATAACACAAATGCTGTAAAAATGAACTTAACTTTAAGCTAAATTTGTAACACATATATAAAAATATTTAACCTTCACTAAAATTATTTGAGGCCCATTATTTAAAGTCTTCATAATGGTAGGAGTTCGTGCCCATAGTGTTTCAACACCTCATTTCTCACAATGTCTGCTCCCCTCCATTTTCATCTGTGTCCAACTGACTGCTGGTCACTTAACTGCACTTCAGATAATTTTTATGTATTTTATTTTATTATATTTTAGACACCAGGATTCACTATGTTTAATACTGTTCATTTTGTTACCATATTTTCAAATATTGGAAAATTTTCTCTGCAGATGGCAGTTCAAAAACACTTGCCAACGGACTGCCCATTTTCCTCCAATATTATCTCACAACTCTCACCTCACTCCCAACATTTCACTGGCTTGATATAGCCTATTCTGTAGACAAGGGTAGTTTGTTGCTTTTTAAACAATTGTTTCCGTACTATCGGCTTCTATATACCACACATGAGAGTACAATCTCTGTTTCTCTCCTGGCTGACTTCATTGAGCATGATACTTTCCAGTTCCATCCATGAAGTGGCAGATTGCATAATTTTATATTTTCTTACAGTACTCCATTGTGTATACCATGGTTTTTTAGGATCCAGTTATATTTTCTTAGATATTTGGGTTGTTTCCAGATTTTGGTTATTGCAGGTAGTGATCACAAAAACACAGGAGTGCAAGTGTCTTTTCTGAAGAAAAATACAGTTTTTGTGACTTTGGGATAGATACAAAATAGTGGGGTTTCTGATCACATGAAATAGCAATTATTCCTCTTGGGGATAAGTATCTGTACTTTTCTCAAAAAGAGTATAACCAGATAACACTTCTACCAGCCATGGATAAGGGTTCCAGATTCCCCACATCCATGCCACCACTGGCTGTTTTCATTCTTTGTAATGTGTGTCAATCTCACTGGCATGAAGTGATAGCTCATTGATGTTTGGATTTGCATTTTCCTAATGATACATGATGAAAAGCTTTTTTCATATACACTGGGCCATTTGAATATCTTTTTGAGAACTGCTTTATTCATTTCTACCCCCCATTTTCCTATGGGGCTGTTCTATTTCTTGAAAAGTTATACAAGTATCTTATATGTCTTAGAAATTAACCTTTTGTCATATAGGCAGTGGTTCAATACAGTCTCCCAGTGTTTAGATTATCTTTCATTTTGGCAATCATTTATTTTGTGATACAAAATTTTCATGTTTGGATATAGTGCCATTTGTTTATCGTTACATCTATTTCCTTGACTGTCCCTTCACCAAAGCACATTTCTCACTACCAATGTCATCAGTTTCACTCCCACACTCCCTTCAACCATCCCCTACCTGCCTCTACAGCAGATATCTTTCTTCTCTTTCTCTCTGGCTATATTCTTCCTTTTATACACTGTGGTTTGCAATATTGATATTGAAGGTACATTGTGCATATCATTTGATCTCCTTTCAGTATTCTGGTCTTGTCCAGAGTGATCATTTTCAACTATCGTTATTATGGTGGTCCCTTCACCATCCTAACTGTGTTCTCTCACTCTCTGTGGGAAGTTTTCTACCATGGACTGGTTCTCCTGCCCCCTCATCTTTATAATCTCAGGATCTTATTAACATACTATTCTTTTACATATCCCACGAATGAGTGTAATTATTCTATGTGTAGCCATCTTTCTCTGGTTCATTTCATTCAGTATAATACTCTCTATCCCTCCGTGTATAAGCAAACTTCATGTGTTCATTTTTCCTACAGCTTCAAGGAATGTCATTTTGTAGGTGGACCACAGTTTGTTTATCCACTCATCTGTTCTCAGGCACTTGGGTTGTTTCCAGATTCTGGCTACTGTGAATAGTTCTGTAATTAACATAAATGTGCAGAGGGCTTTTCTACATTGTTTGTTGTTGTTGTTGTTGTTGGGGGGTCAGAACAGTAATGTTGTTCATATGGGATTTCAATTTCTAGTTTTTCGAGGAATGTCCATATTGTTTTCCAAAAAAGACTGTACCGATCTTTATTTCAATCAGCAATCAATCAGAGCTCCTTTCTCCTTGCACCTGTGCCAACATTGGTTGTTCTTTGTTCATATTTTGTGCCAGTCTCTGGAGTGTGAGTTATCACATTATTGTTTAACTTGCATATCCCTGATGACTAATGATGTGGAGCATTTTTTGACATGCCCATTGACCATCTATACTTCTTCTTTGAGGAAATATCTGTACATTTCTTTTTTCCACATTTGATAGGGTTATATTTTTCTCCTTATCAAATGGGTATTATTTTAATAGTTTGTCCCAATTTTTGGCAGTCTTTATATCCTGGCCATAGTTTACTTAGAGTGTCATTGACGTCTTAGTTTAATGTAGGCCCATATGTTTATCTATTATTCCACTTGTTTTTTTCTGTGGTATTTTATCTTTGAAGTTATCTTTAGCTTCAGTGTCATGGAAAGTTATTCTGACATTTTTCTCTATGTAGCTTATGGTTTCAGGTTTGAGATCAAACACATTTTGAGTTGACTGTTTTCATGGAGGAGAAATAGAGATCCGAGTTCATTTTTATATGTGGTTGACCAAATTTTCCAACATTATATATTAAGGATACTTTCCTTCTCTCTCCATTTCATGCTCTTAGATGAGAAAAGCCTCCTATATTCAATCTTCCTAGTATTCCAAAGGTTTTGTTAGTTCATGCAAATGTGTACATCATGTGGGTTGTGTCTCTAAAAATGTCCAGGGAGATATATGAAGACTAACTGAATCTGTAAAATAAATTGAGTAAGACTATTACTTTGAAAGAATAATTTGAACCCATTGTCAGGAGAGATTATTGTATTTCCTCATGTCTTCTTTTATTTTAGTAAAAATTTGTAGATTTTTACATCTTTTAAAAATGTGATTCCTTTCTATTTGATTTTTAGGGGTTTTAAATAGTTTTATTAATCTTATAAAAATCCTTTTGCATTTGTAAAGAAATAAATCTAGGAAGCACATAAAAATAAAGCAACCCCCTGTATTGTGTTTGCAGATCTCAAGTCACCAGAGAGGTTGAGGAGAGATCGATTAGATGGTGGTAGGGTGGAGTGCTAATATATGTTTATAGAGGAGTAAAAATATAACCTACTATATAACACTAAAACATGGTGTTATCAATTAAAATCTCTTTATTAATTAATTTAAAATAAAACATAGATAATATTTTAAAAATCGCTATATTAACATATGCGTATTTTAATGGTTTTATAAATTTTAAGAAAAAGATACATAGTTATGTATTGGTTATGGCATGGAGGTATGGTGAGGGAATAAGTAGAAAATAATCAAGAATTGCAAGTAAACATACAAAATTGTGTTTATAATCACCTATCATCAGGCAAGTGCAAATAAGTACAATAATATATCAATTCACACTAGTAAGAATGGGATATTTCAAAAATACTGAAAGATGTACAAATTCTTGAAATAGTCTAGTAACTTGTCAGTCATTGATTTACAATTTTGTAGAATTTCAGGAGGTTAGCTATATTCGTCTATATATTTTTAGGTATTACTATCTGCAATAAATAAGAAAACTTACATATGTTGAATACAAGTAAATGCAGCGAGGAAAAATAAAATTTCCAAAATTATCAGAAACGAGATTTTGTGTATAGAACTAAGCTTACCTAGGAGAGTGGGGTGGTTAAGAGAGGAACTTCAGACAATAATGGTGATCGGTGTGGCATAGGAATGATGGAAGCATGAAAAAAATATTAGAAGTACTGTAAATCACAGTACCTCAATAAAAAGGTAGATATATACAGAAACTAGAAAGAATCAGTGTCGGTGGGAATGTGGTGACAAAGTGCTACTACACCATGCACTATGGATGGAAATGTCCTCTGGTTCAGCCTCTATGGAAAACTGTGGAGATTTCTTAAAACTGTACAGATGGGGCTTCCATTTAACCCAGTAATTCCACTTTTGGGCATTGATTTGTCATTGAACCATATGCAAAATCACCAATTGAAAATGATATGTCCAATATAGAAATTAGATTCATAGCTAAGGTATAAAAAGCCAAATTTTTAATGATACCTGATAGAAATTGTGCTGCAGGACTCACTCTTTTCTGAAACAAGATGTAAACTAAGCCATGAAAAATTATGGCTACACCAGCCAGTGCAGCAGAAAGCTGGCCATCTCAGGAGGATAAGGTGGGCCAAGACCCACCCGAATGAAGCCATACTTGCTGCCTCCATCACCCGGAATCACTGTTTGACTTATGGCCCTGAATCATAACTGACCCTCGAGTATTCCCTTCTATGACACCTATCTCACCATACTTCAGATACAACGTTTATTGGCTGAGAGCACTAGGGATTTTGGGAGCTGGTTTGGGCACCTTTCACCCATATCTTCCTTCTTCCAGAAAGCCTGGAAGCTAAACTCAAGCCCATAAAAATCATAGTACCAGTTATAGGGCATTAATTTTCTGGCCAACTTCATTTGTTTGATGCTGTCACCCATATAGGAACACACCAATTCTAATTTAACAGATCTGAAGGCTAACAACAGAGCTTACTGAACATTTTGTCATGTATTAATGAATTTATTGGAGAGACAATATTTTTCACAAATGTGCTTGCTATTGTACTTTTATTCTTTCTTTTTCTATTCCATTTTATTATTTTATTTCTATTTTTCTCAATAACTTTGCTTTCATTGATCTGGAAATGAACGTATTGTGATCAACTATGTCAATTATGTGAGGAATTTTCCTTAAGTAAAAAGAAGTGGGCTGTATATGCATATATGTATATATAACAATATTATGCAGATTTAAGGAAAGAGAAAATCATGTAGATTGTTGCAAAATGGCTGGAACTGGAGTGGTACAGGCTAAGTGAAATAATATGAAGATGGACAAATAACAGATGATCTCAGGCATCTGTGATACATAGAGAAATAAGACAAAGAAATGGACAGTAGTGATGATGACAAACTTTTAGGCAGGAAACTTAAATTATTAATAAGTTGTGGGTGAGGTGTATTGAAGAATTGGCTAGCACTGAACTAAGGACAGAGATAAGTGGATAAGGGTGTTGAGTACTATGACGCTAATGAAAGTTTTGTAAAGCAAAACCACAAAAGTTACCGCTACTGGAGCCATGTTACAAACATATAATTTTAAAGATAAAAATTCATATGTGGCCCAGTGTTAAAAGCATATATCTCCCATATAAATGTTCTAGGTTTGATCTCAAGCATAAAAATTGCAAAGTGGGGGCGGGAGGGATAGCATGGAGGTAAGGCATTTGCCTTTCATGCAGAAGGTCATCAGTTCGAATCCCAGCATCCCATGTGGTCCCCTGAGCCTGCCAGGAGTGATTTCTGAGCGTGAAGCCAGGAGAAACTCCTGAGCACTGCCGGGTGTGACCCCAAAACAAAAAAAATGCAAATGTGTATTAAAACATATAAGAAGAACGGAAGGATAATAAACTACTTATTAAAGATGATTGTTACCCCAGAGTAGTTACATTCCAGGGGATATCTTAGTGTCTTCCTGTGATTTCATTTCGCACATTTTAGCAATAGGCACATAATAGTTACCTAATTAGGAACTTATGTTCCTAATCTATTCCTAAATCTATTTTTCTTTTAAAATTTTATTTAACACAATGAGTTACAAAAGTGCTCACAATACAGTTGTTTCAGGCACTCAGTGTTCCAACATTAATACCACTACCAGTGTAATTGTCTCTCTACCATTGTCCCCTGTTTCCCCACCCCTCTCCCTTGAGCTTGCCTCCACAGCAGGAACAAAATAGTTTATTTTATATTGCGTGTTGCAAGAAAATGGCTAATCAAAAACGTTTAAGTAAAAGAAAATTATGAAAAACATTATATTTTGCAATGGGGCTATTAAAGTCATATCTGAGACTTTACCAAATTTTTACTAGTTGAGCCTTCTGTGTTACTGCTTTTGTTTACTGGCTTCCTTAGCGTCTATGTTATTTTCCCATCTAACTTGGTGTGCTGCTACTGAACTATCAGTATCAGAGGATTTGGAGGTGTCACACAGCTGTGTAGGCAGCCATGCGCTTCAGGATCCATAGAACTGGACCAATGAGTTTCTGCAGTTTAGCTCGCCTGGCCTGTGGGTTTAGCTACTGGGGTTTACAACAGCACAGAGTGATGAAGGGAGGCCACTCTCATTCTAAGGACCCCAGAGTTCTCAGCCTGAAAACTGGTGTACCTTAATTTTTTTCTTAGTTTGGCTTCTCTGCAGAGATTTGCGGTGAAGCGATGGAGTTGGCATGGTTTGATACTGCGGGGTATGAGTGTAGCTTCAAATAAATCTATTTTAACTGAATGAAAACAAACGGGAAGAAGTAAAGGTGTTTCAATTTTGAAATGCTATGCATGAATGATATTGAAAACAACTAGAAGCAGATAATGTAATAGCTACTGTAATAGCCTGGGGTGCTATGGAGATGTTTCCGGATCAGATTATAGATAATAAAACAGAAAGAAGGACAATAGGGTTAAAAATTCATTTTTATAAGAAATTGAGAAAGTGGGAATTTTTGGAGGTTGAGATGCATGGCAATGAACACAAGAGTGCTGGATCCTTTTTAGCATCGTGTATCTGAGTACTAGAAACAGTATTTATGGGTCCTATAGGAAGGAGCTCATCTTTTAGATTTTTAAATGCTCAGATGGCTTTCCAAAAGTGCTGGACCAATTGAGATTCCCATCAAGAGTGAACGTGAGCCTCTATCTCCTGCATCGTGGTCAGCCTTAGCTGTTCTTGTTCTTGAGGCGTGCCATTGTCTGCAGTGTGAGAATATGTCACGTTGGCGTTTTGATTGGCTTCTTCATCGGATTAATGATGGGGAGCATTTTCACGTGCCTTTGGCCACCTGTATTTATACTTGGGGACATCTCTATTGATCTCTTCTGCACAGTTTTATTGGGACTGCGGTTATACATATCTTAGATATTATATATATATATATCTTATATATATATATATATAATGTATATAGCTTAGATATCCCTCCTAAGATGTGTGTTGGATCAATAGTTTGCCCCCTTTTATGGGGAGTCTATGTCTACTGTTCCTCATTTCTTTTGAGGTGTTGAAGCTTTTTGATTTGCTGCTTACCCATTAGTTTATCTGCCTTTCTTTCTACTTGTTTGGTTGGTATGATTTCATCCTCGGAGATTTCTTTAGCCTCATTATCACGGACAATTCACCTAGGTTTCATTCTGCACACGTTATGTGAAATTTCAGGTCTGATCTCAAGGTATGTTCTCTTGTTTGGAGGTGACCTTTGCAGGATGTCCAAGTGAGTTCTGCTCTCATCAAGCCCCATCGCTGGGTGTGATTGTTCCTTTGAAAATGGTCCTTTGGTTTCTGCCTCTGAATAGACCAAGTCGGCACCTAGCTCAAGTCCAGGAGGAAAATGGACCAATGGGCCAGGAAGTGGGCGGTCGCTGGGTGGAGCCTGGCCCTATAAGAACCCTTCCCGGCGTCCTGCCACGTGAAGCCATCTTGTTTCTCCCATCGAATCGTCCGCTCAGTCTGCCCGTCCACCCGTCTGCCCGTGCTTGGAGTGCCCCGGAGTGGAGCGTGTGCTGGGTTTCGGCCAGGTGAGTGCGGGTGGGGGGCCTGGACTCAGGGCGGGGAGCTGCAGGCCTGTCCCAGACTCTGTCCTCGTGGGTGCTCTCGCTCGCCTGGGAATCTGGAGGTTTCCCGTAGTTCGACAGGTCTCCGCCCCCCCCCCCCAGGTGGGCTCAGAGCCTTCGCCTGGCTCTGCACTCGGTGCTCACTCCCCCAGTCCAGGGAACCCCACCATGCAAGGTGAGAGCAGCCCACTGCACTAGGAGTCGATGCAAGATGCAAGATGTAGGCGGCCTAAGATGGCGGCCGTGGCTTCCAGGTTGCTTTCCCCAGAGTGTAGATTTCTTCTTGGGTCATTCGTTCCCAGAGCCCACCTGTTCCCGCCTTTCATTCGCAGAGCACCACCCGTTCTCGCTCTCCATGGCTCCTTCCATGATGGGACGGGGTGGGGGATGACCAGAGAAAAACTTTTGGTGTGTTGGGAAAGAACGATGTTTGTTAAAAGTTGGAAGTTCTGTGCAAACCAGTTCTTTTGGCAAGGGAGTGTTGGCGCACACGAGCAAGCCAGGGCCACATCTGTCCTCCATCCCAGCTGGGCTCAGCTGCATGCAAGCCAAACGCCCTCCCCTCTGGACTCCTGTCTCGTCCCCAAAGATCTACTGATTGTCAACGGTGATTCCAGTCTAGAGCTGCAGTGGGAGGCACAGGTCCCAGCATGGTCCTTAGGGAGTGCTGTGGCTATTGGGATGATTTCGCTGGGCAGCACGCTTTCCATGTGTCCCCAGTGCAGGAAGGAGGCAGGCAGGCGCTGGAATGGATGCGTGGTTCAGATGTGCGCAAGACCAGCCAGGAAGGAAGCAGTTGGGCAGGGGCTGTGCTCATCTTGGGTGCTCATGGCTGTGACTTTTCTCCAGGACTTTCTGCTGTCGACCTTGACCTTGAGGAAACATCGGGCTGGAGAAGATGGAGTCTCACCATCCGACGTCCTGTCCCCAGGTAAGAGGGCAGTGAGGGTTCTCAAAAGGAAAAGGACAGGGGGAAGGAGTACAGCCAGCCCAGGACATGGTGGGGGAGGCAGAGATGTTTTAGCAAGGAATCTGAGGATGGGTGCGGTGGGGGCCCTGGTCTATGCAGTTTGACCACACATTGTTTTTTTGGTTTTGGTTTTTGGGTCACACCTGGTGAGGCTCAGGGCTTACGCCTGGCTGTGCTCTCAGAAATCGCTCCTGGCTTGGGGGACCATATGGGACGCCATGGTATCGAACCATGCTCCTTCCTAGGCTAGCGTGCCACGCAGTATGGCCTGTGCCAACACTTTTGTTCCTTTTTGCTGACTTGTGTTCATTTGGGGGGCTAGGCAGGTGTTGCTCAGACCTCCTGACTCAGTGTTCCTGCCTGTCTGAAACTGTATTGGATGCCAAGGTCCAGGGTTGAGTTCCTGGTGATGTAAAACCATGTTGGGGAAGGAGACCTTGACTTCCCCCTTAGGGCCCTGGGGGGAGATCAGAGTGTCCTGATTCCCTCCTTTGTGTGTTTAGGGTTTGGTGAACTACCCTGATTTGTCTATAACCTTCAAACCAGAGGACTGGATGCCCCTGGACCTCTCTCAGAGAAACTTGCATAGAGATGTGATGCTTGAGACCTACGAACATCTGCAGGCAGTAGGTGAGAGCTCTTCTGGCCCTGGGCTGCTGCTGTGGGCTACAACCTGGGTTAACAGGGAGATGCCAGGATCTGCAGGGATATGGGCTCAATAGGAGATATGATTCTGATTCCAAGGTCAAGCGCTTCTATAGTGGAATATTTTTTTCAGTCTCTATTCATTCATTCACTCATTATTTACTTAGTTAGTTCGCTCACTTTTGGCCACACGTGCAACAGTCACGGATTACTCCTGGCTCTGTGCTCAAAAATCACTTCTGACAGGCTCCGTGGACCATATGGGATGCCAGGAATCAAACCTGGTTCTGTGTCAGGTCAGCCTTGTGCAAGACAAATGCTCTATGGCAGTGCTATCTGCGCCCCTGCTACCCTACTTTTCCAGGCCCGATTCTCTGACTTTATTTCTTAGAAGGAATTTGGGAAGATTCTCATCTTATCAGTATTTTGGATAATCAATGGTAGTAAGTCATCTCCGAATGATAAAATTCACCTGTAAGCCCACCTCATCCTCCTGGAAGTATCTATACTTTTTTTTAATAATTTTTTTCTTTCTTTGAGGGGTGGGGAAAACCCGGTGACTCTCAGGGGTTACTCCTGACCATGCGCTCAGAAATCGCTCCCGGTTTGGGGGAGCATTTTGGACTCTGGGGGATCATCCGCTGTCCGTCCAAGGCAGATGACTTACTGCTCCACGCCACCACTCTGTCCTGAGAGTTTCTTAATTACTAGTGATTGGCCTGTTTAGGCTTTTTACTTCCTCATTAAGTAGTGGAAGGTTTTTTCCCAGAAATCTGTCCATCTCTTCTAGGCTCTATAGCTTTAATGAATGCAGTTATTTGTAATCAACTCTTAAAATATCTTGGATTTCTTGGGGTTCTGTTGTCATCTCTCCCACTTTTTTTCTGACCCAGCTTACTTGAATATTACCCCCCCTTTTTTTGTGAACCTTGCCAATGGTTTGGCTATCTGGCTTATTAATAATTAAGTAATTAATAATTGCTGACAGCTCCTGGTCTCATCAATTCTTTGTATTATTTTCATTGATCCTACATTGTTGATTTCTCGTCTGATTTTTACTGTTCCTTTTCCTCTGCTTAGCTTTGGGTTCCTTTGCTGTTGGTTCTCCAGAGATTTAAAGTGTCCTGTTAGGAAGGTGATTTTGTCCTTTTCTTTTCTCCTGTAGCCCTGCATTGCTATGGGTTTCCCCTAAGTACTGCATTACCTGTGTCCCATATATTTCTTCATTACTCTTCATCTCAAGGAATCTCTTTTTTTCCTCGATTTCCTCTATGCTTCAGCTGTTTTTGAGCATCCTGTTGTAGTCTCCAGGCTTTAGATTTTTCTCCTCATCTTCTTTTTATATCCAATCTTGATCTCTGTGGCAATGTGACCTGATATGGTGCTTCCTATAATTTTTAAACTTGTGAGATTATGTATATTAGAGTTGAGTCCTGAAATGTCCCTCCTTGAAAAACTTCCCATGTGCCCTTGAGAAGAACGTTTACTCAGCTTTTTGAGGAGGAAAGTTTCTGTATAGATTCATCAGTCCGACTTATTCTAGTTTCTCATTTAGGGCTCTATGTCTTTGCAAGTGTTCCAATTCGTGGACCTCTCTAGCGGAGATAATGGCATGCTGACATCTCCCACGAAGATAACTTTTAAAAGCCTTACTTAGGAATTTTGCTGGCTCAATGTTCAGTACATAATGTTGATCAGGGCTAGTCCTTGAGCTCTTCTTCCCCTGGTCAATCACTGGTGTCCATCGTGGTTTCTGAATACTTTATTAAGGTTGAAGGCAATCATGTCTAATGTTAGCACGACTGTCTACTTTAGGAACGTTGAAGGAATTTGTTCTCTTGAAAGCATGACTCTCCCAGACTTTTGTTTGTTTGTTTTCTACTAGCTTGCATAATTATTTTCCACCATTTTTTTCTAAATCCATGTCTGCCCTGAATTTTCAAGCCTGTTTTCTGAAGGCAGCAGATGGCTGGGTTTTGTTTTCTGATCTGAGCTGCTACTCTATACCTTTTGCTGGTTGGTGCTTTTAGTTCATTGACAGGTAAGGAAACGATTGACAGAAAGGGCTCCTGTGCCATTCTTTTGGGTAGGGTTTTTCCCATTGTAATTGGGTATGTGGTTGATGTAATTGTTCTTTGAGTAGGTTGCTATCATGAATATTGCAAGTTCTATTTTGTCCGAGAATATTTGCGACCCTCCTTCCCATGTAAATGAGACTTTGCTCAGTGGTCACTGTGTGGTATGTTTCTTTCACTTAATACTTTGAATATGTCATTCCATTCTTTTTATATTGGTTGTTTTAAATAGCAGATCTGGTTTGATTCTTATGTTCTTTTCTTTCTCCTTAAGGTTCTTCAGCCTTTAGTGCTTTAAGGGGTCCACCAGTCACTTTGTTGTTGGTTTTTTTTTTGTTTATTTGTTTTCTTTCCTTTAGTTTTGCCATCTGATTCCTCTATGGTCTGTTTTGTTGGCGCTTTTTTGCCTCTGATTTGTATAGCATCCTCTTTCCAGAGACCTGAAATCTCCCTGTTGTTATCTCCCCCACTGTTTTCTCTTCTTTCACTTTTTCCCTCCCACTGATAATCCTATCATTCAGAGAGCATTGCTCTCGCCTTTGTTCAATAAGTACCTTACATACTCTTCCAATGGTTTGTCTGTCCTTTCTTTTTGGACTTCTTTATTAATGCTGGCTTGCACTTTTATTTCACTTTGTAGAATTCTCCAGCTGTGTGTATCTGGTATGGTGGCTTGGTAACATGTGTTTTTATATCCTTGAATTCTATTTGCATGTATTCTGTCCTCTTCTGAAAGAGTATGTTTTTGAATGGAATGAATTGTACGTCTATAGATGTCTTAGTTTAGCCAGCTTGATTTCTGATGGTGAAACATTCAGTATTGATATCAGGTCCTCATCGATAAGGCTTGGGTGTTTTGGAGGATTTGGAGATTTGCCAGGATTTCTCTCTGAATGCCAACTGCATGTGTCTTCCTTATTTTCCCCCATTTTCTTTGCATTGTTGCGTTGGCATTCTATAGTTGCAGGGTGTTTAAGAAAGTGATCTATTCACTAAGTAGTAAACTGTACACAGAGGGGACCACTTATTCTAGCAGCCTGGGGCGTGGGGGTGGGGATATGGTATATGGGTTGCAGGAAGGGAAGGAGGGTAGAGGGAGGACAAATTAGCTGATGGGAATTTTCCTGATTCAATGTTAATATGTATCTAAAATACTACTCTGAAAGATATGTAAGCCAATAGGGTCAAATAAAAATTAAGAAAAAGAAAAGAAAGTTATCTACTTCATAGACTGCATCAAAAGTGACTGGTGTTTTATCTGCTTTAGGGGTTATTTCCCTAAACAAGAGAGGGTATCTGAGAATGATAAAAAAATATTGCAAACTAATTCATAGGTTTGTTCAAAATGGTGTACATTTTCTAGGAAAAAGAAGTTTCAAGTCCAATCAGCCAGGAAATATATGATGTAAATGAAATGTCTTTCACAAATGCACTAACGTCCTTGTGTTTGGGAAAGGAGGGTTGATGGGAGGGACCTGAGTGTCCGTCCCTGTCTCCACCCAGACACAGACTAGAAATCCTGAAATGTCACAGGATGGTAGGGGGATCAGGACCAGCAGCCTCCAGCCTCCTCTTTTTAAGGCACCTGTGGGCATGTTGGTGCTTGAGTTTATTCTTGGCTTTTCACTCATTGATCACTCCCAGAGGGTCTCAGAAGTTCTGAGGTGCTGATGTCAAATGAAGATTGGCCATTTGTAAAGCTGACCTATTGCTCCCCCATCTCTCCACTGTATTAACCATCCCCCTGAATTAGACTCTTTTCTTTTAGCCTATTCTTATCTCTGTAATAACCAACATGCATATGGAGAGCAGAGACTCTGTTCTTCGTTTGTTCTACGATTTGGCTGTTCTCATTGGGGATCCACACTCAGGCATGGATTGCTGTCCACTTCACTGTCTAACCCAAGATTGTTCTTCTGTGGCAGGGGATGTTGGGGTAAAGCCTGCGCTAATCTCCTTGTTGGAGGGAAGAGACCTGGAGAGGCTGCCACCAAGCCAGTTTGCTGGTGAGTGTGGGAAGATCCTCCTGGGCTCAGGGTGTGGTTTTTGGTGTGGATTGTCATGGACTTGTGCGACATAGGAGCCCTGGACTTGGTTCTCGGCACTTACCGATCCTTGGTGCATGACTTCTCTTGCTCCCTTTCAGTTCCCTTGATAATGCATCCCAGGATAATCTTCAGCATTGCTCTCTTGCCATTGCTCTTTCTGGTGTCTTGTCTGTGGGTATTTAAAACAGATCTGGAGGTTTCTTCACTCCCTGTTTGTGCTCACAGTGTGGATAAAGAGTCTTGTTGGGATGCCCTTCTCAGGCCCCTCTGTCATCTTCCTTTAATCTGAACTTTCACTTAGATCATTATGGGTTTTTTTTGATATCCCCAAAGAAGTCAATTTCTTTTCTTTCATTTGGTGGTTCAATAAGTGATAATGGCTAGGGTTGATCTTAGCCCCTTGCTTTAGGAATTAGTCCTGGTGGGCTTCGGGGGGTGCATAATGAGCGGTTGAGAATTGAACTCGGGTCAGCTTCAAGGCAAACCCCCCTGCTGTGCTTTCTCTTCTCAGGAGAGAAGTCCCATGTTTGCCAAGAGTGTGGAATATGTTACAGATGGAGACAACATCTCAGAAGACACCAAAGGACACACACAGGGGAGAATCCAAATGGTTCCAGAGAAAGTGGTGGAGGGTTCGGTGAACAACAGAATACACAGGGAGTTAGGCAGCCCTTTATTTGCAGAGAGTGTGGGAAAGTTTTCAGAAAGCCATCACAGCTCAATGATCACCAGTTTACACACACGGGGGAGAAACCTCATGTTTGTTGTGAATGCGGGCATGCTTTTAGTCTAAGAGGAAATCTCCTAAAACACCAAAGGACACACACAGGGGAGAAGCCCTTTGTTTGCGGTGATTGTGGTCAGGGATTCAATATGAGAGGAACTCTCATCATACACCAGAGGACACACACTGGGGAGAAACCTTATAATTGCCCTAATTGTGAACGAGCTTTCCGTCATAAGTCAAGTCTTACCAGACACCAGAGGGCCCAGGCATGTTTGAAAAAAGGTGACTAATGAACTGTAACCCAATAGCATAGCAAGAGAACACATGCAACCAAAACAGTCTCCATAGTGTATTTAAAAGGTGGCCAGGGAAGTGTTCTGACATCCCAGTCATTCTGTATTTACTTTTGTGCACTAATAAAACACATCTGTATGTAGTTCTGGTTGATATTTTTCTTCCCCTTTAAAACAGATGAGCATAGAATGGACGGAAAGCATATCAGCCCCGGGGATAAGGGAGAGGAATATGGGATCCATGCTAGGAACGAGGGTGGAGGGAGGACAACTTTGGTGGTGGAATTTGCCCTGATCCAATGTCAATATATACCTAAAATATTACCGTCAAAGAGATGTAATCCACTTTAGTCAAAAAATCGTTATTAATAGAAGAGAAGACATACTGTCATATTTAACAGAATCAGTGACTGACCTATTATGTATTGAGAGCAGTCACCTTAACTCATTAATTAGAAAATTGATTCCTAGGTGATTTCATTAAATCACAGATTTAAGATAGAGTAATTTTAAGAAACATACAAAATGCCATGGGCTTGTGTTAGGGCTTAGGGTTAAAGGGGTAGAGTTAGGGTAGAGGGTTATGGTTTGTATCTCAACCTACTGAAGTCATACATGATCACCTTCCAGAAACGCCTCTTCATGTTACATCAGGTGCTCTGTTTACCCAACAGATTCTAGCATGTTTTGCTATGGAACTAGCTTCAGGAACAGCTGTAACAGGTGCCATCTCAGAACAAGGTAGATGTAGAGAAATAACAAAGGACCTAAGAGATGCATATCCTGGGGAGGGAAGAGAGGGGGAATCTATCGCCTAGGCACCAGTGCCTCCATCAGCTCCATCCCTACTTCTTCACTTCCTTCCCTCCCTTTTAGAGTCTCCTAAATAGCATCAAGCTTGCAGACTAGTAGCTTGAGGCCCAACGGAATGCAATACTGAGTCCAGCAAGTGTTTCAGGGTCTCGAGAAGAGAGAAGTCACCTTTGGGGCATTAGGAGTGAGGCTACGAGGGAAGGAGGGTGAGAGAGGCACAATTCTGTCATTTCACATCACCTGCTTATTTGAAGGAGGAGCTCCATGAAACAAGAGATGTGAAAGGGCAGCATAAGTTGGAGGTTGTGGCAAAAACAGAGGTGATGCAAAAGGTGGACCCATCACCACCAACGAATTAGTGTTTGCCATGCAATTTGGTCAGTAACGGAACAACTATGACTGTGAGACACCCCTCTTTGCCCCTATGACACACCCTCCTTTTTTGTCCCGTATGACAATTTCTAAAAACAAAGGTTTGCCTTGGGAGATTATGGGCCCACATTCATCCATCCACACAGCTTGGATACAGAGGTATCCAGTGAGGGGACCTTGGGCTGCTTTCCTCCCAGGATCCCCTCACTTGTTCTTCTCCTTCAACCTCTTAGCCACAGAGAGAATACCCCTAGGTCAAGACAAACAGACAGTAGGAGACACAGCAGGCACATGAGAGAGCAAAGAAATGGTGTCAGGCAGAGCAGAGCAGAGCAGACTCAGTACTGAGGGAGCAGGAGGACGGGTAAGAGCTGGGACCCATGGAAAGGCTTTCTCTCTGGAGAATACCTGGATCTCCAGGAAATATCAGTGCTGGGCACAGTACTAAAAGACTCAGGTACAATTTTTACTGCTTTTTCTAGAGGGTAGACAGAGACGACCATCTTAAAATAAAACTCATCTTACACAAATTTTCTCTCCTTCCCATACCTCCTCATGCTTCCTTCCGATGGGTTAGTGTGGGAAATTTTCTAGAATGACCCAAGATAACCCAGGAGTGTAAGGTGATACCAAAGTACCAACCCAAACTTCTTCATTCCCTAAAACTCTTACATTGATAAAAAAAAAGACTATTCAGTGGGCTTTTATTTATCTCAAGACTTTACCATTCCTGAGATTGGGATTGACTTGCAGTGAGAGAGGGTTCTGGCTTGTTGGCTGTGGTGGAGAGCGTGAGGTAAAGGCCTAGGTCACCGGGATTATCCTTTCATGACTGCCTAGGTATTATTTCTTTGCTGCTACCCTGCTTTTGCAGACCTGGCTGCATGGGGTTTAGAAATAGAGTGCCTTGCGCGGCACGATCACACAACTCATCCATTTTTATTTTACACAGAAGCACCATGAAAAATGGCCAAAGGAAAGACAAATAAAAGGTGAGGTTTGGGAGAAGAGAGGAGGGGCAGGGTGAAATATCCCCTATATCATGAGAGCTTGCTTGTATCTGAAGAGACTGCCAAAGCACTACAAGTTTCAGAGAGACCAGTACATAGAGCACATGAATGTACTGATCATGTGTCCAACATGAGTTTTGCTAGAGACCAACAGCCAGGAAGCACATAAGCTTTGAATTTTGTCCACCCTAAGATGCTCCAAATCAAACGATATGGGGGTGATGTGGGGACAGACAGCCACCTACCGTGTCATTTCTTTAAATTTCCACTTCTATGTTAGTTCGAATAAATTTGAACATTTTGACTCCCACCTTTGCCCTGGCGTCCATGGACCAGACTGCACCCCCATTTGCTTAGATGCACATGTACCCTACAGTGCTTGCAGTATGCAAAACATAGGAGGGTGATGTGTGGGCAGAGGGCCGCCTGCCATGCCCTTCCATTGTGTGACCATTTCGGTGCTACTTTCGTCAGATGTGAAGGAGATGGGAAGCATTGTTTCTTCCCTCTTCATAATATCTGGACTAGGACATAAAACACAGCTGTATCCTGGGGGGCAGGAGTGATAGCAAGGAGTGAGTGGGAAGTGCAAGACTATGGTGAGACATCCTCAGGTGGGGACCGCGCTCCATTGCCTGAGACCTGTGCCTTCCCTGTGTAGGACAATGTTTTGCCCCCAGAAATTGGGCCAGTACGGAGGGAGCATCAGCAAGAAGCAGGAGCATATGCCCCACCTGGCACAGGTAAGGAAAACTGAGTGATAACTCTGACCAGAGGACCCTAGGGACAGGCCTGTGCGGGTGGGCAGGGCAATGCAGGGGACTCACTGTTGTAGCTGGCCGAAGTAATGGAAGAATATGAAAGAAGCCACTTAAGCTAACGATGATAATGATTCATCCCAGGCACGAAGCCCAGTGACTTCTGTTCCATGTCAGTAACCAAAACTGCACAGGGAGTCCATTTGGACAAAATGGTCTGGTGGGTAAATGGACTAGAACATGGTTTAGGTTTGGGTTTTATTTGGGGACAAGAGGTTGATCCACTCATCTAGCACTGCTCTCCAGTGACCACTTCTGCTGCTCTGGAGCTCAGAGGCCAGACCCAAAGACTGAGAGGTCAGGGACTCTGTCGTGAGAGGGTCTGAGAGTCAAGGTCTGAGCTAACAAGAAAGGGGGCAGTCCTCAATCCTAGGCCTGGAACTGAGCATCAGAACTCAATGATCACCCATAGCACTGAGTTTAGGAATTGAGGAGCCTTCAAAGGAGGAGTTTCCTAGGGTGGAGCAGGCTACAGGGAAGGAGTCTGAATTGGGGTCAGGGGAATTGAGGCACAAAATGAGCTTGTGCAGGGGACACAAGGCCTCATATCTGTCCTTCTTTGTGCCTGGCAGTCAGCAATGGAACCCCTCAATTTCAGGTTGGTGCCTGGAGGCCTCTCTTGCTTATCCTCACTCTCAGTATCATGCTCACAGATAGAAGTTCTGAGGAAAAACAGCTCAGTCATATGACAAGTGCACCCATAGGAGAGGCACATGTATCCTTTCTTATGCCCCTTGCAGCTCGGCTCTGAGAAGGAGCAGCTGTACCTTCAGATGCTGCTGCAGAAGCAGCCCTTGACTGGCTGAACAGGGGACTCGGGACAAAGTAGACGGAGAGGAAGTACAAAAGACCTGAAAGAGACCCAAAGGAGACTGAGGCCACATGCTCCTTCCATGGCCCCTCACCTTTTCCACTCACATGCAGGGACTCCTGAGAATGATCAAGGAGGAGAAGAGGACGTTCGAGTTCAGGACACATGGAGAAGTCACTTTGGGGGCATAGGAGGGTTAGGAACTGAGAGAGCCAGGGGCCCCGCCCAAGGTGGCTCCACCTCCCTTTGTAGTCCCAACCCTGGTGCACCCAAACAGCACATGAGATGGTAGTGGATGAGCAAGTGGATGCACACAAAGTGGAGAGAATGAAGGCTGCGGAAATGTCCCGGCACTCTCATACCAAAGAGGTTTGTACTCCATACTATGCCCCTGGGACACACCTTCATTTGGATTTTATTTATGTTTCTTTTTAAAGTATGTAAACACTGTGGTTACAGAATTGCTCATTTATTATGAATCAAGGCAGCCTCATGTATGTGAAGCTGAGCAGACTTTAGTCAGGGAGTACTTTATCACCTGGGCACAGCTGCCTGTGCTCACTTCCTTGGTATCCTGGTAGGATGCCAGAGAAGACTTAAAAGGTGTGCTGTTCTCAGTGTCCAAACACAAGATAAGAAGGTGAATCTGTGCAGGCCTTCTTTGCCTCCTTGTTAGGCCCACCCATCAATTGCTGGATGAGGTGGGGCAATAATTGCATGGGCAAAGGAATATATGCACGCTGCTGTTCATTGAAGCATTCAGCACAATAGCTAAGACTTGGAATCAACCTGGATGTCTAACAACCAATGAGGGGATCATGAAGTTGTAGTATATATATACAATGGAATACTACAGAGCTTTAAGGAATGGTGTCATCATGCAAGTTGCAGCACCATGGATGGAACTACAAGATACTATGTTAAGTGAAGTAAATCAGAAGGATAAATACAGGAGACATTTTTTATTATAATTTTTATTTTAATCATAGTGGCTTACATATGGTTCACAGTAATATTCCAGGTACATGTTAACATTGAATCAGGGTAATTCCCATCACCGAATTGTCCTCTCTCCACCTCCATTCCTATCCTGCCTCCCCTATCCTCCACCCTCACCCCAGGGGCTTCTAGAATGAGTGGCCTCCCCTGTGTCTAGTTTATTACTTAATGATCTTATAACTGTTGGTCTTTGTACCTCCACTACTTCTCCCTCTATTTGGGTTGCAGGACTACATAATTCGAGTTATGTGATTTTGTTTGAGGAAGAGAAAAGTAATAAAAAGGGGTAAAAATCAACTATGCCAACAGTGGGCAGAGTCGTTCTAGAGGCTTTCATCCTTTGTTTGAGAGACAAAGGGGAAAAAAGAAGGTGAAACACCACAACAGTTCAAAAAGAAGTATCAAATAAGATATCCATTGAGCATTGCAGGAATAAAGTTATGCACCACATATTTGTCATGATCTTGAGATAAAAAACATGACAGAGTGCAAAAAGGATGCAGAGAAAGAAGAAAAAGTAAATATATAAATAAAAATGTGGACATCTATTTCAATATCCACCCCAAAACAAAGAAATCGACAAAAACTTGATAAAAGAAAGATGTTTTTGCTTTCTTTCTTTCTTTCTTTCTTTCTTTCTTTCTTTCTTTCTTTCTTTCTTTCTTTCTTTCTTTCTTTCTTTCTTTCTTTCTTTCTTTCTTTCTTTCTTTCTTTCTTTCTTTCTTTCTTTCTTTCTTTCTTTCTTTCTTTCTTTCTTCCTTCCTTCCTTCCTTCCTTCCTTCCTTCCTTCCTTCCTTCCTTCCTTCCTTCCTTCCTTCCCTCCCTCCCCCCCCCCTCCCTCCCTCCCTCCCTCCCTCCCCTCCCTCCCTCCCCTCCCTCCCTCCCTCCCTCCCTCCCTCCCTCCCTCCCTCTCTCTCTCTCTCTCTCTCTCTCTCTCTTTCTTTCTTTCTTTCTTTCTTTCTTTCTTTCTTTCTTTCTTTCTTTCTTTCTTTCTTTCTTTCTTTCTTTCTTTCTTTCTTTCTTTCTTTCTTTCTTTCTTTCTTTCTTCTTTTCTTTTTCCTCCTGCATAGGCATAAAAATATTGGGGTCATTCGAAAAGGGAATCCCCTTGGCATAAGAGATACAGGGTTTCTCCACTCTTGGAATATATTGTCATGGGATTATCTATACACTCCTTTCAAGTTCATTTGCTCTCCCCTTGGTGCTTTTGTGGTGTATGGGAGACTTTTGCTCTGATCTGGATGATAAAATCAGACCTCTATATCTAGAGATCCCTGTCTCTGCACAGGTCAAGGAGTGGAACTTATTATGAAGTCTTTCTTTGTGATTTTACGAATTCTGTTTTCTCAGTGTCATTTTAATCTGTCTTCTGTGTTTGGTGGTCTTGACCCTTGTGCTGAACCTCGGATGGAGTCTGGAATATCGTCTTTCGCTATGTTTCCAGAAGAGACATTCAGTTGCAATTGCCTCAGTCAGGTCTCTGGAATTAGAGATCATGGTTGATGTGCAGGTCGTAGAACAAACCCTGGACTAGGGCTTTCTTGTTGGTCCCAGAATACATAGTGTCCGGTCATGGTTCTATCAGCCAGTCATCTGTAGATCACGTTCTTGGCTTTTGCACAGCCCAAAGTGTGAGAAGTCTTCTGATTTTTTCTTTATCTTTAGTTGGTGGGGTAGGATAACCTGTTCTTATGTTCATTTGTTCCCAATCTCCTCGTTGTCAGGATATCATATTAGAGCTGGCACGTGTTAGTGTTCGAGCGGTTTTCAGGATGTCACGGATGGGATTTGGTTTCTGTAGCTGTTGTGAAGAACTGTGTCGTTTCTATGTCTGAGATTCAGGGTTCAAGGCTTGATGGTCAGTGTCTAATCTCCTGGAGTCTAAGCTGGGTCCACATGACATATTTTCAATGTGGGAGATTCCCCTCATACAAGGGAAACTTTTATGCTATGTAATATATCTCTCTGGAGCAAATATTTTAATATACTACATTAATTTATATTTTTGTTCAGTGATTAAAATCTCAAAATTTAATGTTTATTTTTGTAGATTATATGTAGAAATCATATTAAATCCTTTATGAAAAGTCCCAGTGGCTTTTGCATAGATGGAGAAGCAGAAGACATTCCCACCAACAATGGTTGAAGATTTCTTTTATACCACATTCCCGAAGACACTGATTTTTACCAATATTTCAAAAATATGCTAGTCTCATTGGAATTAGATGGTAGCTTATTTGTGGATTTGAGCTTCTCTGATAATAACTGATTTTTTTTCATATGCTTGATGGCCAACTGTATGTCTTTTTGGGAGAAGTCTTTGTTCATTTCCCCCAGTTTTAATGAAGTTTTTAGTTTGCTGTTGTTGTTGATCTTTCTGTATGCTTTATATGTCATGGTTATTAGCTTATTATTTGATATATTTTATGAGTGAAATTTCACCAATTCATTGTGTGCCTTTATTTTAGCTTGAGGCTTTTTATATCATGCAAAAATTCTTCAGTTCTATATAGTTCTATTTGTGTTTTTTGTTGTCTTTTCCACTGGGATCAACATCTATATCCTATAGAATATTACCTATGTTTTCTTTGAAGTGCTTTATTTATTATGTCATTATCTTAAGATCTTTAATTCACTTTAATTCAACTTTTGTGAATGATATGATATAGTATTTCAATTTTATTTCTTTTATCCTCTATTTTTATGTAACTAGCAACATTTTCAATATCATACTACACTTCATGCACCCAGATTCTTAGTTTTTTTTACCTGAAGGCTTATATCTGAGAACTCAATTCTGTTCAATTGTTCTGTGAGTCAGTCTTTAGTCCAGTAATACACAGTTTTGATTACTATAGTTTTATAGTACAATATGCAGTCAGATAATTCAGTATCTGCCATTTCCTATTGTATGATATAGTACTTATATTTCTCAGTATCTATGGCTAAAACAAACAATTCATTTAAAAAGTATACGTATATGTTAATTATGTTACTTTATAAATATTGCTATAGATACAAGATATAGAAACAACATAAATGTCCAAAGATAGATGAATGAATAATGATGGCATGGCATACCTGCACAATGGAATAATATGCAACTTTAAGAGATAAAATATAATATGATATAAAATATAGACT
The DNA here is from genome assembly GCF_024139225.1 of Suncus etruscus. Lineage (NCBI taxonomy): Eukaryota > Metazoa > Chordata > Mammalia > Eulipotyphla > Soricidae > Suncus > Suncus etruscus. Next base: position 121,331,807 of record NC_064868.1, read on the forward strand.
TACAGGGAAACAATAAGTAAATTGAAGATCTGTTTCTTGAACAAGGACAAAATTATATAATTTTAGTCGCACCTTTTGTTCTTATGTTGAATTAGTCTATATGAAAATGTTTGGAAGAGCTATGTTCTAACCTATTTTACTTCACCTTGAAAATTTTGTATTTCCAGTTTCAGTACTTAAGTTATCACTTTTCCTATTTTAGATTTATTTTATTCAAACTTTTTGTTGATTCATCAGAAGATAGAGCTTTTTTTGTTCGTGCTTCAGATGAATTTCAACTAATTCTATGTAAGATCAGATACTATTCCTTTACCACCTAAACTTTATTAATCACAGCTTATCTAACCCTGTTTCATCTTCAGGTTTTGGATAGAAAATTTTTCCAAATGTCTAAGATTATTATCATATTGTCAACACTGACCACAAAAAGGGTTGGAGTTTCTCTTTGACACCAGGCATAATTATTTCAGCTTCACAAATCTTTATTGTGACTGACCTTGTTCCAAATTGATTCTGAAGTGGTTTCCAGGTCTCATCCTTTAGAGATATTTTCTGCAATGTAGGGGGAAAGGACAGAATGCTAGCAAGTCTAGACTATTGATAAAGAGCTTATATTGAAAGGAATTTTAACATGTAGAATCAGTCTCCTCCAAAATGTTCAGAGAGGCTTTTCCAAATATATCCAAATCTCTACTATGACCAATGGGATAAGAAAGGTGGTAAAGGAATGGACTTTGTGCACCTATTGCCTAAAATAAAAATTTTAATTTAAAAATATGTCCAGAGAGTGCAGATGAGTCTTATAGGAGTCCTCTATGTATAATAGTGAAGGTCAATTGAGGCTGCATGCAATCTTAAAGAATGTAGAGGCCTGGATTTAGGAATAGCATTTTAAAATAATTTTAATAGAAAAAGATCCATCTTAACTCATGGCAAACTAAAAGCAACTTGGTTTTGTCATAAAAAATAATCCCCTTCCTGTTTTATGAGTCTCCCTTATTCTCTCAATTCATCCAGCCCCATTACCATTCCTGTGCAAAGAATATAATACCCTACTTTGTTTCATTGACTTTAGAATTTACAGTCCTATAAATGAATTTAAAGTGCATTTTTCTTCTGTAAGATACCTTGAGAAAAACACAAGCAGAACTCTCCAGAATACATACTTTAAATGTGTCTTTAATGATTTGACTCCAGTGGCAAAAACAACAAAAACAGAAAAGCATAAAGAGGACTATAGGAAACTAAAAAGTGTTTCCAGGGCAAAAAAAAAAAACTTGAGCTAAAATTGAACAATACTGAAAGAGAGCAAATATGTTCACACTCTACATCAGTTAAAGAGCTAACAGTAACAATATATAGAGCAGCCACTGAGCTCAACCTCAAAAACAATAACTTCATCAAAAACTGGGAAGAGGCAGAACCCTACCAAATTTAGTGAACAAAGATAGAAGTTCTGAAGACACAACTGGTATCAGCCTATATGGCCACTCTGCTAAGGATATTAGAATGGAAATGTTGAGGATGTTTAAGGAACTGAAAGAAGTCATGGAATGAGCAGCTGATAAGACTCAAGAGATATATGAACAGAGTTGAGAAAATTTGAAACAGAAATAATAGGACTGAAAAACTTAAAGATTCACTGGAATAATCACTAGAAGAGTTAATTCCTGTACAGAACAGGATCAATGATCTGGAATATGACTTACAGAACACCTACATACAACAACAAAAAAGTTGGAAAAGATTATAAAATAAATAAAGAAAAGATGGAAAAAGTCTTCAAAATAAGCAAACAGACAACAATAGACATTTGGGAAAAATTCAATGGAAAGAGCATTAAAACAGCAAGGTATTAATGTAAAGACAGACCTTCAGATCAAAGAAACAGACTAGAAATTTTTGAAACTGACACTTGGTTATATAGGGAATTAATCTTGGATAATGGGGTAAGAAATAAGTGAAGCAAGGAAAGCCTCTTCATTATGTGGTGTTGGGAAAAATGGTCAGGTACGTGCAAAAGAGTGAACTCAGACCTCTCTCTAATGTTATGAACAAAAGTCAAATAAAAATGAATTAATGACCTTGTTATTAGACTGAAACCATAAGATGCATAGAGGAAAACATAGGCAGAACACTCCATGACATTGAAGCTAAAGGCATCTTCAAGGATGAAATACCATTGAATCAAAGATAAACACATGGGGCTGCATAAAACTAAGAAGTATCTGCACCACCTTAAAGGATCTGGTGACTAGAGTACAATGTCAATCCACAGAATAAGAGAAGCTATTTACTCACTGCCCATCTGAGAATGATATACAAGGCACCGGTAGAGTTTAACAAGAAAACCATCTAGCTCCATTCAAAAATGAGGAGAATAATGAACAGGTCTATCTCAAAGAAGAAATGAAAGATGACTAAAGGACGCATGAAATAAATGATCCACATCTTTAGTCATCAAGAAGATGAAAATAAAAACTACAATGAGATATCTCACACCACAGGACTAGCACACATCACAAAATACAATAACAATCAGTGCTAGCATGGATGTTTGGAGAAAGGGACACTCACTGTTGATGGGAATGTTGAATGGTCATCCTTTTATTAAAAAATTATGGATATTCCTCAAAAAGCTGTAATTGTGCTTCCTTATGAACCATACATTCCACTCCTAGGAATATATCCTAGAAGCTCAAAGAACACAATGCATTCCTTTGTTCATTGCAGCACTATTTATAATAGCCAAAACCTGGAAATAACGAATATACCAGAGACTACATAAGTTGCTAAAGCAACTATGGTACCTCTACACAGTGGACCACTATGGCAATAATAGTTGGACATGATCATTCTGGACAAGAACTAGATGCTGATAGGCGATAAATTGATAAGCATTATACCCCTTAAGCAACAGCATTGCAAACCACAGTGCCTAAAAGAAAATCAAAGAAGAGAGTAGTAAGCTACTGTCCTAGAGACAGACTGAGAATTGGGAGACATTGGCTATGGGAAATGTGTAGTGGTTAAGGGTACATTGTGTAATTGAAATAATAAATCTTGAATAAATTTGCAATTTTAAAAAATAACCAATGGTATTATGTATAACCTTGTAACCACATTGTTTAAGTAATTAATTAAAATATGGGGAGAAAGGATGAACAGACAAATCTTCAGAGAAGATTTACAGATAACCAATGGGAATATAAAAAATTGTGCATTCTATATATTTCCAAGGAAGTGAAAATAAAACCTCACACCAGTGAGAATGGTACAATGAAATGGGTAGTAACAATATTTCAGATAAAATAGTAGTGGGAAATTAATTCTTATTAATTATTGGTGGGTATGTCACCTGGTTCAGTGCAAAACTGGATAGAAACTTCTGAAAAAAATTGAATACACCTTTCATATGATCCTGCAATTTCACTTTTTAACATCTATCATACTAACACAGAACAAAAGATTAAATTTGGAAAGCTATATGCACATCTATATTTATTGCAGCACGAAATACAAAACGGAGATACGGGAAAATTATCTTCAGATAAAAATGTTGGTATATATAAAATAGATTTTTTATACAGTTGTAAGAAAAGAAGTAATTTTAATGTTACAGTTCTCTGGAACTTGATAATAACTAGAAAGTATCACTTTAAGTAAAACAAGTCAGAAGTACAAATAATGGATAATATCACACATTTGTAGAAAAGACAGAAACAAAACAATGGAATAAGTATCAAGTGATGACAGACTCTTCAGCTTTGTTTAGAAAAGTTGAGAGATGGAGTTAAGAGTAAGGAAAATGCGGACTAATATTGACATAAAGAATGGAAGAGTGGAGGATTATGGTGAGTAGCATTATTATACACATAAAACAATGATGTAACCATAAGCTATATTAACTATAAATATAAGTTTAAAAATACAATAAATAGCAAGCCACACTTTTCTCCATAGCTTTCTTCTTCCAGGAGAACTGAAAACTGAGAATGTGTGTAGATAACATGATAATATACATAGAAGACTCTAAAGAGTCTACAAAAATTACTAGAAACAATATACCAGTATAACAAAGTAGTCACCTACAGTCAATACAGAAAACTTGGCCACATTTCTATATATAAGTAATGAAGAGAATGATCAAGACTCCTATCCCATTTAAAATAATGTCCCCAAACATCAACTATCCATGAGTCAGCTTAACAAATCATGCAGAAGATCAACACCATAACTTTACATCACTTAAGAAAGATAAAAGAGGGCCCGGGGAGATAGCACAGTGGTGTTTGCCTTGCAAGCAGCCGATCCAGGAAAAAAGATGGTTGGTTCGAATCCCGGTGTCCCATATGGTCCCCCGTGCCTGCCAGGAGCTATTTCTGAGCAGACAGCCAGGAGTAACCCCTGAGCACCTCCGGGTGTGGCCCAAAAACCAAAAAAAAAAAAAAAAAAAAAAAAGAAAAAAAAAAGAAAGATAAAAGAACTTAAGAAATGGAGAAGCATTCCATGCTCATAAATAAGAAGAATCAAAATAGTTAACATTACTATTATACCTAAAATGTTATAGAGACAAGATGCAATTCCCATTCAAAATTCAGGTGACATTTTTCAATAACATATAAAGATTAATAACAATACTTCAGTGGAGTAATAAAGAAACTGAAAATATTCAAAGCCATACTGAAAGACTGGGAAGATATTATTAACTAATTTATAGCTGTATTATAAAGCTATAGTGATTACAAGTGCATGGTACTGGAATAAATATAAATTTTCTGATCTGTTCAGAATTGAATAACCAAGGACAAAATCATATATATATATGCATATATATAGAGTAAATGTTTGATAAAGTAGAATAGAATATGAAATAAAATAAAGATAGCCTATTCAACACATGATGCTAATAAAAAAAAACCTGGAAAATAATGTATAAAAAATTAAAGCAAGGGGGCCGGAAAGATAGCATGGAGGTAAGGCGTTTCCCTTGCATGCAGAAGGATAGTGGTTCGAATCCTGGCATCCCGTAAGGTCCCCTGAGCATGCCAGGAGCTATTTATGAGCATAGTGCCAGGAGTAACCCCTGAGCACTTCCGAATGTGACCCCCCCCAGAAAAAGAAATTAAATCTAGGTCCAGATTTCATATCCTATAAAAATTCAAATATAATCAGAAACTATGAAGTATAGTGAGGAAAATATAGACAGAAAGTGCCAAGATTTGAACCACAAAGGCATCATCCATTATTTAATATCACCGACAAAAGCAATAACATTAAAAATAAACAAATTCAGCTACAACAAATTAAAGAGTTTCTACATGGCAAAAGAAATGTGTTAAAACTAGACAAAGACAGCTAACTGGATGGAAAATATTATTTAACACTTCAAATAAAGGGTTGATATTCAAGGTATATAATATACTCACAAATATCAATATTAATAAATTTAAAAACCCTATCCAAACATTGGAAGAGAAAATGAACAGATACTTCTCAGAGGAAAATAAGCGCATTCCAATAAGCACATGAAAAAGTACTCAGCATCACTTACCATTAGGGAAATCCAAATCAAGACAACAATGTGGTATCTTATATTAGTAATAATAGAACATTTCTAAAATAGTAGGAAAATATGTGCTGGTGGATATTTCATGATAAAAGAACACTTATGCCATCTAGTTTAGCTCCAGTGGTAAAAAGTAAGCTTCCGACTGAGATGCCACTTGACCCCAAAATTCTACCTTTGGTTATCTATCGCCAGGATTGAGAAACATTCAAAAGGACATATGCACACCATTATTCATTGTTGAAATTAGTACAATAGCTAATATGTGGACCTAATTTAGGCTTCCAGCAACAGATGAATGAATTATGAAAATGCATCTACCACATATACACAATGGACTACTATGCTATACAGCTTCAATCTAGTTGGAACTGGAAGATATGTTTGTGAAAGCCAGAAGTAGAAAGATAAACACAAGTTGATCTCCCTTATCTGTGGTATATAAAATTATTGTATCATCAAATTAATGTGGCAAAGAGGGTGCCTAGATTGCCCTTGACCCCAATGTCTAGGGAAAAAAAAGGACAAAGAGGAAAAGAAATTTAGGCAGGAAGAATAAAAGAAAGGGAAGTGATGGGACAATAGGGGTCTGGGCCTTAATTATATTGGGGATATGGGGAGTGTTATAGCTATCTATCCAAAACACAGAGTCACAACACTGAAAACATGAGACCTAAACTGAAGCTACAATCTGGCAAGCAGGGGATGAAGAAGGTAGGGGAGGAGAAAAAGTATGATTTAACACTGGTGGTGAGATTGGTGTTGAAATATTATATGCCTAAAACTCAACTATCAATAATTTTGTAAACCATTGTTCTTTAATTAAATGAAATATTATATATATATTTAAATCAATTGAACACCAATATAAAAAAACCTGTGTTGATCTAAAAACAGAAAACTACCTCCTATTTACAAGAGATACACTTGACCTTTCACAGTAAACACAAATTCAAACCAAACTTTGTAAAGTGTGCCTTAATATGACATTTGAATAGGGCGACTAAAGATGGAGTATGGGAATATTGGCGGAGAGAAGTTAATACTGGTGGTGACATTGATGTTAATATATCATACACTTAAAACTCAACTATCAGCAACTTTATAAGTCTGGGTTTTTAATTAATTAAAATTATGAAAATAAATTTAAAAATGGGAATAAAATATGTACATTCTTGGAAATAATGCATGAACATTGAGGCTTATTTTAATCCTTATTGAAAGTCTAATGCAATCTGGATAAGGTGCCTATATAACATCCCAACTGAATTTATCGAAAGTTGTATATAAGTCAGTATCTAATTGATTTTTATCTGCCACACCAAAAAGTGTTTAAGGCTTACTCCTGGATTTGCAATCTGGATCATTTCTGGTGTTCAGAGAATCATTTAGGTTGCCTGAGATCAAAGCAAGTCAGCCACATGCAAGGCAAGAACCATACCCACTCTACTTTAGATACAACCTTCAATTGTATTTATTTATTCTATTTTTATTAAGTTACGGTGATTTACAAAATTGTTCATAATACAGTTTCAAGGATACAATTTTCCACTACCAATTCACCTCCAGTGTCAACTACACTCCACCCTTGTTCCCAGTTTCCCGAAACAATACAAAAATGCCTTCCTCACACCTATATTAATTTCAGTGCAATTTACAATAGCCACAATCTGGAAGCAACCAAGATGCCCTTCAACAGCTGAATGGCTAAAGAAACTGTGGTACAAATACACAATAGAATCATATGCAGCCACCAGTAGAGATGAAGTCATGACATTTTCCTATACATGGATGTACATGGAATCTATTATTATGCTGAGTGAAATAAGTCAGATCAGAGGGAGATAGACACAGAATAGTTTCACTCATCTATGGGTTTTAAGAAAAATAAAAGACATTGAAATAATTCCCAGAGATGAGGGCCCGAAGACCAGCTCAAGATATGAATCTCACAGCAAAGAGAGGTGAGTTCACTTAGAGAAATAACTACACTGAGAACTATCATATAATGGTAGTGAGTGAGAGAAATAGAATACCTGTGTCAAAAACTGGCACCGTTTGGGGGAGGAGATAGATGGGAGTCGTTGGTGATGGGAAATATGCACTGGTGAATGGGGGTGTTCTTTTTATGACTGAAACCCAACTACAAACATGTGTGACCACGGTGCTTAAAGATATGATTATATAATATAATAGATTATATTATTATTAAAAATAGAAAAGAAAAACACAAATTGATGCTTTAACTCATTTTTGTTTGTTTGTTTTTGAGCCACACCCGGTGATGCTCAGAGGTTAGTCCTGGCTATGCACTCAGAAATCGCTCCTGGCTTGGGGGACCATATGGGTAACTGGGGATCGAAAGGAGATCAGTCCTGGATCAGCCTTGTGAAAGGCAAACGCCCCATGGCTGCACTATTCTCTAAGGCCCTTAACACATTTTTTAGTGAAGTAAACTCATAACTTTCCTTATCATTCATTATTTTTATATTTTAAATAGATTTTAGATTTTTAGATAGGATGTGAGAGAGATTTTTGTGTATTATACTTGTAGTCAGATACTTTGCTGTATTTGATTTGTTATTTCTAGGAAAGTTTAGAGGAATCTTTCAGGTTGTTTACGTATAATCTGAAAAGAATGATAACTTGGCTTCTTTTCTAATTTGGTTCCCTTTGATTTATTTTTGTTGCCTGTGTTTTGTTGCTGTTTTTAATACTATAGTCAATAAAGTGGAGATAGTGGATATACTTGCCTGTGTCTGATCTCATAGGGAATGTTTTTAGTCTTTTTTACCATACAGAATTATACTGGCTATAGGTTTGCTATAGATGACCATTTTTTTTTGGCAGGGGAGAGACAACCACACTTGGTTACACTTAGGGGTTACTCCTGACTCTTCATTCAGGAATCACTCCTGGAAAGCTCAGGGAACTATATAAGATGTAGGCCCTACATACATTGTTGGGGATCAAACTCAGGTGGGCCATGTGCAACGCAATTGCCCTACCCGCTGTGCTATCACTCTGGTCCCATATAGATAGCCATTTCTATTTTGAATTAAGTTCCTTCCTTGAGGGTTTTTTTGTCATAACTTAATGTTGGATCTTGTCAAAAACATTCTCTACATGAATTGATATCATGATCTAAATTTTAAATTTCCTTTTATGATATGACATGTTACATTAATTGATTTGCATGTATTGAACTATTCTTGCATTCCTGTGATAAATTCCACTTTTTCCTGGCATACAATATTTTGATATATTATTGGACTCATCACTTTTTAAAAAGATTTTTGCTTCAATATTCATAATAAAATTGGTCAGAAATATTCTTGTTTTAGTCTGATCTTTGTGTATTAGTCATCTTTGTGTATTAGTCTACTATTGGCTCTTCATAGACACTGTAAATTATTATTTGTAAAATTCTGACTTCATTACAAATCCTCAAGTATCCTAATTTATTTAATTTAATAATTTTAAGTTACTAACACTCATGTTTTCAATTGTTATATCCAGTAACCTTTCTGTCAAACATTCATTAATCTGTATATTTAAATGTAGTGATACTCTATAGAAATCAAGACATTTTCTACTAGGCAAAATCAAGTCAAGAAGATTTTTGAAATGTAAATAACGTTATCCTTTCAAATGTCCGTGGTTCTTAAAGCTGGTAATGGTTTGTATTTCTTAACTAATTATAAATGATTGAAAAACAATGTCCTGGAACCAATCAATTTTATTTTATCTGAGTATAATAGGACTATTCAATAGTCTCCTTCCAATGAAGTTTCCAATCATCCATTTTCTTTGGAGTGATTTTGAGGGTGGGGTGTGAGCCATACCGGGTAGTGCTCAAAGCTTACTCCTGGCCTTGTCCTCATGGTTCAATCCTGGTAAAGCTCAGTGAATCATATGTGATTCTAGAGATCAAATGTGGGTCATCCACATGCGAGATAAACACCTTAATCCCTATACTATCTGTCTGGCCCATCCACTCAATCTTTAAATTGTTTTCAAGCACTTTACCATTCTGCAAGTGAGAGGAAAATAGCTTCTTTTTAAATGGCTTCAGTCTATTGTATGAGTGGGAGTTTGTCATTCTGGAAACTAGGAGCCAGTTGAGTATTCTAAACACTTCAGGCAAAGGATAGTTCTTTTTATTGTTTTAATTTCATCAGTACCCTAGATGCCTAAGTGAATCTGAATAAACTTACAACCCAGGGGTTTATCATAATCACACTGTAAAGGAGAATTTTCTCCAAGGTCATAGAGGCTATAGAGAAAGTGAGTAAGAGCAGCACAGTTTCTAAGAAGCTCCAATTCATAAAGCAGGAGGAAGTATAAATGAAGAATTATTCTTTTGTGGAAAATTCTGAAAAGGTTGACCTCAGTGGAATGAGTGAAAATTTGCATAATGCTTCATTTACTGAGAGCAACTTCAGGGTTGGTAGCCATTACATGAGACTAGGCGATATCACTGGGAAGATAAATGGGATCTTGATATCATTATTCCAAATAGAGGGGAATCCTGCAAAGGTCACTGTAAAGTTGATCAAGGAAAAGATGTTTACTCATTGGAATAGATGATTTGTCTTTCAGACTGACAGGGTAAAATGAAGTCAGTTGTACATCACTAAATATTAAGCTTCTGGTTAAGCAGCATAATTACCATAAAGCATAATATGTGTCCACCAGGAAGGGTCTATTTCTGTTCACTTAGGGCATTTGGAAACCAAAGATGTTTCCCCAGTTGATGATCAGGAAGGAATGAGGCAGAGAGGATCCAAAAGGATTTAATCCCTTATAACAATCGTGGTGTGTGTGTGTGTGTGTGTGTGTGTGTGTGTGTGTGTGACCAAAAGAGGAACTAACTGGGATGCCTAAGAGGAATAGAACATAGCTGAGGTTTAGAACATAGCTGGGGGTTAGGTGGGGCACTGGGGAGAAACTCAGCACGAACAATGGGATTTAGGAGTGCCTTGGAGCAAGGCAGTTTAACCAAAACTCGACAAGAGAGGAGGGACAGCCTGGGTCAAGCCCAAGTAGGAATAATTGGGAATGGCTCGACTCTTTGTGCTGTCCCTCCCCATCTCTGGGGTGGTGGTGTCTCTGAAGCCAGGCAGTTCAAGAACACCATCACAGAGGGTACCAAACAATATGAATGAAATTATAAAAACTGTCTGGCATATAACATTAGGTAAGTAACATGGTATAAAACACTTTAGCCAGCAAAGAGTTATTTGCCTCTTGTTATTACAGATCATGAATGACCTAAAAAGGAGTGAAATTTGAAAGGTTTAATTTTTGTTTCAGAGTCCTAGCTCTAATTCTCTGTGTGAGTATTATATTGATAAATTGGTTTATTTAGTTCCTAAAAGAGCATTAACAGAGCTACAGGGAATTAGATGAAATCTAGAAGGGGTCTGAACCCAAACAGTAAAATAACTACCAATGAACAATTAGCAACAAACAAGAGTTCAACCTCACAAGGATGTAAATCGCTTCCTATTGAGGGACTATTTCTTACTGCTGATGTTTCCTGCTGTGTTTCCCTGATCTGGCTTAGAAATAAAATGATGGATATTGATGTCAGCTCTAAACCATATTTATGGGTGGTGTTTTATACTTGTGAATTAGAGAGAAAAAACTAAATGGATAAAATCCACACTTTTTTACATTTTAATAGATAATGGAGAGAGGATGTTGATTATGTTAAGTTACCATATCCATATGAAGGAGCAGGAAAGGACCCACTGCCAACCATCCTAAAGCAGTTTAGATGACTGAAGATTTATCTAGTCAGATGTCCAAATCTAGGCATATGGCAGGAAACTGCTTATATAAGAAGATTAGTCACAAACCACTGTGATACTCAGAGACACTGGAAGGGCATTCACAAACATTGAGATCAACTAAATATAATTATTAGTCAAAGGACTACAGCCTCTGAATAAATGTTATAAATTTAAATTAATCTAACAACAAAGTCTTGTCACCACTGAAGTTCAGATTATTGTTAGGTCACTTTCTTTATTAAAGGAAATATTTTTTTCTAAGTAACTTGTGGCGTTTCACTCCATATTCTGAAGCAGTGAAATTGATAGGTGAAATGATTGGATCTGAAATCTAGGGTAAGATTTTGGGTTCATTTTTTGGAATGATAAAATAGCACTATTATTAAAAGGAGAGAGAGAGAAAGGCAGAGCCTCAAACTAATCTCAACACTGATATTCTGATTAAAGTATTTTAAGGGAAATTAGTTCTCTATCACTTGCAATTTCAAGATGAACTCTCTTAAAATTGATTTCATTTCAAAGAAAGCACAAACTCAGAAGTTACACAAGCCCCAGCAAAAGTGATTCCTGAGCAAAGAGCCAGTAGTAAGTCCTGAGAGCTGCTTGGTCTGAATCCCAAACCAAAATAACAACAACACTGACAATATGAGACAAAGATTGCTTTACTGTACTTATATAGACTATGTAAAAGTTATTTTAATCAAGTAGTAGGTCACGTAGGGTTCAGGTTTATGATATTGATGTGCAAAGTTACTGCACATCACTTTCACCAACCTGCCATAAATGACTCTTCACCCCTGTTCCTATGTCATCACTAGTATGACTTTTATTCTTTCTTCTCATTCCTTCTCACTCTTTACTCATCCCTGGACTATTTCTTTACATTGACTCTTCAAAGCAAAATTATTTAAAAAAGATGCTAACTACTCTGAGGACAAGAGTTATATAGTACTCAGCAATCAATAACTATACAAGTTGGAAAAGAAAAGAAAACCAATACATTATTCTGTTTTAATCAATGAATGAAGGTTATACAACACTAAGCATATAGAGATAGTTCCGTTGACTGTCATTTGTTTTAGTTATATCCACTTACAACAATCTGAAGAGAATTTATAATAATAAATAACTGGAAAAGATAATCAACAACAGAAAATAAAAAATGATGCCCATGATCATAGTCACAACTGTAACATACGAACATTCCAAGCTTACTTACTGGTTTTCATAAATAAATGTATATGAAAATTGACGAGTTACTCATATATACAGGAAACAGGTAAAAGAAGAGAGAAGACAGATTTTAAAATAGAATCGTATAGTTATTTCTGTACTTCCTTTCATATTTGTAATGGTGAATCTATTGGAGACTAAAAAGAAAATTAATTTCTTTCAATATGGCTTCTCTTTTCTAGTTCAGTGCTCTGTGTTTTCTCTGTGGGGTTTTCTTAGCCTCATCTATTTACATAGACATTTCAATTTCCTAAAATCAAAGCCTAGGAAAAGCCTTTGACTATGAAAGCATAGACATTATAGCATTTTCTCTTGCAGAGTATAAAACCTGGCTTGCTTTTCCTCAACATATTGACAAAGAAAAGTCACTTATTATTATTCTATTCTGACTTGGTTCCAGAACTTACTGTCCTACACAAATATCACCTACCTTGATTTAATTTTATTCCTGTTCTGTAATTTAGAGATAAAAACATTTACTTCATGCAATCCATTTATATCATTTGACCTATTTCCAGAGCTAAAATTTAAGAGCAACATAAAATCATATTTAAATCTACAAATATGACTTTATAACATTATCATAAGAGACAGAAAACTCTAAATAAGTTTTTTAAAGTGACAGCCTTAGACAAAATAAAGAAATAAAACACTTCAAAGGAAAAAAGCAGTTTAGTTACTACTTTCAGCTCTCCCGTGTCTTTTCAAGATCAATGACTTTATAAAAGCTCTCAATGTTGCATTCATATTGAACACTTATTAAAATGAAAATTGAACAAAACAATTATATATCTTACACCACTGATAATAGCACATATAAGAAAGTCTAGAACTGTCAGTGTTTTTTTTTAATTGCTTTTTGGACTGGAGAGATAGCATGCCTTTCATGGAAAAGGATGATGTTTTGAATCCCGGAATCCCATATGGTCCCCCAAGCCTGCCAGGAGCGATTTCTGAGCATAGAGCCAGGAGTAACCCTTGAGTGCTGCCGGATGTGACCCCCCAAAAAAACTCCCCCCAAATAAATAAATTTCTTTTTGGGCTACACCTGGTGATGCTCAGGGATTACTCCTGGCTATGTGCTCAGAAATCGCTCCTGGCTTGGGACAATATGGGACGCCAGGGGATCAAACCCCGGTCCATCCTAGGTTAGCCTCATGCAAAGCGAACACCTCACCACTTGTGCCACCACTCCAGCCCAAAGAACCTGCCAGTTTTTGTGGGATTGCAGTAAGAAATGAATTATCCTCCACTGTTTGTAAGAATAGCATCTGACTCAGCCACCTATGAAGTCCATACGGAGCTCTCTCCAGAAAATTGGAATCTAACTCCCATAAAACTCAGTAATACCACTGCTTGGCATCTGCACCTCAAACACAGAAAAATAATTCAAAATTATATTTCACACCTATGTTAATTGTATCACTTACTATCATAAACAAGATATGAAAACAATAAAATTCCCAACTCCTGGTGAATGGATCAAGAAGTTGTGGTAAATATACAAAATGGTGTACTAAGCAACTTTGAAAAGGAAAATGCAGTTTGCAGCAACATAAATGAAACTAAAGGATATCATTATTAGTGAAGTCAGTCAGAAGAAAAGAAAAATATACAGAATAATCTCTCTTATGTGGAATTTATATAAACAGCAAGGTAGCAACAGAAGTTCAGAGGCAGAGCAATGAAAGAATTGATTCCCACAATTGAATCAGTGGGGGTGTTAAAGGGAGGTACACTGTGGTCCTTGATGGAGAGAAGTGGATTCTCTGGTAATGGGCTGGGATTGATATTGAAACTATTTTCAAATTAAACCACAAATAAGAGTATTATAAATTACAGAATCTGTATCAGTTTTTAAAAAAGAATAAAGATTGACCTTCATTGCCTTGTTCACCATTTAATGGGCTTAACACTGGGGTGACTTTCCACTTTGGTTTTTTTTTTTAACCCTCATCTGTTTATTTATTTTTATTAATTATTTATTTTTAATTATGACAACAAAGATGCAAAGAAAGAAAAATATGGAACGCTTCACGAATCTGCGTGTCATTCTTGAGCAGGGGCCATGCTAATCTTTTCTGTATCGTTCCAATTTTAGTATATGTGTTGCCGAAGCGAGCACTCTACTTTGGTTTTATTGGTCAACATAGCTCACTCCTTACTGTCTGGTGGATTTAACAGACTATAAACTTTCACAACTTTCCTAAGAAGAAACTTGAATGTTGTGATAAGACAAAACAGAGGGGCCGGGCGGTGGCGCTAAAGGTAAGGTGCCTGCCTTACCTGCGCTACCCTAGGACGGACCACGGTTCGATCCCCCGGCGTCCCATATGGTCCCCCAAGCCAGGAGCGACTTCTGAGCGCATAGCCAGGAGTAACCCCTGAGCGTCACCGGGTGTGGCCCAAAAACCAAAAAAAAAAAAAAAAAAAGACAAAACAGAATTGAAAATGCAAAGAGCAAATGCCTTGTTGTGATGCTGCTCACTTCTTGCCTTGGTACTCTCACTTCTCATTTTGTTATAAAGAAAAATAATGACAACACATTTATAACCATCAGTGATGATATTGTCTCCATATCATCTCATCAATGTCTGTCATTAATGGTTGTTTGATCTTCTGAAGGTTGTTCTGTCATTTTAAACACAATTCTCAATTGCCCATCATGTGATTGCTATGGTTTTATATAAAGTTAAACAATAGCTTTAGCTGGCAGAAACTATATGTGTATGAATCTTCCTTTATTTGAAAATATCTTGAAAATGTATTTAATACATTTAACCTATCACTCACTGTGTCCTCACCGATTTTTGTGCTCACAGATTGTGTGCTCTTTACACTTCCATTAGTCTAAAGTTGTGCCAAACTATATAACAAAAAGATGAGACACTTTGTAATAGTTTGAGAGCTCATATAATGTGTTTAATACTGTGCTAAAAAGATAATAATGTCCTAGTTCAAAATTCAAAGTACAATTTCTTCTTAGAGTTAAAAATTATAAATGAATCCATGAAAGCCAGGAGCTGTCTGAACACACATTCAAATAGAAACTGCATTAAATAAGGAAGGAATTTTGAAGAACTTACAGAACTTCCCTTAAACCCAATTCTTAAAATTGTGGTCCATTTCATAAGTAGTTTCCAGTGTAAGCCTTCTCTGCATGTTACAGCTTGAAAAATGTTCTTACTAGGTTCTCTGCCCCTTTGGAAATTCCTTTTCCTCTCTTACCTTGACTTAATTTCACAGGAAATGAATTGTGTCTGTCTCCCATAAATGGCTTCTAATGTATAATCAAATCTCACAAGGAATGGGAGATTTTAATTAACAAATATTCTTAAGCATTTATTACCAGCCAATTTTCATTTTGAATGCTGGTCTTAAATGTTTAATAGAACATAATGCATTTTGAATATCTATGTGCAATAAGATAAAACTCTAATATACCAAACAAAAGCCATCTTTTCTAATATAATTTCTCCTTAAAATTTCCACATCTCACACATACCCTACCATCTTTTTAGAATCTGTGTTCTCTATATTTAATATATATGTACAATGATAGAGACATTATATATTTATTTTCATACCACTTTTCTCAAAATAGTCTCCAATGACCCCAAACACCCCCTACCTACATATACATACATACTACAGCCACTACTATGCAGGGTGACAAGTGATAATGCTAAAATCTCAAATAGTTGCTTAAATTAATATGGTCTCCCAAGCACTGCCAGGAGTGATCCTTGAACACAGAACCAGGAATAAGCCCTGAGGACTGTTGGGTGTGATCACCCCAATCCAAATAAAGTGAAATAATATTTTTAAATTTATGAAGTTTAAAAATGAATTTTTTGCCTCTTATTTTTGGCATCTTCTATTTATTTTGTAGGATATATTGAGTGAATACTAAGGAAAATAATGTAAGTGCTAAAATCTATAAAATGATAAAATTCATAGAATGGTCCAGCTGAAAGTTACTGTAAAGATTAATTGTGCCAATCTTTTTATATGAAATGTGTTAAACTGAGGTCCATAGCAGAAGAGCAATTGCTTAAAGTCATAAAGTAAATGAGTTCATGGTTTCACACACTGATGCCTAAGTAGATGTAGATGCTAATTTTTAGCAATTGCCAAAGATAACAATTAAATCTACAACAGCTCACAGCTCACATAAAGTGCATATTTATTTTTGACACTCATACAATTATATTCTGTAATTTGTTGTTAATTTATCACTGTCAATTTCATGCAATTAAAATATTGCTTATACTATTAACATCATTAATAACTGTAATACTCCTCAATTTTATACGTGTTTATAATCTTGAAAGTTGAAACTTATCATTAATTCTTACATTATTTAAAGTTGAACCCTTATCATAGGTGTGTCTTATTTACACTATTTAAATAAATTAGAAAATTCTAGAATAGCCAATTAAAAAAACACTCCCTTAGAATTCATGTATTCTTGTTTGAATCATCCCTCTGCCATTGTTATTTTTTGGGATACAAAATAAAGCAGTGTCTCTAGATCACAGTATCCTCTTCTCTAAAATGAAGATCAAATAACTACTTCAGCTGTAAGAAAAGTTGGACAAATTGAACCATACACAGTTGGTCTATATGTAGATCAACAGTTGCTTAATATGTCAAGTTAGTACTTTATTTAGACAAAGCAACATGCCTGGCATCTAGAATAATCTCCATAGGCTGTGGTCATTACAATGTTTTCAAAGAATGAGAAAAAAGACATTGGTCTATAAAAGGCATGCATAAAATATATCTATTTTTAAAATAATCCTCATAACCCTAGTAAATAACAAATGGTCATTTCAAATCCCTTGTGAAAGTTTATCTGGATTATGAAATTACATAAAGTTGACTTTTGGATGGTTTGGTTTTGGTTTTGCAACACTAGAAATCAGACAGAGGATTTCACACAAGCAAGGTCCAAGTGTGACATTGAATTCCATTGGATAGCTCTTTAGGCTTCCAAGCAAATTTTCGTTCTGTGGTCACATCTGAGTGTGCTCAGAGCTTGCTCCTGGCTCTGTTTCCAGGGGACCATATATGGTGCTGAAGATGTAACGTGGTCAGTTGTGTGTAACCCAAGTGACTTTCTAGCTCTCCTATCTTTCCAGCCCTCAAGTTGATGAATTTGAAGTCATTTTTACATATTGCTAATGAAGATAGTGCTTTCTTTTCTAACACTTTTATTTATACACAAGGCAAGAATTTCCACACACTTCAACATGGAAATATAAGACAGGAATCCCAGAAAGATCAGCAATAGAGCACCTACCTTACAAGCTAGCGACCTTTAGTTCAATGATCGCACTGACCCTAATGTCCAAATATGATCCTAGGGTCTTTTTATTTCTGGTGCTACAACTAGATTTTAAAACTCTGGCACACTAATTGGTCAGCACTACAACTAAAGTGGGCTAACCAAACAAGCATTTTAATTCAAGTAACACAACCAAGCATGCAATTCCCAAAGAACACTGAAGGCAAAATGTGAGCAGGGCAAACAAATGTATGTAGTCCTGAGTTATCATGAGCAAAAAATTAAAAATATAAAATATATAATAAATACAAATTAGAGGGAGGGAAAATAGTAACAAAAATAAAGACATTTGGATTCCAGAGCTTTGATTAAAACAGAAAGTATAACTAGAATTTTCTGAAAGTGACATTTAGAAACATTTTGTTGTCTTCAGTACTTTTTTGGGGGGGGAGGATTTTGGTTCACACCTGGTGATGCTCAGGGGTTACTCCAGGCTATGCGCCTAGAAATCATTCCTAGCTTCGGGGACCATATGGGACACAGGAGGATCGAACCGCAGTCAGTCCTGGGTCAGCAGCCTGCAAGGCAAACGCCCTACCATTGGGCCATCACTCCGGCCCCTGTCTTCAGTAAATTTCAGTTCAAATTGCTGAATTACAATATCTGTGGTATAAAAGACTTATTTCTAAAATATTCCATTAATTTAGGTTGTGAATGTTGGTTGTCAGATAAAGAAATGAATCTTTGAAATACATGAATCAATTTTTCTTGATCTTCTATGTTTTTATTCAAAATTTGATAGCAACTCTCAGCATATAAAAATGGCATGTCAACATCTGCATAAATCAACCCTTCTAATATACTTAGAAACAGACTAGAAAAATATTGCATTCATTTATTGCATGAATATATTTACTTTTCTCTTTTTGAGAAAGATGCTTTGTGTAAAAAACCATTGTTACCAAAGAGAAATTATATTTACATTCTCAAACTAATAAGATAAAACTATTTTCACTCTCCTAAAAAGTTTAAAATGTAACAGCTAGATCTGAAGCATCAAGAAAACGGATGTGTCTAGAGGGTATTCAAGGATTAGTAATGCTGTTGAACAAAATGAGCCTTAATTTTCCTGCCAACCCAGAAGATAGTAAATTCCATAGAAAATTACCTTGACCTTAATCTTAGCAACATAAATAAATCTTTTATATTATTTCCACTTAAATTTTTGTATTAAATTTTTACCTCATGCCATTTTCAAAGCAACCTGAATTTCTGGACAATGTCAAAGTAGGAAATATATCATACAAATATGCTTAGAGTGAAAATGACCTTTTCTAGAAAAACTTTTGGAATGTGCCACTTCCCTGTAATCTTTGGGTGTAACCATAATATCAAGCTCCTGTGACAGTTTAAAGCATTGCCATTTATCCTGGGATTCACAGATGCATTTCTGGGGATTATTACATAACTATAACTGTTTTGAATGTTTCTTTTCTGGGGCAATGGTGCATAGTATTCATATGATTTTTAAAGTATTTTTATGACAACAAAGCAGTTACTAATCTATAACATGTCTTCTAAAATAAGCCAAATATCGAGACAAAATATTTTCAGATCAGGTTGCTTAAGAACTCCATCAGAAATGTTAAGGTTCTTTCTTTGGAATCAAAGATACAGGACTCAACAGTGAATCCAGAAGACAAGTTCTGGTGTTTAGAATTTTGGTCTGGCCAAAGACCAGAAATGATTGTTGGGTCCCTTTTACTTTTTGACTGGTTATCGATGGATCCTCAAAGAGCCCCCAGAATGAGAAATTGATTTCTATTCCCTTATCCCCTTGGAGGAGGAAGATCTTGGTAATATTTATCTGCGGCAAATAATCCACACAGACAGGAGGGTAAAAGGGTAGGTCGGATGCAGAGTACTTTGTCAGCCTACTACCAGCTCCAAAAACCTAGATCCAGCTAATCACCTGTTCCAAAAGACCAGGAGCACCTCATTCCCAAACTATTTATTAGGCTCTCAATAGCGCCCCCACCTGGAGGGTAATAGGTGGGATAATGGACAGAGATAATAATCTTATGGAAATGCTTTCATATAAAACAAGAACAAATTTTTAAATGAGATCCCAGAGGTCCGTACAAGTGTTCATATATAGACTGAAAGGATAGTGATAAAATTGGTATGACTTCATCTGCGTCTATTTCAAAGGCAAAAACTTTAGGAAAGTATCAGATTGAAAAATGGACAGTAAAAGCAGGGAAACCCACAAATAAATAAAGTTATCTGAAGACCTATGTAGTTGGGAGATATTGAGCTCCCTAAATTTATTCTATACAGCTATAGCAATACAAG
The DNA here is from genome assembly GCF_024139225.1 of Suncus etruscus. Taxonomy (NCBI): domain Eukaryota; kingdom Metazoa; phylum Chordata; class Mammalia; order Eulipotyphla; family Soricidae; genus Suncus; species Suncus etruscus. The sequence continues at coordinate 121,352,052 of NC_064868.1, forward strand.
TAGCATGTGATTTTAATAAGTAGATCAGTATAGATCAATGGATCAGAACTAAATTCTTAGTGATAAACTTTCAGAGATATGGGCCTAGGAGTTGGATTAATAAAATAAAACAAAGTCTTTTCAACAAACGACATTATGAAAATGGAAAACTTGTAAAAAATGGCTATCTCTCTCATACACAAAAATTACAGATACACAAAATTAATTCTAAATGCCTTAAAGATATATATATATATATATATATATATATATATATATATATATATATATATATAAAGATCCATATATCAGAAACCATAAAATACATTGAGAAAACTCTTCAGGGCTTTCAAAGGTGGTTGGTTTCACTGAGCTGTTTCTATTGGAAAAGATAACAAAAACAAAAATAAGCAAGAGAGATTATAGAAAGTTAAAATATTTTACATGGCAAATAAATTGGCTTAAAATAAATAAATACTAAATAATTAGAATAATATTTGCACATAGTGTGCTTCAACAAATACCTAACATAAAATATAAAAAAATTCAAAAACCTTAGCAATTAATAAATAACAACCCCATCAAACTAGAAGAGGTGAAAAGACATGACCACAACTAAGGAATGGCCAATTAGCCAATTAATATATATATATATATATATATTATAGCTTGGTATCATGGAAACAAATCTAAATGACAATGATACCAGTGAGGGTGGCATATATCAAATAAAAGCTGGAACCAGGTGTTGCCAAGTACCCTCACTCATTGTTGGTTGGCATGTCATCTGGTCCAGCCACTATGAAAACAATACCAATATTCCTCAATAAAGTAAGAATGAAGCTCCTAGTGGAGCAGGACAATAAAACTCTCAGGGCCAGAGTGATGGCACAGCGATAGGGCACTTGCCTTGCACGCAGCTGACCCAGGACAGATCATGGTTCGATCCCCCCGTATCTCATACGGTCCCCCAAGTCAGGAGCTATTTCTGAGCGCATAGCCAGGAATAATCCCTGAGCATTACTGAGTGTGACCCTCCCCCCCAAAAGAAAATAGAACTCTCATTTGACAAAATATCCCATTTGACCATTAATTTGAAAAGCTATATGTACACATGTTCATTGCAGATTTTAATATAATTTCCAGGGAATGGCAGCAAACACATGTAGAACAGTAGATGTATGGATGAAGAAATTGTGACATAGGTATATAAATTAATATTAAGAAACAGCACACACAAAAAGGGCATGCAGGTCTAAGCAACTTGATTGGAAGTGGACATTATGTTGAGAAAAAAATAGCCAGAAACAGGACAGTGGTACATAAAGAAATAAATAAAAATATATAAAGTATCAATTTATGACAAGCTTTGGACTCTGGAATACAGATCTGAGAGTACTAGATTTGGGGAGGAGGTGAAGTGAATCATTATACTGAATGGAAGTGATACAACACATAGGTAGAAGATCAAGAACACAAGGGTGGTGGCTAAGGAAGGTAACCATATGCACCAAAGCCATAGCTGTCAATCAACAAAGATAGAGACTTGAAAGAGAGAAATGTTGGATCAGAGGCGATAAAGGTGCAGAGGTCATGGGCACTTTTGTGGTGGTGGGTGTGCAGTAAACAACAATAATAAAATAATGGACAGCCCTAGAAGTATAGCATAACAAGGCATTAATGATAAAATACACATTTTATGCATATTTCACACTAAAGAACAAAGTGTATTATCCATTGTTGAATTAAATAAATAACGATTGGGCTGGATGGCGGTGGATGGCAATGGATTTCTTTTTGCCATCCCAGGCCACGTGGCTCCACAACCCCATCCAGCCGGCGGGTCCCAGACCCAAGTGAAAGGCGAAATCACTCACTTACAGGCAGGCATCAGGAACCATCAGCTTTATTCATGCCCTATTCACCACATGTGTGTGGCCTATCTCATAACCTTTCAAGCATTCGCCCATTCTTAGCCCTGCATCTTATAATTCAGCCATCTTCCTTTGGCCTCCATCCTGGTCAAAGACCAAAAGAGGCAAAGAACCTAAAGCCCGCGAGTGCAGCAGGGCAGAGAGCCAGAAGCCAGAGAGCTCAGCAGGGCCGAAAGGGCCCGAATTCCCTAGCTCCAAGGTTTATCTACCTTTTCCAAGACCTCTCCCAGGAATGGGTGGGGTCTTGCAGGTAAGGTTACACCTAATATTCAGTTCCCAAGACCCCTCCCATTAATGGGCAGGTCTCAGATAGGTACACCAACAATCCATATATGCAGTTCAGATATACTGCAAGACAAAGCATTGCAAAGAAGTAAACTAAAATGATACTATAATCATTCCTAATGCATAGACTTATTTATAATGATGCTAATCACTTATTAAATGTCCAAGCAATGGCTTTCAATCACTAGTTTGCTGACTGATCTACACTTGAAAAACAATTTCAAATGACTGTTTTAAAGAACTAATGTTACAACATGGTATGGCAAGTCACCTGTGATTACTAATAGAAAGGATGATGGCGCACTGATTACCTTGTTAATTGATTCATTAAACACTTAGGTACCACAGTGATAAGCACTAGAAAAATTCATGAAAGATTAATAAATGTCTGTATATTATGGTGATGAATATTGAATTGAAACAGGACTTGGTTTCTTTGGAGCCTGTTTAATGAAGAGCATCACTCTGTCTTGAGGAAGATGTGATACATTTCACCTCACAGTGCAATTTTTAAAATCCTATGCTTTTGGTTTTGGTTTTTGAGCCACACTCACACTTGGTGACACTCAGGGGTTACTCCTTGCTCTGCACTCAGAAATTACTACTGGCAGGCTCTGGGGACTGTATGCGATGCTCACAACAAAACCCCAGTGGGCTGAGTGCAAGGCCTTACCTGCTGTGATATCACTATGCTCCCATATATGTTTTTAAATGGTTGGATTTTGGATTTCTTATATTTAACTGTCATTAACTATAACCTATTTTGAGAGTACATAAAAATCCTTTATCTAAAAGTCTATTTAGACCTGGTCTACATTCTCAAAGAATATAGTAGTCCAGACACCGACCCTCTCAGCTTGGAAAACTGTTCTCAGGAATTGTAACTTCTGAGTCAATATCAATTTATGTATTTTAAATTAATATATATCCTTTAACTATTATCCAATGTTTTACAAATCATAAAATATATTTAAAATGCCCCCCTCCTTCCCATCCCCTGCCTGTATTCAAGACAGGCATTCTACTACAGTTCCTTTTTTTTTTTAAAGTTTAGTAAGCTATTTCTTTTCTTAAAGGATAAGTGTTAAAAAAATACAGTAGTAACGGTGTGAGAGTGGGAATCGATGTTGTTTGCATAGGCCCAGCAAAATATGAGGAAAAGGGGAAAAAGCCTTGGCCTAAATACAAGGAGGCCTCACCCTTGAAGTTTTCCGGCATAAGACTGACTCTGGGCTCCAGGCATACCAGGCTGCCCAACCCCAAGTCATTCCCCGTTGACCCGGTGAAATTTTCTTCGCACATTAGCTGTTGTTGGTGTCAGATTCCTGTAGTTAAAAATTCTGGTTTCTGTACATTTCCTTCATTGAAGTTAGGCTGATGTAGGGGGGGCATTGGTGGTGGGAATGTTGCACTGCTGAAGGGGGGTGTTCTTTTTATGACTGAAACCCAACTACAATCATGTTTGTAATCATGGTGCTTAACTACAGAATTTATATTAAAAAAGTCTAAAAAATTGTTATCATAACCCAATCTACAACAAGCTAAACACAGAGGGGACCAGTTATACTAGCAGCCCGGGGGGCAAAAGAAGGGGATATTGGATGCATGCTGGGAACAGGGGTAGAGGGAGGACAACATTGGTGGTGGGAATGCCCCTGATTTAATGTCACTATGTGCCTAAAATATTACTGTGAAAGATTTGTAATCCACTTTGGTCAAAATAAAAATTATTATTAAAAAATAAAATATGTCTTTTATACCCAAAAATCGTTATAATATATGGTAACCTTGGTAATCAACATCATATAATAATAAGAAAATTAGAAATATGAATTTAATTGTGTGATTTAAAAATAGTGAATTTATGATTGCATGATCAAATTTAATTACTTTTTTAATTAGAAATAATCTAATGTTTTATATAGAAAATTCTAGAAATTAAGAACTTAGATGCTCTTAACTCATTTTACAGGGCTCATAAAATCGTATCTGTATAAATTATAATAACCTAAATTACCAAATTGCAACTCAAAATTTAATGGTTACCCTGTGTGTTCAATAATTTTGACAAGAATTTGTCTCTTAAAAATGTTAAAAATGCAATTTACATCACTAAGTTAATGAATTTAAAAGATGAACGTGGTGTAATAAATGTATTTCCTTGATGGATGGAAAACAAAATAAATCTGGAATTAAAGCATATTGCTATATCTTGTTTCTGCTCCACAAGAATAGCTCAAAGGACCCTAGTAACTCAAGCATTTGAGCAAGTCAAATCAAACGTGATGTTGACTGTGGAATTGGCCATCATCCACTGGTTATTTTTTCCAGAGATTTGACCATAGGACATTGTACCTTCTTTGTGTCTCTTCTTCATATTTTTTTCATTGTTTCTTACTAATATAACTAATGAAGTCAAGGATAACTAGGCTATATTTCTCCAAAATTATTTCCTGATAATTATTACAGATTAGGAATAATATTCCTACTAAACTGTATCTGATGAAATAATTTGCATGTTTCTATTCCTTCAATAGGCTATTTAAAATATTTACTATTTATAAATATTATTTTAAATGTACTTATGTTCTACTGGCCATATGATCTTACAAAAGACATTTAAATGCTCTGAGCCCAAATTTCATCATTTTTGAAATAGGTATATTAATGCCTATACCTTACAAGAAAGTAAGTACTAAATAATATTAGGCATATAAAACTACTTTTCCAGATGCCTAATATATAATAATAAACTATCAGTGAGTTATACCTATTATAAATGTTGTTATTAATAATGATAATAATAGAAATAAAGAAAACCTCACAATGGAAGCAGCATCTACTAGAATGATTGCCCATGCTTAAAAACAGGAAAGGGCAATTTAAAATGTAGATAAAATTCTTTGTTTTATTTTTGTTTTAGGGCCACCCCCAGTGGCAATCAGAGGTTACTCCTGGCTTTGCACTAAGGATAATTCTTTGCAGGCTCTGGAACCATATGGGATGCCTGGGATCGAACCAGAGTCAGCTGTGTGCAAGGCAAATGCCCTACCCATTGTGCTATTGTTCCATCCCCAAAATGTACATAAAATTCTTAATTTCTCTATAAACTTGTGGAATTAAAGGGTGGAAAAGAGGGCTAGAGAAATAGCTCAAAGAACTGAGTATATGCCGTAGGCCCTGTTCAAGCTCAGTTACTACAGTCCCCCAAGCACAGTGCCTGGAGTAGATATTGAGTACCAATATATGAGGCTGCAAAACAAATAAAAACAAAATGGTGAAAGAATGGCAACAGTATGCCAAAGTGAAATCATTTTATTTCCTTCCCTGACAGAGCAAGTCCTCATGGCTTGGCAACTTGTGTGCTTTTAGCACCAACAACCATCGCCCCCGTAACTCCTGGCTAATTTCTATTGAAAACACTTAGCACAATAGTTGAATTCCTCCAAATGAAAACACCCATTGGAAAAATCCAAGTTTTCTCATATTCAATTACATCTCAGATAACTATCTCATAAAGTCCCTATATTGTTCTAGACAACTATTTCTATTTTGCATGTACAGTCTTGTTTATGTAAATGTGAATAAAGAAGCTCAGACATACAAAGAGGAAGAGCATTCCCTGACCTATTTTATAGAGCAGAAATAAAAGGCATATTCCATAACATTGTTTTCTCTCTTCATAAAAGTACTCCCTTCAGTGAATTCTTTCACAATGAATGAGTTAGGGGAGAATTCACAAATGAGCTGAATATTGAAAACCTACAGGCTACAATCAGTTCTCCTCATATGCACGGTTTGCATCCAAAGATCCAGAGCACTGACATCTATAGTTCACTGAACCGGTGAATGTACAAACATGGGTAGGAGAAAGATCCGATTATAAATTTGGGTTTGAACTTGCACAGTTCAAAGCTCTGATGTTCAAAGGTCAACCATATTAAGAGCAAGTATCACTTCTCAGGACACTGAACATTAGTTGCTCATTGAAGCATATCAAGTTTCCTCTAATTTACCTATTAGTCAACACACAGGAATAGGCAAATTACTAGGGGGAAAGATATAATCTTTATGCATTCTATTTTTATATAACTCTGTAGCACCAATGTATTTATACAGATGAGCCCCTTTCTCAGTCTCTACACTTCCCCACTTCAAATGTGTGCTGCTACTCAATCCCAGATGCCAATGAGTTTTCACTGAGACGGCATATTTTTAACAAGTTTTAAGTGAGATTCACACTGTTTTTGTGGTTGTTAGGTTATATTCAGTGATGCTTAGGACTTATTAAGGCTCTTTCGCCAGGTAGCATTCCTAGTGGGCTTTGGGGACCCTTTGGATTACTGGGACTTGAATCCAGATCTGTTGCAATTAAGACAAAAGCCCTACACCATTGTACTATTGCTCTAGTCCTGAAATGGCTCTTATTGAAAAATAACATAATTAAAATCCCTCCAATATTTTGTTTCTTCATTTATTTAGTGAAATCCCACCTGTCTGGTAGTTATCACCACCCATTCAGGACTTTGCTTTTAGAAATAATGATAAACAGTTGCAATTCAGTCGGAACATTTCCGAAGAGAAACTATACATTTTTATTGTTTGAAAGATGTTGCATACTTTGTAATTTTAGGAGGAAGACATGGCGTAGAGCCTCATCTATATAAAAAAGGCTGCTTTATACATCTAGAGAGACAGTTATCCAGATAGTCAGACAGTTTTCCAGACAAATAACCCAAATCGATTTAGCCACTTCCCCTTCAAGGGACAAAAGAGAAATTTCTCTGGTGTTTCAAACATAGCTGAAAACTGTCACGAGTCCAATTGAGAACCATGCAGTACAAAATGTGTTCACCCAAGCAATCCATTTCAAAAGCCCACTCACTTCTTCTAAAAGCAATAAGCTGTAAAGTGGCCTTTGTTCCATTATTCTGAAGTGAATTCATTTGCATTAATAACAAATTTTCAGTAAAAGTTATTCGCAGATATATTTCTGAAAGCTTTCCTTTGCTGATGCACTTGGAAGGAAAAAATCTCAGGTAAAGAGTCTTACAAGTTTCCTTTGTAAAAGCAGCTGCTGTCTGGAGAAACACATTACTCAGGACCCAACTGAAGGAACTCAGACTAAAAATTTAGATCCCTGGGTACTCCCAGCTAAGCATCCATTTTAGTAATAGATCAAACAAGCAGAAAGATAAATATTTTAGAAGCAGAACCAGAGTGCCAAGGAGCCAGGAAAATATGCTGGAATATTTTGACTTTCTGCTCCAGAGAATAACTAGAATAAGAATAACTCTGTTATTCTGATCTAGGCAAAAACTCTGTCCAATGAAAAGAAGTGAGTGAAGGTGACTAGCCAATAGAACATGGCCATATCATTGAATATTCATAATGAACTTTGTAGTTTTTAAGCTTTTCTTACACATAGGACCATTTAAATGGAACCATATCTTCCACAGATAAAGCCATTCTGAGACATTTTAGAGATGAGGAAAAGGAGGGAGTCTTCAAATATTAAAGTGACCTTCACTCTGTTGCAGCCTAAAATAAGCACAACTCATGGAATGTAAGGACTCGGTTTTGTTCCTCTGTTCTGTCCCCCTAAATGTTCGCCCCGATGTAGACAATTTTTATTATGAAAATAAGCATTGCTCACATTCATTCAAAGGCCTCCCATTTAAAGAATTTATATACTTTTACATTAGAAATAGTTCAATGCATTCATTTAATTTATATGTTTAGACTGTCACATGAAAAAGAAGGTTGTACATTAAATTTTTAGGGGGGTAGAGAAGGACATCTCTTCCAGTGAAACAAAAGATATGCTTCAATGAAATACACACTTCTTCCATTACTTTAAGCTCAGTCATAGTAGAATCAATTTCACAGCGTAGAAACCTTGATGAATAAATGAATAAATTAACAATATTTTCCCAGAAATCCACATTTTACCAGTTCAATGCTATACTTTCGCTCTGCTCCTTGATTCCTTTTTCATGGAAGTGTTGCAGTAGAACTACTTACCTCCAAGTTTCTATAGATGACCAGTAAAAGTAGCAGACTGACCACCAGATGTCGTCAGTGTTACAGCTCTGTAGAGTACATCAAAAAGGAAAAGCGTCATGAAGCTCACTACAGAGATTGTTGGGTGCAGTCACATAAATAATTACACTGAGAACTATGATAACAAAATGTGACTGAATGAGCTAAGAAGAAAGCCTGTCTAGAGCACAGGCTGGTTTTGGGTGGGGAGGAGGGACACTTGGGATATTGATAATGGGAATGTTGCACTGGTGAAGGGTTTTTTATATATAAAAAATCAAGAGAAAAATATCTTTATAAAAACAAACAAACACACAAAAAGGAAAAGCTTAAATATTTCTTTGCAACTGTCTCTAAAGGAACCAGCAACAAAAACAGAAGCAGCAACAAAAACAGAAGCAGCAACAACCCTATACACAGTGACCTGAGCCTATAACTATATCTATATAATCTATATCTGTATAATCTATCTATCTATCTATCTATCTATCTATCTATCTATCTATCTATCTATCTATCTATCTATCTATCTATCTATCTATCTATCTATCTATCTATCTATCTATCTCTCTCTCTCTCTCTCTCTATCTATCTATCTATCTATCTATCTATCTATCTATCTATCTATCTATCATCTATCTATCTATCATTGTATCCCTGCCCCTTAGCCATTCAATCATCTGATGGGTTATGACCAGTGTAAATGAGACATTGTGTAGGAGACTAATTCAATTGGTTATACCCCATGTAAATGAGGGATTGTTGAAAAGATCTATTGGACTGAGTATACATATATAAATCTGGTATGTTGAAAGACCCAGTTGTAAATCGATTTATCTATCAACTGCCTAAACTCACCAATCTAGCAGTGGGTGCCCTCGATACTTTCAGAGATATGGAGTGGAGTTTTATGTTATGAAACTGTTATATAATGATATGGATGCTGCTTTTTTAAAGGTACCTTTCCTTGATCTCCCTCTGGGACTAGTAGTGGAAGACAAATAAAATTCTAGGATGGTACATCAAGTAACTCATGATAGCTGTTAGATGGTTCAGAAGAGAGTGGTAGATAAAGTGGTTGAAGAACAGAAATCTTTGGATTTCTTGGATTTTGGAAGAGATCATTTTTGTTATGAGCTTGAGAAAACAATGAGTGAATGTTAAAGTGAAATCGATTCAGATTAAAGGTCACAAGAAAGGCAGATGCTAGGACAAATAATTCTAATTAAATTCCCAGAATAGGACCTCTTTCATTGTTGGGAGGATTGATCAGTCATATTAATTATACTTCCCTGGACTTGTCCAGATTGGTTAGCACAATAACAACATTTTTCATATAAAATCAGCAAGTGCATTACAAATCTTTCACAGTAATATTTAAGGTACATAGAGACAATGAATAAGGCGCATTCCCACCATCAGTGTTGTCCTCCCTATGTCCCTTTTCCCAGCATGCATCCCACTTCTCTCTCCTATACCCCCCAGGATGCTAGCGTAACTGGTCCCCACTTGTACAACTTATTGTAGATTAGGTATTGATTCTGTTGTCATTGTCTTTGGGTTTGGTGTTCAAGTCTGATCATTTTTTATTTCCACTAAATGTTCATATGATTGTCTGGTCATGGTACCATCCATTTTCCCCTTCAAATTATGAGCCTGAGCAAGATGATTCCAGCAATGTGATTCTGTTGGAGGTGTCAGAAAAGAAAAGTAAAAGAAAAAACAAACATGCACAACATCCCCAAATAAAAATAAAAGTTAAAAAAAGAAAAAATAAATAGAAAGAATAGAAGGAATTGTCTAGGTTTTATAAATATCAATGTAGAAAAAGAAAGGGAAAAAAGGAGAAAAAGGTAACAAAACTACACAAAAGAAAAAAATCAGCAAGTGCATCATTGGGCAGTAAAATCTGTAGCTAAAATTATTTTGTTCTAGAAAACAATTATAACAAAAGAGGTAGCTGGAGAAGGGTCATTTCATTGAGTTGATAATTCTGGTAAATTTTGTTCACCTTAATCAATATCAGTGTACATGAAAGAGAGGTTCTTGGAACAACAGAGTTTAGGGAGTAATTGTTGACCAAAACTCTCTTAGAATCTGATGAAATAAGATGAAGGAAAGCATACTTAGATATTATGATTAGATTGCGAGGCTTTCCACTACTTAAATCTAGGTCTTTAATCAGAACTAAATGTTTGTTAGATGGAATAGTCTATGGGCATAGTGTTGCTTTATACAAATATTGTAGTAATGACAGCTGCATATCACACTTTCCAAAAATCTGATCTAAAAATCGAGGTAGAAAGTGATATGCATGATACTCCTTCAGCGGCAATGTTGCAAACCACAGTATCTAAAATGAAAAAAAGGAAGAAATAAGAAAAAGGAAAATATATGACATAGAGTTAGGCAGTATGCATGGCAGGGGGAAAGGGAGAAGTAAGTAGGAAGAAAGTTGGAGCCATTGATGGAGAGAGATGTGCACTGGTGAAAGTTTGCTTATTGGACAATTATGACTGAACCTTAGTCATGAACAGCTTTGTAAGTTTATTCCACAGTGACTCAATTAAAATTAATTAAACACATTGAAAAACAAAAGATCTGCCATCAATAAAAAGGATAAGGCTTATATTTTTCAAGGGGTGCCTTTCAGTTCTGGCTTATTAACATATGTTCTAGAATCTGAAGACAGAAGTGTTCCATTATGAGGAGAATCTTGGAATAGGAACTAACGTAACCAGATTTAACACAGTACAAGCTTTTAAAGTCATGTCTTGATTTTCTAATAAAGGAGAATTTTTTTCTTATCCTTTTTATCTCCAATGATGGTGGAATGGATGCTCAATCTACAACAAGCTGTAAAGTGGAGACCAGTTGCACTAGCATACTGGGGGGTAGAAGAGGGAGATATGCGGTGCATACTGGGAACAGGGGCGGAGGGAGGACAGCACTGGTGGTGGGAATGTTCCTCATTCAATGTCACTATGCACCATAAATGATGCAGTGAAAGATTTGTAATGCACTTTGGTCACAATAAAAATTAAAAAAAAGGAGAAGTTTTTTAAGGAAGCAGAATCAGTCATCCAAAGGTTATCCTTAGTATGCCTGAAACTCAATCACAAGTATCTCTGTAACTGTAATTTATAATGATTTAATAAAAATAAAAATTTGAAAATATAGTATGAATTATTTCTGATTCCAAAGTCCTGGTTCTTGGTATTAAAAGTAATACCCAATAATTAATCTACTTTTGGCTATGCTGGGCCATATTCATTGTTCCTTTATATCCCCAGGAAGAAAATATCACATGTTCAGAACTACAAATAAATGGGAAGAAGAGGAAAAAATATCATAATAAAATGTTTCCCATAATAGCAGAATCTTTTTTTATTCTTTATTTAAACATCTTGATTACATAAATGATTGTGATTAGGTTTCAGTCATGTAAAGAACACCCCCTTCACCAGTGCAACATTCCCACCACCAATGTCCCAAATCTCCCTCCATCCCACCCCACCCCCACCTGTACTCCAGAGAGGCTTTCCAGTTCCCTTATTCATTCACTTGATTATGGTAGTTCTCTGTGTAGTTATTTCTATATCTGTACTCACCACTCTTTGTGGTGAGCTTCATGGAGTGAGCTGGTGTTCCAGCCCTCCTCTCATAGTTTCTGAGGATTGTTACAAAAATGACTTTTATTTTTCTTAAAACCCATAGATGAGTGAGACTATTCTGCGTCTCTCTCTCTCCCTCTGAATTATTTCACTCAGCATGATAGATTCCATGTACATCCATGTATAGGAAAATTTCATGACTTCATTTCTCTTTGACGGCTGCATAATATTCCATTGTGTATATGTACCACAGTTTCTTTAGCCATTCGTCTGTGGAAGGGCATCTTGGTTGCTTCCAGAGCCTGGCTATTGTGAATACTGCTGCAATAAATATAGGTGTGAGGAAGAGGTTTTTATATTGTATTCTTGTGTTCTTAGGGTATATCCCTAGGAGTGGAATAGCTGGGTCGAATGGGAGCTCAATTTCCAAATTTTGAAGGAATCTCCATATCGCTTTCCATAGAGGCTGTACTAGACGGCATCCCACCAGCAGTGGATAAGAGTTCCTTTCTCTCCATATCCCCGCCAGCACTGATTGTTCTTATTCTTTGTTATGTGCGCCAATCTCTGTGGTGTGAGGTGGTATCACATCATAGTTTTGATTTGCATCTCCCTGATGATTAGTGATGAGCATTTTTTCATGTGCCTTTTGGCCATTTGTATTTCTTTTTTATCAAAGTGTCTGTTCGTTTCTTCTCCCCATTTTTGATGGAATTAGATGTTTTTTTCTTGTAAAGTTCTGTCAGTGCCCTGTATATTCTGGATATTAGTCCCTTATCTAAAGGGTGTTGGGTGACTAGTTTCTCCCTCTCGGTGGGTGACTCTTGTATCTTGGGCACTATTTCTTTGGAGGTGCAGAAGCTTCTCAGTTTAATGTATTCCCATCTGTTGATCTCTGCTTCCACTTGTTTGGAAAGTGCATAATAGCAGAATCTTAAGTACAGTCTCTGCATATGTACTATAATGGCTGGACATCTTTGGATTAACTTTACACACTTAGCAAAGATATCACAGATAGGATCTTCAAAAAAGGTCAACCAAATAGGTCCCATCTTTATCCTAGAAACCAAAAATAGCTGCACTCTGTAAGCATATATCTTCTTATAATTCTAAGAAGGGAAGTTTGTGAATCAAATAATCAATGATAAACTGAAGCAACAGTTCAACAGTTAAGAAGCTTACCTGTTAGGCAGAAAACCAGATCCATACGATCCCTTGAGTTAGCAACAGTGATTGCTGAGTGAAGAACCAGGAGTAAATCTGAGAATATCTGGGTGTGGCCATCTCCCAAATTTCAGAGCATTTTGGAAAGATTACTTTCAGAGACACAGAAATGGGCCCATTGTAGGTAGAGCCCTTTGGATTTATCCTCATATTGCCTTTTAATTAGATATCTCTCAGTTGGTTGCTTTGGTTTACATGTTAAAAAGATGTTTCCCCATTGCTTCCTCATCTGGCTTTTTCCCTTCCCCCATGTGCTTGGGCTTTTTCCCAACAAAGGCTAATTGGAGGCCTAGAGAGGAAGCTGCCATCTTGGCTTGTGGTTCCACGTTAGAGCAACCAGCTTGTGGATGAACAGCTTTCAGTGTGAATTTCCTTCCCAACTGTGTTGGAATTGCTGCTGGACCTGTATGTCCTGTCCTACCCAGACTTGGGGCATGGGATCCCTTTCCCTCTCAGGGGCTTGTGGAAGGCACAACCCACCATTTCACAGTCCGTAATTATCCTTCCAGTGGACTTTTGTAGAAGTTTTGGAGCCTGTTGTTTTCTCAGGCTGTTATGTATGAGCCATGGTAGAGATTTGTCCTTGTGGACTTCCTTACTTTATTAGCTAGATCTAGGAGAGATAAAGGCAGCAATGGCATTGAAAAGCAATGAAAAGGCAGTAGAGCAACAGTGGGGTAGCTATGAACATCATTCTAGGTTGACTCAAATGGAATTAGCAGTAGCATCAGTAGCAACCCTGACAGTGCCCCAGTTTGTGTATCACTGGCCCCTACCGTTTATCCACATCTGTCATAAAGTTGCTTATACCCTATGAAAATGAGGGCTTGTAGGACCAAGAAACTGAATTGCGTATGGGTCATAAGAGGGACCAATAAAAAGCTGCATATCTGGGACCTTCTGCCTCCTTTAATTCATTTTCTGCCTAAAACTACAAACATTCATCTTTATAGCTCTGTTTGAATATCTCCTTCATTGAAGCATAGCATGTTCACATGCATCTCTCTACTAGGCACAACTTGGCTTGCACTTGAGTTACATGGGTTTTATTTGTACCCAAATTTTAGACAAAATTATTTCATGGTCAGAATTGGTTCTTTCTTATCTTTTTAGTCTCACAGAATTTATAGAGCACATAACATGTGCCGAGTACGTAACCACTGAATTTATTGATTGAAGATACAACTCTAAATTCAGCTATGAACCACAGTTTAACCTAGCCCTAATTTTTCTTATTATAGAGTTAGCGGGTTTTTTACTTATTTATTCGTTCCTTATGCAAGAATTTATATCTTGTTATAACCCAAACAAAGGAAAAAAGCGTGATGTAACACTTTCAGATTCTGTCTCAATTGTTTTTCCTTAATGAAGAGATTTTCTTTTCTACAAAATTATTCAGAATGTTGTCTTTCATATGTTTGCTTAAGAGAACACTTTTATGACTTTAGAAACATTGTTAGTATTAACAGCTCTATGTCTTTGTGTATTTTCTTTATTTGTTAGATGTATATATTTATATATTGAAGTAAATAATGTATGCTATGTATTTACTAACATTTCTATCGTATACAGAAAAATCATTTACAAAACCACTTATGAGCAAATTGGCTTTAGAAAAAAATGAAAAGCTTGAGAAAGAACTACTGCTCAGGAGCACCTGAATATTCACGGAGTGAATCTTCACCTTGAGCAATATGCAGCTTCAGGACACTTACTTTGGCTAAAGAATCAAGAGGACATGCTGTTTCTCAACATCCTCTTAAATGTAAGGGCAAAATGTATTCAATTTTCCCTGAATCTAGATATCTGCCAAACATTTTTTTCTGCCAAAACTTTTTCAAAGGATATAATTCAAAACAAAATGAGATATCTTGCAAGATTCTGTCTTATTGAAGCAGCATTGTTTGTTACGGTGTGACTCATAATAGAGACTCCAAGAACTAAAGGAAAACTGATGCATTATTCTTGCTTTGGGAAAGAGACAGAGTGGGTTGAGAGAAAATTAGAGAGGAACAAAATAGGAAAGATAGAAAAAGAGAAAAAGTTTTTGCTAATCCATAGCAGAATAGTAAAATACAAATTTAGGAGGGGATGCTTATGAAAAATGAATGTGGTAGCTATTTTTCAAGTTTTTAAAGTACCTAAGTGCTTAGAAATGAGTTGGCATTTGGGTCCTTTTCAGATCTTGGCTATTGAGAATAATGTTGCTATGATTCCAGAGTGCAAATACATTTTTGGATTGTTTGTGGGCTCGAGGTGTAAATGTCAAGATGTGTAATTGCTAAAAAAATTTAAATGACAGTTGTAAACAGTGCTTATATTAAAAATAAACATATTTCTTAATCAATGGGCATTTGATAATTCTGGAGTGATTTCACAGAGAGGATGTTTAACATTAAGCAAATAGAAAACAAACATGGATGAATATGGAATGTATTCTGCTAAGTGAAATGAGTGAGAGAGATAAAATAGACACAAAGTGATCTCTCTTATTTGTGGGATAGAAGAGAAAATGAGATAATATGAAAATAGTATCCAGAGACAATAGAGACAAGGGCCAGGAAGACTAGTCTATGATAGGAAACTTGCCACAAATAGTGTGGCATTGCAGTTAGGTAGAGAAGGTACCACTATGACAATGATAGTTGAAATGATCACTCTGGACAAGAGCTGCATGCCTAAAGGAGATAAAGGAATATGCATGAAACCCTTTCATTAACAATAGTGCAAACCACAGTGTCTAAAAGGGCAAAAAAGAGAAAAAAGTAAAACATCTGACCAGAGGCAAGCAGGGGGGAGGAAGGGTGGGAGTGAAATGGGACATTTGGGAGGAGGAAATGGGCTGGTGAAAGGTGGTGTACGTTGTATGACAGAGACTCAATCACGAATCTCTTTGTAACCAGTGTTTAAATAAATGAACTATAATTAATTATATAAAAGGAAAAATAATTATAAAAAAGGAAAAAAGAAAATAAAAACAGAAACTAAACAAAAGGATCATCAGTAACAAAAATAAGAGAAACACACAAGCCTAAAATAGGTTGGTTTGTTTTAGGGCCACACCTGGCATTACTCAGGCATTGCACTTGGTTTTATGATAAAGTATCAGTCTTGATGGATTCAGGAGACCATATGGTATGCATGGAGGGTTTCGAATCTGGGTCAAGCAGTGCAAGTCAAGTGCCTACCCTCTGTATTATCTCTCTGGCTCACTTAAAGACTACCTGAATTCTACAAAGGTAGAAGACTACCTTGCTGAAGACCAACCACAAAGCCCTCTATTCACAGAGAAAATGTACTCTGAGCATCAGTACCATGAAATTGATATTTCCAAGTACCAAAGACCTTCAGAATTGTTTGAGGCACCCTTCTCCCACAGGACTGTAGCAGTGTGTCTATATTCAGGGTAATGTCAATGCTCTAGCAGTCTTAGATCTTGAACTACTTTAGCTCTGGCTTCTCTTGGCTGATCACAATTCTTCTGCTTGTTGAGAAGGAAAGCTGACACCGAGTCTACATTACCAGCATGCAGACAGAACATATCATTGAATTGTTCAATTGAAAATAGAAAGCTAGGAACCGGCACCACATGTTCCCATCCCATGTTACTGTTTTTATTGGGAGATGTTGTTACCCTAGCAGTGCAGGCAGAATGAACTATGGTGATTCTCTGCACACAGGGATGGTCTGGGATGTCTAAATTAGTTGGCCCCAATTTGGCATCACTGATTTCTAGAATAAGTTCTACTTTCACCTTGACTTCCTTGTGGCCTCCCATTTTTTGGCTCTCTACCTTCTGGTGTTGATGGACAAAACAGGTATCTTGTAGTGGATGTATTCCATCTATACAGCAAGATGCTGAAATATCATTGTGGTGACCAGGGCAGCGACTGTGTAGGTGATAGGTTTGATGAACAGAGGTGTACATGAATGGGTAGATGGCAGTTACTGCTTCAGGAGATAAGAACAGGCTCATTGCACAGAAAACAGTCTGGAATATTCTGGATGACTCACATCGCTAGCCTGACAGTGGTTTAAATTTTAAAACAAAAGGCTCCAGGGAACCAAGTGAACCTTCTGTATATAGATAGAAAGAGAGAGAACACTTCATCCCCAGAAAAAAATACGACTAGAGATTCTCCAGTTCACATGGTAAATTCTACCAGATAAAACACAAGATGGGCCATAAAACAGACCTCCATAAAATGAAGAGGATATAAATATTTCCTGCTCTCTTAGACAATGATGAACTAAAAGTAGAGGTAAATTACAAACAGACATAGATAGGGCCGAAATAGTAGCAAATTTGTAGGGTGTTTGCTTTGCACATGGCTTACCCAGGACAGACATGTATCCCATATGTTACCCCAAGCCAGGAGCAATTTCTGAGCACAGGACCAGGAGTAACCCCTGAGTGCAGCTGGGTGTGGGCCCAAACAGAAGCAAAAATACAGACATAGATAAGTAATAACAAAACCTAAGAATTATTCTTGTTGGATTTCACCCTGGTTGACTCTTCAAGGGGTAACAAGGCAATGCTGAGTTGTCCCACTATTATTGTGTTGCTATTGATATCTTCTTTCAGATTTTTCAGCAATTATATTAAATGTTTTCTGGTACATATTGGGTGTATATATTTTTAGGAGTGTGATTTTTTCCTGTTGTACATATCCTTTGATTACTAAAAAATGTCCATCTTTGTCCCTTATAACTTTTCTGAGTCTAAAGTTTGTGTCATCTGATATTAGTATGGCTACTTCAGCTTTTTTAAGGGTGTTGTTTGCATGGATGATATTCCTCCAGCCTTTGATTTTGAGTTTCTTGCCTGTTCTGACTATTCAGATGTTTGTTGTAGGCAGCAAAACGTTGGATTCAACTTTTTGTTCCATTTTGCCAGTCTGTGTCTTTTAACAGGTGCATTTAGTCTATTGACATTGAAAGAGACAATTGTCATGGGATTTAGTGTCATCTATGTGTAGAAGTTTGATGTATCTGTTGGTCTGTATTGTCTTAAAGTAGACATTTCAGTTTTTCTTTTAAGGTTAGTTTTGAGTCTGTAAAGTTTCTGAGCTACTGTTTATCTGTGAAGCTATGCATACTTCCTTTAAACTTGAAAGTGAATCTGGCTGAGTGCTGTATTCTAGGTGAGGCATTCATTTTGTTGAGTTTTGTCACTATATAAAAAGCTATAAAAAGACAAATGGAGGAAAGTGGAGTAGAAGAAGTATATAGGGAACTCCATTTTTATAAAACTGGATACAAAATTTTCTCCAGTGCAAATGAGTAATTCTCCAGGATAGACCACATCCTGGCACATAAAACAGCTTCATAAAATCAAGATGATAGAAATTGTACAGATTACCTTCTAAGATCACAAGGAACTGAAATTAGAAGTGAACTACAAAGGGGCACAGAAAAAAACCTTAACACTTGGAAATTAAACAACTCTATTTACAAAGCCAGACTCTGGAAACAACCAAGATGCCCTTCAACTGATGAATGGCTAAAGAAACTGTGCTACATATACACAATGGAGTATTATGTAGCCATCAGGAGAGATGAAGTAATGGAATTTTCCTATACATGGATGTACATGGGATATGTTATGTTGAGTAAAATAAGTTGAGGTAGAGAGATAGACACAGAATAATCTCAATCATTTATAGGTTTTTAAAAAATAAAAGACAGTATTTTAATAATGCTCAGAGACAATAGAAATGAGGGCTGGAAGGACCAGCTCACGATATGAAGCTCACCACAAAGAGTGGTGAGTGCAGTTAGAGAAATAACTACACTGATAACTATGGTGACAATGTCAATTAGTGAGGAAGTAGAAAGCTTGCCTTGAGTACAGGCAGTTGGAGAAGGAGGGTGATTGGGGACACTGGTGATGAGAATGTTGTACTGGTGAAGGGGAGTGTTCTTTTTATGACTGAAACTCAACTACACTCATGTTTGTAATCAAGATGCTTAAATAAAGATGATATTAAAAAACCTAAGAATGGAAGTGTTCAAGGGGCCCGTGAGGTGACGCTAGATGTAAGGTGTCTGCCTTGCAAGCGCTAGCCAAGGAAAGACTGTGGTTCGATCCCCCAGCGTCCCATATGTTCCCCCCAAGCCAGGGGCAATTTCTGAGTGCTTAGCCAGGAGTAACCCCTGAGCATCAAATGGGTGTGGCCCATAACAAACAAACAAACAAACAAAAGAATTAAACAGTTCACTATCAACCAACCAATGGGTCAGAAAATAAATCAAAGAGAAAATAAAAATATTCTTGGAAACAAATTATCCTGATCTATGGGAGAGCACAAAATAGTAATAGGGGGATAATTTATAGTTTAAAAGCATCCATCAGAGAGACAGAAAGACCTACATAAAGAAGTTAGTAGCAAAGCTTAAGAAAATAAAAATAGAGTAAAAAATGAGTTGAAAGTACACAGAAAGAAATAATAAAGCTTTGAGCAGAAATTAATGAACTGTGCACTTGAATAACAATACAAAGATTAATTAAAGCAAGAGTTGGATCTTTTAAAAAATAAACAAGATTGAAAAACCGTTAGCTAGACTCACAAAGTTAGAGAGTGAGAAACTTAATAAGTAGAATTCGAAATGATAAAGGGGATGTCACTACAGATACTACAGAAATTCAAAGGGCAATTAATCAGAGATTAAGTTGAGAATCTTTATGCCACAAAACAAGATCACCTGAAAGAAATATATAATTTTTGTACTCTTATAACTTTCCAAGGTTGAACAAAGATGATCTGGAATACCTGAAGAGACTTAACACTATCGAGAAAGTTAAAAGGGTAATCAAAAGTCTTCCCAAAAACAAAGCCCAGATCCAGATGGATTCATTAGAATTTTTTTCAAACCTTTAAAGGGAATTTACTTCTAATTTTTTAAGCTCTTCCAGAAAACTTATGAGACAGAAACACTCCCAAAGAATTTCTATGAAGATAATATCATGCTGGTATCATGCAGACTAAGACACCACACATAAAAAGACAATGGGCTCATTTTCTTGATGAACATGGATGCAAAGATCCTCACAAAATATTAGCAAAAAAGAATCCAACATGAAAAATACTAACAAATAGAATCCATCATCAAGAAATTTATAAACCATGACCAAGGAAGTTTCATTCCAAGGATGTAATTATGACTTAATATATGCAAGTCAATCAATATAATATAGCATATCAACAAAAGAAAAAGCATATAATCATATCAATAGACAATGAAAGCATTCAACAAGTTCCAGCACTGATTCATAATAAGAAAGCTCAATAATATGGGAATTGAATGAAATTTTCCAATATTCTCTAATGTATTTATCATAAAGCCATTGCAAACATTATACTCAATGGGGAAAATTAAAGATATTCCACTAAGATCTGGCACAAGGCAAGTTTGCTTCCTCTTGACATTTCTATTCAATATAGTAGTAAAAATATTTACTGTAGCAATTAGGCAAGAAACAGACATCAAGTGCATCAACATTGGAAAGGAAGAAGTGAAGTTCATATTGTTTGCAGATGACATGATACTGTATAGAGAAAATCTTTAAGACTCCACACAAAGCTTCTAAAAACAATAGACTTTTATAGTAAAGTGGTAGATTGCAAAGTTAATACTCAAAAATCCATGACTTTTCTAAACAGAAACAAAGAAAGAGAAGGAATATTATGAATATAATACCATTCACAATTGTGCCTCAAAAATCAATCAACTTAACTAAAGTATTGAAAGTGCTAGATAAATACCAAATACTGCTTCAAGAAATAAAAGAGAACACGTAAGTGGAGACATATAAGCTGCTCATAGATTGTGAGGTTAAACCTCATGAAAAATCAATATTTCCTAAAGTATTGTACAGATTTATTGTAATCCCTATAAAAATTCCAATGACATTTTTTAAACACGTGGATCAGATGCTCCTGACATTCATATGGACAAATGAACATCAATGAATAACTAAAGCAATCCTGACAAATAAAAATATGGGAGGAATCACTTTCTCCAACTTTAAACTTAAATGTATAGTAGTAGTCATTAAAACTCCATAGCATTGGAATAAGGCAGACCCACAGATCAGATCAATGTAATAGAATTTAATATCTAGAGATAGACTCAAAGATTTATGAGCAACTAATCTTTGATATAGGACCAACAAATACAAAGTGGAGCCACAAAACTCTCTTCAATAAGTATTTCTGTGATAACTGGTCAACAGCATGCAAAAAATAAACTTAGATCTCTCCTTAATACAATTCAAATAGGTCAATTCAAAATTGATTAAAGACCTTCATATCAGACCTGAAACAATAAGATACATAGAGGAAAATGTAGACTGAATGCTCCATAACATTAAAGCTCTAGGCAGCTTCAAGGAGGAAACACCACTGTCCAACAAATGGAAGCAAAGATAAACAAATGGGACTACATTAAACTGAGAAGCTTCTGCACTTCAGATAAAATATTGACTAGTATAAAAATGTTACCCATGGAATGGGAAAAACTATTCACCCTATACGTTAATAAGGGTTTACTATCTAAGATATACAAGGAACTAATTGAACTTTACCAAAAACATCTAACCCCATAAAAATGGTGATAAGAAATATACAGGGACCTGAGCAGTGGCACAAGCACTAGGGCGTTTGCCTTGCAGGCACAAACCTAGAACTGACCACAGCTCGATCACCCAGCATCCCATATGGTCCCCCAAGCCGGGGGCAATTTCTGAGCGCATATCCAGGAGTAACCACTGAACATCACCGGGTGTGGCCCCAAAACAAAAAAAAATACAAAACAAAACATAAAAGAAATAATATGGAGAGACCAGAGAGATAGCACAGTGGTGGGGCGTTTGTCTTGCATGCTGCTGACCGAGGAGGTACCCCGTTCGATACCCGGCATCCCATGTGGTCCCCCAGCCTGCCAGGGGTGACTTCAGAGTACAGAGCCAGGAGTAACCCTTGAGTACCGCTGGGTGTGGCCCCAAGACCAATCAATCAATCAATAAATAAAAAATTAAAAACAAAGATATAATATGGTAACAATATCCAAAGACCCATAAAATTAAGGGTCAGGAGGTCCAGCCCATTGCAGAAAGCTCTCTACAAAGATAAGTAGTTCAGATAAGAGTAGAAAAGTGTCCACAAGGACATTGATACTTGGAACTAATCACTTTTGACAAGAACTTTGTGCTAAAGGAGAGAAATTGACATGCAAAGCATGTCTAATGACAATAGTGCAGACCACGGTGTCAAAAGAGAAAGAGAGAATGGAGAGTGAGAATGAGAGATAGAATCAAATTGCTGGTCCTAGAGACAGGCAAGGGTAGGAGTGAGGGGTGAGAGGGAAATGGCCGACATCATTGGTTGGAAGGGTACACTGGTGAGGCATGATGTACATTATATGATTAAAAACAATGAACAATTTTGTAGCCAAGGTGCTTAAATAAATCAATTAATAAGATTTAAAAAATAAAAGTGAATAATCCCATGAATTAATAAAATGGCAGCTGTTGAGAAACCCTAAGGCCCAGAGTTATAATCACAAAATGGAAAGAAATTGAGATGGGTAGGAGAAAGACACATATAGAGTGACTGGACACAAGGGCTTAGGGATCTGTTGCATTATTGGTGTTGAGAAAGGACAGAACTAAATATCCAAGCCAGTCACCAACAATAAAATCATAAAACCCAAACTCTATCAATCAACCAAACTTAAAAAAGATACCTGTTACAATAGGAGGCTGGGGCAAGAGGTGGTGGCATAGGATGGACTCTAGGAATATTGATAGAGAAGGATGACACTAAAGGAGATTTTTGTCCTGAAATATTGTATTTCTAAAACCAAACTATGAATAACTTTGTAAATAACAATGTTTAAATAAAAAATTAATACAGGACAAACACCTTGGTGCACAGCGGTTAGGGCATTTACTTTGCATGGGCTTGACCTGGATTTGCTGCCTGGCATCCAAAATGGTCTCCTGAGCCTTCCAGGAGTGATTTCTGAGCACAAAGGCTGGAATAACACCTGAGGACTGCCATGAGTGGCCCCCAAACAACAACAACAAAAGAGAGGACAAACACTTGAAGCTCTGTACCTGCTCTCTTGCCTTTTTTGTCTTGAATCTATTTTCAAAAGTGAAACCACATGCACTCATTAGTGTTTGATGGATATGATAAGTAAAATTTGTGTAAGAGTACTTAGCAAAGATTATTAAAATAATGTAAGTATCCCATTTCTAGAAAAGTTAAATCCCTTCTGAACATGTGTCACTCTATAGGCAGTAGTCACTTGTCAAAATTTTAATTTTACCCATGACATAAAATTAGATATATACTTAAATGTTTGTAAATTATTTAAAGTAGTTTACTAGTCTATGTTTGAATTTGTATGTACATAATTATTTTATGGTAAAGGTAGTATATTGGTATAATTAATAAAAATACACTGTCCAGAGCAGATGAGTTTAGGACTTATCCTACCACTCTCAATTTATTTTATAAATTCAGCTTTTTTTTTTTTTTGCTTTTTTTGTGCCACACCCTGTGATACTCAGGGTTACTCCTGGCTATGCACTCAGAAATCGCTCCTAGCTTGGAAACCATATGGGATATCAGAGATTAAACCAAGGTCTGTCCTGGATCGACTGCGTGCAAGGTAAATGCCCTACTGCTGTGCTATTGCTCCAGCCCTAAATTAACCTTTTAAACTCAACAAAATAAGACCAATATATAATAGTCTGTATTTATTATTCCTATACAGTATTTCTATACCTACATAATTTTTGCTCTAAAATGTCAGGTACATATTAAGCATTTATTTGTAACAGGTGAAAGCCATTTGTTTTGCCATAAAGAAAACTTTTTGTTTGATATAAACACATTTGTTTATTTTTATTCCTTTATTTTGACAATGTAGTGATATATTTAAAGACATATTTGAAATCCAAATTGGAGTTTACTGCCTATATTTTCCTAGGTATGTATGATCTAGAGTCAAAGTCTTTGATCTATATTGAATTATTTTTTCTTAAGATTCTGGATATGGGTAATATTATGTTCTGGTATTTTGTATTTCTGTTAGTGAAAAAGCTATCTCTACTCAGTTCATGAACCCAACTCTTTTGTCATGCATTAACTGACACTTTTCCTGAGGGTTTATCATTTTGTTTTCTTTTGTTTGTTTGCTTTGTTTTGTTTTTTTGGGGGGTCACACCCGGCAATGCTCAGGGGTTACTCCTGGCTCTATGCTCAGAAATTGCTCCTGGCAGGCTCAGGAGACCATATGGGATGCCAGGATTTGAACCACCATCCTTCTGCATGCAAGGCAAACGTCCTACCTCCATGCTATCTCTCAGGCCAGAGGGTTTATTATTTTGACTCAATTCTAACTGATTGGTCTGACAATCTAGCTTTATTCTAATTTTATGCTATTTTGATTACTATAGCTTTATCATATGGTTTCAAATAAGAAATTGTAATACGGGGCTGACGAGGTGGCGCTAGAGGTAAGGTGTCTGCCTTGCAAGCGCTAGCCAAGGAAGGACTGCGGTTCGATCCCCCAGTGTCTCATATGGCCCCCCCAAGCCAGGGGCAATTTCTGAGCGCTTAGCCAGGACTAACCCCTGAGCATCAAATGGGTGTGGCCTGAAAAAAAAAAGAAATTGTAATACCTCCCATTTTCTTCTCAGAATTGATTTGTCAGTTCAGGGTGATTTATGTTATCAGTAATTTCTAACTTCTTTAAAAATTGCATAGAGATTGAAACTATATAGTATAGATTGGATGGTTATTTTGATAACACTGGTTGTTACAATACGCGAATGTGAAATAATTTTCCATTTCATGGGGTTCTCTATTGTGTCTTAAATGACTTGTAATTATCCAGGTAAAGAAGTTTTAAACTCTTTTGTTACATTGATTTCTGGGTGTTTAATCTTTTTATACATAATTCTTAATGGTACAGTCTTTTTAATCTCTTTTTCTTCAAGATAATTATTTGCATATAGAAATACAACATATTTTATTTTTGTGTGTTGATTTTTTTTTGTTTGGGGCCACACCGGTGGCACTCAGGGGTTACTCCTGGTAGACTGGGGGAACCATATCAGACTCTGGGTATCAAAGCTGGGTTTATCCTGGGTTGGTGGCATGTAAGGCAAACACCCTAACCCTGTGTTATCTCTCTGGCCTCTTTGTGTTGATTTTGTGTCCTTGTATTTGTACTAGTTTATTATTTATGATAACAAATTTTCAATATATTTGGAAGACACCAAAATATAGTCTGTGAATCCTTGAAAATTTGGTATAACTCATCAATGCCTTTTTCTAGACAAGGGCTTTAGTTTTGGGGGAATTTAATTACTGTTTCAATTTCTTTGTTTGAAATTTGTCTGTTCAGGTTTTAGATCATCTTCAGTTTGGAGAGGATAGAGCATATATGAATTCATCCATTTCTTCCAGGTTCTCCATCTTGAAAAATTAGAGTTTATAGTAACCTTTTTTTTTTCCTTCAGAGATTTTCTATTTCTTCCCTATTACTGTGATCCATTTCGATCTTTGTGTGCCTAATTGTTTTTATGTCTTTATTATTACGAAAGAACCAGCCCCTGGTTTCATTTTTTATTTCTTTGTTTATTGATTTCTACAGCAGTGGTTTTTACTATAGATTTAATTATTTTAACCACTTCACTAGTTTGGGGATTTATTTGTTGCCCCTTTTCTAAGTTAATATCAATGTCTAGAATATTGATTTTCCTTCTTTCTTAATATAGTCCTGTTTGCTATTAATTTTATTCTTAGTACTGCCTTTGTTGTATTCTATAGGCTTTTGTAATTTGTATTTATATTATTCATTTCAAAAAATCTTTTCACATTTTCTAAATTTTTTCTTTATGATCAAGTTATTTGTAAGAAGCATTTTGTTCAGTTTCTAAGTATTGGATCTTTCCTCCATCTTATTTTGGTTAATTTTAGCCTTCACAGCATTGTGGTCTTACATGTTCTTGCTTAAATTGCTGTTTATGTAATCTTTTGTATATTTGTATTATCTCCTAATATGTGGTCTATCTTGGAGAATGTTCTTTCTGCACTGGCCAAGAATGTGTGTTCAGCTTTTATTCAAGTAGAGAGCCCAGCATATGTCAATCATTTTCAGCTCTTTCCTTTCCTCCTTTAAAACTCTTTTTAATATTCTTTTTGTTATAGTTTTTGGGCCACACCCAGTGATGCTCAGGGATTATTCCTGATTATGCACATAGAAATTACTACTGGCAATGCCATAGGAAGCATTTGGGATGCCAGGAATAGAACCTGGATTAGCCATTTGTAAAACAAGCAACCTACCTGTACCTGTAGTCCCTTGGCCCTCTTGTTTATTTACTGAGATTCTTTGTAGTACAGCTGTCCAAAGGCAAAAGTGGAGTGTTGAAGTTCTTGAATTTCTATTTATGTGCATCTTTATTTCTGTGAGCAGTATCATTATAAACTTTGCATCCCCTTTATTAGATGAGTACATATATACTGTATGTATTTTGTATATGATATATAGAGATATTCTTCAAAACCAGTAACTAGTGCCTTCCTTACTCTTACTACTTTGTTTTCATTGAAAGCTTAAACCTAATAGAGCTTGAAACCTAACAGAGTTGAAAGCCTAATAAAGCTATCCCTGCCTTCTCCCTTCTCCCACCCCATCAATAGCTTCTATAATTGTTTTACAGCATTCCATTATTAGGCAGAGTTAGATTCACAAATTCAAGTGAGTTTTCTGTAGGAAATGGAAGATTGGGCTTTGTTTCCCTATCTATTCTGCCATTCTACTCTTTTTATGGGGGAGTTTACTTCATTAATATATAGAGAAACTACTAATATAAAGGAATGTGTTGCCATTTTCTGTGTGGGCATCAGTTATCTTCAGTTGGCCAATTGCTTTTTATAGTCAGCCTTCAGTAATTCTTGCTGGTTGGTTTATTTATGGCAAATTCCACCAGCTACAGTTTGTCTGAGAAAGTTTTCATCTATTCCTCAAATTTCAATGACAACTTTGCAGGGAAGTGGACTTTTTTTTTTGTTTTGGAGCCAAACTTGGTTGTATTTAGGGCATAGTCTTGGCTGTGCACTCAGGAATGATTCCTGGCAGATTCTAGGGACCATATGAGATGCCAGGGATCTAACCCTGATCACTGTGTGCAAGGCAAATACCCTACCAGCTATACTATTGCTCCTACCAATAATTTGAATGTATCATTTTAATATGGATATTTTTTTTTGGTTTTTGGGCCACACCCGTTTGACGCTCAGGGGTTACTCCTGGCTATGTGCTCAGAAATCGCCCCTGGCTTGGGGGGACCATATGGGACGCCGGGGGATCCTTGGCTAGCGCTTGTAAGGCAGACACCTTACCTCTAGCGCCACCTTCCCGGCCCCTAATATGGATAAATATTTTAATTCTTGTTATTTCTCTTGTATTTGAGTACTTGTTTTTTTCTTGATGCTTTCAATAGTCTGTCTCTATGGTTCCTGTAATTACAATGTATTGCTCTGTTTCTATCCGTTATCTCGTACCCTATGTGCTCTAGAATCTGCACAAAATCCCCATCCCCAGAGACTTGGGAAGTTCTGAGTTATCATCCCTTCTATTCAGTCATTTTTCATGTTTCTTTTTCCTCGTTATGGTAGTCATATAATATCTATTATTGTCTTCGTGGTTACCCATTAAATATTTTACATTTGTTTCCAACCTTTACATCTCTCCTTTTCACTACATTATTATTATATTATTATCTTTATGTCTTGTATTTTGTCTTTCAAGTTCACTTATATAGCTCAATACATTCATTATTCTATTTCTATAGCTTGCTATTTTATTCTGTATTTCCTTCAATTCCACCTGTATAGATTCTTTCTTAAGCTACATCAAGTATTTGAGTTGTTGGAATTCCTCTTCAATCAACTCAAAATAATAAGTTTATTGTTTTATTTCCATTGTCACTATTTAGAGTGTGATTTTAAATCCTCTTTGAACGGCTCAAGAATTTTAATGAATTCTTTGATTTTCTTGGATTTATGGCCTTGTCTTATAAAGCACTAAATTTGTTTGCTTCCCCATTGTTCTTAGATTTTAGGGGTTACTGAGAGTGAGTGGATCTTTAGATACCCAATTACCTGTATACTGACTTTATATGTTGTTTTTCAAGAAAAGACTATTGTTTATGCCTCAGTTATTCTGATCATGTCCATAACCTATTAGTGTGTAATAAACATTTCATCATGATAAATGGGAATAGATCTAGTTCCTATCCTTACAGGGGACACTGAGGGCTAATTATAAGGTATTTTGAACTGAAGTAAGACCTTATACTTTCCCACCAGTCCTTAGAGTGTTTGAGGTGGATAGTATACAGCAGGGATCACATGTTTTAGTGCCCCCCCCCACATACCTAGATGTCACTATCCACTGGGCCTGGGGTGGGTGGGGGACTTTATTTTGTTCCCTCAGCACTCTTCTTTGGGAGAATTTTAGATTGCAGCAGTTGGTCCTAATATCTAGGCTATAGGCAGAAAGTAGCCTTGCACCATTAGTATCTCTGGCGCACATAAATGTACCATCTACAGTATACAAGCAATGAAGCGTGTGCATGCATTGCAGCTGAATGTGTCATCTCCTGTGAGAATTACAGCCAAGTGTGTGTGATTCCCTGCCATTGAAATAATAAGAAAGGAAAGGGAAATGTGGAAAACACTTCAATAGGGAATTGGTTCTATATAAATTCGTGAGAACCTGCGGTGAAAGATACTATTAGGGGAAACAGATTTTGAAACGAAGTCAAATTTTATTTGTTTGAGCTGTTACTGGCAAAGAAGCTTCATCCCCTCATTTGGGACAAGAAGCCCTGTAAACGAGCTAGACCAATTCCTTCCTGCTGCATTTTGTAGTATATTCTGATTGGGCACATGTAAGAATTCTCTTCAAGCCTCCAACTCATTTTAACTGGAGCTTTATATACTAACATTGTTAAGTCTTCTGAATTTGGCCTTTTGATGAGCTGTAGCTATGCTTTTCATAAAGATGTTTATTCAGGTTCTAACTCACAGCCCCAGACTACTAACAATTTTCTCTGAGTTGATTTCATAAACTCTTTGAACTCTAAATTTCCTTTACTATTTGTACCATTGACATACTTGTCTTTTAAAACAAGCTTCATGAGTTTAAATGTAAAGGGTCCTGTCACTATCTCTGTGACATTGGACAAGATAGTTGTCCTCTAAGGACTTCAATTTCTTCAGAAATGGGAGGAAAATTTTAATGCCTACATAATTGAGTTGTTATGATAAAGTATGTAAAAGGCTAATCAAATTGTGACTTTAGAAGGCACCAGGAGTACTCTCGGAAATGTTAGAACAGCAATTAACAGAGATCTCTTGACTTGTGCAGTATTGCTCCTTTCATTTAAATTAGGTGACGATGCTCCCCTTCCAGTCTCTTGTGGATTCTCCAGTCACTACCTTGTCTCTGGAATAATTTCTGCATATTCTGTAACTTGAATATTTCCCAAAGTGATGGAATTTAAATTGCTTAGACTAAGGATAGTTTATAGTACAAATGCATTACACATATCGTTTTCCCCTTTTTTGTTAGATGACATCAAACCCTGCCTCTGAGATTCATTGTAGTAGAATAGGGCAATAACTGGCCTCTGGAGTCAGAGAACTTTAAATTAAATCCTACATTATCATTTAATCATAATGAGGCTCAGGAAAAGCCAGGCTGAGATATGCCAAGAATGGCATGTTGATTATTTTTAATTAAAGCTACTTGAGAAACAGCCAATGCAAGAATGACATTCTGACCCACTCTGTCTTCCTGAAAATAGAACATAAATCTTCCATGTGAAAGACATCTTCCCACACCAGGAGTCAGAAAGGCATCCTTATTACTACATGGAAGGAATGCAGGGTCTGTTTAGTCTCTGTAAGATCTGCTTAGTTTCTTCCTAAATTAGTGTACAGAGAAACTTGCTTTGGGCTGTCTATTCCTCACAAGTTTATTACTTCTCTGTATAAAATCTATATGAATCATATGCTTTCTTTATCTTCCAGGTCTCATGTTTGTTGTTCTATACTTAAAATAAATATTTTTGCCTCTAGTTAATTGCTTTTTAACAGGAATGTCTCAGTCAAGAGCTTTTAATAAAGAAAAAAAATGTTTCTTCTCCTTTACTTTGCCCATGTAACACTAGACAAGCTACTGGCATTTTCTGTGACTTAGACGTTTTCAGAACTCCCAAGCGGTAGTTCAGCTGGATCCCAATCAGTACATGTGGGGCATGGCTTGAGATAGAACTGAAAGCCTCAGGTTTTCAGGCAGATACCTTTGCCACTGCTATCTTCACACTTCTCCCAAAACCCACATATTTATTTGAATTTGTGGCCACACCTGGCCTTGGCAGTGCTCAAGATTTTCTCCTGGCTCTGCATTCAGGAATCACTCCTGATAAGCTCAAGACACCATATAGGATGCCAGGTATCAGACATAGGTCAGTTGTGTGCAAGGCAAGCATCCTACCTACTGTACTATTAGCCCCTTGAAGATATTCTTTAAAGAAATACAAAATTCTCACACTTATTTGGAAATTCCCATGTCCTTTACATAGATATATCCTGGGGGTATAAACAGGCCTTAAGACTCCCAAATCACAAGCATTTCCGGGATCTGTTATTTTGGACAGCTTCCTATCCTCTCAAAACTACTTACATATCTGTTCCTAAAAATTGGGGAAATTATATTTGACTTAAAAAAAACTCTTGAAAGAACAAATGAGGAATGTTTCCTTGTTTACTTTTATAAGCAGCAGTAGAGATAAGCAAAGCAGACACATGATTTCTATTTGGTAGACCTGTATATAAAGTAAACTCCAGCCGGAATCCCAAACAATGACTTATTTGCTGATATTTTTCTTCCTTCCACAAATAGTACAGGAATAATACTAGGAGGCTAGAATTTGGAATGAAATCATGACTTTCAGATTAATACACTGTATGGCTTTAGGAACATTAAGTATTCTTTGAGTGACTTCAATTTTTTAACTGCAAAATGGTGAAAATGTATTTTCTAAGTATGTAAGTGTTTGCAAGTTTTGAAATAAAGCGTATTAATCCCTTAGCTCAGTGTATGGCATGCAAGTACGTGCTGAACACAAATGTTGTAGTACAAAAATTACACTCACTTTTCTATATGTGGGTCCATCAGGGGAAATAGAGGTGAATAAAGGACTAGAGCACAGAAAGATATTACATGAGTTGTTAGGATGTGGGCTTAGTACTATTGGAGAGTATGTTCAGGTAGTGCAATTTAATAAAACTCAGTATACCTAAGGAAGGGAAAAGCAATATAAGAACCAATTAAGATAGAACAGGTTTCATGAAAACGAATGCAAAAACAAACTTGAGAGGTAATTTGTTCTGGCAGTTTTAGAATGTACAAGGAAAAATGACCAGCTCATTAGCATCCTGTTAGCCAGTGTCATAGCATGAACCACATTCCTTGAAAGAAAATGCATTATAAGGGCGGGGGCAGGCTGAGAAATACAAAAGAAAAGAGAGCTATATAAAAACATAAAAAGAACCTGGCTCTAAAGTTTACTATGACTGCATTAATTTAATATACATTGTAGAGACATCTATTACTTGCAAGATAACCTTTTGTCATGTGAAAACAACAAAACATGCTCAGAAACAATCTTGTCATGTGAATTCAGTCAGGTTACCAATCTTATATATCTTCATTCATTAAACTATTTTTATTTAAGGATAGTGATTACAAGATGGTTTATAACACCGTTGTTTTTATTTTTTCACAGACAAAGCTGTTCATGATTTAGTTAAAGACATACAATATACAACAAATTTCATCAGTGCACATTCATGCCAACAATGTCCCCAGTTTCTATCTGACATGCCCAGATGCCTCTCACATTACTGTTTGGGGGGCATGTGTTTTTAATCTCTCTCTTTATATACATATATATTTTTTCTCTCTTTTACTTTCATTTTAGACAATTTGGTGGTCAAACAGTGAACACTTTCTGCCAAGAATTTCCCCAGTTTCTCTCCCACCCATCCTCACCTGCCTGCCTCTGGGGTAGATATTTTTCTTCTTTCTCTTTCTTTCTATTTTCTTTAACTCTGTGGTTTGCACTATTAATAATTAAGGGATACCATATATATCATTTTATCCTATTTCAAAATGCAGTTATTCTACTATGTAATAAGTTCCAACTACCATTACCATAGTGGACCCTTCTCATATCTGCAATTCTGGCTCTTTGTCACAAACTTCTGCCATTGATTGGTCTACTGGCCATCATCTCTAATTTCTCTCGATTATTACTATATTGTGTTTTTATATCCCACAAATTAGTGAAATTATTATATGTCTCTCTCCTTCTGACTCATATAACTTAGCACAATACTCTCCACATTGTATAAATAAATTCCATGACTTTATATATTGACAGATGTATAGCTTTCCATGTTGTACATTACCACAGTTGCTTTAGCCATTTATCTATTCTTGGGCACTTGGGTTGTTTTCAGATTCTAGCTATTGTAAATGGTGATGTGACAAGCATAGGATTACAGAGGGTTTTCTGTATGGTGTTTTTTGGGTTTCTAGGTTAGACTACTAGGAGTGATATTGCTGGATCATATGGATGCTCAATTTCTACTTTTCGGAGGGAATGAGAGTCCCTTCCTGCAGCCACACCAGTATTGGTTTTTCTTATTTGTTATGTGTGTCATTCTCTGTGATGTGAGATGAAATCTCATTGTTATTGTGATTTACTTCTTTCTGATGATTAGTGATGTGTAGCATTTTTGCATGTGCCTTTTTGGTCATCAGTATTTCTTCTTTGAGGAAATATTTATTCATTTCTTCTTCCCATTTTTATGGGGTTAGATGTTCTTTCTTTGTAAAGTTCAAATAGTGCCTTGTATATCTTAGATATTAACCCCTTATCTGATGGGTACTGGGTGAATAGTTCCTCAGATTCCTTGGGCACTCTCTGTATCCTACTCAGTTTCCTTTGAAGTGATGAAGCTTCTCTGTTTAATGTAGTTCCATGTGTTTATCTCTACTTCCATGAGCTTGGCCACTGGTGTTTCATCCTTGAAGAAGCCTTTACCATCAATGTAATAGAGTGTTATGTCTACATTTTCTTCTATGTACATTATGGAGTCAGGACTGATATAAATGACTTTAATTCATTTTGATTTGACCTTTTTATTAATGTTAAAGAGAGTCATTCTGAGTTTACTTTTTGCATGTAGTTGACAATTTTTTCCAATTCCACTTGTTGAAAGGTCTTTCCTTGCTCCACTTTGCTTATCTTGCCCTTTATTAAATGCTGATTATTACACACATGTAGATCAGTCTCAGAATATTCAAGTATATTCCAGTGATCTGAGGGTCTGTATTTATTCCAGTACCATACGGCTTTAACAATTGCTTTATAGTACAATTTAAGATTAGGTAAAGTGATGCCTCCTATCTTCTTTTCCCCAAGGATTGCTTTAGCTATTTGTGAACAGTTATGGTTCCAAATGAATTTTTTTTAGGATTCATTCTATTTTATTGAAACCATTGTGATTTACAAGTTCCTCAGTAGTTAAGTTTCAGACATACAGTGAGTTAAGGCCAATCCCAATGCCAATGGCAATCTCCCTCCACCATATTTCCAGAGTGTATCCCAACCACCACACTTTGCCAACTAGCCCGCCAGTATAACACACTCATTTACAATTGAAATGGTTAGAGTTTGTGATTTTTTTTATTTAAACACCTTGATTACATACATGATTGTGTTTGGGTTTCAGTCATAAAAGGAACACCACCCATCACCAGTGCAACATTCCCATCACCCAAGTCCCAAATCTCCCTCCTCCCCACCCAACCCCCGCCTGTACCCTAAACAGGCTCTACATTTCCCTCATACATTCTCAATATTAGGACAGTTCAAAATGTAGTTATTTCTCTAACTAAACTCATCACTCTTTGTGGTGAGCTTCCTGAGGTGAGCTGGAACTTCCAGCTCTTTTCTCTTTTGTGTCTGAAATTTATTATTGCAAGAATGTCTTTCATTTTTCTTAAAACCCATAGATGAGTGAGACCATTCTGCGTTTTTCTCTCTCTCTCTGACTTATTTCACTCAGCATAATAGATTCTGTGTACATCCATGTATAGGAAAATTTCATGACTTCATCCCTCCTGACAGCTGCATAATATTCCATTGTGTATATGTACCACAGTTTCTTTAGCCATTCGTCTGTTGAAGGGCATCTTGGTTGTTTCCAGAGTCTTGCTATGGTAAATAGTGCTGCAATGAATATAGGTGTAAGGAAGGGATTTTTGTATTGTATTTGTGTGTTCATTCCAAATGAATTTTAGGAGTGTTTGATGCATTTATTTGAAAAATATTATGAGTATCCTTAGAGGGATTGCATTAAATTTTTACAATGCTTTGGGAAGTTTAGCCATTTTGATTATGTTAATTATCCAAATATATGAGCAGGGTGCACATCTCTATTTCCTTGTGTCCTCTTTTAATTCTTGAAGCAGTGTTTAGTCTTGATTATGTCTTTTATCTCTACAGTTATGTTGATTCTACAATAACTTGATTTTCTGAGGCAAAATTGTCAATGGTATTTTAAATGGCCCTTTTTCATTATTTGTATATAGAATAGCCATGGATTTTTGTGTATTAGTTTTAGAACCTGCCACTTTTCTATACAAATATATAGTTTCTAGAAACTTTTGGTGCAGATTTTAAGATTTTCTAACATATTATGCCATCTGCAAACAGCTAGTGCTTTACTTCTTCCTTTCCTACCTGGATGCCCTTGATCAATTTTTCTTGCCTAATTGCTATGGCAAGTACTTCCATTTCTATAATGTATACATGTGACAAGAGGGGGAAATCTTTTATTGTGCATCACAAAATTGATATAACTGATCATAGTGCACTTATTTCAAGATAAAGCAAAGCAAAGTTATTGAAAAAATAGAAAGAAAAACTAAAAAATAAAAATAGGAAAGAAGGAAAAAGAAAGAAGAAAAATTTAGTAACAAGTATATTTGTGAAAATCATTTTATCTCCAATAAAGTCATTGATACACTAGCAGAAGGGTTATTAAGCTCTTTTTTAAAGATAAGAGATAAAAATACAATAAAAATCATGTGTGGGTGGCAGTTTTTGTTGTTGTTGTTGTTTGCATAGGCACAGAAAAATATAGGGAACATAGAAAGAAAAACCATTTGACCTAAAAATAGGGAGAATTTACCCATGAAGCATCCTGCCATAAGACAATCTATAGGCTCTGGGCATACTAAGTTATCTAATAACAGTCTTTCTTTGCGGTCCAGTAAAAGTTCTTCTCAATCATGGTTGCTGCAGACATGTTTCTGTAATTAGAGATTCTGGTTTTTGCACAGATCCGAAGTCGAAGTCAGGATGTCCCAGAGCATCTTCTGGTTTCATCTCATCATTAAGTGGCAATGAAAAAAACCCTGTTCTCAAAGAAAGTTGTTTGCCAGTCACTGAGTGTTATACAAACTCACTCTAGAGCAAGTTGGTGCCAGAGCAGCATTAGGATATTCCCCGGTAGAAATATGATTCCTGGTGCTGGTGCAGAAAACTGTGTTTGCTCCACAGATAGGATCCAATTGTCAGAAGCCTAAGCCAAGTCACTAGGACAAATGTTCAGGATGAAAGACCCCACTGCAATATAAGATTTATGAGTTTTTCTCCCTATTAGATAATAACAGTTGCAAAACAGCTTCTTTTCATATGTAAGATTTCCTACTTTTAATGTGCCTTATGAAAAAAGGAATGATGCTACATGATACTACTGGAGCATATAGGGGTAAAAATAAGCTAAACATTTCCTATATCCTGGATCTAACATGAATTCAGAACCCAAAAGAAATTTGTCTACTAGAATTTCCTATTGAACATATCTAAAGGAATGGGGAAAATACCTCTTCATATGGAAACAGACAATAAGAATTTTATCTATTAAGAAAATATATCTAAATACATATAAGAAGGACATTTAAGTCTTTAAAGTCCCCTTTAAGTCATTTGAAATACTTGGAGGGGCAGATAAAATCTGGAGCACGGCTTCCACATGTCACAAGACATAGTCTGTGGAGTCTGTAAAGCAGCTCCCAGCAGTCATGTATCAGAAAATGTTCTCAAGCTTTTCTTTTCTCAAAAAATAAAACTGGTAGAGAGCAACAGTGAAGGGAGGTGGGACAAGAGGACCGCTGAGAGCAAATTAGCAGCAGCAGAGGTGACAGCTTTTGCTCAGGGTGAGGCAAGGGGGGCTGGGGATCTGTCTTTTCACTTTGAGAGCTAATTGGTAGCTGGCTGTGGTTGGGTATTTTATGTTTGAAGTTTTTGGGGGGATTTTGGGTCCCACCCTGCAGCGCTCAGGGTTTACTTCTGGCTCTGAGTTAAGAAATTACACCTGGTAGGCTTGGGGGACCATATGGGATGCCAGAGATCAAACCTGGGTCATCTGAATGCAAGACATGTCCTAACTGCACTGCTATTGCTCTGGCCCCTAACTTGCATATATAAAACCATCCTTAAACAAAGCAAAACAACAACAACAAAAAATCCTTACATCTCTTTGATGAACCTCACTTGGTCATGGTATAGAACCATCTTGATGTGCTCTTTGATTCTATTTGCTAGAATTTTTTGAGGATCTTTGCATCAGCGTTAATCAGGGATATCTACGTATAGTTGTCTTAATTTTGTGGTGTTTCTGTCTGCTTCTGATAGCAGGCTGTTATTAACTTCAAAGAAACTAGTTGGGAGTATTTCTGTTTCTTCAATTTCCTGGAAGAGCCCAAAAAGTAATGTCAGTAAGTCCTATTTAAAGGTTTGAAAGAATTCACTAGAAATCATCTGAGCCTGGGCTTTTCTTTTTGGGTAGCCTTTTGAATACCATTTCAATTTTCCCAATAGTGATATGTCTGTTCAGATATTTCAGATCATCTGGGTTCTAACTCTTAAGGTTATAGAAGTCCAAGAATTAATCCATTTCTTTCAGATTATCTTTTTTTATATTTGTCTGTTTGGTTTTTTTTTTTTTTGGAATAAAGATTGTCAAAATATTCTTTGTTTACCCTAGGAATTTCTGTAGTATCTGTAGTGACATCCCTCTTTTGATTTCTGATTTGGTTTATTAAGTGTCTCTCTCTTATTTTGTCAATCTTGCTAGTGGTTTATTGATCTTGTTTATTATTTCAAAGAACCTACTCTTGCTTTGATTAATCTTTTGGTTATTTTGGGCATTCTACTTCATTAATTTCTGCTCTAAGTTCTATTATTTCTTCCTGCCTATCTATTTGTGTTCATTTTATCTTTTTCAATTTTTAAATTGTGTCATTAAGAAATATATGTAGGCTCTTTCTTCCTTCCTGATGAATGCTTGCAAAGCTCTGAAATTTCCCCTTAATATCTCTTTGCTGTGTTCCACAAATTCTGGTAATTCATGTTTTCATTCTCATTTGTTTCCAAAAGTCTGATTTTCCTTTTGACTTCGTCTCTCACCCGCTGGTTATTCAGCAGTGAGCTGTTTAATTTCCAGGTGTAAAGTTTTTGTTCGTGATTGTTTGTAACTCATTACTATTTTTACACTATGCCACAATTTTCTATTTCTTCTTTCAAAGTATATCCTTGTTACTTTTTTATCTGGATTGATCTATCAAGAGGAGACAGGGCAGTGTTGAAGACTTCCACTATTATTCTTTTGTTATTGATGTCTTTTAAGTCTATTAGCAATTGTTAAGTCTATTAGCAATTGTTTTAAAGTATTTGGAAGTCCTTCATTGTGAGCATATATGTGTGTGTGATTTCTGTCTGATATACACATCCTGATTATTAAGAAATATCCATCTCTGTCTCTTATCACCTTACTAATCATAAAGACTGTGCCATCTGATATTACTATGGTCACCCTATCTATTTTCAGTGAACTATTTGCTTCAAAGATTGTCCTCCATCCTTTGACTTTGAGTCTGTGCCTGCTCTGAGGATTCAGATGTGTTTCTTGAAAGGAGCAAAATGTTAGATTAGTTTTCTTATTCATTTTGCCCCTCTGTGTCTTTATTTAGTGCATTTACTCAATTGATATTGAAAGAAATTATTGCCGTGGGATTTTGTGTCATCTTTTAATAGAAGTTTGTTGTATTTTGTGAGTCTGCTTTTCCTTAAATTATACTCTTACATTGTTCAAGAATGTGGTTTTGAGTCTGTGAAGTTTCTGAGTTTTGATTATCCTTGAAGATGTGTCTTTTCTTCAATATATATTTAAAGTCTAGCTGGGTGAAGTATTCTTGTTGAAGTATCCCTTTCATTGAATTTTTCTCTATATCCCACTGTTGTCTTCGGGTTGCTTGTGATAAATCTTCTGTAAATCTTAAGTTTACTTTTGTTGTTGGTATTAATTTTGATTTGGGGCCATATCTTTTGGCTGTCAGGGGTTACTCCTGTTTCTGCATTCAGAAATCACTCATAGCAGGCTTGGGCTACCGAATGGGATGTTGGGGATAAAACCAAGGTCAGCTGCTTGCAAGGTAAATGCCCTACCCACTGTGCTATATCGTTCTGGCCCTTAAGTTTTATTGTTTATGGAATTTATCTTTTTGATCTTTCTGTTTCAGTATTCTATCTCTATCAGTGGTCTACATCATGTGACTAGGATGTGCCTTTGGGTACTCTTATTTAGATATCTTTTACCTGATACTCTTCAGGAATCCAAGAAGTGGATGCAAGAATTTTTCTCTGGGAATTTCTCAGTGATGTCTTTGACTGTTAGTTATGTTGTTCCTGTTAAGTTTATCCTAAATGTTGCTTGTCTGTTTGCTTATTTTAAGGATATTTACATATTTCTGTTCTTTTATTTTTAAGACCCTTTCCACTTTCTTCTGCTGAATGATGTGCTATGCAGCTCATTTTGAGGATCACTTATTATGTTCCCAGCAACTGTTAATCTGCTGGTGAGGATTTTCAGTGTTTTTCATGTCAGCTGCCATGTTTTTCAGCCCTGATATTTCCATTTTATACTTTTTCATTTCTACGCTCATATCCTCTTAATTCCTAGAGGCTGTCCATTTCATAATTTCTAAGAGATCTTTTAACAGCCTGAATATTTCTTCTGTAAAGTTCTGATCAGAGAGATCGTGTCTGTGGCTGATGATGCTTGGGTCTTAAGAATGAACATCTTCAGTCAAAATGAGGTGTCAGGGTTTTGTAGAACTTTCTAAATGTGACCTTTGAAGGTTGTCACAATATTTTTGTAGGTTACAGTAAGGCTTTTTAACTAGAATTCAAATGGAAACTGTCTTAATACAAACTCCAGTCACAGGCCACAAATTATCCTTCTGCTTTTGATGAAGTGTCCATTTAAACTTAATCCTGGATATGTCTTGGCCAGTACACTTACAACAGTTCAATTCAAAATGGCTACTTTTATTCAAACTCTGCCCATATTCCAGAGAAGCTCCTGCTGCTTTTGGTCTAATATCAATATTTTTCCCTTGGACTACACTGTTGGCTGGACCCACTCACCTCGGTTGAAATCAAAATGGTGTTTTTAGTCCAAAATCTCCCTACAGTCTACCATTGCTCCACCGCTCTTGTCAATATTCCATTTTTCATTGATCCAGTTTACATTCTTTTTGTCTCCCCCTCACTTCAATTCAAAATGGCACATTTTTGCTTCAAACTCCACCCAGAGTAGACAGCCGTTCCCACAGCTGTTGGTCTATCTATGGTCCATTGAATTTCTCCTATGTTCTTGGCTGGCTCCACTCACCTGAGTTTAATTTAAAAGGACACATTTTTAGTACAAACTACACACAGTGCAAAATCATTCCTACTATTGTTAGTCAACAATCCAGTATATTTTCTTCTGGCTATGCTCTTGGCTTGTTTCACACACCTCAGTCCAATTGAAAATAGTTCTTTATTTAGTTCAGACACAACACACAGCCAACAGCTATTCCACCACTGTTGGTCAACAATCCATTTTATTTCTTCTCAAAGCTATGCAGTTGGCTGTAACCACTCAGCTCAATTCAATTAAAATGATGTGCTTTTAGCCTGAACTCTCTCCACAGCCCATAGCCTCTCTTCTTGATGTTGGTCTACTGTCGTTTTTCTCTCAGGTACACTTTTGCTCTGTCCACTGAAATGGAAATCAAAATGGGACCCCACTGTTACTCTATAGCCATTTGTTATTTTTCTCTCCTGCCTATGTTCTTGGTGGTTTCACACACCTCAATTCAATACAAAATGGTGCTTTTTTATTCCAAACTACGTCTAGAGCTCATAGCCACTCCATCTGCCATTGGTCAGTTTCCATATATCTTTGTATTTCCCTGTTATGCACTTCACTGGGCTTACAAGATCAGATCAATTCAAAATTGAGCGGTTTTACTAGTTCAAATTCTGTCCATATCCACAGTCACTCCTGTTGTTATTGGTTACAGTCTTTTTTTCCCAGCTAAATCTTGTCTGGGCCCCGAACAATTCAGCTAAATTAAAAATGAAGCTTTTAAAATTTCAAATTCCACCCACTGACCACATCTGATCCTGCCACTGTTGATTTACTACCCACTTTTTATTTTCTCTGGACAATGCTCTTGGCTGAGCTCACTCACCTCAGTTGAAATCAATATGGCACTGCCAAAAACCTACAGTTGATCCCCTACTGTTGGTCAACATTTCTTTTTTCTTTAATCCTGGCTATGTTCTTTATGGGTCCATTCACCTCAGTTCAATTCAAAATGGCCATTTTTTAGTGCAAACTGCCCATCTCCAACAGCCAATCCAGCCTCTTTTGGTTCATTATCCATTTTTAAATTTTTCTGGACTACACTCTTGGCTGGGCCCACTTGCCTCAGTTGAATTCAAAATTGAGAGCTTTTTAGTACAAAGTTCACCCATTGGCCAAGTACCACCCACCACTGTTGGTCAAGAAATTTTCCTATACATGGATGTACATGGAATCTATCATGCTGGAGTGAAATAAGTCAGAGGGAGAGAGATAGACGCAGAATAGTCTCTCATCTATGGGTTTTAAGAAAAATAAAAGTCATTTTTGCAACAATCCTCAGAGACAAAGAGATGAGGGCTGGAACTTCCAGCTCACTACATGAAGCTCACCACAAAGAGTGGTGAGTGTAGCTATAGCAATAACTACACTGAGAACTACCATCACCATGTGAATGTATGAGGGAACTGGAAAACCTGTCTAGAGTACAAGTGGGGGTGGGGTGGGATGGAGGGAGACTTGGGACATTGGTGGTGGGAATGTTGCACTGGTGAAGGGGGTGTTTTTACATGACTGAAACCTAATCACAATCATATTTGTAATCAAGATTTTTAAATAAATGAAAGAAAAGAAAAGAAAAAAAGAATAATTTAAAAGGAAAATTTATGGTATGACTCAAAAGAAACAGGAAACCTATTAATCAGTTTTCAGTTATAAGTGAATGTTAATTAATTTATTAAACTATATAGAGAATTACTATATAGTAAATTAGTATTACAAAAAAGATTCTGTTTTTCTTTCATTTCACATATGTTCTTTCTGGGAAACTCACCTCAGTTTTATTAAATGTGGCACTTTTTTATTCCAACCTTCACCCAGAGCCCACAGCCACACCTGATGCTATTGGTCACAACATAACCATAACATAACCTAAAGATACATTAGTTCATATTTTTCCTCGTGATTAACACACTTGTCTGGCCCTACTCAACTGAGTTAAATTTTGAATGGTGATTTTTTAAGTCCAAATTCCACACATAACCCAGAACCACTCCTCCCACTGTGAGTCAACAGTTTGGTTTTTTCCCCCTCTCATTGCTATGCTCTTGGCTGTTCTCACACAGCCCATTTCAATTCAAAATGGCACTTGATTTAATACAAACTCTGCCCATAGCCATTCCCACCACACTTGGTCATCTAGCTTTGGCTGGATCCACTCAGCTTAGTTCAATTAAAAATGGTTCTTTTTAAAACCAAACTCCACTCAGAACCCAAAGGATACCCTACTTGGTGGTCTACAGTTTGTTTTCTCCTGGCGTTTACTGGGCCTACTCATGTGTATTTAATTCAAAATGGTGCTCTTCAGACCAAACATGACCCACAGCTCACAAACGTTCCTGCTGCTGTTGGTCAACAGTCTTTTTAACTTTCATCGTGGCTAGGTTCTTGGCCGAGCACATTCAACTGAATTCAATTCAAAATGGCCTTTTTTAGTGCAAACTCCACACTTACTCAACCACCACTTCTTCTGTTATTGATCTGGTGCCTCTTTTATTTCTTCTCCAGGCTACATTCTTCACTGGGCACACACATCTCAGGTCAATTCAAAATAAGGCTTTTTAAAGTCCAGATAACATCCATACCTATAGCTGCTTCTACTTTGCTGTACAACAGACATTTATTTTTCCTCGGTTACCCTCTTGACTGGGCCCACTCACCTCAGTTCAATTCAAAATGGCCCTTTTAGTGAAAACTCTGCCTATATTCAACAACTTTTTATGCAGCTGTTGGTCTACTATTCATTTGAAATTTCTTCCAGACTACATGTTTAGCTGGCTTACTCATCTCAGTTGAATTCAAAATTGAACATTTTTAGTCCAAAGTCTGTCCAGAGCCCAGAGCTTCTTACACCAATATTTGTCAAAATTCTGTTTTGTTTTTTTTTTAATTCTGACAATGTTCTTTCTGGGCCTTCTCCCATCAGTTAAATTCAAAATAATATATATTTTTTGTTTTGGGGGCACACCCGGTTGGCACTCGGGGTTACTCCTGACTCCAGGCTCAGAAATCGCTCCTGGCAGGCTTGGGGGACCATATGGGATGCCAGGAATCAAACCCGGGTCCATCTTGGGTCGACTGCATGCAAGGCAAACGTCCTTCCTCTGTGCTGTCTCTCTGGTCCCTCAAAATGGTATTTTTATTCCAAACTTTACCCAGAATCCACAGCCACTCCCACAGCTGTTTGTCTATAATCAGTTTCTTATATGTACCATTTTGGCTGGGCCCAAACACATGACATCAATTTAAAGTTGTGCGTTCTTAGTCCAAACTCCATACACAGCAAAAATAACACGCTTCCCAATGTTAGTCAATAATTTGTTTTTATTTTCTCACCCAACTATATTCTTTGCTCATCTCTCATACCTCAGTTCACTTCAAAATGGTGGATTTTTTAATCCAAACTATGCCATAAACACAGCTGTTCTAGCTCCTATTGATCAGTGTCCATTTTTTCTTTTTGAATGCTATTTGCTGGGCTCCCAACTCAGTTCAATTAAAAATTCACTTTTTTCTAATCCAAACTCCATTTATAGCCCACAGTCCCTTTGCATTATTGGTCAACAATCATTTTTTTTGGTCTATGCTCTTGGCTGTGCCCATCCAACTTCGTTTAATAAAATTTTGTGTTTTTATTTTTTACCAAGACCACCAACTACAGAAAACTGATTAAAACAACAGAACTTCTAGAACTGTAAAGAAAGATTCCATCCTAGGCTCCATCCTATGACCTGTGAAAATACCAAGATATGTAGTTACAGAGGCCTGATCTTATCATCCACAACTGAGCGGAAAGTTTCCAGGCATCACA
The DNA here is from genome assembly GCF_024139225.1 of Suncus etruscus. NCBI lineage: Eukaryota > Metazoa > Chordata > Mammalia > Eulipotyphla > Soricidae > Suncus > Suncus etruscus. The sequence goes on from NC_064868.1 coordinate 121,395,868, forward strand.
AAAGGATATAGGGGAGAGAATAAAAGCATGTACAGAGCCTGTAGTTATTCCCATGACAGTATACTTCAAGGGCAGAGAAACCCTGTATCTCTTAAGCCAAGAGAATTCCCTTTCTAATCTCCCCAATATTTACTGTGCCTATGCAAAATAAAAAACACAAATTAATTTTTTATTATTGTTGCTTGTTTTTGCTTTATTTTGTGTGCTTTGTTTTGTTTTTATCTTGGAACTGTAATTAATGTTTGGTTGTTTTCTTTATTGCTGTGGTGCTTATTGCTGTGGTGCTTTTCAGGGTTTCTTTGTTTAATTTTTTTCTTGTATTCTTATTATGATTTTCTTCCTTTTCCCTTTCTTCTCTTAAATTGATAATTATAGCCTCTAGAAGGACTCCTCTGGTATTTTTGCTTGCTTGATTTTTGCCTCCCCTTTTTCTCTTTCGTTCTAATAGAACTACATAACTTCAACCATCTTGTTCTGTCTCACAAATTGAGGGAGAAATAATGGAGGGTACCAAGACCAAACAGTCATATGAACATCGAGTAGAAATAAAAAATGACCAGACTTAAACACCAAATCCAAAGCTAATGACAACAGAATCGATACCAATCTACAATAAGCTAGATGCAGAGGGGACCACTTATACTAGCAGCTCAGGGGGCAAAGATGGGGCGATATGGGACGCATGATGGGAACAGGGGTGGAGGGAGGACAACATTGGTGGTGGGAATGCTCCTGATTCAATGTCACTATATACCTAAATATTACTGTGAAAGATTTGTAATCCACTGTGGTCATAATAAAAATTATTTTTAAAAAATTGTGTTTTATTTTTACACCAAACTCTGCCCACAATCTATAGCAGATTCTGCTGCTGTTGTTCAACATTCTGTTTAACATTAATCTTCACTGCATTCTTGTTTGTACTCAATGACCTCAGTTCAATGGAAAATGACCCATCATTTGTGAAAAATCCACTCATATTCCATAGCCTTTACTGTCAATAATGGTCTACTACACATTTTTTGTTTCCTATGAGCTACACTCTTGGCATGTTTCACTCACCTCAGCTGAAATCAGTATGGCACATTTTTAGTCCACAGTTAGCCAACCTTCTACTTTTCTTTAATCATAGCTACGTTCTTTCTGGGCCCACTCAAATCAGTTAAATTAAAAATAGTGCTTTTAAACTCCAATCTTAACCCAGAATCCACAGCTGTTCTAATTGCTATTGGACAACATTCCATTGTTATTTTTTTACTTTCTCTTCTATTCTCTTCTCTAGTCTTATACACCTGTGTTCAATTCAAAATGGCACTTTTTAGTCAAAACTATGCCTATAGCCCAGAGCTGCTCCTTCTATGGTTGGTCAACAGTCCATTTTTCTTTAATTCTGGCTACATTTTTGGCTGAGATCACTCACCTCAGATCATAGTGGAAACTTTTAGAGATAACTCTACCCATAGCCCACAGTCACTTCTGTAACTTTTTATCAACAGTCTGTTTTCTCTCACTTTCTCTCTCTGTCCCTCTCCTTCTCTTTCTCTCTCCTGGACATACACTTGGCTGGGATCAGGGATCAGTTTAATTCAAATGCCTCAGTTCAATTCAAAATTTTATTAGTCCAATTGATCACAGGCCACAGCCACTCCTGTTGCTGTTGGTCTTTAGTCTTTTTTTTCCTCCCATATACACCCTTATTGGGCCCACTCAGCTCACTGTAAAACTATATGGCACTTTTTAATGCAGCATCTGTTGGTTAACACTCCATTATTTAGTTCTTCAAGGTAAGATTTTGATTGGGCCCACTCACCTGTGTTCAATTAAAATGATGTTTTTTAAAGTCAAAAAGCCAACCACAACTGCATGGGTAAACAGCCCAGTTTTCTTTAATCCCTGATATGTTCTTGCTGGATCCACTCACCTCAGTTCAATCTAAAACAGTGCTTCTTTTTGTCCAAACACTGCCCATAGCCTACAACTGCTACTCCCATAGTTGGTAAAAATTTGTTTTTCTTTAATCAAGACTGTGTTCTTGACTGGGCCTACTCACCACAGCTCAAATAAAAATAGCACTTTTTAAAAAATGGAAACAAGCAAAAACCAAAACAAAACAACAAAACAAATATCAAACAAACAAACAAAAAAAACCAAAACCAGTGACTACAAAAAGCACCACAGCAATAAAGGCAGCAACCAAACAATAACCACAAGCACAAAATAAAAAGAAAAAAGAAGAAAAATATTGTGTTTTTTTGCATAGGCACAGTAAATATTGGGGATATTAGAAAGGGAATTCCCTTGGCCTAAGAGGTACAGGGTTTCTTAGCCCTTGAAGCATACTGTCATGGAAATAACTATAGGCTCCATACATGCTCTTTTTCACACCCCAGGTCTTTTTATGGTGCCAGGAAACTTTCCTCTAAGTTGTAGATGATAAGATCAGGCCTCTGTAACTAGATATCTTAGTATTTGCACAGGTCATAGGATGAAGCCTATGATAGAGTCTTTCTTTATGGTTCTATAAGTTCTGTTACATCACTGTTGTTTTAATCAGTCTTCTGTAATTTGTGGTCTTGGTATGTGAACCAATCCTAGGATGAAGGGAACCAGTTATACTAGCAGCCTTGAGGGGCAAAGAGGGGTATATGGGATGCATGCTGAGAACAGGTGTGGAGAGAAGACAACATTGGTAGTGGGAATGACCCTGATTCAATGTCACTATATATCTTAAATATTACTGTGAAAGATTAGTAATTCACTTTGGTCATGATAAAATTTATTTAAAGAAAAGGAAAAATAAATTCTAAGTATTTCAACACCAAAAATGGCACTTTTTTAAGTCCAAACTAGACCCATATCCCAGAATTGCTCCTGCTGCTATTGCTCAACAGTCAGTATTTTTTCTTTCTCGTACACACTAGTGACTGGCTTCACACACCTCAATTTAATTTAAATTGGTGCTTTATTTAAACCCTATTTTGTCCACAGCCCACAGAGAATCCTACTATTGTTGATGGCCAGTTCAATTTTCTGTAAGCCTGGCCTCAATTGAATTAAAAATGGTGCCCTTTTAGTCCAAACTCCACCCAGAGCATACAGCTGATACCATAATGGTAGTCACCAAACCATTTTTCCCCAGATGCAGTTTAGCTGGACCAACTCTGCTTATTTCAACTAAAATGATGCTTTATTTTAAGTCCAAACTTATCCAAAGCCCACAGCCTTTCCCTGTACTGTTTGTCAACATTAGGTTTTCCTTTAATTCAGGCCTTGTTCTTTCTGGGCCCACATACCTCAGTTAAATTCAAAATGGTGCTTTTTTAGTTAAAACTTCACCCAAAGCCCATAGCCACACATGCTGCTGTTGGTTTACAATCTGTTTTTTATTTACTCCTGATTATGATCTTGGCTGGCACCATTCATCTGAGTTAAATTTAAAATGGCACATTTTAGTCCAAACTCCACAAATAGTCCAGAAAACTTTTCTCACTGTTAGTAAACATTCATTTATTTTTCTCACCAGGCTATGCTATTACTGGTCTCACATATATCAGCTTAATTCCAAATGCAAAATTGGCCCACAGCTAACAACCATTTCTGACACTGTTGGTCAATAGTTTGTTTATTTTTTTTCTCAGTTACACGCTTGTCTAGTCAGACTCAGCTCAATTCAATTAAAATGGCACATTTTTAGTCCAAACACCACACAGAGCACACAGCTGCTGGCACTCTCTTGATCTGCATTTCATATATTTTCTCCCTGCTACATTCTTGTTAGACCCACTCACCTGAAATCAATTCAAAATGGCGCCTTTCAAGTCAACAGCCCAGAACCAATCCTCGTGTTGTTAGTCAACTGTTCATTTTATTCTCTCCCAACTCTTGGCAGGTCTCAAACTCCTCAGTTCAATTCAAAATGGCTCTCTACAGCAAAGTCCACCTAAATCCAGCACCCTTTCCTGCCACAGTTGATTTGCAGGCTGTATTTTTCCTCCCAGTTACACTCTTCAGTGTCCCACACAATTGAGTTCCAATAAAAATGGTTTTTTACTAATACAAATTCCAGTTATAGCCTAGATCTACTCCTACAGTTGTTAATCAACATTCATATTTTTCTCCAGCTGTGTTGTTGGTTTTACCTATTCAGATCAGTTTGATTAAAAATGAAAGTTTTTTAATCCAAACTCCAACCAGAGCTCACAGAAGTTCCACCCACAGTTGGTCTACAGTCTATTAAACTTTAATCCTGTCTACATTCTTGGCTGAGCCCATGAACCTTAGTTCAACTCAAAGTTCTCTATTTTTAGTAAAAAATGCCCATATTCAAAATATACTTCTGCTACTATAGGTCTATTATCCATATTTTCCCTCCAGAGTACACTATTGGTTGGGTCCACTCACTTCAGTTGAAATCTAAGTGTCACTTTTTTAATCCAAAATCTGCCCACACCTCACAGTTGCTCCCCCCAGTATGGCAAATAACTTCTTTTATTTAATCCTGTCTATTTCTCTCTGGGCACACTCACATTAGTTCAGTTTAAAATGGTGCATTTTAGTCCAAACTTTGCCCAGAGTGCACAGCCATTCCTTCACTATTAATTTCCAGTCCATTTATTCCTCCCTATTGTGCACTTAGCTGGAACCACTCACCTGACTTCAATTTAAAATGGTGCTTATTTATCGAAACTCCACTCATAGCCCAGAACCAATCTTCCTGCTGTTGCTCAACACTCCGTATTTTTCTCTCCTGGCAATGCTCTTGGCATGTTTCACACACCTCAGTTTAATTCAAAATTCCTGTATCTTAATTTAGTGCAAAATCCTGCCAATACCAATAGCTATTTCTGCTGTCATTGTTTTATATTCTGTATGTTGCTTCCTGAATACTCACTTGTCTGCCCTAATCGTGTAATTTCAATTTAAAATGGGTCTTTTTTAGTCAAAGCCCACAACCACTCCTCCATTTTAGTCAACAGTCCGTTTTTTTTTCAAGCTACACTATTAATTGGACCTACTCTGTGCTGTTCAATTAAAAATGGCACATTTTCACTCCAAACTCCACCCAGAGTTCACTTCCATTCCCATCCTGTTGGTCTACAGTCCATTAAATTTAACCCTGGCTGCATTCCTGGCTGGGCTTATTCACCTCAGTTCAATTAAAATGACCTTTTATAGTGCAAACTCTGTCCATATTCAATAAACACCCTTGCCATTATTTGTCTACTATGGATTTTATTCCTCCAGTTACATTATTTGCTAGGCATACTCACCTCAGTTGAAATAAAAATGGAGCTATTTTAGACAAAACTCTACCCACAGATCACAGTTGGTCCTCCAATATGGTAGATATTACATTTCTCTTTAATGATGGCTACCTATTTCTGTGTCCATTCACTTTAGTTAAATTCAAAATGGTGCTTTTTCAGTTCAAACTGTGCACACAGTACACAGACACACACATTTTGGAATGTTGTTCTACTGTCTTTTTTCCCCTCACTTTTGTACTTGACTGGGTCATCTCAATTGAGTTTAATTTAAAATGATTCTTTTTTAATTGAAACTCCACTCAGATTAGTACCAATACTCTCTTTGTTAGTCAATAATCCCTTGTTTTCCTCTCCTGGCTATACTCTTGCCAGCCTCATAATTCAAAATAAAATTGACAATGGCTATTATTTATTGCCAACTCCACCCAAATGACACAGCTATTCCTACCACTGTTGTTACAGTCTGTATTTTTCTTCCCAATTACTCTTCTAGCTGTCCCACTAACCTGAGTTCAATTTAAAATAATTCTTTTTCAGCCAGAACTCCTCCCAAAACCCAGAACCTCTCTTTCAATTGTTAGTCAGACATCTGTTTTATATCCCAGGTATGCTATTGGTTGACCTACTCAGCTCAGTTCAATTAAAAATGGCAATTTTTATACTCTAAACTCCACCCAGTCCCCACAGAATTTCCCCGCTGTTGGTCTATAGCCCAGTAAACTTTAACTCTGGCTAAGTTGTTGGCTGGGCCCATTCACCACATTTTAATTCAAAATGGCCTTTTTTCAAAACTGCAAACACTGCCCATATTCAATGGCCACTTCTATTGCTCAATTATTGTTTCTGTTTTTCTCCAGGCTTAACAATTAAATTATCTGGGCCCTCTCACCTCAGGTGAAGCCAAAATGGCAATTTTTTAGCCTAAAATATGCCCACAGCTTTTCCCTTCACTATGGTCAATATTCTGTTTTCCTCTAATCCTGCCTAATTCTTTCTGTGCCACTAACTTCAATTCAAATCAGAATGGCTCTTTTTAAGTCAAACTACACCCATAGTGCACAACCACTTAGGAATTTTGATCTATTGTCCATTCTTTTCTCCCCAATTATGCACCTGGCTGGGCCCATTCACCTGACTTCAATTTAAAATGGTGTGGATTTTTTTTAATCCAAAATTCCCTCAAAGCCCAGAACTAAAGTGTTAGTCACTGTTAGTACATTTTTTCTCCTACATCTATGACTTTTGGCAAGATTCACACATCTCTGTTCAATTGAAAATGACTCTTTATGTAGTGCAAACTCCAACCAAAGCCAACAGCCATCCTGTCATTGTTGTTCTACAGCTTGTATTTTCACCCCTGATTACTTACTTGGCTGCCCCACTCACCTAGTTCGACTTAAAATGGTTATTTTTAGTACAAACTACACTCACAGCTCAGATACTATTCTTGCATTGTCCGTACATACTTGTTTTTACTTTTTTCCCCAGCTAGGCTGTTGGTTGGACCTACTCAGCTCAGTTCATTAAAATGGCAGTTTTTATTTCAAACTGAACCCAGAACCCATAGAATTTCTCCCCTTGTTGGTCTAGAGTCCATTATTCTTTAATATTGATATATTCTTGTCTAGGACAATTCAACTCAGTTCAATTCAAAACATTTTTAGTGAAAATTTGGCCTCCATTTGGTGGCCGCTATTAGTCTACTACCATTTTTGTCTTTCAGGTACTCAGTTGCCTCAGACTACTCAATTGGAAATCAAAATGGAGCTTTTTAGTCAAAATTCTGCCCAAAAGCAAAGTCTTCTCACCCCATTAAAATCAATTTTTCCATTTTTCTTCTATTGTGGTGGCTAATCTTTCTAAGCCTACATACCTCAATTCAATTAAAAAGGTGCTTTTTTAGTATTTTTATTTATTTGAACATTTTTATTAGAAATATGATTGTGATTAGGTTTCAGTCATGTAAAGAACACCCCCCTTCACTAGTGCAACATTCCCACCACCAATGTCCCAAATCTCCCTCCATCCCACCCCACCCCCACCTGTACTCTAGACAGGCTTTCCAGATCCCTCATTCATTCACATAGAGTAGTTCTCAGTGTAGTTGTTTCTATAACTGCACTCATCACTCTTTGTGGTGAGGTTCATGAAGTGAGCTGGAAGTTCCAGCCCTCCTCTCATTGTCTCTGAAAGCTCCAAGAAATAAGAGAGAACAGCATGGATCAAAAGGTGCTTTTTTTTTTTTTTTTTTTTTTGGTTTTTGGGCCACACCCGGTAATGTTCAGGGGTTACTCCTGGCTATGTGCTCAGAAGTTGCTCCTGGATTGGGGGACCATATGGGACACCAGGGGATCGAACCGCGGTCCGTCCAAGGCTAGCGCAGGCAAGGCAGGCACCTTACCTTTAGCGCCACCGCCCGGCCCCTCAAAAGGTGCTTTTTTAAAAATTATTTTGGGGCCACAAACGGTGGTCCTCAGAGGTTTCTCATCGCTCTTCACTCATAAATTGCTCCTGGCAGGCTTGAGGGACCATATGGGATGCCAGGGATCAAACCCAGGTCCATTCCAGGTCTGCAGAATGCAAAGCAAATGTCCTGCTGCTGTGCTATCTCTTCCATCCCCAAAATCACTTTTTTAAAATAAATTAAAAAATCTGTCCAGAAATCAGAACGCACAGCCATTCTTTTTTAATAATATATTTAAGCATAATGATTACAGACATAATTGTAATTGGAATTCAGTCATAAAAAGAACACCCCACCACCACTGCCCCCCATCTCCCTCCTCCCCATCCCCTGTTTGTAATCTAGACAGGAATTCTACTTCACTCACACATTAACATTGTCATGGTAGTTGTTAGTGTAGTTATTTCTCTAATTACACTCGCCACATATTGTGGTGAGCTTCATATTTTGAACTTATCCTTTCGGCCCTCCTCTCTGTGCATTATTACAATAATGTCTTTTATTTTTCTTAAAACCCATAGATAAGTGAAACTATTCTGTATGTCTCTCTCTTCCTCTGACTTATTTCACTCAGCATAATAGATTCCATGTACATTCATTTATAGGAAAATTTCATCACTTCATCTCTTGACGGCTGCATACTATTCCATTGTATATGTACTACAGTTTCTTCAGCCATTTATCTGTTGAAGGGAATCTTGGTTGTTTCCAGAGTCAGGCCTTTGTAAATAGCACTGCAATAAATATAGGTGTGAGGAAGGGATTTTTGTATTGTGTTCTTGTGTTCCTAGTCTATATCCCTAAGAGTGGTATAGCTAGATCATATGGGAGCTCTATTTACAGTTTTTTGAGGAATCTCCATATTGTTATGGCTGGACTAGATGGCATTCCCACCAGCAGTGAATTTCTCCCCACATCCCCAGCAGCACTGATTGTTCTTGTTCTTTTGATGTGTGCCAGTCACATAGATTTTTGATTTGCATCTCCCTGATTAGTGATGTGGAGCATTTTTCCATGTGCTTTTTGAGGAAGTGTATATATATTTCTTCTCCCCATTTTTGATGGGATTAGATTTTTTCTTCTTTCTATTTTCATGTGCTTTTGTACTTGCTTTTTTTAATTTTCATGTTTAGTTTATCCATTTTTAAACCTTATTAGTGTGTTAAAACATATAGATTTATTTTATTTTATTTTTTGAAAATAGTTTATATATTTAAACACTGTAATTACATACATAATTGTAGTTGGATTTTAGTCATAACAAGAGCACCCCCCTCACCCATGCAACCTTTCCATCACTGATGGCCTCATCTCTTCTCTCTCCACCTCCTGCCTGTATTTGAGACAGGCTTTCTATATCCCTCAATCACTGACATTGTTATTATAATTCTCAATGTAGTTATTTCTCTAACTGTACTCACCACTCTTGGTGAGCTTCATATCTTGAACTGGTCCTTTCGGTCCCTCATCTCGGAATTATTTCAATATCTTTAGTTTTTCTTAAAAATCATAGATGAGTGAGACTATTTTGTGTCTCTCTCTACCTCTGACTAATTTCAGTCAGCAATATAGATTCCATGTAGATCCATGTATAGGTAAATTTCATGACTTCATCTCTTTTGATGGCTGCATAATATTCCATTGTGTATATGTACCACAGTTTCTAGTCAGTACCTTGTATGTGTTCAATAATAGCCCCTTATTTGATGAGTATTGCATGAATAGTTTCTCCCATTCTGTGGGTGACTTTTGTATCCTAGCATTATTTCCTTAGATGTACAGATGCTTCTTGTCTTAATATAATCCTATCTGTTTATCTCTGCATCCACTTGTTTGGAGAGTGCTGTTTCTTCCTTGAAGATGCCTTTAATCTCAATGTCATGGAGTGTTTTATCTATGTGTTGTTCAATATACCTTATGGTTTTGGTCTGATATTAATGTCTTTATTACATTTGCATTTGGCCATTGTGCATGGTAATATATGGAGGTCTGAGTTTGATTTTTTGCTTGTGACTGACCAGTTGTGCCAACACCACTTGCTGAAGAGGCTTTCTTTGCTCCATTTGCATTTATTTCATTTTTTTTTTGGTTTTTGGTTTTTGGTTTTTGGGCCACACCCGGCGTTGCTCAGGGGTTACTCCTGGCTGTCTGCTCAGAAATATCTCCTGGCAGGCACGGGGGACCATATGAGACACCGGGATTTGAACCAACCACCTTTGGTTCTGGACTGGCTGCTTGCAAGGCAAACACCAATGTGCTATCTCTCTGGGCCCGCATTTATTTCATTTCTATCAAAAATTGCTTGAATTTATGGAGAACATTCTCTGAATACTCAAGTCTATTCCACTCATCTGAGGGTCTGTCTTTATTCCAGTACCATGCTGGTTTAATGACTATAGCTTTGTAATACAATTTAAAGTTGGGGAAATTTATGACCTCATATTTCTTTTCCTAAGTATGGTTTAACATACTTAAATCAATCAACATTATACACCATACCAACAAAAAGAAAAATAAAAAACGTATGATTATATTAATAGTTGCAGAGAAAGCATTTAATAAAGTCCAACATCCATTCTTGATCAAAAGAAACTCGCATCAAGATGAGAATTGAAGGTACTTTTCTCAATATATTCAAGGCCATCTATGACAAGCTAGTGGCAAATATTATTCTCAATGGAGATAAACCAAATTTCTTTTATCTAAAATCTGGTACAGGACAAGGCTGCCCTCTCTCAGCACTCCTATTCAACATAGTACTGGAAATACTTTCCCTAGCGACTAGGCAAGAAAAATATATATTAAGGGCATCCAGATAGGTAAAGAAGAAGTCAAGCTCTCAGTGTTCGCAGATGACATACTACATTCAGAAAGCCCTTAAGATTCTACCAAAAAGCTTCTCGAAACAATAAATTCATATAGCAAAGTGGCAGGCTATAAAATTAATACGGAATAATCAATGACCTTCTAACACACCAATAATGATAGAGAAGAAATGGGCATTAAGAAAACAATTCCACTCACATTAGTGCAACAAAAACTCAAATGCCTTGAACTCAACTAAAAATGTGAAGGACCTATATAAAGAAAACTACAAAACCCTGCTTCAAGAAATAAAAGAGGACACAGAAAATGGAGACACATTCCCTGATTGGCAGGATTAGCATCATTAAATTGTCAATACTTCTATTGTACAGTTTTAGTGCTATCCCTCTAAGAATACCCCTGACAATCTTCAAAGAAATGGATCAAACACTCCTGAAATTCATTTGGAACAATAAAGAACTCACTAATAGCTAGAGCAACCATTGTCAAAAATATTCTTGATGTTGATTTGCAGTGTGATTTTCCCTCCTGGTTATGTACTTGACTATACCCACTCACCTGGTCTCAATTAAAACTGCTATTTCTTTATCCAAACTCCATTCACAAACCAGAACCAGCCGGCCTCCTGCCAGTAAACAGCCTGTTTTGTTTTATTATTTTATTTTATTTTACTTTTATCTTCAGGGTATGCTCTTGACAGGACTCACAAACTTCAGTGCATACTCCACTCAAAGTCAACAGACATTTCTGGCACTTCATCTACAACCTTTATTTTTCCTCCCGATTACTTTCTTGGCTGCCGCACTGAACTTAATTCAATTCAAAATGGCTCTTTTTAATCAAAACTCTACCCAGAGTGCAGCCACTCTCGACACTATTGGTTTATAGTATATTATTTGCCTCCAAATTACGCACTTGGCTGAGCCCACTAACCTAATATCAATATAAAATAGTGTCGTATTTTTTTATCCAAACTCCACTCACAGCCCAGAAACAATCTTCCTGCTGTTAGTCAACAGTCTTTTTTGTTGATTCTTTCTTTACTAGACTCTTGTTAGGATTTATTAGATAACACTAGCTATTAACCAAGGTGTTAGGGCTTCCCCCAATGTTCTTCTTCTCTTTAAACCTCTACTTTGATATGTAAAAGCCCACCTGGATCAATCTACCTTGCCCCACCCTGTGGATTTTGTTCTGGAAGAATAAATAGAGTTGTTTTGGTTTGGGCATGCTCAGGCAGCAATCCCACTTGGCAAAAAGCAGACTGACCCTATAACTCTCTCCTGACCGGCTTGGATTATTAATCCTCCATGGCTACCTTACCTTAAACCGAACTGTCCACCTGTGGGTTAGAAATACGGTGAGGTGGTTGACTTCACAACACATGTGATTTATTTTACAAGGACACACACTTTAGTTCCATTGAAAATGCTCTTGATTTAGAGCACTTTCCACAAGAAGCCATCATCAACTCCTACTACTCTTGATCTACAGTTTGAATTCTTCTTCCTGATTATTCTCTTGGCTGCCTGACTACCTGAGTTCAATTTAAAATGGTAATTTTTTAGGCCAACCTTCACCCACTGCCTAGTACCACTCTTCTCTTTGTTAGTCAACAGTCCATTTTTTGCCATCTACACTGTTGATTGGACCTACTCAGCTCTGTTCTTCTAAAATGGTACTGTTTTACTCCAAACTCCACACAGAGTACACAGCTGTTCTCCCCATTTTTGGTCTACAGTCCATTAAACTTTAATGCTGGTTACATTATTATCTGGAACTATCCACCTCAATTAAATTAAAACTGGTCTATTTTAGGGCAAACACCCTGCACATTCAATAGCTACTCCTAAACAATTGGTCTACTGTATGTTTTCTTTTCCTCTAGGATACACTATAAACTGGACCCACTCACCTGGTTTGAAATAAAAAGGCATCTATTTAGTCAAAAATTTGGTCACAGTACACAGAAGTTCCCCCACTATGGTCAATATTCTATTGCTTGTTTTTTAAGCCTGGATAACTCTTTCTATGCCCACTGACCTTAGTTCAAATCAAAATTACTGTTTTTTTTAAATGAAACCTCTTCCCATAGTGGACAGCTACTCTCACCACTATTGTTTTATAGTACAATGGGTTGTTGGTTTTTTTTTTTTCAAATTGCGCATTTGGCTAATTCTTCTAACCTGATTTCAATTTAAAATGGTGCTTTTTTAAACCCATACTTTACTCAAAGACCAGAACCAATCTTCCCACTATTAGTTAACAGCCCATTTTGTTTGTCTCCCGACTGTGCTTTAGACAGGACTCATGAACCTCAGTTAAATTCAAAATAGCTCTTTATTTAGTGCAAACTCCACAAAAACCAACAGCTATTCCTGCCTTTTTTGGTTTACATCTGTGTTTTTCATCCAACAACTCTCTTGACTGCTCCATTCACCTAAATTCAATTAAAATTAATTTTACTCCAAAATCCACCCACAACCCATACCACTCCTCACTTTGCTATTCAAAAGTTTGTTTTTTCTAAGCTACACTTCTGGTTGGATCTACTTAGCTCAGCTTAATTAAGGTGTGATAGGACAGTGGATAGGGCGTTTGCCTTGCACATGGTTGAGCTGGGGCAGACATGGGTTTAATCCCTGGCATCCCATATGTTTTCCCAAGCCTGCTAGGGGTGATTTCTGAATACAGAGCCAGGAGTAACTTCTGAGTGCTGCCAGGTTTGGCCTAAAAACCAAAAAACAAAAGATACGTTTTCCTCTAAAGTACCCAGAGCCCACACTGTCCCCCCTCTGTTCATCCATTAACCTTTTATGCTGGCTGCATTTTTGGATGAGCCCATTCTCCTCTGTTAAATTCAAAATGGCCTTTTATATAGCATACTCCGCCCATATTCTATAGCCTCTCTTGCATATATTGGTCTACTGTATATAGTTTTTCCCCTCCAGGCTACACTGTTGACTTGTCCCTCTCAACTCAGTTGATATCAAAATCATGCTTTTTAGTTTAAAATCTGAACACAGCCTACAACTGCTCACCCCAATGTAGTCAATATTCCATTCTTCTTTAACACTGACCACATTCTTTCTGTGACCACTCACTTCAGTTCAATTAACATGGGGCTTCCCTCCCAACCCTGCCCAGAGTGTACAGCCATTCCTGCCAATGTTGATCTACTGTTGGTATTTTTCCTCCCGATAACACACTAGGCCAGGCAAATTCACCTGTATTCAATTTAAAATGGTGCCGTTTTAATTAATTTTTTATTTTTAATTATGAGAACAAAGATGCAAAGAAACAGCCACTCCTGCTGCCTCTTAACAATAGTACTTTATTTTATCCTACTATTTTTTTTGGCCGCACCCACTTATCTCAATTCAATTACAAATAGCTCTTTGTTTTTTTTGTTTGTTTTTGTTTTTTTGGGGGGCCATACCCATTTGATGCTCAAGTGTTACTCCTGGTAAGTGCTCAGTAATCACCCCTGGCTTGGGGGAACCATATGGGACGCCAGGGGATCGAGCCGTGGTCCGAATGTGGTCCGTTCCGTGGCTAGTGCTTGCAAGGCAGACACCTTACCACTAGTGCCCCCCTTTTTTGGTCAAATAGCTCTTTTTTGTTGTTGTTCAGTCTCTGCCCACAGCCCACAGACACTCCTATAGCAGTATTCAACAGTTTGTTTTTCTTTAATCACAGCTATATTCTTGACTGGGCCCAGTCACCTCATTTAATTCAAAATAGCACTTTTTAGTACAGTCTCCTCCCATAGCTCACTGCAACCTCTTTCACTGTTAGTCAATAAATATAAGTGAAATAAGTCAGAGGGAGAGATAAACACAGAATAGTCTCACTTATCTATGTGTTTTAAGAAACATAAAAGACATTATTGTAATAATGCCCAGAGATGAGGGCTAGAAGGAGCAGCTTATGATATGAAGCTCACGACAAATATTGGTGAGTGCAGGTATAAGAAATAACTACAATAACAACTATCATGACAATGGCAGTGAATGAGAGAAATAGAATGTGTGTCTCGAATACAGACAGGAAAAATGAAGTGAGATGGGGAAAATTGGTGTTAGGAAGGTTGCACTGATGAAAGGGGATGTTCTTTTTTATAACTGAAACACAACTACAAACATGTTTGTAATCATGGTGCTTAAATAGAGATACTATTAATAAAAGAAAAACCCCTAAAGTAAAAAATGTAAATATCAAAAAAGTGCGGTATTTTAGTCCTTTTTCGTCAATAGCCCACAGCCTCTCTCACCACTATTTGTCAACAGTACTTTTTTCTATAATATGGGCTATGTTCTGGCTAGTCCACTCCCCTCAGTTCAATTCAAAATGGCAGGACTTTTCGTTTGTTTGTGTTTTGTTTTTAGTCTAGCCCATAGCCAATATTGTCTTTGCTGTTCAACAGTCACTATTTTTTCCTTTGGCTATATTAAACCTCTGTTTAATTCAAAATGCCACTTTTTAAGTCCTAACTCCTTGCACAGCCCATAGCTGCTTCTGTTGTTGGCTAATTTTTTTTTCTTTTGGCTACTCAACTGTCTGGGCTCACTAGCCTGAATTCAATTCAAATGGCATTTTTCTAGTCTGACCTTTACCCACAGCATACATCGTTTCTTGTTACTGTTGGTCAACAGTCCGTTCATTTTCTTTCTCTTGGCTAGACTCACACACCTCAGTTCAATTAAAAATAGCACTTGTTTTAAAGTTCAAATTGCCTACAGTCTACAGTGATCAACAGTTGTTAGTCAACAGTTTCCAATTTACTGATAGCAATTATACAAATAAAAATAGAATAGAGAAAAGACTTCTCCACATTTTATTTCTTGCACTCCAGGCAAGAGCTTATCAAATTTGCTGATCACCCCATTTCCATAAGTAGGAAGTTTATTGTTTGTTTTCATTGTGGATCTAGTCATGAGACAACTGAACATGCCTTGTGTGCATTGTGGAATTTGCTTACAAGACCATTCAAGTTGATTAAGATGATCAATTCTTTTTTTATTTTTGGTTTTTGGGTCACACCCTGTGATGCTTAGAGGTTGCTCCTGGCTCTGTGCTCAGAAATTGCTCCAGGCTTGGGTGACCATAGAGGACACCGGGGGATAGAATTGCTCTCTATCCTAGATTTGCACCTGCAAAGCAAACACCCTACTGCTACGCCACTACTCCAGCCCACAAGAGCATATTCTTTTAAGTTGCAATTCTTTTTTTTTGTTTGTTTCTTGGGTCACACCTGGCAGTGCTCAAGGGTTACTACTGGCTCTTTGCTCAGAAATCGCTCCTGGCAGGCTCTGGGACCATATGGATTGCAGGGATTCGAACCACCATCCTTCTGCATGCAAGGCAAACACCCTACTTCCATGCTATCTCTCCGGCCCTCACTGAGCTAATTCTTTGACTCACCTGGAGCACTTAGTTACTAAGGTCAAATGTTTGACCCAATGTTTTAATAATCACTACAATTCCTCAGGAAAGTCATGTATTTCTAAATTTAATTTCCAATAATTATATTCCTAAATATCTGTTAAAGATTATATATTAATATTAGATTCAATTAGAACAAACAACAAATTTTAATATAATGGAAGCTACTACAGTATTAATTGGTGCTACTAAATTAATTAGTTTGGGGTTAACCTTGTTTGAAAACCACTCCTACTATTTCTTTTTAGGGGGTTAAGGTATTTCTAAGTAGTTTTAGGAAGCCTACAAGTGACTGGATGCTGTGGTGCATGTGTGAAGTATGCAGTGCTGGGGATAGATCTGGTGTTAATTGAGTGCAAAGCATATGCTTTAGCACATAATATCTCTGGATACCACTTTTAATATTTCAATTAAATTCAAGAATACTCTGAGGGGACTGAGTGATAGCAAAGCGGTAAGGCATTTGCCTTGCATGCAGCCAACCAGGAATGGACCCGGATTCAAATCCCAGCATCCCTTGTGGTCCCCCAAGCCTGCCAGGAGCTATTTTTGAGTCAAGGGCCAGGAGTAACCCTGAATGCCACTGGATGTGGCCCAAAAATAAAAGAAACAAAAAATACTCTGAGTTTAAAAATTGAGTTATTCAAAATAATTTGGTTTTCTACTTAGGTGTGTATATTGTGAATATACCTATCCCATGTGGCCAAAATCGTATAGAAAAATTATATACTGAAATTGAGCACATGACCAAAACTATTATACAGAACTCTCCATTTCAAGGGTATATATTTATCAAAGATTAATTCACAAATTGATTATACCTTGAATAGATAGTAAAATTTGAACTTAAAATGTTTTAACATATGTTGGGCTGGAGAGATAGTACATGAAGCCAATTCTGCTCAATGTTGACCCCACATATGGTCCCCCTAAACTTTCAGTAATGATCCTAAACACAGAGCAAGAATAAGTCTGAGCACAGCCAGGTGTGTCCAAAAGCCCTGCCCCAATAATTAACATGTGTTTACATATTACAGTTCTATGTAAGATTCCATTTTATCAAATGAAAACTGATTTTTTTGTAAAAACAAAATTTAGAAACCACTGTCCCCATATAATTCTGAGCTTCCCACAAATATTAGTGGGACAGAATTAATTAAAAACATATGCAAATTAGGGCATTCAAGTAAGGTGCCTATTTCAGAAAACATGATTTGAAAATTATGTAAAATATGTTGCTATATCTATTTAGCTTTATAAGAAACAGGAGAACATTTCTTTTATTCTTCACCGATGATAAATCTCCTTAAATTCATCATACTCTTGTTCTTGGTACTATCCATATTTTGAAACTCTTCTCTCTACAAAAACCAGTTAAAATGTACTTTGCTCTTATACTATGGCAACCATCATTTCACTTTGAAGCAGTAAATGGCTCAGGATAACGTGAAGTATGTATAAATTTTCTTTTCTCTAATTCTGCACAAGATGGCTAAATTCTTAGGAAACAGGGAAGACTGTGAGTCCAATATGTCTTAGAATTGGCCACCCATTTCTATGGTAGAGAGAGTGTTCTTTAATATGCCTTACAATAATTAAGCTCTTCCCATGTAATTTTTTCAATCAGGGTCCCCCAAACCTAATATCAGTTATTTTTGTGCAAATAATTTAAATAGTGTAACTTTAATAGTAGCCCTATCATTTTAGTCTTTTTTCTAGACACTAAATCTAGTCCACTTTTATTCCACTCTAAAGTTCTTAGGTTTTTATACTTAAAATATGATAGTACTGACCTTCTTTTGTTTTCTATCCTATTTTCTATTTTAAGAGTTCTCCCCCTCGGTCCATTTTCTAATTTCCTTTTCTCAACATCTCTCAGCAATAGAAGATCCCAGGTCCTTAGTTCCTTGTATTTTCTTTTTCTCCCCTCACTCCCCTTTTTGTATTTTCTTTTTCTGCTGCAGGCATCCTAGACTACCTTAAACCATACACCTTTCCCATAAGCACAACTTCCTCAGTTCATGCCAATTTGGGGCAGGAAACAAATTAAAACTAATCTTCAATTCTGCTTTGTAATTGCATGAGGGATGAAAGTGGTTCCTCATTTTCTAAAAAAAAATTACTAAATCAAAGATGGTGTGCAGAGCGTTTTAAAAAAAGAATTTAGAGATTCTGTTTTCCTGATTTGTAAACATGTATCAATAAAACTAGCAAATGCATAAATAAAAAATTAAAATAGTCAACAATTCAAATAAATCCCTTTGAGCCTTGGGGCTTTCAAACATATGTTGTTTTACTGTTGGCTTGCACAGCCAGGTGCATCTATTCTCTCCTTTCTGTTAAATGCATTCTGCTCATTATTGAGACCTTCCCAAGTTCCCTTTGCTTTATTTATAGTTCCTAAAGACTGATTATCATTTAAATGACACCTAAAAGCAATTTCTTAGCTTTATCTGAAGCATAACTAACTATACACAGCAGAATGAGCAGGTCCTGGGACAAATCCCACTGGAACTTTCCATACTTTCCCCCCTTTTTAAGATACATTTATCCACTTTATTCTCTCATTACAGTGAACATCGATGGGTTTCTTGAGTCATGACTAAAGTTCTTACCACAACAACCTTGTTTAGAAACTGGAAGGAAGACAAATTTAGGGGGTTTTGTTGGTATGGGAGTCTAGGGGAAGAGCTACAAATAGTCTCTATATAATTCTCAGCTTTAGAGTCCCACAATTTTCCTCATTGTTGAATAGGTACTAATATCTCACTGAGAAGTCCACTGCCTTCCCTCATCGCTGAAAATAGATTTTTAATTAGAGGGATTTGGGATGAAATAACTTAGTATTTATTATATATTCATATAAAGTAATATTGGGTTGATACTCAAAGAATAAGATAGAGTCACTTTGACTGGGGTTAAAAAAAACAGAAAATGTGAAAGGTGATTGTGGGGAGTGGTTTATATCTGAATCTTTCTCTATATCAAGATGAAATTTATGTCCTAAAAAACTCAAGAATGTAATAGTTAATGGTATTTCAGGTGGAAGGATGGTAATGTAGGCTGGTAATGTATGCTGGGAGGAAAAAACTGTCTGGAACCTAAACTAGATCAAGGAAAGACAAGAAATACTTTTCAATTTTTTGAGGAGTCTGGAAAATATTTAAGATACAGGATTCTGAGACTGGCGTAATAGCACAGTGGTAGGGTATTTGCTTTGCACATGGCTGCCCAGGATGGACCTAGGTTCGATTCCTGGCATCCCATATGGTCCTCCGCGCCTGGAGCAATTTCTGAGCACATAGCCAGGAGTGACCCTGTGTGTCACTGGGTGTGGTCCCAAAACAAAAACAAACAAGCAAACAAAAAAGATGCAGGGTTCTAGGCTCAAGGCATGCCTGGATCCCAGGAAGAGTCTGAAACAAAGGCCAAGAAAAGAAGATTATGAACATTTCCAAGATTTCTTCTTTTGCAATCACCCCAGCAGGAGAGTTTACGGGTGCCGTTCGAAGAAAAAAATTGAATGTAAACTAACTTGACAGAGAAAAAGGCTGGCTTATCCCGACTCTGAGGAAGTGGCCATCATCTCAGCCTGAGATGATAAACTTTATGGCACTCATTCTTTATTTTGGGAATGTGCTGCAGCTCTACTTGGAATGTGTCCTTGATATTTTTTTCCACTCAAGAAAAGACCACACTCTTCTCATTTCCCAAGTAAACTTAAGTTATTTAACTCTTTGTCTCTTGCAGTTATTTTCTGTGAGGGAAAGTGATCCTCCTGGAAAACCTGATTAAAAATTAGGACTGACTTTCTTTTGAGGAAAAGAGAAATTGCTTGCTCCAGCCCAGTTTCATTTCTCCTGAACAAATTAGTGAATTAGTGAGATAATTTCCTATGCTGAGAGTTTACAAAAGTGACTCTGGTGCAGTTTGATGGTGGCTGATAGTCCTATACCATCCAAGTTATCAAAACAGACGGTCACTAGTCCCAAACTTATGCTGGCACTTGCCTGAGTCAAAAGGTGGGGCAGAGGGGAAGGCAGTTGACTCCCCTCTGAAGGTGAGCTAAGAACTCCTGACATAAGGGACTTCATTTTTATTTTTTTCCTAGCCTGTCAGCAGGAATGGAATGCCTCCATGCTTCCAAGGGTCAGGTGTAATTACAGCTCATAAACAAAATGTTCAGCTTCCAGAATCACTGTCCTCAGTGGTGATTATCTCCCATAACTGCAGGCCATTTTTTCTCCATGAAAAAACAGTTTAAACATTAGCTAACTTCATTTGCTTCTTATACTTGCTTTGCTGATCACAGCTCCTGCAGCCCCTGACCCATTATCTCCATTGTTTGACTCGCATGTGAATTTTGCTTTTATAAACTCATCACTGACTCTACTCAGACCTTGAGTCCATTGTCTTTAGTGTATTTAATAAATATTCAGTTTGACCTCTAAGTGGTGCTCATCTGTGTCTTCTGAAACTCCATTACGACAGAGTATATCACCTCTTTTCTCCCCCACTTCACATTAAGTCACCTACACAAAAATATTAAAAAGTGAAGATAAGGCCTGCAGGTTACACGCTATTAATGTTAGTTAGGGAAGTTGAAAAATATTGATGTGGATTTTCACCTCTTATTTTATAAACTTCAAAGAACATTTAACAGTGAACAAAAAAATTATTCTTGGAACATACAAAATATAAAGAATAGAAAGATGACTTTAGAATTGAAAATAAGAGCAATGAAATTCTCATAAGCCTTGCTCATGTATCCTCATATCTAGTAAAATTCAAAATTTCCCAGGCTACTGAGGGCCAATTTAAATTTTCAAATAATCTGAGACCTTACCCATGCATTTCTTTAAGCCTATAATTGCCTCCTTATCATCCTTCTATTTTCTCACAGTACATTTCTTCTTGCCCTGCTGTTCCTACTTAGTCACTTCCTCCAGAAATATGGCCCCTCATACCCTCTATTATCTCCCTTTCTCCTTTTAAGCCTGTAAAGCAGGATAAAATAAAGACCAGATCAAGTGGGTTGTCAATATATCCAAGTAAACATGCCTTACTGAAAATAAATTATAATGTCAAGGAACTATGAGAGAAGAGTTAGAAATATAAACTGAGGTGCCCCAATTTCCTGGACTTAACCGATATATACCAAGCCCAAAGAGAACTTGTATTTATGCCATTAAATCACTATCAGTCAACATGGAAATCCTCTGCTTACTTGTATGTATCTCTGACTAAATGTGACTACTATAGGATCATACAAGAAGACTTTTCTAACATATCACCATCCAGAACTCAGAATTAAAATATTAACTGCCAAATATGTCTTAGTTAGTTCTAGCTGCTATAACAAATTGTTACAACTTTGATGATATATTTAAACAAGTAATATACTTTTCACAATTCTGATAGTTGAAAGTTTATAGATTAGGATAACAGATATTGTGATTTTGTCCCTCTTGGAGGTAACATAGAAATACTATTATGTATTCTTACAGTGTGGAAAGGAAGCAAAGTTCCTTTTTATGTTTTTTTTTATTAATTTTTAATTATGAGAACAAAGATACAAAGAAAGAGGACAAGGTAAAGTTACAGTGGAAGGACAATCACCCATAAACAGAATTTTCAGTAGTCCCATTAAGAACATTAAGAAAAATAAAACAGAACCCATGTACTTTGTCCCTCAAGTCCCCAGATTGTAGTACATAATATTTCTTTGCAGCACACAAAGCAATCTAAAGCCATAAAACTTATGTAACTCCTTAAACATTGAAGGCAAAGTACTTTTTTACATTTCCATGCACATGCATATTAGTTTAAGTTAACCTCAAAAGTTTAAGTGGGTTGTTTTTCTTAAGGATTAGAGTCAAACTACAGAGGCAGGGGCTGCACCCAGAAGACTCCACATGCCAGTTCTTCTGTTTCTCTTCAGCTGGTATGTTGGGGGCTCTGGGCAGGACGCTAGCCATAGGCCTCTGGGCAAAGTCCCTTTTGTACTCGTTATAAGAATGTTATTTCCATTTATGATGGATTCATACTATATTCACGCTGATTTTATCTAAAATATCCTATCTCCTAATACAAAAGTATTATGGATAGTATTTGAGCACATGGATTGAAGATAAAGGAACAAGTATTTAGTTAATAGAAATATTTATTTTCATTTATTTTATTATAGTAACTTGGTTTATAATGCGATTGAAATCATTGTGAAATATTCCTGTATACATGCATACAGATCCCAAAGGTCAGTGATTTACACAAAAAAAGTGAGTTAAGAGAAAAATTTTATGTCCTTTGCTTTAGGGGTATTAGCGTCTATGATCATGGAGCCTAGATAAACAAAAACAACAAAGAGCCAAGTACAACTTAGACCATCTCCTTGACATAGAGCAGGGTTTCTTAACATTGACATTGTGGGTAATTTGTCTGGACAATTCTTTGTTATAAGGTCTATTATGTGCATTTGAACATGCTTATACGGTGCTTCCCTAGCCTCTATTTATTATGTGACAGTAGTACAATTCCTCAAGATTTTAACAACCAAAGTCTTGCAAATTTTGCCTGAGAGGCAAGATTATAAATATATGATTTTCGAGATATAACATAACAGTTTTGTATAAGTAAGACAGCATTTTAATGTTTATATGGTCCCCTTTGACACAATGTTTGATCTTTACAAGAACAAAGGTCCTAACTGAATCATTATGATTACTGGATAGATAGGTAGGAGCTTTGGCCAACAGTCTTAACTTAACTAGGTGATACAAGGGTTAATATATAGTCAATCTTTATGAAGCGTTCCCAGGTTGGGAACTCAGTTCCAATTACTTTCAAGCGATTGTGAAGATTCATTACACATAGTCATTTGTCAGTGTGCTGGGGCATGAAATTGCACCATGTTATTTTTGTGGTTGGTACATGGATGGACAATACTTAGGTAGTGAGTGAATATAACTGATCACCCAACTCAGAAATAGTTTTTTTTTTTAGTTCTGTCAGTGCTTGTATTTTCTTTTTCACTTATTGGTTTTATAGTAACCAACCCTCTGTGACATTCAAGGTTCATGAAATATCAGGGATTAAATTCAGTGTCTCACATATGCTAGGCATTCTGTCTCCTGTACAAAATGTTTTCATCATATCATGGCTTTATTTAAAATTTTTGATTGATTAAGATTCTTTGATTTAATTACACATAATGGTTTCTCATGCATATTATTATAAAACCACATCCATCACCCATGAACCCACCTCCCAATTCCAAAAACCACAATACTCCTATCTCTTATATGAATCAGTTCCCCAATTAAAACGCGGATTTTTTGTTCTCTACTAGAAACTCATGATCCAATTTTGGGTAATTTGATGGGCTTAGAGTGTAGAGGTAGATTTCACAAAAAATTTATTAAACCATTGTGATTTACAAAGTTCTTCATAGTTGGGTTTTAGATATACAATGTTTCAAAGTCAATCTTACCACCAGTGTCAACCTCTCTCCATCAGTGTTCCCAGAGGGAATCCCATGCTACCATCCCTGCCTCCTACCTGCCAGCATAGCAGGCCCATTTTAAGTTTTGATCATTAAAGTTTGGGTCTAATGATTTTATTGTTGTTGACTTTGGCTTCAATATTCTGTTTTGTCCTGTTTTAACACCACCAAATACACCTGAGACTTCTTGGTCCCTGTCCTCTATTCTTTCATATTTCTGTTCTCCTCCTCCACTTATTTTTTTCTATCCTCACTATACTCTGGGGCTAAGACACGTTGAGACAACTCCCATTTAAATCATTGCATTTCTTTATACAGTTATTCTGAATACCGCATATAAGTTATATTCTGTGTTTATCCTTCTTTTGGCTTACTTCATTTAACATAATACTTTCCAGTTCCATCACATTACTGCAAATTGCATGATTGCATCACTCCTTACAACTATGTAATATTCCATTTCCTATATGTACCACATATTCATGATCCACTCACCTGTTGTTGTACATCTAGGTTGATTCCAACTCTTTGCTATTGTACTGAGTTCTGCAACTAGTGGTTGGGCATACATCCTTATGGTTTCCCTGGACAGTGTTTTTCTGTCCTGGGGATAGACAATCAAAAGTGAGATTGCTGAGTTCTATGGCAGTTCAATTCTTTGTTTCCTGAGAAATCTCCATACTCTTTTCAATAGGGGTGGGATGGGGCAGAATTCCCACCAGTAGTAGATGATGTGTGGCCCCAAACAAAAAACAAAGTTAAATTAGAATCCTACTTTTTAATTTTGTTTGTTATTTTGTTTGTTTTATGGGGGATGCACACCCTAATGTGCTCAGAACTTATTCCTGGCTTTTTGCTCAGAGATTTCTCCTGGCAGTGTTGGAAGTACCATATGTGGTGCTACAGCCTAGACATATTACTTTATCTATATCAGATCATATTTCACAATTTAAAGTAAGTTCATATTACCTTACACATTTTAATAAAATTTTGGTTTATCATGACTAAAACATAAGACAATTTATTAAAAATCATGATTTGTGAAATTAGAGAGATCTAGTTTTTCTTTTATTTATATTTAAGTTTGAATAATTTTCTTCTATTACCAAATACAAGAAACTGAGCCTCTGTAATCCTCAAGACAGTTGCATAATGAAAATTGATCCTTGACTTCCCCAAAATATATAGCTGCATTCTCAAGTTGAACTCCCTTTTACCCACCATTTTTTTTCAGTCTATGACATAAAGTAGCTTATTCTAAAAATCTACAACATATAGTCCTATCAGTTCCACTATTTTTATATATACATAAAATACAAATATTCTCTCATTTATTTATCCACAGTCATCATTTACCTTCTTATATTACCTGAAAAACTACATTAGGCTTCTAACTGGTCTCCTTTTATGTTCCAAATCTTCCATCAATTCTCTTCACATCTTCAAGGTAGGTAGGTAGTTAGTTGGTTAGTTAGTTAGTTAGTTAGTTAGTTAGTTTGGGACCGCATTAAGCTGTGGTCCAGGCTTACTCCTGGTTTTCTCCTGGTAGGGCTCAGGGGACCATATCAATTACCAGGGATTGAATACAGGTCCACTATATTCAAGGTAAGTGCTCTACTCCCTGTACTCTCTATTCAGCCCTGGTGTTCCTTATGTTTTAAAAGTAAGGTTATGTTTTTTACCTGCTTAAATTCTTCAGTGCATTCTACATCATATATATATACACACACACACACACATATATATATATATATATATATATATATATATATATATCATGGCCTCAAGTTTCTATGTAATTTAGCTTTATTTCCATATCAAGCCTCATTTTATAATACATTTATTTCAACTCTTTCCAATTCATGGATTGTAACTGATTTCTGTGATTTTACTATTATCTACTTTCAATCAATTATTCACAGTAAACTTAATACTTTTGAATGCGGTGAGTTGATATGTCCGGAAAAGGGGAAGCCGCTGAACTCTGCTGGAACTCAGATGCCAGCACCTATCTCTGACTGCCTCTTGTGCTGTACTACATTCTTGGCCTGATTTCATCCTGTGTGTGGCTTCATCTGCGCATGGCTAGCCTTCCCTGGAGGTGAGTTGAGACGCCCAGAGAGGGAGGAGCCAGAGAAGCGCAGCGCGCACATCATTTAGCCAATGAATACAACCACAACACGTAGAAAAACCCACAATACAAATGTGACAACACAATACAAGTGGGGAAACAACACAGGCCAGCACCAGGCATAGAGAATGAAGATGGAAACTCTGATGACCCAAAAACAGCCAACCACCTAGTAACGCCTAGTTAGTTTCTCAGATATGGAGTTTAGAGAAGAAATATGGAGGATGTTCACAGAACTCAAAGAAAGCATAGAAGAGAACACTAATAAGAATTGAGAGATCATAAGTCCCACTCCTGGACCTGCGCAAATACTGAGATCTCTAGATACAGAGGTCTGATTTTATCACCCAGGATGGAGCAGATGTCTTCCAAACATCACGAAAGCACCACCGGGAGAGTAAATGATCCTGAACAGAGTCTATAGTTAATCCCATGACACTATACTCCAAGGGTGGAGAAACCCCATATATCTTAGGCCAAGTGAATTCCTTTTCGAATGACCCCAATATTTACTGTGCCAGGGCAGGAGGGAAGAAAAGCAAAAAGCACAAAACATTGTTTATTTTTATATATTATTTTTATCTTCATTTATTATATTATTATTATTATTATTATTATTATTATTATTATTATTTACCTGTATATTTTTGGTCGATTTCTTTGTTTTGGTGTGGTTATTGAAGTTGTTGTCCCCATTTATACTTATTTTTTCTCTTCTTTTCTTTTCTTTCTTTATGTGCTCTGCCATGTTTCTTATCTCAAGACCATGGCTTTTTTTTTTGTGGTGCTTATCGTTATTGTTGGAGTCCTCACTGGATATTTGACACTTCTTTTTGTACTGGTGGAGTGTTTCACCTTCTTTTTCTCCTTCGTCTCTCAAACCAATGATGAGAACCTCTAGAAGAATTCCAACCATTTTTGGTTTATTAGACTTTTACCCCAGTTTATTACTTTTCTTCAAACAAAACCATGTAACTTGAACCAGCTAGTCCTGCCTCCCAGTTAGAGGGGGAAATAAGGGATGCACCAAGACCAAACAGGTGCAAGACTACTAAGTAGTAGGCTAGGAACAGAGGGGACCACATATTCTAGCAGCCCCAGGGGTGAGGAAAAGTATATGGGAGGTAGGACGATAACGAAGGTGCGGGAAGGACAAATTGATGATGGGAATCCCCCCTGATTTTATGTAAATACGTACCTAAAATATTATTGTCAACAATATGTAAGCCACTATGATCAAAATAAAAATTATATTAAAAAATGAATCGAGAGAATATGAAGATAGAAATGAGAAAACTCCAAACTGAAATTTCAGGTCAAATAGCAGGTCTGAAAAACTCAGTAGATTAATTGAAGAAAAACATGGATGAGCTTTCCCATGGGTTAATAGCAGCTGAGGATAGAATTAGTACACTGGAAGATGAGATGAATAACAACTCCATACAGCAGAAGAGATTGGAAAAAAGCCTTAAAGCAAATGATCAAACAATGGAAAAATTACTCAAAGAATGGTAACAGATGGAAATAGAGGTCTATGATGAGCTCAACAGAAACAACTTAAGAATCATTGGAGTTCCAGAGACCCAGGAAGAAAATCTCCAGGAAGAATCAGCAGTCATGAACATCATTAAAGGCAAACTAACTACCAGAGCTAAAGAATACATGTGATCAAATCCTGCATGCCCAAAGAGTATCAACTAATAAAGACCCCAGGAAAA
Organism: Suncus etruscus; assembly: GCF_024139225.1. Classification (NCBI taxonomy): domain Eukaryota; kingdom Metazoa; phylum Chordata; class Mammalia; order Eulipotyphla; family Soricidae; genus Suncus; species Suncus etruscus. The sequence continues at coordinate 121,423,220 of NC_064868.1, forward strand.
ACACCCCGAGACACATCCTAGTCACAATGACTAATCCCACAGATAGAGACAGAATTCTGAAAGAAGCAAAATCAAAAAGAGAAATTATATTCAAGGGAACATCCTTGAGAGTTACCGCAGACCTGTCACCAGAAACACTCAAGGCCAGAAAGCAGTGGTGGGACATAGTGACAAAACTCAATGAAATAAATGCTTAGCCTAGAATTCTGCATCCAGCAAAACTCACTTTCAGGTTTGAAGGAAGAATACATGGTTTCATAGACAAACAACAGCTCAGAAACTTAACAGACTCAAAACCAGTCTGAAAATAAAAACTGAAAGACCTACTTTAAGAAAAGACTGAACAACAGACACACCAAACTTTGATATAAAGATGGCACTAACTACCAGGACAATTCTTTCTCTCAATGTCAATGGACTAAATGCACCAGTTAAGAGACACAGAGTGGCTAAATGGATGAAAAAACTCAATCTAACCTTCTGCTGCCTACAAGAAAAGCACCTGAATAGTCAGAACAAACATAGACTCAAAATAAAAGGCTGGAGGAAAATCATCCAAGCAAACAACACCCCAAAAAAAAAAGCTGGAGTGGCCATACTAATATCAGATGATGCAAACTTTATACTCAGGAAAGTTGTAAGGGACAAAGATGGACATTTTGTATTAATCAAGGGATATGTACAGCACAAAGAAATCACTCTCCTTAACATATATGCACGGAATGAGGGGCCAACAAAATATTTAATACAATTGTTGACAAATCTGAAAAATAATATCAATAACAACAAAATAATTGTGGGAGGCCTCAACATGGCATTGTCAACACTTGATATGTCAACCAGACTGAAACTCAACAAGAATATACTGGACCTGAAAAGAGAAATGGAAGAAAGAGTCCTATTAGATATATATAGGACACCCCCCCAGAAAACTGGATACACATTCTTTAATGTCCATGGGATATTCTCCAGGATAGACTACATGCTAGCACATAAAACATTCCTCCATAATATCAAGAGAATAAAAACTTTGCAGGCTACCTTTGCTGACCACAAGGCCCTGAAGTTATATGTGAACTACAAAGGGACACAGAAGAAAAACTTTAATGCCTGGAAGTTAAACAGCCTAATACTGAATAACCAGTGGGTCCGAGATGAAATCAAAGAGGAAATCAAAACCTTCCTAGAAACAAATGACAAGAGAGACACAAAATATCAGACCCTATGGGACACAGCAAAAGCAGTACTGAGAGGAAAATTTATAGCTTTGAAAGCTCACATCAGGAAATAAGGGGCATACCTGAACAGCTTAATGATGCAGGTCATATAATTAGAAAGTGCTCAACAAAAGGAACTAAAAATAGGGAGACAGAGGAAATAACAAACCTGAGAGCAGAAATCAATGAAGTGGAAACCCAGAAAACAACCCGAAAGATCAACAAAAGCAGAAGTTGTTCTTTGAAAAAATAAACAAGATTGATAGACTACTGGCAAAACTAACAAAGAAAAAGAGAGAGAAACTTGATAACTCATATTAGGAATGAAAAAGGAGAGATCACTACTGATATGGCAGAGATTCAAAGGGTAATCAGAAACTACTTTGAGAAACTCTATGCCACTAAAAATGAGAACCTGGAAGAAATGGATAAATTCTTGGACTCTTATAATCTTCCATGGTTGAAGGAAGAGGATGTAGCATATCTAAACACCTCCATCACTATTGATGAAATTAAAACGGTAATCAAATATCTTCCCAAAAACAAAAGCCCAGGCCCAGATGGATTCACTAATGAATTCTTTCAAACTTTCCAAGAGGAACTACTGCCAATCCTGGCAAGACTCTCATGAAATAGAAAAAACAGGAAAACTTCCAAATAGGTTTTATGAAGGAAACATCACCTTGATATTAAAACCAGACAGAGATGCTGCGATAAAAGAAAATTACAGACCAATATCGCTGATGAACACAGATGCAAATATCCTCAACAAAATCCTGGCAAATAGGATTCAAGGCCTCATTAAGAAGATCATCCACTACAAACAAGTAGGTTTCATCCCAGGAATGCAAGGATGGTTTAACATCCATAAATCTATCAACATAATACACAACATTAACAACAAGAAAAATCAAAATCACATGATCATATCATAGATGCAGAGAAAGCATTTTATCAGGTCTAATACCCATTCTTGATCAAAAATCTCAGCAAGATTGGAATGGAAGGAACCTTTCTCAATATAGTTAAGGCCATCTACCAGAAGCCAGAGGCAAATATTGTCCTCAATGGAGAAAAATTAAAAACCTTCCCTCTAAATTTGGCTCCCCTCTCACCACTCCTCTTCAACATAGCACTGGAAGTATTTGCTATAGCAATTAGGCAAGAAAAAAATATCAAGGGGATTCAGATAGGAAAGGAAGAAGTCAAGCTCTCACTGTTTGCAGATGACATGATACTCTACTTAGAAAACCCTAAAGACTCTATCAAAAAGCTTCTAGAAATAATAAACTCATATACCAATGTGGCAGGCAGGTTACAAAATTAACACAAAAAATCAATGGCCTATCTATACACCAATAATAATAGGGGAGAAATGGACATTAAGAAAAAAAATCCCATTCACATTAGTGCCATACAACCTCAAATATCTTGGAATCAACTTGACTAAAATGTGAAGGACCTATACAAAGAAAACTATAAAAATCTGCTCCAAGAAATAAGAGAGGACAAAGAGAAATGGAAGCACATACCCTGTTGATAGATTGGCAGGATTAACATCATCAAAATGGCAATACTCCCCAAAGCATTGTACAGATTTAATTCGATGCCTCTAAAGATACCCACGACATTCTTCAAAGAAGTGCATCAGGCACTTTTGAAATTCATTTGGAACAATAAACACCCTAGAATAGCTAAAGCAATCATTGGGAAAAAGAATATGGGAGGAATTACTTTCCCCAACTTTAAACTTTAGTACAAAGTGATAGTTATCAAAACAGCATGGTATTGGAATAAAGACAGGACCTCGGATTAGTGGAATAGGCTTGAATACACAGAGAATGTTCTCCAGACATACAATCACCTAATTTTTGATAAAGGAGCAAGAAATCCTAAATGGAGCAAAGAAAGCCTCTTCAACAAGTGGTGTTGGCACAACTGGCTAGCCACTTACAAAAAATTGAACTTAGACCCCCAGTTACCATTATGTATGAAGGTTAAATCCAAATGGATGAAAGACTTCGATATCAGACCCGAAACCATAAGATATATAGAATAACACGTAGGCAAAACTCTCCAGGACATTGAGACTACAGGCATCCTCAAGGAGGAAACTGCACTTTCCAAGGAAGTAAAAGCAGAGATTAACAGATGAGAATATATTAAGCTGGGAAGCTTCTGCACCTCAAAGGAAATAGTGCCCAGGATACAAGAGCACCCTACTGAGTGGGAGAAAATATTCACCTAATACCCATCAGATAAGGGGCTAATCTCCAAAATATACAAGGCACTGACACAACTTTACAAGAAAAAAAAATCTAATCCCATCAAAAAATGGTGAGAATCAATGGACATACATTTTGACAAAGAAGAAATACAAATGGCCAACAGACACATGAAAAAATGCTCCACATCACTAATCATCAGGGAGATGCAAATCAAAACAACTATGAGGTACCACCTCACACCACAGAGATTGGCACATATCACAAAGAATGATAACAAGTAGTGTTGGTGGGGATGTGGAGAGAAGGGAACTCTTTTTTTTTTGTTTTTGGGCCACACCCGGTGGTGCTCAGGGGTTACTCCTGGCTATCTGCTAAGACATAACTCCTGGCAGGCACGGGGGACCATATGGGACACAGGGATTTGAACCAACCACCTTAGGTCCTGAATCGGCTGCTTGCAAGGCAAACGCTGCTGTGCTATCTCTCCGGCCAGAAAAAGGAACTCTTATCCACTGCTGTTGGGAATGCCATCTAGTTCAACCTTTATGGAAAGCAATACGGAGATTCCTCCAGAAACTGGTAATCGAGCTCCCATATGATCCATCTATACCACTCCTAGGAATATACCCTGGGAGCAAAAAATACAATACAAAAATCCCTTCCTTACACCTATATTCATTGCAGCACTATTTACCATAGCAAGACTCTGGAAACAGCCAAGATACCCTTCAACAGATGAATGCCAAAAGAAACTGTGGTACATATACACAATGGAATATTATGCAGCTTTCAGGAGAGATGAAGTCATGAAATTTTCCTATACATGGATGTACTTGAAATTTATTATGCTGAGTGAAATAAGTCAGAGAGAGAGAGAAAAAAGCAGAATGCTCTCACTCATTTATGGGTTTTAAGAAAAATGAAAGACATTCTTGCAATAATAATTTTCAGACACAAAAGAGAGGAGGGCTGAAAGTTGAAGCTCACCACAAACAGGGATGAGTTTAGTTAGAGAAATAACTACATTGTAAACTATCATAACAATGAGAATAAAAGAGGGAAATAGAAAGCCTGTCTAGAGTACAGGTGGCGGTAGGGTGTGGAGAGGGGAGATTTGGGACATTGGAGATGGGAATGTTGCACTGGTGATGGGTGGTGTTCTTTACATTGCTGAAAACTAAACACAATCATGTATGTAATCAAGTTGTTTAAATAAAATATATATTAAAAACATATAAAAACAAACAAAATAATTTTGAATGCATAGTAGGATAAAGAAGGAAGATATTTATATATGGAATGATCCTACCTCATAAAATACACTTTGAGGGAAAAGGGATAAAATCCCATAATTTGGAGCATGAGTTCTTGAGTTCAATCCCTGACACTTCTAATCCTGAGCCTGTCTGGGGGAAAAAGCATTGAATACCTAACATCTATTAGTATCCTAGTCTAAGCCATCATCTCCTGTCACATATTGTGTATATTTGTGCTCTGTCTGTCTCACAAGCAGTGTTGGGGAGGCAGAGACTACACCTTGTGATCCTCTGAGATTGGTCTGCCAGTTCACCACTAAACTTGGGCACAGGCCTTGGATTGCCTGAGGCTACTGAGTCACTGCTCAAAGGAGACATAAACTACTAACCCTCTTTGCTATCTTTCAAGCAATCTGCAATGTGTACTTGTTATTTATTTATTTTTTTATCAGGGGGCCATATTATATCAGGGATCACACAGGGTTACTCACATGCAAAACAAACACTTTAGTTTGTCAAGTCATCTCTACATCCTTTTATGCCTCCTATGTGGCACTTAAATGCCATGGACTGAGGATACAGTGCTACCAGGCCCTGTAGATAGGGGAACCACCAAGGTCATCCTAGTGTTCTTCAGTAACTTCTAGAGATAAACCCAGCAATTCACAGAAGGTGATTTAGTGTCCGGGATTGAACAAAGCCCAGCTAGGCACATTTTAGGCTATTACATTACATTTTTAAATATATTTACAAATGTAAATGTTAAAAATATTTAACATTTGTAAAATATCATGCATCCTTCTTAAAACCCATAGATGAGTGAGACCATTCTGCGTTTTTCTCTCTCTCTCTCTGACTTATTTCACTCAGCATAATAGATTCCATGTACATCCATGTATAGGAAAATTTCATGACTTCATCTCTCCTGACAGCTGCATAATATTCCATTGTGTATATGTACCACAGTTTCTTTAGCCATTTGTCTGTTGAAGGGCATCTTGGTTGTTTCCAGAGTCTTGCTATGGTAAATAGTGCTGCAATGAATATAGGTGTAAGGAAGGGGTTTTTGTATTGTATTAAAATGAAAGACACCCTTGTAATAATAATTTTCAGACACAAAAGAGAAAAGAGCTGGAAGTTCCAGCTCACCTCAGGAAGCTCACCACAAAGAGTGATGAGTTTAGTTAGGGAAATAACTACATTTTGAACTGTCCTAATAATGAGAATGTATGAGGAAAATGGAGAGCCTGTCTAGAATACAAGCGGGGGTCGGGTGGGGCGAAGGGAGACTTGGGACATTGGTGATGGGAATGTTGCACTGGTGATGGGTGGTGTTCTTTACATGACTGAAACCCAAACACAATCATGTATGTAATTAAGGTGTTTAAATAAATTAAAAAAAAGAAAAAAGAAAATCAACAAATTTCTCTATTGGAAAAAAATAAATTTAGTAAATAGCAAAAATCAGAATTCTCTGGCTGATAAACAAAATAAGTAAATTTTTAGTAGTTACTATAATTTTTTCTGGACTCCAGGAAATGAGCTAAAAAGGCTGAGTGTGTTTTGAAAGGTTTTTTACATGACTGTAATCATACAACTATAATCATATTTGTAATCACGGTGTTTAAATAAAGATAAAAAATAAAAAATGTATACCATATAACCACTAAAAAAACAAACAAACAAAAATCATGCATCCTAGATAAATTTGTAAAATGTCTTCCTACTGTACCATCTAATCCCCCTATTTTTATTTACATTACAGTGCGATATTTTGTTAAGTTCAATAAAACAATGTTTTCTCACTATTTAAGACTTTTAAATACTTTCTGATTGAAATAAAATCAGTATAGCAGAATGGATCACTAATATACTGGGCTCTGTGGAAAAATTGGCTGAGGGACCAGAGTGGTAGCACAGCAGTAATGTGTTTGCCTTGCACTCGGCTGACCCAGGACAAACCCAGGTTTGATCCCTGGCATCCCATATGGTCCCCCTAGCTAGGAGCGATTTCTGAGCACAGATCCAGCAGTAACCCCTGAGCTCCGCTGGGTGTGCCCCATCCCCCAAAAAACAAATTTAGCTGATATTTTTGTGTTTTTCAATTTTTCATTTTGGAGACAAATCTAGCATACTCAGGGGCTAATTTGGGTTCTAACTTTGGTGGACCATATGCAGTACCAGTGATTGTAAAAGTGTTATTACATGCAAGACATAAAACAAAAACATTAAAGATTTGGTCTCACTTTAATTTGAGTAATGGATCCAAGTCATTGAGCTATCATAACACACAGAGAAATGACTTCAAAATGACATCAATATGACTACAAGAGGGAATTTAAAAATTGTACAACTAAGTAAGGACACATACAAAATATTGGGAATAGTAACACATACTATGCCTTCTGCTCAGGGCAGAATTTAATTCCAGATGTGAATATGCACCGAAAGACTATTATGTTAGGTTAGAAAGGTAGAAGGGGAAACAGAGTACTTCTTTTTTATTGCTTTATTTAAGTACCATGGTAGCAGAATTGTTCCTAGTTGGGTTTCATCCTTCACCAATACACATTTCTTACTAACAGTATTTCCCATTTTCCTCCACCCCCATCTCTGCCTGTCTCCGAGGCAAGCACTTTTCTTCTTCTCTCTCTCTTTCTCTCTCTCTCAGACTGTGGTTTGTTTGTAGTTAATGAAAGGGTGCCAGGCATGTCACTTGATCCCCTATCAACACCTAGTTATACAAAGTGAGCAATTACAATTCTCATTGTTGTAGGGGCTGTTCTCTACTCTAATTGTAATCACCACCCTTTGTGTCGAGTTTTGTCATGGACTGATCCTCCTGACCCTAGTCTCCATTGTCTGGATATTATAACCATATTGTATTTTATTTTTTATATGTCATAAATAAGTAATTATTCTATAAATATTGCTCCCTTTGATTTATTTTACTCATCATAATAATCTTATGTTCATTCATGTGTAAACACATTTCATTACTTCATTTTATCTAACAGCTGCATAGTATTCCACTGTGTAGATGTGCCACAGGTTTCATAGCCACTCATCTCTCATAAGTCACCTAGGTTATTATCAAATTCTGTCTATTGTAATAGTGCTCCGATGAATATTAGAATACATAGGGCATTTTGCTTCGTGTTTTTGTATTTCTAGGGTATTTCTAGTGGTATTGCTTTACCATATGGAAGCTCAATTTCTAGCTTATTGAGGAATGTCCATATTGTTTTTCCAAAGGACTGGGCCAATCTGCATTCTCACCAGCAGTGAAAGAGAGTCACTTTCTCCCTACATCCAAGTCAGCATTAAGCTGTTTTTGTTGTTTGTGATGCGTGCCAGTATCTGTGGTGTCAGAAGATATCTCACTGTTGATTTGATTTGCACCTCCCTGATGAAAAGTGATGTGGAGTATTTTTTCTGTCTAAATAATTTGGAGTATTTACAGTATTGTGAAACAAGATTTCTAATGCTTTAATAACGTCACATTTAGAAAAATCTTGCATTTTAATGCATTCTGTTGACTAGGTACATATAGTGATAAAACATATGTGTGAAGAAATCCAGATGTAAAATAACCATTTGTATAGCAACATCCAGAGATCAGCTAAATATGGTACTTAATTTTGGGGTTTAAATGTCACAATTCGCTTTATCATTAGCATCTTTACAGAAATTCATTTCTAGAGATTATTTTAAACTAGGTGATTTAAGAGCTTGGAAATCTGGGCTCTGGAGCAATGGTAGGTCAAAAGGGCATTTGCTTTGCATCCATCAGTCTCTGGCATCACAAGTTGTTCCTCAGCCCCACCAGGATTGATGCCAGAGTGCTTAGCCTGGTTTAAACTCAGAGCACCATTGAGGGTGACTCAAAAAAACAAATGGAAATAAAGAGCTTGAAAAACTAAATAAAGCCACATCCTTAATCAGAAATCTCATCCCTTTTTTTTTTTTGTTTTTGTTTTTGTTTTTGGGCCACACCCGGGGACGCTCAGGGGTTACTCCTGGCTATGTGCTCAGAAGTCGCTCCTGGCTTGGGGGACCATATGGGACGCCGGGGGATCGAACCGCGGTCCATCCAAGGCTAGCGAAGGTAAGGCAGGCACCTTACCTCTAGCGCCACCGCCCGGCCCAGAAATCTCATCCCTTAAAGAGAAACTTAAGTATTTTCAGGAAGAAAAGTTCCTGAATACATATTTTCCTACTCAAATAAATTAAACAGAGGGGCCAGAGAGATAGCATGGAGGTAAGGCGTTTGCCTTTCATGCAGAAGGTCATGGGTTCGAATACCAGCGTCCCATATGGTCCCCGTGCCTGCCAGGGGCAATTTCTGAGCACAGAGCCAGGAAAAACCCCTGAGCACTGCCGGTGTGACCCAAAAACCACAAAAAAATTATTTAACAGAACTTTTTTGTCTGTGAGACAAATATCTTATTAACAATTATACTCAGTGAATATATTTGACAATTTTAGTTGAAATAATGTCAATTTGACCTATAAAGTTATTAAATTCGATTTGTAACAACAAAGACTAATTAAAGTAGAAAATCTTAAATCCCTCTCTGGCAATTTAGAATTATTAAAATTTTTGTAAAAGGCGGGGCCGGAGCGGTGGCACCAGCAGTAAGTGCAAGTTGCCTAGGATGGATCGCGGTTTGATCCCCCGGTGTCTCATGTGGACCCCTGAGCCAGGAGTAATTTCTGAGTGCATAGCCAGGAGTAACCCCTGAGTGCCACTGGGTGTGGCCAAAAACCAAAAAATATATATTTGCGTAAAAGTCAATTATCTAAATATTAATTTCCAGACTGATCAACTTTTTTGAAAAAATGTCATGGGAATTTTTGTAGGGATTGCATCAAATCTTTACAATTCTTTGGGAAGTATATGCATTTTAATTATGTAATCCTCCCAACTCATGTGCAGGGAATATGTTTCCAATTCCTTGTGTCCTCTTTTATTTCTTGAATAAGTGTCTTGTATTTTTATATAGTTGTTTCACATTTTGAATTAAATTGACTACAAGGTACTTGTTTGTCTATAGAAAAACCATAGCTCTTTGCAAAATAAATCTGTAGCCTGCCACTTTTCTATATAACTCTATTCTTTCTAGAGGGTTTTATGTAGAGTTTTTAGGATATTCTAGATTCAATATTATGTTATCTGCAAACATCAACATCTTCACTTTTTTCTTTCATATGTGGATACCCTTGATGTATTTTTCTGTCCTAATTTCTATAGCAAGTACTTCCATTAGTACACTGAATAGACCTGGTGAGAGGGGCAAAGCTCGTCTCATACCAAATCTTAGAAAGTATGTTTTTTTCCCGTTAAGTGTACTGTTTGCAATAGGTTTGTGATAAGTGGCTTTGATAATATTTAGGAATGTTCCTTCAATACCTGTTTTTGAGAATTTTTACCACAAATGAGTTCAGGACCTAGTCAAATGCTTTCTAGTTATCTATTGCTATGATCATATGGTTTATGTTTTCTTTTATTGATAATTATGTATTATATTGGTTCATTGTTGAAGGATGTTAAATCATCCTTTCATCCATGGAATGAAACCAACTTGGTCATATTCTGTGATCCTCCTGATGAATTGTTGGATTCTGTTTGCTAGTATATTGTTGAGGATTTTCTCATCTGCCTTTATCAAGGATATGGGCCTATAATTCTCTTTATTTGTTGTGTCTTTTGTTGTTTGCTTTTGGTAGTAGGACGCTTTTTTTCCATAAAAATTATTTGGTAGTGTTTCTGTTTATTCTCTTTCCTGGAAAAGCTTGAAGAGGATTTGCAGTAGCTCCTCTTTAATGGTTTGAAATAATTCACTACTGAATCCTGGGCTTTTGTTTTTGGAAAGCATTTTGATCTTTTGATTACATTTCAATTTCTTCAACCATGATGGGATTTTTCAGATATTCCAGTTACTGTTATACACATGCACTAATTATTAAAATGTATATATACATATATCTTTTAACCATTTTTGTTTTGGGGCCACACCTAGCAGTGCTTAGTGGTTACTTCTGACTCTGAGCTTACAAATCACTCTTGGCAGGCCCGGTTCCATATGGGATGTCAAGGATTGAACCTGATTATGTGCAAGGCCTATAGACTGTGTTATCATTCCAGCCTATCTTATAACATTTTAAGCCTAAAGTCTGTGTCTTCTGATATTGATATGACCATCTCAGCCATACTAATTTTTATGACTTGTTTGCTTGGATGAATGTCCTCCAAACTTTGACTTTGAATCTATTTTTGCTTTGAGTATTCATATGTTTCTTGCAGGTAGAAAAGATTGCATTAAAGATTCTTATCCATTTTGCCACTCCATGCCTATTAAATGGGGCATTTAGTCCATTGACATTGAGAGAGATGGTTGTCATGGAATTTAGTGTCATCTTTTTGTAAGTGTTTGGTATGTTTTTTGGGTCTGTCTTGCCTTAAAGCAGACCCTTCAGTTCTTCTGTTAAGGCTGGTAGCAATTCTGATACAGTAAATAATCCACACAGAGTTGGGAAGGGATAGCAGGCCATAAACTCACACCACAAGCTGTTAACCCTCAAGTCAGTTTTTTCACAAGTTGAACCACAAGCCAAGATGGCAGCCACCCCTCCAAGGAGCCTGAGTAGCCTTTATTGGGATAAACAAAGCCCATCTTCAAGGGAAAGGAGAAGAAAGCCAGATGAGAAGGCAATGGGGAAATATCTTTTTAAAGAAGAAAACCAAAGGAATCATTGGAGAGACATTTAATTAGAAGGCAATATGAAGACCACTCCAAAGGCCTCTACCAACAATGCTCCAACAATCAAACTGCTCATTTTCCCTTTCTCAAGCAGAACTATTTGAAAGATAGGAGTTCTCAGTGGCACTGGAGATCAATAAGTGTAGAAGTTTCTTTTCCTTTACTAACTTTCTTGATTTCATATGATAGAGTCCAAGGCAATAATTCCTTTCTTTTAATTGCCTAAGGCAATAATTTCTTTTTTAATCTTATAAAGATTAACCTTAGTACCTTAGTAATTACCTACTTAAATGTATCATTAGTTTCATTAGTGTGTAATAGTGTTAAGCTTTGAGCAGAAAGACATGCCAGAAATATTTGCCTGCAGTTTGTACGGTAACGAATGCATGAACATTAGATAATTGATATATCTTACCTACCATCTTTAAAACTAAACTAGAAGGCGTACCGACCTGATTATTATCCTTGTTACACAGTCTCCTTGAGTGAGTTTAGACAGAACTAAATTTGGGGTGGGATTTGGAACCACACCGAATGATACTCAGAGGTCACGAGGTCTTCACTGAGGAGTTACTCCTGGTGATGCATGGGGGACACTGTGGAGGTCAGAATCACACCTGGATTGACTGCATTCAAAGCAAGTGTCCTACCTACTGTCGTATCTCTCCAGCTTCATCGGGCATCAAAACTATTAAGTAACTTATTCAAAATCAGAGTCAGTGGCTTAAAGAGAAAATATCAGGATCATTTTTTGTTAGCACTATATGGTTCATCTCGTCCCCAAATTTTGCTTTTCAAGAGTCTGTGTAGTGCCATTTGCCATTTTCAAAATTCTACATTAGTGCATGCCTTTGTTTACTGAAATAAGTTGGAGGGGGAAGAAAAACTCATTTCTAAAAACTCATTTCTAAAAACTCATTTCTACTCTTCATTCTAATATCTCTACTTTATTCACATTACCAGTTGATATTTTGATAAGGTCAATAAGTAATCTTTTCCCCCTATTCAAACTTTTAACTACTTCCCGATTGAAATCAAATCAGTATAGCAGAATGAATCATTAATATATTGGGCACTGTAGAAAAACTGGCTGAAATATTTGTGTTTTTTTAATTTACAATTTGGGGGCCACATCTAGCAGGCCCGGGGGCTACTTCGGACTCTGTTCTTGGTAGACTATATGTAGTACCAGTGACTGTAGTACCAGTGAATGTCTTTACATTCAAATTGTAAAGCAAAGACATCAATGATTAGGTCACACTTTAATTGGAGTGATGAGTCCAACTTATTGAACCATCATGACACACAGAATATAAGTACAGCAAGTAGGGCTGACCTAGGAATGCACTACACACATAACAGTTTCTGGCCCACAATTTTTTTTTAAAAAGTAGTCTGATGAGGATTTTTGCTTTTACAGCCAAGTGAGAGGCAAAATACTATAGAGTATTTTTTTCAGTGCCTATTCAAGCAGTACATCCTACACAATGGAGTGCCACTACCAAAACTCCTCCCCTGAGAACTACTTGGAACAGTTTGTGTCTTCACCATATTATCCCTGCTTTGAAAATATATACAGTATTAGCTGTTATGTGTTATTCGATAAAATCTCATAGGTTATGGGATGCTGGGAAGGGTTGAATTTTTCTGTATAAATTAGTGGTAATGTAACTTCAATTTATGTCATGTATACTTATAATAAAAAATTTCACAGGATTGTTATATTTTTGGGTAGCAGCAAAAACCGGTATGTATACAAATAAAGGGGAAATTTAGAATGCTGTAGAACAGTATTGGAATCAAACTATCTCGTCTGAATCTTTTTCTAAAGATTAATACTTTAAAAATATGTGTACCTGTCTTCACTTGGTGATGCTCAGAGCTTATTTTGGGGTCTGTTCTCAAAGATCATGTTTGGCAGGGATTGAAGGACTATATGTGGTGACAGGAATTAAACCAGGTAAGTTTGTGCAAAGCAAATACCTTAACTCCTTCACTATCTCTCTGAAGCCCACAATTAAAGAATTGCAATTAGCCAATTTAAGTAGCATTAACATATATGATAAAGGACCTCCAATAAAAATGATTGCAAACGTGTTATTACTTTTGGTTTAACATTATGTGTAGCTATGTTGCTTCACTATTCATTAAGATTTATTGGTAGATGCTATAACTCCATTGATATAAAGCTTTAATTGAAACTTAGCACAAGCTATGAGTTGTGAAGGAAAAAGGGGGAAGATTCATTCTTAAACATCTTACAAGAAATTACCTTCGTGTGTATATAATTCATTCTGCTGTGCTCCATTTCATAAAAGATGTGCATATCCCACACCATCCAAAGTCTTTTAAATTAGAGCTTTATAATAAATTAATCACACAGTACAGATTGCAGTGCTTAAAAGATAGCAAGTGAATATATAATTTACTATTTTAGCCCAAATTCTTTTAGAGAACCGTTTCAAATGTTTCAACTGATAGCCACAATGTATTTTTGTTTGATTAGAGTTTTAAATGAGAGCCAGGAGCAATGGTGACCTTTAAGCTTTCTATTTCTTTTAAGATTGCAGTAAATGATTTTGAACCAATTAATTATAAGCATTATAAATAAATGAGTTATTAGCATTCATGAATTCTATAACAACCAATTTGTTCCTGTTCTCAAAGCCTTGAAGTGCATATTTTTTAATTTCTTGGAAATGTAACCATAGGAACAAAATGGGTGCCAATATAAAGTTTTATAATTATTAATAAAATAATGCTCTGTTTCCACTTTTTTGGAATAATTTTGAAGTGTATACATAATGAAGTTAACAAACTTTGAGGGCTTTGGTTTTGTTCAAACTTGGAGGTTTTGTACAACATACTAATCTTGAGGGTTTACTTATTTAAGAAATATTTACCAAATACTTGTTTATGTCAAGTAGGATGCTAAGAATCATGAGGGATAAAGTGGGACTCAAACACTGTCTTTACCATCTGGGAGCTTATATTTATGACAAGAGGTACAATAATCTACTATGTCAGTCTGTACTATTAATGGAAATGTATAATTTATCATAACGTAAACCTAGTAGTTACCTTGTAAAAATTGCACTGCCTATATATGTTACACTGCTTTATAAAAGACTGTAAAATATACATAAAATATCATTGCTCTATATTTCTGACAGTACATGTGGATTCAAATTTTGATTGCCAAAGCTTATTATTTCTTCCCTCCATCTGTAAATATCTTAAGAGGAGAATACTATTTACTCTATACCTTTCTTTTCCAACTCCAACCATATCCTTCCCTTGGAATAACTATCATAATCTATGAATAATCTATGTAGTAACTATATAACTAATAATAATAAACCATGGGCTGTACAGATAGCACAGTGGTAGAGCTTTTGCCTTGCATGTAGCCGACCTAGAACTGACCCCGGTTTGATCCCCAGAATCCCTTATGGTCCCCAAAGCCAGAGGTTCTTTCTGAGTGCATAGCCAGGAGTAACCCCTGAGCATCACTGGATGTGGTCCCAAAACAAACAAACAAACAAAAAATAAACCATATTTCCATACACAGATGAATGAATGAAGGCATTATGATATACATTCTTAATGAATACTGAGCTATTACAAAATAAAACATTGGTGGAGGGAGGTTGACTCGTGGTGGGATTGGTCTTGAGTCATTTATGTCTAAAACCCAACTATGAAGGACTTTGTAAATCACAATGGTTTCAATAAAAAAAATTTTAAAATAGTATGTAAAAATCTTGTCCTTTTCAAAAATAGGAAATAAATTTGAGGTAATTATGATAAAGATAAGAAGGAAAAGACAATTAGCAGATGGTTTCACTCATATATAAAATATATACAATCAGGGCAACTAAACTAATTAGCCCTCTCCAAAATAGAGCTTGAACTTTTAGGAAAATATGGTCACTATGGGAAGGGAAGAGGATGGACATGTGAGGAGTGGGTTGAAAGATCAATTTATTAATCTAAGCAGTATTAGAACCTTGATGGTGAGTACAAAAGCACATATTCATATGGAGGTGTGAAGCTGTATGTCTAAAATTCTATACAGTATTAAAACCATTGACAAATCACTAAGATATCATCAGAAATGAAGTTATTTATAAACTTTATGATTTAACTAGGTCACAAGAACAGAACAATTGCTAATGTTCTACATTGTCTTTATTTATTTATTTATTTATTTATTTATTTATTTATTTATTTATTTATTTATTTATTATTTATGTCCAAACCTGGCAATGCTCAGAGCTTACTATTGGTTCTCTGTTCACTGATAACCTTTAGCCACCATGCTGGTGATATAACCTGGAATCAGCAGATTCCAGCAGATTCCAGATGCAAAGTAGATGCTGTAGCTACTGTAGTATTGTTTCAGACCACGGGTTTATATTTTTAATTTAATATTATTCCTTTATCTTTCTAATTTTATTGTTTCTAATTTTATTGTTGTTGTTAAAACCACACATTATAATGTTTTAGTTGCTGTCATTGCATGCTTGGTTATGGTTCTCACTTGGGGTAATGTATAAAATTCATTATAATGCTTGCAATGGATGGTACACTTTTTTAAGTTCTTTAACACTTTAGTCACAGTGCTTGTTGCTGTTGCACCAATATACAGTGCAATACCTCTGGGATCAAACTTTTGTGTACTACGGTCTGTAGAATATGAACTCACAGCTTTATTCTTAAGAGGCAAATACTTTATTTCTGGGCTTCTAAAATTTATTATGGTTTAGTTATACTAATGATATTAAGCCATATTAAAAAGAACACATTGTCCAAGCATTGATTTAGTAATAATGTATTTTGCCATATAGGCATAGACTTGGGATTTTTATATGGATTTCTTTATTTTAGAATTTAAATGAAAAGCATTCATAGAAAAATTTCAATAAATTGTCATAGATTTTGCTAGTTCCATAAAATTGTTAGGACAGAATTAATGCAGATCATATATCATGTATTTCTTAGAAGAGAATGTGTACATTTTTGGTAACTTTTTGTATCGACTTTCATTATAATATTAGCTATATACCGTAAAAAAGATAAAATGAAACCAAATAAAAAGGAAGAGTCACAGAAAGGAACAAAGAACTAATATTTAACATTTATTGAAAAGGTATACTTAAGAAAATTGACAAAATGTTAAAAATATTAACTTATAGTACTTTAATTTATTCTCTTGTTTTGTTGATTTTTGTTTTATTGGGCCACCTACGGTGATGCTATGCACTCAGAAATCGCTCCTGGCTTGGGGACCATATGGGATTTGGGGGATCAAACATAGGTCTGTCCTGGGTCAGCTGAATGCAAGGCAAACACCCTACCACTGTGCTATCACTCTGACCCCTTTAATTTATTTTACTCAACAAAAACCTTAGAACTACTAGAGGTATATAAAAATTTAAAACCTCTCACAGTTTCATTAAATACACTGGGACAAAATAAAATTCAGTTCAGTTTAGATGGCTAAAGTTTGTAGATTTTAGAGTCACATTTCCTTCAAATATGAACGTTTCTAGCTTCTTTGTACCTTTAATCACTGGACAGAGATGAGAGTTTGTCAATATTACAGTCAGGAAATCTGAGGAATTAGTAATCCATAAATGATAAAAGGTAATTCTTATAACTTAAATACTAAATGAGTAATTGCAGGTAGTAAAGAGTGATTCTGGAAATTTCTAGAAATGTACAGTAAAGTAAAATAATAGGCGTGCAGCTCAATATAGCCTGTCATAATCTAAAATGGAGGCATTCTATTTTTATAGTGTTATTTTATTTTTAATTTTATTATTTTATTTGATCACTATGATTACAAAGTTATTCATAACAGTTGATTTTTTTCACAGATGCAAGATTATTCATGATTGAATTTCAGTCATACAATGTACAAAACCTTCACCGGTGCACATTTCCCACCACCAATGTCCCCAGTTTACCTCTGGCCCTACCCCCTGCCTGCTCATGGGTCAAAATTTTTTTCTTTTCTCTCTAGCTCCATCTCCCTCAAATTGAGGTATTCTATAGTGGTAAATTTTCTTGTTTAATTCCATTTATCAAGCTATCTTTTACATATCAAATATTTTCTTTCCTATATGCCAAATGTTTTCGCACTTTAGATTTCTAGGCAGAGATTTGCTTTATGAATGCAGGTAGGAAGATAACTGAAATATTCTTAGTAGAAGCTCTATCCACGCTTCATTCCTTTCTGTCATTAACTTTGAAACTGTTTCAAATAGTCCTGTAATTTTTTCCCCTTTGTTGATT
Organism: Suncus etruscus; assembly: GCF_024139225.1. Lineage (NCBI taxonomy): Eukaryota > Metazoa > Chordata > Mammalia > Eulipotyphla > Soricidae > Suncus > Suncus etruscus. Next base: position 121,440,985 of record NC_064868.1, read on the forward strand.
TAATATCACTGTTTTCTGATGAACTTTTTAGTTGGTGAGGTGTATTGAGGCCAAATTTGATGCTCAGGAACTATTCACAGCTCTGTGCTTAAGGATCATGACTGGCCTTCATCTCTATTGCCTTTGGGTAAAATTATCATATCTCTTTTTTTATATCCCACAATTGTGTGGCTTCATTCTATGTATATCCTACTCCATCTGACTCATTTTGCTCAGCATAAGTCTCTCCATATCTATCCATGTACAAAAACATGTGACTTCATTTTTCTTAAAGTCTGCGCAGTACTCCATTGGATAGATATACACAGCAGCAACTCACCTTAAGTCAGTAGCTAAGTGTATTCCTTTTAGCATTTGTGCAGGAGTAAGGTGCTTATACTTACTAAAGGTAGGATCATTGCATTTTCCTGAAAACCGTAGAGTGAGTGTGCCAAAATGCACAAATGGTTTTCAAATGATCTCTTTCTCCAGTTTTATTTATCATTGTGGTTTACAAAACTGTTAATAATAGAGCTTCAGTATACAGTCTTCAGTGCTGGCATTCCTCCATGGATACATGTTTCCCTCCTACCCACAACCCCACACTGCCTTTTTAGCAGAATCATTTAAAATTAATTATTGTACTTTGATTTCCATCATTGAAATATTTTTTATGGTTTAGATCTACACAGTTACTTCACCTTTATGCTACCAAGGCATTAGACTAATGTACTTACATTGGTTTCAATCTGCCTCATTATCCTCCCATTCCTCCTTTGCATGACATACTTATGTCTCACCACCATTCCTCCATGATGTAATAAATCTTATCGTTTCATATGTTCTTGTATTTGCACACTATTCCACTGTGTAAATATACAACAGTGTCTTTATCCACTAACGTATTGTTGAGCATTTGAGTTGTTTCTATCTTTTGAGATCTTTGTATGCTTTTGGTATTTTGGTATCAGGGTGATGTTGACTTCAAGGAAACTATTAGGAAGAATTATTTTTAAGTAGTTTGAAATTGCTTAAGGAGTATGGACAGTATGTCTCCTTTATAACTTTGTAATGCAGAAGTATACTGTTTTAGTCCAGGGCTTTAATTTCAAGTTATGTTTAAGTTTTCTTACTTGTGATTAGTCTATTCAGGACTTTTATTACTTTCTGATAAAATCTGGGAAAGCCATAGAATTCTAAGAGTGAATCTTTGATTTTATGTTCTTCAGTTTAGTACCCTTGAGCTGTTTCTAATAATACTTTGTATTTCTAAGGTGTCTGCTGTAATATCCCCCTCTGTTTCTGATCTGATTTATTTTTGTTTTATCTCTTTTTTATTGACAAGACTGACTATGCTTTTGTCAGTCTGGTTCATTCATTCTTTTAATAAAACAGATCCTGATTTGAAAGGCTTTTTATAATTGTTTTCTTGATTTTTATGCCATTTATTCTGTTCTAATTTTTATTAATTCCTTCTGCCTGCTCATTTTGGGATGCATTTGGATTTTTTTCTAGCTTTGCAAGTTATGACATCAGACCATTTATTTGAGCTTTATCTCCTTTCTTGATTAAGCCTGTATTCTTACAAACTTTAATACTGCTTCTGCTCTACTACATGATACCTGATAGCTTCTGTCTTCATTCTCATTTGGTTTGACTACCATTTTATTGCTTATTTTGTTTATTCTTTGATCCTATTATTTAACAGTATGTTGTTCAGTTACCAAAGACAAAAGCCTTTTCCTGCTTTCTTCTCATATTTAATTTCAACATTGATGACATTATGACCTGAAAATATATTTGATATGGTTTCTATTTATGTGACTTTAAAGATTCTCAAATATTTACAAAAATGTGACAAAGAGACTACAGTAATAGTACTGGGAGTCAGAGTGATAGTACAGTGGTTAGGATATTTGCTTTGTATACAGTTGACTCAGTTAAATTTCTGGCACACTACATGGCAGAAAATTTCTCTTTCATATCAATAATTTTTCTAAATGTTAACGAGCTAAACCCTCCAATAAAAAGGCACAGAGAACTGAATGGATTAAGAAAAAAAACCTATTCTTCTTACCTAGAAGAGACACACTTGAAATGTCACAATAATAATAGACACAGAATACGAGATTGGGGAAGAATGATAGTCTAATAGTAGACTACACAAAGCAATGATGGATGGCCATAATCATATTGACCAAATAGCATTCACGTTAAAGAAAATAAAAAAATAGGATCATCACATCATTTTTTCGCTGAGATTTGCTACTTTATTCTTTACCTATCTAGCATTTATTAAAGTGACATTTTTCATGTATTACACGAGGTTCTCTTCAGGTCAATTGACTGTATTTAAGTTTTTATCAGGTCATGAAATATAGATAGGATTATTTTCTGATATTCTTCAGGAAGTTTAAGTAGATCTGATATATTTGCGTATCTTCCTGGGGCTTTGTTATCTGGCTGAGTTCCTTTAGTTTATTAGCCTTTTATTTAAAAAAACTTATTTAATTGAAGTATGGTGATTTAGAAAGTTATCCATAGTTAATTTTTAGACATGCAATGTTCCAGAAATAATCCCACCACTGAAGTCAATAGCTCTCCACCAATGTTTCCAGATTCCTCCTTCCTAAACCTCCCTTCCCAGCCTACCATCTGGACATTTTGTTGTTAAAATTTGGATTTCTTGATTTTAGTGTTGTTGAGACTTAGTGATTTGGCTATTCAGTTCTATTCTTTCTTAACATCACCAGTGTGCCTGAGTCCCCTTGACCACTAGCCTTTGTTATTTTTAATTTGTCTTTCTCCCCCTTGTCTACACTGTTTCTCTCTTGTCCTTGCTATACTCTGGGACCAAACGTGCTACCACAACACTTTAAAGACGCTTAGAAAAAATATCAAAGAAGACCTTAGAAAATAGAACATCCCATGATAATATATTGGAAGACTGAATAGTGTCAAAATGGCCATCCTACCTAAACTACTTTATAAATTCAATGCAGACCCTATTCGAATTCAGAAAATATTTTTCAAACACAAAGGACAATCAATTATGAAGTTGTTATGGGATCAGAGAAGACCACAGATGGCCATAGTCATGGTGGAAAAATAAGAAACTGGGAGGCATTTTATTAACTAACTTGAAGCTCTAATACAAAGCTATAGTGATCAAAAAAGTGTGGTACTGGAATAAAGACATTCTCTCCTATGAGTAGGTCAGAATAAAATACCCAAGAAAAAAAACCCTATATATTCATATATGTGTACATATATATATATGTACAAACATATATATATATAGGTAATCTATTCTAAGTCCTGTTTCAGCACAGTAATTATTATCAACAGGTTGGTTTTAATAATATCAATCTATGCTGCATTTGGTTTTATCTAAGTACACTTAAATTTGAGAAGTTTTATAGTTGCTAAATTTTCTCAAAGGGGATGACAGATTGAAATAGAATAAATGGTCTTTGGATAACTGATTAACCAAGTGTAAGAATGTAAAGTCCTATCCATACCTCACACCTTACACAAAAGTCAATTTAAAATGGATGAAACACCTTGAGACAGACCTGAATACATAATGTACACTGAGGAAAATATAGACAGAATGCTCAAAGCCTAGGATCAAATTATTTTTTTATTTTTTTATTTTTTCCCATTGTTCCATTCTTTGAGGTGTAGGAACCTATCTACTAAATTACTCTGAACTTCATTCACCAATGGATATAGTTTAGCTATTACCCCAGTCCTTTTGCTCTTCAGGACATTAGTGAGCACAAAGGTACAACGCTCTGTTTTTGACTCCAAAGTAGAACTGGCCAGGGTTTGTGGCACCCATCCCAGGGGTTTCTGCTACTTTTCTGGGCAGTTGTTGGCACTAAGGGAATGGATCTGTATTTTATATTGGTGTTATGGGTCCAAGAGCATGATGCACTCACACCCTGAGACTGTTAATGTTATACTGGAACATTGATGGTTCAGGGATAGGGTTCTGCAGAGAGCAGGGTAAATGTTGAATTGAAAGGGTTCACCACCCACTAAACAGTTGATGTTTCAGTGCTGATAAATCCACGAGTAAGGAAAATCTACTCATGAGGAAGTGCTCTCTAATGGCTCAGAACATTCTGTTCCAGTATACTCTTCCCCCCTATGGTGGCTGTTGCTACTTTTCTAGGCAATTGAAGGTGAGGACTTCATATAGACCTATAATGAGCCAGAAAACATTCTCCTAATGTTGGAAAACTTATCTAAATTTTCCATTTTGTCATTCAATTGCTACTGGAGACAGAGTACAATGCTCAGAGACTGGCCATGGTCTGAAGTACAATTCAGAAAAAATAAAACATAAAGTTTTCCTTGCTTACTTTCTTTTCCATGCAGTGTTTGCAGAGCTTTAATTTCCCTGAACAGACTAAATCCAAATAGAAGTTACAATCGAGCTTTAGGTTGGTTTCTTGCAGCAAAGGACTTATATTCACAGCTCAACCATTAATTTTCTTGCTCAAACACACTTTTCCTAAATAGCAGTAAAAGGCTCTAAGAAAATACTCAGATTGGAGACCATAGGTATAGTACACTGACAAGTTCTTGCCCACGAGGAGTGACTGCTTAATGCAGAACCATGAGTAACCTCTTAGCATCACCATGAATGCCCTCCATACCTCCCAAAGAAAATACTCAGATCATCTTTGAAAGTAACAATAAGTGTCAAGAGAAAGCCAACCAATTATGAACCTGAGTTCATCACATACATTACTAATTACAGATTGATTTTAATAACCTTAAACTGTGCTGCAATACTGTTTTAATTAAATAAATTTAAATTTGAGAAGTTTTATACTTGCTGGATTATCAATACACACCCAGGTTCACTTATTTTAGCATCTTACATCTCAGGATATTTAGCATGTAGGATTCAGAAGATAAATATAGGGAATATGGAAAATATCTAATTAATATTGGTTCAAAATGAATAAATATTGGCCTAAAATTAATGCAACAATTGATATTGTTAACTAAAGTTCATATTCCACTCAAATTTCCTTATATTTCACCTACTATGATTTATTTGTTCTATGATTTATTTATCTTATATGTCAAAGTTCATATTCCATTTAAATTTCCTTATTTTTTACTTACTATGATTTATTTGTTCTATCTTATTATGATTATTTATCTTATATGATTTATTTGTTCTAGCTTATTATCACAGTCCACTTAGTTGTCAGGTCTCCTTGAGCTTCTTGGTTCTCAATCCCTTAGATGTCCCTTGTATTAGGAGACCTTAGAATTTTGGAATAGTATTTGTCAGATATTCTGCATACTATCTAGCAATTAGTGTTTTTATGATGTTGATTAGACTAAGGTTTTGCATTCACAGAGGAAGGCTACAGAAGCAAATCGTTCTCGACACATTATATTAAGAGTAGGAGCACGACTGATTATAGTATTCTTGATCACCTGGTTGATTTGGTATTAAGCAAGTTTCTCCTCAGTAATGTTACATTTCCCTCCCCTTTCCAGACTCTTTTGACTCTGGAAATTTATCCCTATGCTTCAGCCTGACTATGCTTCACCTCCCCGAGAGAAGACTATACAGATCTTTAACAAGAGAGTTTTATTTCTACTTCCCGTCCTATAAGCACTGATTTCTTCAAGTATCTTTAGTTCCTATTATTATAAAATTGAAGTACAAACAAAAATCTAGTTGCTAGGCATGGTCATTGCTGCTGCAGTGTCTATATTTGAGACAGCAGAGATCAAAGGAGGTTATCTATCTGTATGAACCCATGTAAATGTAGGTACTTATAAATATTTCTAGATTTATTTATTTAATGTATATTAGGGAAAATATAAATTGATAGCTGAATCTCCAACTCTTATCTATGGTCAAATGACTACTCATTTTTGAGCCACACCAGGTGGCACTCAGGGCTTACTCCTGGCTATGCGCTCAGAAATTGCTCCTGACTTGGGGGACCATATGGGATGCCAGAAATCAAACCGTGGTCTGTCCTAGGTTAACACATGCAAGGCAAATGCCCTACCACTTACACCACCACTCCAGCCCCATAGGGCTACTCCCAAGACTCATTATCTTGCTAATATGTAACCTCACATTCTAAGAAGTAACCTCAGTTTCATTGTTTGACATCAATTCATATAACTTTATTTCTACAATGGATATATAGTGAGTTCAAAGATGCTAACATATTCTTATGGGAAATATCTTTATTATACATAATTTATCGTTTTGTTTTATATTTACAAGATTGACTTCCAAAGTAATTTAGGTCAGTATCTTATTTCTCCATGTAGTTTAAGAACTAATGTGACTTTAATATAGTTAGTCTTACTTATATTCTGTACTTCATCCTGGGGTCCCCTAAATTCCTACATTAAAAAAAATTATCTAATGTTGAATTTCACTCTTTGTCCTCTCTAGCATACAGGCTCTGACAAATGCAGAGTTAATGCATCTATCATTATACAATTATGGAATAATAATTTTTAGGAATTTGAAAGCTTTCTTTTCTTTTTTGAATAAAATAAATTCATTATTTGCATCAGAATAAGATAGTTACAAATTTGTTCATGATTGAGTTTTAGTCATACAAATAGTTATACAAATGTCCTCACCAGTTCACATTTCCTGTCACCGATTTACTCCCCCTTTCTCCCCCTGCCTGACTCTTTAACAGACATTTTTCTTGTGTGTTTTTATCTCTCTCTTTTTTTCCTTTAGATACTGTGCTTTGCAAGAGTCTTACTGAAGTCACATCATGCATATCACTTTGCCTCCTTTCAGCATCCTATTCTTGTCCAGAGTGATCATTTCCAACTATCATTGTCATAATGGTTTTTCTCTGCCCCAACTACACTCCCCGCTATTTGTGTCAAGCTTTTTATAATAAAGACTGATATTCCTGATCTTCATCTCTATTGTCTCTGGATATTATTGCCAAACTATCATTTTTTGTTGTTTTGGGGACACAACCAGCGGTGCTCAGGGGATACTCCTAGTTCTGTGCTCAGAAATCACTCCTTTTCAAACTTTATTGTTTATCTTTATTTAAACACCTTGATTACAAATATGATGGTAGCTGGGTTTCAGTCATGTAAAGAACACCCCCCTTCACCAGTGCACCATCACCAATGTCCCAAATCTCCCTCCTCCCCACCCCACCCCCACCTCTACTCTAGACAGGCTTTCTACTTCCCTCATTCATTCACTTTGTTAGAATAGCTCTCCCCTTCCTCACACCTATATTTATTGCAGCACTGTTCACAATAGCCAGGCTCTGGAAACAACCAAGATGCCCTTCAACAGACGAATGGCTAAAGAAACTGTGGTACATATACACAATGGAATATTATGCAGCCGTCAGAAGAGATGAAGTCATGAAATTTTCCTATACATGGAAGTACATGGAATCTATCATGCTGAGTAAAATAAGTCAGAGGGAGAGAGAGACAAAGAATAGTCTCACTCATCTATGTTTTTTAAGAAAAATAAAAGTCATTTTTGTAACAATCCTCAGAGACAATGAGAGGAGGGCTGGAACACCAGCTCACTCCATGAAGCTCACCACAAAGAGTGGTGAGTACAGCTATAGAAATAACTACACAGAGAAATACCATAATCATGTGAATGAATGAGGAAACTGGAAAGCCTGTCTGGAGTACAGGTGGGGGTGGGGTGGGATGGAGGGAGATTTGGGACATTGGTGGTGGGAAGGTTGCACTGGTGAAGGGGGTGTTCTTTACATGACTGAAACCTAATCACAATCATTTATGTGATCAAGATGTTCAAATAAAGAAAAAAAAGAATAGTTCTCAATGTAGTTGTTTCTCTAACCGCACTCATCACTCTTTGTGGTGAGTTTCATGTCTTGATCTGGACCTTCCAGCCCTCCTCTCTTTTGTCTCTGAGAATTATTGCAAAAATGTCTTTTATTTTTATTAAAACCCATAGATGAGTGAGACTATTCTGAATCTATCTCTCTTCCTCTGACTTACAGAAACCACTCTTGACAGGCTCATAGAGGATGCCAGGGATCGAAAACGAGTCTGCCACATGCAAGACAAAGGCCCGAACCATAGTGTTATCAATCTTGCCACTATCTTCTTTTCATAACCCACAAATGAGTGAAATTATTCTATTTTTATCCCTCTCCCTCTGACTCATTTCATCTAACATAATACTCTTCAAATCCATCTATGTATCAACAAGCTTTCTAGCTTCATTCTCCTAACTCCTGCATAGTATTCCATTGTGTCAAAACATCACACTTTCTTTATCTACTTCTCTTCTTTATCCACTCATCTGTTTTTGTTTCCAGATTCTGTCTATTGTGAATAGTGCTGCAATGAACAAAGGAGTGCAGAGAGCTTTTCTGTATTGTATTTTTGGTCCCCTAGAATTGTTTAATGCCCTAAAATAATCTTTACAGCTTTATCTGCTTAACCCCCTCCATCAATTCCATGACAGTATTTTATTTTTAATGTTTCTACAGCTTTGCCTCTTCTTAAATGTCATAGAAGTAAAATTATGTAGCATAAAGCTTTATAATATTACTTCTTAAGTTAATTTTCTTATATTTGCTCAGGAGTTACTCTTGGATATGTATTCAGGAGTTACTGTTGGTGGTGCTCAGAGGAACATATGAGATCCTGGGGACTGAACCAGGGTCTAGCAAGTGCAAGGCAAGTGTCTTAACTATTGTATTATTTCTTCATGTCTCATACTGATTTTTCTCATTTAAGAAAATATATTTTGAGTTTATTCTTCAAAAATAGTTGTATTTTCTTCTTCTTCTTCTTTTTTTTTTTTGCTCACACCGACAGCACTTAGGGGTTACTCCTGGCTCTATGCTCAGAAATTGTTCCTGGCAGGCTCGGGGGACCATATGGGATGCCAGGATTTGAATCACGATCATTCTGCATGAAAGGAAAATGCCCTACCTCCATGTTATCTCTCCGCCCACCCCCAAATAGTTGTATTTTGATGAGTAGTATTCCATTATATGGTTATACCCCAGAGTTTTACCTATTTACCTGATAACCCACCTCTTGGTTGTTTTTATGTTTTTGGTTAATATTAATAAACCTGCTATAATAATTGATATACAGATTTGTGTTTATATAAGTTTTCAAATCAGTTGGGTAAATATGTAGTAATATGATGATTGAATTTTATGGTAAGACTTATCAATTTTGTAGGAAATTGACAAACTAATATTGAAAGTAACTGTATCATGCTATATTGCCATAATTGATTGATAAATGAAAGATTTTTTATATTCTCTGCATTCTTTATGGTAATTGGTACTTTGGGGATTTTTTGAAGGGGATAATTCTAATGTGTATTAAATGTCACTGAATTTTTCTCATAAAGAAAATCATTTGAGGGGAGGAGTGATGGGACATTTGCCTTGCACGCGGCCAACCTGGGATGGACCTGGGTTCAATCCCCAGCATCCCATATGGTTCCCCCAAGCTTGCCAGTAGCTATTTCTGAACCCAGGGTCAGGAGTAACCCCTGAGCCCCAATGGGTGTGGCCCCAAAAACAAATGAACACACAAAAAAAGTAAATAATCTTTCATTTCTTTTTTGAAATAAATATAACACTGATCTGGATTTTTACATGCAGAGGACATTTTTTCCCAAATATTCCAGTATTTCTAAAAATAGTACAGTGGAAATAATTTCTCGTTTTGTAATGGGCCATGTGTAAATTTTCCAGGGTTTATCACTTTCTTTTGGAGTTCTTGACTCAGGTACATATTAGCCTCAAGCAGTGTTTCTTGACATATTTTTCTCTGACCATGGTCCACTTCAATCCTTGTTTAATCCTTATGACCTTCTACTCATACTAGTCTACTCTTGATATCTGGATGTGTTACATTTTGGGGGGTACTCCCAGAAATGCTACTGGGCCTATACTCAGGAATCATTGTGGTAGAGTTTGTTGGGGGTATGGGATGCTGGAAATAGAATTGATGAGGCCACATGCAAATCACATGTCCTTCCCTGACTTAATATGTTATTTTCAGCTGTGGCCCCTATGAATTATCAGATGACTCATAGTAGAGAGGGCGTATGACTCCCAGTTGAGAAGCACGGGTCTAGGAGAACAAAGATCCCTTTAATACTTTGTAAAAAGGAAATTATCCTACTATCAGGATAGGCATGCACTAAAAAGTTGTCATACATTTTATCTCTCCTGGAGATTAATCAATTTTACCATATCAACTAATCTTAGTATGCAAGGACTTAGAAACATTCGTGGTATAGGTTTTGCTCTATCTTTTAATTTTTTATTAGACATTATATCACTACATAAGTTATAAATCTCAGAGAATAAATATGAAAAATGTGAAAGAAGTCTGAAATTCTCTAGACATGAAATAGTACATTTACCACGGCTATGATACTGATTCCAGCTCCCAACATGAGAGTACTATAAGGAAAGTTGCTGTTAAATTAAAAAAAAACAATCTTCTGAGAAGATGTTAGTTGATTGGCTAGAAAAAAAACTCCCGTTCAATTCCAAATGGTTTAGTTTTGTTTCTATTAAGACTTTCACCAGACAGCTGTTATTTCATATCCCTGATTGTTCTATTTCTGTGATTCTTTCTTCAATTCTTTTTATCTTATAAGCTATTTTTGGTAAAATTGTGTCCTCCTCTCCCCACTTTTTTGTTTTGTTTTGGGGCTATTCCCAGTGGCTTTCAGTGGTTACTCCTGACTCTGCACTCAGAAATTACTCCTGGTAGGCTGTGGGGACCATATGGGATGCTGGGAATCAAACGACCTAGCAGCTGTGCTCTCTGGCTCCTCCCCACTTTGATGAGACTGCGACTGCTTGCTTTTAACTTGAAGAGGTAAAATGGAAAAAGTGTGCTTACTATGTTACCAACTTTGTGTGTTAAATATTGCCTAAACACACATTTCTAGTTTGTCTTAGCCACTCAGTATAAAATTTGAGGGTTGTATAATAATTTGTAGTAAACATGACCATCTTTCCATGTTTTTCATATTAGTAAAATTTGTTGTGTGTCTTATCTCCCTGAAGTTCCAGAGTAATCTTATATAATACATATTCCAATAATACATAAAAATAACCACTAGCATTTTTTCTGAAAGAAATCTCTATTACATACTCCATGACTTAAAATATATGCCTATGTTTTACAGTCAATTTACTAGAAATCTAGGCTATAAAATTGCTTTAAGAGGGATTTCAAATACTGTTAGAAAAAGGGAAGATTTGGGGCAAAAGCTCTTTCAGCACTGTAAAATCCTACCACCTATAATTGTCATTCATTATTTTTCTCAATGTAAAATATTGTAACTTTGCCTCTCTGTTGTCCATTCTGTCTTTTTCAAACTGGAAATCCATTTTCCTTTCTTGATGGAAGTAGCATTAAGAGGAATTTTTTAAAAAAAAGTATAAATTACTTGTGTTTCAGATTTTGTTTCTAACTTATTTATATCATCCTCTCTGATTCTACATCAATCAAAATTCTGAAGGCAGTATAGAGGAACACAGAGTTCCAAATTAATTTGGGTCAAATAAGTTGTCATAGAAATAGTTATTTCTAAAATAAGGGCTGCAATCCCCACTATCTGTCATTCTGTATCTTATATTGTAATCATGGGTGTTCAAAAACTTTTTTTTTTACCAAAAATCTAGAACATTTAGGGTAGAACTCAGAAAAATATATTCTAACAAGGTTTCAAGTGATTCTAACTGACTACAAAATTTAGCAATCATTGATCTGATGGAATCTCCTTATCAGCCACATTTTCTCATGTGACAGATGAACAAAGTGGGTCCTAAATCAGTAAATTAATTGCAAAAAACAGCAGAGAGAAACTAATCAGTTGCTCCTAATATGGTGTTCTTTTCATTTTATTAAAACACTACCACCAACATGTATATACATAAACATATATACTGTGATATTGATAATATTAGACTATAAAAGTGTTTATTGGTAAGAAGGGCCTCTAGATTTTTGAATAAATTACTGAACCATACAAATGAATGAGTCATAAAATATTAGCTGTGGCTCTATTATGTACAGGCTAAGTATCAACTCTCAATATTTGTTTGAGAAGAGTAAATATGAATAATTAATATGGTTCCCTGAGCCCTCCAAAAGTAATCCCTGAGCACAGAGATAGCAGTAAACCCTGATACAGCTAAGCATGCCTCCAAAGCAAAAATTTTAAAAAATCTACCCAATATTACAAATTGGATCCATTTAAAACAATGAATCGCAAAAATACCCCCATAAAACAACAACAACAACAAAAAAAAAACAAAAACTAAAACAACAACAACAACAAAAACCTTCAGAGGCTGATAGGGCATTTGACTGTCATTCAGACCAATCAGGTTCTGTTTCAAGCATTCAGAATCATATCCCAAGCCTGCCAGGCATGTTTCCTAAGTGCACAATTTGGAGTAAACCCTGAGCACTACCAGGTGTGACCTAAAAATCAAACAAACAAACAAAACCTCAAGTTGATTGAGTATCTGACTGGTATCCGAATGCTATCGAAAAGGTATTTATGCTGACTGGGTATATTGTAGTAGATATTGTCCATAAGCTCTTACAAATAGAAAATTCTACAAAGCAATAATTAATACATTTTAAATAGCTTATAAATTGTCCGCATGAAACAAAACCTCTTCTAGGTATTTAAAGGTCTTTGACCATACAGTATAGCTTAATTACTTTAATCATATGCTATTTCTTCCTGTAATCACAGAAATTTTGAGGACAAATGATTCAATTATATTTTCCTAAGCAATTTAATTAAAAAGAAATCCATCGAAAATCAAATTACTTAAAGATGGAAAATAATATGCCATGATTTATATATATAAAAAAAAGACCTTGAGCTGTTAGAACCTGTAATTTTGAAAAATGTATACCCATGTATCAGAAGAATCAATATTGTTAAAGAAAATACTGAGCCTTTGTTGCCTCATTTGTTGGGTCCCGTTTACTCCTTTGTTGATTGTTTGTGTATATGCAAAGAGCTCCCAGAATGAGAAATTGATTCCCATCCTCTTGTCCCCTTTTGGGGGGGGGGGTGATCTTGGTAATATTTATCCACAGCAGACAGGAGGGTTAAGGGGTAAAATTTTTAGCAAAGAGAGTCCTTTGTCAGCCTGCTGCTAGCTCCAAAACACACCTTGAGCCAGTCAGCTTACTCTGACAAAAGACTCCGAAAACCTCACTCCCAAAGTATTTATTCGGCTCTCATCAGCGCCTCCACCTGGAATGTCAAGGTAGGACAACAGGCAAAGAATAATCTTAAGGAAATATATTCATATACACCAAGCCATTTCTAAATTATAAGCAGTCTTATCAAGATTATAAAGGTGGGCAAAGAAATATACAGTGATTAAAGCATTTATTGTATTTGATTGATGGATTCAATCCCTGGTACTCAGTATGGTCCCCTATGCCTGCCAGGAGTAAATTCCGAACACAGATCCGGGAGTTAGACTGAGCTCAGATGGGTGTATCCCCAAATAATTAAACGGAAAAAAAAACGATTACATGGGCACTTTTTAAAAACAGAACTGTAAGGGATAGAGCAATAGCACATAAGCAGGCATTTGCCTTGCACTCAACCAACCTGGGACCAACCCGTGTTCGATCCTCAGCATCCCATATGGTCTCCTGAACATGCCAAGAGTGACTTCTAAGCGCAGAGCCAGGAGTAACCCCTGAGTGCTTCAGGGTCTGAACCTCCCCAAATAATAATAAATACTATAAAAATTTAATTTTGAGGGGGGCAACATTCGATGCTCTTCACTCGGGTGCTTACTCCTGGTTCTGTGCTCTTGACAAATACCTCATGGGTTCAAAATACTGTTTCAAAAAAGACATGTGTGCTCTTATATTCATTAATAATAGCAAGGGTCAGGAAACAACTGAAGTGCCCAAGAACAGATGACTAGATAGCAATAGCATCAGTTGTGACACAAAGGAAAGCAAGCTTTAAGCAGTGACACCAAAGAATTCTAGCATTTTTAATTCACATTATATAAAACAGAATGTGGTTCTTATAGTTCCTGTAAGTCACTGAGACTCTGTTTTTCATGGGTTTATGGCATCCAAGATTATAGGATAATTCCATTTTGATGGATCACATTCAGAGGTAAGCAACTACTCAGATATACAAGAGACATCCTGAGTCTTACACCCTAAAGTTCCATGAAGCTTAACAAAAAAAAGAAAAAAAGGAAAAAAAGCTGAGAAAGGAATACACACAGGCAAGACATCTGAAGGTTCAGCTATAGAATTTTAATACACAATATAGAGACTGTAGGATGGATGAAGTAGTCCATATCTCTCCATGATCCTGTTAAAAAAAAACAGAAATTCTACACTGGGCATTTCACTCTAAGTCTACTCCACTAAATCATGCGTTCTGCAAGTTTTGCAGTGCAATCACTTTAGTTTCTATGTGAAAGAAAAATGGTTTGTGGTTCAGTGAAACTTGGATAAAATCATATATAGATCCCAGATAAAAATTGCAGAACCAAATTTCAGGGAGAATATCTAATCTTTTTTTCTTTTCTTTTCCATCTGACTGAAACTATTGTCACTCAGCTGGAAATACCTACATAGTAGATAAACCACAAGCAATGCAGTTAAATGATTAAAAAGCACTTAGGCAACAGATAAACTAAAAGCAATGTAGTTGTGTGATTAAAATATATGTATTCACCTATAGTAAGTTATATGACTAATATTTCACAGAATATAAGATATTGAATTAAAAATGTTTTTAACAACTGGCAAGGAGGAAATTTACTCAGTCATACACTTAAAAGAATAAAAGACCCAAAATATTTAATCGACTTATAGAGAATATAACATAGTGTATGAATAAAGTGGGAGATAGAAAAAATCAGAATCTCATTCTCCCAAGAAGAACCAATATGCATAAAAGATAATATTGTATATTGTCTTGGTATTTATATTATTTATAACCTATAAAATGTTCTGTCTTGATGAATATTTAACTAGAAGTATTATAATCTAGAAATATAACTAGACTTATGTAAGATACTTGAATATTAAAATATATTATACATATTTATTTCCCAACAAATTATTAATATATAATACAAAATAATATATAATATAATAATATAACATGTAATTTAATAAAATATATTAAATAATTATATATTAATATATTAGATAATATAAGATAATATACATTATATTAATAATATATGATAATGTATAATATAAAATATATTTCCCCAAGAAATTAATGTGGAATGTTTTATTGAACAATTTCTATTATTTTGCCATTTTAATCAATTATATGACTTCTAAAAAAATGCAGGATCTGGAGAGATAATACAATGTGTAGGTCACTTGCTTTGAACCTGGCTGACCTAGTTTCAATCCCCCGAATCTTCCAGGAGTGATCCCTGAGCAAAGAGCTAGGAGGAAACCCTGAACATGACTACATGTGGCCTAAAAAATGCTAGTGTTCTGTAAACTATAAAGTATGATATGGTGAAAGTAATGTTTACAAGTTGAATTTTTCCTTTACCATTATATTTATTTTGAAAATTTTGAATCACTGTGAATTACAATTTATAATTACAAATTTCCTAATCATAAAGCTATTCATGATTGAGTTTCAGGCATACAATGTTAGAACACCCTTGACCAGTGTCCACATTCTTCTACCACTGTCCTCAAGTTTACCTCATGCTCTCTAACCTGCCTATATTGCTGGTACCTTTTTATTTTTTTCTTTCTTTTTCTTTTTTAGCCACTAAGCTTTACAATATTCATTACTGATAGGGTACTGTGATGGGGTATCAATGGTCTAAACTCTCCCAGAAAAAAAGCTACAGAGCCATGTGTTGGATTAGGAAACAAAACCTAGACATATCCTGACTGTGGAAAACACACTTAAAAGTTCAGCATAGACTCAGGTTCAGTGTAAAAGGATGAAAAACAATTATACAAGCCACTGGAAAACAAAATTTCTGGGACAGTTATATTAAACTGCATTCAACCTCAAGAAAGTACCTAGAGACAAAGATGGACACTAGGTATTGATCATGGGAACTATAGACCAAGAATTCCTAACTCGAATCAACTTTTATGCACTAAATGCCGAGCCAGAAAATTATATAAGGATTTTTCTCACAAACCTAGAGAAACATGGATGGAAATGTGATAGTAGTGGGAGATTTCAGCATTTCATTATCGCCACTCAACGGATCAACTAGGCAGAACATTAACAAAAACATAAGAGCCCTAAATGAGAAACTAGAAGAACTAGAAATAATAGATATATACAAGGCCTTTCATACTCAAATACACATTCTTATCAAGTGCACATGGAACCTTCTCTAGGATGGACCAGATTTTAGGACAAAAGTCTAACTTACATAAAGTCACAAATTTAAGAATTATACCAAGGTCCCTATCAGACCACAATTCCAGAGATTAAGATTGATTATAAACAGAAGATGTGGAGAAAATCTAACACCTGGAGACTAAACAACATGCTGCTCAACAACAGCTGGATCAAAGAGGAAATGAAAGAAAGAAAGAAAGAAAGAAAGAAAGAAAGAAAGAAAGAAAGAAAGAAAGAAAGAAAGAAAGAAAGAAAGAAAGAAAGAAAGAAAGAAAGAAAGAAAGAAAGAGACAGAAAGAAAGAGAAAGAAAGAAAGAAAGAGAGAGAAAGAGAGAAAGAAAGAAAGAAAGAGAAAGAAAGAAAAAGAAAGAAAGAAAGAGAGAGAAAGAGAGAGAAAGAAAGAAAGAAAGAAAGAAGAAAGAAAGGGCGAGAGAGAAAGGGAGAGAGAAAGAAAGTGACAGAGAAAGAAAGAGAGAGAAAGAGAGAAAGAATGAGAAGAAAGAAAGGAAGGAAGGAAGAAATAAAGAAGAAAGAAGAGAGAAAGAAAGAAAAAAAGAAAGAAAGAAAAAAAGAAAGAAGAAAGAAAGAAAGAAAGAAAGAAAGAAAGAAAGAAAGAAAGAAAGAAAGAAAGAAAGAAAGAAAGAAAGAAAGAAGAAAAGAAAGAGATTCCTTGAGACAAATGATAATGAAGAGACAAATTGCCAAAATCTATGGAACACAGTTATTAGGGGAAAATTCATAGCAATACATGCCTACATTAGAAAAAAAATAAAAACACAAAATCAAAAACCTAAAGAGACAGCTTAAATATTTGGAAAACAAACAGCAAAGGAACCCAGACACAAGCAGAAGAAAATAAATTAAAAAAAAACACAGCAGAAATCAACAATACAGAAACAAAGAATTGATGAGATGAGGAGCCGTTTTGTTTTGTTTTGTTTTTAAATAACCATAGACAAACTCCTGGCAAGACTCACAAGGAAAAAAGGGAAAATATTCATATATAAATAGGATAAGAAATGAAAGTGGGGAGATTACAACAGATGCCTAAGATACCCAATACATAATGAAAGCATATCAAGAACAACTGTACTCATTTAAGCTAGAAGAAATGGACATATTTCTGGAAAAATATAATCTCCTGAGATTTAGTAAGGAGCAAGGAGCAAGCCTAAGCAGGCCAATCATAAGTAAGGAAATTGAAATATTAAGAAATTAAGAATTATTAATATGAAGTATTAAGAATTACAGTCCATTATCAGATGAATGTACAGGTGAATTTTAACAAACATTCAGAGAACACTTATTACTACCATTTATCTGTAAACTCTTCCAAAAACATCAAAAAGATAGGAATCCTCTCTTATTTCTTTTATGAAGCAAATAAGATATTCATTGACAAAGCTGACAAAGATACCACCAAGAAAGAAACCTATAGACCAATCTCACTAATGAAACAAGTGCAAAAATCCTTAACAAAACCTTCGGAAACTAAATCCAACAACACATCAAAAAACTATACATGGGGGGCAAAGAGATAGAATAGCGATAGGACATTTGCCTTGCATGCAGCCGATCCAGGACTAATAGTGGTTTGAATTCCGGCATCCCATATGATCCCCTGTGCCTATCAGGAGCGATTTCTGAATGCAGAGCCAGGAGTAACCCCTGAGTGCTGCTGGGTTTTTAGGTCCAAAAACCAACAACAACAACAAAAATTATACATCATGCCCAAGTGAGTTTCATCCAAGGGATGTAAGGATGGTTCAATATATGCAAATCAATCAACATCATAGAGCACATCAGTAAAAGAAAGAATTAAAAACAACATGATTATATAAATGTATGTAAAGAAAGCATATGACAAAATCCTACACCCATTTATGTTGAAAACTCTCAGCAAAATAGATGTGGAAGGAATATTCATCAAGATGGTCACAGCTATCTATAAAAATCCCACAGGAGCCAGATTGATAGCAAAGCAGTAGGGTATTTGCCTACCATACAGCTGACCCAGGACATGCACAAGTTCAATTCCTGGAATCCCTATGGTACATTGAGCAATTTCTGAATGCAGAGCCAGGAGTAACCCCTGAGCTCCACTGGGTGTGTCCCGCCTCCAAAAGGGGCAAAAAAATATCCCATAGCTAACATTATTTTTACTGGCATAAAACTGAACACATTTGCACCAAGGTCAGTAAGTAGGCAAGGTTGTCCACTGTCTCCAATCTTATTCCACATAGTATTTGAAGCTCTAGCAATAGCAATCAGACAAGAGAAGGAAATCAAAGGAATCCAAATCAGAAAAGAGGATGTTACACTATATCTATTTGCAGATGGCATAATGATATATATCGAAGACCCAAAAGAGTCCACAGAAAAGCTCCTAGAAACAATAAATGAATGCAGCAAAGTGCTGGCTACAAAGTCTATGCACAAAAGACAGTTTCTTTCCTTTATACAAATAAAGAACTCAGAGGAACTCAGAAGAGAAAGAGATCAAAGTGTAAAATACTGTCCAAAACTATCAAGTACCTAGGAATCAACCTAACAAGAGATATGACAAGCCTAATATCACGAAAACTTTAAAACACTTCACAAAGAAATGGAAGAAGACCTCAGGAAATGGGAGAATATTTCATGCTCATGAAGTGGAAGAATCAATATCAAAATGACCATCTTACCTAAACTACTATAAAGATTCAATACAATCCCTATTCAAATTTAGACAACATTCTTCAAGGACATAAAACAGTTATATAGTTCATCTGGAACTATAAAAGACCAATTGAAAAACAAGAAACTGGGAGGCAACTCATTACCTAATTTGAAGCTTTACTACAAAGCCAAAGTGATCAAAACAGCATAATATTTGAACAAAGACAGATTTTCAGACCAATGTGTCGTAATAGAATATTCAGTAAATCTCTATGGCATAAGATGATACCTCATCTTTGTTTTGATTTGAATTTCCCTGATAATTAGTGATGTGGAAGATTTATTTTCATGTGCCTTTGGCCATTTGTATTTCTTTTTTGAGGAAGTGTCTGTTCATTTCTTCTCATTTTTGGTGGATTTAGATGTTTTTTTCTTATTAATTTCTATAAGTACCATGTAAAATATCTGAAAACCTGAAGTAGTTCAACTACGAATTCCTATAAAAGATGATCTGACACTACAACATTAGGCACTTATAAAATACCTATCATTAAAACCCCTGGACATCCTCAGAAATATTTTCTTACATTGAGAACTATCATGACAATGTGAATGAATGAAGGAAGTAGAAAGCCTGCCTCAAGTACAGGCGCGGTGGTATGGGGAGGAGGGAGATTTAGGACATTGGTGATGGGAATGTTGCACTGGTGAAGGGGGGTGTTCTTTACATGACTGAAACCCAACCACAATCTTATGTTTGTAATCAAGGTGTTTAAATAAATATATTAATTAAATAAAAGAAATATTTTCTTAGAAGTTCAAGACATCACTTGGTAGCTGGGAAAATAGAATCTTTAGGGCATGAACCTACAATCATTATAGCTAGCATAGACCAACCCATATTAGATTCTCCACACATTATGGTCCTTCACGTACCACCTTGGAGACTATGAACCAGCCTCATTGCTCTCAAGGCCTTTAGTGCATCCCAAGTAGTCCAGATATCCCTAGCACCAGAGAGAATAAGATACATCATATCCACAAGTCCTTGTATTTGAACCTCCAGCTCATTTTGCCGGTGAAGTCCTTTGAACTCTTGGGCACTTCTTGGAAAGCACTTTCCAAAAAAATAATTTGGTAATTGTTACCTAAATGAATATTCCATTTTCTTGTTTCTTTTGCTTCCTAGATATTGTCTCCATTCTTTCTATTTAAGGAAAGGAGGAAAGGGAGGAGGAACTATAAAAACAACTCCCCATTTCTCCTGCTTTAAGCATCTGATGTTGCAATCAAAGTGCCTCTATCTAATCAACATTAAAATTTCTTTTTCTGACAGAATAAATTAAGAGGTTATAAATGTTTGAATTTATTTGGAGAAGCTGGTGGAGTGAGGAAGGGGGTAATATAACACTGGCTGTATCTCAGTTCTTTCAAATTATTTGGTATTTCACTATGTCTTGTTTTAAGAAAAAAGAAAGCAATTTCTTATTTCTTCCCTTGCAATACTCTATCTATATTGAAACTGATAAATGGACCATTCACAATTTGATATTAACACATCAATCGACCCCAAACATAGGTAACGCATGAGGTGGTGATATAAAGGAAAATAAAAATGTTACAGAAAGAATGCAAAAAAGGAAGATGCTCAACTTTTTACTTTCAAAATCTGATTGTGCACACTTTTTAAATCATTATATAGTATAAAATTTATTCCTGTCTTGAGCAAGCACCAGTAGCAGATTTAGGAGTCTAGGAATACAAATAGCATAGGGATATGGAGCCCATCATGTGTCAATTATATCCTTATACAGACTATTTATGATTTCAATTATCTTTGTTAATTAATTTAAAAGAACACCCTTGGACCCAGAGTTTAGGTAGGTAAAGGAAAGAAACTAGGTATAAGAAGAGAAACACAATTATGAAAGGATGGGGACCAGGGACCAAAATGTCTCACGTACGTTGGTGGAGATAACAAGGGACAGAACTATATATCAAGACAAAGTCAACAACAATGTAATCAAGAGACCCAAACTCAAACAATCTAAACTTCAAGTGAGCCCATTATACTGTCAGGCCCACAAAGGGTGGTAGTTAGGATAGACTTTGGGAACATGGTGGTGGGAGATGAATACTGGTAGTGGAATTGACCCAGAATCATTGCATGCCCAAACCCAACGTTGAAGGACTTTGGGAATCACAATGATTTCAATAAAAGAAAATAAAAACCTATAAAAAGTCATATTTTGGAAGTCCAGAGAGAGAGTACAGTAGATAAGTAGCATGTCTTATATGAAGGTGACCAAAGATCAATCTGCAGCATCTTATATAGTCTCTAAAGACTTGCCTCTTTTATAATTATCTAGGGCTCTAATAATTTGCATTAATTTTGTTTGCTTACGTAGTATACATCAATGGAAATATCTAGTTTCATTTTTGTGAGAATGGGAAGGCAATTTTATACCCAATATTGCTTCTAGAATAATGCTTGCTTTGGAAGTTGTATATTATCTACACTCATTACTTTTTAAAAATTTTTATTAAAATGCTATGATTTATAGATTTGTGCATTATAAAGTTGTGTAAGGCATGCAATGTTTCAGCTGCAAACCTACTACTAGTGTGACCTCTCCACTGTGTTCCCAATTTCCCTCCCACCTCCTGCCCATTTCCTTATTAATTAACAAGTCTATTTAATCTTGCAGGAACTTAACAAGTTCATTTCATCTTGCTTCCTCCAAGAAAACTTTAAGGAACAAGTGGAATTATCAGAAAATAAATTAACAAGTCAACTTGTGATGATTGATTGTTATATTATTTTTAACCTATGTAAAAAGTTTAAATCATTTACTACAATATAATGTCTATTATTCCTATGTATAGAGGCTTTCAACGCTGGCATTTAAATATACTGCATTAAATTTTAATTTTGAACATGGGTCTCATTGTGGTAGTAATCGTGTCTTCCCTACAATTAATAAAACATTTTCAAATTCATTTCTAATATAATTTGAAATGGAGTAGGTAATGTCTACAAATGTAAAATTTTATTACCATGTAATATATTATAAATTTATGCTTTTTAATACTGTGTGTATATACATATGTGTTGTGTGTATATGTTTATACATTTGTTTTAGGTTTGGGGTTCACACCTGAAGTGCTCAGGGCTCTAGCTTAGAAATTATTCCTGACAGGGTTCAGGAACCATATGAGGTTAGAAACTGAATCCAAGTTTTCAGCTGCATATAACACAAGTGTCCTGTCCACTATGGTATTTCTCTGGCCCCTCTACTATACATATTTTTTATTTTATTAGTTTTTAATGTTTTCAGATTCATACTGAAAACCAAGTATGTATGCTTTTTTTCTTTTTTTGTTTTGTTTTGTTTTGTTTTTTGGGGGGGCTACACCCGGTGATGCTCAGGGGTTACTCCTGGCTCTGCACTCAGAAATCACTCCTGGCAGCCTTTGGGGGACCATATGGGAAGTCGAGGATTGAACTTGGGTCCATTCTGGTTAAACAGCATACAAGGCAAAGCCCTACCTATGTACTATCGCTCCGACCCTGTATGCATAATTTTTCTTACTTAAACACATAAAGTGGAAGAGAAAATATGATAGGTAAAGTGAATAAAGATTAAAGTATTTTTCTTCCACTTTATGTGTTTACATATATATACTTGGTTTTCAGTTTTAACGTGAAATAATGAAAAACTAATCGAATAAAATATAGTAGAAATTTGTTAGGGGAATTTTATCTTGTTGAATTCATCCATTTGTACATGTGATTCCGTCGACTTTTTCCCTGTGTGTCTGATTTTTCATGGTTTGGTTTATATCTGTTTCAAGAACAAAGTGAGTCTATAGAACTGCAGACATGATGAATACGGTAGTCTCACTGCCATTTCTTTTAACTGATAAATGTTTCGTCCCTTATAGTTTTGGAAATTACAGTCTTATTGGGTTTTTAAAGGGTAGGGATGCACCCAACCATGCTCAGGAATAATTCCTGGATTTGTTTAAAAGGAGGGCTCTTGAGAATATACACAAATGCAGGAGAATCAAAGTCAGGTTGGCCACATGCAAGGCAAGCAACCTACCTGCTGTATTACCTCTTTGACCACCTGATTTTATAAAATGAAAATTTGAAAAAGAAAAATTGGATCAGATCAGAGGGAGATAATTAAAAGGGCTGAGTCTATACTGTACTTGAATTATGCCTGATTTGATTCCCTCACCTAGTGGTCCTCAGTACAGCTAAAATAACCCCTAAATATAGAGCCATAAATAACCTCTAAGAATTACGTGAGAGGCCTCAACTTCCATTCCATAAAAAAGAAACATGTTTATCAAAATTTCACAAACAGGAACCAAACAAATAATTCAAACATTTGATAATACCTGTTTTAATACCTTTCACCATATGGTCTCCCAAGTATCATATGATATATAATCCTGGAGGCAATCAACACTATTGGGGCAATACACTAATTCCCAGTACCAAAGAGCCCAAGCAATATAGCAGCCTTGCACTGATCCATTGAACTACCACAATAGTTGGCTAAGTGTCATCTGGAGTGAGAAATACTTCAGGTGATTTTTCCCCCAAATAAATCAAATGGTTCAAATTTTTTTAATTTCTTTTTTTTTATTTTTTTTATTTTTATAAATTTATTTAAACACCTTAATTACATACATGATTGTGTTTGGGTTTCAGTCATGTAAAGAACACCACCCATCACCAGTGCAACATTCCCATCACCAATGTCCCAAGTCTCCCTTGGAATTCAAGAAATTTTGGTAAACACCTTTTTTTTTATCATTAAATACTTTAAGAACCAGGCCAAGGGACAATTGCTCAGTGAGAATATACATTTATGCATGAAAAAGGTAATATTTTAATATTTATCAAAGGAAATAAATAGAATTTATTAAATAAATAAATAATGATAAAATCATAAATTTTTGTCAGATTGGTGTCTCCTCGGAGTATCATAAAGAAATGGTTAATGGGGGCGATGAGCAAAGCAGTGATCATGGGCAATGGATGTAAAAATTACAAATACATGAATAAATAATAAATAAAATTCAAAAATAATAAATTATAGCCTAATATTTTTGCAGTGAAGTTCTTCCGATTATAAGTATCTGTATACTTATATAAAGTACATAGGTAACTGAAATGGAATAAATACATGAAACCTGCTACACTTAGTACAATAGACAAAATAAACATTATTCAGTTATAAAGAATGATGAAATCATGATTTTGATACAACATGGATGAAACTGGTAGGTTTCATGGTAAATAAAGTAACCCAGAGAAACAAACACTAATCTGTGGTATGTAGAATAACTGGACAAGGAAACCCAATAGTTTAAAAGATGAGGTTTCTTGATCAACCTGGGTCCCAGAATATAAAGATGAGAAGAACAGGAATCAAGTGTTGTGGGGGACATAATAGATGAAAAGCAACAGTGGGCGGGTTTTAATGACATTGTCAATGTTTCAGGGACATTGGTGGTGTTCATGAAGAATATAGTTAAAGATACAAACCACAAAATCAGTAATTGCCTGGACTCTTCAGAGACAGGTTTGGACCCAATGAGATTGGCATTTTAGCAGGGCAGACTCTCAAGTCCACTAAAGGGAGCCCCTGTAAGGAGGCACCCTGTAGGTCAAGGCACTTCTCTCCTCTACTGGGGGAGAGGGGGATGAGTGTCTGTTAGATCAAACATTTGGCATGTCACCATAGAATCCACATCCTGTGCTCTTCCCATAACATAAGCTATGTTTCCTCTTGTCACATAGGTCACACCTACAAATCTGACATGCTGCATGTATACCTGGCCAGTAAGGACCTCACTTTATTTTGTTCTAGCTTCCTGAAAAGGTTAATCCTATTAACTCTGTAACTGTTTAAATACTTCTCCCCAATAATAAAAGATTCACTGCAGTGGCTCCAGAAGTCCTTTCTCCAGACCCTCAAATCCCCACTCTAAGCTTGCTCAGGATTTAACAATACAGGCCACATCTTTTATGTCAATACCAAAATAATGAGATCTAAACTTTAACAAACAAACTTAAAAAGGTGCATATTAAGCCGCAAAACTGGAGATAGGTTGTTGGCAGGGGGAACCTGAAACTTTGGGGAAAGGACGTTGTCACTGGTGATGGGATCAGTGCTGAAGCTTTGGTTTTGTATGCCTAAATCTCAAACATGCATAATTTTTAAATAAATGGTGCTTTAGTAAAACTAATTTTTAAATGATAGCTGCAACTTTTTTCTGAGAAAACTGATAAACACCACAGGCAATCATATTTTAAAATATATATAGAACCTGAGTATTAGGAAAGCTGGTAGGGTATTTGTCTCACACTCATCCTAACGGGTTCAATCCCTGGCATTCCACATGATACACTACAGGGGTGATTCCTGAGTACACAGCCAGGAGTAACCCCCATTGCAATATGTGGCCCCCAAACAAAAACAATCAACAAAATACCAGTAATAAGACCGAACAGACTTATAAATATAAGAACTATAAGTCAATATGTGATGCTTTGGCTGCTATGCTCATGGTGTCCTGATGTCTTCTCCAGATTTTGCCAGCTTCCTGGAGAAAAAGCCCTCCCTTCATGGAGAAGCTGATGTTCTGTGGTAAATTCCAAATCTCAACTCTGCAGTTTTTTGCTTCGGTTCTCCCAAACCTCAGTAATGAGTAGTCTTCCTAATTTTACTGCACACTGAATTGTTTTTTTATAGTCTAGTAATGTGAATTTTCATCATGTAAATCAGACTGTAATTGTATGCAGTTAAATTAAGTTGTAAATTAAATAAATCCCTTCACCCAGGAAAGAACACAAAAAGATCAAAGCATGTATTACACTGGCTTCTAATTTATCATTCCTCACTTAGGAGTCTGGAAAACAGGATC
Source organism: Suncus etruscus (assembly GCF_024139225.1). Taxonomy (NCBI): domain Eukaryota; kingdom Metazoa; phylum Chordata; class Mammalia; order Eulipotyphla; family Soricidae; genus Suncus; species Suncus etruscus. The sequence continues at coordinate 121,466,999 of NC_064868.1, forward strand.
CTCTCAGGTTACTGATCTTTCAGTGTGGGGGTGCTGCCACACCCTAGTTGAAGTGAGTAAACTTTATTTTGCTGTGATGCCAGATAATGGTTTAGATTTTGGACTAAAATGCAGTGGTATTGCCTATGGACCCTCTAAGGTAAGAAAAGGTTTTGTAGCATCACATCATTAAGCCTGGGCCAGGAGACTAGTTAATTCAGTGGATGAGATGGAAATATTGGAATAAACAGCTATTACCAGTTGATAGTTTTGAAGTGGTCAAGAATGGCACCAGCTCTGAAAATGCCTAAAGGGGAATTAGGATAATAAATTATATCAGTACATCTCTTTGAGGGAATAAAGATTAAAGACAGACAGTATTTTTAATAACTAAAACCCAACAACAAACATGTATATAATCATGGTAAATATATTTAAATATATTAAATATAGTTAAAATATATTTAAATGTAAATATATTTAAAATGGCAGACAGGTTGAGGAGAAAGGTCAAATGGGAAGGTAACAGGACTCTGAATTCAGACTGCTGGTGCTAATATAGAAAATTGCTTTGTCTCTTCTCTTTTTCATAGAGGAAGTAATGACTAAGCCCCAATATACTTGTCCCACAATGCAGGCCCTATAATATTTAAGGAGTTGAGCTAGGCTAGATTAACATAGATTGGCAATTCAATTGATAAATATCTTCCAACCCTTTATCCTATAATGACTCCTTGATTCTCAAACATAAATATGGAACATACAAAGTAGTCCAGGTTTTCATTCTGTGGGGCTATAAGCATTCTGAATCTTTGTAATATTTTTTATCTTATTCCTGTTTGATTTTCTTAAACCTGTGTGAAAACCTTGCTTCAACCCTGTACACCCAGCCTGGTTCCCTTCAATATTTGGTTTGAATGGCAGCAAGCAAAGTGAAACCAAGAGAGTAAGTAGCGTCACCAAAAATTAAAGACCAGATCAGGCACTTGGCATGAAATGGTCCGCACATTCCTGTGGCACCCCAGCTTTGCATCTCCAGCCCTCTCTGATGCTGTGCAAAGAGAATGTGATGTTAGTCTTGCATCTCCTGCCCCCACTCTCGCTCAATAAAAGAACGTGCTCTGATAAAACTTAACCATGATGAGGGAAAGGTACAGGTGTGTGTCTAGTGTGGGCATGTTAAAAAAAAAAACAGGATGTTAACCAACTGCACCAGCAGCTTAGAAAAACAGGACATAGCTAAGATAAAGAAAGTAGGCTGCTCCCCTTAATAGTTGACAAGTTCAGCTGACATTGTCTTTTGTTTTGTTTTGTTCTTTGGGCCACACCCGTTTGATGCTCAGGTGTTACTCCTGGCTAAGTTCTCAGAAATTGCCCCTGGCTTGGGGGGGACCAAATGGGAAGCCGGGGGATCAAACCACAGTCCTTCCTTGGCTAGTGCTTGCAAGGCAGACACCTTACCTCTAGCGCCACCTCACTACAGACATTGTCTTTTTTTTTTTTTTTGGTTTTTGGTTTTTGGGTCATACCCGGTAGTGCTCAGGGGTTACTCCTGGTTCCATGCTCAGAAATTGCTCCTGGCAGGCTCGGGGACCATATGGGATGCCGGGATTCGAAAAATGACCTTCTGTGTGAAAGGCAAACACCTTACCTCCATGCTATCTCTCCAGCCCTTGACATTGTCTTTTTATAGAATTATCCCTTTTGGTCAGATCCAGCCACCTATACCCTACTTTACTCATTAAAGATGAAACTGCTCTGACAGGACATCTGCAGTATCTGTGTGCGTGTTTTCTCACATTGCAGCCAAGGATCTTTCCATCCTTCTAACCTCCCTTAGGAGGAGCATTGCTATCGAGGCTTTTGAGTTCCTGAGTTTTCTGATTACCCCCTTGCTGGCAGAATTGGTGTCAGGACTCTCAGAAGGGCAGCATCAAATTCCATCTGCCACGAGGCCATATAAAAGATAACCTCTACCATATATAAATATACTTAAAATAAAGCAGAGAGGAAGGAGAAACTATCCTAGAAATCAAGTTTTTTTTTACTAAAATATAGAAAATTCCCTAATAAAACTCACTTGCTCAAACTAAGGTTTAATTGTATCAGGCATAAAGTTAATTTGTACGACCAGGAGCCAACAAGTTGAATTCAAGAAAGTCAAATTAGTTATAAACTAAATAAATTCTATTTTTCTACATAATGACATATTAAGTGTGAGGTGATATTTTTAATATTTCTTTTGAAAAATAAAATATGAAACTGTAACATGTAAACCATACCTTTCAGTGATTTTTCAAATGGCAATTTTTGCTTCTCAGCAAAAATGAGGAGGAAGATTCTAATAAAATGAAAGGAAGATTTTATTCTAATAAAATGAGGAAGATGGCAGGAATTTTAATTCTAGTTATGCCAACCCATTGATTTATATTTAAATAAAAGCTGAGGGGGAAATGATAGCACAGCAGTAGGGAGTTTGTTTTGCATGTGGCCAACCCAGGAAGGAGCCTGGTTCGATCCCCAACATCCCATATGATTCTACGAGCCTGCCTGGAGCTATTTCTGAGTACAAAGTCAGGAGTAACCCCTGAACACCATTGCTATGACCCCGAAAACAAAAATAAAAAGAAAAGAAACCTGAGTTGGCAAATGGAATTGAGGTTATGAAATTTTAATAAAATTGTATAGAGATTGCTTAGGACTCAAGTACCTACATGATTTCCCCCCACACTTTTGAAGTGATAACAAAGAGAAGAAAATGCAAAAATTCGTATATGGTATATCAATATCATTATGTATATGAAAAGAGAAGCATATTCAAAGAGATATTTTTACTTTAGTAAATATAGTTAGGGTGCAGACATGTTAATAGTGAAGTGCACATTTTAATGGTAGATGGATGATGATTATGAACCATTTATTTAATGCAAGCTATTTAATTTGCAATTTTTATTTAAAATTACAAAGTTGTTCATGGCTATATCTCAGTCTTCCATGCACACTACATTTCATCCATGAATGTTTCCCACCACAAATGTTCCCAGTTTTCCTCCCCACCTCCCTCCTGCCTGCCTAGTAATGCGTTTAACATATACAAATAGGTGGCTGGAGTGATAGCGCAGTGGTAGGGCTTTTACCTTTCACGCAGCTATCCCAAGACAAACTTGGTTCGATCCCCGGCATCCCATATGGTCCCCCATGTCTGCCAGGAGAGATTTCTGAGCACAGAGCCAGGAATAACCCCTGACTGTGGATGGTTGTAGCCCAAAAACCAAAAAAAAAAAAAAAAGACACATAATAAGCCAAAGAAGAAGCAGAAACCAGAGCAGAAGAAACAGTAGCAAAATAAACAGCTGCAAAATAATTAGAAGCAGAAGTATAAACAGCAGAAGTAGCAAAAGCAAGCAGAAAAGCTGAAGAAATAATATCAGAAGCAGAAGGAATAGAAGAAGCAGAAAACTAAAAATGGAAGAAGCAGAATACACAGAAGTCACAGAAGCAGAAGCAGCAGATGCAGAAAAAGCAGCAGCAACAGTATAATAATAATAATAATAATAATAATAACAATAACAATAATGATAATATGAAGAAGCAAAGGCAGAGCAGAAGTAGAGCAAAAAGTAGAGCAAGTAAAAGAGGAAGAAGAGGAAGAAGGCGGAGAATAAAAAGAGAAAAAATAGAATAATAAAAAGAGGAAGAATAAGAAGAGGAAGAAGAGGAAGAAAAGAATATTAATCATAAGCAGCTTAAAAGAGTGGGTGTCCCATACACATCTGAATGCTTGTAATTTTTTGCACAGACATAATCTATTAATGGCAAGTTACAATATTTTTCTATGTGCTCTTTTTACTTTGTTTGCTCTGTCAAACAAGTTGTGAATAAAATAGCTGATAGACCATAAGATCATATTTTGTATAAACTTATGTATTGTGACTTAATAGTCACATTTTATATGTGGGTTACATAATTATTCAAAAGACACTTTCAAAATATGAATTCTAAAGGTATTTTCAAACTACAACAAAATAGTTGAAAATGTGTATTTTTGAAATTTCAGTATAGATTTTCACTTGAAGTACACTTTCTTTGTATTTTTAATAATGTTTATTTAAAATAGCACATGACATTATTAAAAAGTTTAAACACTAATACCTGTAGCTACACCAGTGTAACAAAATTTATAATTTTTTATTGGACCATACAGTGCTCAAATCTTACTCCTGGCTCTGTGATCAGGGAATAGCTCTGGTGGGGCTTGGCAACCAGTTGTGGTGTCAAGTATCCAACCTAGTTCTATCATGTCCAGAGCAAATACCCTGCCCACCATACCATCTCTCTGGCTCCACAAAATTAATATTTTATGTACTATTTTATTGTATAATTATTTCTCCATAATACAGAATTGTTAGTAGTAGACTTTGCACAATAAAAATATCTGATACATTCTTGGAAGCAGTGACTGAAAAATTCTATTACCAAAGTCATTTGAGAATTATAAACTATAGAAAATGAGAATTATTATGGTTATTCTGCTAGAAAACAGGCCTGATCCCAAGAGAAAGCTTTATTGAAATTGGATTCTGGGTGGGCATTAAGAGATTAGGATGCCAACTCCCAAAGAGCTGGGCCATATACATGTTCGGGTCCAACAGAAAAAGGGGGTGGGATTCTCACACAACTTGCTGAATGGATATGGAGAAGGGGCTGCTGCATTTCAACTTCTGTTGCTTATAATGTTCTGCAGGTGGTCAAATTTGTTTCCTCAGCCAGTCCTGCCTTAAAATCACATTGTAATAATAATGTTACAGTGTTGGAAGCAGTGTGGATAATGTGCAGGAAAAAACAACTTGAGTTGCCAGTTTTTTTCCTAACCAAAGATATTTTCATTAGTGACATCACAAGATATCTAGAGTCCTATTGTGTTGTCTTTGATCTTCTAAAGAATCAACTTATTTTTGGTAAAAAAGGTAAGAAAAAAAAGCTGAAATAACCCCTATTTTCTTGGTTTCGTATATTTACACGCTAGTGTTTAATTTTCTTCTTTCATCCTGTTAGTTATAGAAAGATTTCAGGTTTCAGGAATGATCATCGCTGAAGAGATTAAGGCCACAAAAATGTATCTGTCAAGATTAGTGGGGTATTATATGCCACAGAAGAAAACAAGGAACTTGTACTTGAGAACACAGTGAGCGAGCAGGCTTTGTGGTTGTCAAGTGGATAAGCCAGTCTCCCTGCAGGAAGTTGATTGATTTTGAACAATTCCTTACTAGGCAGGAAACTAAAGCCCAAATCAGGAAAAAAAAAAAAACAAGAGTAGTGTTTAGTTCCCTTGATAAAGAGATTTGTTCGCCTTGGAAATTTATCCAAAAAACCAGAATAATCTTGTGATATTGTGATTAGGTAGTGATCTTGTGATTAGGCCATTGGTGGCCCCTCCTAGGTTGACCTGATGTTAACGAAACACATAATATAAGGCTTTAATAAAAAAGAATCATTGAAAATTTAGAACTTTGTTTAGAAGTGACATATTAATGAAACATTTAAAAGTAATGAAAAAGGAAGGAGCTTTATAAACCCTGAATACGGAGACAAATCCTTATTTTTTTGTTAAAGCACTGTGATTTACAAAGTCATATGTTGAATTTCAGACAACTGATTCTAGCACCAATCACCAAGCCCATTACAGTGTCAAATTCCATCTACCAACACTTCAAAGTTCCCTTTCATACCAGCCCTGCCCTGTCTTCCAGCCTGCCATCTTGACAGATACCTTTTAAGTTCAGTTGTTCAAGTTTGGGTTTCATGATTTCAGTGATGCTGACACTTCCTTGAGTATGTAGGTCTATTATTTCCTAACACCACTAGTATACCTTTGTCCCCCTGAACCCTAACCCCTGCTATTGTTAGAATGTAAGTTTAGAACTAAGTTTGGTTTAGAATTAACTGCTTGTTATGCTTCTGTAACCTAGCTTTGCTATAGACATAACTGCAGCCATGGCAGGCTTCAGATATGTGGCAGATCCCAGAATAGCCAGTTCTAGGAACTTCAAGGGCATATACCAGGACAGTTAGATAAAATACCAACACCCATGGGCCTGCGGGAGATAAACCTTATGTAACAGCATGTCACCTGGTGGGCTACTGAGCCTCTTCTCTTCTACTTTACCCAACAAGTTTAAACCTGGCTGATGCAACATGCAATATAGTAGTAGAGTTCCTGTTACCCTAAATTTCTACAAGGGTTTGCATGGTTACTCTTTTAAATTTCAGCATTCTAATAGGTGTATAGGAGATTCTCATTTTCACTCTTGAGTCCCCTCATGATAATGATGTTTAAAAAAACTGTTCTATGTGCTTATTTGTCTTCCAACTATCTTCTTTGGTATGCATCTGTTCAAATATTTTGCCATTTGTCCATTTGGGTGTTTATTTCTTTATTGCTCAATTTTTGTAGTTTTCATATATAGCATGTATCTACATGATTACATGGATTCTTTTAGGTCACTAAAATAAAAAGCCAGCTAATTAAAACAATGTAACCCTTATATTATTGTGACTTTTTTTCTAGAATTTTAGTTCTTTATCTCATCTTCCTCTCTCCAAGGTTTCATATATTTCAAAGTGTGATTGTTGAAATTCATGGCACAGTTTTAAACAGATGTATGTTTCCTCTTACAATACTTCACCCTAAGTGTTTGAAGTTTCAGCTCTATTTGCATCTATTTTATTTTTTATTTTGTTCTGTTTTGTTTGGTTTTGGTTTTGGTTTTGGATTCACCAGGTGGTGCTTGGGGACTATTCCTTTCTGTGCTTGGGAGTCACTCCACACGGTACTCAGCAAACCATATGGTGCCAGGGATCAAACTGAGAGCTTCTGCGTGCAAAGCCTGCAGCCCAGCCCCTCGAGCTATCCCCATATGCTGAAATATTCATCCTTAATTATAATGCTGAGGAGTTGTTTTTCTTATTTTGAACACCATTTGCAACAGGCTTATCTTAAACCTAAATGTGTTTCATTTAGTGTGTAAATGAAACTGTAGGCCTTTAGAGTTTGGGCTTTATGTTTATTGTGTTTTTTATATATTTGTATCACCTAATAAAATAAAAGTTCATAAAATTTTTCTTATGCATATTATTAGGTTCAAAGTTATACATCAATGAGATCTTAAATTGATAAAGTATGAATTTGTATAGAGTAATTTTCTATAAAATACGAACTACATTAGTAATTTTAAAAAAGAAAAATATATTTTGTTGTGCATAACAGATGCCAAGCTGAAAGATGGTATTACAAATAGCTTGATATAATAGAATATTCTTATCAAATATTTCCCAGGTCAATTTAGTAAAATTATGTGTGTACACTATATATATACTATACAGATTAATGCTTTAATCTTATTTTCTTTTGTAATCTTTGTATCCATGTCTAAAAATGGATTTTAAAAAAGCCTGCTGGTGCAGGCTTTTCTGACTATAGCTCCAAATACCTGTTTTCTATTGGATGGTGACTAAACTCATCAACCAACTAAAGACATTGAATTTCTTTAGGCTCCAGGACAGGTATAGGACAAAGGTCTCCTTTCTCCATGAGTTTTGGGCAGAAAAGATGGTCTGAATGCTATATTCAAAATGACTATTAAACTTAAACCACCCATCCTGTGGCCTCTATCGGAGGGAGGTTGTCAGGTTCATGAACAAACAAAGGGGAGTGGATTCACACTTTTGAAGAGTTGAGGTTTGTAGTCCTGATGTGCTAAGGAGAAGCTGTGAGACATTCTGTATGATTTGACATCAAGAAAGTTTGTATTTGGAACATGTTGGCCTGGCCAATGCACTTAGCTGAGAGGCAGATCCCTTCCCCATTGTCACTTCCTTTAGCACTACCTGTGTGTTCTACACTCTCCCCAGTTTTACTCCTGTTACTTCTTGGCAGCCCATTTGTCTCTTTTCTCCCACCTACTGCTTGATAACTCTTAGGATTTAGTTAACAAGTGTGGGACCTTGGGCATTCTGCTTTCTCTGTGAAAGTTTCTGCTTCTGCTTTCCCTGTGAAAGTTTCTGTTTTTTGCTAAACTGCTTATTAACTTCTGTACTCTCTTTGTCAGCTTGTATACCTATAGGAATATGACCTTCGGATAAAAGTTGGAGACAAAGGGAGACCACCGGTCAGGACCAGGTGGCCAGGATATGTGGGTGTAGGATGGGAGAGATAGATAAAGGGGAACATTTATGTCAATGTCTGTTACCATGGGATCAAGCTGTCTGAATTTTAACATTAAGTGGGACACAATGGAACAGAAGATGTATTCTTTGAAAATGTGGCAGGTGCCAATAGGAAAGTAACTGGGTGGGTGTAGATTGATGCTGAATGTCTATATAACCTGAGTGGCATAGTGACTCGTGATACTTGACTGGAAACCTGCTGTCAGTTGAAGTCTTGGACCCTTGCTGGCGAAGAAAATAAACAGCCTATGCGTTTTGCATTCTCATGTCTTTGTCTGAGCTTATGAACCACTTCTCTCTCGAACCCGTGCCCAATACAAGTACTCTCACTGTAAGTTTGATTCTTTAATTTTCCTTTGAAGGTAGTATTTCCAGATAAAATACAAGACATTGAATTAAATCTAAATATCAGATAAACAGCATATTGCTTTAATATATACATATATACCAAATAGCTAATTTTGTTTTTGTTCCCTCAAGTTGACAACACTTGAGGAAGATTGACTTTTATTTTCCTTCTGGAGTAAATACAGATTATTTAGGCAGTGATGAGCAGTTGGACCATTACAAGGTGAAAAGACATCTAGGATCTGTGGATATAGATCCAAAAACAACCTTTAAAACCATTGACAAAAATAAAGTGTAGACATATCAGTTGGATATCACAAGATAAAGATATATTTAGAAACATTAATCATAACTTTGTTTTTGTTTCTGTTTTTTGTTTGTTTGTCTTTAGGCCACACCCAGTGACACTCAGGGGTTACTTCTGGCTATGTGCTCAGAAATCACTCCTGGCTTGGAAGACCATATGGGATGCCTGGAGATAGAACCGTGGTCCGTCCTAGGCTAGTGCAAGCAAAGCAGACACATTACCCCTTGTACCACCACTCTGGCCTCAACTTTGAAATATAAAATCTTTCTGTCTCCACAGCAACCTACTTCTGGGATGAGAAGCCTTATTTTATGCATGTTCAAAGGCCATACTATACAAACAACGGGCTTTGCAGCCAAAGAGGAAATTGCATGTCTATTCCTTCATGTGCCAGTCCTAGAACATCTGATTGTGAAGACTTTCTTATTTGTTTGCTTTTGTTTTGGGGCTATACCCAGTGGTTCTTACAGGTTACTCCTGGCTCTGCTCTCAGAAATCACTCCTGGCTCAGAGGACCCTATGGGATGCCAGGAATTGAACCCAGGTTTGTCCCAGGTAAGGCAAATGCCTTACCGCTGTGCTATCACTTCAGCCTCTTTGAAGATTTTATGTTTGATGTTCTCCACCCCTGGACTAACTGGTCTCTAAAGTCCTTTACCCATTACCAGTAGCATCATAGAGAAATCTGTTTTACATCCTAGCATCCAGATTTGGACTCCGTAAACTATTCTTCATTAATAAAAAATCAGGTTTCTTGGAGAGTAACTGGCACCAAATTCTGGGGCAGAAGAAAGCCAGGTGAGCCTAGAACATGTTTCCAGTCACAGACAGTGAAAATGCTTACTGGGGGAGATTAAAGACAAATAGGCCTGTAAAAGGTTATCAGCAAGCAAAGAGAGACATCCTGAGCATAAAACTATATCATCTGCCTAAAGAAAAGTCCATAAAAAGGAAATCAAGTATCAATAGAAAAGAAGAAAAAAGCAGCAGCTTATATAATTGGGAAAACCGAAAAAACAACAACTGAGTGTTCATTAAATATTGGTAAATGTATGTTACTGAAGATGTAAAGGCAACGCAAAATATGCTAAAAAGCTTATAGTGCCAGCAGAATTTCAAGTATTATCTATAGAAATGCTAAATTTTGATCCTGTTTATGCCATTCTATATGTAAAAAGTTAAAACATGTTATTTTTGTAACCATGGAGCTTAAATAAAGCAATTAAAATGTTAAAAAAAAACAAAAATGTTAATAAATGAGATGTATCATTAAATTAAGCATAAAAAGTTTTAGCTTTATTTAATTTCATTTTAGTTTTTGTTTTCAGCCATACCTGGTGGCACTCAGGGGTTACTCCTGGCTGTGCTCTGAGAAATCACTCTTGGGAGAATTGGGAACCATATGAGATGACGGGGATCAAACTAGGGTTAGCTACATACAAGGCAAAAGCTACCCTCTGTGCTATTGGTCTGGCTTCAAAGTTTAGCTTTAATTTTGAGAAAGATGTGGGAAAATGTAAAGGTAAACTTTTCTAAAAAGATAAGCATAGGATGTCATATGCAATTGGGCATAACACTTCAGATTACATATTATCAGTACTCAAAAATAGTATTTGATAATTTTAGCTTATATAAAGGTTTTAATAGAATATTTTAGTCAGGAAAATATCTGCTGGTAAGCTGCAGAGAGTAAGAATGTTTCATCCTTATGTCATCTAGTATGCCTCTTAACATCTCTCAGTAACTGAAAGAAATCAAGGACTTTCTGCTTACTGCCAGTCAAAAAGATGTTAAATTTGTTAAGATCACGAAAAACAAAGACAATGTGAAATCTACTCTTTGATTTGGTAGATACTATTAAATTTTAGTCACCATATAAGAGAAAGCAAAGACAACTAAAGGTATTCTTGTCACTGTCCTATATTAAAGGAACTGTAATGAAGAAGGGGTTTGAACTGTATGAAATGTTGAAAATTTTATTTTTTTTAAATGAGGTCTTTCTATAGTTTTCATTTTGGGATACCATATATAGAGTTTGCATGTTCAAGAGTGTCTTTTGCTGTTACTTCATCTAACCCTTGTGATTGTAGCTAGCATAAATCAATGTTTTTTGTGAGTCAACATTGCCTTATGGGTCCTGTGTATTTTTGACAAAATGGAAAGAAATCTTTGTATAGAGGTAGTCATATGTTTGCATAGTATCACTTCTTTTATTTTTATAAATAATATACTTATTTAAGCACCATGATTACAAACATGTTTGTAGTTGGGTTTCAATCATAAAAAGTACATCCCTTCACCAGTGCAAAGTTCCTACCACCAATGCCCCCTAAATCCCTTCCCCTCCCCCTGCCTGTATTTGAGACAGGGACAGCCAAAAGTCATTTTCTTTGCTTGCATTTTTCCATAGATATTAATTTCAGCTTTGACTTGCTTCTAGTAAGAGTAAGAACAGTTTAGATCATAATATATGCTGTATTCTGAGATTATTAATTTACATGGGAAAATTGTGTATACTGAAATATAGATTACAACTTTATTTAAAAAATATTTCCTCCTGGAAATCAGATGAGTTACCTATAAGTTTGAGGATGAGGTCAGTGCCAGAATATGTTTGTGCCCTTATAATGAATACACTTAGGTAACATATATATGTGATTGTTAGATTAACTCTTTAGATAAGCTAAACTGCAAGAAAATACCTCTCAATAGGAAAATGGGGCTGGAGATATATCATAGATGTAAGGTGTTTGCCTTTCATGCAGAAGGACGGTGGTTCAAATCCTGGCATCCCATATGGCCCCCGTGCCTGCCAGGGGAGATTTTCTGAGCAAAGAGCCAGAAGTAACCCCTGAGCTCTGCCAGGTGTGACCCAAACCCCCAAATGCTATTATTTAGTTGTTGAAAGAAGAAACCTAAACTCGATTTACCTGAATGAAATTTTCTAGATTGTCACTAGTATTAGAAAAAAAATAAGGCACTATGACTTTGTATACATGGTTTTTCTTAATTTGTTCTTGGTTATATGAGGGAATATTAATTCTGTTTGACTTTTTGCTAATGTAAAATGTTAACTGACAATAGTTACTACAAATGAAGTCTATTTATATAGCCTTATGACAGATTTGTAGTACTTAATGTGAGCTTTCTATCATTCGAAATATACTTTGTATTACTTTAAGATATCAACAAGGAATACATGTGACTTGACATGAGATGTACACTTATATGCATCTTCTTGGCATAGAGCATAGAATGACTTTGAAATTTTTTTTGTTTGTTTTTGGGCCACACCCGGTGGTGCTCAGGGGTTACTCCTGGCTGTCTGCTCAGAAATAGCTCCTGGTCCTAGAGTTGGTCTTGTGCCAGGAAACTTCAGGGGTCGGGTCTCTCTGTATTTAGGCCAAGGTTATTTCTTTCCATGTCCCTCATATTTTGGTGGGCCTATGCAAACAACAATTGCCACTCTAACACCACTTTTACTGTGCTCCTTTGACTCTAATCCTTAAAAAGAACCCACTTAAAATTTGAGGTTAACTTAAGCTAATATGCATGTATATGGAAATGTAAAAAAATACTATGCCTGTAATGTTTAAGGAGTTACGTAAGTTTTATGGCTTTAGATTGCCTTGTGTGCTGTTAAGAAATATTATAATGTGTTACAATCTGGGGACTTGAGGGACAAAGTAATTGTACATGGATTCTGTCTTATTTATCTTAATGTTCTTTGGCTGAAATTTCAAAATTAAGATATCAGCAAGGGGACTTCTGAGAATTATGTTATGGGTGATTGTCCTTCCACTGTAACTTTACCTTGTCCTCTTTCTTTGCATCCTTGTTCTCATAATTAAAAATAAAACAATTAAAAAATTTCTCCTGGCAGGCACGGGGGACCATATGGGACACCGGGATTCGAACTAACCATCTTTGGTCCTGGATCGGCTGCTTGCAAGGTAAACTCCGCTGTGCTATCTCTCCGAGCCCGACTTTGAAATTAATATAATCGAAGTCACTTAAATCTTTTTAAGTTCTGGCAACAGCATTAGTCTTTAGGGAGCTGTGTTGTCCGTTCATAGGAAAAGCTTTCTCATGTTTGGAGAAGTGGCTTCATGATGATACAAAATTTTCTGGAATATTACTGAAATAATTTTAAAGTAAAATGAATGATAACACTGTTTACTTACAATCCCGAGTGTTTATCTCACTGACTTAATGGAGTAATTTTCAATGACAGCATGAAATACCTTATAATGTTGAGTGGAGGATACACCTTCTTACGCCTATTAGAAAAATGACTGCTGATGTAATTTGAACCCAAGAGATGGGAACATCACTTTAGATTGGAATTGAAAAGTGTAATTTTGGGCGAAAAGAGAAACATGGGAACATGTTAAAAATTTATTCTTGGGCCTGGAGATATTGCACAGTGGTGTTTGCCTTGCAAGCAGCTGATCCAGGATCAAAGGTGGTTGGTTCGAATCCCAGTGTCCCATATGGTCCCCCTTGCCTGCCAGGAGCTATTTCTGAGCAGACAGCCAGGAGTAACCCCTGAGTACCACCGGGTATGGCCCAAAAACAAAAACAAAAACAAACCAAAAAAACTCAAGAATTTATTCTAGGGGCCAGAGCGGTGATGCAAATGGTAGGGCATTTGTCTTGCACGTGCTGACCTAGGACAGACCATGGTTGGATCATCAGACTTCCCATATAGTCCCCCAAGTCAGGAGCAATTTATGAGCCCATAGCCAGGAGTAACCCTTGAGAGTCACTGGGAGTGGCCTAAAAACCAAAAAATTAATTTATTCTGTACTCTTTTCTTTATTGAGGTCAAAGTGAATTACAATTCTTTCACAGTAATATTTGAGGCACATAGTGACAATGAATGAGGAGCATTCCCACCACCAGTGTTGTCCTCCTGCCACTACTGTTCCCAGCATGCATCCCTCTTCCCCCTCCTCGATCCCCCATAATGCTAGTGCAACTGTTTTCCATATACAGCTTGATGTAGATTGGGTATCATTTTTGTTGTCATTGACTTTGAATTTTGTGTTCAAGTCTGATCATTTTTTATTTCCACCAAGTGGTCATACAACTATCTGGTCTTGGTACCATCCATTTTTCTCCCTCCAAATATGATCTGATCAATTCTTTTAACCTTAAATTTTCCTTTTGGACTATCCATTGAAAAAGTTCAAGTTGTTGCTAGTTCTGCCTCTCTCTTCTACACAGTTTCTTTTCCTTCCATGGATTTGTGAAATAAAGGGAAAGAAATTATTGCCCCACATTTGAAAAAAGTAAACTTCAGGGTATAAATAATTAGAAAGGGAATCAGCCATTTACTCTAGCTTGATGTAGGTGAAAAAAAAAACTACAAAACTCTGAAGGTTTAAATGTAGTATAAATCTGAGGATTCAGCTTAAATTTTACAGACATAAGAAGTCTATATTTTTCTACCTTTCCATGTGGAAAAGCTGTAACTATAGAATAACTGGACATTGAATAACTAGGATCATTCCTAGTGATGCTTGGAGCATCACTTGTAGCATGTGACCAGGCTCAACTACATGCAAGCAAGCACCTTACTTATTATCTCTCCAATCCCACACATTTGTTATCTGCATTTGATAGGATGGTTTTAGTTGTAAATCTGAGCAGGGGGGAGTGTAATTTAAACAATCTATCAGTTAAGTCAGACTATGTTTGAGTGTCAAATGTTCAAGTCTCACTTGAGTCATTATGTCTTCATTTTTTTTCATTGTTTTGAACTATACTCCCTTTGCTAAGGGTTTACTACTAACCCTGCTTAGGGATCACTTCTATAAGTGTTTGGGGACCATATTTACTGTCAGAGTTGAAAAGGGCCATCTGCATTCAAGGCAAGTGCTTTAACAAACCTTGTACTATCTCTGGGCCTAAGACTTAGGATCTTCTTAAAATATCACTATAGTTAATGGAAAATTGCAAATTCAGGCATCAGTATATGGACTGTATGAGAGAGTGATATGTATATGTATATAAGCAACTGTTCACAGCCTTTGCTCAAGTTTGGAATTAGATTCTTTCATTACTGCTATTTTCATAATTTTTTGTCCAATTTTTTTATCATGTGCTCTTTCTAATATATTTATTTAGGCACCATGGTTAGAAATATGAAATCAAGAGAAATTCCTAAAAGTCATAAAACTAATGATCTCATGTCACATGTGTTTGAGGATTATTACAGTAGAATTTTTTTTTTTGGTTTTTGGGGCCACACCCGTTTGATGCTCAGGGGTTACTTCTGGCTAAGCACTCAGAAACTGCCCCTGGCTTGGGGGAACCATATGGGACACCGGGGGATCGAACCACGGTCCTGATCCTTGGCTAGCGCATGCAAGGCAAACACCTTACTTCTAGAGCCACCTCACTGGTCCTGAGAATTTTATATTATGTACTCCTCACTTTTGTTTTTATTATCTTGAAATGGCTTTATAGTTATTTTTCAGTAAGTTGCATTCCATAAATAACAGCAAATTATGAACTTGTCATAAATCTTTTCATGTAATATAAAACAAAATAATGCTTGGGGAAGAGGAGATAGCATAGAGGTAGGGCATCTGCCTTGCATGCAGAAGGACAGTAGTTCAAATCGCAGCATCCCATATAGTCCCCGGAGCCTGCAGGGAGCGATTTCTGAGCTTAGAGCAAGGAGCAACCCCTGAGCGCTGCCGGGTGTGACCCAAAAACCCAAAAACCAAAAAAAAAAAAACAAACAAAATAGTTCTCATATCAAATTTTAAGAAGCCTAATGCATTTTTGACTGCATAGTACTGCATTAAGTGGCCAGGCACATATATTTAGTTCTGATGATATGGATGAGTTTGAGGAATTTATTGTTTTATCGGTGGGTGGGGGCAGCAGCATTCAGGGTATACTTTTAACTCGGTGATCAGGGATCATTCCTGATGATGCTTGGAGCATCATTTGTAGCATGGGACCAGGATCAACTACATGCAAGCAGTACCTTACCTATCTCTCCAATCCCACACATTTGACTATTTATACCTTTTCTTGGGTCAATTGGTCTATTGTGCCTATGTACCACATTTAAAGATCTTTTATGGTATATTTTACTTCTAGTTTAAAAATGGCGACTTAACCCATGCCTCCCTATTGTTAGTTTCTCTTTTATGGTTTTCAATCCCCCATAGAAAATACCTGCTTGTTTGTTTTCCATATATAATAATATGCCTTGGTGACTTATGCTTTTTTGTTCTTTTTTTTTTAATTATAAGCCACACTGAACTTGAAACTAGTAAGTGTATTTATGGCAGATTTAAGCCTAGTTGCAATATTTTTTGAAGCTTATTAGAACTGTATTAAAAGAAACTTTGGATTTCATCTCATATTGGAGTATTTGGCAAACAAATCACTTTCTAACATGTTGCTTTATAATCAATGAGTTATTATGTATTGTTGATTCCAGGAAAAGTTTGCAGCAATGATCAATGACAGTACTTGATTTTCATTCAATTTATCCATTTTAGGTGCATGTGTAACAATTTTTGTTCTATTTTATTAAACGAATGACTTTATTGTTTTAATATTTAATATTATATGTTTATTATATAATGACATTTTCTGTCTTACTAATAATTTTGGTTAGTTTATTTTGTTTAAGAAAAGTTATCACTGTCATTCTTTTGGTTTTCAGTGGCTTGAAATCTCATTCAGTATTTTTATTTTGCAATTCTTTGTTTCTTTGTTTTTTTTGTTTGTTTGTTTCTTTGTTTGTTTTTGGGTCACTCCCAGCAGCGCTCAGGAGTTACTCCTGGCTCTATGCTCAGAAATTGCCCCTTGCAGGCACGGGGTACCTTCTGGTATTCCCAGATTCGAACCACCATCCTTCTGCATGAAAGGCAAATGCCTTACCTCCATGCTATATCTCTGGCCCCAATTCTTTGTTTTGCTTTGTTTTTTTTTCCAATTCTTTTTTATTAAGAGCTGAAGGAAGTATTTTATAGTCAGTAAACAATTTAATTCTTTATATTTTATAGCATATATAATATTAATATTTTTTTGCTTTTTATTTATTTTTATTTTTTATTTTTTTCTTTATTATTATTTTTTATTTAAACACCTTTATTACATACATAATTGTGTTTTGGTTTCAGTCATGTAAAGAACACCACCCATCACCAGTGCAACATTCCCATCACCCAATGTCCCAAGTATCCCTCCTCCCCACCCGTCCCCTGCCTGTACTCTAAACATGTTCTCCATTTCCCTCATACATTCTCATTTTTAAGACAGTTCAAAATGTAGTTATTTCTCTTACTAAACTCATCACTCTTTGTGGTGAGCTTTCTGAGGTGAGCTGGAACTTCCAGCTCTTTTCTCTTTTGTGTCTGAAAATTATTATTGCAAGAATGTCTTTCATTTTTCTTAAAACCCATAGATGAGTGAGACCATTCTGCGTTTTTTTCTCTCTCTCTGACTTATTTCACTCAGCATAATAGATTCCGTGTACATCCATGTATAGGAAAATTTCATGACTTCATCTCTCCTGACAGCTGCATAATATTCCATTGTGTATATGTACCACAGTTTCTTTAGCCATTCATCTGTTGAAGGGCATCTTGGTTGTTTCTAGAGTCTTGCTATAGTAAATAGTGCTGCAATGAATATAGGTGTAAGGAAGGGGTTTTTGTATTGTATTTTTGTGTTCTTAGGGTATATTCCTAGGAGTGGTATAGCTGGATCGTATGGGAGCTCAATTTCCAGTTTTTGGAGGAATCTCCATATCGCTTTCCATAAAGGTTGAACTAGACGGCATTCCCACCAGCAGTGGATAAGAGTTCCTTTCTCTCCACATCCCCGCCAACACTGTTTGTTCTCATTCTTTGTGATGTGTGCCATTCTCTGTGGTGTGAGGTGGTATCTCATTGTTGTTTTGATTTGCATCTCCCTGATGATTAGTGATGTGGAGCACTTTTTCATGTGTCTTCTGGCCATTTGTATTTCTTCTTTGTCAAAGTGTCTGTTCATTTCTTCTCCCCATTTTTTGATGGGATTAGATGTTTTTTTCTTGTAAAGTTCTGTCAGTGCCTTGTATATTTTGGAGATTAGCCCCTTATCTGATGGGTATTGGGTGAATAGTTTCTCCCACTCAGTGGGTGGCTCTTGTATCCTGGGCACTATTTCCTTTGAGGTGCAGAAGCTTCTCAGCTTAATATATTCCCATCTGTTAATCTCTGCTTTCACTTGCTTGGAGAGTGCAGTTTCCTCCTTGAATATGCCTGTAATGTCCTGGAGTGTTTTTATATATTAAAATATAAATATCTGTAATATTTATATTAAGAACTTAACTTTTAATTTTTTTAACTTTTTAATTTTTTTAACATTTATTTCCACCTTGTCCACTTTGTGCTTTTTGATTGGTGAACTCATTTATTTACACCAAGGGCAATAATTCTTATATAGGGCTTGCAAATGTTGTTATTAAAATTTGTGTGACATTTTTGTAGTTCTTTTCCTTTGTGCATCATTTTGAATTTGCATTTTTATTGAATCGCCATGACTTTTAAAATACAGAATCACTAATGATTGAGTTTCAGTTTCAACACCAATCCCTTTACTGGTGACCACTGCCCTCCACTAATGTCCCCCAGTTTACCTTTCTCTCCCCAGCTTTCCTCAATAACAGGAACTTTATATCCACTTTCAGCTTTCTCTCCCTCAGAGTTACAACTTCCCTCCCCTAATGCCAAATTATATGCTTTCCTGATTTATCCTCACCCCAAGCAGCAAACTTTCTACTTTAAGTACACTAGTTTTCTTACTCATGGTTTTTCTATTGCCTTTGAGCATTTTTAATTCCCTTATAATACCTCATCTTACACATGAGAGGCATTCTATGTCTGTCATTCCTCTAACTTCACTCAGCATGATATTCTCTGCATAAATCCACTTATCAACAAATTGCATAACTTTATCTGTTCTTAAAGCTGAGTAGTATTCCATAGTATTCCATTCTGAATATTTACTATAGTTTCTTTATCCAGTCATCTGATCTTGGCATTTGGATTATTTCTAGATTTGGGCTTTTCTGAATAGTGCACTAAAGGTATGAGTGCAGATGTCTTTTCCGCATTCTACTTTGGGGCCCCTGGGGCATATTCCAAGCAGTGAAATTCCTGGTTTATATGGAACCAGTATTCCTAGATTATTTTGAATGTCCATATTTATTTTGTAAAAGGTGGCCAGTCAACATTCCTACCAGAATGAAAATGGTTCCCTTCCCTCACTCCCCACCCCATCCATACCAACATTGGTTGTTCTTTTTGATGTGTGCCACTCTCTGTGGAATGAAGTGATGTTACATTGTTATTTTGATTTGCTGAGGATCAGTGATGCAAGAGGTGCCTTTTGGCCCTTTAATCTTTCCTTTAAGGAAATTTCTGTTCAACTCTTGTACCCTTTTTTGATGGGGTTGGACATTTTTCTCTTGTAAAGTTCTACCAAACATCAGTTTGATAAAGATGTCTGAGAAGCTTTATAGGTGGTTAATGCAAGAAGCGTCTTCTGGGCTGCTATCTCCACACACTGAGCATGGCAGAGTTCTATGTTGCTTCTTCATTTTGTCTCTCTATTATACACTAAGGATGAGACTCTTCAACTTACTGTACATTTCCACTGCCAAGAGATCTCTAGGTAGAGCAGCTGGTTGGTACTCTGTTGAAAGTCTACAACTCAGCTTGTGATTACTTGCTGTTTAGATTTCCTTTCACTACCATGTTAGCACTGGTGCTATTGGCTAGGGCATTGTAGTTAGTCATCATGGTGACTAGGGTTCCACCACCTAAGATTGTCAATGGTTGCTGGGAACTTGGCACCAGTGCAAAACTTTTTGCCTGGCTGTGTGTTATGAATCTGCCATTCAAGTTTTTCTTTCCTGGTGATGGGGCCCAATTTCTTTCTCTGCCCCATGGAGAAAGAAGAAGCTTTGTGGTAACCATGGGACTCACATAATAAATTTTACAACAAAATTGTTTACTTTTGAGCTGATGACAACTTGGATAGCATGCTAAAGTTTACCTTTCATGTGTACTTTTTACTTCTATGTTCTTTTGTTTTGTTTCTTTTGTGACTCTTACTCCACCCCCTCAAGCAGTGCTAGAAGCGACTGGGGTTACAATTTAGTCATGCTCTGGAGGTCATTAAGTACTGAGGGTCACAGTGGTGCTCAGAACTATCTTCTCACCTCCTTCTTTTATTATTTTTTGTTTTGTTTCATTTTGGCTTTTGTTTCTGGGACACATCAAGTGCAGCTCAAGGCTTAGTCCTTCCTCAGGATCATTCCAGGTAGCACTTGGGGGAACATATGAGATGCTAAAAATTGAACTAGGAGCCAAATCCTAGTAAGGCAGTTTCCTTTCTCTCTGAACTATCTTTCCAGTCCATAGTTTCTTATTTATGATAAATGTATCAAATTAGAGAATCAAAGTAGATCTCTCATGTCTTTTCAAAAGGAGGGGCTATAGTAATTTATATTTCTATAATCATGACCTCTTCACAGAGAATTTTTTTCTGTGCATTCTCCTAGATTTTTTGCTATTGTTCCTGTTTTATGAAAGATGCATCTTGTTTTTCTAGGTAATTTGAATTTAACCAAATGCTTCAAAAGTTCAATATAGTTTTATAAATTTGTTGGTCATTAGAATTTCATCTACCATGAAATGTATTTTTCCAACCTTAGTACTTCTTATAATGAGTTCTGTGCTATTTTAATATTCAATTTATAGGAGCTCTTTGTATATTATAGATGTGAAAACTTGATCTGAATTTGTTAAAATATTTTCCCCAAGTCGTGCTTGCTTTCAAGATGGTTTATGCTAAATATTTTATCAGAGGCCAATAATTTTGTAAACAAAAAGTGATTATAGATAATATACAAATCTATAGATTTTCATTTTATTAGTAAGGAAAGATGCTATTCTACCTCTAAGTTGTAATATTTATTTCTTATTTTATAGCTAAGCTTTGAATTATTTAAAATTTATTTTTATTAACGTGTAACACTGGGATTAGTAATACTGGTGTTAAGTTTCTGTTATCTTCATAAAATAAGTGAGAAACTACTTTATACTAGATTATACAATAGTTTAACTTTTCACTTAAATTATTCTCTTCTGAATATATTATACATTGATATGTTTCAAGGTGAAAAATTATAAAGTAAAATGATAGGAAGGTCTCACTCACCCTGTCATTATCAAACTCTTCTCCACTGCACAATGCAATCCCTATAGTAAATGGGTTCTGTTATATAAATTCTTATAGTACATTTTATGCAAATACTGAAATACAAATATGTATTATCATATCTCTCATTTCTTTTTGTAGTTTTTTATTTGCTTGTTTTTGAACCACACCTGGCAGTAGTTTTCTTCTGGTTCTGAGCTCAGGGATAATTCCTAGTAGGTTCTGGGAACCCATAAAGCCTACTAAGGGACTGAATCTGGGCCTACTGCATGCTAGACAAATACTTTATCTGCTTTGTCATCACTACGACTCCCCTTTCAACCATGTATTACACAAAGGTAGAATATATATATATATATATATATTTTTTTTTTCTGAATAAATAAATTCACTGGGGAGGGACAGAAATATGTTTTCTTCGAATATGGAGCATCATAAACAGGTTACAAGTTTGCATCTATATCATCTTAAGTGTGCTTTTATTATTTGTCATTTAATAAATGATGAAGATTAGTTGATTTCTGTGCAAGGAAGTCTTTTTCACTTTCAACTTGCAGATAGTTGATCACATGTACATTATTACATCTGTTTGATCATAACATTTACATGCCAATAAAAATTATGCCTAGTTTTTAGTTATTGCAAAGACTTCTTTGAAAAATGAATGCATGCACATGGCATTTGCTTCTCTTGGCAGATTGGGGAATAAAATCCCTGAAGATTGTTCCTGAATCAATAAGCAAAGCATCTGTAATTTTGGTAGCAGGTGCCAAATTCTCTAGAGGAGTTGTATCACTTTGCATTCTCTATTATGAGCATACCTATTTTTCCACAGTCTGAAAAGTGCTGAAGCAGTGCTATCAATTTTTGTGAATGACAGATATTCTAAATTGCTGTTTTTCAGCTCTTTTAGCAGTTGCTAGAGAGACAAAATGATACAGGTCTAATCAGGTGTTCTTTCTCCTGAGCCTGACTAGAATAAGGGGAAAAAAGATAAGGGAGATGTTTTGTACATAAAGTAGGACACTTCTCTCACACAAGGAGCAATGGAATAGATATGTGCTTTTTCCAGAAGTTTGATTTATCTCTGGGAAGAAAAGATTGGAGATTGATTGGATGCTATCATAATCAGTTTTATAGAGGGGTCATATATTGGGTATTTTTTATTATTTTGTAGTGTTAGCTGTTTTTGGCTGGATAAATATTTTATTGCAACCTCTCTCTTTCAACAGGACTTGGGATATCTGGAGCCACTCTCGATGACTCTTGACTTAGAGGCTTGAGCCTGGTTGTTCATTGTTCAGGCCCTGGTGGTGGAGCACTGGGTCCATGCTCTGACAGTGCTATGGAGCACGCTATCAACTCAATGTCAATCTTTTCCTCTGTCCCCTCTTTCTCTAACTCCTTTGTTTTATCTACATCTCAATTTTTAGCCTTACTACTCAGTATTCTTCCTTAGAATAATCAAAATCTCCTTTCCATTGAACTCTTAAATGTTTCGTCTATAGGCATAAATCTAGACCTTGGAATTAAGCTGATGTACTGTATTCTGTTCCAACCTGAACTGAATTAGATTATCTCTTCCTGCAAGTTTGTTTGTTTGAGTCATATTTGGTACTCAGAGTTTAGTTCTGGCTCTCTGTGCAGGTGTCATTCTTGACAGTGCCTAGAGGGCCAAAGGCATTTCTGGGAGAGGGTATGGAACTGGAGTTAAGCAAAATATATTCTTTAAACTCTATATAAACCCCAATATAACTCTATATATTTTGCTTGATCCCCTATACTATCACCTGGGCCCCTCCTATCTGTTTTTGAAAAGTTGTATTCTTAATTAATTTTGAAGTATGGAAGTCACTGCTAGCTATTTTTTCTCTTAGATATTCATATCTAGCTACACATTTCTGACAATGAATCCTTCATGACTTTCTTTTCTCAATACCACTGAATGCATTCTAGTTTAGAGCCTTAACCTTAAAGCAAAGTCTACTGAAATAGCATTTTATTAGCCTCCACTTCTGTAACCTTTGCTCCTCATTCATTGCCACTTCTTAGAAGACTTTCCATTTTGTAGCCAAATTAATGATTCTAAAACAAATTTGAGAATGACTATTATCTTATAAAAACTCTTTATTAGGACTCTATCAATCATGCTCCCATCCAAGTCCAAAGTCATTGGGGTCATTCAAAGCCTTCATGAATTGCCTCCACACCACCCTTCAGCTGTACTTCCTGCCACAGTTTTCAATTACAATTTTATTTTTTATTTATTTATGTATGGTGCTAAGGAACAGCACATATTTATTTACATCCAGTAAATAACTAATTTGCGGGGGCACACCTGGCTGAGCTCAGGGTTACTCCTGTCTCTGTTGTCAGAAATCGCTCCTGCACCAGGAGACCATAAGGGATGATGGGATTTGAACCCCGGTCCATCCTGGGTTGGCTGTATGCAAGGCAAAAGCCCTACCACTGTGATATCTCTCGAGCCTCCCAGTAAATATTTTTAAATGACGGCTTTATTTTTTACCATAGAGGTGTTCAATGTAATATGAAATTTGACACCTTTAAATATTTGCTTATTCCATTCTGTTTGTTTGAAAGTTCCAATCACATTTTTAAATTTTTATAATTTGGAGGGGATTACACCTGGTTATTCTTGGAGATACCTCCTTGATTTGCAATCAGGGATTGCTTCTGGCAGTGCTCAGGAAAGGATATGGTATGCTAGGGATTGCACTGTGATTGTCTGTGTGCAAGGCTAACAACCCATGTGCTATACTATCACACCAGCCATATATTTTTCATTTTTAAAGACCAGGCTTAAATATGCTTTTAGTGATATGGAAAAAACCCTGCCCCTACTCATAATACTTCTGTATTCTCTGGTTTCCGATATTCCTGTTCTTACTTGCATGTACATTCTCTAGCAGAGAAAATGCTACTTTTGCCCCAACTATTATTCCAAACTCTAGTTATTGAAAATATTAATAAACAAGTTTGTGCTGTATTGTCATACAAATATTCCAGGCATATATATTTTTGTAAAGAAATCTTAAAAAAAAACTATGACAGAAATAGCATAGTGGTAGGGCTTTGCCTTGCATGCAGCCAACCCAGGACAGACTCGGGTTTGATCCCCAGCTTCCCATATAGTCCCCCTGAGCCTGCCAGGAGGAACCTATGATTGCCACCAGATGTGGCCCAAAAAACCAAAACAAAACAAAACAAAAAACTATGACAAGGCTCATTTAACATTGTTTACTTTATGTCCTTGCTGACCTTCATCTGCTGGATTACAATCAGCATCTAGAAGCCACTCTCCAAATATTTTGTTTTGTCCCCCATTTCTCAGACCAAAAATTCAATCCTCATGCTACTATCAGCCTGACCCTTTCTTCCATGATTATATCTCTCCCTCACCCCAGTAATGAAAAGGGCTCACTTTCTAAGTCTCATGCAATTAGGTTGCTGCCACCAAAATATTCTAGAACAGTCACTGCACTTTAAGGTCCATAACTTAGAAGCATCTTACCAAGTCATTGTCCCCCCACCCCCATGTAATAGATGGTATTTGGGGCTTCTGGTGTAAATATCATTTGTGGGAATTTATTCTACATATCACTCTATGGAAGGTGGAGGTGATTTATGACATGGTATAAAGTACTGGGCATGGTAACTAAATTTGTGCTTTGCTTGGGGGGGGCAAACATGGCAGTCTCAGGCAGTACTCCCAATGCAGTGCTTGGATACCCCATTATGCTTGGGGATCATATAGTGCTGGGGATTATACCCAGGCTTCTCTTATGCAAAACATATATTCCAACACTTTGAGTCATTTCTTTGGCTTCAAGTAGCTACCTTTTCTATGTACCTAGGGTTAGTTCTGACTCAGATTTATGAAGAATAGAAATAAGGAGACTGTGGTAGTATTCACTGAGCAGAAAATGACTTGTATGAAGGACATTATGGCAAGCATTCATTAAAGTTTTTAGGTACAGTTGAGGGTACAGCAAGTAGAAAGTGTAGCTGGTATTTGTTCCTGATTTTTACAATGCTCATGGCATAAAATTGAATCCTAGAATTTTTCCCTGTATTATTTTGTATGTCAAAGCTACATTAGTGAGAAGCATAGAGAGGTGATTTTTATTGGGATTGACTAGAAATCAGGTTAACATTTCTCAGTGTGTAAGAAACAGCCGTGTAAGCTTAAAAACCAGATGTTCTTTGTCTGTAATCTCTTTTCATTCTGTTCTAGTTGTTCCTCTGATTTCTCCCTTGTTTTCTTTTACCTTTATAACTTCAGTATATACCCTTACTGATGTTAAAAGATTTTGTTTGGCTTCATTACTGGTGTGACTAAATTGGATCCTGAATCTGTGATGGACTGTCGTAGCTGAACTCATCAGGAAGAAAATCTTGGAGAAGTTATTTACCAAATGACATGGCATTTTCGAAAAAAAAAGTTCTTGCCCTTCACAAAGTGAGCAGTCAGTATTTTTGTTTACTTACATCTATTAAATTTAGCCTCTGATAATATTCTGACTTTTTTGTTTTAGCTTCTCTTTGAACCAGAGGTTGCATGTGTCAGGATAGTCCTTAAAAATGATCATCTTTTGTCTGTGAGTTTCTGATTTCAAAGCCCTGCTGGCCCAGTAGATTTCCTGGGTTCAAAATAGGTGATGTTCCTTCAAGAATGAGAATTAAATAATACTGAACCTGCCCAAGAGAGCAGATAACCCATTATGCAGGATCTTTTCTCACTTTTCCCTACATTGCAAAAACCTATGGCCTCCTTTTCTCCAGTGTTCACTATATAATAGCATGAAGAGTCATGAATATTTTCTTTCCCATTTATTTGTTTCATAACTGAATATAATAAAATTACAGCGACTGATTTCAACTTCCGAATATATGGCTATCATGCGAAATTATAGATCTATTAACTTGATTCTGATTATTTCATTATGTATATCAAAATATCAAGTTTTATATCTAAAACATACCCCTATGTGTATATTGTTTTAGGGTAATACCCAGAAATTCTCTAGGGGTACTTTTTACTTGGTTCTGGGGATATTTTCTGGAGTTGATTAGGGTACCATGTTCAGAATTGAACCTGAGACGCTTGCATGTAAAGCATACATTCTTCTCTTTTAGATATCTTCCTAGTCTTAATAACTTTATTTTCATTTATAACACAATAAAACTGGGAAAAAGGATATTCAATCAAAAAATCACACTTTTTGTCATTGAGTTCCTTACTATAATTCATCAGTGACTTCCAGTCTCTACAAAGAGGATAAAATTAAAAAGCTCTTATAGAATAATTTATGTCCTGTCTAATGCTGCAATGACCACATATACCCAAGTATAATCTGACCCGAGTATAAACTGACTGCCTAATTTTACCCTAAAAACTGGGAATACTTAGTGATTCGAGTATAAGCCAAGGTGGAAAATGCAGCAGCCACTGATAAATTTCAAAAATAAAAATATATCCAAAGTAATTACAATAATCGAGGAATCAGTAGGTTAAATGTTTTTCAATATTTATTGCTAAAGAAAAACTAGCAACAATAACATTAAAACTTTAAATAAAGTGCAGGAAACTAGCTTAACAGATAATCAAGCTAAATCATAGAGGTTAAAATCCTTCAAAACTGGACTCTTCCTCCTCATCATCTGTATGTCCAAACAGAGCTTCAGCTGTATCTGATGTGAGGGGATCAGTGTAGACACTGAGTTGCAGATATCATCATCAGTGCTGTGAATCTCATCCAGAGTGCAGAAGATTGTGGGTTAAGTAGTTCAGTGTCATACAGTTCAGTTCAGCCACCTACCTCTTCAGCTCAGCCACAATTTGTGGACTGAGCTGAAGCACCGTCTCCTCCAGCAGACTGGAGGCAGAACACAACTGGAGACTACCAGTCATAAACCATGTTCGGGGTTTTCGGCACAAAATGTGCCATATATAATCGAGTATATATGGTATATCGAATAGTGTTCTTCAACATTTTTCCAGCACTGGCTCTTTCCAACCCTGTTTTCTTGTGATTTCCCCTTCCTAACGCTTGCCCCCTCAGTTTCATGTGGCTGCTCCAAATTTATGTAAGTTTAAGCTGTGGCCTCCTTGAGATATCCTGGAAGTCCATAGGGAACCATATGGCTTCTGAATGAGAAATGCTGTTACACTACAATTTCAGAGAATTGTTTGTAGATATCTGCCTACCTAATATAGTTATTGGACTCTAGTTGTTTTACTCCTGTCTCTGTAATATAATTGAGAAGCTCCTGAAAAGTATTTTAAGACTTAGTGAAGCTAAATCTATTGAATTTCCATGATTAATTCTCCCAACTAAATCAAGTTTTAGTTTCACACTTTTGAATTACTATCAGGCCTGCTTCTTACGTTTTTTCAATGCTTAATGTGCTATGGAATAACTGTTTACATGACTCTTTTGTCTTTGAAAGAAAGGTAAGCATTTCCTATATTTCTATTTCTGCTATAAGGTTTTCCTGTTCTGTGTTTATTCAATAAATGCTTGATAAATAAATAAAAATAAAATTAATACATTTAGCTAAATCTTATTCATGCAACATATGTTAAAGAATAGCTGTTGACATAGGAATAAGGCATATGGGAGATCTAGATGATAATTATAAAACTAGCTTACCTAATGAAATACTTTATTGTGCTAATATGATTACTTAGGGCAGAAATAATTTTAGCTATATTCAAGAATGCATTGATTGATTAAGGTGACTCAAGGGATATCTTGGTTGTAAATGTAGCATTTTCTTTTAGTATACTCAATTCTGGGTCAAATAAATTCACCTAATCAAAGTATCCATAATGTAGTACAATATCAGGCCAGGAATATTCTTTTCCTGAAGCTAGACTGTGCTGAACACAATTCAAATGCAATATCAATTGATGATGATTTGTGTCAAGATTACTATGTAATATGTTGTGAATGAATTATTAAATATCTATTGTAGGATACTTTATCAGTCATTTGATAGCAGTTAGCTATTAAAGTATGTCTTGTGGTAATCTAATTTGCATCATCAGGAAGCCTTCTACTTGAATATGAATTTTTGAAAATGTAGATTTAGTATGCAATAAAATAGAGTACCAATAGAGTTTATCTTAGAATTTAATAATGCTTAATATGAATAAATTAAATCCATATCTTTACTAGGATTCTATGTCAATCCACTAATATTGTACAGAATTGTATTACTGGTAGCATTTTACATTCATTTTCAAGCCAATATAGTACAAAAGAAAAAGTTAGTATTTTACCCAAAGTGTTATTTGGAATGATTAAACATCCACGCAAAGACTGGTTTTTGTTCTTTGTGATTTTTGCCAGTCTCTCTAGTGTGAGAAAACATATCATTGTTGTTATGATCCCTGGTGATTAGTGATGCAAAGCAGTTTTTCATGTGCCTGATGGCCATTTACATTTATTTTTATTTTT
Source organism: Suncus etruscus (assembly GCF_024139225.1). Taxonomy (NCBI): domain Eukaryota; kingdom Metazoa; phylum Chordata; class Mammalia; order Eulipotyphla; family Soricidae; genus Suncus; species Suncus etruscus. Next base: position 121,495,586 of record NC_064868.1, read on the forward strand.
ACTTTTTTGCCACACCAGGCAATTCTCAAGGGTTACCCCTGACTCTGCACTCAAGAATTACTCCTGGTGGTACTCAGGGGAAAATATGAGATGCCAGGGATACTACATATCGAAACCCAGTTGATTGCATGAGAGGAATATGCTCCTCCCACTGTTCTTGTCTAATTATTTTTATTTCTTCTATTAGAAAATTTTTGTTAATCTCTTCTCCCCATTTTTTTGATGAAGGTGGGTGTTTTATGATGTAGAGTTCAAATAGTGCCTTATGTATCTTTACTAGTAACCCCTGTCATGTAAGTGGTGAGTAAATAATTTCTCCCATTTCGTGGGTTGTCTTTGTATTCTGATCATAATTTCCTTGAGGTAAAAAAGCTAATTTTTTTGTATTAATGTAGTCCTGGGTCAGAAAGGTGGCACAAGTGGTAACGCGTCAGCCTTGCACATGCTAGCCTAGGACAAACAGAGGTTCAATCTGCCTGCAACCCATATGGTCCCCCAAGCAGGGAGTGATTTCTGAGCGCAGAGCCAAGAGTAATCCCTGAACGTCAGCGGGTGTGCCCCCCAATTAATGTAGTCCCATTTGTTCATATTTGCTCCCAATTATTTGGTTTGTGGTGTTTCTTCCTTAAAAATTTCTTTAGTGGCAATGCCATAGGGCCTATACACTACATTTTCTTCTGTGTAACTTAGGAATATATGTCTGATATCCAGGTCTTTAAGTCATTTTGCTTTGATTTTTGAAAATGGCATTAGAAAGAAGTCTGAGTTTATTTTTTTCTCATAACTAACCAATTTTCTCAGTACCACTTGTTTTGACTTTCTTCATTCTACTTCCTATAATTTATTCCTTTATTGAAGGTCAAATGATCCTATGCCCAAGATATTTAACTTCATTTTATTGATCTGAAGGTCTGTCTTTATTCCAATACCACATTGTTTGGTAGTAGAGTTTGAAATTAAGTAAGTTATGCCTCCCATCTTCATTTTTTGTGTGTGGTATTTATTGTTCAATATAAGTTTCAGGAGTGTTTGAACTCTGAGAAATATTAGCGGTATCCCTTTAGGGATTGCATTGCATCTGTACAATGCTTTAGGGAGTCTTGCAATTTTGATTATATTAATCCTCCAAATCCATGAGTAGGCAGTGTCTTTCCATTTCCTCCTGTCCTTTTTAAAATTTTTTTAAGTAGTGTCTTGGAATTTTTTGTGTGTAGGTCTTTCATCTCTTTTATTAAGATGATTTAATGATACTTGATTTTCTGAGGCACAATTTTGAATTAAATTGTTTTTAAGTCTCTCTCCTCATTCTTTATTTGCATTTCAGAAAGCCATGTTTTTTGCATATAAATTTTGTAGCTGCCATTTTACAATATAAGTCTATAGTTTCTAGACGTTTTTGGTAGACTACAATTTTCAAGATATAATGTCATGTCATCCACAAATAGAGTTTGACCATTTTTTTCTTTTCTACCTGGATGCCCTTAATATCTTTGTTTTGCTAATTGCTATATCAAATGCTTCCAGTACCATATTGAATAGAAGTGGTGACATTAGGCAAACCATTTATGCCTTATCTCAAAGGGAAAGATTTTAGTTTTTTTCCCATTCAGTAGAATATTTTTGAGGAATTTTGTTAAGTGGCTTTGATTATGTTGAGAAAGTTCCTTCAGGGGCTGGAGAGATAGCTCAGTGGTAGGACATTTGCCTTGCACGCAGCATATCCAGGACGGACAGTGGTTTGAATCCTAGCACCTCATATGCCTGGAAGGAGTGATTTCTGAGCACAGAGCCAGGAGTAACCCCTGGGTGCCACCAGGTGTGACCCAAAACAAACAAAACAAAAGTGAGAGAGAAAAGTTTCTTCAATTACTTATCAGGGAGATAACTGCTTCATAAACACTATTTGGATGTTTTTGTTTATTCTATTTCCTGAAATATGTCCAAAAAGGATTTGCAGCATATCTTCAAATTTTTGGAAGATCTCACTAGTAAATACATCTGGAGCTAAGCTTTTTCTTTTTCTTTTTTTTTTTTTTTTTTTTTTTTTTTGGTTTTTGGGCCACACCCGGTGACGCTCAGGGGTTACTCCTGGCTATGCGTTCAGAAGTCGCTCCTGGCTTGGGGGACCATATGGGACGCCGGGGGATCGAACCGCGGTCCGTCCTAGGCTAGCGCCGGTAAGGCAGGCACCTTACCTTTAGCGCCACCGCCCGGCCCCTGGAGCTAAGCTTTTTCATAGACTGTTGATTGCTGTTTTGAATCCTTGAAAGTGAGAAGTCTTTGAAAATGATAAGTTTGTTCAGTGTTTCAGGCCCTAAGTTTCTTGTTTCTTCCCTAAGAGGTTACAATAATCCAAGAATATATACATTTATTCTAGATTTTCTTGTTTCATGGCATAAAGACTCTAAAAGTAATCTCTGGTGATTCTTTGAGTTTCTGAGATACCTGTTGTGATGTCTCCCTTTTGATTTCTCAATTGGTTTATTAGGGTTTACTCTTCTTTGTTACACTTGCTAGTAGTTTATCTTTCATCCTCACTGTTTTGAGCTACTTCATTGGTATTTTTTGAGTTTAAATCGTGCATTCAATTTTTTATGTTTGCCCTTTTTACTAATGGATTCTTGCACAACTGTGAACGTTTTTCTTATCACAATTTTACTTATTTGCACAAATTCTGTTTGCACAAATTCTGATATGTTGTTTTCTCATTCTACTCTGATTTCAGGATCTTAGTTTTCTCTTTGATTCCCACTGTGAACTACCTCTTCAGCAATAAGTTATTTAATTTATTTATGTTTCACTGTTTATCCATTACTATTTATGATTGGCTTATTTTTTCAGTGCAGTATGACCTGAGAAGATAGTTGGTATGACATGCAAGGCAACCATCATACCCCTTATGCTATTGCTCCAGTCTTTGAGTCCCAGGTTTGATCATTGGCACCACATATGGATGCCCCCTCAAACACTGCCAGAATTGCCAGAAGGGACCTCTGAGTACCAAACTGGCATTGGGTGTCTAAAGGTGTGACTCCCCAAACAAACAAACACCCATATATTATTATATAATCCCATTTTCTATGGTGGCTGGAGAGATTGTTCATGGATAAATTGTTTATCTGCAAGTGGCTGACCTGAGTTCAATCCCCGGTATCCCATCTGAGAACCACAAGATATTATCCCTGAGCATGGAGCCAAGAGTAAGCCCTGAGCACCACCAGGTGTGATCCTAAAACTAAAATAAAAAATCTAGCTAGTCTATCCTGTCTGAGTGACATGAAAACATATATCAATTAAAAAGACTTGCGTGTGGATTTGGAGTGGGGCTTGGCAATCTCCAGTTATGCTTAGGGTTTCCTTTGAATTCTGTACTCAGGTGTCACGATTAGTACTTGGGGAACAATATAAAGTGCTGAAGCTCAAATCAGGTTCAGTCAAATGCAAATAGTAACTCAATTCCTGTACTAGTACTGAGATCCCCTATGTGGATTACTTTTAGTATTTTCTTTTGGGGTATTTTTGGAGGGGGGTGTTGGGTCACACCTGGCAGTGATCAGGGGTTATTCCTAGATCTGCACTCAGAAATCGCTTCTGGCAGACTCGGGGGACTATATGGGATGCTGGGATTCGAACCACAGTCTGTCCTGGATCAGCCATGTGCAAGGCAAATGTTCTACCGCTGTGCTATCCCACCGGCCCCCAAGGCTGCCTTTCATGCTCATATTAGGGCATTTGCTGTCTTCTTCACTGACTATGCATACCTCTTTTGCATAAGGACAGCTGAAATAGCTTTATATGCCATATAAGGTCATGTGTGATCTGATGGGTTTGTTTACACATCTTATTTTTATAAAGATATAAAATTTTCCTTGCATGCCTCTATAAAGGCATGTGTGATCTTACTGGTTATTTTACACACCTCATTTGGATGAGGGTAGATAGAAGTTTCTTGTATGCCTATATAAGGGTATGTGTGAACTTACTGGTTATTCTACACACATCATTTGCATAAAGGCAGGTAGAAGTTTCTTGCAATTGCATAACAACTGTTGTAATAGATTTGCATGTCCATATAAGGGCATTGTGATCTGATTGGTTAGTTTACACATTTTATTTCCATAAGTACCGATGAAATATTACTTGCATGCGTATATAAGGGCATGCATGACGCTATTGGTTATTCTACAAATATAATTTGCATAATAGCAGCTGAAGTTGTTTTTTGCATGCCTATATAAGGGCATGTGTGATTTAATTGGTTATGCAAAAAGTTCCTTTGCATAAAAGCAGCTGAAATTGACTTTCATGCCCGTGTAAGAGACATATGTGCTCTTATTGGCTATTTTATACACATTATTTGCAGAAGAGCAGAGAAAATTGACTTGAATGCCTGTAGAGGGCCATGTGTGATGTGATTGGTTAATTTACACATGCAATTTGCATAAAGATGATGGAATTATAATGCATGTCCAAATAAGGGCATGTGTGGTGTTGATTGGTTAGTTTACATACTTTATTTTCATAACTGAAGATGATGCATGCCTAAATCAGGACATATGTCATTTGATTGGTTCTTCTGTGCTCTATTTGCATAAAGGCTGTTATAAATGGTTTACACGCTCATAAAAAGGGATGTGCGATCTGGTTATTCCACAGACCTAATTTTCTTAAGGACACATGAAATTGTCTTGCAAGCCCAAAGAAGGATATTTATGTTCTGACAGGCTATTTAGCATATTTCATTTACATATAGGCTGCTGAGATGTCCTACACCTGACCATCCCATTATCACTCACACCCTTATTCATATGCATAACCAGAATGCTTATACCAATTGGATGACCTCAAGGTATAACCAATAGCAATGTACAAATGGAAACCCTTCTTCCTTTTTCTGCTTCTGCTGTCCCTGGTGTTGCTGCCTGCTTGCCCATAGGGAAATAGCAGCTTGAGCTGTTAAATAAAAAAGCCATAACAATAAAGAGCTCTAGTGTCAGCATGGAACCTTTACAAGAACCCAGAACAGGTCCCTAATAGCTGTAACACTGTCGCCACACACAAATTAATGTAAAGGTCAAGATGTATGTGCTTTGCATGCAGGAGGGCCAGATTAGTTGGTTGGTTGGTTGGCTGGTTGGTTGGTTGGTTGGTTGGTTTGGTTGGTTGATTTGGGTTTGATTTTTTGTTTCTGGGCCACACACAGAAGTGCTCAGGGCTTGCTCTTGGCTCTGCATTCAGAATCACTACTGGTGGGCTCAGTGGACCATATTGGTTACTCAGAATCACCTCCACTTGCTATCAACTCATCCTTCATCTCTAAGATTTTTTGATATTGTAATAGGTACATGTTATGTTTTATGTACTTGAATTATCTCAATAAACCAGACTGAAAAAATTAGACAAAGGAATCTCTGCCCCTGTGGAATGACCAATACTAGAAATCAATGTGTGAATTATCTCAGTGGAAACAGAGACTTACAGAAGTAACCACAAAGTCAAATACTACCTTTCTAATGCAATCTCTTTAGTTCTAGAAAGATAGAGAAACCTCTCTGCGTTTTATTTTCTCTGAAAGTGTAGGACTTACATGTACTTCTGATCATATGCATAAATATAATAGTGACGTCACTTTAATTTTAATAATTCGGATTAGTTTGAATTCACTCTAGATAATAACAATACATAGCAGTAAATATATACTTTTTGCATTTTACATATGTAAAATCATTTAATATATCATTTTATAGTTACTATCTCATTTATCATTATATTAATGTTGTATTCAAGGTAGGAAAAATAGCTTTGCTAGGTTTTAAAAATATTAAGCCCCCTAAGATCTGTGAATGTGAAGAAAGCCATATTTGGACCAGAAAAGAGTTGATGTGCTTTTTTATTTCAGAACTTTCTGTTATGTCTGTATGTGTGTTACTCCCGGGTCAGCAGTGTTAATGGAACATGGAACTTTGGGCCGCTACAAAGCAGGTGCTCCAGCCCTTTGTGCTATGTGTATCTCCTAAGAGCAATGGAGTTTTATAAATGTTACACAGTATGGGGAACGCTAGTGTTTTCATCTTTACGGTAATGTCACAGATTTAACATTTTGTTCCTGTTCTCTTGTTGATACAGCTGGTATAGTGATGAATGTAGGACTTGCATATTTTTTTAGTCCTTAGGCAAACCAGGTGCAGTCATTGTCAGGGTTCCAATTTTAGCCAAGGTGCAGAACCTCATAATTTAAGCCTTAAATTGTTATTAAAATGACAAAGCATGAGCACTACTGGTGTGTTTTCTCTCCACCTCCAAAACAGCAAAGGAAAATGGGAGAGAAATATGAACATCAGATTATGGGATACCATAATCTTATGCAAAACCATAAGATGAAGAGACTTACAATCAGAAAAGAGCTGAATATTTAGAGGCTGTTAGGTGCTATTGTTTTAGAAGTGGTTTAAAATAAATCATACCAGTTGAGGGTCTTGATGAAGAGGCAAGTAGATCAGTCTACGGTGCTGGATTCTGACAAGCTGATTAGGATTAAGACAGAAGTTACGGGCTATGGAAAATAAGGTTTTGTAGTCAAGATCACACATTCCTGAAGACTTAACAGAAAGTTTTGGTTGCAGCTTAGAGAAAAAGAGAATGGAGCAAGAATAGACACCATGCGCCTATTTGTATATTTTTGGAACTTTTTATTTAAAGTCCCTTGCCATTAAAATGCTCTTTGTCTTGTTATTGGTAGAAATTCTTTATATATTCTGAATATTAATCCCCAATGAAGTATTATTTGAAAATATTTAATCATATAAATTTTGATTTCATTCTATATGCACAAGATTTTCTAATTTTGGAAATTTCATGGATTATTTTACTTTTATTACCTTTTTGGTGTAATGTTCAAGAAGTTATTTTAAAATTCTATGTCTTGAAAATTTTTCCTTATGTTTTAATCCTAGAGTTCTGTGGAGAAAGCCTTTATATTTTTATTCATTTTGTTTACTTTGGGGGGCACATTTGTGGTGCTCCAGTATTATTCCTTGCCCAGTGCAAAAGGGTCAACTCAAGGGGACTCAGAGATCATATTTGATGTTCAGAATCAAACCCATGTTGGTATTGGCAGCAGCCACACCAGTTCCTACATTCTGTGTTGTTATTCAGCAACAGGTTTTTGTTCATTACAAATAAATATTCATGTGTGGTCCAGTCTTTCTTTTTCCTGTGTATTTTAGTGGTTTCTGTATCATTTGTTGAAGAAACTTTCCTTTTTCCTTTTGAATAGTTTAAGCAGGCTTGCCAAAAATTAATTGGACAAAATATATCAGGGTTTCCTTATGAATTCTGAATTATATTCCATTGGTGGATATGTCTATCTTTACATCATCATTTCACTATTTTCATTTGTATGGTACTTATTCTTAACTTCTTCTGTAGAAATCTTTAAATGCAGGAAGTGTGCGTTCTCTAATTTTTTCTCATTTTCTAAATTACTTTGGTTATTTAAGGTTCCTTAAGAGTTCATAGGAATTTTAAGATATATTTTAAAGGTTTCTTTCAAAAATGTCACTTAAGTTCTGATAAGAATCATAGCAGAATATAAAAATCACTTTTACATAGCATTACCATTTTAAGAATATCAGATTTTCTTATCCAAGTATGCAAATTGCATTTATATTTACTTAAATTTTATAATTATCATTTTACTTTAACTTTTGTTTTAATTCATGTATACTTCTATAATCTATAGAGCTTTCATATATATATATAATATATAAGACAAATTTATTAGTGAATAGAAATAAATTTATAAATTTAAAATTTGGGTGTTTTTCATTTCTTTTTTTAATGTCAGTTTGCTCATATTATAACTCTGCCATAAAGTGGTAAGGTGGAGACCGGAGCACTAGCACAGCTGTATGGCATTTGTCTTGCACATGGCTGAACCAGAAAGGGCCTGAGTTAGATCCTCAGCATCCGCCAAGCCTGCCAGGAGTGATTTCTGAGGGCAGAGCCAGGAATAACTCCTGAGTGCCGCCAGGTGTGCCCCAACTCCCTTCCAAAAGTGATAAAGTAGCTTGTAGTCTTTACCATTAAAATTTAATTGTGGGTAGGATGAACTATTCATATGGTAAATTTGAGGTTAGAATTATGCATTAAGTAATAGCATTAAATGATAGAATTTTAAATTCATAATAATAAAACTTGAAATGTGCAATAAGTAATACAGGGCAACATGGTTCATTTTACTGTCATTAGATGACTTCTCTGTATATCCTATAAGCAATGAGATGTCCTGTCTGAAACTACATGCCCTCTTCAATGTACACCACCAGCAATCTTGTTGCACACCGTAGAGACTCATAGTATCTTTCAGTCTTCCATTTCAGAAAAATGATGGTCATCTAAAACTCTTCATTTTCTTACTGTCTCTTGTCTTTTATCTGTTTATCATCTTCTCTTTTATCATACTGTTCCTACAATTCATTCAACTATATGAGAGGTAGACAGCTTACTCGGTGTTTATGGCTCTTAATCATCACTATTTCCTGTTAAGTGTTATATAGATTATTCTCAACTCTATTCTGCACAGTAGCAGCAATGCCTTAACTGGAAACACTGACACTACTATCTCTTCATTCAATATAACATCTCCTTTCCAATAGTTATCTTTCTATAAGTAGCATAAATATGATTCAGGGATATTAGATGTGAAAATGAACACTTGAGTGTTCATGTTTAAATATTTCCTCATTATTGTTCTTATGCATACATATATCCAAGTACTTCTAATAGTTTTTCTTTATTTTAATTAATTTATTTAAATTAAATGCATCACATAGTTGACATATCTGATCATAATATATTTGTTTCAAGATGACCAAAAGCAAAGTTATTATTAAAATAAAAAAATAGAAAGAAAAACTGAGAAAATGGAAGAGAAAGAAAGAACTTTCAGCAGCAAGTATATTTGAAAAATTATTGTATCACCAATGAACTCATTAAAGCAATAGCAGGTTTATTAAGCTCTTCATTTTTTTCTTTTGTTAAAGGATAAGAGTTAAAGAAATACAGTAAAAAAGAGGTGAGAGTGGCAATTGTCGCTGTTTGCATAGGCCCAGCGAAATATGGGGGAAATAGAAAGAAAAAGCCTTGGCCTAAATACAAGGAGACCTTACCCCTGAAGTATTCTGGCATAAGAGCAACTTTGCTAAGGATATACCCTAGGAACACAAGAATACAATACAAAAATCCCTTCCTCACAGCTATATTCATTGCAACACTATTAACAATAGCCAGACTTTGGGAACAACCAAGATGCCCTTCAACATATCAGTGGCAAAAGAAACAGTGGTACATATACACAATGAAATATTATGAAACCGTCAGGAGAGATGAAGCCTTGAAATTTTCCTATACATGGATGTACATGGAATCTATTATGCTGAGAGAAATAAGCCAGAGGGAGAGGGATAGAAGCAGAATAGTCTCACTCATCGATGGGTTTTAAGAAAAATAAAAGACATTTTTGCAATAATTCTTAGAGACAAAACAGAGGAGGGCTGGAAGGTCAGCTCAAGACATGAAGCTCACCACAAAGAGTGATGAATGCAGTTAGAGAAATAACTATATTGAGAATTATCGTAATAATGTGAATGAATGAGGGAAATAGAAAGCCTGTCTAGAGTACAGGTCATGTAGTTTGGCAAGGAGGATATTTGGGACATTGTTGAAGGGAATGTTGCACCGGTGAAGGGGGATGTTCTTTACATGACTGAACCCCAACTAAAATCATATTTGTAATCAAGGTGTTTAAATAAAGATATTAATAAAAAAAGACCAATTCTGGGCTCCAGGCATACTAGGTCATCTTACCCTGAGTCATTCTCTGTGATCCCAGTAGAATTTTTTTCATGCAATCACTGTTGTTGGTGTCAGGTTTCTGGTTTCTATGTATATCCTACATAGAAGTAAGGATGATGTGGAGAGTCCTCTAATTTCACCTGTACTTCTAATATTTAATAGTTGAATAAACATTGGAGGTGAGGTGATGCCAAATGACTTTTTAGCACATTATAAATAGGAACACAAAGCAATAAAACATTTACTTTATGATCTCTTTAGTTGCTTATTCAGGTCATATTCTGCCAAGAAATTTGTTGGGGTAGAGGTGGTAGTGAAGAGGTAGAATTAAGGATTTAGTTCATACAGTTGTATATCTATCATGATTTTCTGAATTTTGCTTTTAACCACTTACTGGCATTACAATTCAAATTCTTTTTTTATTTTTTTTATTTAACCAACTTTATTACATACATGATTGTATTTGCGTTTCAGTCATGTAAAGAACACCGCCCATCACCAGTGCACATTCCCATCACCAATGTCCAAAATCTCCCTCCTCCCCACCAAACCCCTGCCTGTACTCTAGACAGGCTTTCTATTTCCCTCATACATTCTCATTATTAGGATAGTTCAAAACGTAGTTATTTCTCTAACTAAACTCATCCTTGTTTGTGGTGAGCTTCATGAGGTGAGCTGTGACTTCCAGCTTTTTTCTCTTTTGTGCCTGAAAATTATTATTGCAAAAATGTCTTTCACTTTTCTTAAAACCCATAGATCAGTGAGACCATTCTGCGTTTTTCTCTCTCTCTCTGACTTATTTCACTCAGCATAATAGATTCCATGTATAGGACTAAGTCTAGAAATAATATTTTCACAAATTAAAAGTTTTATCCATCTCATTGTTCAAACTTTGAAATTTGTGAGGCACTTTTACTATACCTAAGTTGTCAGTCAGTTATCAGGACAGATTTAGCTGACATTGCCAAGACAGTGAAACCAAGGTCACATAGTAGAGGGAAAGCCCTTTTAATGTTAAAACATAGATTCTAAACTTGTCATGGTTTCAGAATATCTACTAAATAAAACTAGTCTTTAAGCTTCTCATCTAAATTTCTTTTTATTTAAAAACCATGTTTACAGGGTTATTCATAATACAGTTTTTTCACAGATAAAGTTGTTCAATATTGAGTTGCAGTCTCTATAACAACCTTCACTAGTGGGCATTTCCCACCACCAATGTTAAAAGTTTCTCTCTCACCCTCCCTTGTACCCTCTTCCTTCCCAGCCACCCTCTTGCCAGCCTCTGAGGCAGGCAATTTACTTCTCTCTCTGTGTCCCTCTCTCTCTTGCTCACTCTCCTCATCTTCCTTTGTGATATTGTGGTTTGTACTGATAAAAATATAGGGGTGCCATGAATGTCCTTTCCATATTAGACCTTTTCTATTCTAACTGCATAACTGCACTCTTTGTTCTTTGTGACAAGCTACCTACCATGGAATGTTCTTCCTGATTTTCATCTCTAATGTCTCTGAATATCATTCCTACATTTTTATTTTTCTTATATCCCAGTGATGAGTGCGATTATTTTGTGTATCCCTCTCTTTCTGACTCATTTATTTTTATTTATTTACTTTTGGTTTGGGGCCACACCCAGTGATGCTCAGGGGTTACTATATGCTCAGAAATCGCCCCTGGCTTGAGGGACCATATGGGATGCCAGGGGATTGAACAACAGTCCACCCTAGGCTAGCACAGGCAAGGCAAATGCTTTACTGCTTGTGCCACCACTCAGGCCCCAATTTCTCTGACTCATTTAGCAAAGCATAATACTCTTTATTTAGTCCATGCATAAGCAAAAAAGTGAGATCTCTAAATAATAAATATTTATAAGAAAAGAGTCAATAATATTTATACATCAAGGGACCATTTTCTCTATGATTTTACATATTTATCAACCAGGAAGTTCTCCAAACTCTATTCTCTAGTGTGTTTTTGGATCTTGGTTATATAGTAATCATAGATTAATTAATTTTCCATTGATTATTTAATTATTCTATAGCCCTTTTATTCTTCCTGAAAATTAGGATGAAATCGATAGTTCTAACCTCCACCATTTTTTCCTGTGGACCACACCCAGTGATGCTGAAGGGTCACTCATGACTTTGTAATCAGAAATTACTCCCAGTGGTGCTCAGAGAACCATGTGAAATGCTGGCAATTGGGTGTAAGGCAAGTGCCTTACCAGAAGTACTATTTCTCCAGCCCATAAATTTATAATCTTCTTAACCACAGCTTTGCTCCATTGATAACTAGATCCCATTTTGCTACTGTTCCAGCGATATGAACAACCAGCATATATTTCCTATATAATGTAATAGCACATATATCAAAAATACTTCAATTAAAAATGAAGCCCTTTTGTGATCTTATATTATTGTTATTTCCCCTTGCACACCTTTCTATACAGAAGTAAACATTCTCTTGAAGTTGTATATTCTTCCTTTATACATATAGGTGCATTTTTGGCTTTTTGGGGGATCACACTTGGCAGTGCTCAGGGGTTACTCCTGGCTCTATGCTCTATGCTCCTAGCAGACTCAAGGGACCATATGGGAGGTTGGGATTTGAACCAGCATCCTTCTGCATGCAAGGCAAACGCCCTACCTCCATGCTATCTCTCCGGCCCCAGTCGTTGCATATTTAAACCTATAAACAATATGTACTTTTCAGTTTCTTCCAAAATTTTGTGTAAATTATATCATGTTTATATTTATCCTTTGTTATTATTATATTAGGATTACGTCAATCAGTTGGTGTGGGGCCATTTCTTGTGTTACTGTGTGAAGGGTCATTCCAACATACCTTGGAGACTATGCAGTGCTGATTATTAAGTCTGAACCATCCACATGCTTTGCCTGTATTCATTCTTTGGAGCAATCTCTGTTCCAAGAATATATTTTCATTTCAATTCATTTTACTTCATTTCAATGGTTTTAGTCACCATAATAATACAATTTTACAATACTGTCAGGGTTTCATGCAGTTAACATTCCAGTATCACACCGCACAACCATTGTGTATTTTTTTTCAACATTGTCCCCAACTTCTCCCTTCACCCTGTGCTTTCCACTTCTCACAACCTCCCATATCTCACAATGGTCAGTTCCATTATGTAGAACTTAGTTAGAATGAATCTTTGCAATTGCTACTTAATTAAACATGGTTTTTGAAGTTTGTTCATGTATATATCTGTTTTACATATAATATTGTGTGAATGGATCACAACCTATTCATTATTTATTACATCATTATTTACATTATTTTTTTAATTCTTACACCTGTTTTACTGTTGTAAGCGTCATTGCATGAACTCGATCGTGCATTTCTATGGATACATGCCAATGAAAGTATTTAGCAGCGTATGCAGAGGTGAAATGAATATTATAATATTAACATCTACTTTGTTGCCACATTGCACTAGGTATGAATGGCATTATACACTTTATCCAGAAGTATAGAATAATTTTCTTTCACTCTCTTCATCAAAACCTCTTTTTATCAGAATGTACATTGTGAGAAAATGAGAATGGTCTAAAGAGAGACTAGAGAGTAGATGAAGGCTCCACAAAGTGACTTACAGAACAAATTAGAATGCTTGAATCCTATATTGAAAACCCATTAAATGTATTTCATCAGAATGAATTCATGATAATTTTACCTTTAGAAAGATCACAGAGGTAGTATTCAGGATAGATTGAGATGGAAAAGCATATTCTAAGGCAGGTTTTTCAGGGGAATTAAGGTGTTGAGGCTTAATAGATTTTAATAGATATGTTTTGCTTTTCAGTAAAAAAATATATTGTCATTCTCACATTGTCAAATCAATTGGTTTCCTTTAATGGTAATTCAAGTTCATGGTGCCCCAACCTAATGGAAATGGGATTAAATTTTGCACCATTATGTGGCAATTTTATGAAGAACACATACTGTGCAAGAGGCGTACAGCCTCCATCAATTGCACAACCAATAAGCACACCTTTATTGATAACTACCATTTTCTTTTTGTGCTACTTGTTGCCACATTACAGTGAAAGCTGAAACACAGATGTTTATTAACATCCCTCTTGATTTACTGATAATTCAACATTGAAAGTTTAGTATGCCTAGAATTTAACTCAAAATTATCTGTCCCACATTATTTGGAATTTTCTCAGCTTTTGAAATAAATAGACTAGCTAGTTTCTTTTTTTAAAAAAATTGCCACAAACATCAGTGTTTTGAATTTAAAAGTAGTTGATGTAATAGTTGTCTTGGGCATTCAATCCCATCCTCAGAGTGACTTTTCCTCCACCATTGCCTCCAGTTTCCCATTCCCACTCTCCAAACCTGCCCTTTGGAAAGCACAAAATATTTTATTCTATATTGCTTTTGACAACAAAATGGTAAGTGGCATTATCAAAAAATAGTTCAGTAACAGAAAACATGTGAAAAATGTTAAATATAACAATGGTGTTTTTAAAGTCACTGATGATGTACTGACCTATTTATTACTAGTTGAATCTTCTCTATTACTGTTTTTGCTTGTTCAGATTAGTAGGTTTCTATAAGTCTTTCGCATCTAGTTTTCTGTTTTCCTATTGGGCTCTCAGTGTTGTGGAATTGGGAGTATATGTGTGGTTGCTTATACTTTCATGTGTTCAGAAGCTCCAGGATCTGTAGAACTGGGACATTATCATTCTGACCCCCTACCCCTATGAGAATAAAACAGCATTCAACTCAAAGACTGTTGTACCTGAAAGTTATATTGGCTATGCATCTCTTCTGAGATTAGTCATGAAGTTGCCATTTATATGGCAGCACTTTGGGTTATGTGTATGGCTGCCAGCAATTTGGCAGGGTGTGAACTTGACCTGTCTCCTTCTTCAAAGGGCTAAAGAGTTTCAAACTTAATACTAGTATACCTGTGACTTTTTAGAAAATCTTCAGAGATTAGTCATTGAAGCTGTGAAGCTAGTCCTTTTACATGGTAGAAGCTGTGGGATAAGTCTTGACAGTTTGATAATGAGTAAGCTGTGAATCCTAGAAATTAATGATACCACAAAAAGGCATTTTTAATTCACAAAATTTTCTCTCTTGCTATCTCTATTTGTATATATAAAACATAATTTCACAATAACCTTTTAATCTCTATTTTATCGATATAGGATCTCTAGACATTTCCCTGGTACAAGCTATAAAAAAGACAAATACAATGGTAGATTAATAGCTGCTAGCACTTACATGTTGGAATTTTGATTTTGTACTTTTCTTCTACAAAGTTACTTTTTATGGGCATATGAGGTGTAAAACTATCATGGAATAGAAAGGGACAGAAGTGTGCACTGTCCTTGAGAACCTTCAGGCATGTAAATATTCTTGAAATTTTTAATGGTTATAGTCCAAAGTAGAAGCAAATTTGATAATGTAAGAATGTTTATGCAAACTAGTAAATGTATACCACATAATTGTTTTTCAGCGATAAGAAAAACAACTTGATTGTAAATGCTTCTGTTTTGATGTTTCTCAAATATATTGTGCTGAGTATAAAATAGTAATCTCAAAAAGTGATAGATATATGGTTCTTTGAAATGATTCAATCATAGATATGGAGAACAGATAAGATATTATCTATGGTAATGGATAAGACAGAAAAAAGTAGCACAAAGCACTGTTATGACAATAAGATCTTTATATATTATGATTCTGATGTTTATTATTTGAAATAGAATTTCATAGTACCAATTCTGCTTTTTGTATTATTATATTACTTGGTAAGAGATAAAGATTGTGGGAATTTAATATGGGAATCTAGGTTCTTTATGTACTATCTTTGCAGCTTTCTACTAGTCATTTCAAAATGAACTTTAAAAAAATTAAAGCACTATTATTTTTAATTTTTGTATTTTTGGGCTACACCCGGTGATGCTCAAGGGTTACTCCTAGATATGCACTCAGAAATCTCTCCTGGCTTGGGACCATATGGAACACCAGGGGATCAAACTATGGTCTGTCCTAAGTTAGCACATGAAAGCAAATACTCTACTGCTTGTACCAGTGCTCAGGCTCCGAAAGCAAAATTATTAAGTAAATGCTTTCTAAAAATGTTAATAGCTGCTCTAAAGCATTTTCAAACCTTAGTTTGACCAGTGTATGGCATATTTAAATGCCATAATATTAGGAGAATAAAAACTTGTGCCCACAGCTTTAATCAATTGAATTTACTTGAGAAATAATCATAAATAAATTGGCCAATGAATTTATATTTAATTTACAAAATAAATTTATTTATGTATGTATCTAAGTTAATCTCAGCTCTGTGTCTCCATGTCTATCACATGAACTATTAATTTTACCTTCTTCTCCCTCCAACTGAAGGATTCTAACAAGAGGATAAACCACAGAATTATTTCTTAGATTTTTCTTTGAGAAAATTTTCATTCTTGGGTTTTTTCCCGCTGCACAAATAAAATGTTACTCTTATAAAAACTTCTCCAATTTGTAATTTGAAAATGTTTAGAACATGGCATTTTTCAAAGGTTTATCAAAATTTTGCAAAAGATCCTTCCTACATAAAATACAATCAAGAGGATTAGATAGCAAATTTCTACTGGTGGGACACCTTGATGTCACCAGGTGGCAGTAGAGTATTATGACGGCCTATCTAACATTAATACTTGACACATAATAGTCTCTGGGAAAATATTGCTAAATCTCTGGATATCCTAATGTTCTCTAATATTGTAAAATAAATTTGTATCTCATAATGTGTAAGTTTTTAAGAGAGAATAAGAGGGTCACATTAACACAGATAAGCATAAAATTTATCATTTCTCATTTAGAAGACTATCCCATTCTGAGGTTATGGGGTATGCTGTTTGTGTCTCAGAAAAACTTTCATCTCAATCAGTAAAACTACAGGTTGCTTACTCCCATTAATATTTCAATCACCTGACGCCCGCCCAGTGATTCTCAACTGTGAGTGTTGCCTGTGTGTGTTTTTCCACTGTCCTGTCTTCGAATCCTCTGGGGAGTGGGCCGAAAAGGCCCAGAAAAACAGCACTCCCAGAGGCTACAGGAGAGCGTCATGGCCACGCACTCTTTCTACCCAATGAACCCCACCTTAACACATAGAAAAAAATCACACTACAAGCGGGAAAATGGGAAAACCTCACAGGCAATTAACATGCACAGAGAATGAAAACTATAGCTTGGATGACCTAAAAAACTTCGACCAACTAATTAACCTCTCAGAAAAAGGAGTTCAGAATAGCAATATGGAAGATGTTTGTAGAACTCCAAGAAAGCATAGATAGATCTCAACAAAACACAAAGACAGACATCAGAAAACTCCAAACTGAAATAACAGATCTGAAAAAATGGTAGCTGAACTTGAAAAACTCAGTAAATGGCCTCACCAGGAGGGTAAAAGCAGCTGAACAGATTCGGCATGCTAGAAGATGAGATGCAGAAAAACTCAACACAGCAGAAGAAATTGGAAAAGAACCTTAAGACAAATGATCAGGCAATGGAAAATGTACTCAAGGAATGTGAACAGATGAAAATAGAAGTCTTTGTTAAAGTCAACAGACAACATAAGAATCATTGGACTCCCAGGGACCCAGAAAGGATATCTCCAGGAAGAATCAACTGTCAAAGACATTATCAAAGAGATACTCCCAGAGTTAAAGGACTACATGCAATCAAATCCTGCATGCCCGAAAAGTACCAGCTAAAAGAGATCCAAAGAAAAACACATCCTCGTTACAATGACAAATCCCACAGATAGAGACAGAATACTGAAAGCAGCAAGATCAAAAAGGGAAATTACATTCAAAGGAGCATCCTTAAGACTTACAGCAGACATGTCACAAGAAACTCTCAAGGCCAGAGGACAGTGGTGGGATATTGTGACAAGACTGAATGAAATGGATGCCTCACCGAGAATACAGCACCCAGCCCAACTCACATTCAGGTTTGAAGGAAGGATAAACAGCTTCATGGATAAACAACAGTTCAGAAACTTCACAGATGAAAAACCAGCCTTAAAGGAAAAACTGAAAGGTCTACTTTAAGACAAGAGAGACCAACAAACACAGCAAACTTATCTACAAAGATGACATTAAATCCTATGACAATCGTCTCCCTCTATGTCAATGGACTAATTCACCAAATAAAAGACACAGCGTGGCAAAATGGGTCAAAAAGATGAATCCAACCTTCTGCTGCCTGCAAGAAACACACCTGAATAGTCCGAACAAACATAGATTCAAAATCAAAAGCTGGAGGAAAATCATCCAAGCGAACAACACACTTAAAAAAGCTGGGCTGGCCATATTAATATCTGATGACAACAACTTTATATTCAGAAAAGTTGTAATGGACAAAGATGGACACTATGTACTAATCAAGGGATATGTGCAACAGGAAGAAATCAGGCTATTAAACATATATGCACCCAACGAGAGACCAGCAAATTATCTAATACAATTATTGACAAATCTGAAAGAAGACATCAATAATAAAACAATAATTGTGGGAGACCCTCAACACGGTTTTAAATCCTCAAATTCCAAGGATTTAGTCCCCAGAGCTTAGAAGAAACACTTGCTTAAGTGATTAGTTTGTCTTGTTTCAAATATAAAAACAGGATTCTATGCTAACCAGAAAACTAACAATTTTAATCAGTAGAGCTTGTGTCTTTCAGAGAAAACATTAGAAAATGCATCAGAGCTCATATTCGTATAACCAATTCAGTAAAGGAAATTATTTAAATGTTTATAATCACTGATTATTTTGATAACAATACCAGAAACAATTTATTCATTTGGACCAAATCATATATATGAATATCTCAAAAGACTAAAATCAATTTAATAGTGCTCATTACCATATTTCTTAATAGTCTAGACTTGAATTTTATAATTGTCTTAAGAATGTTCTATGCACATTCTAAACCATAAAGCCCTTTTTAGCAAAGTTCTCATTCATCAACAATAATTCTCCCACTATTTGGAAAACTTTCCACCTCAAATGCCAGCTTCATATTTTAAAGTGCCTTGACATGGGCTTGATTTTCAAATGCAACCTTAATTGTCTATGTGTTTGTGAGTTTGCATGTTACCTCTATGTTTGTTTAATGTCCATCTGTATTGTACATAATGTCCATCTATGTTGTATATAGTTCTTCCTTCAGCTGTATATAGCCCTTTCTTTTTACCCTCCCCTGCTCACCACTTTACAAATCCATTTCTATAGTTTTTCTTCACTCTAGCACCTCTGATTTGTTATTTTTCCCTAGTTAACCCAGTTTACCTTCAGTTCTTAACTCAACAACTGAAACATTCTCTCCATTCCCAGCCAGGCTCTTGCTTTGCCCCTGGGAAGAAGATGCCACTATAACTGCTGCTGATTTGATCTCAGTGGCCCTTTTTCTTCCCCCTCACTTAAATATGGACTGTTGCCCACAATTTATTTCAGCTTTTTGTTTTGCCACCACACCCACTGCCCCCTTATTTCAGCTTTTGAAATACTCTCAGCTCTACAAGACCATGTTGCTAGTTGAAGCTTCATCCAGAATTTATTCCACCCTATGACTATTTCAAAAGACTTAAAGGATATATATGTATGTATATATACTTCCTTTGTATATTCCTTTAGGTATATTTTCTCAATATATGTAATTCTTTATAGCCTATTTCCTTATGTAAATGAAGTTTCACACCTCCTCTTTCAATTTATGTAGTAGAAAATTCTAAATGATAGTACCTTTTTAATTTATTTTTTTATTTAACCAACTTTGTTAGTTACATGACTGTGTTTGGGTTTCAGTCATGTAAAGAACACCACCCATCACCAGTGCAACATTCCCATCACCAATGTCCCAAATCTCCCTCCTCCCCACCCAACCCCCGCCTGTACTCTAGACAGGCTTTCTATTTCCCTCGTACATTTTCATTATTAGGACAGTTCAAAACGTAGTTATTTCTCTAACTAAACTCATTCCTGTTTGTGGTGAGCTTCATGAGGTGAGCTGTAACTTCCAGCTCTTTTCTCTTTTGTGTCTGAAAATTAGAATCTTTTTACAGAAGACTGAACACAACAAAGATGGAACAGAACCTCTAGAACTGTAAAGACTCTATTCTAGACCTTGTCTTATGACCTGCGCAATTACCAAGAATGCTTGCTACAGTGGCCTGATTTTGTCATCCACAACTGAGAGGAAAGTTTCCTAGTACCACAAAAAAAAAAAAACTTTTGGGATATGGTAATGAGTATATATGGAGTCAGTGGTTGTTCCCATGAAAGTATACTTCAAGAGGTGAGAAACCCTGAATCTCTTAGGCCACGGGAATTCCTTTTATTCCCCAATACTTACTATGCCTATACAAAAAAAGTGGGGGTAACACCAAACCCTGCCACTCCAGCACTCCTTTTACTTTTTCTCTCTCTTTTTTCTTTTTTTTGTAGTTCCTACCAATTTTTTCTTCTCTTTTCCTTATCCCTTTTATCTCCAACAGAATCACATAACTTGAATCATTCAGCCTCATAAATTGAGGGGTAAAATGCTGATACCAGGACCAGTCATAGGAACATGTAGTGAAAATAAAAAATGATCAGACTTGAGCACCAAACCCAAAGTCAATGACAACAGAATAGATACCCAATCTACAACAAGCTGTAGTATTCTGGGGGGTAAAGGAGGGAGATATGGGATACTTGCTGGGAACAGGGGTAGAAGGAGGGCAATACTGGTGGTGAGAATGCCCTTCATTCATTGTCACTCTGTACCATAAATAATTCTGTGAAAGACTTGTAATACACTTCGATCACAATAAAAATTTAAAAAAATAAAGGGGAAAAAGATAGTATATTTTGAGGTTTCTATTTTTTTAGATCTAGGCTATTGGGATTGTTTGATTTGTTATTATTTTCCCCATAGGCACCTATAGTATCTGGTGACACAATTCTTTTTTGCACTTTAAAATGAGAAATTTCAGAAACACAGGAAAGTACTACTATTTGTTAGAGATAAGAACTCCGAATTTTTTTGTTACAGGTAGTTCTTCACCCTGAACATTTGTCATAGTGACTTCACTTAGGATTCAGTCTCTTGGACATTGGCCAGTCACCCCTTAACCTTGGGTCCCATCTCTGGGACCGGCAAAACACCAGTTAATTTCTAGTAATTTATAGTCCAATACCAGTAATTGATCTTTTATCAGGACAGGACCTAGAACTGCCTGGCACCTATTTGCTTTAGGATGGTCTCATAAACAACCCTGACAAAAACTTGGAATTCAACAATGTTTTGCATTCAAGGTGGGTTTCTCTGCCTTGTCATATAACGATGAGAAAATATCAGGAGACGTTTCTTGACACTCTGACTTAGACATAGGATCTGTGCAAACACTAAGATCTCTAATTACTGAAGTTTGTATTTGCACTGTTCAGTGTGCATGCAATTGTCTCTATTTTATATATGCATTCTTTGCTACATGAACTACTTATTATACCTAACTTTTTCTATCACCTATCCTCATTTTTGTCTTGTAAATTTTTATTAAAATTATTTTCTTTGAAAATGTTTTACTATGCTTTAGTTAAAAGGGTTGCAGTAGTGTTTGGGTTTCTGGTAGTGGTGTAAAAATTTAACAGCTTACTATTTTTTTAATTTTAATTTTTTTTATTTAAACGACTTTATTACATACATGATTGTGTTTGGGTTTCAGTCATGTAAAGAACACCACCCATCACCAGTGCAACATTCCCATCACCAATGTCCCAAATCTCCCTCCTCCCCACCCAACCCCCGCCTGTACTCTAGATAGGATTTCTATTTCCTCGTACATTCTCATTATTAGGATAGTTCAAAACGTAGTTATTTCTCTAACTAAACTCATCCCTGTTTGTGGTGAGCTTCATGAGGTGAGCTGTAACTTCCAGCTCTTTTCTCTTTTGTGTCTAAAAGTTATTATTGCAAGAATGTCTTTCATTTCTCTTAAAACCCATAGATGAGTGAGACCATTCTGCGTCTTTCTCTCTCGCTCTTTGACTTATTTCACTCAGCATAATAGATTCCATGTACATCCATGTATAGGAAAATTTCATGACTTCATCTCTCCTGACAGCTGCATAATATTCCATTGTGTATATGTACCACAGTTTCTTTAGCCATTCGTCTGTTGAAGGGTATCTTGGCTGTTTCCAGAGTCTTGCTATGGTAAATAGTGCTGCAATGAATATAGGTGTAAGCAAGGGATTTTTGTATTGTATTTTTGTGTTCCTAGGGTATATTCCTAGGAGTGGTATAGCTGGGTTGTATGGGAGCTCGATTTCCAGTTTTTGGAGGAATCTCCATATTGCTTTCCATAAAGGTTGAACTTGATGGCATTCCCACCAGCAGTGGAGAAGAGTTCCTTTCTCTCCACATCCCCGCCAACACCCCTTGTTCTCATTCTTTGTGATGTGTGCCAATCTCTGAGGTGTGAGGTGGTACCTCATAGTTGTTTTGCATCTCCCTGATGATTAGTGATGTGGAGCATTTTTTCATGTGTCTTTTGGCCATTTGTATTTCTTCTTTGTCAAAGTGTCTGTTCATTTCTTCTCCCCAATTTTTGATGGGATTAGATGTTTTTTTCTTGTAAAGTTCTGTCAGTGCCTTGTATATTTTGGAGATTAGCCCCTTATCTGATGGGTATTGGGTGAATAGCTTCTCCCACTCAGTGGGTGGCTCTTGTATCCTGGGCACTATTTCCTTTGAGGTGCAGAAGCTTCTCAGCTTAATATATTCCCATCTGTTAATCTCTGCTTTCACTTGCTTGGAGAGTGAAGTTTCCTCTTTGAAGATGCCTTTAATCTCAATGTCCTGGAGTGTTTTACCTATGTGTTGTTCTATATATCTTATGGTTTCAGGTCTGATATTGAGGTCTTTCATCCATTTGGATTTAACCTTCATACATGATGTTAGCTGGGGGTCTAAGGTCAATTTCTTGCAAGTGGCTAGCTAGTTGTGCCAACACCACTTGTTGAATAGGCTTTCTTTGCTCCATTTAGGATTTCTTGCTCCTTTATAAAAAATTAGTTGATTGTATGTCTGGGGAACATTCTCTGAGTATTCAAGCCTATTCCACTGATCTGAGGGCTTCTCTTTATTCCAATACCAACAGCATACTATCTTGTTTCCAAAGTGCCCATGACCCGATCATCCATTCCTGTATCACTTCCAATGTAGCCTTATAAAACCCTTCACTATTTGTTATATATTGACAATTATGTTTCAACAGATAATATAAATCAGTATTTGATTGTAGTATTTTTAAAAGATTTGGGGTCACACCCAGTGGTTGGCAGGACTTATTCAGTACAGGTTCAGCATCTGCACTTAGGGGTCACTTCTGACAATGATCAGCATATCATGTGAAGATTCCAGCATCCAATACAGGTGACTATGTGAAACACAAGCACTCTACTCACTGTACTATCACTTCAGCTCATTAAAACCTGGTTTTGGCTTTTAGGACACAGTGTCCTATGACTAATAGGAGATGTATTTCCTATTAGATTCTATAGGAATGTTGACCTTAAATCTTAACATCACCCAAATTACTGTGAACTTCATGACTTCATTTTTTATGGATTGCATACATACTTGAGCTTGCTGGATTCTTGTGAAGGGTAGAAGGGAATAAACAGATCACAAGGAAGTAAAACAGACAAATAAATGGAAGGTTTAGAGCACATGGATGGTGTTAATAGGTGACAGTTTGCACTAGAACCATAACTGTCCATTAGCAAATAATGTTGACAGCAGAGGAGGGGAATGAAAGTGATCAAAGTGGACATATGAATGGATTGAAAGTTCCTGTACATTTTGGTGGCACAGTTAGTATCTTCTTTGATGAATAATACCAGAAAACTAATTATTGCAATCCTACTATGTAAATTGTAAATTTAAAAAAAGAAAAGAAATTTTATTCAATAAAATTAAGCCTTGAGGGGCCAGAGTGATAGCTGAGCAGTAGGGCCTTTGCCTTGCACATCGCCTACCCAGACAGGATGTAGGTTTGATCCACGGTATCTCATATGGTCCCCAAGCTGATTTTTGAGTGCATAGCCAGGAGTAACCCCCTAGCATCAACATATGTGGCCCAAAAAAGAACAAATAAAAAGTCTTGAATATAAATAAGTATAGTTTTTTTTCTTTTGGGGGACATACACTGCAATCCTCAGGGGTTTATCGTGGCTCTGAGCTCTGAAATCACTTTTGTTAGGCTCAGGACATTGTATAGAAGACCAAGGATGGAACTGTTTTCCTTCATGCAAAATAACCACCCTACCTGCTCTGCTATGTAATTTTAGCCCGATAACTACACTTTTGAAGATAAAAAATGATGCCTGTAATTATGTTGGGACAGCAGATGAAAAATAAGTTTACACTGCAGTAATATGTTTTCTCTGTTGTCATGCTATTGAAATTGTTTTAGGTTTATTTTATTTTTAAAAATTTATTTTTTAAAATTTATTTAAGCACTGTGGTTACAAAACTATTCATTGTTGGCTTTCAGTCATACAATGTACACCATCATTCACCAGTGCACCTTTGCAATCACTGGCGTCTCCCATTTTCCTCCAACCGCTGTCCACCCCACCTTCTTTGCTCTATGGCTCTATGGGTGTGTCTCTCTCATTCTTGCTCTTCTCCCTCTTTCTGTTTTGGCACTGTGGTTTTCACTATTTTGGGGGGTGGGGTTTGGGTCACACCCGGCGGTGCTCAGGGGTTACTCCTGGCTGTGTGCTCAGAAATAGCTCCTGGCAGGCACGGGGGACCATATGGGACACCAGGATTCGAACCAACCACCTTTGGTCCTGGATTGGCCGCTTGCAAGGCAAACGCCGCTATGCTATCTCTCCGGGCCCGGTTTTCACTATTGTTAATGGAGAGGGGCCTTGCCTGGTAGTTTCTTCACCTTCAGCTCCAATTTCTTGTACAGATCCATCAGTTCCATCTATAATTGTCCTAGTAGATCTTTTTCTACTCTATTCCCACCACTCTTTGTGGTGAACATTCTACCCTAGGATGGACTTCCTGACCTTTGTTTCTATTGTCTCTGGGTATTAGTACCATACTATATCTTGTGTTTCTTCTATTCTACAGATGAGTGAGATTATTCTATGCTTATCTCGTTCCTCTTGGCTCATTGCACACAGCATAATACTCTCCATGCCCTTCTATTTAAAATCAAATTTTATGACTTCATTTTTCCTAACTACTTCATTAAATTCCATTGTGTAGTTGTACCACAGTTTCTTTAAGTTGCTCATCTGTTGTTGGACACTTGGATTGTTTTCACATTTTGGCTCTTGTAAATAGTACCACAATGAACACAGGAATGCAGTCGGCATTTCTGCATTGTGTTTTTTGAGTTTCTAGGGTATATCCCTAGAAGTATTATTTCTGTATGGTTAAGCTCGATTTCTAGTTTATTGAGGGATATACACATTGTTTTCCAAAAGGGCTGAAACAGTCAGCCTTTCCAGCAGCAGTAAATGATAATACCGTTCTGCCCACATCAACCCCACCATTGGATGTTCTTGTATTTTGCGATGTGTGCTAGTCTCTTATGTGTGAGAGGATACCTAATTGTTGTTTTGATTTGCATCTCCCTGATGATTAATGATGATGAGCATTTTTATGTGCCTTTTAGCCCTCTGTATTCTTCTTTGAGGAAGTATCTGTTCATTTCATCTTATTTTTATGAAGTTAGATATTTTGGTAAACTTCAATAAGTGCCTTGTATGCCTTATATATTAACCCCTTATCTGATGGGTATTAGATAAAATGTTTCTCTCAATGTGTTACCTACCATACCAGTAGGATTTTATATATTAGGGCAAGAATTTTGTACATCACACTTCTTCTCTTATCCAGTATGGCATTTTGTTTGGCCAAATATGGGTATCAATAAATTCTATTTAATACATAATTACTTGCATTTGGACCCCTCAAATAAGAGTTGATTCTGGGAACAATCTCCTCTAAACAAGTATTAATAAATATAATTTTATATATTCTGTGTTAATCTTGGTTAAATGGTAGAGAACATATAGTACAATTTTGGAAGTTTAACAGAAAAAACAAGAAGGCATTGTTGCTTGGTTCATTTTCTTTTCTTTTCAAGTTTTTGCTAACAAACAACTCCCTGTATTTGCAAGCCTATGTCTGAAAAGTCCCTTTTTAAAAAAGAAAGACTACAATGAAATTTTAGGTATCAAAATTACTTTCACTTAAAGGAGTAATTTCATTTCTGAAGCTAGAAGTTCCAGCCACTGGGCTTTAGCCACTCCCAA
Organism: Suncus etruscus; assembly: GCF_024139225.1. Classification (NCBI taxonomy): domain Eukaryota; kingdom Metazoa; phylum Chordata; class Mammalia; order Eulipotyphla; family Soricidae; genus Suncus; species Suncus etruscus. The sequence continues at coordinate 121,521,809 of NC_064868.1, forward strand.
AATAAGAGGTGAATTTGGCCATTATTTTCTCAAATATTTATGGAACTTTTATAGAAGTTAGTTGTTGAATTCTTTTCCTTACTTTCTCATAGTCTTTATATGCCCTGTTTCATGTATAAGATGTCTTCAAACCACTTAACTCAGATTGTTCTCCCCTTTACTTCAATTCAGCTGGATATTTTCCACCATCTGCTTTCAAGATTCTAAATGGGTATCTGGAGGCTAATATTTTCACATTCTCGTAAGAAATGGAAATTAAAATATGTTGTTTTATTACCCTGTGGTGAGTGGAGGAAACCATAGGCAAACAGCACTACATATTCCCATATTTTAACTGCAGCTGTATACTAGTGACATTCTCAGTTACTTGTGGATTTCTTTTTTTCTTGCTACATTAACAAATAACATACTATGGATGAGAAATTGATTTCACATTAATAAAGCAAGGAGTTGTGACATTTTATGATCTCAATTCAGATTCCCTTTGCATTTAACTAACAGAGGAAATTAAAAAAATTGTTTTGTTTGCTTTATTTCTGAGTTTATTTATTTATTTATTTATTTATTTATTTATTTATTGGCCACATCCTGTGGTACTCAGGGATTACTCCTGGCTATGAACTTAGAAATAGGACCTGTCTCAGGGGAACATATGGGACTCCAGGGGATCGAACTGTGGCCTGTCCTAGGCCTGGCGCATGCAATGCAACTGTCCTACAGCTTTGCCATAGCCCCGGCCCCTATTTCTGAGTTTTAATATAGTATAAATGTAATGTTAAAAGCATAATACTATTGATCCTTACTAGGTTGTCATTTCCAAATTTCAAAACATTTATAATACCACTTCATTATAACTAAATTTTAAAATATGAAATTAAAAAAAAATTAAAATGTAAGAGAAAAATTTTGAAATCGTTGAATGTCCAAGGTAGTTGAGGACATTGTGACTCATGGCACAAACAAGACATTCAAAGAAATGATAAAATTTTCTAAACCCTAAACTTGAAAAATTTTATTTTTCTATAAACTTACCCATATATTCATTCATAGATTCAACAGTTGTTTACTGAAAACCAAGACAACTAGTTGCACTAAAAATACAGATCTTCAAGATCTTAGAGCATTGATTTTAGAGGGAAAATTCACATGACAAAAACTACAGCTACAGAGGCTATAAAGTAAGTTTGATGGCAGGGATAAAGAAATAGTATAGGAGATGGTTGATTTGGGATCTGTTAGAAGATTTAAGAGGACATTAGATTAAATATACTTGAAAATGAGAAATATCATGGCCTTGCAGTATGAAAGACTCTTGCTAAAAAGCCTTGAAAAATATGTCAGAACACATAGAGTGTTGTTTAAATTAAAAAAAAAGCTTACTATAAGAGACATGGAAAAGCATAAATGATTTTCAGTTGACAGGTATCACTAACAAAATAGCATTGAAATACTTGGGGGGTGCTGGAAAGGTAATAGACTGATAGTTGTCTTGTCTTGGATGCAGCTGTTCTGTGTTTGATCCTTAGTATCACATATAGTTCTGGAGCTGGTGAGAGTGATCCATGATCACAGAGCCAAGATTAAGCCCTGAGCAGCACCATGTGTGGCCCACCAAATAAACAAAAATTAGCAGTTGGAAGCAAATAAGAAGTGGTTGTCAGTATATTTTATGAGAGATATTTAGGAAGATATTTTAGTTCAGCTATCATATTTGCTTTGCATTGAAGTATTTGCATTGAGGTAATTGTAAATGCAAAGAACTACATAGAAATGACAAAGTTGGAAGTAAAATCTATGATATTAGTACTATATTAGCAATGGGGGTAGTTATGAGTCAAAGATTTGTTATTATAAAAGTGTATCCTAAGAAAAGGAAATAAAGTGGGGCTAGGTTTGTATGAAAGTTTGTGATATGTTGGTTGAGGTAACTTTTAAACAACTAACAATATACACAGAACTAGTTGAATATACTTTTTTGAAAACAGATGTCAGGTTCTGATTGTATAATAAAAATTAAGATTTTTGAACTAGAAACAAATTTTAAGAGAAAGGTTTTGAGGCCAATGAGTGTTCATTTAAGTTTAAAACATTTTTCTGGGGCTGAAATGGTGGAGCAAGCAGGAGGGCATTTGCCTGGCACACACTGATCTAGGAAGAACCGTGGTTTGATCTCCCCGCTATTTCTGAATGCAGAGCCAGGGATAACCCCTGAGTGTCACCAGGTGTGGCCAAAACAAAACAAAACAAAACAAAACAAAACAAAACAAAAAAAGGGCATTTTGCTACTGTTGAGAAACTAAGACATGAAAAAGGCATGGCCAAAAACAACAGGACTCCTGTGACAGGTACTAGGTACTATCTATATAAAGGATCTGCAAAAGAAAAGAGAAGGAATGGATAAGCCAGAAAAAGCTGGGCCAGGAGAGATAGCACAGTGGCGTTTGCTTTGCAAGCAGCCGATCCAGGACCAAAGGTGGTTGGTTCGAATCCCGGTGTCCCATATGGTCCCCCATGCCTGCCAGGAGCTATTTCTGAGCAGACAGCCAGGAGTAACCCCTAAGCACCGCCGGGTGTGACCCAAAAACCAAAAAACAAACAAACAAACAAAAAAAGAAAAAAAAAAGAAAAAGCTGTTAATAGTAAAACATTGTGGTAAGGGCAAATACTGTTTAAAAAGGATGGAGTGGCCATAAGAGAGCAAATAAGTAAGTCCTTGTTTTATTCCCAGAACCTCCCTTCCACAACAGAAGTTGTGAGTAGTTTAACAGTGAATATCATTGGTGTGAGTTTAAATGAAATGTAAACAATACATTTGATTTAATTTGCTTACACAATCCTTTTTGTGGAAGGGTGAGATGGCAAAATTGAAATGGGTGTGTAGCAGATAAAGAAACAGATATTGAGTATGAATAATAGAAAGATTAGACTTAGAGATAGGATAAAGAATCAATACTTCTGAAAATTTGGTAGAAACCAATCATCATAGAAGATTGATGTAATATGGAGTAAATGGGGTTTGTATTGAGCAAGGAATACTTCTTTATGAAAATTTTTATGATCAATTCTCAAACTTTTTGTACAGGTACAAAACTGGAGTGGAAACATATCTGAAGATAGTAAAGAAACTGAAATAGCTAAATAGAAAATATGGTTAGGATACTGAATAATGTTGGATCATAATGATAGTAAATATAAATTAACTTTGGAAATAATTGCTGGATATAATAAAATGATGAATCATGTAGTTTATGTTGATAAGGAGGCAAATAAAGAAAAATATTATTAAATGGCTAAAAATCAGGGAAGGCTGATGTATGAAGTTAGGGAAATCATTTGAAGACACAAGCTGTAAAGATAGATAAGTGAATTTAGAGAAAAACTATGATTTATTTTTTATTGGGACCATCGTGAATGATGGTGAAGTCCAAATAAGGATTGTGGAAGTGACTGGCTCTGATGCAAAAGAGGACAATGTTACTGGGGTTAATTAAACACCTGAGAGGTTTTGGTATTAAGTGATTAATCCATGTAGGTTTGAGAAATTACTAGATAAAGGTGGAGATTCAGAAAAGAAAACAGATAAAACTGTCAATCTCTGTCAAGCGGTTTACTTTTGTATAAAAAGGAAGTGTCAGGGATGTTGTAAAAGACTATGAAAGAAAGAGAATTGTATAACAGAATAACATGTATTAAAAATAATAAATTACTATTGCTGTCTTCATTGTTTTATTCAAAGAAGAATATAGAGAACAATGATGGAAAGTGGTAGTGAAGATCAAAAAGACATAAAAGACATAATTGTGGGGTTGGAACAATAACACAGCGGTAGGGTGTTTGCCTTGTATGTGGTTTACTCAGGACACCTCTGGGTTCAATCCCTGTCATCCCATATGATCCACCGAACCAGGAGTGATTTCTGAGCGCATAGCCAGGAGTAGCCCCTGAGTTTCACCAAGTGTGGCCCAAAAAACAACAAAACAAAACAAAAAAACCCTCAAAACCCCCAAACAAACTAACAAAAATACAACTGCGTCAATTCACTTACATGGTGTGAAAGGAAATACCCTCACTTTAATGTACTATAGGGTGTAAAATAAAATCCAAGAGTTGTGAGATCACCCCACATGCCTATTTATACCTTCAGGCAGATGGGACTGAAGAAGCAGGGCTTAAATGAAGGATTATTAAACCAACCCAGTCAGGAAAGAATTGTGGAGTTTGTAGTTTTTTGCTTTGTGGTATCTCAGCCCAAAGCCAGAATTGCTCTTTCTTTCTTAAACCCTAGACAAAATTCAACAGGTGAAGTAGAGTATTACTAAGATCTAGGTGGGCTCTTACATATCATATGATGAGTTTTATGAGAGAGAGGAAGTTAGGAAATGCCTTTGTTTTGGGTTAATAGCAGGGTGTCATCTTATGATAAGGAAATGCTCATAGAAAAGCATTTGGATTCAACAGTTTGAAGTTAGTAAATACAAGAAAATTGATTTATTGCTTACGTGTATTTTGAGGTGTTTCCATCTGATAGTTTGCTAGATATGGAGAAAATGCTATTTGCCAAGGAAAATAGGAAAGCAGGATAGTTGCATTAGTCACAAACAAGGATGTACAAAGAATCATATCACAGAATATAAGATTATTAGGAGCCTCGCTATTTGGGGGCATGACTTATGAAAATGGGAATGAATGAATAATTTGGTTACCAGAAGCTTTTCTCATTTCATGAACATATAAAAGGAATATTTTATTTTTTAATCTTGTCTATTTTTTGTTGACCTCTAAGGGGAAAAAAGAAATTTAAAAGTACATCAGTAGAAATCTCATCAGAAAGAGGAAAATAGTATTTCTAGTTCCTCTCATATTCAATTTCAGTTCTAGAACTCATGCATATTTATGAGTTCCTGACAAGAAGTTACCAATTTCTTGATATTTATACATTTCACTTCAAATTAGTTCTTCTGGGATATCATGATTTATCTTCCTCCCTAACTAGTTTATGAGATGTTCACTTTTCTTTGGGGACACTCCACATTGGTTTATGTTCATGAATTATCTCTGGTGGTACTCAGGGCTTCATAGCCTCATGCAACTCAAGAGTCTTATCTCCTATACTAATTCACCTCTAATATTAAATTTTGATAATATTCATTTCTTCTCTAGATTCTAGGTCTGTTTCTTTCTCAATTCTGAAGACTCTGACAGGTTTTAGATCCATCATTCAGGACACCCAGAGAGCTCTGGTCTTACTGCTGGTCTTGCTCTAATTCTATTAACTGAGCCTGATGAACTGTTCCTTAGATTTCCTTCTTGTACTTTGCTATCTCCAAAAGTTTTAGAGATTAAAGTTCCATATCTGAGAGAATTTCTATAACTGATTTTTCCACTTGTCCCTACAGATACATCTTGTTTGAATCTTAGTTTATCTGCATATCAATTAATTTACTCTACTTTTCATATACCATCCACTTCTTTCTGAATAGTCTTGCTACTAGATAAGGGCCTATATTTAAAAGAATAATGTATATGAAAAGAAACAAGTTGCTATCATGCTTTTCCCTGACATTTGTATTATTTTAAAATGATAACACAGTGGCAGGTTCCTAATGAACAGAAGCTACCCTGGGCTGATGAATGCAATAAACTGGCACATCTGGAACATTTATGGAGTAGCTTAATGTGCTAAACTAATTAAGATGTGCTTGATCAGAAAGATTATAATTTCTAAAGTTAAGTCGCATCAAGATATATTATGATTAGAAAGATACCAGATAAAAATTTCAATGTTCCTAAAATTTGACATAATATTGACTGTATTGTGGCTATTCTTATGCCATCCTATTCAGGTAATTGAAAAAGTATTATACATGTATTTGCTTCACAATACAGTTGTTATATCAGAAACTCAAAGAAAAATACCAATAATTAGCTTTCAGGTTTCAAAATAATTTAAGAGAATTAAATTTATTTTATTGTTTTAAATATAAAATTTAAATATAAATTTATTTAAAGATGACAAGTTAGATTGTTGATCATAATACATTTATTTCAAGGTGAGAGATAAACTTAAATAAAAAAAGAAAAAATGAAGAAAGGAAAAAGTGTACAGCAACAAGAAAATTTGTAAAAATTTATTGTGCCTCACAACAAATTCATTGTCAGAAGGTTTATAAAGCTCTTATTAATCATTCTGTTACTTATTTTGTTTCTGGACAGTATGTGGTTTCAAATACACATTAGCATCTAAATTGTTGTGTTCCTATAGGGATGACAGTATTACAAAAATTGGGCTTGTCATTCCTGGATATCCATGGATTATAAGCACTATTGCTGATTATGCAGCTCTTGTGGGACATGTTTTCATCTGCCAGGCATTCTGGAAGTATGAAAAACTGGGGAAAGAAAATGTGCCCACTCACTCCAAAAAAGTCCTGGTGATGTCTACTCAAAATCATCATTCCTATACCCTAGAAACTCAGAAAAGCAATACAAAAATCCCTTCCTCACACCTATATTCATTGTAGTACTATGTACAATAGCCAGACTCTGGAAACAACCAAGATGTCCTTTAACAGGTGTATGGCTAAAGAAATGTGGCACATACATACAACGGAATATTATGTAGCAGTCAGGAGAGATGAAGCCATGAAATTTTCCTATACATGAATTTACATGGAATCTTTATGCTGAGTGAAATAAGTCAGAGAGAGAGAGAGAGAGAGAGAGAGAGAGAGAGAGAGAGAGAGAGAGAGAAGGAAGCAGAATGGTCTCACTCATCTATGGGTTTTAAGAAAAAATGAAAGACATTGAAATAATTCCCAGAGATTAGGGCCGGAAGGACCAGCTCAAGATATGAACCTCACCACAAAGAGTGGTGAGTGCATTTAGAGAAATAACTATTATAACAATGTCATTGAGTCAGGGATGTAGAAAGCCTGTCCCGAATACAGACGGGGGTGGAGGAGAATGGAGATAGGGGCATTGCTGGTGGGAAGGTTTCACTGGTGACAGGGGGTGTTCTTTTTTATGACTGAAACCCAACTACAATTATGTTTGTGATCATGGTGTTTATATAAAGATATTATTAAAAATAAAAAAGAAAAGACATAAAAATCAGCATTACTGAAATTTTTCATCAGGATGGTGTCTCTGAAGAGAGATTTAAATGAGTAGCAAGTCTGGGCCATTGGAAAATAGCTATTGTGGCTAATGGGTGCAGCTGGAATGGCTTTGGAAGGTGGGGATTTGTCCTGTCACTTCACCTGAGATTTCCAGCTTTTAGTGGCATGACCAATGTAGCCATCATTTTTACTTCTTGGTTTATATGTCTTTCAAGAGTAGATTGAGTGGAGCTGGTTGAAGACAGACAGGGCAACTATATTCACCTGGTATGGTTTTGATGGAGAAGCCTCCCAGAAGTACCCCAAAATAAAAGTTAATTAGACTTTGAAGTTGAGAAGTTAGCAACTTTAAAAAATAGGTTCATGAATCTCTAAATATATGACTTTTTATTTTTATAAGAAAAATATATGATTAAATCAGGCTAACTAAACACATCTTTATAGAAAATGGAAGCAAATCATAAATAAAACATCTGTTAGAAATAAACAAGGAAAATTCTGAATGATATAAATACTCTGAAATGTATCACCATAGGGTAAACAAAGGCTCAGGTTGGAAATGAATATTATTTATTAAAAGTAACCTTAAACTATACTACAAAATCAGTAGTCATTAAAATAGGATGTCATTAGAATAAAGCAGACCCTCAGATCAATGGAATATATTTGAGTGTTTTGAGATTGACCTCCAGGTATACAATCAATTAATTTTTGAATAAGAGGCAAGAAATACAGCATGGAGCAAGAAAAACCTCTTCGACAATGGGTATTGTGTTATCTGTCCACTAAATGCAGAAGAGTGAACTCAGACCTCTCTTTAACACCTTGAACAAAGGTCAAATTCAAGTGGATTAAAGTCGTTGGTATCAGGGCCAGAGCAATAGCAAAGTGGTAGGGCATTTTCCTTGCATGCGGCTGAACCAAGCCAGAAGCGATTTCTGAGCATATAGCCAGGAGTAACCCCTGAGCGTCAGAGGTGTGGCCCCAAAACAAACCAAAAAAAATTCTTGAAATTATACATGTAATAATGAGGTACATAGAGGAAAACATAGGCAAAACACTCCATAATATTGAAACTAAATTTTATGCTTAGTATGCATTACATCTTGGTTCAGTTTCTGGCACCACATATACATACACATATACTTATAAGAATAATTGTAAGTCTGATAAAAAATGAAAGCCACATGAAAAATATTAGATCACTCTACAAAAACAACACAGACTATATTACTTAGATGTTATATTTAACTTCATAATATGATGAAAAAACATAGTTAAGATGCATCAAATTCTTAGCTTCAGTGATGTATTCAGTAATTTAATTCATTTGATAAAGAAAACTAAATTTAAAAATTAATATTACATCATTCACAAAAATGTATTCACATTGAAATGAACCATTATTATCCTATTGAATATAAGGAATTATTAGTACATGTATACCCAACAGCAGATTAATATACAAAAATCTATTAAGAACACACAAAAGTCAACAAGAACAGCAAAATCTATCATTCATCTCAAGAACAGGAATAGAGAGCAGGAGAGAGAGTACGGTCAATAAAACACTTTCCTTGCACCTGGCAAACCCAGAGTTCAATTTCAGCCACCACATTTGATCTCCTAGCACAACTAGGAATGGTCTATGAGCATAAAACTTGGAGTAAGTCCTGAGTACTGGACTAAGTCTGCCCAACTCCACTCCCCAATGGGGTCAGGAGCTGAAAATCCCTTCAAATATGAAATATAGTTAAAAGGCACATGGAAAATTATTGGCATAATTAAAAGAGAAATGAAAACCAAAGTTACTAATATTAGTGATAATGATCTGTTTCTTAAAAAGCCAGTAGAAATAAGTGGTGGCAGAGATGTGAAGGAAAAGGATCCCTTATTTACTGTTGTTGAGAATGTAAATGGGCATAACCTCTAAGGAAAGCAGTATGAAAATTTCTCAAAAATAGAGTAGAACTTCCACATTACCCAGAAACTCATAGGTATCTATCTTAAGAAAATAAAACACCCATCCACAAAAAGATACAATATTCAGATCTAGGAAAAAAATCGAACTATTAGATGAATGGTAAGTGGATAAACAAAATGAAGCAAATACTACTGTTAGGAGCAAAGATGAAGTCATGCCTTTAGTAAATAATAACAGTTTGAATAAAATTGAAGGGATAATAGTAAGGAAAAATGTCAGAGGGTAAAGACAAATAATATTTGATGTTCTCACATATAAGTAGGATACAAAGAAATAAGACAAGGGAACAGATACAATGAAATGAAAACATACCTTTTATCCTTGAATGCAGAAATTCAGGACCAGAGGGGGAGGGGATGGGGATTGAATAGGAGAGGGAGATCTTATTAAAGGAATTGGGGAGACAGGTCAGTTCTCATGCTTGTCTATGGTTGAAGCTTGTGTTTGCATGAAAGAAGGCTGAGTTAAATCCCCAGAACTATTTTTTTCTGGTCTCCCTTAATATTGGTGAAATCATCCCCTAAACTCTGAGCCAGGAGGAACAACTGATTAGTAACAGGTATGGACTCCCAAACAAAAAAGTTCCTTCAAAGACATCTCCAGGTAAATACCATTTTACCGTGTAATCTTTCCAGTTTAAGAGGCAAAAATGCCACTTTTATATCATTTATTTTTGTTCTATTTTGTTTTGGGACTATTTCCAACAGCACTTAGGGCTTATTTCTGGATCTTTGTCATTCAGCGGTCATTCTTGGTCAGGCCTAAGGGACTATGAGATGCTACAGATTGATCCAAGGTTAAACACATGCAAGGTAAGTGCTTTACATGATCTCCATGACCCATACTATGTTTTAAAATGCCTTGTTAAGGTATTTTGAGTTGATTAAAGGCAATGTTTATTTGGTTATTTTTATATTACTGTTGTATGATTTGGGTAGCAGGGGGATGATGAATTTGTAAAAGTAGTCGGGAAATATATAAAATACTCTGTTTTTAAAGATATTGTGTAGTGGGACCCGAGCTATAATACATTAGTAGGGCGTTTGCCTTGCTTTCTCCTGACCCATAACCAACTCAGATTCGATTCCCTGCACCCATATGGTCCTCTAAGCCTGCCAGGAGCGATTTCTGAGTGCAGAGCCAGGAGTAACCCCTGGAGGTAGCAGGGTGTGGCCCAAAAACCAAAGAGAAAGAAAGAGACAGAGACACAAAAAGATATATTGTATAGTAAGTGGTATTGAGTTGGTTTTACTAAGCCACTGATACCCCTACATATTGTATAGTAAGTGGTATTGAGTTGGTTTTACTAAGCCACTGATACCCCTACATGGAGGCACAGAATACTAAGCTAGAGGGAACATATGGAACACTCTGTCAGATCACCTGCTACATATAAAGCTTCTTAAGATTTCTTTTGGGTGCAGTCTAATGAATTAGTATGTTCTTTTCTGGACCATTGGTTGCTACTATGCCCTATCTGGAGGTAGCTGGACTTGTATGGGGCAGATTGGTTTCTTTTAAACTCTGTTCTTTTGATTGTGATAGAGAGCAACTACACTCTGTCAAGATGCTTAGTATGATATTTAAATTTCTGGCAAATCCCAGCTACATTGGGTCTACTTCTTCAGTATTTCCTTATGGAAGTGGTTAGAAGATTCCATGATGCTATTTCCCCTGAGTCCCGAAGCTGTCTATTTTCTTTTTACCACATTTCAGGAAACTTTTATTTCTTTTTAGTTTGTTATTTCCAGTCTCTGCTTATGATTAGTAGAGAACATCTGGGATAAATGAATCTTTACTACCTTATCCAACAGCAGGCATTTTTTTTCTTTCTTTAAATCAGATATTTGAGGTTAGTAGGTTTAGAAATGTAGTGTTGGTAAAACATCTTATCACACTATTCTCCTAGAAACAGAAGGTATAATTCCTAAATCTTCTGCTGAAAATGTAAAATTATTTATAGATTTAGCTTACTATTTATAGCATAGTATAGATTTAATTTTCACTCTTCATAAAAATGCCCCTATCTTCAATAAATTAATCATTTATATATCTTTTTTCTCCACATTTCCTTATTTTATTAACCCTGTTACATGGCTTATATATTCTCATTTTCCCAATAAATTTTCATCAATTTAGATAAGAATCAAATTATAATTATTAGTAAGTATGAAATTTTGCTTCACTGACCATATGTTGTACTGAATTCTAAGCATCCTTCAATAGATTCTTAAACCAACATTTCTTCAGTAAACAGGTCATTTTTTTCTTAGATATTTCATTCCTCTTCTGAGACATTTTCATATATTTATACTACCAGGGATAGTAAAATACAATGAGAAAAAAAATTTAGTATAAATGTTAGGAAAGTATAACTATTAACTATTTTGATAAAACTCTCAAATATTTGTTTTGTATTTATAAATACTTCACATATTCTTCTAAAAGTTATTTAGGCCTCAGAGAACTCTGAGACTGAGGGCAGAATAATTTAGATAATAGGCATAATTCTGCATTTTGATTTCCACCTGTAGCACTAAATTATATGACCAGAAGTCAGGAGAACAACTGGGTATTTCCCAATCTGAATAGAAGACACTGTGTGAAAAAAAGATGAAAAAGAAGAACAAACATTTTCTTAAGCATTTCTTACTCTAAAATCCCTGAAGTTTAAAAGAGGGCCTTTATTGAAGTTAAATGCTCTAAATTCAGTATTTATGGTAGATTATTTATATTGACAACATGATATCTATTTATATAGTTGTAAAAGGAGTGCTCAGCAAATATATAGACTTGTTCTAGGATCAAATAGTGTCTTTTGGGGAACTATTAGGAAACTATTGGGTAAATTATGTCTTTATTAGATACCAAATATTTATCAGTATGGAATTATTTTTAAACTTTAAAACATTTTAAGCATGGGGATTTAGTTTCTAAGAAAATGGAGCATTGGGATTCAATTTTCCTCCCATATTAAATATTAATTAAATAAATATATAGAACATTGATTTTCAAGACACTGGATAATAACCAATTAAATAACATGATTCCAGACCACAGTGATAAGAAAATCAGAGAAGAGTGGATTCATGGAACTGAAGTGAAAATTTTGAGTATCTGTGCAGAATAAGAGACGTAGAGTAATGAGGAAGATAAAACTAAACTAAGATTTTCAGTTTAGTAATAATAAATACCTATGAGAAAACTACACATTATCTTAGATATATCCCAAGAGGGTTAGAGGTAAGAATTTCCCTTATAAACTAAGGATGGAAGCTAATCTGCTTCCATCAGGCAGGGAGTGTTCATGTAACCTCTTTGTATTCAACCGGCTTTTACTAAAGGAAATAGGCTTTGCTTTGTAAAGAAAAAATTATCCCTCAACTACAGACTGTTTCTATTCTCTAAGTCTTAAAAGCTAGACACAAAATGAACACTTATTTTTAAAGTAACAATTGCAACCCAGAACAAGTGACTAGAACTAGAAATGCTTCAAACATTCATAAGTATGAAAGGTAATATTCAGAAAGCAGAAAAATTATCAGCCATGAAAATGCAAATATACAAAAGTGGCATCATAAATGAGAAAAACCAGTGACTTTTCTCAACTAAAATGAATGAGCACCAATGAACATCAAACTCAAGTCTCCTCTATCAAAATCAAATGCGTGTGGGAGCCCTGTTATTTTAAACAACAAAAGGAAAGGAAAAGAGGAATAAACACATAATCAATGCTATTAAACAAAGAATACCGACACAAAAATTATTCATTGGGTGTTACTGGGCAAGAGAACCTTGAATACACAGTGTGAAAAGAATTGCTTTTGCAATTAGACATGCTGGGAAACTGGATTAAAAGGTGCCAAATAATGAAATTGGGCCACTCTTTCATACTATTAAAAATAACTCAAATGGATTAATAACTCAAATGCTTAAGACATAAACTTACCCTTTCATCCAGGTCCTGGCAGGCTCTACATCTGAGCCCTGCCATCTCTGCATACACAAATCAGACTCTAAATTCTCTAGTTTCTCATTCATTTTCCAGGCCCACATCTATACCCAGAACCCACAACTCTGCTTGCTACAGTTGTATATGCAGCCGCATGACAGTTGTAGTCATCACATATCATACTGAACACAGTGATTCTGCTGGGTCAGGGCCAGCAGGGATGAAAAATATCTACTCTCAACCTAATCCCTTAGTATCCATGGTGGCAGACTAGTAACGCTTTACACTTAAGGTACAGTATACACAATGGAGGAAGCTACAGAGAAGTCCACCAAACTCAATGAGTGATGATGGTGGAATGGAAGTCTCTGCTAGTACTAAACAGCTCTGTAGCTTCTCAAATAATTACTATAGAGACACAATGATGAGAATGTGTAAAGAACTCATAGGTAGTAAAGAAAGAACAAGAAATTCTGTATGGGAATTAAGAAAACTGCAACCAGAAATGACAGAACTAAAGAAAAAGCTAATAGAAATCTTAGTTAAAGAGTAAATGGAACTAAAGAAAACTCAATAATATTCTAAGAGGTGCATACATCTAGAATATAGCAGAAGGTGGCAAAGTTATTAAATATCATGTAGAACACATAAGAGAACTATAGGGTGAATATAAGTGGAACACTGGCAGAGTCACTGTAGTTTCTGAGAAATATGAAGTTGAATATGATTAAGAACCACTAGTCAAACAAATAAATATGAATATCCCAGTGTTTAGGAGTGTGAGTATTCATATTCTAGACATCAGAGTTGTCCCAGAGAAAATAGGTACAAATGAAAGTACTCAAAAAAGATATATTCAAAATGTCAAAAGTCAGGTACAGAATATTGAAAGCAGTGAGAACAAAGAAGAGACTTAAACACAAAGTTATTCCCATAAGATTCACAGCATATAAATCAAGTGAGATTTGACAAGTCAGAACAGATTTATAGGATATAGTAAAAACATTAGTTATATAAATACCTCACTAAGAACACACTAGAGTATCATTCATATTTACTTTAAAAAGTAGCATTGAGATTCTGTGTTTTATAGTACTATTAAATAATATTTATTATGAAAATAGTTCCAGCAATACCCTAGCATTATCACTAAAGGTATCCATCTCCCTCCCAAGTACCTCTCCCTCTCAAAACTCTTCTACTGAGGATAAATAAATGATACAAAACTTCTTGGACAAACAACAGATAAAGAAATTTATGGCATCAAGACCAAATTTTTCAGAATAATAAAAGGAATTTTCTTTGAAAGACAAAAAACACTTGACTGTGACTTGTATAAAATAATGGGAATAAACACTTCCATCTCAATAAACTCAATATTAATTATCTAACTAAGCAATCAAGAGACATAGAATGGTGGAACGGACCAGAAAACTGAACCCAACTATCTGCTACCTATAACATATATTTGAAAGGGTTTTTAAAGCATAAACTCAAATTCAAAGGCTGGATAACAATCTTACAGGACCAAAACTCCTTGACAAAGTTTTGGGTGGCTATATTTATATAAGATAACACAGAATTCACATTTAAAAAGATGATAAAAACAAGTATTATCACTTCTTGTTGATCAAGGACTTCTCATGGGTGGAACAATTCACTATCCTGTACATATATACACCTAATAATGAATCTTCAAAATATTTAAAACATGGAGCTGGAGTGATGGTACAGTTGGCAAGGTTCTTGCCTTCCATGTAGTTGATCTGGGTTTGATGCCCCGCATCCCAGATATTCCTCCAAGCTGACCAGTAGTGATTCCAAAAAGCAGAATCAGTGCTTACAGGTGTGGTTCAACCCCAAAAATTAATCAATAAAACAACATCTAATAAGCATTGATGGAAGATACAGCAATACAACAGTAGAAGGAGACTTTAACATTCCTATCCAGTCCTCTATCCACTCCATTGTTGGATGGATCAACTAGGCAAAAAGAAAAAAGAAAAACCATTAAGGAAAACACTGGTTTTGAAAGAATTGGAAGAGATGATACAATCAGACATATGGAGGGCATTTTATTCTCCAAATGTTGAGTACATATTCTTACCAGGTGCACAAAGGACATTTTTTCAAGATAGAAAATATGCTGGATTGCCAAACATGTCTCTGTAAAATCAAGAAGATAATGTCATCTTAACCTTCTTAGAGCATGATGCTTCGAAAATGGAAATAACAAATATGTGGAAACTCCTTGACACAACTACACACCCTGAGTGAAATTCCAGGAGCACTGCAGTTTGTGATTTATAAAAAAACAACAAAATGTGAATTTTCTGGTTCACTACAACTTAGTGCAAGTGGCATATCTATAATGTGTACCCCTGGCAATGTAACAGCATAGAAAGGGAATAGGAATTATTTAAATATAACTACTATATTATCTATGAATACCACATCTGGATATATATTCAGAGAAAATAAAATTACTGTCTTGAAGATAGATCTACAGCCATACATTCACTAAGATTGTATTCACAATAGCCAAAATATGAAAAAACAAGAGTCAGTCAATAATACAGACTGAAGCATACACATAGGCAGAAAAGACTATTTCTTAACCATAAAATATGGACATAATTGTAATGTGTGACAACATGAATAAACCTTATTGCACTATGCTAAATGAAATAATTTTGTCAGAGTAAAACAAATATTGTATGATTCACTATTATATAGAATCTAAAAAATTATAAATTTGGGCCAGGATGATAATACAGTAGGTAGGATATTTGACTTGCATTTAGCTGACCCAGGTTCAAACCCCAGAATTGCAGAGGGTTCACTAAGCACCAGGAGTAATTCCTGAATGCATAGCCATGAGTAACCACAGACCATGACCAAATGTGACCCCAAATATTTATAAACTCATAGAATGAATGGATTCTGATTGTGGGCAGTGAGGGAAAAAGCTGCATAGGAGAAAGCTGCTGTTTTTCACCAGAGTATAGAGAAAGTCCAGGTTTTCCCTCCTGTTTTTCTTCCATCTTTTGTTTACACGAACATTTAATTTCTGCCAATTTTGGTAATCAACTGTGTGGATCTTTTCCATCACACCAATTCCTGTGATACCAGATGGGTGTCCTATAATTTAAAGTGTCAGATCCCTAGATTGCAGATTAATTCTGTAAGTTCAGAATAATCAGGCAAAAATTTCAGACACCAGAAACCATGTCAGGTGATTTTCATACATTTCCCACCAGCTATGTCAGAAGTCTTCATAATCAATCCAATGATCATGTCTGAATAGTTCACAGAACTCAAAGGAAAGTTTATTTTTACCCATTTACTAAAGTATTTTACATTAAAAAAATCATCAGAGGACAATGAATGTGAGAAGGGCTTGTGAACTTCATGCCTGTTTGAGAGTGCTGTTCTCCCAGAAAAGTCCAGAGTTCATCAAACCAACACCTTTTTCCCTTTTGTCATTTTTGGGGATTAGAGTGTTCAGGACCAGGGGGATAACTCTTGGCAAGTCTCTGCCAACTGGGTTGCAAAGTGAAGTACTAGGGTTCCACTAAAATTTGTGAGACTGTTTGGACTCTAGGAGACCCTGGCTGTGCTCACTGCTAACCAGAGTAAAACTCAGAAGTGCTTTGTATCTCTAGGATGATAATGTGATGTTGAGGGGACCATATTGTGGTAAGAATTAAAGTGAGGTTGGGAGCCTGAATCTTTACCCTTGTACTATATCTCTGACCTGGTTATAGTACTTTTGAGGAGCTTTTTTTTTTTGAGGCTTAGTAACACGGAAATGATGGATCATTGACAGTACTTTAAGCTTTTCTCCCTCTTATTTTTTATTTTTTAAATATTTTTATTTAGGCACCATGATTACAAACATATTTGTGGTTAGATTTTAGTTATAAAAAAGAATACCCCTTTCAGCAGTGCAACATTCCCACCACCAATGCCCCCACATCTCCCTCCTTGCCCACTCCTGCCTGTATTTGAGACAGGCTTTCTATTTATCTCACGAAGTTTGACAATCCCAAACTTCTAATCATGACTTGGTCTTTATAGTCACTAGTCTTTTTCTAGAAACCTTTAGTAGCTTAAACAGCATTCTTTATTAGAACAAATGACACTCACCACTCCGAAAATTAAAGAGGTTGAGACCTGAGCCAGAAAGATAGTACAGGGCGTAAGGTTATTTTCTTGCATCCCATCAAACATCATTTGAATTCCTGATGCTATGTATGCCCCGGTTTTCCATTCCCCGAGCATATGGTAAGTCTTGAATACAAGAAGAGATACTGAATGCTGTTCTGTGAGTGGTTAATTCCCCTTCTTGAGCCCTCCGCCAGAAAGAGTTTACGATTCCGTGTCAGAACTGGCACAGAGACTAAATATTTTTATAATAATGTTTAGTTCTCAAAAAATAAAGACTTCAAGGGCAGAGTAACCCTGTATCTCTTAGGCCAAGGGGATTCCCTTTCTAATTTCCCCAATATTTACTGTGCCTATGCAAGGAAAAAAAAGAGAAGCACAAATTAAATTTTTTGGTTTTATTACTGTTGTTGTTGGTTGCTTTCCCCCCCCCCCGTGGGTTTTCTTTTTTGCGTGCTCTGTTTTGTTTTTTTTTTTTATTTCAGGACCATGGTTATTGTGTGGTTGATGTCTTTATTGCTGTGGTGCTTTTCAAGTTATTTGTTTAATTTAAAAAACATTTTTAGTATTTAGTATTTATTTATTTAGTTGTTATGTTTTTCTTCCTTTTTCCCTTTCCTCTCGTAAATTGATATTTATAACCTTTAAAAGGATTCTTCCCATTTTTGCTTGTTTGATTTTTGCCCCATTTATTTTATTTTTTCTCTTTCCTTCAAACAGAACCACATAAGTTGAACGATCTTATTCCACCTCACAAATTGAGGGGAAATAATGGAGGGTACCAAGACCAGACAGTCATATGAACATTAAGTAGAAATAAAAAAATTGATCAGACTTAAACATCAAAATCAAAGCCCATGACAACAGAATCAATACTCAATCTACAACAAGCTAGACACAGAGGGGACCACTTAGACTAGCAACCCAAGAGGTGGGAAGGAGGGGATATGAGATGCATGCTGGGAACAGGATGGAGGGAGGACAACATTGGTGGTGGGAATGACCCTAATTCAATGTCTCTATGTACCTAAAAAATTGCTGTGAAAAATTTGTAATACACTTTGGTAAAAATAAAAATTTAAAAATATCAGTTTTTGAAAATTTAAAAATAAATGTTTTTAAAAAATAAAAAAGAGACTTTACTTAGATGATAAATAATTCTGGGAATAAAGTATATGTTTGGAATTTAACATAATATATTATTATCAAGTTTTTAAGAAAGATATTCATAGATTTTTATCACATACAGGTAAATATTCGAGAAGATGAGTGTTAAGGAAACTTATTGTTCCAAACATATTGTAGTATATACATAAATTTTTATGTTGTATAGCCTAAACTAAGACAATGGGTCTTTTCTATTGATTATATTTTTAAAACATTTTTGCATGATAGGGAAGAAGACATAGGAAAACAACTGTTACTGAGACTGTAGGAAATAAAGAACCCTTGTATTGTATCAATTTACATCTATAAAAATGATAGGAAGTTTATTGTTTATAACATTTCATACCATTAAAAATTAATGAGATTGGTATTTTGAGATATATTCATGCTCATGAAAATTGGAGCCTTATAGTCATTAAAATATAGAAAATGCTCAAATATCTTTGATGGATAATGAAAAAGAATGTACATGGATATATTTCTCTGTATGTTTATATACCACATCTTGAATACATGTACTGCAATATATCATAACAAATTCTTAATAATGAAGGAAATCTAGCTTACTGTTATACTATGTATGAATATATGGCAGATAATTATTTAAGAGAAATCAGCCAGATACTGGAAGACAGATACCTTAGTGATCTCACATATATGTAGTTTACATAAACGTTGAATTCATAGCAGCACAGGATAAAAATAATGCTTGAAGAGTAGATAGATATTAAGTATTCACATAAAGTTTTATTAAATGAGTTAATAGAAATGTTAATTAGCATGATTATGTTAGTAATTTCACAATGTTTACATATAGCATATTATGTTACACATATTAAATATATAAAAATTTTCTTCAATTTATACTTTAAGACATTGTTTTATTGTGTTTTTTGGATCACAGCCAGCAGTGCTCAGGGGTTATTCCTGGCTTCATACTCAGAAATTGCTCCTGGCAGGCATGGGGGACCATATGGGATGCCGGGATTCAAACCAATGACTGTCTGCATGAAAGGCAAACTCCTTACCTCCATGCTATCTCTCTGGCCCCACTTTAAGACATTGTTTTAAAAATAAATGAATAGACATTCATGTGCTCAGAAAAAAATAGCTTCTATTTATAAAGTACTAAATTATTCACAAAAATAAGTGTTAAATTCAATAGACTAAAATGAAACGAAGTTTTACTTAATTGACCCCATAATTATATAACATGTACATAAAGGAATAATGGAGTATGAAAAATTGAATTAATTTAAAAAATAAAAATGAGTGAAATGCTGTATCAGATAATGTAATACAATCACAATAAGAGTACCATAGTATTAATGAATAAGTAGACTGGCGAAGAGTACCTTCACAATACATATTTATTTAATTTTACTTGTTTTTAAGTTATCTTTATTTATGATTATATACTCTTTTTAAAAATATCTTTATTTAAACATCTTGATTACAAATATGATTGTGATTAGGTTTCAATCATGCAAAGAACACCCCCCTTCACCAGTGACACCACCAATATCCCAAATCTCCCTCCATTCCACCCCACCCCCACCTGTACTCTAGACAGGCTTTCCAAGTCCCTCATTCATTCACACGGTTATGGCAGTTCTCAGTGTAGTTATTTCTATAACTGCACTCACCACTCTATGTGGTGAGCTTCTTGAAGTGAGCTGGAAGTTCCAGAGCTCCTTTCTTTATCTCTGAGGATTGTTGCAAAAATGACTTTTATTTTTCTTAAAACCCATAGATGAGTGAGACTATTCTGCATCTCTCTTTCCATCTGACTTATTTCACTCAGCATAATAGATTCCATGTACATCCATGTATAGGAAAATTTCATGACCTCATTTCTCCTGAGGGCTGCGTAATACTCCATTGAATATATGTACCACAGTTTCTTTAGCCATTCATCTGTTGAAGGACATCTTGGTTGTTTCCAGAGCCTGGCTATTGTGAATAGTGTTGCAATAATTATAGGTGTGAGGAAGGGAATTTTGTATTGTATTCTTGTGTTCCTAGGGTATATCTCTAGGAGTGGAATAGCTGGGTCGAATGGGAGCTCAATTTCCAGTTTTTGGAGGAATCTCCATATTGCTTTCCATAGAGGTTGGACTATACGGCATTCCCACCAGCAGTGGATAAGAGTTCCTTTCTCTCCACATCTCAGCCAGCACTGATTGTTCTCATTCTTTGTGATGTGTGTGAATCTCTGAGGTGTGAGATGGTATCTCATCATTGTTTTGATTTGCATCTCCCTGATGATTAATGATGAGGAGCATTTTTTTCATGTGCTTTTTGGCCATTGGTATTTCTTTTTTTAATCAAAGTGTCTATTTATTTTTGGCCCCATTTTTTGATGGGAGTAGATGCTTTTCTTGTAAATTTCTCTCAGAGCCCTGTATATTTTGGATATTATCCCCCTATCTGGTGGGTATTGGGTGAATAGTTTCTCCCATACAGTGGGTGGCTCTTGTATTCTGGACACTTTTTCTTTTGAGGTGCAGAAGCATCTCAGCTTAATGAATTCCCACCTGTTTATGTCTGCTTCCACTTGTTTGGAAAATAAAGTTACCTCCCTGAAGATGCCTTTAGTCTCAATGTCATGCAGTGTTTTGCCTACATGTTGTTCTATATATCTTATGGTATCAGGTCTGATATCAAGGTCTTTAATCCACTTGTATTTTACCTTCGTACATGATGTTAACTGGGGGTCTATGTTTGCTTTTTTGCAAGTGGCTAACCAGTTCTGCCAGCACCATTTGTTGAAGAGGTTTTCACTGCTCCACTTAGGATTTCTTGCTTCTTTGTCAAAAATTAGGTGGTTGTATGTCTGGGGAACATTGTCTGAGAACTCAAGCCTATTCCACTGATCTGAGGGTCTGTTTTTATTCCAATACCATGCTGTTTTGATAAGTATTGCTTTGTAGGACAGTTTAAAGTTGGGGAAAGTAATGCCACCCATTTTCCTTTTCCTTAGGAGTGATTTAGCTATTCGAGGGTGTTTATTGTACCATGAACTTCATAAATGTTTGATCCACTTCTTTGAAGAATGTCATGGGTGTCTTTAGAGGGATCACATTAAATCTGTATAATGCTTTGGGGAGTG
The DNA here is from genome assembly GCF_024139225.1 of Suncus etruscus. Lineage (NCBI taxonomy): Eukaryota > Metazoa > Chordata > Mammalia > Eulipotyphla > Soricidae > Suncus > Suncus etruscus. The sequence goes on from NC_064868.1 coordinate 121,543,309, forward strand.
TTGTCATTTTAATGATGTTAATCCTACCAATCCATGAGCAGGGTATGTGTTTCCATTTATGTGTGCCTTCTCTTATTTCTTGGAGCAGGGCTTTGTAGTTTTCTTTGTATAGGTCCTTCACATCTTTGGTCAAGTTGAGTCCAAGATATTTGAGTTTGTGTCACACTGATGTGCATGTTATTGCCTTTTTAATGTCCATCTCTTCTCTATCATTATTGGTGTATAAAAGGCCATTCATTTCTCTGTGTTAATTTTGTACCCTGCCACCTTTCTATATGAATTTATTGTTTATAGAAGATTTTTGGTAGAGTCTTTAGGGTTTTCTAAGTAGAGTATCATGTAATCTGCAAACAGTGAGAGCTTGACTTCTTCCTTTCCTATCTGGATTCCCTTCATATCTTTTTCTTGCCTGATCGCTATAGCGAGTACTTCCAGTACTATGTTGAAGAGGAGTGGTGAGAGCGGACAGCCTTGTTTTGTACCAGAATTTAGAGAAAAAGCTTTTACTTTTTCTCCATTTAGGATAATATTTGCCATTGGCTTCTGGTAGATGGCTTTAATTAGATTGAGAAAGGTTACTTTCATTCCGGTCTTGCTGAGAGTATTGATCAAGAATGGGTTTTGGACCTTATCAAATGGTTTTTCTGCATCTATTGATATGATCATGTGATTTTTCTTTTTCTTGTTGTTGATGTTGTGTATTATGTTGATAGATTTACGGATTTTAAACCATCCTTGCATTCCTGGGATGAAACCTACTTGGTCGTATTTTGTGATGATCTTCTTGATGATTCATTGGATCCTATTTGCAAGGATTTTGTTGAAGATCTTTGCATCTGCATTCATCAGGGATATTGGTCTGTAATTTTCTTTTTTGGCAGCACCTCTGTCTGGCTTTGGTATCAAGGTGATGTTGGCTTCATAAAAGGTGTTTGAGAGTGTTCCCGTTTTTTTCAATTTTATGGAAAAGCCTGGCTAGGATTGGTAGTTGCTCCTCTTGAAAGGTTTGAAAGAATTCATTAGTAAATCCATCTGGGCCTGGGCTTTTCTTTTTAGGCAGATGTTTGATTACAGTTTCAATTTCCTCAATAGTGATGGGTGTGTTTAGATATGCTATATCTTCCTTACTTCACCGTGGAAGGTTATAAGTGTCCATAAATTTATCCATTTCTTCTAGGTTCTCATGTTTAGTAGCATAAAGTTTCTCAAAGTAGTCTCTGATAACCCTTTGGATCACTGCAATATCTGTAGTGATCTCCCCTTTTTCATTTCTAATATGGGTTTTCAGGTTTCTTCTCTCTCTTTCTTTGTGAATTATGCCAATGGTCTATCAATCTTGTTTATTTTTTTCTGCTTTCATTGATCTTTTGGATATTTTTTGGGGGTGTTCCACTTCATTGATTTCTGCTTTCAGGTTGGTTATTTCCTTCTGTCTCCCTGTTTTTGGTTGCTTTTGTTGGTCATTTTCTAATTTTATGAGCTGCGTCATGAAGTTATTCAGGTATGCTCCCTCTTCCTTTCTGATGTATACTTGCAAAGCTATAAATTTTCCTCTCAGGACCGCTTTTGCTGTGTCCCATAGATTCTGGCAGTTTGTGACTTCATGATCATTTGTCTCCAGGAAAGTTTTGATTTACTCTTTGATTTTATCTTGGACCCACTGTTTGTTCAGTAGCAGAGTGTTTAATTTCCAATTGTTAAAATTTTTCTTCTGTGTGGCTTTGTAGTTCACATCTAATTTCTGAGCCTTGTGGTCAGCAAAGGTATCCTGCAAGATTTCTATCCTCTTGATTTTATGAAGGTATGTTTTATGTGTCAGCATGTGGTCCATCCTGGAGAATGACCCATGTACATTGGAGAAGAATGTGTATCCAGGTCTTTTGGGATGGAGTGTCCTATATATATATATATATATATATATATATATATATATATATATATATATATATACTAGTCCTCTTTCTTCCATGTCTCTTTTCAGGGCTAGTATGTTTTTGTTGGGTTTCAGGAAGGTTGATCTATCAAGTGTTCACAGGGCAGTGTTGAAAACTGCCACAATTATTGTGTTATTATTGATGTTTTCTTTCAGATTTGTCAATAATTGTATTAGATAGATTTCTGGTCTCTCATTGGGTGTATATATGTTTAATAGTCTGATTTCTTCTTGTTGCACATATCCCTTGATTTGTCCCTTACCACTTTTCTTAGTATAAAGTTGGTGTCATCAGATATTAATATGGCCACCCCAGCTTTTTTGAGGGTGTTGTTCGCTTGGATGAATATCCTTCAGCCTTTGATTTTGAGTCTATGTTTGTATTAACTATTCAGGTGTGTTTCTTGTAGGCAGCAGTAGTTTGGATTAATCTTTTTGACCCATTTTGCCACTCTGGATTGAGGGAGATGATTGTCATAAGATTTAATGTCATCTTTGTAGATAAGTTTGCTGTGTTTGTTGGTCTCTCTTGTCTTAAAGTAGACCTTTCAGTTTTTTCTTAAGGCTGGTTTTTCATCTGTGAAGTTTCTGAGCTGTTGTTTATCCATGAAGCTATATATCCTTCCTTCAAGCCTGAATGTGAATTGGGCTGGGTGCTGTATTCTCGGTGAGGCATCCATTTCATTCAGTCCTGTCACAATATCCCACCAATGTCTTCTGGCCTTTAGAGTTTCTTGTGACATGTCTGCTGTAAGTCTTAGGGATGCTCCTATGAATGTAATTTCCCTTTTTGAACTTGCTGCTTTCAGTATTCTATCTCTAGCTGTGAGATGTCATCATAACAAGGATGTGTCTTGGGGTGTTTTTCTTCGAGTCTCTTTTAGCTGGTACTCTTTGGGCAAGCAGGATTTGATTGCATGTAGTCTTTAACTCTGGGAGTATCTCTTTGATGATGTCTTTGACAGTTGATTCTTCCTGGGGATCTACTACCTGGGTCCCTGGGAGTCCAATGATTCTTATGTTGTTTCTTTTGAGTTTATCAAAGATTTCTTTTTTCATCTGTTCACATTTATTGTGTAGTTTTTCCATTGCCTGATCACTTGTCTTCAGGTTCTTTTCCAATTTCTTCTGCTGCGTTGAGTTTTTCTGCATCTCATCTTCCAGCATGCTGAATCTGTTCAGCTGCTGTTAACCTGCTGGCGAGGCTATCCATTGAGTTTTTCAGTTGAGGTACTGTGTTTTTCAGATCTGTTATTTCAGTTTGGAGTTTTCTGATTTCTGTGTTTGTGTTCTGTTCAGATAGATCTATGCTTTCTTTGAGTTCTACAAACATGAACACCTTCCATATTTCTATTCTCAACTCCTTATCCGAGAGGTAAATTAGTTAATTGGAATTTTTTGGGTCATCTGAGCTATTGTCTCCATTCTCTGTGCATGGTGCTTGCTTGCGAGGTTTCCCCATTGTCAACCTTGTGTGTGATTTTTTTCTGCATATTGTCGTGGGGTTCATTGTTTAGAAAGAGTGCACAGCCTCTTCTGGGGCCTCTAGGTGACAGGTTTTTTTTTTTTTTTTTGGTTCGCTTCCCAAGCCTCTGAGGAGAGCTTCAAGAATTCAGGAAAGACAGAGAAGCACAGGAAAAGCTGATTATATACTCTTAAACATCAAGCATCATATTTAATATGAGCCATTCCTCCAAAGTCTGATATAATTAAGAGTACAAGATCGATGTTAAAAATTAATTTCTAACAACTTAAATCTTATTAATGTTATTGCTTTCTAATAATAAAATACTATATCAAAGACTTGGTATAATTGTCAAATGGAAAAAGCAAAGGATTTCCCTCCTCTTTTAAAAATAATTTATTTAGGGACCATGGTTACAGAAGTGTTCATAATTGGGTGTCAGTGATAGAATTTACAGCACCCTTCACCAGTGCAACTTTCCAATTACCAGTGCCCCATTTTCCTCCCCTACACCCCTTGCCTGACTCTTTGCACAGTCTTTCTGCTTCTATCACTATCACTGTCATTGTCATCGTAGTTAGTTCTCTATTCTCAAATTGCACTCATGACTCTATTATATTATATTCTGGTCCTCCCAGCCCTCATTTCTATTGTAACTATATGTTATTACTATACTGCCTTTTATTTATTTTATATCCCACCAATTAGAGACTACAATTTTTACATTCTTTTTCACTTCAAAGAGCACTTACTTTAAATATAAAATGCATTTTTAACAAATTTCATTCAGTCCATTATGCTCTGAAGCAGAAGAAACTGCACTGATAGCATATGAAAAAAATCTGTTGGGAAAAATCTATATTTGCATACTTTCAAAAATAGAACTATTTTACTTTTAATTTATTTTTTAAAAGTTTGTCTTTCCCTTCTGAAATGCATTTCAGAAGATCATACACTCCACAGGCACAGCAATGTCAGCCTTTCAATTACTGTACCTCACTCATTCTGATAGCTTCTATATATATATTTATATATAGATATATATATGTTTAAGTAGTTATAACAATCAATGATGTTAAAATTAATTCACTTTGTAGAGTTATATTTAATTAATGAACAATACATTAAAAAGATGAGCTTTAGAGGAATTATTGAAACAAATGTGAAAGATAAAACTAAAATCAACACAAGAATCTCAATGGAAATGATCACTAGTGAATAAAGATGTGATATGTATATTTATAAATGATACGACTGGAAAATAATATAAAATCTTGCTATTTATGGCAAGATGGGTGGAGCTGGAGGTAATTGTACTATGAAAAATATATCATGAGTAGTTAGACAAATACCATATTTTTTTCAGGTTCTTCCATGGCATTTTATTGTTTTTATCATGATGTGACATTTTATGTATACTTAATAATTATTTAATAACCCATAATTATGTAATATTTAACAGATATTTTTGTTCCAAAAATAGTTTTTTTCACAAAGTTATTCATGATTAAGTTTGAATCATGCAATGTACCACACTCTTCACCAGTGAATATTTCTCACCACCAATGTCGCCAGTTTTCCTCTTGCCATTCCAACTGCTGAGGATGGTATAGACCTTTTTTTCTCTCTATCTTTTTCCCTTTTAGACACTGTGGTTAACAATACTGTTACAGGTATCATGTGGTATCATGCCTATCACTTCATCTCTTTTCAGCACCCAATTCTAAAATAGAGTGATCATTTCCAGCTACCATTGTTATAGTATTTTTTTTCTCTGCCTGACTTGTATTCCACCACTATTAGTGGGAAGCTGTGTATCATGGTCCTTATCTCTATAATGTTTTTAAATTTTAATACTATATTTTTTTCTAGTGGTATTGAACTCTATGAATTTATTTACTTCTGTTTACTCCAGATTATTCTGTCTTATTTATTCAGAATTTAAAATGTATTTTATTGATTAACTGTTTATTTAAATCTTTACTTGAGAGTAGGACATACACGATCTCTAAAAATAAAACATATTCATTAATTATGCCAATTTTTACATTTTTACATGCATAAGTGTCAAATATAAATACTGATGTGTGATATTTAAAGATTTTTCAGAAAGTATTGTATACTGCTTCAGCTTTAAAATAATAGACTCTTTTTATTTCTGTTGTGGTCCACATCCAATGTCACTTGGAGATTACTCCTAAATTTATGCTCACAGATCACACCTAGCAGTGCTCAGAAAGCATACATGGTTCCAGATTAGCCACATGCAAGGTATGTGCTTTACTCCTATACTAACATTTGTCTCTTTCTCCTAAAATCAATTATAATTTAATAGGTTTACACTGAATTACTAAATGACCCAAAATTAAAGATATTTTAACTCCATCAGCATATCTGAATTTCATCAGACTTATAGATACAGAATTATTGAAGGGATTTTAAATGAATGTATACTTATTTAAATTGTGATACTGAAACTTGATCAGGAAAAAGCTATTGTTTTGGTCTTTTTCACTGTTTGATGAAGTGATATTCCATGAGTCAAAATGTATCCATGTTTGTTCTTGGTGTAAATTCTATTCCAGTTATAGAATGCAATAATTTCAATGAGGATTGCAATAACTGTACAATGCTTTGGGTAAAATGTCATTTTGATAATGTTAATTGTTCCAATCTACTGAAATGTTTTTTTCATTTCCTGGAAATGGATTTGACAATTGACATATATTTCTATGTAAATGTTTTTCAAATATGGTACCATGTTGACTCAGAGCTATATGATATTTTATAGCACAGTTTTGAATGAGCTGTATTCTGTTTTTGACATTACAACTTCATTATTGGTACTTTATTTCTCCATATTGTGAACATCAGATAGGAGCCTAAGAATACTTGATACTGTGGAAATACATCATATATAATCAAGCAACATAGGTTCAATTCTGATCTTTTAGATTAACTCCATACATAAGTCGAACTCTATGAGCCTCAGGTTCTCACATTCAAATGACAGCCAGCAAGTTACCAATATTTCTCTCTGAGTAGCCTAATTTATTTTATTTTTTTCATTCCATAATATTTATGCTTAATCTGCAAAACAACATAGTAGATTATAACCAAATTATACCATCCAAAAAATGAAGAAAGCTACTTTTTTCCCATATAATTACTTAATTTAAGCATCGTGATTATAGAAATGTTCATAGTTGGGTTTTAGTCATAGAATGTACATCATCTTTCACCTTTGCAATTAATTTCCTGCAGCAAATGTCTCCCATTTCCCTACCAGTCACACCCCTGCCTATCTCTGGAGCAGGCATTTTGTTACTCTCTTTCCTTTTTTTGTTTTTGTTGTTTGTTATGTTTGTTTGGTTTTGGGTCACAGCCAGCTGCGCTCAAGAGTTACTCCTGGCTCTGGGCTCAGATATCCATCCTTGCGGGGTTGGGGACAATATTGGATGCTGGGATTCAAACCACCGTGAATCCTGGGTCGGCCAAGTGCAAGGCAAACTCCCTATGGCTGTGCTATTTCTCTCCAGCCCGATCTCTTCTTCCTTTTTGACACAGTTGTTTGCACTATTGTTAATGAGGATATGCCACACATATCACTTTACCATTACCTTTCAGCACCCAGAGTGATCAATACCAACTTTCATTGTCATATTAGGACTTTGACTATTCTAACTGCGTTCAATGCTCTTTGTGGTAAGTTTTCTACTATAGACTAGTCCTCCTAATCCTCATATTGTCCTATACTTTATTACCATACTGTCTTTTATTTTTCTTATATTCCACAGATTAGTGAGACTATTCAATGTCTATCCCTCCCCCTATGTTTAATTTATTAGCATTATAATCTCCATGTACATAATATGTATGCAAATTTCATAACTCAATTTTCATAATGGCTGCATAGTATTCCACTGTGTAGATGTACCACAGTTTCTTCAGCCTGTCATTTGTTGTTGGGCATTTTTTGGGTGGTTTCCAGAGTCTGGCTATTGTAAACAGTGCTGCTGTGAACATAGAAGCGAAGAGGACATTTTTGTATTGTGTTTTTGTGTTCTTAGGGTATATCCCAAAAAGTGGTATTTCTGGATAATATGGGAACTCAATTTCCAGTTCTTGAGGAATATACATATTGTTTTCCAGAAAGGCTGGACTAGACCTTATTGCCTCAAGCAGGGAATGTGAGTCACTTTCTATCTGCACCTGTGCCAGTCCTGGTTGTTTTTGTTACTTGTGGTGAGTGCCAGTCTTTGTGGTATGAGATGATGCCTCATAATTGTTTTGAAGTGCATCTCACTGATAATTAGTGATGTGGAGCATTTTATTATGTGAATTTGGCCATCTGTATTTTTGTCTTTGTTTTATTTTGTTTTGATTATTGTGCTCCACCTGGCTATACTCATGGGCTACTCCTGGTTCGTCCTTCAGTATTCACTTCTGGCACTGTTTATGATAAAATGCTCCACCCATGTGTAATCTGCTTCAGTATTTTTCTGGCCTTTAATAATAGTTTTATATAACAGAAACCAGACTGTGAAATCATCTTCTTTTTTTTCTTTTCTTTTTTTTTTTTTTGGTTTTTGGGTCACACCCAGCAGCACTCACGGATTCCTCCTGGCTCTACTCTCAGAAATTGCTCCTGGCAAGCTCTTGAACCATATGGGATGCTGGGATTCGAATCACAGTCCTTCTGCATGCAAGGCAAATGCCTTACCTCCATGCTATATCTCTGGCCCCACAGACTGTGATATCTTAAAAAGACATCAGTTTTGTATATGCATTTGTAGTATTTTAAATACATTATTTATTTAACATATAATAATCAATAAAAGTTTTTGAATAAATTGACAGTAAGTGATGATATGATAACTTACTGCCATGGATTTCCTGAAAAGCATGAGTTTCCAGGATTTCTATTAGGATCCTGCTATCCATGATTGTGTCCAATTTTTACTTACATGTTCAAAGTTTTTTTTTCCCCAGGGGGAGCACACCCAGTGGCGCTCATGGGTTCCTCCTGGCTCTGAGCTCAGAAATCGCTCCTGGTTCAGGGGACCATATAGGACGCTGGCAGATTAAACCGTGATTCCTTCTGGGTCAGCCGCGTGCATGGCAAATGCCCTACCGCTGCACCATGGCTCCAACCCTCGTGTTCACCTTTTTATTTTTAATTTTTAGTGACTTAAGGCTAAGCAATAAACAGCACATATAAATATGTTTCCTATTGTGATCACATCATTACACTGTTAGATATTTTCATTTTGTACTTGAGCAAAAATCTAAGTGCAAATAACCCTGGCTTAATGTAAAAATATTAAATGAAGTTATTTCCAAAAATTGTGTCACTCTATTGAAAAACACCTATTTATGTAAATTTTTTTCTATAGGTGGATGATTCCCAGGTACTCACGGACTCCAGGGCCCTCTCCGCAATTTTCTGTGTAATTATAAAGGAGACTCGATGACCAGCTCCAAGAAAGCAGTGCTAATAAGGCCCTAATATTCTGGGGAGGACCCAGGCCCCTTGCTGATGGGCCACACTCTGTGGTGCTTCATGATCTCCTGGACTCCATATGGTAATAGTGACCTCCAGCACAGCACTAAAGGTGCAGAGGAAACCATGTGTTACAAGCGATTTAACTGGGGTTGGCTTTATGTGAGGCATGTGTCTTAACATCTCTGCCTTATGAAAAACCTTTTTTTAGATATTAAGTGATCAGGTGTTACAAAATCAGTTATCACTGAACTTTTAGACATGGTCATCTCTGCTGCATTTCCTAGACAATCCATTATTTTACAGCACTAGAATATGCTTTATTCTGTGCTATATACTTTTAGAAACCACCTACTCTAGTTTTCAGATATGCCCACTGTTAACTGCAGAGTTGAGATAGCTAGTCTTTATGAAACTTTTTAAGTTCACAGGCTGAAGCAGGTGTACAATGGGTATGGTGGTTGCCTTGGATGCAGCCTACCAAGGGTTCAATATGCAGCAACTCATATGGTCCACTGAGCCCTTCTAGGAATAAGCACAGAGCCAGAAGTAAACTCTGAGAACTGCTGTGCATAGACCCAAAACAACACCAAATAAACTATATAAGTTCAGCATTTTAGGCCATTCTAATAAAAATACTAGTTAAAACGGTACACTAACTGTTCCTCTTCCATACTCTCCTTCCATACTCTCCATATATTTGAAATAACATATTATTTCAAACAGCCAAGAGTATTTTAAAGAGCTTCTGCAATAAACAAATGTTACATTGATACTGTACATTTGGAAAATTTTCAAGGCTTTTGGGGAAACAAAGCATTGTTTAGTATGTATATTTTAAATAAATAAAATTTATATAATAAATAAAAATAGAAAAAAATAACAAAAATATTTTTGATAATTGTTTATCTTAGAACTATATGTTTAACGTTACCAGATTGAGTTAGAGTACTCATCTGCTTTTCTTGTGGTCTACTTGATTACTATTTAAAATGTACTTTGTGACTTTTTAAGTTTAGGGTTAACGATAGGTTTATAAAGTATGCTTAAGAAATGGAAGGCAAGGCTGATTTAACATCCGTAAATCTATCAACATAATACACAACATCAATAACAAGAAAAATAAAAACCACATGATCATATCAATAGATGCAGAGAAAGCATTTGATAAGGTCCAACACCCATTCTTGATCAAAACTCTCAGCAAAATGGGAATGGAGGGAACCTTTCTCAATATAGTGAAGGCCATCTACCCCAAGCCAGTGGCAAATATTATCCTCAATGGAGAAAAACTAAAAGCCTTCCCTCTAAATTCTGGCACAAGACAAGGCTGTCCTCTCTCACCACTCCTATTCAACATAGCACTGGAAGTACTTGCTATAGCGATTAGGCAAGAAAAGGATATCAAGGGAATCCAGATAGGAAAGGAAGAAGTCAAGCTCTCACTGTTTGCAGATGACATGATACTCTACTTAGAAAACCCTAAAGACTCTATCAAAAAGCTTCTAGAAACAATAGACTCATATAGCAAGGTGGCAGGCTACAAAATTAACACACAAAAATCAATGGCCTTTCTATACACCAATAGTAATAAGGATGAAATGGACATTAAGAAAACAACCCCATTCACAATAGTGCCACACAAACTCAAATATCTTGGAATCAACTTGACTAAATATGTGAAGGACCTATACAAAGAAAACTATAAAACTCTGCTCCAAGAAATAAGAGAGGACACACGGAAATGGAAATGCATACCCTGCTCATGGATTGGCAGGATTAACATCATCAAAATGGCAATACTCCCCAAGGCATTATACAGATTTAATGCCATCCCTCTAAAGATACCCATGACATTCTTCAAAGAAGTGGATCAGACACTTTTGAAATTCATTTGGAAAAATAAACACCCTCAAATAGCTAAAGCAATCATTGGGAAAAAGAATATGGGAGGAATTACTTTCCCCAACTTTAAACTGTACTACAAAGCAACAGTTATCAAAACAGCATGGTATTGGAATAAGGATAGGTCCTCAGATCAGTGGAATAGGCTTGAATACTCAGAAAATGTTCCCCAGACATACAACCACCTAATTTTCGATAAAGGAGCAAGAAATCCTAAATGGAGCAAGGAAAGCCTCTTCAACAAGTGGTGTTGGCACAATTGGATAGCCACTTGCAAAAAATTGAACTTAGACCCCCAGCTAACATCATGTACGAAGGTAAAATCCAAATGGATTAAAGACCTCGATATCAGCCCCAAAACCATAAGATATATAGAACAGCACATAGGCAAAACACTCCAGGACATTACAAGCATCTTCAAGGAGGAAACTGCACTCTCCAAACAAGTGAAATCAGAGATAACCAGATGGGAATATATTAAGCTGAGAAGCTTCTGCACCTCAAAGAAAATAGTGCCCAGGATACAAGAGCCACCCACTGAGTGGGAGAAACTATTCACCCAATACCCATCAGATAAGGGGCTAATCTCCAAAATATACAAGGCACTGACAGAACTTTACAAGAAAAAAACATCTAACCCCATCAAAAAATGGGGAGAAGAAATGAACAGACACTTTGACAAAGAAGAAATACACATGGCCAAAAGACACATGAAAAAATGTTCCACATCACTAATCATCAGGGAGATGCAAATCAAAACAACGATGAGATACCACCTCACACCCCAGAGAATGGCACACATCACAAAGAATGAGAATAAACAGTGTTGGCAGGGATGTGGAGAGAAAGGAACTCTTATCCACTGCTGGTGGGAATGCCGTCTAGTTCAACCTTTATGGAAAGCGATATGGAGATTCCTCCAAAAACTGGAAATCGAGCTCCCATACGATCCAGCTATACCACTCCTAGGAATATACCCTAGGAACACAAAAATACAATACAAAAAACCCCTTCCTTACACCTATATTCATTGCAGCACTATTTACCATAGCAAGACTCTGGAAACAAACAAGATGCCCTTCACCAGACGAATGGCTAAAGAAACTGTGGTACATATACACAATGGAATATTATGCAGCTGTCAGGAGAGATGAAGTCATGAAATTTTCCTATACATGGATGTACACGGAATCTATTATGCTGAGTGAAATAAGTCAGAGAGAGAGAGAAAAACGCAGAATGGTCTCACTCATCTATGGGTTTTAAGAAAAATGAAAGACACCCTTGTAATAATAATTTTCAGACACGGGGCCGGGCAGTGGCGCTGGAGGTAAGGTGCCTGCCTTGCCTGCGCTAGCCTAGGACGGACCGCGGTTCGATCCCCCGGCGTCCCATATGGTCCCCCAAGAAGCCAGGAGCAACTTCTGAGCGCATAGCCAGGAGTAACCCCTGAGCGTCACAGGGTGTGGCCCAAAAACCAAAAAAAAAAAAATTTTTCTGACACAAAAGAGAAAATAGCTGGAAGTTCCAGCTCACCTCAGGAAGCTCACCACAAAGAGTGATGAGTTTAGTTAGGGAAATAACTACATTTTGAACTGTCCTAATAATGAGAATGTATGAGGAAAATGGAGAGCCTGTCTAGAGTACAGGCGGGGGTCGGGTGGGGCGAAGGGAGACTTGGGACATTGGTGATGGGAATGTTGCACTGGTGATGGGTGGTGTTCCTTACATGACTGAAACCCAAACACAATCATGTATGTAATTAAGGTGTTTAAATAAATTAAAAAAAATAAATGGACATTAAAAAAAGGACAATGTGGGGACAGAGAGATAGCATGCATGTAAGGTGTTTGCCTTGCATGCAGAATGACTGTGGTTCAAATTCCGGCATCCTGAGACATGGTCCCCTGTGGTTCAAATTCCAGCATTCAATATGGTCCCCTGAGCTCATCGTCTCCTGAGTTATTGGGATTTCTGAGAATAGAGCCAGGAATAACCCCTGAGCAGCGCCTGGTGTGACACAAACATAAAACAAAACAACAACAAAAAAGAACAACAACAAAAAAAGGTCTATGTTTAAGAAAAAATCTCAGGTTTTCTTGTTCTTTCAAATCCATGTTCTCTCTTGAATATGTGTCTATTTTTTTCTGAGGATTTTCCACTCTATTGAATCTTATAGAACATGTGTTCTTCACTTTATTTCCTCTTACATTTTTATAAGTAAATTTCTCTCAAAAATATCTTGCTTCACCAAACATATATTTACAATTTTATATTTTAAAATATAAATCCATTATATCCCTAAAATAGGTAAAGGTTATTTCATCTTGGGATATGTCTATTTCATATTTCAATTTCAAATGACAGCATCATATTCTCATTTATCAGGTACAACTGGCATGCATCCAAGACTTACCAATTCTATTGTGATATGCACGCAATAAATTTTTAATTGTATATAACCAATATAAAATTAATTCAGTGTTTTATCTCTTTCAATGTAATTAGCTCATTTAACTCAATTCAGTGTACCTGACTCCTTTACTGACACTTTTGAGCATTAAATTTCTTCAGGCAAAGCACATAATAATTGGTTTGGTTATTTTTGGAAGAGTGATTTATTAGATCACCTGAACCTAACTCAGCATTTAAAGTGATTGAGATTACAAAGTGGAATACTGAACTATATTGCAATGTAATTTAAGGGTACACAATCCTTGAGAAGAGGGTGATGAGTAAGAGCTATTTCTGGAGTTTATCTCCGTGATGAAAATACTAAAATATCTTATTAAAGAATACAGTATCATTGCCAGCAGCATGAAATATTACTTAGCGCTCCTCCATTTTTACTGTGGTACTGTGATATGTACTACCATTAATGATAATTTTATGCATACATCATTTCAGCAGCATGCCAGAATTCCTACTTTCTTTAACCAATGTCCAAAGAACCTGAAGGACCTTCACCACTACTAAATCAATTGAGCTCAGTTATGTAGACCAACTCTCCATTTCCTTATATTTGGGCCCAAATGATAATTTTACTCATATGATATAAGTACGTTTATGTACTTAATCTTCACAAGATTTTTAATGTTGGGGTTAATATGGTTAAATTACAAAATGAGAATAGAAAGTATTTGATAGTAATAATGAGCATTGATCATTTGCTTAAATAGCCCATGAGTGCAAGCTTTGCAATAGTCATATCTTGGTCATGAATTTGATATCTTTGTAACACTATATTCATATTTCCCCTTGCAGTTATTTATTTATGACAGCTTGCACTATAAACAATCAATTATTAGGGAGACTAGACAAAATAGTGAGATTTGAGCACTAACAACTATCTGTAAGTTAAATGTGAACTGACAATGGGTTTTTATATTTGTCAAATCTTTGATTTCTCTTCATACATGTTTAAAGAACTTTGTTTTTATTTATCAAACATAACATCTATATATGGCCCCCAAAACAAATAACCACTAAATTAAAGCTAAAATAAAGTCTTGCTTTTACTTGAGTAAAAATGTTGGTATTAGAATTGGAGATATACTATAGTAGGTAAGTAAGGTGCTTACTTTGCACATGACTGATCTGGGTTTGATAGTTGAGCATCCCTAGAGTGACCTCTGTGTGAAGAGCCAGGTGTGCAAAGAGCCATAAACACCCCACGTGTGAATAAAATAAATATATATAAGTCTTGAAGTTTGAATAATTATACGTATGTGTTGCTCCCATATATAAAACTCACAACTTGAGAAGTATAGGGGTCACTCAACAAATAATAAATGATTACCTGATTACCTTGGGAGCAATAAAACAGCTGATAAGGTGTTTGCCTTGCACATGATGACCTGGATTTAATCTCCAACGCTCTGTATGGTCCCCTGAGCCTTCCAGGAGTAACTTTGCAAACAGAGCCCTAAGTAACCCCTGTTCATTACCAAATGTGACCCCAAAACAAAATATAATAACATAGCAAAACAATAAAACCAACAAAAAAGAAATTACCATCAAAGAACTCACAGTCTAGTGTGGAAAACACACATATAAATAATTGATAAGAACCTAATGGAATATGACTATAAAATTACAAATAATATAGGGGTATTATTTGACAATATGGCAGATAAAATAATTCATTGATGGGGAGAGTGATGATATTAAGGCTAAGTTATTTACAATAACTAAGTTTTGAAAACGATCCAAGTGGCCAACAAAAGTTAGATATCGTATTGCCTATATATGTGTGTGTATATACACATACATATATGTATATATGTAATGGACTACAACTAATTTATAGTAAAAACATAGAAGAGGTAAGATAAGTTAGAGGCCAAAAAAATCAAAGGTATAGGAAATGTATAATGGGAAAAATATCTTGGGCTCTGATGATGCAGTCTTTCAAGTTTTGGATGAGAAAGTGTTTTATAGACAGTGGTGTTGAGATATTAGCACTTTGCTGGGGGTGTGGTTTTAGACATTGTACCTCTAAAACTTACAAGCATTTCCACTCTTGTAAACTAACATTATTTCAATGATAAGAAAAATCTTGCATAGGGAAAGAGATATCTGTGCTTGACTTTGAGAGAGGAATATGTATTTATTATGAACATGAGAATGTGAAATAAACATTTCAAAATGTGTACAAAATATGCTGTTTTTATCTTCTTTTGGACAATTAATTTCTTGTTTTGACTATACATAATTAAGAAATATTATAAGTAAAATAATCATGCATTAATAAAAGGAAAACATTATGATTTTATGTGCTTATAAAAGGTTATCTTGTTTTTGGTGCTGTACTAGAGATAGAGAAAGAAACATGCAGAATGGTCTCACTCATCTATGGGTTTTAAGAAAAATGAAAGACATTCTTGCAATAATAACTTTCAGACACAAAAGAGAAAAGAGCTGGAAGTTACAGCTCACCTCAGGAAGCTCACCACAAACAGGGATGAGTTTAGTTAGAGAAATAACTAAGTTCCGAACTATCCTAACAATGAGAATGTACGAGGGAAATAGAAAGCCTGTCTAGAGTACAGGTGGGGGTTGGGTGGGGAGGAGGGAGATTTGGGACATTGGTAATGGGAATGTTGCACTGGTGATGGGTGGTTTTCTTTACATGACTGAAACCCAAACACAATCATGTATGTAATAAGTTTCTTTAAATAAAAAATTAAAAAATAATAATATGAATAGTAAATTATAAATAGAACACCACTGTCTCATTTTTCCTTTTTGTGTAAAGTGTGTATAGAATTAACAATTCATGTTATGTATTTTTATGCTATAGGAAAATAAGAAAAATTAATTACAGGTCAACTGATCTATAGCATAGAAAGATGAGGTCAGGCAAGCTAAGATATTCATCTATCTATAAGTAATCACTTTTGTTCGTCAATGCAATTCTTGTTTTTGTATTATTTTTAGTAAAAGATAAAAAGTTAGTGCCAGCTCTGCACATGTGAACACACATTTTATAGAGAAATGTCTCTTACTGGCAACTTCCAAGTCTTTTGTCAATTACTTGTGCCATGGTTAATGTATGGTTTTGTGTATTATGTTTAATCTTGTTTTAAGGTGATTATATTCATGGTATCTGATAGATAAATATTTATAATTGTGTATAATATTTTATTTGTATCTTGAATAGCTTTTCCATGACAATATTTATGTCAGATAGAACTATTACCATGCAAATATAATAACCCTTCATAGTTATCCTGGAAATATATGCTAAGTAAAAATACATACTCTTACTTCATTCCTGATTAGCATAGTTAACAAAGTATTTTTCTTTTTAAATTTGATATTATAGGGGCCAGAGAGATAGCACAGCTGTCGGGCCTTTGCTTTGCATGCAGCTGACCCAGGAGGGACCTGGTTCAATTCCTGGCATCCCATATGGTCTCCCAGCCTACTGGAGGTGATTTCTGAGTGCAGATCCAGGAGTAACCCCTGAACGCTGCTGGGTGTGTCCCAAAATCAATCAATCAATTATTAAATAAAGGTTAAAAATAAAATAATAAAATTGAGATTATATTGTGTCATAAAGATAGTACAGGGAGTAGAGTGCTTGTCATAAACTTGGCTGACCAGTTGTGATCCCTGGCACACATATGGTTCCCTTTGGCTTCCAGGAATGATCTTGGATTGCAGAGCAAGAATAAGTCTCCTGAACATATCTCAGGTAACATTGGTAAAATTGTGGTAACATTGGTTTATAGCAATTCATATGTTTTAGGAATACACCTTTATAGTTTATCAAATATATGCTGACACTACAGACACTATCAGAGTACAAATATACCAATAAATGTATTAAAATATATAATTTTATGACTTTTATACCCAAAGCATTGTACGGATTCAATAAAATCCCTATTAAATTTCTAATAACAGTTTTTAAGGATTTAAAATAAACTGTACTAACATGTATATGGTACCTTAATACTCCTTTAAAAAATCAAAGAAATTCTAAGAAAAATATGAGAGATATTACAAATCTAAAATAATATAAAACTATGTGGTACTGGAATAAATATAGACTTGCAGATAATTGGGACATACTTGAGAGTCTTGAGATTCTGAGATGAACCATAAAATTTAAGGAACTAAATACGTGAAATAGAGCAAGGGAAGTCGCTTCACAAATGGTGTTTGTATGCAAGAAAAAAAATGCAAGCTTACCATTCGAATCAATTAATTTATAGGTATCAATTCCAACTGGTGGAATTGATAGGTATCATATTGAGTAAAATAATCCAGAGAGAAAAAGGGACAAATATAGAGCCATCTTACACTGTATTTAACTACAACATACTATGTTGAGTGAAGCCAGTCAGAAGCAAAGGGACAGTATAGAATGACCTCTCTCATAATGTAACTATCAATAGTGGGTGGGTCTTTGGGACATTGGTAGAAGTATGTGGGTACTCTTGTCTTGAGTGTGATAGTAGAATGATTCATGATTTTAATGATCATTAGTGGTACTGAAAAATCACAAAATCTCAAAAAGTTAGCACAAAAGGATATAAATTTGGGGATAGATGCAAAGAATAAGAACAAAGAATATACCGTTTAGTGTTTTTAATATTGGACAATAATATCATATAAAACAGTTTTTAAAAAAGGTCATCACTATTTTGATGACCAAAAAGTATCACATAACAAAAAGTATGTCTTAAAATTTCTAGCAACAACTGACTTCCTATTGTTGTATCCTAGAATGGTCACAGGCATATATAAACATTCTTAACCCCCACAAGTATGTACAGCCATGGATCACTTGATTTTCCACATGGCTGAGTACAGAGCTAAGTGATCCAGCAAATAAAAGCCAAAGATAAATGTTGGGACCAGAACCACACATTTCTCTTTTATAAGTTTAACCATTAGGTAAATCATTTTTACTCTAGAGATCACAAAGGTTATAGCAATAAATAAACCTCCTTTATCTGAAATACTAAAACTAAGGGAAATGACATTCTTCCAAAATTAATTAACACATATGAAAAATATGAATAATCCACAATATAGCAAAACCAATATACTGCTATATGAATACTAAAAAGCCTCACAAATACTCTATTTCATTAATGGTGGGTGAAATCTATAAATTTAAAAGCATTTAAAGAAAACATCTAGAGTGAAGGTTTTCTGACTTGGAAAGTATAGTTGTATGAGTTCTAGCTTTTAGCAGGCACTTTTTAATCACTCAATAATTTTTAATTTGTTCATGATAACTACATTTAAAACTACATTTTCATGTATTTATCATGTCAAACACAACTTCACTTTGTAATTAATTTGTCCTCAGAGATAATTCTCTGAGTTCTGTGTACAAGAAGTAGTGCATCGTATTTGCATTAAACAAATATCATTTAGTAATATGCATATGAGCTTAAAATAATTAAAATTCTTCTACAGCCTCTTGAAACACTTCTTAATTTTTTTATTTAAAAGGTGTTTTACAGTTATTCAAAGTTAAATTTTAGAAATACAATGTTTCTCGGGTTGGACAGACTGGTATGCCTGGAACCCAGAGTCGGTCTTATGCCAATAAACTTCTGGGGTGAAGCCTTTTTGTAATCAGGTCAAGGATTTTTTTCCATTTTCCCCATTTTTCTGGACCTATGCAAACAATGGCGATTGCCACTATCACACCTTTACTATATTTTTTACTCTTATCCTTTAAGGAAAAAAAATACAATTTACTGAACTTAAAAACAAATAACTGTAGTAGAATGCCTGTCTCGAATACAGGCAGGGGATGAGAAGGGGGGAGGGGATAATGTTACACTGGTGAAGAGGGGTGTTCTTGTTATGACTGTAACCCAACTATGATCATGTTACTTAAATAAAAATATATTTAAAAATACAATGTTTCATCAACAAACCCCCTAACCAATGTTCCCAGGATCCATCCCATTCCTCTTCCACCCTCCAAATATGCCATCTTGATCAGTATGATAACATTATAAGGCACCTTTATAAGTATGGTTGTTAAAATTTGAGTTTCACTTTTTAGTACTGCTGCATTATAGTTTGTGTGTTTAGTTCTGTCCTTCCTTAACACCGCCAATGTAATGTTTGCCTTTGAACTTTCTCTCGTCTTATTTCACATATGTCATTCTCCTCCTATACTCTATTTCTTTCCTTCTCACTATACTCTGAAGGCAACAGTGTTCTGGAAAACACCATTTAAACTATATCATTCTCTCATGCAGTTATTCTCAATCCCAAATATCACTGCTGGTAATGGTAGACTTGATTGTAAAAATGGCATAGGTTAGATTGTGGATACATCATTTTCAAACCAATCAGTTTTTCTCTAGCATGTTTTAAGCATATCACAAAAGCTTTTTTCATAAGTTGCAAAAAATAATATTATCCTGAGCACTGTAACAAGAATCTACAAAACTGAGCACTGTATTATGAACCTAGAGCATCCAGCTTCCTTCCCATAAAATTCTGTGACAAAAACATTTGGACATACTTGCAGACATGCTGAAATGGAAAATAAGTTGTCAAAACAATCATATAATGATAATTCTAATGAGAATTTATAGTATAGAGCAGTGTAATTTGCATTTGGGGCATCCATCTTTTTTTTCCATAGATTTCTGTGAACAAAAACATGAGAATGTTATTGCAGGCATATCAATTTGAAAATAAGTTAATAATGTCTTTCATTTCTTTAAAACCCATAAATGAGTGAGACCATTCTGCATCTTTCTCTCTCTCTGACTTATTTCACTCAGCATAATAGATTCCATGAACATCCATGCATAGAAAAATTCATGACTTCATCTCTTCTGACGGCTGCGTAATATTGCATTGTGTATATATACCACAGTTTCTTTACCCATTCATCTGTTGAGGGGCATCTTGCTTGTTTCCAGAGTCTTGCTATAGTAAATAGTGCTGCAATGAATATAGGTGTAAGGAAGGGATTTTGGTATTGTATTTTTGTGTTCCTAGGGTATATTCCTAGGAGTGGTATTGTTGGGTCGTTTGGAAGCTCAATTTCCAGTTTTTGGAGGAATCTCCATATAGCTTTCTATAAAGGTTGGACTAGACAGCATTCCCACTAGCAGTGGATAAGGGTTCCTTTCTCTCCACATCCCTGTCAACACTGTTTGTTCTCATTTTTTGAGATGTGTGACACACTCTGTGGTGTGAAATGGTACCTCATAGTTGTTTTGATTTGCATCTCCCTGATGATTAGTGATGTAGAGCATTTTTTTCATGAAGCTCACCACAAAGAGTGATGAGCTTAGTTAGAGAAATAATTACATTGAAAACTATCCTAACAATGAGAATATGTGAGGGAAATAAAAAGCCTGTGTAGATTACAGGCAGGGGTGGGGTGGAGAGGAGGTAGAATTGGGACATTGGTGATGGGAATGCTGCACTAGTGACTGGGGGTGTTCTTTATATATCAGAAACCCAACCACAATCATGTTTGTAATCAAGATGTTTAAATAAAATATTTAAAAAATAGAAAGAAAATAAGTTAATAAAACATTCTTATAATGAGCGCTGTAATCGGAGCCCATGGTATTCAAATTCCTTCTACAGAGATTTCTGTGGACAAAAGCATTAAAACATTATTGCAAATACCTTTTAAAGGCTATTAACTGATCACCTCCTTTAATTTATCTAGTTGAATTCATTGCCATAGGTCCCACTGAAGTATAAAAAAGGATTTTTCCGCTGAAGAGTTCACAGAAGAGGTAGAAATATCCAAAACTTCATAACCGCTGAATTTAAACCAGCACTGTCTTACTGAATTTTTATAGTAGGCAGTGTAATGGTCATTGTCTAATTCATCATAATGATTTGAAACAAAAAACAAGTAATATTTTTGCATTGTTCTTAGAATAATATAATATATGACAACTCAAGTTTTTGTAAATGAAGCCCAAAAATGTCTGTAATTTTTGTTTTTTCCTGCCCTCATAGAAAAAGCATTTCAAATGTATTAAAATCACAGGTGATAATTTCCAAATTTCTATATTTTTTAGAGAATCCAGATACACACTGCAATGACTGTTATGAAACCTGTTTCTGTCTGTTCATTTTTCTTCTTTGGAAAATAACTTGAGTTAAACCTGTAGTGCACATTTTCTCGTTGATGCTAATGGCAAAGATAGATACATATAATAGTCTCAAATATTGAGACTATTTGTGACAGGTAAGGCACTACAACGTGGATTTGAACTGGCCTTGAACAAGTGTAACAATAATCTATTCATTGAGCTGACTGCATCTCTGCTAAGTATGTTCCAAAACTTTCAAGTCATAGAGATGACCATTAGTTTCCTCTTTATGTGTTTTCTGCTTGTGAGCTTTATTCAGGTCTTCATAGAAACCATTCATGACAAATAGAATTTGTTCATGTAAATCTTGTGTGTTGTGCCCTGCAAATTGGTCTTTAGGATACCTTAAAGTCTTTTGGATTGATGTGCCTGTGCTGTCCTGGCCAGATGGCTTGCACAATTAGGCCAAATTCTTCTGTCACTTTACCTTTATACCCCTATGAATTTTACATTTTAATATCATCCTCATAATTGCTTCAGTTAAAATAATCAGCCAAACATGAAATCATTACACAGACACTATAATATTGAGTTAATGTAACAAGTGTTTCCTACGTTACCAAGTCCATTGAGAGTTCGACCAGTTCTCAAAAATTATAACTGACATTTTGAATCTGATTATTCCTAATATCTGTCATCTCTGCTTTAGTGTGATATATTGGCTTGTTGTCCCAATTACCTGTTGGAGATCCTGCTGGTTTACTTTTCTCTTTCTCCTGCATGGTTTGTGTTCAAATGGGTAGAGCAGGCATGATTCAGCTTGGAAGGTTCCTTGTGCCATTCTACAGGAATATCTGGCTTGGTTTCATCCTTTATAAGAGTTCTGCACCTGGCGATGTGTAGTGGGACCCTGAGTTTCTTGGTGGGACTCCCATCTGAACACATATAAGCATCTACTTTTCCTCAAATAAGGAGATTACTGTCTGTCTATTTTTTTTTATCAATTTTTACCCAAAATAAGTTAATCAACTGTGTTTTGAGCCTGTATGTCTTCTTCAAAGTGTTTTTTTTCAGCTTTGTGGAGTTCTCCTTGGGTGTAAATTAAAATTTTGTGAAAACAAATTCAAGGACAAAAAATCAATAGGTTGTACCCCTCCTTTCCTTTATTTTAATAGTGAGTTTTGAGAGTTCTGTGAGCACATTTAAATGATGCATAGTTTTTGAGGATTGTAAGTAATGCCAGTGACATGTTTGATTTGCCATTCTTTGCAGAATTATTGGAAACTTTTACTAGTATAGACTCAACTATTATCAGTTTTGATGGTATGGGGAAAGCCCATGATGAAAAACATTGTATTAAGAAGGAACAACACCCTTATCTCTATCAGAAGTCATAGAGACAACCCATATAAAATTAAAATAAGTATCAACCACTACATGAAGAAAGGGTTTGTTTGCAAAGAGGTTAACATGCATAACATTCATTTGCCATAATTCATTTGTCTTCATAATTTAGGGCTTAGCTCTGACTACAATTCAATGGCGCACAAACCAGACATGCCTGACAACTTGTCTGGATTGCCTCCATAAAATGTAATATGCACATAAAGTTTGTGTGTGTTTGTGTACAGAGAAGACTGATTTTCCTATGAGCAGTCCCAGAGCACTTTGTGGTATTGGCCCATTTCTGGCAGATTTTAATTCACAGGGGCGCTGGGCTGCTGCTATTGTCACTGTCTCAGGGTAGGGGCACAACTTCCTACAGAAGAAGGTTGTAGTGAATCTATTCATTGCAGTTATGTTGACCCAGGCAGGTGAGGGTGCAGAGAAGAATGACCCCTCATTCTGTAATCCCCTTTGCTGGCCTATTTGGCCAGCTTACTGAGACAGGAAGATTAGATCTCAGTCTCAAGAAGACAAGTCCAGGAGCAATTTTGCAGTGTTTACCCTAATGCCCCAGTTCACCGCAGTTAAATCAACTGACCATAACTTGTAAAGCCTGGAGTTGGCTTATTCTGCATTTTTTGAGACAGGATTACTAAATGGTCAGCAGTCTCTTACCTAGTGGTATCCTTTACCAAGTATTGGACTAGGTCTTGTGGTCCCCTTATAGGAAGATATTTGGAGAGACTGCATTCTCTTGAAGAATAGCCTGATCGATCCCAATTCTCCAGAATCTGTCTCTATACACAATGGGCCTGTATGGTATTGACACTAGACTTATGTTGAATGGGACCAACATTTCAACGAGCTCTTAGAAACTCCATAATATCTTCCTTTTCTCTGATAGGATGCAAGATTGCTTGGCAGTCTTCACTGGAATTTTTGAAAGGAAAAAATTTTGATAAGCAAAAATTTTTTATCAGGTGATGCTTTTTTTCCCTTACCTTCAACTTGTCTCTGGATCACATCCATCAATTTCCCCAGAAATTCTGCATATGGCTCCAAAACTCCCTGGGAAAAAAAAATCCTAGTATAACTTTCAGCATTACCATCAATCTTTTCCCAAGACCACACTGCCACCTTATGGATGTGCTCTAATATAGCACGAGGTAGGGCAGCCTGTGTCTGAACATTTGCAAGAGGCTCTTGACTGATCCAAAGTTTATAAATCAATTGAACCCCTAAAGTAAGCTTTCCAGCACAAATTAGGGTGTGGAGTTTAGTCTTAGTCTCATTGCTAAGCCATATTCTCCACTGCATATATTGCAAAAGGCTTAGGCAGGTTTTACAATTGTATGAAAATCCTGAAAAGTCCAAAGCCCACCCACACTGGAGTTAGTCAGGAACTCAATACAGAACTAAGGCTTTGTCATAAAGTATGTAAGCTTTTCTAAAATTGCTGAGGGATGCCATATTCCTACCCACATAAAATGGGAATTGATTACCCTGCATCTTGAGCAATCTATGCCAGGTTATGGTGGGAAGAATTGGGGGGCTTTTCTACAGAGCCACTTTGGGACCCTGAGTCCAAAATGGCAGTTCAGGCTCATCTTCAGCATATTTTTAATCTAATATATTAGTCGCAAAAGACGGTGCTTTTTCTGGATTAATGCCAGTGGCAAGCGATGAATTACTGGCCTTGTGATGGTTGCAAGTTTGAGGACACATCACCACTGGGAAGGTGCTTTTACTTTCCTATTGGGAAGACATTTTGGAAAGTTTGGCCTGTACATCTCATAATGCACAATGTAAATAAAAGGACCAGAATAGCATAAAGCCTACTAAGAGTAACACCAAACCGCCTAGTATACAATCACCACTGCTTTAAAGGATATGGTAATGGGCATGAAAAAAGGCCTAGTTTCCATTTTCCAATGCCAGGACACTATCATAGCTGTGATCCAAAAGGGAATGATAGATTTGATACAAGAAAGAATCATCCACCTGTTCTACCAAGAAGTCATCTCACCCACTATTATTATGATTTTCTTGGGCTCTGTTCAAGCGCCAGGTGTGAATAACTCCTCACATGGCAATCTCAAGGGAAAGGGGGAACCTGGTCTAGAGAGGGCTACCACAGAAAACAACCCAATCCAGGCTGAATAAAGATAAAACATGGGTCCGTGGAACTTTCCACCACATGGACAAGAGGGAAAAATTGGCCAGGACCTCGTTAGGAACGATAGGACCACCTTCATGAGCGGAGAATAGATTAGGGTGAAGAACCTATATAAAAGTTCTTCTTGGGGCCAGGCGGTGGCGCAAGAGGTAAGGTGCCTGCCTTGCCTGCGCTAGCTTTGGACGAACCACAGTTCGATCCCCCGGCGTCCCATATGGTCCCCCAAGCCAGGAGCAACTTCTGAGCGCATAGCCAGGAGTAACCCCTGAGTATTACCGGGTGTGGCCCAAAAACAAAACAAAAACAACAAAAAAAAAGTTCTTCTTGTTCAATTATTGTAAAAGAGAAAGTCATAATGTTTGAGGGTGAAATCTGATACACCAAAACAGTTTAGGGTGAATGCTAATTAATCCAACAAGGAGTATTCAATTTTATCCCTTTTGTGAGTGCTTTATAGATCTTTAATATTAGTACTTTCATTGCTTTATGCAGATTTTGCTCCCAATCAGTAGGATATAATTCTGTTATACAATTATTTGTGTTTTGGGGCCACACCCGGTGATGCTCAGGGGTAGCTACTGGCTTGGGAGACCATATGGGACTCCGGGGGTTTGCACCATGGTCCATCCTAGACTAGCAAGGACAAGGCAGAAACTTTACCGCTTGTGCCACTGCTCGGACCCCTATTTCATTATACATTGAATTTTATTTGTTGTGAAGGAGATTTTTTTGATGGGTCTTATTTGTTAGTTTTAGTTTTGGGGATTTTTTGTCTTTGCCTTTGTAATCATCTCTCTGATAACATACTATAGTAAATTTCCTGGAGAGATCTGCAAATTTTTTCAATGTGTTTTGGATTTTAGGATAGTTTTGAGGACTTTATTAGACTTAAAATTTACCTTTGTAGTGCTAAAATTGTAGGTAGGGCAATTACAGTGCAAGAAGGTAATCAGGGTTTGATTTATCACATGATATATATATATATCATGTGATAAATCAAACCCTGATTATATATATATATCATGTGATAAATCAAACCCTGATTACTTTCTTGCACTGTAATTGCCCTACTATATATATAGTAACTGATGTGGAGCCAGTAATAAGCCCTGAGTACTACCAGGTCATCCAAAAGCCAAAAGCTTTTATTTTTGTAAATGGTGTGGGAATCAGTACTACTTTTATATTTTTCATGTGACTACAGGATTGTTCACACCATTTGTTAGAGATTAAAGAGATAGTTTTAGCTCCACTCCATATACTTACCTGCTTTATCATAGATTAACTATAAATCCTGTTGTTTAACTCTGTAGTTGCCATTCTGTTCCATTGGTTTGCAGGTCTATATTTATTCCAGTCCCATGCAGTTTTGATGATTATATCATTGTAGTGCACTTCAAAGATGTAAAGCCCAATAGTGCCTCTCTTATTACTTTTGTTTATTACTATTGTTATATTTGGAGAGTTTTATGATTCAATAAAGATTCTACTATTTTGCTCCAAGTTTTAAAAATATTGTTGGAATATTAGAGGATATTATATTGAGTTAGCATAGTGCTTTGTGTAGCATAGTTATTTTGGCAATATTAAATCTCCCAATCAATAAATAGAGAATGCATTTCAATGTACTGGTGTAGTCTTTACTCCTCTTATCAGAGAATTATAGTTTTTAATGTTTATGTCTTTCACCTCTTTGTTAACTTGATTCATAGATATTTGATATCTGGAGTTATTATTTTGAAAATAATACCATTTTGTATTTACTTATGTCCTAGTTTCTTTTTGTAAGGTTTACATGGATTTTGTGTATCATTTTTGCAATCTACATTGATGTTTTAGTTAAGTATTTCTGTGCACTTTCTGATAGAATCTTTTTGGGGGGCACACCTGGCTGTGCTCAGGGTTGTTACTTCTGGTTCTTCATTCAGAAATCGCTTCTCGCATGTTCAGGGAAACATATGGGTTACCAGGAATCAAACCCAGGTTTGTCCCGGGTTGGCTGTGTGCAAAGCAAATGCCCTACAGCTGTGCTATCCCTCCAGCCCCATCTGATGGAATCTTTAGGGTTTTCAATGTATCATGTGATCTGCAAATAGTGACAGGAAATATGTTTTGTTACCAGTTTGAATCCTTTTGATCTATTTTTCTTGTCTCATTACTGTAGTGAGGACTTCCAAACTATGAAGACTAAGAGTTGTGAAAGTGGAAATTCTTGTTTGTGATGCAGGGCTTGCAGTTTTTAACTACTGGGTATAATAGATAATAGCTGTAGGTTTGCTATATAAGTTCATTATGATCTTGATGTGTGCTATTCATATCAAATTTCTTGTATTGTCTTGAAACATAAATAGGTATTAAAAGTTACCAAATTAATTATCTGCCACAATTGAATGAGAATATTATTTTATCTACATTTGTATTGATATTATGTATTGCATTAATTGATTTAATTATATTGAGCCATTCTTGCATCCCTAGATGATTCTGAATTCATTGGATATATATGTATATTGTTAGGGTCTGTTCATTAGAATTTTGTTGATGATATTTGCATTGGTATTTGTCTATAGTTTTAGGTTTTAGTTTTCTACTTTTACTTTTTTTTGGTTTTTCGGCCACAGCTGGTAATGCTCAGGGGTTACTCCTGGCTATGTACTCAGGAATGGCTTCTAACTTAGAGGACCATATGGGTCTCCGGGGGATCAAACAGTGGTCAGTAATAGGTTAGCATATGCAAGATAGATGCCCTACCACTTGTGCCACCGCTCCAGCCACTAGTTTTATACTTTTTTTTTAATCAGTATATTGACTACACAGAAGCTACAAGAATGGAACTCTGTTTTCTCAATATTCTGGAACAGATTGCAGAGTGTGAATTCTAAATTTTCTTTTATGTTTTAGAAGAACACACTAGTAAATCCATGTGAACCTGGAATTTTGATCCCAAGGGTGATTTTTATATATACTTTTTTTAGCTCATTCTAGTGCAAGTTTTATTTTTTCATTTATTTTATTATTGAGAAATATTTAATAAATTGGATCATAAATGAAAAGGGATAATGTACAAGTGATATAATAACCATAATAGATTAGTATGTACAATTTTATATAACTAAATTGAATCATCCAGAGGAAATAAACATAGTTTTAGAATCTCACAGCCATTCGAGACTTGATGGAACAAATAGCAAAAAACACCAACAGACATATTCAAGAATGGAAATTAAAACTAAACAAAAAAAAAAGTGCAGTTCCAGGTGGTTTTACTAGTGGGTTCTTAAAGGTTTAGAGAGTCACCAAGGGTGATTTTTAATCACTTTTTTAAATTTCTTTACCCTAGATTGCTCTATTCAGGTTTTCCATTTTATCTTGGTTCAATATTTGGAGGTTTTCTGATTAAAAGAATTAATTCATGGGGCCAGGGCGATGATGCAAGCAGTAAAGTGGGTGCCTTGCTGGCGCTAGCCTAGAAGGAACCGTGGTTTAATCTCCCAGTGTCCCATATGGTCCCCACAAGCCAGGAGCTATTTCTGAGTGCATAGCCAGGAGTAACTCCTGAGAGTCACTAGGTGTGTTCCAAAAAACAAAAAAAAAAGAAAAGAAAAGAATTAATTCATTCATTTAGCTCCTATAGACAGGTGATATAAGTTATTCATAATTTTTCATAATAACCTCTTACGAATTTTTTGTTTCTAAGTAGTCTATGTTAGTTACTTCACTATAATCTTTCATTCTTAGTTTTATTATTTAGTTTTAATTTTTATTTTATTTTTTATTTCAGATAAATGTTGGTCAATCTTATTTACTCTTTCACATAACCAGTCCCAAATTTCATTTACTCTTTATATAATTATCTTTCTATATCATAGATTTTGACCTAATTTTTATTACCTTTCTCCTTTTATAAAAATGGGTAGAAGGATCCTTTTCCAGTTCATAAACATGATGATCAAGTTTTCACACATCTGTGTGATATGTGCCTCGCTTCAACCTTGTTACGACGTCGGCACATGACCCTCTGTCATAAAAAAAATTGGGTAAAGGAATTTATTTGATTTTGGCTATTTGACTTGAGATCATTTATATACATACGTACATACATACATATATGATTAACAAGTCACACATAGTTCAATTTTTAAATAAATCTTATAAACATTTTATGGCACAATCATTTCTTATCAAAACATTGCTTATTTAACTGTAAATGATGGAAATTATCTCTAATTTGTGGTCCTGTTTTCATTTCTATATATTTTTGGGGTCACACCCGGCAGTGCTCAGGGGTTATTTCTGGCTCCAGGCTCAGAAATTGCTCCTGGCAGGCACAGTGGACCATATGGGACGCTGGGATTCGAACCGATGACCTCCTGCATGAAAGGCAAATGCCTTACCTCCATGCTATCTCTCCGGCCCTCATTTCTATATTTTTAAATTTTATATTTTAAAACCATTGTGATTTATAAAGTCCTTCATAGTTGGATTTCAGGCATACAATGAATCAGGGCAATCCCTCCCTCCTCCAATGTCGAACTTCCTCCACCTATGTTCCCAGAGTGATCCAATACCACCATACTTTGCCCCCTGGCCTGCCAGTATAACAGGCCCATTTAAAGTTTAGATTTTGAGTTTGGGTCTCTTGATTCCACTGTTGTTGACTTTGGCTTGGATATAGGGGCTCCCGCCTTTTATACCTTCTTATTTTTTAAACTTGCTTTGGGATTCATTTGTTCTTTTTTTTCCTAGTTTCTTTAGGTAGAGGTTAGATTATTAAATAAAGTCCCTTATTTCATCCCAGTATGTACTTGAATTATGGTGAACTTTCCCCTTCACACTGTATTTGGTGTATTTAATTGGTTCTGGTAGTTGGTGTCTTCATTCTTGTTTGTTTTGCAAAATTTTCTGATTCATTATTTAATTTTTTCTTTGACCATTTTTATTTAGCAGTATGTTATTTAATTACCAAATATTTAACATTTTCCACTTTATTTTTATGATTGCTTTCTACTTTTGTGTTTTTTAATTTTTATTAAACATCATGATTTACTAAGTTATTAATAAAGTTGTTTCAGGTATTTTCAAACACCAATTTTCAAACCTACAATCAGTGTGACCTCCCCTATTTCCCCAGTTTTCCCCACCCGAGATTGATCACTGCACTGGCACAAAGTAATTTATATAGTCTGTTACTTGATAGACAGACAGACAGACAGACAGACAGACAGACAGACAGACAGACAGACAGACAGACAGAAAGACAGACAGACAGATGGATGGATGTATGGATGTATGGATGGGTGGATGGATGGATGGATGGAGAGATAGATAGATAGATAGATAGATAGATAGATAAATAGATAGATGATAGATAGATAGATAGATAGATAGATAGATAGATAGATAGATAGATAGATGATAGATAGATAGATTTCACGGTGTTGTTACTAGTCATTTTCTGAGTATTTATTGAGTTGTTAGGTATTAATTGAGCCTTCTGTAGTATTGCTTTTGCTTATTGAACTTAGTGATCTTTTACACAAGTTTTCAATCTAATTTGTTGTGCTCCTATTGGGCTTTCAGTAATGTGATATTTGAAGGTGTCACAAAGTCCAGGACTTGTGGAACTGAAATGATTTAGCTTGGTATCTCTGAGATTTGTTACAGAGCTACAAAGCTGCACCATTTATATGCCAGAAGATGGTTTGTACAGATGGGACACTGAAACTCTTCAAATTGCATGAACCAATACCCATCTTAAGAATGCTAAAATATAAAAAAAAGAATGCTAAAATATCTCATCCTGGAGACTGGGATTACCTTAGAAAATTCAGTGGCAGAAAAATTCGTTCTCTTCATTTGTGGCTTTGTGGTCTGAAATGACCCTTATCATGCTTTTTGTTTTTTGTGATTTTTGTGCATGCTCAGATTTTGTCCAGCATATATTTTATCTTGAAGAATGCCCCAAATGCTGTAGAAAATGTGTCTTCACATTTGGGATATAGAGTGTTCTGAACATGTCTATTACATGTTAGAATATTAGAATTCTTCAAATTCTTCACTTAAGGACCTTGGGATTTTTATTGATGTTTTGTCTTGCTTACATGTCCAGTGACTATCTGTTAAGATTTATTACCTAATGCGTGGTAGACTTTGCAGAAACTTCTTTTGGTCTATAATTGTTTATGAGAGTTAAATCCTCCTGATCCAGTGATCCCTTAACCGGCACTTAATGTCCTCCGTATCTTTAACTATCTTCTTAGTTTGAATATGATTTAGTCTAAAATCAGTTTGGCTATCCCTGCTTTATCCCTGCCATGAGCCTGAACATTTTAAACATTCTAAACATTTTCTCTGAGTTTTTACTTTCTTCCACTCTAAGTAACAATATTTCTAAATGGTCAATTTTTCATTGGAATGTATTTTCTTTTAATACCTTTTATATTTTGTTCCATTCTTTTCTTGCTGGGAGAATTTTGTGGAAAAAAACTGTGACTTTTGATTTTCCCCTTGTACGTCAGGTTTTGCCTCCATCTTGTGAATTTAAGCAGCCTATCTCTGTCTTCAGTTCTTACTATTTTGATTACAAAATGTTTTGGTATAATTTTGTTTTGATTTACTCCATTTGTTACTCCAGAGGCCTCTTGAATCTCTGTTACCATCTCAATTTTCATACTGAGATAATTCTCACCAATTGTTTCTTCACTAATCTTTTTTCACCTCTTTTTCATTCCTCTTCTTCTGGAATTCCTAGGATATTGAAATTCTTCCTCTCATGATCGTCAATAATTTTCATATATTATTTTCATTGTATTTCTCTTCCTATTTTAAATTTTGTTCTTATTTCTTGATTTGTTTACTGTATATTCAACCATACTGATTATTTTTGTGCTTTCTTCATACTACTTGTAAAACTTGTTACTGTTACCTTTACTATTTTTAGTGTTTAACGAACATATTTGATTTATTTGTTAACATTTAGGTATCATTGTAACATAACTCTAGAAATATACAAGTGATGAAAACAGAAAAATAGCTAAAAACCAAGCAGCAGGAATCACAGTGATAATTTCAGATAATTCTCAAGGACTGCATTTGTTTAATTGACTTAATTTTTTACTTGAAAGCCTTTAGTTTTGGGGACAGTTGTTTATAGATTTGAAGTAAATTGAGTACACAGAATTTCCTCCCTTTGATTCCTCTCTCCATATTTACATTGTATCTTTCTATTTAGATAATTTCTTTCATTTCTTTCAAATGCATTGATTTTTCACTTAAGGTCATTTGAAGATTATTGAATATTGATATGATTGTTGTAAAGGATTTATCAGGCATATAATTAAGATGATTTGGCTCCATTTATATACAGGTGGTATTCTTGGGTTGGTATTGGGAGTAAGCAGGTATCTGGAAGATTCTATTATTGATGTAATTAGGTCCTGTTTTATAGTGATTTGTTCTTTTCCTTTGTATAATTATATTATGTAAACACTATGGATACATGGTTGTTATTAATACAGTTTTTTCACAAATGAAACTTTGTTCTTGATTGAATTTTAGTCATAGATTATGCAACAATCTTCACCAGAGTAGATTTCCTGGCACTAATGTCCCCAATTTCTCATTCACCCTTCTTCCTGATCACCTCTGTGGCAGACATTTTTCTTCTCTCTTTATCTCTCTTTCTCTCATCTTTTTTTTCTCTTTTAGACACTGTGATTTGCAATACTGTTGCTGAAGGGGTTTTATGCCTATCATTTTTATCTTTTTCCAGCACTCAGTCCTTGTCCAGAGTGATATTTCCAACTATGATTATCAGAGTGGTTCCTAATCTGCCTTAACTGCCCTCCCCCTTGCTAATTGTGTATAGTGGTGTTTTATATTTGTTTGTTATGCTACCCGGCTAAAATATAGGATTTCCAATAGGACTTTGAGTTTGTGAGCTGTTTGACATACTGTTTGGTGCCATTATGATATTGACTGCATGTTTTGAGGATTTTACTGTAACTGGACACACAAAGTTTCCAAAACCATAGTTGAGCATTTATCCAAAAACTGTCAGTTTCATAGTACAGAATCCACTGACTTGACCAGAGAAAGTGGTAGGAGATGGCTTGACACATCTGGCACCTGGTGCTGAATTGGGTTGTATTTGAGGGTGATATTTGTGCTTCTGAGAACAGAGCTGTGGCACACAGATTCTGAGGGACTGGGACCAGGGCAGGTAGGAAAAGCTAGCTTGCTCCAAACAGGTACCTGGAAAAGGGGGAAATGAAGTTTGATAGAGGTTTGTTTTTTCTTTGTCTACTTTATTTCTAACCATTTTAAAAGGAGTGCTAAATTGTTATTGCATTTTCACAGGAGAGGCAATCATTCGAGTCTTGTAAAAAAGAAAAAAGTTACTTGAGCAGGTCTGCTTTTTTTTTTTTCAAGAATATATTCTAGTTTATCTCTGCATTTACAAAAGAAGCAGCAACTTTAAGATCTGCTCTGGTACAAAAGAGAGTAGCTTCAGGTCTTCTAGTTGTGAAGAAAATAAAGAATAGGGTGTTAATTTGTTCAAGAGAGTCTTTTATTTGAATTTCTGTCCTTGGAGAAAGACTGGTTAATTTATCTTTTTCACAAAAAAAAGTATAGAAGTTTCTTTCTTTGTTCCTAAGACAAGCAAGAAAAGTAGGATCTGCACGAATAAAAGCTGCTGACTTTTATCTCTGTCCTGATGAAAGAAGTGACTTGAAGAGTTAAAGCATTTGTTGAGTGCTCAGACAGTGCAGGCTGGCAGATTTTCCATAGGAGTAATTTCAGGTGATGGCAATCAGCTTCAAGGCCTACCTTTGATAAGGTCTTTCAGGGCCTGGAAACAAGACATTTTCAGAATCTTACTAGAATAACTTCTAATTGACACCTCAGGTCCATAGCGAGAGTTCAATGAATTTCACATAGGAACTAGTCTATACTGATTTCTGGTCACTCTCTGAGAAAGCATCCACATGGACGCGGATTCCTAGAAATAAACAAAGCGGTGAATTTAGGCTCCCACATAATTTAGAGGGTTTTTATTTTTTAAATCTTGTATCCCCATCAGAGAAAAGAGAATTTCCAGGAAATAATTCTGTGTTTGTCATGGGTTTTTGGCAGCTTCCAAACTCAAGGTGCTTTTGAACCCCACCAGAAAAAAATGGTTTGTAGGAATGGGGGACATGCAACATAGAGTATTTCAAACATGCAATTTCTACTGGCCCCAAACCAGAGGTGTGCCAAATACCAAAGTTATAGCTCTTGATCCCCCTCCCTGAATATTATTTCAAGAGAAGCATGGGGGGAGAAAGGGGCTGGAGTGGTAGCATAGGGGTAGTGCGATTGCCTTGCACACAACTGACCCAGGATGGACTCGGGTTCGATCCCCAGCATCCCATATGGTCCCCTGAGTCAGGAGTGTTTTCTGAGTGCAGAGCCAGGAGTAACCCCTGAGCACCGCTGAGTGTGTTATACCCCCCCCAAATAAAAGAGAATCAGGGACTTATTGGTCAGACAACAAATCTAAACATAGGTCTATGTAGACAGAAAAAAAAGTGACTTCAAGGTTCCTCAAACAGGTTATTAGAAGGGGGTGTTTCCTCAGAGAAGGTATCGTTTGGACATACAGCATTAAGGCACCATTTCTATCATAGTATAGCCTTCTAAATGTGCATGCAGCACTCTAGTTTTGTTAAATTCATTGCCATCCCCTCTGGGTTTTTACCAATAGGTGCAGGGTTTGGTTTATCTACTTCAGAAAGTGGGAAAACAGACAGGTTGCACAGCTCCTGGAAACGAAGTTTGAAGTGCCCAACTCAGTGTAAGTTTACTACTGAAATTTCTTTCATGCAGGTCTCAAGTGGGAAAAGGATTTTCTTTTCTCTGGTTTTGGCTCACAAGGGCGTTTTCTTGAACTCATTAAAGATCAACAGCCTTTAGGGGTTTATTCAGAATTGGTAGCACATACCTCTGCCTGAACATGCTTGTTTATTTATTGCTTGTTTATACTATGGTAATAAACCCTCACAGAAGAAATAGTGTTCCTCCAAAGCACCTTCAAAGAATGCCAAACAAGAGGCAGCAAATCTCTGATCTCTTGGAAGTATGAACTCTCATCGCTTTGAGGTTTTTTGCTGTCTATGGGATTACAGGATTGATCCATCTCCACCTCACTCAGTATAGGCCTTGTTACTCATTGTTTGGCATCAGCTTTGAATGTGGCACCCTGGATTACTGTTGAGACCAGTTGGTCTCATCTTCCAGGGGTGACGAGTTCCCTCAGACTAAAATTCTCAGTTGAAGAGGAAGTAGGCCTTTAGGTTTTCCGGATCTCCTGAGAGCTGGCTGCTTGGAGCTGTGGCTTGCTTGGAACTAAGGGTAATATGGAGAACTTCTGAAAAACCTTTTCTCTTTACACACGTGTGTGAGAATTAATTTTGTTGTTAGGGTTCAAGTTGACACCCAGTGCTGAGAGTCAGAGACTACTTCCAATAATGCAAGGTGCAAAAAATAATTTTTTTGGTTAAACAAATTTTGAGCCGCATCCAACTAGGGTGCCTTGGCAAGGACTTTGAATCAAACCTTCAAGCAGTTTATATAGAAATCACAAGAAGTAACAGTACAATCATTTCATTGTATAGATGTCTTAATTTATCGGTGATTTTTCTGGCTCAAACTTGGTTGTCTAGGGATACTCTGATTCAAACTTGGTCATCAAGAGATATTGTGATTAGAACCCTGGTTGTCGGGGGATACTCTGATTCAGCCCATGGCTGTTAAGGGTTATTCTAATTCAAAGTTTGGTTGTTAAGGGAGTCTTTTTCCAAGCTCACTCAACCCCTACTTTCTTATTCCTGGAGGGCACCAACTTTGGTTTTATTTCTGAGTTAACTCTCTCTCTGCTTTCAGCTAAGTAGGAGTTGGAAAAGTTTACTTTACCAAGGTTTGGGCTTGTCTTACTCTAGAGTTCCTTATCATGGACTTAGGGTGGGAATCTTGGTTCTTACATTTTCTAGACTGCCATCTGTTTCTAAACCCTTGTCTCTCCAGTGTTCTTGTGTTGGCACCTGGGAACTTAATTAAATAGCTGTCTGGCTCTAGAAACCCAGAAATACTTCATCCCTGAGCTTTTATTCTCATATTGTAAACAAGTTTTTCTTCTGCTTGTATATTTTAGATATAGAACCACAAAACAGTAGAAAATTTGGCAAACAGTTCCACATGACATAACTTTTTAAAATCTAGTGAAAATCTGGGAAGAGTTTAACTCACAATTCAGTGTAAAGAAGGATTCATCTACTTCTGCACCTAGGTCTGTAAACTATACAATTTGGGGAGTCAGAAGACATAGTAAACATGAAGAGAAACCTAAATCATACTACTGTTTGTAAGCTGGATCAGTTTTTAAGAAATAGGGGCAAAGATGTAGAAATATTTGTAGCTCAATTGTTTATATTAAAAAAGATAAAACTTGAACTTTCCTGTAGTTGTAAAGTGGACTCTGCCTTACTTGAAGAAGCTATGAAACTAGAATTATGAGCAATTTTTGAAAGTCATACACATCCTGAGATGGCCACTGCTCTAGTTTTATCTAACCCTCACTGATAACCAAAAGGAAACTGGAAGATTTAGAGCCAAGATGCCTTAAGGAGCACAGGAGATACCTTGAATCCATCTTCCTTTCCCCTTGAGTGATACAGATCAGATAATGTCATATCAGAGGATATTTTCTGATAAGTATTTTGAATAATTCTATGTCATACTACAGGCATTTGATATGGCATGTAATATATTATGTTTATTTTATTATTATTTTTTGATCTTTGGGCTAAACTTGGGGCTATCTCCTGGATTTACATTCATATCACACCTGACATTGATTTAGGGTTTTTGTGGGATATTGGAATCAAATTATGGTTGACAATATACAAGTTCCTTTACTTCTTATAACGCTCTTTTAAAATAAAATCTTAAAATTGAGGGGAAATTAATATGTCCTAGAAAACTTTTTGAAATAATTAATAATTTTGTTGTATTTTACAGGAGCTGTGGCAATTCATTCAGTGGACAAAGATAGGATTATGGTGATCGAAGCAATGTCTGACTCTTGAGAAACTTTCTGACTTGCTTAGTTATGGGACTGATTAGAAGCAGAAAAACATCTTTTAATTATGCTAAAATAATCAGTACTAAAGAACAACCAGTTGAAACATCTGCAGTCTTTGTAGAACGACCTAGTGAAGCAATTAGAAAACATACCATATTTAATTAAACACCATACATGTGCGGAAAATTTTAGTATATGTGCTGCCAAAGCGAGCACACATGTGCAGAAAATTTTATAATATAAACTGTCCCAGATACACAGAGAAAGTTTCAAAGGTTGGCCATCATTGGTCTAGAGGTTAGCCTCGAAGATCTTGTGAAAGTGGCTTTAACAGTTTTATCACAACCAAGACCCAGAGGCTAATTGGAGATACTTGGAGGAACAGACAAAAAGCTGGCATTTCAGTCACATCCCTTAAAATGAACTTACTCAAAGATTGGGCGCTATTACTGCCACCTGAAAGGGCACTGCAAAAGTGATGTCTGAACAGACACCCACTGAGACCACTCCTGAGATATAATGACAACCAGTAGTTATGTGACTGCTTTCTACGTTCAAGATTGCAGAGCAGAATTCTCAATTCAAGCAGTTTCATCTGAAGGTGATGAACCGTCTCCTGAACTCCTGATAGCTCCCAATCAGATCACCAGTATTATGGAAAAGGAGTCGATGGTCATATTGGGTGTGACAGGTATGATCAACTTTATACTGGCTACACGAGCAGCTCACTCAGTATTAAAGTCCTTTATGGGATTATTTTCTCCTCAAACTATTTAAGTTATTGGGGTCACAGGAAGTTTTGTCATTCCTTTTTTGGTCAGGCCCATATAATTTGTTGGAGACATACTTAAGTTTTTAAAGGAATGAGTCTCTCTTGGGCATCCAACTACCAGTATTCTATTTGAACCAACTTAGGATGAGGTATAAATTGGTGTATACTCTTCAATTTCTGCAGAAAGTATCACAGGAAGGACCTTGAGTGAAAAATCAGTGTCTAACCAATTAAAGGATCTCAACCACTTCCCCCCTCAAATGCCAATATTTCTTAAGACCAGAAGCAAGAAAAGGATTCTAAGCTATAAATAGCACATAATATTTAAAAATCCCCATATAATTCTCTTTTTTAAAATAATATCTTTATTTAAGCAGCACGATTATATAAATTGTAGTTGGGTTTCAGTCATAAAGAACACCCCCTTCACCAGTGCAATATTCCTACCAACAATGCCCCTATCTTTCTCCTCCCCCATCCCCTGCCTGTTTCGAGACAGGCACTCTACTTCACTCATTCACTACCATTGTCCTGATAGTGTAGCTATTTTAATAACTGCACTCACCACTCTTTGTGAGTTGTGAGTCAGTCTTTCCAGCCCTCATCTCTATTGTCTTTGAGAATAATTGCACAAATGTCTTTTATTTTTCTTAAACCCATAGATGAGTGAGATTATTCTGTGTCTATCTCTCTCCCTCTGACTTATTTTACTCAGCATAATAGATTCCATGTACATCCATGTATAGGAAGATTTCATGACTTCATCTTTCCTGATGGCTGCATAATATTCCATTGTGTCTATGTACCACCATTTCTTTAGCCATTCATCTATTGAAGGACATCTTGGTTGTTTCCAGATTATGGCTATTACAAATAGTGCTACAATGAATATTCCCATATAATTTTAATCATGGTCATAACAATTCTAATGGTCACCTGAGTGATAGTACAGAATGTAAGGTCCTTGCCTTGCATGCTGCCTACCTGGTTTCGATGCTCAAGGCTTACTCCTGCCTCTGCACTCAGGGATCAACCCTGATAGTGCTTTGGGTAACTTGTGGAGTGCTGGGAATTGAAGCTGGGTTGCCACATCAAGGCAAATACGCTAGTCTCTGTACTATCTCCCCAGGCCCTACAATTCTGGATCTAAAAAATGCTCCCTTAGGTACTCTCATAGAAGAGTCTCTGAGCCTATTTATATTTATAACTGTCATTCCTTGAATCCTGTAACTTTATTACTTATTCTAGATTCTACTTCTCAGAGCATTCTTTTCTAGAAATATTGCAATATGCATACTGCAGCAAGCTTAACCCGTCTTATTTAGAAAATATTTTATTCTGTTTTTCAAAAGGGGCACAAGGTCATGACAATTTTCTCTATGTGGATGTACATGGAATAAGTCAGAGGGAGAGAGATAGACACAGAATAGTCTCACTCATTTATGGGTTTTAATAAAAATTAAGGACATTATTGTAATAGTACCAAGAGACAATAGAGATGAGGGGTGAAAGGACCGGCTCACAATATGAAACTCACCACAAATAGTGGTGATGCAATTAGAGAAATAACTACACTAACAATTATCACGACAATCTTTATGAGTGATAAAAGTAGAATATATGTATCAAATACAGGCAAGGGTTGGGAAGGTTGGAGGGGGTCACTGGTGGTGATCATTTTGCACTGGTGAACGGGGGTGTTCTGTTTATGACTAAAATCAAACTACAATCATGCTTGTAATCATGCTTGTAAATAAAGATTTCATATATATATAAAAAAACTTGTAGAAAAATCTAGCCAATTGGAAATCTTAAGGAAAATGCTCAGTACTGACTGAGAATGTTACTGTAGGTCTGAGTCTACAAGACAAAGAATTTAAATCTTAAAAATTGGGCAAAGTGAAAATCTAAATTTTTATAAGGAAGAACTTTATGTTGTATTTTTATTTTAATATATTTTAATAATTAGCAGAGTTATAAGCCTAAGTACATTAGGAGGAATCAATATTTTTGTCCCTTGAGATGTCACCTAACAGAACACTCTAGGCAAGAAACTATGTTGTGAAATTTGAACCCATTTTTGTTAAAACAAAATTTGCAAAGAAAAAATATTTCACTGTGGACTTGTCCAAAGGCATCCTTTGCCTAATAGCAACTGAATTCCAAACTCACAAACAAATAGGATGTAATTGACAGAATTTATATTACTTAGGCAAAGTAAGCCATATTTTCAGTTCTCTGAATAGTGAAACCCTCCTGATGTTAGATATCAGTCATTTTGTGAGCAGGCTTTTATTAGGAGAAGAGTCTCAGAACTTTTTGTTCATTTCCCCCTTCCTCACTGAACTGTGCAATGACTAAGGAAAATTGGAATTAAATGACATCATGTCTTGGATTCGTTTGAAATTATTTCATCAAATCACGAGAGATATTGCCATGCCTGAGTGCATACTTTGCATATAAGAGGTCTGGATTCTATCCCTGGTCCCAAATAATCCCAAGAGTGACCCATTCAAACAGGAGCAGCCCCTTAGCACTACTGGGTGTAACGCACACAATTATTTGGACAGAGGAAAGAAAAAAGATAACAGAAAATCTTGGTTACTATTAGACAGAGGAATTATATGCATAGATATTTAGAATGGGTATATTAGAGTTGTGAAATTTGTACTCAAATCCCAGGGAATATTAATTGTCAGGTTAATATAGAGTACACAAAGACATGATCCACATTCTGGGGGAAGATTGGAAGTTGGACACTCAGTAACTCCAACAGGTATTGGGGTAGAAACCCCAACATAAACCATCCCAAAAGTGGTTTCTAGTACTTAATAATAATGGAGGATATTTTAGGTAGATAGAAGCATTTTCTACCAGGACATGGGTTCTTGTAGTAATTGCAAAGAAAAGCAAACATTCCTGAGATCATGAGTTCTTTAGAAATATGAACAATGCATAATAAGTTAACATTTATTGTACAGTTTAAGCACATGTGTCCAGATACATATTCAACGATTAGGTCTCTCTCTTTTTATCCATTGTGACATCACACATAGTGTTCCTCAACTCCCTAGTTTAGTAAATGATGTCATAAGTACTTCCCCTTGCTCTCTGCTTGCCTCTAGTGTATGATTGTGCGATTAATGGGATTGTGGAATTTATATGATACCACTCTACCCAGTATACATATTGTTACTCATTGGTTGGAATCATCTTTGAATGTACACCTTGGATTGGTGTTTAGACCACCTGTTCCCACCTCCAGGTGTGGTCTCATCTTTCAGAACAAATACTCAGATTTTGAGGAAAAGGCTTTCTTGCATTTTCTGGACTTTGAAGGAACTTTCTATGTCTTACAAGCAAAGGGAAAACATGTGGGAACTCTGAAATCTGTTTCTCCCTCCCTGCATATGTGTGATTATTTCCTAGATTGACATTTGCTTCCAGATCTGCATCTCTCCAGTGTTTTGGCTTTAGAAATTGAGGATTTAATTCTATATGATGGAGCCCAAACAGATATGTATATTTCTTTTGTATATTTCATAAGTATATTTCTTTAATATGTATATTCTTTATTGTATATTTTATGAAGTAGTTACAGATTTTCTCTTAAAAGAGGACACAAGGAAATTGGGACATCTAGCCTGCTTAAGGACTGGGGGAATTATCATTATCAAAATGGCAATATTTCCTAAAGCGCTGTACAGTTTTACTACAATCCCTATAATTATTGACTTTTTTCAAAGCAGAGTATCAAAT
This sequence comes from Suncus etruscus, assembly GCF_024139225.1. Taxonomy (NCBI): domain Eukaryota; kingdom Metazoa; phylum Chordata; class Mammalia; order Eulipotyphla; family Soricidae; genus Suncus; species Suncus etruscus. The sequence goes on from NC_064868.1 coordinate 121,584,882, forward strand.
AATTTTGAAATTCATTTGGAACAGTAAACATCCACGAATAGCTGAATATACTCTTGGGAAAAAGAAGATGAGAGGCAGCACTTTAAAACTAACTTCAAACTGCATTATAAACAAAAGTAATTTAAACAGCTTGGTATTGGAATAAAATCAGACCCTGAGATCAATGTAATAGACTTGAGTATTCTGAGATTGACCCACAGGTCAATTAATATTTGATTTGGGAGCAATAAATATGAAGTGGAGCAAGGAAAGCCTCTTCAATGATTACTGTTGGGTTAACTGGTCAAGTACATGGAAAAAACATAGTCTAAATTTTGATAATTGTTGCTTTGTAGTACAGTTTAAAGTTGGGAAAAGTAATTCCTCCCATATTCTTTTTCCCAATGATTGCTTTAGCTATTCGAGGGTGTTTATTGTTCCAAATGAATTTCAAAAGTGTCTGATCCACTTCTTTGAAGAATGTCATGGGTATCTTTAGAGGGATGGCATTAAATCTGTATAATGCCTTGGGGATTATTGACATTTTGATGATGTTAATCCTGCCAATCCATGAGCAGGGGATGTGTTTCCATTTCCATGTGTCCTCTCTTATTTCTTGGAGCAGAGTTTTATAGTTTTCTTTGTATAGGTCCTTCACATATTTAGTCAAGTTGATTCCAAGATATTTGAGTTTGTGTGGTACTATTGTGAATGGGGTTGTTTTCTTAATGTCCATTTCATCCTTATTACTATTGGTATATAGAAAGGCCATTGATTTTTGTGTGTTAATTTTGTAGCCTGCCACCTTGCTATATGAGTCTATTGTTTCTAGAAGCTTTTTGATAGAGTCTTTAGGGTTTTCTAAGTAGAGTATCATGTCATCTGCAAACAGTGAGAGCTTGACTTCTTCCTTTCCTATCTGGATTCCCTTGATATCCTTTTCTTGCCTAATCGCTATAGCAAGTACTTCCAGTGCTATGTTGAATAGGAGTGGTGAGAGAGGACAGCCTTGTCTTGTGCCAGAATTTAGAGGGAAGGCTTTCAGTTTTTCTCCATTGAGGATAATATTTGCCACTGGCTTGTGGTAGATGGCCTTCACTATATTGAGAAAGGTTCCCTCCATTCCCATCTTGCTGAGAGTTTTGATCAAGAATGGGTGTTGGACCTTATCAAATGCTTTCTCTGCATCTATTGATATGATCATGTGGTTTTTATTTTTCTTGTTATTGATGTTGTGTATTATGTTGATAGATTTACGGATGTTAAACCAGCCTTGCATTCCTGGGATGAAACCTACTTGATCGTAGTGGATGATCTTCTTAACGAGGCATTGAATCCTATTTGCCAGGATTTTGTTGAGGATCTTTGCATCTGCATTCATCAGTGATATTGGTCTGTAATTTTCTTTTTTGGTAGCGTCTCTGTCTGGTTTAGGTATCAAGGTGATGTTGGCTTCATAAAAGCTATTTGGAAGTGTTTCTGTTTGTTCAATTTCATGAAAGAGTCTTGCCAAGATTGGCAGTAGTTCCTCCTGGAAAGTTTGATAGAATTCATTAGTGAATCCATCTGGACCTGGGCTTTTGTTTTTCGGCAGACATTTGATTACTGTTTTAATTTCATCAATGGTGATGGGGGTGTTTAGATATGCTACATCCTCTTCCTTCAACCGTGGAAGATTATAAGAGTCCAAGAATTTATCCATTTCTTCCAGGTTCTCATTTTTAGTGGCGTAGAGTTTTTCAAAGTAGTTTCTGATTACCCTTTGAATCTCTGTCATATCAGTAGTGATCTCTCCTTTTTCATTCCTGATATGAGTTATCAAGTTTCTCTCTCTCTCTTTCTTTGTTATCAAAACAGCATGGTATTGGAATAAGGATAGGTCCTCAGATCAGTGGAATAGGCTTGAATACTCAGAAAATGTTCCCCAGAGATACAACCATCTAATTTTTGATAAAGGAGCAGGAAATCCTAAATGGAGCAGGGAAAGCCTCTTCAACAAGTGGTGTTGGCACAATTGGATAGCCACTTGCAAAAAATTAAACTTAGACCCCCAGCTAACATCATGTACAAAGGTAAAATCCAAATGGATTAAAGACCTCGATATCAGCCCCAAAACCATAAGATATATAGAACAGCACATAGGCAAAACACTCCAGGACATTACAGGCATCTTCAAGGAGGAAACTGCACTCTCCAAGCAAGTGAAAGCAGAGATTAACAGATGGGAATATATTAAGCTGAGAAGCTTCTGCACCTCATAGGAAATAGTGCCCAGGATACAAGAGCCACCCACTGAGTGGGAGAAACTATTCACCCAATACCCATCAGATAAGGGGCTAATCTCCAAAATATACAAGGCACTGACAGAACTTTACAAGAAAAAAACATCTAACCCCATCAAAAAATGGGGAGAAGAAATGAACAGACACTTTGACAAAGAAGAAATACGCATGGCCAAAAGACACATGAAAAAATGTTCCACATCACTAATCATCAGGGAGATGCAAATCAAAACAACGATGAGATACCACCTCACACCCCAGAGAATGGCACACATCACAAAGAATGAGAATAAACAGTGTTGGCGGGGATGTGGAGAGAAAGGAACTCTTATCCACTGCTGGTGGGAATGCTGTCTAGTTCAACCTTTATGGAAAGCGATATGGAGATTCCTCCAAAAACTGGAAATCGAGCTCCCATACGATCCAGCTATACCACTCCTAGGAATATACCCTAGGAACACAAAAATACAATACAAAAACCCCTTCCTTACACCTATATTCATTGCAGCTCTATTTACCATAGCAAGACTCTGGAAACAACCAAGATGCCCTTCAACAGACGAATGGCTAAAGAAACTGTGGTACATATACACAATGGAATATTATGCAGCTGTCAGGAGAGATGAAGTCATGAAATTTTCCTATACATGGATGTACATGGAATCTATTATGCTGAGTGAAATAAGTCAGAGAGAGAGAGAAAAACGCAGAATGGTCTCACTCATCTATGGGTTTTAAGAAAAATGAAAGACACCCTTGTAATAATAATTTTCAGACACAAAAGAGAAAAGAGCTGGAAGTTCCAGCTCACCTCAGGAAGCTCACCACAAAGAGTGATGAGTTTAGTTAGAGAAATAACTACATTTTGAACTGTCCTAATATTGAGAATGTATGAGGGAAATGTAGAGCCTGTTTAGGGTACAGGCGGGGGTTGGGGGGGGAGGAGGGAGATTTGGGACTTGGGTGATGGGAATGTTGCACTGGTGATGGGTGGTGTTCCTTTTATGACTGAAACCCAAACACAATCATGTATGTAATCAAGGTGTTTAAATAAAAAAAAATTTAAAAAAAAAAACATAGTCTAAATTTTAAAGAAATTATTTGCACTCAAAACATCAGATAAAGGGTTTACATCAGGATATACAATGAATTCACAAGGATGATACCCCAAATCTAAAAACCCAATAAAATTGCAAAGAGGAGTGAACAGACACCTCTTTGACAAAGGCCAATAGATGGTCAACTTGCAAATGAAAAAAATGCTTATCATTACTTATTAAGGAACTCCAAATAGACTACAATGAAAATTAGCTATAGTTAGAATTGTACACCAGTGAGGATGTCACACATCCGAAATACTGTGAACAATCTGGATGGGTGGGGATGTTGTTAAAAAGTAACTCTCTACCACTGATGGTGACAATGTTGTCTGTTTTGACCCCTATGGAAAACAATATTGAGGGTTTCACTTTGGGGCGTCTATATCCAGGAAAGGAAAAATTCAAAAGGGCACAGCACTATTCATTGCCTCCGTACAATGGCCACAAATAGGAATCAACTTAGTTGTTTAACAACAGATGAGTGGATCATGAAGAAGTAGTAAACACAAAAAAACACATAGCTTTAAGGAATTATCCAATCATGCAATGTGCTGCAACATGGAATTAACTAGATGATGTCGTGTTAAATGAAGTAAGCCAGAAGCAGAATAGAGGATGATATCACTGATCTGTGGTATTTAGAATAACAGGAGAGTGCATGGTTTATATAGGCAATGCCTAAAGCACTCTTGGCCGAAGACTGTAGTGAGGAGAAGAAAAGGAATAGAGTAGATGGAAAGATGTGAAAAACAGGGGATAGAAACTAAGAGATTCACATACATTGGTAGTGTTAAGGAAGAAAGAAATAAAATATCCAAACCTCAAGTCAACCACACTGAAATCTTGAGACCCAAACAAACAGCCAAAGTTAAAAAGGTGGCTGATAAGATAGCAAGCTCAAGGAAGGTAGAGGAGCATTATGGGTGGTATTCTCAGAACATTGCTGGAGAGGGGCCGAAGGGGTGGCACAGCAAATGCATTTTCCTTGCACACAGCTGATCTAGCACAGACTGCAGTTCGTCCCATATGGTCCTCCAAGCCAGGAGCAGTTTCTGAGCTCAGAGCCAGGAGTAACTCCTGAGTGTCACCGGGTGTGGACCCAAAAAACAAACACAAAAGAACATTGGTGGAGGGAGGTTGACACTGATGGTGGAATTGGTGGTGAAACATTCTATGTCTAAATCTCAACTAAGAATAACTGTGTTAATAATAAAGCTTAAAAAAACTGACAAAATTAGTAAGTATAGAACTCCCATTCAACATAACATTAACAGTTCTTGATCTATACAGAATTATTTGACTTGTATGCAAGATATAAAATACATAGTAAGGGAGTAACTAAATTTCACCGTATTTTTTCATGTAATTATATAGTACTTCTCAAATTGTTCACTTATATAAATATGAATAAACTATTGACCAATATTTATGTTTATTTGTCTGTGACTATCTCCTCTGTGAATTTCATATTGTGAACCCTAGGCAACTTGTTTGGTTCCTTTTCCTTCCATCAGGATACCCAGTGAACTTTGCTTTAATCATCATATCCTGCACGCAATCACATACAGTCAAGTTGGCAATATAGTTTTTTATAATACCCTGCTCATTAGCCTCCCTTTTTATCTGGACTTATTTTACTTCACTGCTTGTTGGTGCAAGTTTTGAGAACTATTATTTCTTAAAATATGCCTGTTAGTCAGGTTAACTGTTGGTAAATATTTTATTCCTAACTATTTTTTCTTATGGTAAGCCTATTGGTCTCTGGAAGGAGTATAAATCTCTCCATATAATTCAAAATTGTTCAGAAGGTGTAGACTTCTTTATTTAAATGTAATATTAATCTTGAAAAATACAGTAATTGTACAAAGATAAGTGCAGGGGAAATAGTACAGTGGGTTAGGCATTTGCCTTAAATACAACCAAAACAAATTTGATCCCTGGTACTACATATGGTTGCCTGAGCCTGCCAGGAGTGACACTTGAGCACAGAGGGAGGAGTAAGCACTGAGCACAGCCAGGAATGTCCCACCTCTTGCCAAATTAGTTTAGATTAAACATACCCTAATATTTTAATAACTATAAGCATCTTTATAGACTACGGATAATATACTTCTTAGCCCATTATAAGGGCAATGCCTTACAGCAAAGTATATAGATAAAACATGAGTTTTGACATTTCCAGAAATCATTAAACTTCATGCCTTTTTGTATAATAACATTTTCTATACCTTATGATATCGAGATGACATTGTAACCTTCTCAGCAATAAATCCAGTGCTAAGAGACAGGCTTTCAGCATAATTATGAGACAGGTTATCAGAACACTCATGCTATTTGTTTACCTTAGTCATCATTTAGCTACACATATTTGGTGGGGAAAATTCTAGAGATATTAGTCTAAAAAAGAGCTGCCACATGAAATTAGTCTTATAGAAACTATATATGACCAAAACCAAAGATACTTCAGTACTTGGAATAAACAGCTATGTATATATATAGATAGATATAGATATAGATATAGATATAGATATAGATATAGATATAACTTACATAGAGCTTAATTTGGGAATATTTAGGGGATCACATTTGGCAATTATCAGGAATCTGCTTCAACCTATCTGTTGATAATAAATAGTATTTATCAATAAGACATATTAGTGATTTCTCTGCAGAAAGCAGTTTGTGTACTGAAGCATGTAATGAACTGTCACTAAAGAAATCTGAAACAGCAACTAACCTTTCAAAAATTCTTTCTTAATTAATTTACTTTTTTAATAAAGAAAGTGAAAAGACTTCTTAACAATTTAGATCGATTTTATGTAGTTCAAATTATCCAGGAACTGTTTATAAAATTAAATATCTAGCATGCCTAAATGCATTTCATCTATGGATTAGCAAATGATATTGTGTTTGCTATATTTTTTATATTTTTATTAAAATAATGAACCATTTCATTTTATATATAAATGTATTCCTAAGATTAGCATCAATATATCAGAATAAAATATACCCCCAATAAGATTAGCTGAATATTTTATTTTGGGCAGAGCAGACTCTACCATGCTCATGGGTTACTCCTGGCTTTACACTCAGGAAGCACTCTTGGAAGTACTTGGGACGCCAAATGGGATTCCAGGAATTGATCACAGTTTGGCTGTGTGCAAGGAAACTACCCAACCCACTGTACTATTGATTTAAACCCTTAGCTAGAATACTTACTTCAAAGTTAGCAATGATTTCAGTTCATTCAAAATATTGTTTTTCAGTCTTTGCTTTAATTTGTTTCATCAGACCAATATCAAGTTTTTCTGAGAGTATAGTATCCAGAAAACTCTTATTAAGCATCAATATATGAATATCATACTGTGATATTCACCTTTCAATATATAATATACAACTTCTTAAAAGATTTTTCTCTGTCCATTAATATACAAAAACATCCAATGATTTTTTAATTTATAATTGTCTGGAAGTCTAACAAGAATAATTTAAGGTACATACAGATTTTATTAACAAAAATGTTAAAAACATTTTTAATGTTTTTTGGTTTTTGGTTTTTGGGCCACACCCGGTGATGCTCAGGGAGTACTCCTGAATATGTGCTCAGAAATCACCACCTTGAGTCTTGGATCAGTTGCATGCAAGGCAAACGCCCTACCCCTGTGCTATGACTCCGGCCCCAGGAAGTATTTTATTTTTAATCAGGAGGACTTAGATTGATAGAAGGGAGGATATTCCTAGTCATGGTAACAAAATAAAATAAAATATTCTTGTGTGGAAGAACAACTCATGTGGAACTTTGATGATAAGAAATTTGTGGAAGAGTTAGGATACTGAATAGATTTCTAGCAAGAAAACTTAGCAAACCAATTGAGGCATTTGAAAAATTCTATGAAAATAATGTTTAACAGAATGTTTAAAATACAGAAGAAAACAGAGATAAATTAGAAAACATTCTAATATATGTAGAATAATATGCTCAGATGTTATTTTTGGATATTAAAATTTTATGACCAAAAAGATACTGGAAAATGTAACAGGCTGCTGCAGTCATTTTGATTTAACATACAGAGAAAAAGGAGATAGTTATAAAATAAAATGAATTATTATAGCAACAGAATTTATCATTATTTTATCCCAGCAATGCTCAAATTACAAAGAAAAAACACAAATGAGGAAGTTAAATATTTTATTAGCATAATTAATCATCTTTATGTGCATCCATCACTTAGATAATATACATTTCTGAAACAGACATTGATGGCATATAAGTCAAAAAGCAAATTTAGAAATAAGATATAGATGAATTTCTTATATATGAATGTAAAAAATAGGAAATCAATAAAATGAGGGTATCCTTTATACACAGAAAATTTAGAGCTTGGCCCACAAAGCAGAAGAGGCAAGATCAGCACCCAGCAGAGTGGATTGGCTTTGTTTCACTCCATGGTCACATGCATCTTTTACTGAAGGACCCCAGAAAAACACAGAAAAAAAAAACGCACTAAAAAGGTCACAATAGAGAAACAATGCAGAACCTCAACCTGCTCAGTGAATGATAATGGTAGTACTTGGGCCAGAGAGATAGCACAGTGAGTAAGGCATTTGTCTTCAATGCAGCTGATTTGAGCTTGCCAGGAGAGTTTTCTGAGTGTAGAGCCAGGAATAAACTCTGAATGTCGCTGGATGTGGCCCCAAAATCCAAAAAAAAAGACTCAAAATATATGAGAATAGAAATGATAAAAATCAAAGATAAATTATAAAACTTTAAAACTTGGTAGGTGAAATGAAAAACAAGCTGGAAGTTCTCACCAGCAGAATAACAGATATGTAGGATGGAATCAGTGAGCATGAAGATGGGCTGCATAATGCCTCCATACAACAGAAGAAGTATGAAAAGATCCTTAAAATGAACAGAATATGAGATAGCTCCACAGATAAGCAAATAGACAATCATAAAACACTGAGATAAATTCAACAGAAATAATCTAAGAATCATTGTGTGCCAGGACCAAGGGAGAAAACCCCTATTAAGAAGCAACAATCAAAGTCATAATTGCTGAGATTACCTAAAATAATCCAAAAGAATAGCATCCCAAAGCACATACTAGACACAATGATGAAAACCACACATTGAGATAAAATACTGACAGTAGAAAGATTAAAAATGGACATTACATACAAAGGAGCATCTTTAAGATTTTGGGGGGTACCACACCCGGTGATGCTCACAGGTTACTCCTGCCTATGCACCAAGAAATCGCTCCTGACTTGGGGAACCATATGGACACTGGGGGATAAAACTGCAGTCCGTCCTAGGTTAGCCGTGTGCAAGGCAAATGCCCTACCACTGCTCCACCACTATGGCCCCATCATCTTTAAGATGTAGAGTGGATTTATCACAAGCAACCCTCAAGGTAAAAAGCAGTCGTGGGATATAGTGAAAAAAATTAACAAAATGAATCCTTGCCAAGAATACTGCATTCAGCCAGACTTTCATTCAGGTTTGCAGAAATGATACAACAACAGCTCAAAACTTTACACACTCAAAACAAACATTAAAAGAAAACCTGAAACTGTACTTTAAGACATCATTCTAAAACAGACCAGACTTTTACAAAAAAGATGTCAGAAAATCTCATGTTAATATTCTCTCTCAACATCAATTTAGGGGCAAAATAAATTAGAAAATTGAATCTAAAATTTTGGTGCTTGCAAGAAATATTTCTGAATAGTCATAGCAAACACAATCTCATAAAAATGCCCTTAGAAAGTCTGGGTTGGCTATACTAATACCTGAAGATAGAGATTTAAGTCTAAAATGGTTAAAAGAGACAAAGATGTTAATTTTTTAATAATTAAGGGATGTATAAAACAGGAAGAAATTATACTCCTAAACATATATGCATGCAATGAGGCACCTCAAAATATTTGTTTTAACTTTTATTGCTGGTCCTTCACTAGGTGCATATATGTTTTGGAGTGAAAGTATTTCTTGGTGACATTGATTATTAAGAAATTACTTCTCTGTATTTTATAACTTTTTGAACCAGAATTACATGTCATCTTATCCTAGTATGGCCACCCAGGCCTTTTGGAAGGAATTGTTTGAGTAATTGTCCTCCAACCTTTGCTTTTGAGTCTATATTTTCTCTATTTTGATGTTTTTATTTCAATCAACAGTGTTTTATTCAAATTTCTTTCCATCCTGCCACTCTGGTCTGTTAATTGATGCATTTAGTCCATTGAATTTGGAGTGTTGATTTCCATAGAGTTATTTGCCATTTTCTACAGAAATGTGTTGTGCTTGTGGGACTCATCTTGGCTAAAATTAGCCATTTTTTATTTTCAAAAGGTTATTTCCAGAATATGAAGATCCTGAGCGATTGTTTGTGAAGTTTTGTATCTTTCTTTCACATCTTAATGAATGAATGCTGAATTAATTACTTTTTGTTAGCATTATTTCATTTAGTATTTTCACTAAATTTTATCATAGTCTTTGGGTTGAATCGTTTCTTTTGGTAATTCTGCTCTAACCTTTAAGAATATTCCTTTGTATGTAATTTCCTTTCTTTGATCATAATACTTTAATATTCTAGAACTATGACTGGTTTTAATTATTCTGATTAGGATTTGCCATGGGATGTCACTATTTGGATCTCTTTTAACTGGTAATTTTGGGGCCTTTAGAGTGTGGATGAATGTGTTTTTCAATTCTGGAAACTTATCAGCATTGATTTCTTTGTTGCTTCAGTATGGGAGTTTTATCCCTTGCTCTATGAGACCCCAATGATTCATATATTATTTTCTTAAAATCATGCCTGCCACGACCACCCATGTGTGAGGAACTCTGACCCACAGCTAAAGGAGGGCACCAGACTAGGGATGAAGGCAGGCTTGAGAGGTCTTAGTAGCATACACCCACAGGGGAGGACACTGGGCTTGAGAAACCACCTGTATCCACAAGGAAGGGCACTAGACAGGCATCAAGAAACCTTGGTTGCCTGTCTATAAGACACTTAAGGAAATGAAGAAAATTATAGGGCGTGTGACATAAATATTATTGGAGACATAACTTCACTTGCATCCTAAGTACCTTTCTTTCATCTACTATTAAAGACCACTCAGATTTTTGTAAACTGCCCTGTCATGAGAAAATCTGTATACACAAGCAATTCTTTATTTATAGTCTTGCAAAATTATTGCTTTGCTTTTATCCAAGCACAGTAATATTCAGGGTTAATATTTCAGGCCTTAGCTCAGAATGCATGAACTGGAACAAGGCCAAAACAATAAAATACACTAGTCTCTGAAAACTGATCTTGCTGGCAGGTACAGATGGTTGTGCCCTACGTCTGTAAAAATAAACATGTAGCTTGACCTAACATTAACTGTTATATCTGCAATTTCAATGCCTTGCCAAGAAATTTAGTCTAAGTATCCGGCTTTAACTGAAAAATAAATGGAACAGAAATTTGGGCCTCACTTCTGAGTGTCTGAATCTCTGTTTCCCAATTGCTGACTCGGTGCATCCACCTTCCTAAGGGACCCAAGGATTCCTTAGTGACTAGACTAAGCAGGCCATGACACATCCCAAAGTGATTTTGTCATCTGTTCATTTATTTTTCTGGCTTTTTTCTATATTTTGTTTTCTGGCAATATTTGAGATCCCTGACTTGGTCTTCCACATGTAGGCCTTCCAATGATATTTTCATTTTATTTTTCGTTTGAAAAAATTTTATGTGAAAAATTTGCTAGGAGATCTTTACTATTTATTTTTCTTTTAGTATTTTATTATTTACTTTATTATTATTTATAATTTTAGCATTTTGTTTTATTTTTTGTTTGTTTTTTGCTTTGGGGGCCACACCCCGTGATGCTCAGGGGTTACTCTTGGCTATGAGTTCAGAAATCACTCCTGGCTTGGGGGACCATATGGGATGCCAGGGGATCGAACCTATGCCAGTCCTGGATCAGCTGCATGCAAGGTAAACTCCCTACAGCTGTGCTATCGCTCCAGCCTCTATTTTAGTATTTTAATAATTTCTGCTCTCATGTTGTATTGGCATTATGATCCATTGTTTCTTTGAGTTCTTTGAACCTTCCAAGCATCTCCACTCTGAAGTCCCTTTCATGGAGATTATATGGGGGTAATTACGGCTTGGGTATTCAGGGGCTTTTTGATTAGAAGAAAAGCGCAGCTGCATCCTGAAAGGGAGTAGCAAGGCTTTTCTTACAGGGCAATGACCCGGGGCAAGAAAATGTTCCCCTGACTCAATACTGCCACCTGTTGGTTTTCCTAAAGCACCCATCTTCTCACTGTTGCCAGGTGCTTTCCTGGTAGCTGAGCTTGTGGAGGCACTGGTTTGAGACAAAAATGGCTTTTCTGATTTGATCCTGCTACCACCTGGTTTTCCTTGGCTTCCTCCTCTTGAATCGTATTGGCTGTCCATTTCCATGATTTCTTTGCATTCTTTTAACAACATTTCTTCTCTAAAGTCCTTATCAAAAGGCGATATACCTGGCTGATACTAGTTGGTCTTCATACCATTACTTGATCGCAGGTAGCTGGAACATGTGTCCACCAGAGACAAAATTACTTATCTGCCCAAGCAAGTGAACTTCAGGCCAACTCCAACAGTTAGGATGCCCATGGGTTGGTTTCTAGAGCAGGGGTCATTTATCACATACAAAATAATAGTCCACCCATATAAATGTCCCCATAGATTTCCTTGACAGTGGAGAAAACTGACAGCAATATAGGAAAGATGCATACAAAGACAAGAAAAGGAAACTTGGTAAAGTAACTCAAAATTCTAACACACATTGTGTAGATTGTAATCTCAATGCATAACACCTTTAAGCAGTGCAAATTTCCTGCCACTAATGTTCCCAGTTTTCTTCCCACCCATTTCCCTTCCTTTTCCCTGTCTGTCTTTGTGTCAGAGGAAAATTTTGATAATAGTCATTATCCATGAAGGTTAGAAGTTCCCGATAAAATAAGGATAGAATGAACATAACTTTATAGTAATGGCCATCTACAACAAACCCATAACAATCATAATCAATGGCAAGATTTTTTCTCTGAGATCAGGGAAAAGGAAAGTATGCCTATTTTCTCCACTACCATGATATACTTTGGAAGTAATGTTCACAGAATTTAGACAAAATAAGCAAAGAGATCCATATTGGAAAGGAAGAAGCTTAACTCTCACCAGTTGCAAATGCCATGATAAATTCTATTTAAAAATATTAGAAGCAATAAATCTATGTAGCTAAGTAGGAATCTACAAAATGAATAGAAATCAAATTTTCACATTCTATATGTAATTAACAAACTACAAATGGGAGCTCGATTTCCAGTTTTTGGAGGAATCTCCATATTGCTTTCCAGAAAGGTTGAACTAGACAGCATTCCCACCAGCAGTGGATAAGAGTTCCTTTCTCTCCACATCTCCTCCAACACTGCTTGTTCTCATTCTTTGTGATGTGTGCCAATCTCTGGGGTGTGAGGTGGTACCTCATAGTTGTTTTCATTTGCATCTCCCTGATGATTAGTGATGTGGAGCATTTTTTCATGTGTCTTTTGGCCATTTGTATTTCTTCTTTGTCAAAGTGTCTGTCCATTTCTTCTTCCCATTTTTTGATGGGATTAGATGTTTTTTTCTTGTAAAGTTCTGTCAGTGCCTTGTATATTTTTGAGATTAACCTCTTCTCTGATGGGTATTGTGTGAATAGTTTCTCCCACTCAGCGGGGGCTCTTGTATCCTGGGCGCTATTTCTTTTGAGGTGCAGAAGCTTTTCAGTGTAATATATTCCCATCTGTTAATCTCTGCTTTCACTTGCTCGGAGAGTGCAGTTTCCTCTTTGAAGATGCCTTTAGTCTCAATGTCCTGGAGTATTTTACCTACGTGTTGTTCTATATATCTTATGGTTTCAGGTCTGATATTGAGGTCTTTCATGTATTTGGATTTAACCTTCATACATGATATTAGCTGGAGGTCTAAGTTCAATTTTTTGCAAGTGGCTAGCCAGTTGTGCCAACACCACTTGTTGAAGAGACTTTCTTTTCTCCATTTAGGATTTCTTGCTCCTTAATCAAAAATTAGGTGATGGAGTAATTCTTGAGCGTCACTGGATATGGCAAACAACCACATTTCCCAAAACAAAGGAAAGGACACAAAATAAATGGGTAAAAGTTTTGTGTTCATGGTTTCAAAATTTAGTGTTGTGAAAACTATCATCCTACATAGGGTATTACTTATATTTCATAGAATTTTCACAAAAATTCTAGTGACATTTTTAAAGACACTAAAATACTCTGCAGTTGTTAGAAAAAATGAAGTCATGAAATTTTCCTATATATGGATGGACATAGAGACTATATGCTGAGTGAAATAGGTCAGAGGGAGAGACATACACATAGAATAGTCTTACTCATCTGTGGGATTTAAGAAAAATAAAAGTCAGTATGGTAATAATACTGAACCAATAAAGATGAGGGCCAGATGAACCAGAGCATGATATGAAGCTTACCACAAAAAGTGGTGAGTACAGTTAGAGAAATAATTACACTAACAAGTATCATGACAGTGAGAGAAATAGAATGATTGTCTGAAAGACAGGTGGGGGACATAGGAGGAGGAAAATGGGGGACATTGGTGGGGAGAAAGCTGCACTGGTGAATGGGGGGTTACACTTGATGACTGAAACCCAACAACGAACATGTTTGTAACCATGGTGCTCAAATAAGAAAATTATTTAAAACGAACTTGCAGCTTATATAAACAAATATAATTCAGCTGCAGGAAAAGAATAAATCATGATACCCCTTGAAACTTGGATGGAACTAGTGGGTATCATGTTATAAAAGATAAGTCAGAGGGAAAAACTCTACTACTGGATGATGTCCCTTATCTCTGGTATATACAGAAATAACAGAAGGCAAGATAATTTCATGAGAACAAGATCTTGACCTAATCAAGAAACTAAATGTTTCAAACAAATAGGGTCATGGAGAGGTTGACTGGAATTATGAACATAAGAACATTGGTGGAAGATCTTGAACTCTAGTTGTGGGTGTAAAGGGTAAGTGCAAATTTAAACGATAAATGGCAATAAGTTTGTAAACATGTGGTTCAAATTATAGCATTTGTTTTTAAAAGTAAACAATTACAGTTTTAAGCTCTCTAAAAGCAGTTAAACTTAATGTCTATTTGCTTCCCCCCTTCCTTTATAGGGAGCAGCATCTCTGTCTTGCTTTTTTTATTCCCCCTCCCCCAATTTTTCCTTATTTTCCTCCCCACCTTCCCTCCAATATTTTCCCCTAGGCTCTTCCCCCTGCCAGGGGCAGAGCATGTCTCACTCCCCCTTCCTCTCCAAGGCCCCACTACCCTATGGCTTAAAGGAGGCCCCTCCCCACCTGGACACTAGTGGAGGTGGTTGGAGGAGTGGGACTGGCAGTGGGTCTGGGGGAATCATGGAAGTAGTTCCCTACCCTGCCCTGACATAAGGTCCAGCTCCTCCCCTCTTCTCCCTTTCATTGGGCCCCAGCACCCTCCTGCAATGCATAAGCTGAGCAACATGGGGTGTTAAAGGGCCCCTGGAATGCCTGGTGGCACTACTTTGAGGCCTATATCTCTGCTGAGGGGAGGGGGAGGAGGAGGTGAAGGTGGGAGAAGGGGAGGAAGAGAAGGAGGAAGAGGGGTGGGGAGGGGGATAGGAGGGGGATAGGAGGGGGCAGAGAAGAAGGGGAGGAGAAGGGGAGGGGAATGGGAAGAGGAAGGGAAGAGGGGGAGGGGGAAAGAAAAGGAAGAAGAGGCGGAAGGGGAAAGAGGGGGGGAGGAAAGAGGAGGAGGAAGGGAGAGGGGAGGGGAGGGGAAAGAGGGAGGATGAAAGGGGGAAGAGGCCAGCATCCTTTTGGAGAGGGTTTTAGCTACTGTCAAGGCTCACCCAAAATACTTAAATTGCATTGAAATCAGCTGTTTTTATTTTTTTAAGCCAGGACAACTGAGGAAGATGAGAGAATTCCAGGACTGAAAATATTTGCAAGAGAGTGTTTCTGTGGGTGTTTTCATGTGAAATTCTGATAATAGAGAGAATTATTCTGGATAAATTGAATTGGGATCATCACACAGCCTCCCCATTGGAGTTTCTTCACATTTTCCGTGCCATTTCAGTATCAACATGGCCTCAGTTACTTAATTTGCCCAAACTGAGCCCATTTCAGCTTCAGATAGTCCTTCCCAAGCAGCTGCTACCCGGTATATCTTGCAATGGGCAATTCAAAGGTTCTATGCTTGCTTTGGCTGTGGTTAGTTTGGAAATGGAGAAACTCATTCTGGATTGGCTTCCTCTTATAATGCAATTGCTTAAGAAAGCACAAATGGAGAGCTCCCAGTTGATCCATTGCTGGAAACTTATGGCCCATTATCATTCTACTCTGCAGTCTCCCCTGCCTCTAAATTCTGTTTATGTCTACCGTTTCCGTGACCTATGAAAAAGGAGTGTTAAGATTCTAGCCCTCCTCTGTCCTAGGCCCAGATTTCTCCAAGGACAGCAAATCAGAAGTGGACAGCAGCAGTAGATGCAAAGCAGGCCTCTGCTAAACAAAATGGGTGAAATGAAAGAGGATGACTTCTATGATGGAATCAATGTCTCTATAACAAAGAGAATGCCTCAGAAAGTGTGGGATCTATTTGTGGCATTGATTTGTCAAGGCAAGAGAGACATACTTCCCCTTGTCCCCCTTTGCAGCCTCTTTCTGTTCTGTAGTTTCAAGTACAAACCTAGGTAGACTGTTCTGGGAATGGGATAAGGAAAATCAGGAGAGGATGTCTACACATAAAAATTTATGTATGCCAGACTGATTTAAAGCAAGCCAGAATATATTTCCAGTGTGGTGAATTGTAATTTATATTAGAATTATATAAATATACTATTTATATTTATATATACTATATTATATAAATATAATAATTGTAATTATTATTCGAGCACTTAAAGTGTGAAATTAAGAAAATTCTCAAAATTTAAAAGCTAAGAACTTTTGTAGTATTTGTCAGTGCCCCACTTCTCTGCTAAAATGTAATAGATTGTCCTGTGTCAAAAATTTAGGTTAAATATTCTTTTTAAAATTTGAAAATGCATAGCTAGCAACTCCTGCCCTTGTTCTGACTTAATTTACTCCTGCTTGCTTTTTTATTAAAAACTTAATGAATTTTATGTGTATTGACCTCTAGTTTGGCTCACATTGATTAGAAAACTCTTAAAATTGTTTTTTAGCTATTTAATGAACAATGTTTTCAGTGTGACAGTTGCGTTTAATTCATGACCTGAATTTCAATATTTTGAAGAAGGATACTCTGAAGTTGTTCCCCTATGAGTCAGAGGTAATAATAGGAAAATGGGACTCAAAACCACATTGAATTTTTGGTCTCATTTTAGTTTTTAGAGTTTAGAAAGATAATTATAGTTTTTATTTTGGTTTAATTTAAAGGTAAACCTTAAAAGTGCCTTGTAGTTAGGACATGATTTGTTGAAAGCATGTTTAACATTTTAACAGGTGGTCACCAAAGAAAACAGGTGGTCACCAAAGAAACATGAAGCAGATAAAAGAAATTTTTGTTTGTTCTCACAATCAGGAGAAATTGTTTAGATTTCAGGACAGCTCTGTGTCTTGCTCCGTAACATAACTGAATTCAGTATCCATTATGTTATTAGAATTTTCTTCATGAAAGTTACAACCCAGGTCTCCTTGACCTACCTGTATTTCTGTCTGGATCTTGACCTCCTAACTTTGCAGTCTGAGGAAAGCATTGCAGTTTGACCCATGTATTTATGACAAAAGGCCTCTGCTAGCAATAAAAAGTTGCTTATCAAAATAATTAATATGTCTATTTAAGTATGCAAAAACATGTCTACTTAAAAATATAAAATATTTCTGGAATAAACACAGTACAACAAATATATAAAAAATTCATGCTTATGATTTATAAAAATTACCATAACAAAAATGACATCTGTTACCAAATTATCTACATAGTCAATGCAAGTGTTATAAATCATATGATTTAATGTAAAAATAAAAGTCCATTCAAAAATTCATATAAAATATAAAATAATACAGGAAAGGCAAAACTAACTTGAGAAATAAGAGGAAATTTGGGAAACTCATACTTGCTAATTTCAACCTTCATAGGATCACAAAAAGCAAAATAATTTGTTGCTGGCAAAAATACAAATTTATAACCTGATGAAATAGATGAGAGAGCCCCAAAAAGATACTCTCACGTATATGGTCAAATTGTTTTTTTAACAATACTGTATAGATTATTCAATTGAAAAAGAATCATCCTGAGAGGGAGGCTGCAGCTGGACCCAGAAGACCCCACATGCCAGGATTTCTGCTCCTCTTCCACTGGCATGGCTGGGAATCTGGGCAGACAGCTGGCCAAAGGCCTCCTGGACTGACCACTTAGTCCAGGAGACTGAGATCTCCTGACACCAGACTGGCCTTCAAGGCCAGGTCCGGCAACTGAGCTCTGAGGGGGGATAGGGAGGAGGGAAACTCCTCCCCCATGTATTTTTAAACTGGAGAGGGAGGCTGCAGCTGGACCCAGAAGACCCCACATGACAGGACTCCTGCTCCTCTTCTACTGGTATGGCTGGGAATCTGGGCAGACAGCTGACCAAAGGCCTCCTGGGCTGACCACTTATTCCAGGAGACCGAGATCCACCCCCCCAATGTCAGACTGGCCTTCAGGGCCAGGTCTCAACTGGGCTCTGGGGGAAGATGGGGGAGGGAAACTCCTCCCCTATACATACTGGACCCCCTGCAGCAATGTCTTTTCTTACTAATACTCATGTTCAAAACCGCCGCCCGTGCGACAAATATACTTTTAAAGCATTATCTAAAAATGTTCTTTATTCTAGACGTTTCCTAGGAAAGGAAATGAAATGCCAAAGATTTGGATGATAACACTCAAATAGATCTTTAAAGTCAGTCTTTATGTGGACGTGACTTTTCATACTGACTCGAAGCTGCAACCATAAACAATTCATATATATATATATAAAACATTGTATATATATAATATATATATAAAATTGTATATAGCCCCTACCATGCATTGCCTCTCCCCTACCCCTGTGTCTCTTCTACACCCTCATCTCCCAATCCTGATCTGTTATCTTCCCCTAATTTAATTCTCTTTACCCTTAGTTCCTAACTCGGTAGGCACCAAGACTGACCTCCTGCCCCAACAGACCACCTTCCAGCTCCTCAGTGAAAGACACCCTCTGGGTCCCCGTTCTCATGCCTCGGCAAAGAACTACAACCAGCACGCCTGCTGACTCATGCTGGATGGCCCCTATCACCCCCATCAAATCGTGGACTGTTGCATGATACAGGAATCAGCTTCAGCAAAACCCCCAGCTCAAGGACACTATAGGGTTACGTAATGCCGCAAAGCATGTCTCAAACTCAATCCCAGGCCTGTGATATGAAAAGTACCTTGGCTTTTACTCCCCACAAGAATATATCAAAAGACCTAATTGGGTGTCTTATATTGTCTATAATACATCTTAAGATGTGATTCCTAAATATACAGGTAACATCCTCCACCACTTGTTTTATTAGATTACCTTTTCTTTTTAACTCAGTTTTATTTATATGTTCTATTTTAATATATACATTTTTTCTCTATCCTTACCATTTTTGATTCTGCTTGGTACAAAAAGCCTTGACTGGGATAAAAGATCAGATCAAAACCAGACCACAGAGACTGTGTGTGCAGCCTGTCATTCTTACGCAGAATAGCACCCAGCAACACAGTATGACACCATAGTTTTTGTTTAGGCACAGTAAAAAAGGGGGAAAATCATAGACAGAGAAACAAGATCTTCTAGGAATAATAACTCATACTTTTTATAGCAGAAGGGTGCCTCCCATCCTGAACATGTGTCATGTGAATACAATGCTGTCTCCAGGAGATTGGATAGTGTTAGTCCAGATCTCAGACATAGAACTGATACAGCTCCAGGCAATACCACCAGGAACTAAGCTCCTTTCAGATATGGCACCAACTTGTGCCAGTTTTGCTATGACAACAAGGAAAGGGCAACTTGACCTATGACCAGGTTGTCCTATCACATCACCTAACACTAAATGGAAATCAGAAGAGGTATTGTCCTTTGAACTGTGAAAAATAAGAGCACCAACAACAGAAAACTGACTTTGACAACCGTAACTGAACAGAATCTACCTTGGGACCAATAAGGAAAACCCTACCCTAGGCTGTAGCCCAGGACTCATAAAAACAACAACAACAACAACAACAACAACAACAACAACAAGATGTCTTATTGCAGAGGCCCAACTTGAGCAACAGAGACTGAGCAGAACCTATGGATTCATAATATGCTAGGCTTCAGCTTAGGGACTGAACAAAAACAGGTAGCAAGTGTTACAGAAGACTGAACACAACAATAATGATGGATAGAAACCTCTAGAACCATAAAGACTCTATCCTAGACACTGACCTATAACCTGCGCAAACACCAAGATTGCTAGCTACCGTGGCTTGATTTTCTCACACAACTGAGAGGAGTTCCCTGGCACCACAAAAAAGCCTTTGGGATGGGGTAATGAATATATATGGAGCCAGGGGTTGAGCCCATGATGATATGCTTCAAGGATGGAGAAACCCTGAATCTCTTAGGCCATGGGAATTCCCTTTCTTCCCCAATGCTTACTGCGCCAATGCAAGAAAAAGTGGGGGAAAGCCACTCCAGCACCCCCACTTTTTCTTGTATTGTTTTGATTTGTTAGTTTTTGACTTTATTTTCCTTCTCTTTTTTCTTCTACTTTTCTCTTTCTTTTTCACTCTTGTGGTAATTATTTGCTGATTTATTTTTATTTTTATTTGCCAGGTGCATTTATTTTTTTTCTTCCATTTTTCTTTCTTTTTTTCTTTTTCTCTCTTTTTTTCGGTAGTTGTTACCAATTTTTTTCTCCCTTTTTTTATCCTTTTTATCTCCAATGACGGTGGAATGTATGCTCAATCTACAACAAGCTTTAAAGTGGAGACCAGTTGCACTAGCATTCTGGGGGAGAATGGAGGGAGATATGGGATACATGCAGGGAGGGAAGGAAGACAGCACTGGTGGTGGGAATGCCCCTCATTCATTGTCACTATGTACCATAAATGATGCAGTGAAAGATTTTTAATGCACTTTGGTCACAATAAAAATTAAAAGAAAGGAAGAAAAAAAGAAAAAGAATCATCCCTTTGATAAATGATGATCATAAAACTGGGTATTTACATGCTACATAATAAAGCAGGGCACATATATTAAACTATATATACAAATTAACACAAAATAGACAAAAGATCTAACATAGGTTCTGGGTAGGACCAGAATCACCAGGATTAGATTGATCAATCAAATTAAAATAATTTACTCATAATTTTGTGGAGAGAGGAAAGTCCAAAATATCTAGGATAATCTAGCCTGATGGAGACAAAGTCTTTCTGCAATCCAGTTCAAAGGCATAACCTTGGCAGACCATATTGTATTTAAAGTTAACATACTATATAAATATATTATATAAATTTATATAATGATTATATGATAATTAAATTTATTCAAAATATAATAAATATCAATATACTATTAATATTTAGAAAATTATGTGGGAAGAATTTTCTCTTTTTAAGGGTCATATTTTTGTCAATATAAAGCTTGCATTTTTTATGGGGCCAGAGCTTTAGCACAGAGTAGGGTGTTTGCCTTGCACACGAAGGGACCTTGTTTCGATCCTCCAAGCAGGAGTGATTTTTGAGTGCATAGAGTATGGTGTATTTTATCTGGTGTCTACTGGTTTGAAATTTATCTGGATGAATAATATTTAACAAATATTTACATACTGTGGTTAGACAAGTTGGAAAATATAATTAAACACCATAAAATCATTGATAATGAAATAGAAAATTATGTGTTGGTTAGGATATGTGAAAGTCATTATTTTTTCACATTGCTTATGAAAGTGCAAAATGGTACAGTCTGTGGAAAATAGTGGATAGTTTTAAAAATATATCCTAAATTATCCAAATTTTGGACAAATATTTGTTGTTGATATTCATAGACGCTTTAGTACAATATTGAAAACATAGAAACAATTCAAATTGTAATCAATGGATAAGTGTACAAGAAAATATACATAAAATAAAAGTTTTAGGCTTAAAACGAGAGATATTCAGATTGAAGAGATGATCCAGTCTGCTATATCAAATATTTTGCTTTTGTGAGGACAGATCCCTGACACTCCAGGTTCTCCCAGGCACAGCCAGGAATTTTCTCTGAGCACAGAGCTTGTTATAGGGATTGAATACTGATGGATGTGTATGATAAAAACCAAAAAGCATTATACTTCAAATATTCAGTATTATTTCAAGTGAAGTAAAAACAGATAAAATCTACTTAAATGTATCTAAATAAGTAAAATTTATAGAAATAGAAATATTAATTATAGGATATTGAGAGATGGTGATAATTAGGCATGGAATTTTAGTCACTATTATGAAGACATTTTAGAGATGGGTAGTGGTGATACTTTGCTACAATATAAATGTGTATTGTGCCATTAAACGTATAATTACAGTTAACATAAATTTTATAAAGTATATTTCAGGACAGTAAACAACTAAAATTAAACTATATGAGAGGGGAATTAAGAAGAAAACAAAGTAAAGCACAGACAAAATCAAATAAAACAAACAAAAAATGAGCAAATGATAAGGTAAGATTAGAAGTATTATACCTATCAAATGTCAAACTCAAAAAATAAATATTATTTTCTATTTATATGAAATGTTCAAGTAAGTATACTAACTGCTACTGATGTTTCTGAATAAATGGTGGTATTTAGGGTTGATTACTAAACGCTCTGGAACTTCTTGTTTGGTAAATGAAAATATTCTAACATTTAGTAATAGTATTTGTACAACTTTATTCCTCAGATAAAAAGCATTTATATATAATTTGATAGTGTTGAATGGTATATACATATGAATTTTATGGCGCAATTTTATAAAGCAAAAGTGATTGAAGGTGACAAATAATTAAATCTATGCCCTTGCCTACAAATGTAACTTTTAAAATATCATTATTCCTGTAAAAATAACAATAACATTTTTATTGTTCTTCAGAACACCACTGTAGAATTTATTTGGCAAAATACAAAGTGAAAATACTATTCTAAAAATAAAACCAGAAACTCTCATCCTGGCATATATAGCAAAACACATAAAAAAATTGAAACACTGTCACATTGCATCAGGGGTTGATCAGTAGATAAATATATCATAGTAAAATAAAAGGAAGTAATGAAGGAAAGGAAGAAAAGGAGGAAAGAGGAAGTGATGGGGCAGGAAGGTTTTATTTATTTATGCATATAAAATGAAAATTACATCAAGTAAATAAATAAATATATATACTTGCATTGAAATTAATATACTTAGAAATTAATATATTTATTTTGGTGATAAAGTCATGCTCAGTCTTGGATTCAAATCCTAAGACTGAACAAAAGCAATTGTCATAAATTTTAATTAGGATATTAATAATATGCACAACTATAAAAACATTGACAGTGCAATAAATTACCCCTATCATTTAATATAGAAAAATACAAATACAATTGAATAATGTATGAAGTATATGCATATACTTTAATATAAAACTGAACTAAATTAATAGTAATATGAGCTGATTTTCTTTAATAGTCAAGTAATTGAAAACTAAGGTGAAGTTACATACTATTATGTAGTTTATACCTTTCATATTTAAAAATTGTTTAGCTAAATGTTGAAAGTATTTGCCAAACATGCATCACTGTGAATTCAAATACTACTGTTGAGATTAAAACTGGAAGTTCATTTTGGAAAGAGATTTGGTAATATCTTTCAAATTTAAAAAGTGTACATATCTAGAAGAATCACTTTTAAGTGTAATCTATATAAAAATCATGGAACATGGCTTTCAAGAGATGTGTAGAATTATTGAACTACTTTGGCTTGGCCACAGATGACAAAAATCAAATATATGTCAGCAAGATAATACCTAATTTACGGCATAACATATGTGAATAAGAATTTATGGAAACATCTCTGTCATCACTCATTAACATGGATGGATTTAGAAACAGTGTTGATTAAAATGACCAAGTTATAAAAGAGTGAATAAATTATGCTACTAGGTTATAAATCTAATCTACCATTTATGATATATTTGTCCATGTAGGTATGTTATTCATTTGTCACCATTCCTTCCAAAAACAACTCATGATCTTCCTTCAGTAGCTATAAGGATTTATGTTTGACTTGGCCTTATAATATTTGGAAAAATGAAATAGAAGCCAATATGCTAAGAAATTTGTCAAAAGAGATAGTTTATTAAAATATAAAAGAAAAGTTGAGAGTGGGGCCCTATCATACCATAGTTTCTCTAGTCCATTATTAATTTAACTTTCTAATTATTTACTTTATCAGTCAATAACATATTGAAGCCCATTACCAAGTGTTTGGCTGTAGTCTCCCTTAAGCAGCAGTTTGTTAGAATAACTAAAAAAATTTTTTTGCAGAAGTAACAGTTTCTACAGAAATTTCCATTTAATCTTTTTTCATGATCTAACCTTGGCAGCCACATATGTTCAATTTCTCAAAATTCTCAACATTATAATGCAAATTTAAGTAGTTTGTGTGCATGTGATTGCTATAGTAAATAATTTATAATTATATTAATTTGCTGTGACTGCCAATTTAAATATTATGGAGCAAATGTCTTAATAAAAATTTACTTCTCATAGTTTAATAAGTAATATCTATATCATTTGTTGTGGTTCTAATTTCTTCATCATACACAGAAAGCATCACAATAATAATGAATTTAGAAAAAAGCACAGCTGTTATGTGACTTTATGTTTCTCGTAAATCTTCAGAAAATCTCATGGTTGTTCTTTGTTTAAATAAACTCTTCAGGGGCCGGAGTGGTGGTGCAAGTGGTAGGGTGTTTTGCCTTGCACGCCCTAACCTAGGATGAACCATGGCTCGATCCCCCAGCGTTCCACATGGTCCCCAGGCCAGGAGCGATTTCTGAGCACATAGCCAGCAGTAACCTTTGAGTGTCACCGGGTGTGCCTACCCCCAAAATATTTTTAAAAAAACTCTTCAGATAATATTATCTCCTATGTGATCTCGAACCCTCTTTAGTTTTTTTTTAAGTTAGGAATCTATAGAACACAGTAAAAACAGCAATTAGGAGGGAACTCAGAACAATACATACATAAATAAGTAATGATAAAAAGATAAAATCAACCACCTAAAGACAAAAAGTTAAATATCCGGAGAATCAACAACAAAGAAATTTAAACTGTACTAGAAGAAAAGAAATCATAAAATCTAGAGGAAAATAATCAATGATAGAAACAAAGAATCAATAATAATTGGAGCTGATCATTCAAAAGAATATATAAGTTAGACAAACCTTTGACAAGAATCACAGGGGTAAAAGAAAAGTGCTCAAATGAATTGGATCAGAAATGAAAGGAAATTGCAACAGAACCTCTAACATTATGAGACCTTGCTATCAACAACTGTACTCAGTTAAGCTCAGAATCTAGAAGAAATGGGCAGATTTCTATAAATATCAATCTCCCAAAAAAGAATAAAGAAGTAGAGAGCAAAAACAAGCCATTCACAAGCAATGGAATTGAAACAGTAATTAAAAATCTATGTAAGATGGATTTATGGGTGAGTTTCATCAAGTATTCAGAGAAGACTTACTGCCATCGATCCTTAATGTTTTGAAAATATGAAAGAAATGTATTCCTCTCTAATATTTTCTATGAAGCTAGCATTATGTTGATACATAAATATAGTAGATATAGTACCAAAAGAAAAAATTAAAATCTAGTCTTCCTGATGATTATTGATGCAAAAACCATTAACAAAATTTACTAAGCAGAATTTAACGGCACATTAAAATACCATATATAATGATCAGGTGGATTTTATCCTGGGGATGCAAGGATAGCTCAACATGCAGAAATCAAATAGTTTTATATACCACATTAGTAAAAGGAAAGATATAAATCACACGATCATATCAATAGATGCAGAGAAAGCATTTGACAAATTTCAACACCCATTTGTGATTAAAACCCTCAACAATATAGGTGTGGAAGAAACCTTCCTCAAGATAATAACAGCTATATACAAAAAGCCTAAAGCAAATATTATTCATAATGATCAAAAACTGAAAGCATTTCTACTAAGGTCAGGCCCTAAGCAAGGATGTACATTGTCTCCACTATTATTCAATGTAGTACTATAAGTCCTAGCAATAAAAATCAGATTAGAGAAGGAAATCAAAGGAATCCACATTAAAAAGGAGGACGTCAAAATATCTCTATTTGCAGATGGCATGATTATGTACAATGAAGACTCTAATCTAAAGTGTCTACCAAAAAGCTTCCAGATACAATAAGCCCATAAATTTGTGACTGGTTACAATTCCAATACACAAAAAAATCAGTTGCAGTCGTTAACATGAATAATAAATGAATGAGAGGAGAGTTTAATGAGCCTATTTTATTTAAAATAATATCAAAAACATCAAGTATCTAGAAATAAACTTAATGAAAGAGGTGAGAGACCTATATCATGAAAACTTTAAACTAAAGACATAAGGACATAAATAAATCAACAAATAAAAGGTAGTGGGAAAAGTAATTAACTATAGTTATAACATATAAAATTTTCTGCAGTGATTGCCATGTTTAATGCATCATTTACTGATTATTTTAATTTAAAGAAAATTAACAAAATCAGAATATTTATTTGATAGAGAAAGTATAAAAGATGTTTCATTTAACATGGTCTTGACTATCATGGAAGGAGCAGCTCTTAAAAAGAATGACAGTGTTTCCCTTGCACTGCTTGGAAGAGAAGTTAATCACTGAAGTAGTGAGAATTATATTTTTCTAGGTATTTTAGACAGAATATATACTTTCATTATAGAGGTAATATCTCACACTGTTTGGTAGAAATGTCTGCTAGAGAAAACTTTTCATGAGGAAGATCTTGCCCCCAAACACGAAAGCTTTAACAGAGGACAAATCATATTGTCCTTCATTTTTTTTAAACTTTGATGTACTCCTAAGAGGAATATATTTTCAGACAGCCCATCTGTAAAATGTAATTTAAATGAATAGATCTGTCCTAAAGTTATACAAATTCTAAAAAAAATTAACCATCTGTAATTCTTTTTCCTGCAATTCAACATCTGTTGTTTTCTTTCCAGTTTTTATCAAATACAGAAATTTTTTTTTACTCTTGAGTAGTATAAAACATTTTTCACCAAATTTTTAGAGGATATTTTAATACTTCAGAGATTAGGCAATAGAAGATAAATTATAAATATGTTTGGGGTGATGCTAACATATATCTCACTCTTCTCCCTTTTCTTTATTGGAAAAAACTATATGTGTTTGCTTTTACTATTCTATGGCATTCATGTAGTACTCCAAAATGTTTTCCTTGACTACTTAAATACAGGGATGAATTTATGGGCATTGTTTGATTAATAAACTTCATGTAAAATGCAAAATTACCCAAAAACATTTCGGCTGGAGCCAAACGGTTATAGAAGCAACAAGGAAAAGAGAACATTGGTATATATGTTAGGTAAGATATTGTTATTCAGAAATCATAGTATAAAATAATAATTATCCCTACTTAAGTATTTTTCTACTGACAAGATTTTAAATAATGTTGTTATTGTAGATAGTCATTTACTTTTATATTCTCTCTTTCTAGACTAAATCTCCAAGACAGAAGGCTCTTATAAATTGTATCTATGATATTCTTTGAAAACTGTAAATTAAATTTCACAAATGTATATTCAGTAAGTATATAAATATTGAAAGGAGATGTAAGGAAAAATTGAGAAGCATTAAGAATGCTATGCAAGTGTTTATCATATTTCTTTATAAAATATTAAAATCTCCAGATAAAAAGCATGGTCACCCAAGCAAATCAGATGTTTCCTTGAAGGCCCAGTAATTATATGGAAAGTCCCCCAAACAAACAAAGAAGCAAAAATGGTGGGGCCTAAGTGATAGCACAGCAGGTAGGGTGTTTTCCCTGCATGTAGTTGACCTGGAACCCACCCACATTTGATCCCCGGATTTCCATATGGTCCTTTAATCCTGCCAGGAGCGATTTATGAGCACAAAGCCCTGAGCAATTCCAAGTGTGGCCCCAAACCTCTTCTATAAAAAGCACAGATATAAGATGCATGGTGAAAATCTATTTCTATTTTTAACATTTTGTCTTGCACATCTGGCACATTTTTTACTCAGTAAATAAGTTATCTAATAACAAATGCATAGGGGTAACAAATGACTGCCTTTCAAATTTTTCAGCAACATTTTGGTAAAGAATTGGTTTTGTTATAATGGACACTTAGATAAAGTTTGACTACTGGTATTTATTTTGTCTGTATTGGCCTACAATAAACTCTTTCTACTTGGATGGTTTTAATATTTATCTATACATTTATGTTTATAATGCAAATTGGCTATTACATTTCATACCACTATGTTTTATTTAGCTAAATAATTATAGTTTTTAAAGATATTGAAAGTGACTTCTTGAATTTTTTCCTATTACCCAGTATGATATTTTTATTTGGTACTCAGTAACTAAGTTTGCAAATAAAATAATAGAAAACATGCCCTCTGTTTTTAGTCAAATGGAGTTTTTCCATTCCTCCCATAATATTCCTCTTTCAATTGAAAGTTTCTGGGGTGGGCTATATAAATAGTACAGTTGGTAAGGTCCTTGCCTTGTGTAAAGCTGTCTTGAGTTTGATTCCCAACACCATATATGCCCCCCAAAAAAACTGCCAGGAGTGATCATATATTTATAGAATATATTTAGATATAATGACATGCTTATCAGCAGCTGGATTACAAGTTGCAATAGAATAATTCAGAATCTTCCCCCATATTTGGTGTTATGTTCTCAAGTGCATTACAGTAGAACTTCAGAAAATTTTCATCTACCAGAAAGACATCAAAAGACTCAATGATTTTTAGAAACTGCTGTGAAACATTAATTGGATCAGCTCCTTTCTTGGTGTTGCTAACTCATAGCATAGCAACTTCTAGAGTTTCACTCTAGAAGGAGACTATGCCCTTGATAGCCCAAGACAATAAACTACAGAGGCTCAGAAGGATCTAGATATTTTTATGTACTGCCTCCAGAAGTCCTATCTTTCTCTGTTTGCTCCTGGAGAAAATGTATTTTTATTATATTTTGCTACACCTCAGTCACTAACTGCTGAAATTGTACAATATCTGGTCTGTTAGAGTAACTTATTTCTACAATAAACCTGGCAATACTCTACCATATTTGGAATTAATAGCTGCTCTAAAAATTATTTGGAGACTCCAAGCACATGCTTTACTGGGATGTGAAACCATATCACTGTTCTACATATACCTAAAAGGGAAATCGATTCAATATTATCTCTCAGTGGTATTCTTCAACGAACTTTGCCTAATTTCTCAGGAGAAATTTTCTCCAATTACCTGCTGGAAAAAATTGAGACTATTTTAGAATTTCCTTTGTAATCTCTTTTTTAAAAATAATATCTTTATTTAAACACCTTGATTACAAACATGATTGTGGTTAGGTTTCAGTCATGTAAAGAACACCCCCTTCACCAGTGCAACATTCCCACCACCAATGCCCCAAATCTTCCTCCATCCCATCCCACCCCCACCTGTACTTTAGACAAACTTTTTACTTCCCTCATTCATTCACATTGTTATGATAGTTCTCAGTGTAGTTATTTCTCTAACTGCACTCACCACTCTTTCTGATGAGCTTCATGAAGTGAGCTGGAACTTCCATCCCTCCTCTCTTTGTCTTTGAGGATTGTCGCAAAAATGTCTTTTATTTTTCTTAAAACTCATAGATGAATGAGACCATTCTGCATCTATCTTTCTCCCTCTGACTTATTTCACTCAGCATAAGAGATTCCATGTACATCCATGTATAGGAAAATTTCATGACTTCATCTCTCCTGACGGCTGCATACTTTGTAATCTCTTCCATCATTCACTCCTCTCCTCTTCCCAGTACTCTAGTATATTGATAGCTCGTCTTCAGGGAAAGATGGGATCATTGGCCCATCCCTGACTACATAAGTGTGTACTAATTATAATTCAGCTCCACTAATAGAACTTGCCCCTTTGATTTATTTACTCTCCCACATGTCAGGCCTATCTAATGTGGTGAGCTACTCAGCCTGTGTGGTTGACCTTTTCCCTGGAATAGTCATTGTTTCCATTAATGCTCATAACCCTTTGGTTCAAGAATTGCTTCAACAACTGCAAGCTCTTTACAAAAGCACTCAGAAACTATTTGAATCACTCATGTAAGATCTCATTATGGCCTCTCTTGTCCAATGGCTTTAGGAAACAAATGAGCTGAACATTTAGCTATGGCAATATTTGTGTCACCTATAAGAGATACTTTACACACAAATATCTATCAATTTCATGTACAATATTGTATCTCACTAAGACAAGGTAGATAAATTTTCCATAATTGTACAATTTGTTCCTCTTTGCATTTCATCCCTCATGTGGCTATGTCTATTCCCCAAGGTCTGCATGCCAAAGAATAATAACAAATGATATCACTCATGTTAACCTCTTCCCAAACAAATCATTTCAACATGCATTTGAATATATTGACAGTTATTCTCATTTGCATGGATTGTCCTAATTATTTCAGAAAAAGCTAAAGCCATTTGTTTCTTATTATTACAATGCTTTACTCTCATAGGTATTCCCAATACCATCCAAACTGATAATTGTCCGGCCTACCATAGAGAAACTTTTAAGTTATTTTTGCAAAGACTGGCAAATCAAACATCATCGGTATCCCTCTAATCTTCTGAGAAAAGCCACTGTTGAATGTGACCAAAGGATTCACAGAACTCAACTGTTAAAAAAAATGGGTATTTCTCTGCTTAATTTCTTATCTTAAACATTATTTTGTTTAATTTTTTAAACTTACCTCAAGGAAAACCCCATGCAGCTGCTGAAAGACACCTTCAAGGAGATGTACAGGCTCAAAAAATTAATTCATCTATCTTGGTGAAATTTGATAAATATTGGGTAGTCTGAAACCTAATCATTTGAGGGAAAGAATATGCTTGTATTTCTACAGAAGACAGTCCCAAAAAGAGACTCTAGGTCACATTATGCCTCATTAGATGTTGACATCTCTGAGACTCTGAAATGCTTTCATCTTTTTATCACTTTAAAAACCCATGTGAAGCATCATCTTGTTTTCAAGCAGTTTAGCTGCATTTATTTTTACACAGGAATCAGAATGTAGATACTTAGGTTTTTGATGAAATAAGAAGCCAATATTGTGATTTTCCCCTATTCTCCTTTAGGTAGATACCAAAAAGTGGGAACTCTGGCAACCTCACAATGCTCCATGTCAGCAAGAAGTAGTCAATTATTTGGTCACCCAGTACATAAAATGTCAGAGTTTTCACTTCTTGAAGGAGTTATTCATAAAGGTTTTTTTTTAACAATCTCTGGCAATTAAGTCACTTTATATTAACAGGTTTTTTTAGTAGTCCCTTGATGTTTCAAATTTTTTCTCTTCAGGCGATTTGTTGATCCTATTTGTTTCGGTTGCCTCAAAAGAAATTAAATAGCTTTTATTTTTGTTCTAGGACTCTTATAGCATGTAGAAAAATTTTATGTAATTCTAGTAAGTTCAATATGTTACTATTTTTTACTGTTCTTAAGCAAAGTTTGTTTTTCTTTTTGTTCCCTTGGCCCTGAAGTGCCAACCCCATAATATGAATTAAAGCACTACTGCTTGCAGCCAGTCTACCACCTACATAAAATGACTTTTGTTTTTGTTTTTCGTCACATCCTGCAGCACTCAGGGGTTACTCCTGGCTCTATGCTCAGAAATCGCCCCTGGCAGGCACTGGGGACCATATGGGATGCCGGCATTCGAACTACTGTCCTTCTGCATGAAAGGCAAACGCCTTACCTCCATCTATCTCTCCAGCTCATGAAATGACTTTTTGACTAGGATCTGGCTCAAGAAATAATCTTTTTTACCTACAGAGGATCATTGACTTCTTGACTGCTGCACACTCACAGATTATGTTATCAACTGAAATCCCATAGATCAAACCTACCGGAATCTTGATCAGCAGTGTAGAACAATACAATTTTTAATAAACTACAGAAAGGGGGATATATAAGTTTACAGAGACTCTTATGGTCCCTGACCAGCGATAAGTGTACTACTTTCCCTTTAAGGGTGAAGTCATTAGCTATGAGGAGACCCTTGTAACTGCTGTCAGAGGACAGTTGGTCTGAGGGTATATAAGGCTGGTGGTTGGCACCTTCCAGATTGCTCCTCCTGCTGGATGGTCACTGCTAGATTGCTGGGAAACTGCCTGTTGGACTTCCTGCTCCTGCTGCTGCTTTATTTTTCTGCTTCTGCTACTGATCCCCTTTCTCTGGGCCTTTCTCTGACTGACTATTGGTCTGGTTCCAACCTTGGTTGTCTCTCTCTCATCCTAGAGGGCTGGCCAAAAAGCACCAGGCATGCCTACTTTTCCTCTCTCTTAATTAAACACTGTTTCTAATACTGTCTCATTGGGGTTTAGATTGGTCCCAATAATAGGGAGATTATAAATGATGAAAAAAGTAAGTGAATTACTAAGAGACATTGGGATTTGATGAATGACATTATTGTGAATTCCCAATGTTTTCTTATTACTGTCAACTCCTTTGGACAAGGGTCTATATTACATTGCAAATGTGATGTGCCAACTGGCACTGAAAGCCGAAAAAGTGCTCTGGGAAACAATCTAGAATCAACAGTACTGTAAACAGGGGGCCCAGACTAAAGTAATTAAAGTTACTTTAGTAATTACTTTAGTAATTATTAATTTTTCTAATTAACTAATTACTTTAGTAATTAAAGTTTAATCACATTAAAGCAATCAAAGTTAAAAATGTGTTAAGGACACTGCAGCAAGAGGAAAGTAGGTCATTGTGGAGGGATATGGATAGAATGTGGAAGGATGTGGATGTAGTGGAAGGATTGGAGTTATTTCATTGAATGCAGAATCTCTGTTGTTAACAAAAAGTCATTGTGCTTAAATAAAATAAAATAAAATATATTCCATATCTTCCTCATTAATAAAAATGCATGATCTATTCACAAACAGATTTTTGAGATTCTAATATTGTTTAGCAAAAAAAAACTACAGGAAAGTTTTGTATTACTACTCTGCTCTTTCTTCAGAATTCAGTTGTGTTTGCTCTTCAACACGTTTTTCTATCTTAAGAGAGATTGATAATAGCATTCTCATTCCCCAAGCAATAATGGCATTCAAGCATTGGGTTACTATTCTTTCTTTCCTCTCCTTGGCAAGACACAACATTGCTCAAATGTTATACTTTGATGTTATGTTTCTGAGAAGTTATGCACCTAATCTTTCATTCCTAATAGGATCATCGAATGAATGGTATGATAATATATGGAATAGTAACCATTTTCCTTCACTTCCTTTATTCTCTCACTTCAACATGAACCACATAGAGAGAACCTCCAACTTTGTTGGAAATTGGCTTATGTAGAGACTACCAGGGAATATAATTTTTCCTATCCTATCTTCTTACAAGAAGACAAGAAGAATTGAAGAAATCAAAAAATTTGAAACTTACAGTCACAGTCATGTCAGAATGTTGGTTCTATTAAACATCATGTGCATGTTAATGCTATTGAGGCCTATACAGTGCAGAGTCAAGCTCGGGACAGATGTTTCAGTTGTGGTAAATCAAGCTATCTCTGCAGGGAATGTTGAGCACATCCCAACTTTGCCTGGTATAGAACCCATCATCCAGACCTTGTCTGAGGCACAGCAGAAAAAACCTTTAGGCAATCAATTGTCACTGGTAATCTCATCTCAGAAAACTTGAGAAGAGACCAGAACCAGGATTCACAAGCTCAGGATAAATGTTTACTTGCAGTAAATTGGACCATTCCCACAGGAAATGAAGGATACCCTTTGACCCTGTGCACTCTAGACCACCAACCAGATCTTGTCTGTGATTGGAAAGACTATTAATCAAGAGATCTTGAGAAACTGGAGAAGGGGCCAATCATAGGCACTGCAGACACTCCCAACTTCACTCCCACCCCCACAGCTGTAACCTGGATTTACAGAGCTAGAATTTGCTGCAACCAGACACCTCAGTGAGTGCTGGCTGGATATTTCCTGCCCTAACACTTCTATTATAGCACTGAGACAGTGACCCTACAGATTAAAATCTGGCAAAAAAGGGCCAATTCTATAGGCAATTTAGGCCTACTTCTAAGAAGAAGCAGTCTGATTCTTAAGGGAAATATTGCCCAAGTTGGGGTAATTGACTCTGAATGTTCTAGGGAAAATAGTTGCCTTTATAACTTACTTCTAGTTTACTCTCTTGATCCTCTTTGCATCAGTCACTATATTGCTGGATAAACTGTGTGTTGCACATTTATAGATCTTAACAGCCCTTCATTTGCTCTATGCGTCATTGCAAACAGAAAAATAGCATCTAACTTGATTGTATATATATACATATATATCCAAAAGCAACTTGTTTACTATGTAACTGATTTATTGTTATTCAAAAGATTTTTAATAAGTACCATATAGTACAATTTTGTCCTGTCTGTGTTGCACATAAGAAAAGCCCTTTCCATCCCCTTACACATCTCTTCTTGGCATCTGCCAATATCACAGAACCTGAGATTATTTTTTCTGTGATCCTCTATTCTGGCAATTATTTATTGCTGTCCCAATTACCTGACCCCATAAGACACAATATCAGAATGTCAGTAAAGATACAAGATCCACAAAACCAAGTACTTTACAGCTCAACATCTCTTATGCCCTGGATCCCACCCCCCATACTATTTCAAATTTCTTGACATCTAAACAAGAGGTCTGCCACTTAAGACCAGACGGACCACATTGATCAGGTTTTTTCGCTGGGTCCTGGCAAAAGGACTGATCTTGGACAATTAATTTGACCAACAGCTGAAGGAGATCATTGACACTTCCATTGCCTCCCTGTCTGCTCTTCTCTGACAGATTACGTCAATTGCTTAAGCAGTCCTCCAGAACTGACAGATTACCACATTAGCTAAAGTAATCATCCAGGACTGATGTAACTTGGACTTGATCATAGCAGACCAAAGGGGGAACATGATTTTTATGTGTATTTCGTGGAGAAAATGATCTTTTTCTTATTGCATTAATGATTTTATTAGTGATACAACAATTTTCACAAATATAACTGCTAATTAACTCTCTTACCTTATTTTTCCATTTTAATTCTTTATTATCTTTCTATTTATCTTTTCTTTTTCTTCATTAATATCTTTATTTAAACACCTTGATTACAAATATGATTGTAGTTGGAAATCAGTCCTGTAAAGAACACCCACTTCACCAGTGTAACATTCCCATTACCGATGTTCAAAATCTCCCTTCTCCCTACCCCACCCCTGCCAGTACTCTAGACAGGCTTTCTACTTCCCTCATTCATTCACTTTGTTATGATACTTCTCAATGTAGTTATTTCTCTAACTTCATTCATCACTCCGTGGTGAGCTTCATGTAGTGAGCTGGAACTTCCAGCCCTCCTCTCTTTTGTCTCTGAGAATTATTGCAAAAACGTCTTTCATTTTTCATAAAACCCATAAATGAGTGAGACCATTCTGCGTTTTTCTCTCTCTCTCTGACTTTTCATGACTTCATCTCTCCTGACAGCTGCATAATATTCCATTGTGTATATGTAGAACAGTTTCTTTAGCTATTCATCTGTTGAAGGGCATCTTGGTTGTTTCCAGAGTCTTGTTATAGTAAATAGTGCTGCAATGAATATAGGTGTGAGGAAGGGATTTTTGTATTGTATTTTTGTGTTCCAGAAGTAATTAAGAGTTCCTTTCTCTCCACATCCCCGCCAACACTGCTTGCTCTCATTCTTTGTGATGTGTGCCAATCTCTGTGGTGTGAGATGGTACCTAATAGTTGTTTTGTTTTGTATATCCCTGATGATTAGTGATATGGAGCATTTTTATGTGAGTGAAGGGAGAAATAATCTTACTGTACTTATCATTCCTGGGTATAGGAGAATGTCATAAACTGAGGGAAAGACACAACTAGGCTTTATTAGTCTGACTCCCCAATAGTATACCCTCATGGACTTCTCCATTACCTCCCTTCCTTACCAATTCAATTTCCCCCACCTGTGGGTCTTTTGACATATTTAATATGATATAGCAATAATTTTTT
Source organism: Suncus etruscus (assembly GCF_024139225.1). Classification (NCBI taxonomy): domain Eukaryota; kingdom Metazoa; phylum Chordata; class Mammalia; order Eulipotyphla; family Soricidae; genus Suncus; species Suncus etruscus. Next base: position 121,620,715 of record NC_064868.1, read on the forward strand.
CTTTTGGGGGGCACACCCGATCATACTCAGGGGTTACTCCTGCCTATACTCTCAGAAATAGTTCCTGGCTTGAGGGACCAGATGGGATGCTGGGGGGTCGAACCGCAGTTTATCCTAAACTAGCAGATGCCTTACCGCTCTGCACACTGCTCTGGCCCCTATTTTTCTTTTTTTTCTTTTTTACATAGATCCAGTAAAATGGGAAATCTTACTGAAAGATGATAAAGGAGTTCCCATCTATTAGACCTAGGAACTCCAAAGTTTGAACATTTTAGGTGTGTCCTACAAAATTTAGAATATTTGTCTGTAGGGAGCCTAGCTGATGAAACCTAGAACATAGAACACCTCAGTAATACCTAATCTGGTCACCCACGTGACCAAAGGCGCCCATGCCTTGAGAACAAAGGAAATAGACAAATACTAAAGTAATTCAAAGCAGCCCAATACATCCAGCCAGAAAGAAAAATATAGAGCAACTTGCCTTTGTGTTAGCAAAAGGTTATTAGGATTACAACTGATGTTCTATTTACGCTTGTTGAGTAAAATTTATAGAACTCTGTTTGAATCTTATGCTTTCAGGTAAAAAACGTGCTCTCTACCTCTTTGCCCCTCCCTATTACCTGCCCCAGTTTATGCTAATGAATGCTGGTAATTGTAATTGGTGGAAAAACCTGTAACACCCTCTGACGTATTTCAGCCCTTAAAAGCTGATCACTGGACAATAAACTTCCCTTTTGAACAGCATGTGCAGTCTTGAGGGCTTCTCTTACTAACTTCTCTAGTTCTTCTTTACAGGGTTCTGCTCGGGTGAACCCACTAATAACTAGCAACCTTCATTTCCACACCCCCGCGGGTCGGGGGACCCCCACGAAAGTTGCTTTTGTCATATTAGCTTGACTTACACTTCAGTTGCTGTAAGACTGGCCGTATATTCGAACACCCCAAAATATGGGTCCCACTGTGGGACTTTGGTGGAAACAGGCCACACTTTGTGCCACCCTGGCAATGACATGGGACATGAGAGAACCCAGTGCTCAAGTGCTATTTATTTCAGAAAATATAGAAAAGTATATGGGAAAATATAAAAAAGTCCTATTTATTTTTGAAGAGCAGTTTCACCTAATTTACCTTGTATTTTAGAATTTATTTTTATGGAACTTCAATTGAAACAATAAACTTTTTGTAATTTGAGTGCATTTAGCATAGATAAATAACAAGTGAACTGAATTGACACATTATGTATGTGCATTTGTTTTGATATTTAGTTTACTAGTTTCCTGAATTAAAATACTCAAAATTTGAAGATTGGTGTCTGGTGCCAGAGAGATAGTTCAGCAGGTAATGTGTTTGCCTTGCATTCATCTGGCATCCCTGCCACCACAGTTGGTCCCCTGAACATCACCAGGAGTGATCCCTGAACACAGTGAGATGTGGTCCAAGAAACAAAACAAGGCAGCACAGAGTCTGGTGGATTACTAATTAATGATATAATAACACCAAAGAATATACAGTTAGGTGATAGAAAGCTTATAATCTATCATGATTTTGTGATCATGGAAAAAAGAAAAAACCTATCAGTTTCTTATTAGTTTACTGAGCTAAATGCTGAAGCTAGATATGCATATTAATTTTCCTGTAGCTGTTAGATAAGACATCCTTAATTTCACTAATTCTGGGTACTTATAGGAAAATGTTAGATTGTGGTGTAGAACTAAAAGCATAAAATATTATAAGACTGTGTAAATAGGATTAAGTTAATAAATTTAAAGAACAGAAGTTAAATTTATTATAATTTAAAACTCAGCATTACTAATAAAGTTTGAAAAAATTTTATATGCAGATATAAAATTCAGCAAAAATGAAAGCAGAAAGATATATATGACATGATTATATTTTTATAACTGCCACTCCAAATAAAAATGGTATAGTGTGGGACTGCGATCACCTTTAATCTAGGTGTCAGTAAACTACATGATTTCATTTTATGTGACTGCATATAGTTCTGCTATGTTAATATACCACAGCTTCTTTACCCACTGGTCTTTCATTGGTATTATATAATAGTAATTTTAATTATTATAGATGTCCATATATTCTTTCTGATATGTCTCTATGTAGTTTGGAAATTTATGCCAAAAATAGAATATCTGGTAAAGAGTCACAAGTAACATTTTTATTATAATAAATGAATGAATAACAAATCTTTCACAGTAGTATTTACAGTGCATAATGACAACGAATCAGGGCCATTCCCAACACCAGGGTTGTCCTCCTCTCTCCACCCTTTTTCCCAGCATGTGTCCCATATCTCCTCTTTGTCCCCCGAAGTGCTAGTGAAATGGTTCCCCTCTGTGTATAGCTTGTTGTACATAGAGTATCGATTCTGTTGTTGTTGACTTTGGGTTTGGTATTTAAGTCTGATCATTTTTTAATTCCACTCATTGTTCATATGGCTGCTTGGTCCTGGTACCTTTCATTTTATATTTTCTCCTGCAATTCATGAGGTAGAACAAGATGATTCATGTCTGGTACTGCTGGAAGAGGAAAAAGAAAAAGAATATATCAGCTACCAAAAAAATAAAAAGCACCCAGTAGCAAAAGAATCACCAAATAATAACCACAAGAGTGAAAAATGAAGGAGAAAAAGAAAAAAATGAAGAGAAAAATGCAAAAAAGAAAAGGAAGAGAAAAAAAGGAAAGGAGTGCTGGTGTGGCAAAGTTTTGTGCCCCCCTCCTATTTTTGCCTAGGCACAGTAAGTATTGGGGAAGTAAGAAAGGTAATTCCCTTGGACTTAGAGATTCAGAGTCTCTCCACCCTTGAATAATAGTGTCATGGGAACAACTATTGGCTCTGTATATGCTCATTACCACACCCCAAGGTTTTTTTATGTGGTGCCAGGAAACTTTCCGCTCAGTTGTGGATGATAAAATCAGGCCACTGTAGCTAGAGATCTTGGTATTTGCACTGGTCATAGGACAAGGTCTAGGATAGAGTCTTTACGGTTCTAGAAGTTCTGTTCCATCATTGTTGTTGTAATCAGTCTTCTGTAATGAGTGGTCTTTGTTTTTGCTCAGATCCTAGGCCAAAGCCTAGGATAGGGTCTTTCTTATGATTCCAAAAGTTCTGCTAGTCTCCATTGTCAAAGTCGAGCCTCTGAAACTAGAGATCTTGATTTTTGTACAAGTCCTAGACTATAGTGTAGGGTAAGGTTTTTCTTATTGGTCCCAGGATAAGTTCTGCTCAGTCATGATTGTCACAGTCAGTCTTCTGTAGTTAGCGCTCTTGGTTCTTGTATCAAAGGAAACCATGTCTTCTGATTTCCTCTTACCATTAGGTAATGTGATAGGACAACCTGCTCTTAGATCAAGTTGTCATTTCCTCCTTGTTGGGATCTCATATCAGAACTTGCACAAGTTGGTGCCAAAGCAGTGTTAGAAATTTCCCAGCGGAGTTTGATTCCTGTTATTGTTGCAAGGAGCTGTATCAGTTCTACATCTGAGACCTGGGGTTTGCGGTTGGACTTACACTGTCCAAGCTCATGAAGACTGAATTGGAGAGTCACAGGTAACATTTTATAAAAAATTTTAGTTTTTATTATTAACATATTTTAATTTATTTTTATTAAATTCATTAGATGTTTGGACTATTTGTGTTAATTTTATATATTATGTCAGAATTCAACTTTATATTTTTCACATGAATGTTAATCAAACTTGTTCAAGAGTTTATTTCCCTACTGATTTTTACAAATTTATAAAAATCAACTTTTATTATTATTTATATAATTGCTTTAAGCACTATGGTTCAGAAATATTCAACTTCCGTCATAGAAAGTATAACATCCTTCACAAGTACAACTTTTCCATTACCAATTTTCCCCATTTTTCTCCCAGCCCCCACCTCCACCTGTTTCTAGGGCAGGAAATTTGCTTCTTTCTCATTCTTTCTCTTTTTATCTCTCTCCTTTTTCACACTGTGGTTTGAACTACTGTTTTATTAAGCTTACAGTACCCGGTATTCCAGGCGGTCTCCCATCCAAGTACTAATCAGGCCCGACCCTGATTAGCTTCCGATATCAGATGAGATTGGGAGCGTTTGGGATGGTAATGGCTGTAGACTGAACTACTGTTAATGAGGAGGTTCCATGCATGTCAATTATTTACTTTCAGCACAAAGTTTTTGGCTAGAGTGATCAGGTCCAACTACTACTGTCATATTATACCCTACTCTACTCCAATTGGTCTCACTTTTTCTTTGTGGCAAGCTTCCTCCTGATCCTCATCACTATTGTCTCTGGATATTATCACCATACTATCTTTTTTCTTAAATCCCACAGAGGAATGAGACTATTTTACCTATTCTCCTTCCTCTGACTATTTCACTCAGCATACTAATATACATGTACATCCATGTATAAGCAAACTACATTATTTAATTTTTCTTAACAGCTGCATAGCATTCCATTGTGTAAATATACCACTTTTTCTATAGCCACTCATTTGTTGTCTGTCACCTGTGTTGTTTTCAGATCCTGGCTATTATACAGAGTGCTACAATGAACATAGGAGTGCAAAGGGGATTTTTTCATTGTATATTTGTGTTCTTAGGGCATATTCCTAGTAGTGGTATTGCTGGGTCATATTAAAGCTCTATTTCTAGTTTTGAGGAATATCTATAAGATATATTCCAGAAAGATTGGACTATACAATATTCCCAACATCAGTGAATGAGAGTCCACACATCCATGCCAGTCCTGGTTATTATTTTTCTTTCTGTTTTGTGCCATTATCTGTGGTTTGAGATGATACCTCATTGTTGATTTGATTTTCATCTTCCTGATGATTAGTGATTTGGAACATTGTTTTATGAGCTTTTTATTCCATCTGTATTTTATCTTTGAGGAAATGTCTGTTAACTTCTTCTTTCCATTTATTCTCCATCTAATTCTCAGTGGGGTTAGATTTTTTTTACTAAGTTCTTTTAGTACCTTATATTTTTTTAGATGTGAACATATACATATGGGGTGAATAATTTCTCCCATTCCGTTGATAGCTCTTCCTCCTTATATTTTTAGATGTGAACATATATATATATCCATATATATATATGTGTATATATATGGTGAATAATTTCTCCCATTCTGTTGATAGCTCTTCCTCCTAGTCACTATTTATTTTGAAGTGAAGAAGCTTTTCAGTTTAATTTTGTCCCATTTGTTTATTTTTTCTTTCACTTGTTTTGACATGGTATTTCAGGATTAAAGTTGCCTTCATTCTCAATGCCATGTATGCCTATGTTTTCTCTTTTGAGCCTATGGTTTCAAGTCCAATAGCAAGATATTTAAATCATTTTGATTTGACCTCAAGGTATGGTATGGTTTTTGCATGTAGTTGACTAGTTCTTCCAACAGAACTAGTTGAGGCTTTTCTTGCTTCCCTTTGTAGTTTTTGCTCTTTTTATCAAAGATTAGTTGGTTATATACAGCCTCAGACTACTTCAGTCTATTCCATCGATCAGAGAGTTTGCATTTGTTCCAATATCATGCTATTTTAATGCCTGTTGCTTTACAGTACAACATTTGAAGTGTTTAAAGTTTGGGATACAATACAGATAAGGATTAAGAGGAGCGATTCATTTTAGGAAACTTTCCACAAAGAGCAAAGACTAAGTTATAGTAGAGAAGGGTCTACTATAAAAGTGACTGATGAACTGATCACTCTGGATGAGAACTTAGTGCTGAAAAGGGATAAAGTGACATGCATGGGATACTTTCATTAACAGTAGTACAAATCTGTGTCAAAAAGAAAAGATCAAAAGAGAGTGAAGTAAAATGCCTGCTCTAGAAGCAGGTAGGGGAAGTAGGTGGGAGGGAAGATGGCGTCAGGGAGGATCTAAGGGACATTAAAGGAATTGGTGGTAGGAAATCCACACTGTTGAAGTTTGTTGTACATCATTTGACTGTAACTCAATAATGTGCAACTTTATCTGTGTAGAAAAACTGTATTATCAACAACCTTGTAATTACAGTATTTAATTAAAAATACCTAGGACTAAGTCCTGAGCACTGGTGTGAGGCCTAAACCTCTCCCAAAGTATTATTGCTTTTATAGAAAACTAAACAGCAAACCATGGATAATAAATATATTTTCTCAACAAACAAGTTTGAAAAAGCAATAGAAGAGAAAGCCAACAAAATACTTGTTTCTGAATAACTCAGAAGTTACAACGTTCAAGGGTATAAGTTCAACAATAAAACAAAAAAGTAAAATAAATTGTCTGAATTGAAAAAGTATATTAAGTTCATCAACATTACTAAGATTTACTAATAAAAGTCATAATATGAGAATAATACCCAAAGACAATAGAATTGATAGGTGTGGGAGTGAAGTTAGGTCAAAGAAAGGACCACTGTGAAAATAATAGTTAGAAATGTTCCCTATGGACAAGATTTGGGAACTGAAAGAAAGTAAAGAGATATGCATGATACTTGCCTGATTGGTATGGCAAGCAGTTACAGTACTATGTTAAATAGAAATGGTGAGTGAGGGAAACCTGTTTGTACCACATCTTAAAAGAAAGGCTTTTAGTTTTTCCCCAATGAGTATAATATTTGCCACTGGCTTGTGGTAAACGAGTTATACATAAGAGCTTATTATGGAATCAATTCTCTGCCCCTGATATATTATCTCTATGTCAGTACTGTCCAATAATTTCTAATAGATTTTAAACTCTCTACTTATGAACTCTAAACTTTTCTGTATTGGCTTTGCCCATTTTTGGTCACTTAGAATTCCCTCTGTTCAGGTTTCTAGTTATATGTTTACTTATTTATTTGTTTTAACTAATTTTTAATGACCAATAATTTTCATATAGGACTGTACATAGCTCTACAAGTTGGTTGAACAACCTGTGCTAAAACAAAGTTTTATCAATCATTGGAAGAATATTTTTAATGAAAAGAAAAGAAATGGGAGAAAGAATCACAAAAATAGGTTTCAAAAATATTGCAGATTGATTCTATTTTGGAAACTCCTTTTCGTGCCTGCTTAGGCTATTAACAAAGTCTTGCCATTTTTTATGCTTGTCAGATCCTAGATGTCAGCCAGAGGCAAAAGCTCAGGATCTTCTTAGGCATCTTCTTCTGTAAATCTGTTCATTTGCTCAGTCCAGAACAACTGTATGAGTTGGCCTTATCTAGTCATTGACATATGTAGGAGTTTAAAACCCTTATAAATTAATGTATTTATTCTTTTTTTAACCACTTTGAAAAAAATCTCTTGCTTATTCATGCTGTTTTTCCTTCCCAAAGTTGCTAGGAACAATAATTTTCCTTTAAGTGTTTTTAATAAAAGCCATCTGTGGATATACCTTGATACTGGGAATGCTTTTGTCAAAATAAAAAAGAGAGTCAAGCCATTATGCTGATTTATTAAAGAGGTACCAGATAACAGAATACAACCAGAGGCCAGAGCGAAAGCATAGCTGGTAGGGCTTTTCTGTCTCACATACCTCTGGTCTGGGCTCAATCCCCAAATGGGTCCTCGAGCCTGCCAGGAGTGATTTCTGAGCACAGAGCCTTACCAGATGTGACCCAAAAAGGGAAAAAAACCTCAACAAAATTTGTGAGAATATGGTTTTAAATCATCTCTTTGTATTGACAACCAGTAGGCTCCTACTTTTATGGTCAGTAGAATGAGTGAGGTAAGTAGACAATTAATATATCATAGTTTTATTTTACCTCATTGCAGCAACTTCTTCATTAATGTTTTCCCATTGTATAACCTTTTAATTAAACTTCACATTTTATTAAAAGCTCTTCTTATAATTTTTCTTTACTAGCATTTTAGGTTTTGTTTAAAGGACAGAGTCCTGGAGCTATCTACTCTGAATTTTTTCGTGACAGAATGTTCATTCTTTTTAATTTTGTCATTATCCATCTGTTATAAATTAAATTGTATACACCCTGCCAATATACAAATATTCAAATCTAATCACCAGTATTTGCAACCACACATGAGAAATGAAATTTAAAGGACAATTATGTTAAAACAAAGCGTGGACCAATACAATATGTTTGATTGCGCTATTTATAAAAATGAGAAATGTGGACATTGAAAAATGCAAAGGAACATCATTGTGAAGACACAGAGGGAATAATATCATCAATATCCCAAGTGGAAAAGCCTGGTTCTCACAGATGTCAATAAAAACCAATATTTTAAAGACCTCATTAAGACACAGTAATTTATAAAGTTATTCATAGCTGAGTTTTAGGCAATTTCCCAGCACGAATTCCACAAACAGTTTTCACTTCATTCCACCAATGGTCTCACAATACCTCCCACAATGAAGCCTTTTTTACAGGCATTTTTTTTAAGTTTTATAATTGTAGTTTGGGGTGCATGCTTACAGTATTAGCTTTTTGGTTTTGATACATTCCTATACCACAACTCTTATACTACCAATGTGCCTGAGGTCTCTGATTCATAACTGCAAACTCTCTGTTCTTGATTTTCTTCCTCCCCTCTTCTTCTTATTTGTATAATATAGGATTCACAATAATATAGATACCCCTCTTTTGATACATTCCAATTCCTTGTTCTTATATTATAGATACCATATTTAAGTGATATTACCTGATAGTTGCCATTCTTCTGATTTACTTCACTTAACATTATATCCTCCAGTTACACCAAATTGCTGCAAATTGAATGAAATCATCTTTTATTAAAGATGCATAGTATTATATTAAGTATATGTGACACACTTACATTATCTACACATTATTTATTATACTTTTGATGATCCCATATCCTAGCTATTATATTAAGGGCTACAGTGTATAATTGTGTTCATATATCGTTTTGAATTAATGGTTTTGAGTCCTAGAATAGATTTCAAAGGAGTGGAACAGAAACAGGTTTGTCAACACTTTATTGTCATATTTGGCCTCTCTAACTGGTATTCAAGTCTTCTAGGACAAGACAGAGCTAGAGAAGGTTTCTTGCTGAACTCTCAAGAGCAAACAATCAGAAATAAAAGATAAAGATAGTCATATGGGTAGTGAGAGACAGACATACAACTAAAAAACCAAAACACACTGAAATTTAGGGGAAATGGATCTTATTGTTTCACTGAACGTTATAGTTGGGTGGTTAAAAGAGGAATGTGGTGGTTAGTCAGGGGACAGCGGACATGGAGAGAAGAATATTAGAAATATACATAAATAGAGGTAGGAAGAGCAGCACTATGTGAACGTTAATGCATTCAAGTAGTGTACATACGGAGGAATTAGAATTGACAAATTCATATACCTCTTCATTTTGCTGACACAACAGTAACTGTAAGCACTTATACCCAGCAAAGATGACAAAGACATAAATCTAACCAAACATATCTAATAGAAGTTCCTATTTCCTATTACAAAGAAAACCAAAATTCTGAAGAAATGAGACTGCATAACACTAAAAAGTGTTTGCACTGGAAAAAAAAGTCTAAACTAAAAAGGCACCAGTATGAGTAGGAGAAAGTATTGAACCCAGATAAAAGTCTTATACACAAGGCATTTAAAGTATACCCGAAATTCAACCACAGAACAATAACCCATATCAAAATGAGGGCAGATGAATAGACATTTTAGGTATATGTGAAAGTGATCATCCTCACTGATTATCATGGGAAAAAATCAAAATGACAGTGAGATATTATCTCACACTAGTATAAAAGATATCTATCAAAAATAGTAGAAACAACCAGTTTTTGTGGGGTACAATATAGTAGGAACTTCCAATGTTGTTGAATATATAATATTGTGCTGGTCCTATGGAAAAGAGTATGGTGACTTCTACAAAAAGAGTAGAGGATATCATGCTAAGAAAAGTAAATCTGAATGCATGGGATGGATATAGAATGACATCTCTCATGCGTGAGACTCAAAAACATAGTGTGGTAGCAACAAAGACACGAAGGCAACATAACAAGAGAACTGACCCACACAATTGATTTGGAGGGATTAGGAGAAAGCAGGGCTGGATTCCTTGGGATACAGTGAAGAATTGAGAAAATAACTAGGGTGTCACTCTCAAAAGTGCCAGAGAGTTAACCTCTGTGCAAATTTAGTAGTGTGTATCTAAACCCCGGCTAGGTGTGAACGCTCAAAATGCTGCTGTGCGACAAGTTTAGTGACTTGTGTAGTCTAAGTTTCAAGCAATAATCAGATGCAGGTAGTTTTATGTTGAAAGGGACCTGGGTAGTGGCTCAGAAAAGTGTGTCTGAAATGTTAAGAGCTGTGAGCTGAATGGGCTGTCAATCATTCAGCATCAGCTAGGTTGCTGTATTCAAAGATACCTAGGCAGCTGTTGGAAATATCATGGTGAGACACGTTTAAGAGAAGGCTGTGGCTTCAGTGCCAGCTGATGACATGCTGAAAATTCCAAGTCTAACAAAATACATAACTGGCAGTTTATGGGACAGTATGTTGGTCCTTTATGCAAGGGAGTTCTACTGGTTTCCTTCTCTATATAGGAGTATTGTTGGCTTGCCAGCAGTTAGATGTAGGTGAGAAAGAACTCGCTCTGTTTCTTTGCCAGAAACACAGCAGAGGAGCTAATCTACTGTCATTTCCCTGCTGGCTCAGTTATTTAGTAGGTGTCGGTGAAGCAATTGTTGTGAACTTTCCCTCTATTGCTATTTTATTTGAGCACCAAAATTTTTTCTTTTAATATTAATATAGCTAGGTTGTAAGAAGTCTCCAGGATAGTGTTTGTAAGCACTTCTGGCCCCTATTAATGTCCTATAGTTTCCTATATTCCTTTTCTGTGTTGAAAATATAGAATTGTGGGAGTTTGGGGCATGCTTTGGAATTCTTATGGAAAAGTTTTTCTCCAGAGAAATGTCTTCTTAGTTGCAGGTTGTTACTCGTGGTTAGAAAACTGTTCCTCTCTCTTCTCTTTGAATATTCTCTATATCCCCTCTTTTTTTAGCCTCCCAAACTCCCGAATCCTTTGGTTGCTATCATTATAAGTTATTTTGATATTTAATTCAGATATGAAGCATATCAATTGCAAGGTTTAAAACAAAATTATTTGATAAATGTATTGACAATTATCACAATAATTTTAGTTAACACATTTATTATTTATAGTTCCAAATTTCTTTTTGTGGTGAGAACTTAAAAAATTTAGTCTTTGAGCAATATTCAAAGAATGGGTTGGCATTGTCCCTAGAATTTCTCTTCATGTTCTGACAAGACAAGACAGAGAAAATGCAGCATGACAGACACAAAGACAGAGACATACTGTGACTGAAACTCCCAGTAGGAGTTAAACCCAGGAGGTCCCGTGTGGGTTTCAAACCCACAAATACCCTCTGCTCTGGAACAAAGACAGACATTGGAATCTCTGGTAGGACTCAAACCCACAAATCCCATGAGGAACTCAAACCCACATATTACCCTGCAGTGATGTTAGAGCATCCCCCGAGTGAAACTTCAATCCACAAGACACTTAGTGGGACTCAAACCCACGTGGGTGATCCCTGGTGGTGACCCCTTGGGAGGTTGGGGCATCCCTGTAGCCTCCAGCCCTGGGGAGCAATACAGCATCCGAATTCTCTCCCTTAAGTTCCCCATGAGTTCCATTCCCTTAGGAAGTCCCATACTTCAAGAAGGTCCCAGTGTATGTTTGTGGGACCTAGGTAGCTTTGTTGGCAACTGACTCATTGTTGTTTGATGCCAAATGAGCCCCCAAATGTTAGGGTTTGGATTCAAAGGACAAGACCACACACTGGAGTAAAGCTGAACAAATCTTTATTCTGTCTGACAACAGCCCCCAAACTGACCTGTCAAGGTCATCTCTAGAAGGACATGAACCCATTTCTTTTTTTTTATATCCATAAATAATTTTATAAACCTTTTGTAATTATTCTTCAAGTATTCAAGTACTGGCTGGTCCAGAAAACCAAGGAACTGCATCCAAACGTGAAAACCAGCTGTCAGTAGTATTTTGCAGAAAGGCAGGTCCCTTGTTTGTGACATCAGGCAGGGAAAATCTATGAATCTATGCCTGCCCAGTGGGGCCCGACTGTGAGAAACTGTGAGTGCTGCCTGTGTGTATTTGTCTCCCGTCCTGTCTCCTGAACCTCTTGGGAGTGGGCCAAAAAGGGCCCAGAAAATTTGCTCTCCCAGAGTCTTCAGAAGAGCATATAGCTCTGGTCGCTACTCGACCGTAAGGTCTTTCTAAGGAAAGAACGCCACTGCAACAAGAAGAAAAAAATCACACTAAGAACTGTGCTGGGGGCCTGGGGAGATAGCACAGTAGCGTTTGCCTTGCAAGCAAAATCCAGGACCAAAAGGTGGTTGTTTCAAATCCCGGTGTCCCATATGGTCCCCCATGCCTGCCAGGAGCTATTTCTGAGCAGACGGCCAGGAGTAACCACTGAGCACCACCGGGTGTGGCCCAAAAACCAAAAAAAAAAAAAAAAAAAAAAAAAGAACTATGCTGGATCACGGAAGCCCAGCTTTTCTCTCCGGACTGTCTTCTCTGCTGCATGCTTGGGCCTAAGATTTGATCCTGTGTGAGACTTCATCCACAGAGGAATCCCCTTCCTTGGAGGCAAGTTGACCCACCCAGAAAGGTCGGAGCCAGAGGAGCAAGGCCATGTACATCATTTAGTCAATGAATACCACCACAACACGTAGAAAAACCCACAATACAACTGTGACAATGGGGAAACAAAGCAAACCAGCATCACACATAGAGAATGAAGATGACAATTCTGATGACCAGAAAACAACCAACCAACTAATCAATCTCTCAGATAAGAAGTTTAAACAAGAATATGGAAGATGCTCAAAGAACCAGAAAAACCCATGGATAGAGTTGAACAGAACACTAATAAGAACAAAGAAAATATGAAGACAGAAATCACAAAACTCCAAACTGAAATAACAGGTCAAATAATAGGCCTGAAAAACTCAGTAAACAAAATGAATGACAAAATGGATAAGCTCTCCAACAGGGTAACAGAAGCTGAGAAATACTTGGTGCTGTGGAAGATGAGATAAATAACAATTCCATACAGAGGGAGAGATTGGAAAAAAAAACTTAAAGCAAATGAGCAGACAATGGAAAAATTAGTCAAAGAATGGGAACAGATGAAAATAGAAGCCTATGATAAGATCAACAGAAACAACTTAAGAATCATTGGAGTCCCAGAGACCCAGGAAGAAAATTTCCAGGAAGAATCAACAGTCAAGAACATCATTAAAGAGAAACTTCCAGAGCTAAAGAATATATGTGATCAAATCCTGCATGCCCGAAGAGTACCAACCAAAAGAGACCCCAGAAAAAAATACCCCAAGATACATCTTAGTCATAATGATGAACCCCACAGATAGAGACAGAATTCTGAAAGCAGCAAGATCAAAAAGGGAAATTACATTAAAGGTAGCGTCCTTGAGATTTAAAGCAGACCTGTCACCAGAAACACTCAAGGCCAGAAAGCAGTGGTGGGACATAGTGACAAACTCAATGAAATGAATGCTTTGCCTAGAATACTCTACCCAGAAAAACTCATTTTCAGGTTTGATGGAAGAATACATGGTTTCACAGAAAAACAACAGCTCAGAAACTTTACAGACTCAAAACCAGTCTTAAAAGAAAAACTGAAAGACCTAATTTAAGACAATACTGACTAAAAGAAACACCAAATTTCTATATAAAGATAGTAGTAAATCCCAGGACAATTCTTTCTTTTAATGTCAATGGACAAAATGCCCCAGTTAAGAGACACAGAGTGTCTAAATGGATAAAAAAAACTCAATCCAACCTTCTGCTGCTTACAAGAAATGCACCTGAATAGTCAGAACAAATATAGACTCAAAATAAAAGGCTGGAGGAAATTATCCAAGCAAACAACACCCATGAAAATGCTGAAGTGGCCATACTAATATCAGATGATGCAAACTTTATACTTAGGGAAGTTGAAAGGGACAAAGATGGACATTTTGTATTAATCAAGGGGTATGTACAGCAGGAAGAAATCACTCTCCTAAACATATATGCACCGAATGAGGGTCCAGCAAAATATTTAATACAATTGTTGACAAATATGAAAAATAATATCAATAACAACACAATAATCGTGGGGGAACTCAAAACAGCTTTGTCAACACTGGATAGGTCAACCAGAATGAAACCCAATAAAAATATACTACACCTGAGAATAGAAATAGAAGAAAGTGGCCTAGTAAATATATATAGGACACTCCATCCCAGAACCTGGATACACAATTTTCTCCAATGTACATGGGACATTCTCCAGGATAGACTATAGACATGCACATAAAACATACCTCCATAATATCAAGAGGTTAGAAATTTTGCAGGCTCTGAATTTATATGTGAATTTCAAAGGGACACAGAAGAAAAACTTTAACACCTGGAAGTAAAACAGCCTCATACTGAATAACCAGTGGGTCCGAGATGAAATCAAAGAGGAAATCAAAACTTTCCTGGAAACAAATGTTAACAAAGACACAAACTATCAGAACGTATGGGACACAGCAAAAGCAGTACTGACAGGAAAATTTTATAGCTTTGCAAGCACACATCAGGAAGGAAGAAAGGGGCCTACCTGAATAGCTTAATGACACAGCTCATAGAATTAGAAAGTGCTCAATAAAAGGACCCAAAAATAGAGAGACAGAAATAACAAAGCTGAGAGCAGAAACCAACGAAGTGGAAACCCAAAAATCAATCCTAAATATCAATGAAATCAGAAGTTGGTTCTTCGAAAAAATAAACAAGATTGATAGACCATTGGCCAAATTAACAAAGAAACAGAGAAAGAGAAACTTAATAACTCATATTAGGAATGAAAAATGAGAGATCACTACTGATATGGCAGAGATTCAATGGGTAATCAGAAACTACTTTGTGAAACACTATGCCACTAAAAATGAGAACCTGGAAGAAATGGATAAATTCTTGGACTCATAATCGTCAATGGTTGAATGAAGAGGATGTAGCATATCTAAACACCTCTATCACTATTGATGAAATTAAAAATATAATCATGTGTACCCAAAAACAAAAGACAGTGCCCAGAAGGATTCAATAATGAATTCTTTCAAACTTTCCAAGAGGAATTACCAATCCTGGCAAGACTCTTTCATGAAATCAAAAAATGGGAACACTTCCAAATAGCTTTTATGAAGCCAACATCACCTTGATACCTAAACCAGACAGAGATGCTATGAAAAAAGACAATTACAGACCAGTATCACTGATGAACACAGATGCAAATATCCACAACAAAATCCTGGCAAATAGGATTCAATGCCTCATTAAGAAGATCATCTACTACGATCATGTAGGTTTCATCCCAGGAATGCAAGAATGGTTTAACATCCATAAATCTATCAAAATAATACACAACACCAACAACAAGAAAAATAAAAATCACATGCTAATATCAATAGATGCAGAGAAAGCGTTTGATAAGTTAAACACCCATTCTTGATCAAAATTCTCAGCAAGATGGGAATGAAAGGAACCTTTCTCAATATAGTTAAGGCCATCTACCACAAGACAGTGGCAAATATTATCCTCAATGGAGAAAAACTAAAAGCCTTCCCTCTAAATTCTGGCACAAACCAAGGCTGTCCTCTCTCACCACTCCTATTCAACATAGCACTGAAAGTACTTGCTATAGCAGTTAGGCAAGAAAAAGATATCAAGGGAATCCAGATAGGAAAGAAAGAAGTCAAGCTTTCACTGTTTGCAGATGACATGATATTCAGAAAATCCTAAAGACTATCAAAAAGCTTTTAGAAACAATAGACTCATATAGCAAGGTGGCAGGCTACAAAATTAACACATAAAAAACAATGGCCTTTCTATACACCAATAGTACTAAGGAAGAAATGGGCATTAAGAAAACAAAGCTATTCACAATAGTGCCACAGAATCTTAAATATCTTGTAATGAACTTGACTAAAAATGTGAAGGACCTATATAAAGAAAACTATAAAACCATGCTCCAAGAAATAAGAGAAGAAACGCGGAAATGGAAACACATATCCTGCTCATGGATTGGCAGGAATAACATCATCAGAATGGCAATACTCCCCAAAGCATTGTACAGATTTAATGCAATGCCTCTAAAGATACCCATGACATTATTCAAAGAAGTGGATCAGGCACTTTTGAAATTCATTTACAACAATAAACACCCTAAAATATCTAAAGCAATCATTGGGAAAAATATGGGAGAAATTATTTTCCCCAACTTTAAGCTTTACTACAAAGCAATAGTTATCAAAACAGCATGGTATTGGAATATAGACAGGCCCTCATATAAGTGGAATAGGCTTGAATACTCAGAGAATGTTCCCCAGACATACAATCACCTAATTTTTGATAAAGTAGCAAGAAATCCTAAATGGAGCAAAGAAAGCCTCTTCAACAAGTGGTGTTGGCACAACTTGCTAGACACTTGCAAAATATTGAACTTAGACACCCAGCTAACATCATATACGAAGGTAAAATCCAAATGGATTAGAGACCTCAATATCAGACCCGAAACCATACGATATATAGAAACACACATAGGATAAACATTCCAGGACATTGAGGCTACAGGCATATTTAAGGAGGAAACTGCACTTTCCAAGCACATGAAAGCAGAGATTAACAGATGGGAATATATTAAGTTGAGAAGCTTCTGCACCTTAAAGAAAATAGTGCCCAGGATACAAGAGCCACTCACTGAGTGGGAGAAACTATTCACCCAATACCCATCAGATAAGGGGCTAATCTCCAAAATATACAAGGCATTGACAGAAATTTACAAGAAAAAACATCTAATCCCATCAAATAATGGGGAGAAGAAATGGACAGACACTTTGACAAAGAAGAAATACAAATGGCCAAAAGACACATGAAAAAATGCTCCACATCACTAATCATTAGGGAGATGCAAATCAAAACAACTATGAGGTACCACCTCACAACACAGAGATTGGCACACATCACAAAGAATGAGAACAAACAGTGTTGGTGGGGATGTGGAGAGAAAGGAACTCTTATCCACTGCTGGTGGGAATGCCGACTAGTTCAACCTTTATGGAAAGCGATATGGAGATTCCTCCAAAAACTGGAAATTGAGCTCCCATATGATCCATGTATACCATTCCTAGGAATATACCCTTGGAACACAAAAATACAATACAAAAATCCCTTCCTCACACCTATATTCATTGCAGCACTATTTATCATAGCAAGACTCTGGAAACAACCAAGATGCCCTTCAACAAATGAATGGTTAAAGATACTGTAGTACACATACACAATGGAATATTATGCAGCGGTCAGGAGAGATGAAGTCATGAAATTTTTCTATACATGGATGTACATGGAATCTATTATGCTGAGTGAAATAAGTCAGAGAGAGAGACAAAAATACAGAGTGGTCTCACTCATCTATGGGTTTTAAGAAAAATGAAAGACATTCTTGCAATAATAATTTTCAGACACAAAAGAGAAAAGAGCTGGAAGTTACAGCTCACCTCATGAAGCTCATCCACAAACAGGGATGAGTTTACTTAAAAAAATAACTACGTTTTGAACTATCCTAATAATGAGAATGTATAAGGGAAATAGAAAGCCTGTCTAGAATATAGGTGCGGGTTGGGTGGGGAGGAGGGATATTTGGGCATTGATGATGGGAATGTTGCACTGGTGATGGGTGGTGTTCTTTACATGACTGAAACTCAAACACAATCATGTATGTAATCAAGGTGTTTAAATAAAATATATAAAATAAATTAATAAATAAATAAAATTATTTTAAAATTTAAAAATAAAGAATAATTTCCCCACTATACCACAGTATCACGTTGACAACTTTCTTGAGGCTCATATTTTCACCAGTAGCTCAAGTGCATTTCAATTCATATTTAGCACATAATCTCATAGGTAATGTAATGCATATTGTGGTTTTGAAATATCATCTTTCCTTGTATCAATGATATATTCAGATAAAGAATGTCATAAAAGGGAACAGAATGATAGTAGAGAGGATATGGCCTTGCCTTGCATATTGCCAACCCAGGTTTGAATCCTTGACATCCCATAGGTCCTTTGAGTGTCACCAGAAGCTCAGAGATAGGAGTAATCCCTAAGCATCACTATGTGTGTGGAAAAGTCCCCAAATGCAAAAAGAGACTTATATTTGTTTCACTACATCAGCAACTTTATCCATCAAAACACTTAAATATGTATCTACAATAGACAGATAATGAATCATTTATAATTTCACTTTTTATTTATTCACTGTGAAATAGAGTTAAAACGTTATTGATAGTTGAGTTTTAGTTACACAATGTTCAAACACCAGTATACATCTAGAAAATATTTTAGTTACCTCTTAACTCTGATTATTTGAAGTTAAAGGCACACATTACAAAGAACAACCAGTGCTGATGTGGATGTGGGGAAGAAGAGACTCTCATTCACTGCTGGTGAGAGTGCCTTCTAGTTCAACCTTTCTGGAAAACAATATGTATATTCATTATAAAAATTGGAAATTGAACTTTCTTGTGATCCAGCAATACCTCTCCTAGAGATATATCCTAGGAGCTTTTTGTATACTCTATTCAAGGTTATTATACATTGTCTGATTGTAACTCAACCATGAACAACTTTATCTGTGAAAAAAACTGTATTATGAACAACCTTGTAACCATGGTATTTAAATAAAAATATATTTTAAACATATGTGATTTTTACAGACACTATTAAATGTTTCCAAAACTTAACACTCAAAACTCTAACTTATGATGCCTGATCAATAATAGCACAGCAGTTAGGGAGTTTGTCTTCCATGGAGCCAATGTGGGGTTCAATCTTCAGCATCTCTTTGGGTCCCCCAACCTTGCTAGGAGCAATTTCTGAGTGTAGATTCAGGAGTAATCTGTGAGTGTTGCTGGTTTTAGCCAAAGAAATAAACACAAAACTTTTGCCCTCTTTAAGGAGTAAAAATGCATAAAGGGGTTTCATGTTGCTCCAGGAACTTCTGGTGAACATGTATGCTATAGTTGTAGCAATATGAATTTATGAACAGTTGATCTTAACAAGCAGAAGAATTTCTCCTAAAATTCTTTCTATGTAAGCACAATATTTTCTTAACTCCCGTTCTCATGAATTTCATTTTTTGGTACTTGCAGAGCTTCATTATTTAAATTCAGACAGCTGCATAGTGTTGAATGAGTCTTCGCAGACTTAGAAGTCTAGCCTCTTGCTTATTCTGGGCTACTCATTATAAACTAGACATAACAACTTAAGAAAATATCATAAATATACTGTATCCATGCAATGGTGTCATGAATATTGATATTCAGTTTCTCTCATTCCTATGAATCTTTACTATTTTATTCATATGATAGAATGAGAAGATATTTTTCCTGTGATATGTTTGAATAATAGACTGAATGTTTATGTATTAAATCTCTAAGTCTGCTTTTCTCAAGAATGTAAATTTTAGTCATTAGTTTCTATGATGGTATTAGCTTTCCCTATTCAAAGAAGAGAAATGAGAGTACCACAGTGTTTGTTTCACCAAATATTATTTATAAATATTTTAATTCAGGACCATCTATGAAAATGTGAGCTATGTCAAATATTATATCTACACTTCTCAATAAATGATAATGATATACATGATTAAAAAGTGGAACAATTGTTCCCCATATGCTGATGTCTAATCACAAATAGAAACCAATTAGAAAAATAATTTCCCAGAATTAGATAATTCATTTTTGCTATATATTTTTTCACAAATCAGGAAAATTCAGAGTGTAAAATCTACAATGTATTTGGATTGCTTATGATCTCCATAATGATAATCATTCCAATAAAAAAAAGTTTAATGTATTGAAGATAGTAAAGTCACAGGGTTGATTTCATTCACAAGACAAAAGCCTTACCATCTTAGGTCCCTAAATTAAAGTTATTCATTAACTTGTAAAATTACAAATAAAAATTCTAAATATTAGATATTAGAATTAGATGATCAAATTCTGATATTAAATGAAGCAACTATTTGAGACATGCAGTCAGGATTATGTTTTAAATATTTTATTGCTATCTGGGATACTGTAACTAGTATAAGGGAACATTTTAATATCTAAATGTAAATAATTTAAAGGAAATATACTTATGTACTATTAACTCATCTGGAAAAGAAACAATAATATTAAGATCTACTCATCTACAAATGTGCAATTCACTTTAAGCAAGATAAATCATGCAAAATTCAAAAATCACAAAACATTGACATTTAAGACAATTTGAGAGCATTAGAGATCAGGCCTTAAATCTTTATTATGTAAATATTTAAAGAGTTAAGTAGATACATTAAGGTAACTAGAGACTATATCACACTAGCATGTTTTCTCGTGAGAATTTAGACCTAAAATGATAATTAATAATTAAAAACATTAAGCTTTCCCTCTAATTTATCAGTAAAATTATTTACTCAGACTGGTTCTATAGTGTGAATTGATTAAATAATTTGCAAGGTAATGCCTAGCTTAATAACGTTGAAATGATACTTAGGATTTCCTTATAGTTTGGGGCTGTTTCTTTGTTTTGAGACCAGAGATCATGGTGTTCAGCATATCATATGTGGAGCTCTTAGATCAGCTCTCAGCAAGACAAGCACATAGTGCACTGGACTATGACTCCAAGATATTCTTATAGATTAAATTGGATTTCATATCATCAAAGTGTGAAAAAAAAACCAAACTGATCACTA
Source organism: Suncus etruscus (assembly GCF_024139225.1). Classification (NCBI taxonomy): domain Eukaryota; kingdom Metazoa; phylum Chordata; class Mammalia; order Eulipotyphla; family Soricidae; genus Suncus; species Suncus etruscus. The sequence goes on from NC_064868.1 coordinate 121,641,533, forward strand.
TTTCAAAAATGCCCAATTCTTTCCCAAAGTTCATTCCTTCAACCTGGTATAAATTTCCTCTGCTATAGGATTTGATTCAGTATTTTTTGCAATACAAGTGGCTCTGCACTCGAATCATTCATGGCTAGCTTAGGGGATTTATGGGAAATGGGCATCAAATCTATATCATGCAAGGTAAGCACTTTATCTACTGCACAATCTCTCAGCTCTTTTTAATTTTTTCTTTTCCATGTTAACTAATGACCTTTTTAAATTTTTGAGTACACTTCCACATTTCAGAATTCTATGTCAGAAACTAATTTAAAAATGTCATTTAAAAGGCTCTTGTAATCAGGGATCTCAAACTCGTGGCCCGCGGGCCGTTTGTGGCCCTCCGTACAACATTTTGTGGCCCTGCCCTAAAAGAATCATTTTTTGTTTTGTTTTGTTTTAGTTGTTTGGGTCACACCCCCCAATGTTCAAGGCTTACTACTGACTTTGCACTCAAGGATCACCCCGACTTTGCCTCCTGTGGCCACCAGGTAAATTAAGTTTGAGACCCCTGCGTCTTGTTCATTGTTTGTATTAAAATGTCACTTCTCCACTTTTGGTTCTACCTTTAAAGATAGAATGCTGTTTTCCCCTCAAAATATTTTGAAGACTTAACCTCAATAACTGGTATTCAGCAGTTTAACTCAGTTAACATACGCATTACTATTTGCACTTCTACTTTTAGAGTTTTGAGTGCTACGATATATTGAATGAATTTTTTCATATATTTAGATCAATTTTGACCTTTATCTCTATAAATATCAATTATTTGACACTTTTCTCTAATAATAAGCAATTAATTATAAATTACGTTTTCTCTATCTTAGACAATCTAGGTAATTTATTATCATTATGATTCATTTTTGTCCATGAGATTATGTTCAAAATATGTTATGCTATTTTCCCAGTATTTTTATTTCTGATTCAATTGTCATATTTTATATTAACGTGTTTAAACTTGCAAATTCTTTAACTCAGAGTTATGCTTTTTAAGCACCTTGTAAATTATTTGTTTGGTTTTTTGCCCACACCCAGTGGTGTTCATGGTTATACCTTGTCCTGTTCTCAGAAGTTACTCCTAGAAAGCCCGAGGATCATATGGAATGCTGAGGCTTGAACCTGGGTCAGTCACGTGCAAGGCAAATGCCCTGCTAGCTGTGCTACCACTATGGTCCCATAAGTATCTTGTAAATTCTTTACTCTCGATTTTTATAGTTTTATAGTTTTCTTCTGATTTTTAATAGATTCTACTTGTGCAAGTATATGAACTGCCTACATGTTTCCACTTTTTAAATATATTTTTTTATATTTTAGTCACTATATCTTAGAACACTTGTCCACCAAGCCCTATATATATATTTATACATATATAGGTATATATAAATAATCTGTAGGTCTACTATAATTTCATATTTTCTTCATGTAAGTAGTAAAATATTTAGTCATTAAATATATTAAAATCATTCTGACTTATATTGAACATCATAAAATTTTCTATTTCTCTGAATTTGATGTATATATTCAATTTATTTCTTTAAAAATTTTTATTTTGTCACTTGACAACTTGACATGTTTTGCATGTGGTCTGTGAATATACATATATAAAAATGTGAGATAAACAAGCAATATTTTATTTTCTTTATTTATGTCTTTATACAATTTGATTACAAACATAATTGTAGTTGGGTTTCAGTCATATAAATAACACCCCCCCTTCACTAGTGCTACATCCCATCACCAATGCCCCAAATCTCTCACCTCCCTACTCACCCCAGCCTATATTTGTGACAGGCTTTCTACTTTCCTCATTCATTCACATTGTTATGTTAGTTGTCAGTGTCCTTATTCTCTAACTGCACTCACCACTCTTTGTGGTGAGCTTCCTATCCTGAGCTTGACCTTCTAGCCCTCATTTCTATTGTCTCTGAGAAGTATTACAAAAATGTTTTTTATTTTTCTTAAAACCCATAGATGAATGATACAATTCTGTGCCTATCTCCTTCTGACTTATTTCATTTATTTCACTCAGCTGCAGAACTGGACTACCTCTGTCAGAGGGAGAGGGTACAGGAACTTATGATGGGCCACTGATGTTTAGACAGAAAAGACAATTACCCTCCCCCGCTTGGAGAACACCACAGACACATTGAATTGAGCCACCATCATTTACCCCCAGAGATTTGTGGCGAGCAAGGCTGTCCTTCTTCTGGGAAGATTGTTGGTGAATGCTTCTGGTCGTTTTGGTGGTGGGTCGGATGGGTGGGAACGTGACCCAATCCCATTCTCAAAATAAAATCCAAAAGTTTCCAATCCTTTAATACAGTCTCACCTGAGAGGACTGAGATACATTATTTGAATTCAGTTTCTATAGGATATTTTATGGTGTGACTCTTTGATGCTGTAGTTCATAAAGAAAGGGGCATATTCTACCCCTCTTTCCAAGAATAGCACATAAATATCAGGTTGGGATATTTTTTTAAATTGTTTTATATAGTCACCATAAAATTATAACTGGTATTTGATTATATTATTATCCCTTCTTTCACATCCAGTGGCAATCTTGATGGGTAGATGATTCGTGGTTGGAAAGTCTTTCTATTCAATCTTTTTTTTAATATCTTTATTTAAGCACCATGATTACAAACATATTTGTAGTTTGGTTTCAGTACATAAAACAAATACCCCCCTTCACCAGTGCATAATTTCCCCCACCAGTGCTGCCCATCTCAGTCCTTCACTCAAGCTTTTTTTATAGTTGTTCCTTGATTGCAAATTTTTAGATAACTTTACTGTAAAACTGGTACTTTTCTCGTTGCATGTGATGTTTTGCTTCTGTACCATAGCTGTAAGGATTCTGTTTTTTTGATTATTGCCCTGTTGATGCCAAAACATCATAGTATTATTTTGTTTGGGTTTACTCTTGTTGATACTCTTTGAATCTCCTGTATCTATGCTCCATTTTTATCTTCTGATTTGGGAAATATTCCCCAATCATTTCTTCAACTAGCCATTCTTCTCTTTCTCTTTCTTCTTGAATTCCTATGACTCTAAAATTGTTCCTCTTTACATGCGAGTACTTTTCTATTACATTACTGTCATAATTTTTCATTCTATTTTCTTTTCCTCTTCTTTCTTCCTGAATTTCTTTATTGGTTCTTTGATTGTACACCAAATATTATTTGCTTTTTAGCCTCCTCTTTACTCTTTCTGGGATTTATCACTGCATCTTAAGTTTTGTTACTTACATTTGAATGATTTATTTAATTTTTTCATCAAGTTTCCTTAAATGCTATTGATTCTATGCTTGAATGTCATTTTTTTCAGATCATGAAGAATTGGTTGATTGTGTTCTTAAAGCTTTGTCAGGCAGATTACAGAGATCTGGGTCTCTGGTGATTTCCTATTGATTTCTGCTGACTTCTATTGTCATCTCTGGGATCTTTCATTTTCTCTTTGTCTTAGATGTGACATTCATCATTGACGAGGATTTGGTGAATCAGTGCTGTTTTTGTCTTGATGGTGCTCTTGTATTAGTGCTAGGAAAATTAAAGTGTCTCAAAGGTTTTGAAACCAATTTTTCCACTACCAGTGTGCTTAGGTTCCACTTTTAAAGTTTGTTGTTGTTGTCTATCAGCAAAGTGAATACCAAGTGATTGTTTTATGATAGTTGCGTGGCTATGCAAGTGACACTCTGTATTGGATGTAACTGGCTGCACAAAATGTTTTTACATATTTTTGTACTACTTGAATGCCCAGGAGGGAGTGGCACGGGAGGATGAGTTGGCTGTGGGTATGATGGGCATTCATCTTACAGCAGCAGGCAAGTTAAATGTTTTTGCACCTGATGTAGATGACTCAAAGATATTCCCAACTCTGGTGGATGCCATAAGAAAACACATGTTCCTTTTGGACCCGGCTGTCTGAGATTTTGCATATTTAATCATCCCAAATTAATAATTTTTAAGAGACTGTCATTTACACTATTTTCACATAAAGAATGGATTTTATATGTTTTTAAAAGACATTCTCTTAGTACACAGAAGTAACAAGATGATAGTTTTGTATCTAGAGATATATTGAGAACAAAAATTTTTAAATAATTTTCAGAGATTATGCATTTTTATTAATACATTTGTAATGCTGCTTGCAAATATGTATGTCCAAACTTGAAATCTGAGTGTTTACTGTATTACCAGTTTAAAACTTTTGGGCCTAAGTAGAAATAGGAATCATCAGTGATAGGAAAAATGCACTGGGCAAGGATAGGATACATTATATGACTGAAATACAACACTGCACAATTTTGTAAACATAGTGCTTAAATAAACCTATTAAAATAAAAATTTCACTTTATTTGTGTTATGTAGTTAAGAATGTCAATGTTATCTAATTACAAACTGGTTTTAGATACCAAATACAGCACTCATTTTAATATCTATTTTGCATTTTTCACATGGTCAGTATTATGGTTATACACTGATTTTTTAAATTGTATGCACTGTGAAAAGCTAATTTTATAATGTATTTTAACGTAGTTTTAATATTTTCATTTTTGGGATAAAATTTTAATTTTTCATGATAGCTGTTATATATATGCACTAAATCTTTATCACAGAAAATATTACTTGAACACATTCAAAGTACATTGGTTTATTAACCCTTGCTCTCCCTGCATGATTCAATAGGTTCAAATTATAATTGACTTACAATCTTAACTATATATTCTATACATGATTTTACCATTTTATACACTAAACATACTTTACTGTTGAAAGTTGATTACACTAGTTATTGTTGTCAAATTGACAAGGTGATTTGATTTTACTGATGTTTGTTTTTCCCCTACAACAGGGTGGCTTGATTAATGTGTTTGGCCCTCAGTATGATTTGTGTGTGTGAAAGGTCCTCAAATCAAAATGGTGCATTCCTTTAGCCATCCTTATTCTAAGGAAAACAAAAGGCACTGGTTAATATGATGAATGCAATATATTTTATATTTTGGTATTTGGAAAGCTGATTGCCCTATAATATTGGAACAGAAGTACCATCCATGAAATGAAAACCAAAATATCTTACTGTTTCTGAATTTCCTACATTACTATTAACTTTGATTTTAAGTTGGTAATTTCCAAAGATGGAAGTCAGTATATTACCCTATTCATCAAATAGTAGGTTAATTATAATGGATTCCTACAGTGAGGACATAACTATTATATAAAATAGATATTAGGGGTATGATTGATAAGTCATTTTTAGAATATTTAAATAATATTTGAAAATACTTATTGATAAGAGGAAAGGAATTTTGTTTAATATTAAGAACCTTTTATGCAATGTTCTATCTATTGCAATGTCCAATGTGAAAAATATTGAAGATATTTAATCATAAAATATTTATTTAGCTGGTAGTTCTTCAATATATTCTTTTTTTCAACCTTGCTGCACGCACATGGTATCAGGGCCAGCATAGCCATGGAAACAGAATGCAAGGTGCACTGCAGGTCTCTTCCCTGCCATGGTGAGGGTTTTTCCATGGCCCCAATGTCCAGTTCCAAAGAAGCCAATTTTGAGTGGCGTAGCTTTAAGCAATTTGACAATATAGATCCTGTTACTTTGATCTTTTTTTTTTTGGTGTTTATCTCTGAAATTACTTTCTTTTTTATTTAACCTACTTTATTACATACATTTATTACATATTTGGGTTTCAGTCATGTAAAGAACACCACCCATCACCAGTGCAACATTCCCATCATCAATGTCCCAAATCTCCCTCCTCTTCACCCAACCCCCGCCTGTAATCTAGACAGGTTTTCTATTTTTCTCGTACATTCTCATTATTAGGATAGTTCAAAACGTAGTTATTTCTCTAAGTAAACTCAACCCTGTTTGCAGTGAGCTTCATGAGGTGAGCTGTAACTTCCAGCTTTTTTTCTTTTGTGCCTGAAAATTATTATTGCAAAAATGTCTCTCATTTTTCTTAAAACCCATAGATGAGTGAGACCATTCTGCATCTTTCTCTTTCTCTGACTTATTTCACTCAGCATAATAGATTCCATGTACATCCATGTATAGGAAAATTTCATGACTTCATCTCTCCTGACAGCTGCATAATATTCCACTGTGTATATGTACCACAGTTGCTTTAGCCATTCATCTGTTGAAAGGTATCTTGGCTGTTTCCAGAGTCTTGCTATGGTAAATAGTGCTGCAATGAATATAGGTGTAAGGAAGGGATTTTTGTATTGTATTTTTGTGTTCCTAGGGTATATTTCTAGGAGAGGTATAGCTGGATCGTATGGGAGCTCGATTTCCAGTTTTTGGAGGAATCTCCATATTGCTTTCCATAAAGGTTGAACTAGACGGCATTCCCACTAGCAGTGGAAGAGTTCCTTTCTCTCCACATCCCCGCCAACACTGCTTGCTCTCATTCTTTGTGATGTGTGCCAATCTATGGGGTGTGAGGTGGTACCTCATAGTTGTTTTGATTTGCATCTCCCTGATGATTAGTGATGTGGAGCATTTTTTCATGTCTCTTTTGGCCATTTGTATTTCTTCTTTGTCAAAGTGTCTGTCCATTTCTTCTCCCCATTTTTGATGGGATTAGATATTTTTTCTTGTAAATTTCTGTCAGTGCCTTGTATATTTTGGAGATTAGCTCCTTGTCTGATGGGTATTGGGTGAATAGTTTCTCCCACTCAGTGGGTGGCTCTTGTATCCTGGGGGCTATTTCTTTTGAGATGCAGAAGCTTCTCAGCTTAATATATTCCCATCTGTTAATCTCTGCTTTCACTTGCTCAGAGAGTGCAGTTTCCTCTTTGAAGATGCCTTTAGTGTCAATGTCCTGGAGTGTTTTGCCTACATGTTGTTCTATATATCTTATGATTTTGCGTCTGATATCGAGGTCTTTCATCCATTGGCAGGATTAACATCATTAAAATGGCAATACTCCCCAAAGCATTGTACAGATTTAATGCGATCCCTCTAAAGATACCCATGACATTCTTTAAAGAATTATATCAGGCACTTTTGAAATTCATTTGGAACAATAAACATCCTCGAATAGCTAAAGCAATCATTGGGAAAATGAATATGGAAGGAATTACTTTCCCCAACTTTAAACTGTACTACAAAGCAATAGTTATCAAAGCAGCATGGTATTGGAATAAAGACAGGCCCTCAGATCAGTGGAATAGGCTTGAATCCTCAAAGAATGTTCCCCAGACATACAATCACCTAATTTTTGATAAAGGAGCAAGAAATCATAAATGGAGCAAAGAAAGCCTCTTCAACAAGTGGTGTTGTCACAACTGGCTAGCCACTTGCAAAAAATTGAACTTAGACCCCCAGCTAACATCATGTATGAAGGTTAAATCTTCAATATATTCTTAAGAGAGAAATTTTATAATATAAGATATTCATTTGAATTTTATTAATCTAATTACTAGCTTGACATTAGGAAGAACATTTATTTTTAATGATGGATATGCTTTTGTGCTAGTGATTGTATCTTATGATGCTGAATGTGTTTTTCACTGGTGCTAATGTCTGGTATAATTTCATGTTTGCCTTACCAGAGGCAAGTATTAATCTATTCCATATGGATTGATAATTGTCCCCATGAGTTAGAAATGTGCATACTCTCTAAATCAGGATGCTTAGATTTTTAAGTATCTTTAATTTATTTTTGAGCAGAACTATGTTTATAAACATAACACCTGCTTCTAAACATGCTTCACTAGTTATACTATCAGCCATTGCTGGCATTTTATCATTTGAGAATACATAACAATATCTGGTATGTTGCAAGATGTCAAGATAGCCTAAAGTTTAAACAAATTGATCTATCAGTTTTATCTGATAGATGTTAATTTGTCTCCTGGTTCTTTTTTTTTTTGGTTAAGAATTAAAACTGTGAAGCTAATTTTATCTTATTGGTGGGTAATTAACTGAAAACAAAGATTGCATGTTCATGCTCAAAAAAGTCTCTACAGTTAAGCTTTCATAAACTTTGCCTAAACTTTCCCTTACCAAATCTGGAAAACTGAAGTTAGGGCTGGTGAGTAAAGCCAACTTTTCACAAAGTTATACCCAATGAAGGTGCCCTGAAGAGTCTTCAGGATCTGCACTTAAGGCTATGAAAACCCTGTCCAAAACATGGAGACTCTGTAAGTGACTTTTTTTTGTTTATGGGCCATACTCGAGGAATGTTCAGGGTTTATCCTGGATCTGTCCTCAGATTACACTCCTGGAGGGCTCAGGGACTATATGTGGATTCAATCTTGTACAAGGCCAGTGCACTCTATCTGTTGTATTATCTCTCTGGTATCCAAAAAAATTTTCTTTTTATAGTTGCTTTATTTAATCATTATGGTTACAAAATTGTTCATGATTTTCTATCACCCTTCTCCAGTGCACTTTTCCCACCACCAAGGTCCCCAGTTTCACTCCCCGCCCCCAACCTGCACCTGTCTCTCTGGAACAGGCATTTTATTTTTCTCACTTTCCCTTTCTGACAGTGTCGTTAATGGATAGTTTATACTACTGTTAATGAAGGGGTAACATGCATATCACTGTATCCTCTCTCAGCACCCGAGTTCTTGTTCATAGTGATAAGTTCCCACTATCATTTTCAGAGTGGACCCTTCTCTTCCCTAACTGCACTCACTGCTCTTTCTTTCATTCTTTAAACTCTCTCCAGCCTCCAATAATTTTATTAATTACTTATTTTGCCTTTTTGGGGGGAATACACCTGCTGACTCTCAGGGGTTACTCCTGGCTATTCACTGAAAAATTGTTCCTGGCTTGGGGGACCATATGGGACGCTGGGGGATCGAACTGCGGTCTGTCCGAGGTTAGCACGAGCAAGGCAAACGCCCTACTCTTTGCACCACCTCTCCAGATCTTATTTATTATTTTGTTTAAGCACTCTAGTTACAAAAATTTATAATTGAGTTTTAGTCAAAATATGCACTTTCCTCTTTACCAATGATTGTTTTCTGTCAACATTGTCCTTTCCACTCTTCCCCCTGGCAGCCTCTGGGCAGATATTTCATTTTTCACACACTGTCTTTCTCTTTCTTTTCCCCTGTTTGGCACTGTGGTTTACATTATTGTTAATGAAGTTGTATCTTGTTTATCACTTTATCACTGCTCTTTCTTTTCTTTTGTTTTTGTTTATTGTGCCACACCTGGCAGCATTCAAGGATTATTACTGTCTCTGTATTCAGAAATAGCTCCTGGCAGGCTCAGGAGACCATAGGGGATTTCGGGAATCTCCTGCAAAGCAAATGCCCTACCGCTGTGTTGTCACTCCGTCCCCTCACTGCTCTTTTTTAATAGGGTCCAGTAAGCAGTATTTGGGAGCATGTGGCTGTGCCACATAGAGTCTGGGCTACAAGGTTGGCACTGCTTGAGTCAGTAGTGTTTGAGTCAGCGTTTGGGAGAAATCAGGGGTATGTATGCCAGATAGCACTTGGAGGTACTTCAGTGCTGAGTGTCTAACCCAGGACTTTGCATTTGTTTGGTATGTGTTCTAGAACTCGAGTTTTTCTTATACCAGGAAAATTATTGTTATAATTAATATATAAAAGAAAATACCAATACAATAAAATGAAATGAAAGCATGCTTATGGATTAAACCAACAGAATGGCAATGTACATGAAAATATAGTTAATCTTGTCAGTAAGTACTGAAACATAATAATGACTTCATGAAATTCCATATTATTTTCACTAGATTGGCTTCAAAAGGAAAGTATGGATGTTTGTACTGACCATCTACACAGATTCAAATTCTTCTCAAAAGAAATGTAAACCAAGCTATGAAAAAGCATAGATATACCGGTCACATAACTGAAAGCTGGAAATCTTGGGAGGAGAGGACAGGACAGGCCTCTGCCCTCCCCAAGCTATGCCTGCTACAACTATCACCCATGATTGCCACTTTTTTCTATAGTTCTGCTTCGCCATTCCTCTATAATTCTCTGCAAAGCTACCAACCTGACCAAACTCCAGGCATGCCAGTTTTCAAGCTGATATCACCAGGGCATTTTTGGAATGAACGTAAACACCCTCTTACCACCTCATATTTCTGGAAAAACTGGCAGCAGTAACTATACCAATAAATGTCACAGTATCAACAATAGTGGCTTGAATTCCTGGATTGTGCTACTGCATTTGCAGCCACATGGCAATTTCATTTATTTAATATTGTCATGTGTCACGGGAACACACCAGTTTAGATGCCAATGTGTAGTTGAAGTCACTTAATGTTCAGAAACGAATGAAGTAACATGTAGAAACCTATAGTTATTCCCATGACAGTATGCTTCAAGGGCTAGAAACCCTTCATATCTTATGCCAAGGGAATTCCCTTTCTAATCTCCCCAATATTTACTGTGCCTATGCAAAAATAAAAAGCACAAATTAATTTTTTTGTTATTTTTGTTGTTTTTCTTCTTTGTGTGTGCTTTGTTTTGCTTTTATTTCAGGACCGTGGTTATTGTTTGGTTGTTGTCTTTATTACTGCAGTGCTTTTCGGGTTCTTTTGTTTGATATTTTGTATGTTTTTTTTCTTTTTCCCTCTCTTATCTTAAATTGATTTTTATAGCCTATAGAAGGGCTCCTATTGTTTCTTTCTTGTTTAATTTTACCCCCCCTTTTTTCTCTTTCTTTTTTCTTCCCTCCAAACAGAACCATATAACTTGAACCATCTTGTTCTGCCTCACAAATTGAGGGCAAATAATGGAGGGTACCAAGACCAAACAGGTGTATGAACATTAAGTAAAAATAAAAAATGATCATATTTGGGGCCGGAGAGATAGCACAGCAGTGTTTGCCTTGCAAGCAGCTGACCCAGGACCTAAGGTGGTTGGTTCGAATCCCGGTGTCCCATATGGTCCCCAGTGCTTGCCAGGAGCTATTTCTGAGCAGATATCCAGGAGTAACCCCTGAGCACTGCCAGGTGTGGCCAAAAAAATGATCATACTTAAACACCAAATCCAAAGCCAACGACATCAGAATAGATACCCAATGTGCAAAAAGCTAGACACAGAGGTGACCACTTATACTAGCAGCCCAGGGGTCAAAGGAGGGGAATATGAGATGCATGCTGGGAGCAGGGGTGTAGGAAGGACAACACTGGTGGTGGGAATACCCCTGATTCAATGTCACTGTGTACCTAAAATATGACTGTGAAAGATTTGTAATTCACTTTGATCAAAATATAAATTACTTAATTAAAAAACAAATGAAGTAACAGAAGTCAGCTAGCAATAACATATTATTAAACCTTATGACTATGACTCAATGGCCTCATTGAAGATACGATGACTTCCACAAATTTGATTATTTCTGTACTTTTTTATTCTTCCCCTTCTATCTTTTCTCTATTTCTTTATATTCTATTTATTTTTAATTTACTCTCACTTATCTGGAAACAAATGTATTATTATCAACTATGTCAACTCTGTGATGCATGCTCTTTAAAGTAAATTAAATTTTAAATTTAAAAATTTAAATTTAAAATTTAAATTTAAAATTTAAATTTAAATTTAAACAGATATGATAATGCACAATGTTGAGGTATATAAAATTTTTACATTAATTTGTAAAGGTGGAAATATGTATACATCAACATCTACCTATCCATTTGCATGTACATACTTTGAAAAATGCTTAAATGTGTGCATATAGTAATTAAATATGAGAATTATTTTTCAAGTACCTCTATTCTTAAAAATATTTTAGAAACTTAAAGTAACCTAAATGTCTATAGATCCTAGTACAAATAAGTTGAAATATATTAATAATTTAATGCCATATAGCATAAAAAGCATAGTGAATCTCAGAATACTTAATTAAGAGGCTTTGCATATTACTATTTGTAAAGTATATAAGAAAGATTGAACATTTTGGAACATAAATAAAAATGGACAAGAATATAAAAATGGACAAGAATATTAAGTACAATATTCTTAACTATTATAAGTTCTACACATGATAGTTCTCAGGGGCCCTTGGATGTCCTCAGTGAAACATTAAGCCAGCAGCGTGTTCTGAGCTACTCTGGCCATATATTTGCAGTTCATGAGGATCATATAATGCTGATGATAAAAGCCTGGATATCGCACATACATGGCATGTGCTGTCACTTTTCACTTGAGTTATGTGCCTAGCTCTTAGTCACAAATTTTTTAAACTGAATAGCAACTTTTTACTAAGAACTTCTCAATTACAGATTTTTCTTCAAGTATCACGAATTCTTACCTCATATGAAATAAGCAGTGGAGAAAAAGATAAAAGCAATCACAAATGCCAAATATTGATAATATTCTACCTCTTTAAGTTATATGATTTTTTCTCTTTTGTGCCTGAAAATTATTATTGCAAAAATGTCTTTCATTTTTCTTAAAACCCATAGATGAGGAAGTTACAGCTCACCTCATGAAGGTCATCGCAAACAGGGATGAGTTTAGTTAGAGAAATAACTACGTTTTGAACTATCCTAATAATGAGAATGTACGAGGGAAATAGAAAGCCTGTCTAGAGTACAGGCGGGGGTTGGGTGGGGAGGAGGGAGATTTGGGACATTAGTGATGGGAATGTTGCACTGGTGATGGGTGGTGTTCTTTACATGACTGAAACCCAAATACAATCATGTATGTAATAAAGTTGGTTAAATAAAAAACGTTATATGATTTTATTTTATTTTATTTGCTTTTTAAGTCATATTTTTCACATGCATATAGATGTATGTATCTATATCAAAGTAAAATTTAAGTGTAAACCCTAAGTACTCTCTGTAAAACCTCATACATTAGAATGTGTTGTTAACTTTCAGCTAACAATATGACTTTTGCTAGAATGGAGCATAGTAAAGGATGGATGTAATGAGAAAAAGAGAGAGAAAGAGTGAGAAGAGGAAGAAAAAGGGAAGAGTAAGGGAAAGAATAAAAAAGAAATATGAAAAAAATAAAAAGAAAGTCTATTAAGTCTACAGTAAAATATATTGAATAATTTTGAAAGAATAATGCCAACTTTTTCCTTTTTCTGCTTTAGTCAAAGAATTTGTTAGATCCATGATTAATTATTGCAAAAGGGAACAAACAATACATCAGTTCAGTAAATGCAGTTGTCTAGAATAGAACCATAAAGAGCTAAATTTACAAAGACATATAATGACAGTAATGTTTAGACGTTTTGCATGTTTGATGAGTTGAAATTTCTGAAGATGTGCTATCACTCCAAATGTCTTTAGTTAACTACCAAACTCAATTATCCTGAAATGAGTTAAACTACAATTCCTTCTAAACTAGATAGACATGTTCTTACAAGACTCATTTCTTAATCAGAAGTCCTTAAATATAAACCTATTGAGTTGTCATATGTTGTCAAGATTTTTAGTTTTTGCCATTTCCTATATATTTGGATTTATTTTTTGAAAGATACAATAACATCAACAAACTCATATATGTGATTTGTGTTGGTATACATTTCTGCTATAGCGTGAGAGAAAAAGAATTTTACTATTTAATTTCCAATATTACATCAAACTAAAAATCCTCTCCACAGCAAACACACTATCAATAAATGAAAAGACATCTTACTATATAGCAGAAAATATAGGTACACCATATGGGTAATAAATGTTAAAAGTCCAAGATTGAAAGAACACTCAGAAAACTCAGCAATAACTACAAACAAGCAACTCATAAAAACAAAAAGAGCTAAATACACACTTCATCAAAGAAGACATGTGGATGGTTAATATACACATGAAAAATATGTCCAGTTTTTTTGATTATGCAGAAAGTTAAAATAAGAATGACAATGAGTTATCACTTCACACTGATAGAAAGGCCTATATTGAAAATGTCAAAAATAAATTAGGAGTATGGAGAAAAAGAAACCTTGTTCATTGTTCATATGATTGCGAACTGACTCAGTATCAATGGAAAATAATATAGAGATTTCTCTAAATATTAAAAAAATTACCACCGGGCGGAGTCTGCAATGAAAAATGAAGGTTGGGTGTGACACCAGGCGGGGAAAATCCGCGAAAGTACACCGGCCCAGTGGGGCTCAGCTGTGAAAGACTGTGAGTGTGACCTGTCTATGTCTGTCTACTGTCCTCTTGCGTGAAACTCTTGCGAGTGGGGCAAAAAGAGGCTCAGAGGAGCACGGCCGCTCCGCTTCGCTACGCGGCCGTGCACTCTTTCTAAGGAAAGAACTCCATTGCAACAAGAAGGAAAAATCACACTAAGAACGGCGCTATATCACAGAAGCAAACATTTCTCTCTGGACTGTCTTCTCTGTTGCATGCTCGGGCCTAAGATTTGACCCAGTGTGAGGCTTCATCCACGGAGGACTCCCCTCCCTTAGAGGCAAGTCAGCCCATCCAGAAAGGGAGGAGCCAGAGGAGTGTGCTGCCTACATCATATAGACAATGAATACCACCACAACACGTAGAAAAACCCACAATACAAGTGTGACAATGGGGAAACAACGCAGGCCAGCATCAGACATAGAGAATGAAGATGACAATTCTGAGGACCAGATAATGACTGAACAACTAATCAACCTCTCAGATAAGGACTTTAGACTAGCAATATGGAAGGTGCTCAACAGACTCCAAGAAACCATGGATCGAGTTGAACAGAACACTAATAAGAACCAAGAAAATATGAAGGCAGAAATGACAAAACTCCAAACTGAAATAACATGTCAACTAACAGGACTGAAAAAGTCAGTAAACGAAGTGAATGACAAAATGGATAAGCTCTGGGACAGGGTATCAGAAGCTGAGAATAGACTTGGTGCTGTGGAAGATGAGATACATAACAATTCCATACAGCAGGAGAGATTGGACAAAAAACTTAAAGCAAATGAGCAGACAACGGAAAAATTAGTCAAAGAATGGGAACAGATGAAAATAGAAGTCTATGATAAGATCAACAGAAACAACTTAAGAATCATTGGAGTCCCAGAGACCCAGGAAGAAAATTTCCAGGAAGAATCAATGGTCAAGAACATCATTAAAGAGAAACTTCCAGAGCTAAAGAATATATGTGATCAAATCCTGCATGCCCGAAGAGTACCAACCAAAAGAGACCCCAGAAAAACCACCCCAAGACACATCCTAGTCACAATGACAAATCCCACAGATAGAGACAGAATTCTGAAAAGAGCAAGATCAAAAGGGGAAATCATGTTCAAGCAAGCTTCCCTGAGATTTACAGCAGACCTGTCACCAGAAACGCTCAATGCCAGAAAGCAGTGGTGGGATATTGTGACAAGACTGAATGAAATGAATGCTTCACCCAGAATACTATACCCAGCAAAACTCACTTTCCGGTTTGATGGAAGAATACATGGTTTCACAGACAAAAAACAGCTCAGAAACTTCACAGACACAAAACCAGTCTTAAGAGAAAAACTGAAAGACCTAATCTAAGACAAGACTACCCAAAAGACACACCAAATTTTGAAATAAAGATGGCGTTAAATCCCAGGACAATTCTTTCTCTCAACGTCAATGGACTAAATGCACCAGTTAAGAGACACAGAGTGGCTAAATGGATCAAAAAACTCAATCCAACCTTCTGCTGCCTACAAGAAACGCACCTGAATAGTCAGAACAAACATAGACTCAAAATAAAAGGCTGGAGAAAAGTTATCCAAGCAAACAACACCCATAAAAAAGCTGGAGTGGCAATACTAATATCAGATAATGCAAACTTTATACTCAGGAAGGTTGTAAGGGACAAAGACGGACATTTTATATTAATCAAGGGGTACGTAGAGCAGGAAGAATTCACTCTCCTAAACATATATGCACCGAATGAGGGGCCAGCAAAATATTTAATACAACTGTTGACAAATCTGAAAAATAATATCAACAACAACACAATAATTGTGGGGGACCTTAACACGGCTTTGTCAACACTGGACAGGTCAACCAGACTGAAACCCAACAAGAATATACTAGACCTGAGGAGAGAAATGGAAGAAAGAGGCCTAGTGGATATATATATAGGACACTCCATCCCCAGAAACCTGGATACACATTCTTCTCCAATGTACATGGGACATTCTCCAGGATAGACTACATGCTGGCACATAAAACATACCTCCATAAGATCAAGAGGATAGAAATTTTGCAGACTACCTTCACTGACCACAAGGCTCTGAAATTATTTGTGAACTCCAAAGGGACTCAGAAGAAACACTTTAACACCTGGAAGTTAAACAGCCTCATGCTCAATAACCAGTGGGTCCGAGATGAAATCAAGGAGGAAATAAAAAGGTTCCTGGAAACAAATGACAATAAATACACAAACTCTCAGAACTTATGGGACACAGCAAAAGCAGTACTGAGAGGAAAATTTATAGCTTTGCAAGCACACATCAGGAAGGAAGAAGGAGCTTACCTGAGTAGCTTAATGACACAGCTAATAGAACTAGAAAATGCTCAACAAAAGGACCCAAGAATAGGAAGACAGAAGGAAATAACAAAGCTGAGAGCAGAAATCAACGAAGTGGAAACTCAAAAAACAATCCGAAAGATCAACGAAAGCAGAAGTTGGTTCTTTGAAAAAATAAACAAGATTGATAGACCACTGGCAAACCTAACAAAGAAAGAGAGAGAGAGAAACTTGATAACTCGTATCAGGAATGAAAAAGGAGAGATCACTACTGATATGACAGAGATTCAAAGGGTAATCAGAAACTACTTTGAAAAACTCTACGCCACTAAAAATGAGAACCTGGAAGAAATGGATAAATTCTTGGACTCTTATAATCTTCCACGGTTGAAGGAAGAGGATGTAGCATATCTAAACACCCCCATCACCATTGATGAAATTAAAACAGTAATCAAATGTCTGCCGAAAAACAAAAGCCCAGGTCCAGATGGATTCACTAATGAATTCTATCAAACTTTCCAAGAGGAACTACTGCCAATCTTGGCAAGACTCTTTCATGAAATTGAACAAACAGAAACACTTCCAAATAGCTTTTATGAAGCCAACATCACCTTGATACCTAAACCAGACAGAGACGCTACCAAAAAAGAAAATTACAGACCAATATCACTGATGAATGCAGATGCAAAGATCCTCAACAAAATCCTGGCAAATAGGATTCAATGCCTCGTTAAGAAGATCATCCACTACGATCAAGTAGGTTTCATCCCAGGAATGCAAGGCTGGTTTAACATCCGTAAATCTATCAACATAATACACAACATCAATAACAAGAAAAATAAAAACCACATGATCATATCAATAGATGCAGAGAAAGCATTTGATAAGGTCCAACACCCATTCTTGATCAAAACTCTCAGCAAGATGGGAATGGAGGGAACCTTTCTCAATATAGTGAAGGCCATCTACCACAAGCCAGTGGCAAATATTATCCTCAATGGAGAAAAACTGAAAGCCTTCCCTCTAAATTCTGGCACAAGACAAGGCTGTCCTCTCTCACCACTCCTATTCAACATAGCACTGGAAGTACTTGCTATAGCGATTAGGCAAGAAAAGGATATCAAGGGAATCCAGATAGGAAAGGAAGAAGTCAAGCTCTCACTGTTTGCAGATGACATGATACTCTACTTAGAAAACCCTAAAGACTCTATCAAAAAGCTTCTAGAAACAATAGACTCATATAGCAAGGTGGCAGGCTACAAAATTAACACACAAAAATCAATGGCCTTTCTATGTACCAATAGTAATAAGGATGAAATGGACATTAAGAAAACAACCCCATTCACAATAGTACCACACAAACTCAAATATCTTGGAATCAACTTGACTAAATATGTGAAGGACCTATACAAAGAAAACTATAAAACTCTGCTCCAAGAAATAAGAGAGGACACACGGAAATGGAAACACATACCCTGCTCATGGATTGGCAGGATTAACATCATCAAAATGGCAATACTCCCCAAGGCATTATACAGATTTAATGCCATCCCTCTAAAGATACCCATGACATTCTTCAAAGAAGTGGATCAGACACTTTTGAAATTCATTTGGAACAATAAACACCCTCGAATAGCTAAAGCAATCATTGGGAAAAAGAATATGGGAGGAATTACTTTTCCCAACTTTAAACTGTACTACAAAGCAACAGTTATCAAAACAGCATGGTATTGGAATAAGGATAGGTCCTCAGATCAGGGGAATAGGCTTGAATACTCAGAAAATGTTCCCCAGAGATACAACCATCTAATTTTTGATAAAGGAGCAGGAAATCCTAAATGGAGCAGGGAAAGCCTCTTCAACAAGTGGTGTTGGCACAATTGGATAGCCACTTGCAAAAAATTAAACTTAGACCCCCAGCTAACATCATGTACAAAGGTAAAATCCAAATGGATTAAAGACCTCGATATCAGCCCCAAAACCATAAGATATATAGAACAGCACATAGGCAAAACACTCCAGGACATTACAGGCATCTTCAAGGAGGAAACTGCACTCTCCAAGCAAGTGAAAGCAGAGATTAACAGATGGGAATATATTAAGCTGAGAAGCTTCTGCACCTCAAAGGAAATAGTGCCCAGGATACAAGAGCCACCCACTGAGTGGGAGAAACTATTCACCCAATACCCATCAGATAAGGGGCTAATCTCCAAAATATACAAGGCACTGACAGAACTTTACAAGAAAAAAACATCTAACCCCATCAAAAAATGGGGAGAAGAAATGAACAGACACTTTGACAAAGAAGAAATACGCATGGCCAAAAGACACATGAAAAAATGTTCCACATCACTAATCATCAGGGAGATGCAAATCAAAACAACGATGAGATACCACCTCACACCCCAGAGAATGGCACACATCACAAAGAATGAGAATAAACAGTGTTGGCGGGGATGTGGAGAGAAAGGAACTCTTATCCACTGCTGGTGGGAATGCTGTCTAGTTCAACCTTTATGGAAAGCGATATGGAGATTCCTCCAAAAACTGGAAATCGAGCTCCCATACGATCCAGCTATACCACTCCTAGGAATATACCCTAGGAACACAAAAATACAATACAAAAACCCCTTCCTTACACCTATATTCATTGCAGCTCTATTTACCATAGCAAGACTCTGGAAACAACCAAGATGCCCTTCAACAGACGAATGGCTAAAGAAACTGTGGTACATATACACAATGGAATATTATGCAGCTGTCAGGAGAGATGAAGTCATGAAATTTTCCTATACATGGATGTACATGGAATCTATTATGCTGAGTGAAATAAGTCAGAGAGAGAGAGAAAAACGCAGAATGGTCTCACTCATCTATGGGTTTTAAGAAAAATGAAAGACACCCTTGTAATAATAATTTTCAGACACAAAAGAGAAAAGAGCTGGAAGTTCCAGCTCACCTCAGGAAGCTCACCACAAAGAGTGATGAGTTTAGTTAGAGAAATAACTACATTTTGAACTGTCCTAATATTGAGAATGTATGAGGGAAATGTAGAGCCTGTTTAGGGTACAGGCGTGGGTTGGGTGGGGAGGAGGGAGATTTGGGACTTGGGTGATGGGAATGTCGCACTGGTGATGGGTGGTGTTCCTTTTATGACTGAAACCCAAACACAATCATGTATGTAATCAAGGTGTTTAAATAAAAAAAATTAAAAAAAAATTACCACCTTATTTAGTAATTCCACACCTCTGCAGTTATCAAAAATACAAAAGCACAAATTCAAAAATACATGTGCATGCCTATATTTATTGCACTGATGTTTTAAGAAACAAGATGTAGAAACAACCCACATCTAATTACAGAGGAGTAAATGAGGTTCCATTTAAACAAAGCTTATTTTTTTTATCTGCAACAGGATCGAAAAGGAAGTGGATCATGCTAAGTTG
Source organism: Suncus etruscus (assembly GCF_024139225.1). Lineage (NCBI taxonomy): Eukaryota > Metazoa > Chordata > Mammalia > Eulipotyphla > Soricidae > Suncus > Suncus etruscus. The sequence continues at coordinate 121,661,433 of NC_064868.1, forward strand.
AAAAGAAAAAAATAATATCACATTTTCATCACTTAAAATGGCTATAGGAAAGTGGAGAGAAACTCATATGAAAACTATCCCATGCAATTAGAAAGCAAAACTATTGCTGTGGGAGGTGTGCTGGAAGGAATGAAGGTTTGAGAGAATGGACTGTAATGGACTGTAGTAGAAAAATACTTGTTTTATGATTTTTCTGTTCTTTCTATCAGAAAAAGTCTGTTTCTATCTCTGGGTTAAGTTTTCTGTTACATCCCCAGGGAGAACTTAAGAGATGTCAATAAAATGCCATATTTATAGAGGAAATATTTACAATTCAAACAGATTATAAATGATTAATACTTTGAGATGTGCCTTGGTAAAAATTGTTCTTCTGAAAACATAACAGTGCATTATTACCCTTATCATATTTAGCATCAACATAAAATATTTATGAAAGCTTTTTGCTTGCCTTTAAATAGTGGGAAATTAACAAACTTAGTTCAACTCATTCTTATTTTTTCTTATTTGGATGCTATTAGTTTTGTATTTATTACAAAATAACAACAGCTAAATCTCTGTGTACATTTGGTATAAAGAAACTAATTATATACATGCCTCATAAATATTATACATAGAAAGATTAATAGGATCACATAGCTATTTTCTCTGTTTGGCCTCAGCAAGAACACTATATATAAAGAAAAATCAACTTTAATTGGGCTTTCATAGCATTCTTTGTTGTAGTTAAAGGTAAACAATTAAAAACTTTTTTTTCTTCGGCTAAGTTTTTCTCAATATATATCCATGGATTCTTCACACCTTTAGTAATAATACCTCAGCTTCCTTGTTTGTGATATCTAGTTGGCTCCGATCTACCATGCATTGCTCTGTATTATATCTTAGTCTCAGAATGAAAACGGGGGCTGAAAATAAGTAAGTTCTGTGAGAGCTCCTGAAAAATCAACCCAAAGAATGCATTAAAACGAGGAGTTTGGCACCCCATGAAGGTTCTCAGGGAGAAGATTCACTGGAGAAAGCAGCCATCACCTTAGAAAGACACAATTCTACTGAATAAAAACACGCAAACAAGTCAAGAGCACTGTCCATTGACTGGATGCAGGAAACACATGCTGAAAGAGAGTGCCATCTATTGAGCAAGAATAACCCCACATTTGGTTGGCCGACCGAATCTGGTGCACCAAAGGCATGTAAGACCAATTACTGGTCCTATACAACAGTAATAAAAGGGGAGCAGGTTCTGCTACTGCAGGACAGAACACTCACCAGGGTCCAGGCACCATCTATTTGGAGATAAAGATCTACCAGTATCATCCAGGCAGGAGGAGACACCACACCACTTGCTGTGGTGCACACCATCAAGTTTATGATCTTGCTGCCTAGGAACTTCTTAAAAATTGTTTTAAATTTTAGTTATTAAAGTTACTATATTATTATATTATATTTATATTATTAAAGTAGCCATTTTCCTTTCTAAAGAATTTACACTTGTCTCTGAATTGCAGGGTAAGTTATCTCAGTGGAGTTTATGTAGTATGCTGACAATCTTGGTCATGTTCCAGTCTGATGTGGTGTACCAGAAGCTGGTATGGAAGATATTGGCTTCTTCAGACATACATGGTCACAGTCAAAAACACCACCAGAAAACACCAGCATAAGTGTGGGAAGATAATGAATGTGAATGACTTACATAACGTCAATTTTATATCAAGTGACCCATGAACAATAGGTTGTTATTTTGGCTCTGTCCAAACTGTCTCACCCTTGTGCTTATGTGACTGAGCCCAAGAGAGTTTTATGTTGAAGTTCAGAATGTTTATGTTTCATACAGAATTCTGTTTTGTACTGGAACTTAGGGTTCATACTCTTATTTAGGATTTCTTTGTGTTTTGTTTTGGGAAGGAAAAAGAAGGTTCAGGACTTTGGTTATGTTGGTGATGTGTAGCTAGTAGTATATCTAAAGCACACACTCATTGATATTGGAAACATGACATCTACGATGCCGCTACAGAGTTTTTATGGTGCTTTTCAAGGTGGTGGGCAGGAGGTAGGGCGGGAGTGGGAGATGGGGGATGAAAGAGTATGGGAATACTTGTGATGGGAGTTGACACTGCTGGTGAGATTTGTGTTGAAATGTTATATACCTAAAACTCCATTATCAATAACTGTATAAATCGCAGTTCTTTAAACTAAGTAAATTTAAACATTGATATTTATAGTAGATAAAATAATAAAAGTTCTATGAAGGTGATCTCTTGTTTTGGTTTTGGGTTTAGTTTTAGTTTTTGGACCAGACTTGATGATGCTTAGGGCTTACTTCTGGCTCAAAACTAAAGAATCACTCTTGGAATTTCTCGATGTACCATATAGGGTGCCAATAATAGAAACCAAGTGCAAGTCAAACACTTCACCTACTCTTCTAACACTCCAGCTCTGAAGAGTAAGACTATAAGTTTCATAAAGGGTAGTGCTAGAGGTTCTTGGGTATTGAGATTCTGTAACTGTACACCATGCAACATTGGAGATGTGGTAAACATGTTACCTAAAATTTAAAAATAGTAATAAAATGAATTAAAACATTATATAAAATTAGATGCAATTCCTACTATGGATTTTACTTTGATAAAAGAGCATACTTTTAAATTTATTAACTATGGTATACAATACTTTTAATTCATTAATATTTCATGTTGTAATGCCACACCGAGAGCCAACATATGAGGGTCCCTCCTGCACGATCTCTACTTTCCCTCGTATTCCCCCTTCAGCATTATATCACTTACCAAACTCAGTCTAACAGGTAGGCTTTCAGAGTCTATTATACTAGTCATTGTTTATTCACCTGTTTGCTTCTTTATATTTCATGTATGAATGAGATCTCACCCAATATTTGTCTTCCTTTTGACTCAGTTTGCTCAGCATAATATTCTCAGTCCCATCTAAGATGACTTCATCTATTGTTATCACTGTGAAGTATTCCATTGTGTGTATATGCCATAGGAGCAATTATATTCTGTAAAATACAATTTTATATAATCTTAAAATTTCTTTGCGTATATTGATCTTGTATCCTCAAAAATGTACTTCTTAATTGATTCTTAACAGATATTTGTGTTTTATTATACTAATGGTTTCCCTTCATTCCTTTAAGTATGATTGCCTTTATTTTTCTTTTTAAATCCTCTAGTAAAATTAAACAAAAGTGAAAACAATGGACATCTACATCATGCCTCTTATCTTAGGAAAATTCTTTTAGTCTTTTATAATAGCTCTGGGTTTTTCAAAAGCTACATTGGAGCAGATAAAATTCTGCCCTTTTATCACGAGTATTTTGTTCTGATGAAAGGTTGTTTTTGTTAAATGGTGTTTTGTCAGCTACTGAGAAACCCTAAATTATATTGATAATATGATATACTATGTTGTATTGATGGATCTATGCATGTTGGGATATACGTTCCATGAGTGGGTTAAATTCTACTAGACTTTAGTTTTTTTTTTTGAGAGATACAGAATTTTATTTTCTAGAATTTTATTTCAGAATTTTGTGTCTCTCTATATAAGGAGTCTATAGTTATTTTTCTTTTGTTATATCTTCATTATATTTCAGTAAATTTATTTTCTATTTGTGAGGTAGCAGTCACCTAACAGTGGCTATTCCAGACTTTGCTTGGATATGACTTCTGCCTGTACTTGGGTGATTAGATGAAGTTTTATGGGTTGACCCCAGGTCTGCTGCATGCCTGATGGTTGCTGTAGTCTGCAGTATCTATCATACCCCTATTCATTTCCTTTAAACATCATTCTTATGAAGATATTCATATGAAGATATTCTTTCATTGAAACTGCTTTAGCAAAGAGCGAAACTGCCTTAGCAAAATTAAATGTTCATATATTTTGTCACTGTTCTAAAACCTTTTTAATTAATTTCCATCTTCTCAAAGTATTTTTTCAGCATTGTCCTTGGGATAACTTAATACAAGATATTCCTTTATTTCTTGCAACAAGAATTGAAAAGATGAAAGTTTATATTTATAAGAAGAAACTATGCAGAGTTGGGATCTAATATGAAAATCTTTGGAACAGATTTTATATTTATAACTAAAACAAAACAAAGAAATGCAAGCAAAAGCAAAACAAAAGAGAAAATCATAAAAACCACTTATCCAACAAGGAAGGCTCTTGCACCAGGTTTCTAAACTCAACTATCTGAATTTACAATAGATTTATACATATCTATAGCTTTTAACAAAATATTTAATATTTTATTCTTTATTATTCATGACAAGGACAATGATAATAGCAGTGAATACTATCAATTTTTGTAAATGCTGCATAATACAATACATATAAAGTCCCCATGCACAACATTATAGTAATTATACAAGCTTCAAATATCCACGCAAAGAATATGCAAATAATGTGATTCTTATAGTAAGTCCTGACTTCTGTTGTTTCTACAACTTTCCCTTCCAATCTTCTTATTCAGGTCTGAGACTTCATGACTTATGACTCAGATGTCTGGGCACTGTGCTAGGATTTCTTGTATCAGGACTTGGAAACACCATCTGTTAGAATGTGCTCAAAGAAACATTTCATTTGCTCACCCACTAACTCAATATTTATTGAGGATTTACTCTTTATAAAATATAACTTACTTTCTTGACAGGCAAGCACGGATATAAATACAAGCTAGAGTGAGACCAGCAAGTTTTTCAGGATAGATAATCCTTGTATCAATTATTAAACTATGTGATTTTGGTTCAAAGGCAGAAAAAGAATGCTATAAAAATGGCCTCACTGTGTTCCAATAAAACTCTATATAAGCAGAAAATAAGAGGTGGATAAGTTCGATGTTTCTAAACCTTTCCCAGCCACGGCCACTTTCTGACCTTTCCTTCTTGTGGACCAGCTTCCCTACATATAAATTCCCCTAATCTCATGCTGTGGTTCTCCCATTTACAGTTTTACCTATATCTTACCAGAATTTCCTGGAGGCCCACAGGAAGCTAAGTACCCCTCACTTGTGAAATGCAAGCATAAATCTCTCTGCATTTGCTTTCCTACACTACTCTATTTACATAATCAGAAATAAAGGGACTAATGTGGAACTAAGCTAAAGCTTTTGATTTCATAATGAAAGCAGGTATACATCTACTTCAGGTTTCAGTATTCATTTCTAAATTAGAATCGTCTGTGAAGAGCAGTTTCTTCAGAGTTCTAAATTCTGCATAGCAGCAGTGTATATAAAAATAAATGTTGTTACAGGAATTAGGGAATTCTTTGTGATAAACTATAAGAGGCTTCTCACAGAAGATACTTAGACCTATTTTATCTTATTATCAAATGGGTTTCAAACTTTTCCTATTATCATCAAATTTTGGGAGGCTTTGCAATTTTGCTTCTGGAACCCAACATTATCATGTCTTCTCTTCACTCCCTCAAATTGGCTTCTGACATTTTGTTCTAGTGTGGGCCAGAATGGACAAAACACAGTTTATATCTAGGGTTAGTTCCAAAAGTAAATAGTTCAAATTTGCTTTGATTTTTTTTTTACTGATTAAAAAACATAAATTTGAGCAAAGTCAGGAATAAATGTACTATTTAGCATTTTTGAGACATTTCTGAAACACTAAAATGTACTATTTGCCCAGATCTGATGGAGGAGATAGGAAAATTCGGGAAAAGGTCATTTTAATCAGAAAACTGCTGTAGTAATTGTAGGACAATTTTCTTAACAACTCCTTTTTTTTTTAGATCATCTACTTTTAAAGGGACATGTTTTATAACCCGGCAGCTATTTTGAACATTCAGAAGTTTGGAAGCACTCGAAGTCATTTTTAGATAAAGTGAGAGAGTTCATCTTTAAGGACATAATTCTTTGTTTACCTGATTTTCTAATTTTTGTTAAAGGTTTAATTATGCTGGGAATATAATAAGATTTCTTTTCTTTTGCTTTATTCGGGTATCACCTTTGAAATAACTTATTGTATGGCTTCATGTGTCATGTGAGAGGTATGGTGTGGTTTTCTGTAGTAGCTTGACCTTTTCAGTACTATGTTTATTGCAAAGATCCCAGTTCCTGACAGTGTTTTTGTAAAATGAGTTTGTGGAAAGGGTGCCACCTTCAGGTATTGGTAGGGAATAAATATTGAAGTCTTTATATAATAAGGGGAATTTATATCAGGAGCAAACTTTTAATATGTAAAATGATTTTTTTAAACAAGTCTGCTATCCTTGATTACCCATACTCCAGACTTTGAATTCAAGTTTTTTTTATTAATAAGGTAAGACTAATATTAAATGTATAATTGTATGCATGATTTTGACTTAATGAAAATTGACATGATCATTGGTAAATGAGCCCACACCTGCATTAGCCTGAATAATTAAGTAGTGAATTTTCTATTCTCTGTTCAATAACCACAAATTAAAAGAGTAAAAAAAAATGAAAAAGTAATTTCAAAGGTTTTCATATTGGAAATATTTCAAACATATTTTATATGTTCTTTAAGATTTTAATCCTTAAGTAAATCCCATTTAAAAATCTTCTTTGCGATAAATAATCAGCAGAGAGAATAGTAGCAGTCACATATAATTAGTTTGATTAAATGATATTGCTAAAAGAGTACCGAAGATACAATTTAGAAAAGTAATTAGAAAAACATTGAGGAAACGGTCTCTCTAAAGATGCACTTTTATTACTAGATGGTGGATTGTTAGAAAAATACGGATTTAGAAGGCAGATTAGTGTCTTGACAGCATCAGAAGCGGAAGGAACACAAAATGTGTGTGATGAGTTAACTAGACAGCCTCAGAATATGCTGAGTCATATGCAATAACAAAGAGTAGAAATAATTTTAATTTCACTACAGTCTTTCTATAAATTTTGGTGACAATTAAAACTGGGGCCAGAGAGACAGCACGGCAATTGAGGCATTTGCTTTGCATGCGGCAGACCTGAACTTAAATCCCATATATTTTCCACTAACCCCTGAGATTGACAATAGCAATCCCTATGTGCAGAGCTAGGAGTGAGCCATGAGCATCACCAGAGGTGAAGCAACCCATAAAATGATGGCGATGATGATGATGATAATATGTTGATGGTGATGATTATGACAAAAATGTAATCAATCTCAAGGAACCAGTTTTCTATTGAAAAATCAGAAATAAAAGAGAATAATCCCCGTTCACAGATACAAATTGCATCCATCTGTGGTTAATTGGTCTGTTACTGTGGGGTTGATTAGAAGCCACTTGGTGGTGTTCACAGCACATAACTCAATCAAGTTCACTTCTAGAATGAGCGATTATGAGAAAAGATTACAACAGGAAGCATGGCAAATAAACGATTAATCGAGTTAGGCAATGAGTAAATTTAAGGTTGAACCATATTGGCACGATTCATGTAACTCTCCTATGTTTTCTGAAAAATGGCCAATTAAAAACAAAGAAAATATTTTCAACTTACAGATTTTTCTTATGTGTTGTAATTATATTGAATTTAAAAATTAGTGTTTTTAAATTGTCGTTAAATTTGCAATAAAATTTAAGACTTTCTAGTTGAATATTTGAAGAATAAGAAAAGGAATAGTGCTTTCTATTTAGATAAGATAAAATTAATGAAAAATAGTAACACCATAAACCTATACAATTAGAAAAATAAGATAAAAAGAGAACATATAATATGATCTTATTTTATATTTATGATATGATTTTATTAGTACACAGAGTTTAATATAAACAGGAAGATATAATGCACAGAGTATTTAAATATATTTTATAGACATGCTTATAACCATGACTACTAGAAATAAATATCATTAATTTAATGAATTATATTCTGTTGAATGGTTATTTCTCCAGAGAAGTAGACACTATTATAAAATTTTCTAAAATAAGCTATTTCAATGAATTTACTGCAGCTATGAAATTGTTTTATGTTTATGTGTCCTGTACAATAATGTCCAGCCCAAATGGTTTTAAGCTCCTGAAAAGTGTTGATAGAGACTAAAAATCTGAATGTTTAAAATTTGATTATTGTAGAATGGCCATATTAAATGAGTGTGTTTTGAATTAGTGCAAAAGATGAAAATAGAAAAACTCTTATTTGGTTTATTTAATTTTAATTTGAAAACTGTAGCAAAGTATGAAGTGTAAATAAGAGAAGAGCCAAATTCAGATTCAAATTTATGTGTGGACTAGGATATTTATATTATAATGTTGTATATAAAGCACAAGAGAACTCAATACATATAGGTTCAATAAAAAGGTGGAATGTTTCTGTGTGTGGTATGATCCTTAATTTTAATCTCTTCACACAATGCTCACATTTTGTAAAAATGTACTACTTGTGGATTTAGTTGTATAATTCTAAAATGAGACAAATAGCATTTTATTTTTTATATTGGCTTTGAAAACTTGACTAGCAGTACTTCATGTTTACTCCTGGCTCTGATCAGGAATAAATCCTGATTGTGCTTGGGAGGTCATATATTTTCATGATTGAACTGGAATCATTTGCTTGCAAAACAAACACCTTAACCTCTTTACTATCTCTCCAGCTCAATAGTGTTTTAAATTCAAGTCTCAGGCAATGAGACTTAATATTTGATGAACTTGAGATACTTGCATATATCAATATTACATATTTTAGATCAAAATATTTCTCTTTTAGGGAAAAGAACTAGGCTTTGTATGATTCAAAAAAATCATTTAACTACTTCTAATTAATTAATTTATGTTAAAATAAACCGGACATTAATTAAAGTTAATGGGCATTTTGACATCTCCAAAGATAGTATAATTAAATTTTAATTTTTAATCAAACAATCTTGTAATCTAGCATTTGATTATAAATACAATGGTTTAGGACAGGAACCATTGTTATATTTAAATATAATTATACTAATTATAATTATTAAGATACTAGAATATAAAATAAGATAATTCTGGCACATGTTATAGAAAATAGTTTTAAACAGTATTGGCACAAATTAGTAACTAACCAGATAACATACATATTCTATGCACATATACCACAAATGATTACATTTTCATCTTTCCTACTACAGTCTAAAATGTTTGTATTGATCTTCATTCCCCTCTGAGCATTATTAGTATGATCTATGAAGATCAATATTCTTTTATTGCATACTACATAAAAAGAAAAAATACTTTAGCATTCAAACCTGTAGGTTTTTGAATTGTTGTTTGGTTGGATTTTGGTTTGGGGGTTATGCCTAGCAGTGTTCAGGGTTTAGTCCTTAGCTTTGCAATCACTGATCACTCCTAGAAGTGCTTGAAAACATTATAGGTATGGGGTTGAAAGTCAGCTGGGTTGAACACAAGACAAAAGCCCTACAAACTGCATCATCTCTTCTCCCTGGCCTTTTGGGTTACTAGGGTTTACTCATGGTGGTGTGCTGCAGAATCATTCCTGGCAATACTACAGGGAGTCCATGAAATGTCAGGGACTAAATCAGTATTGAATCCAAGGAAAGTAAACTCCTTAACCTTTATGCCATGTCTTTAGCCTTCATTTCGTGGTCCTTTTGATATATATCATGCTCAGTGGTCTGAGATGACTCTTATTGTAGTTTTAATTCACATTTTAACAAATAATAAAGAAAATAGATGCATTTTCATATGCCTACCTATCTTTATATGTCTTCCTTAGGGAAGAGTCTATTCATCTAGTATCCCTACTTTTTTTGACAGAGTTGTTGAAAAATTTTGTTCAGTTTTGTGTGTGCATTAAACTTTACTTTATGGATACAACTACTGTATCCAATTCATTAGGGTTTAATTTTATTTGAGCTCTAGTTTTTTTCCACCATGAAAATATTTTTAATTGGAGACGTAGAAGCCACGCCCAGGGACACACATTTTACCTAAACATGACCAAGCAGCATGAGGCGGCAGTGCAAACAGATCTGTGGAAAGCAATGAACTTACGCTTGCCCACTAAGGTAAAAGCCAAACATAAGGGCATGGCCTCCCAAGCAGGCAGGCAGACTTACACAGCCACAAGATGATCTCTCACCTACATCAACTCCCCTGAGACCTCCTTGGCATTGGGGAAGACTGAGAAAGACATAGAGAAGAAGCACTTTGTGACAAAAGGAGCAATAGAGCTCAAAGCCCCACCACACCTGTTCGGTGAAGACTATAAACCCACAGATTCAATCTATACTAGTCCTCTATACAACCTCTCTGAAATGGAAGTTCAGAGTGGAAATGCTCAGGATGTTGAAAGAGCTCAAAGAAACAGTGGAACGGACTACCAATAAAATACAGGAGAACACGAGAGTATACATGAGAAAAGAAATACAAATGAACAGAAATATAAACAGAAAAACTTGGCAAGCAAAATTAAAAATTCATTGGAAGTCTTCACCAGCAAAGTAACAGCTGCTGAAGACAGAATAAATAAGCTCAAGCATAAAGTGCAGAAAACCTTCAGACAACAACAAAAGATGAATAAAAAGCCTCAAAATAAATGAAAAGTCAATATAAATTTGGGATAAACTCAACCGAAACAATAAAAGAATAAAGCTGTTCAAGAGAACCAGATTTAAAAAAAAAAACCTTTGAAGCAGCAACAAAAATATGATTGCTGAGAAGATTTCAGAGCTGAAATGTGCTTGCCCCGTAAACCTGGATGACTGAACTAAAAGAGACCCAAAGAAAAACATTCCAAATGCAAATCTTAGTCTCGGTGAACAAAACCATATAGAGATAGAATACTGAAAGCAGCAAAATTAAAAAGGATATTGTTTACAAAGGGAGTATCCTTAAAATTTACAGGTTTTTTTTACAAGCAACCCTGCAGGCCTGAAGAGAGTGGTGAGACAGTAAAAAAAATAATCAACAAAGTGTATGCCTCACTGAAAATGCTTCACCCAGCCAGACTCTCATTCAGGTTTGAAGGAAGGATATACAGCATCACAGATAAACATCAGCTCAGAAAGTTTACATCCTCAAATCCAACTTTTAAAGAAGTACTGGAGGGGGTATTTAAATCAAGACAAGCTCTAAACTTTATTTCTTTGGTCCATGTGTCTATTGTTATGCCAGCACCATAATATTTTGATTGCTGTCACTTTGCAGTAGACAGGTGACAAATTAACTTTGAAGCCAGTATCTATGTTATCTCCAAACATGTTCTTTGTTTTCAAGATGACTATTTATTTAGGGTTTTTGTGATTTCATATGGAAAACAGAAACAACTTAAAATTTTTTTTATTTATTTTATGATATATAAATATTTGGAAATAGAAATACTTATGGAAATCTTAGTGTTGCCTAGACTAAGAAAATGCTTATCTGAAATATAAAGCATTAATTTATATTTGATTACAAGGCAATAACATAGTTATACAATTGATGATTTGATATATTAAATAATGCTTAAAAAGAGAGCAATTTTCCCATAATGAAACAGAATTTTATATAGATTCACTAGAACAGTTTGATCTTGAAGTAAAAAAAAATCTAATTTAATACCGCACATTTGAGGCAAAAATACTTATTGCAGGGGCCGGCGAGGTGGCGCTAGAGGTAAGGTGTCTGCCTTACAAGCGCTAGCCAAGGAAAGGACCAAGGTTCGATCCCCCGGTGTCCCATATGGTCCCCCCAAGCCAGGGGCAATTTCTGAGCGCGTAGTCAGGAGTAACCCCTGAGCATCTAACGGGTGTGGCCCGAAAAACCAAAAAAAAAAAAATACTTATTGCTATCAATATTTTCATTCTCCAAATCCATTAACAGGGACCATATGTTTGTTTATACAAAGACTTGTATAACAAATATTTATAGTAGTTATATTTGTAATAATCCTAATTTGAAAATTCAAGTAACTGGTTAAAGAATAAATAGACTGTGGCAAAATGTAATTAAAATTAATAATTGATAAGTATAAACACACTTATAAATTACAATAAAATTAAGTAAAAGCAGCCAGAACAGAAAGTACATTTTGTAATATCCCATTAATAAAAAGAGAATACAAATTAATCTGTGCTGACAAAATTCTGGCTAGCTGTTATTGTGTGAGTGAGGAAAATTATAGAAGCAGGATGGCGACAAAAGAATTTAGGTGAATGAAGAAGGTGATATTCAAACTATTTTAAATGAAATTATTACCTATTATTACTATTTATTGCCTATTAATTATACTCCAAAATAGCTAGTAAGAAAACAACATGTGTTTTTACAGTATGTTTTCATGTTAACAAAATAGTATGTTTCATCATTGTAACTTATTCATGAAACTTATTTATATATTACAAACATTTTATATCTGTTGGGTGATTTAATAGACACTGTGAAAATTCCTAAATTCCTCTAGAAAGTCAAAAACCCATAATTTATGTAATTTAACATTACTGACTGGCTACTTTCCTAAGTAAATCTTTTAAGTCATCATTGCCTGGTCTTGTGTCGGCAACATTTACTTTCCTTTGTATCTAGGGATGTGAGCAAATTTTGATGCACATATATCTCTTTAGCAAAAAGCACCTGCATTTATAAACATATAGTTTTCTCTTCTTTTTGTTCTTTAAACTTTGAAATTTCATAAAGCCAGTTGATTAAGTTATCATGAAATTTTCATTTTGTGACAAAAGTCTAAATTATATAAATATGTCTTCTTGTTACTGCAAGTAATATTACCAGACTCATCTATTTTAGCACGAGAAAAATTTTGAAACACAAAATGTGAGATGAATTAGTTTGGTTTTTCTGTAGTCAATGATAAAATATTTCTAGCTTTTTCACAGATGAAGGTTCTCACTTTCCTATGAGTTTCCATAAGTGTTAGATTTTTTACCACTTGGTAATATGATAATGTGATATAAATATGTGTGTTCCTTTGAAAAATAAATGAAAAATATTTGGATATGCATTCAAGGGAAATATATTTAAGAAAAGTTTGAGGATCCATTCTAGATATGTTATTTTATGGCAAGGCATGCAAATAGCCTTTCATATTTTAAATAACAAAAATATTGATATTTAATTCACTTTGCCTTAAATTGCATTGACATGTAATGTGTTTAGTGTTTTACAATATTTTAGCATATTCAGAATTCTGCTAAAATCACATTTTGAGTCCAGCATACTTGAATATTTTCTAAAGCCCTCAGTAAGATATTCTTAAAAGCAATCATTTTTTCATTCATCACTTCCCTGCAGCCACTGTAAGACACCAGTCTAATTTTCCTATATATTTTATATTTCTTTGTGGATTGATGTAAATGTAATTTTATAGTAAATTATCTCTTAAACCTTTTTTACTTAGTTTGCACTTATAAAATTTCCAAGTTCCACTAATGTTGGATCCTATATTAGTATTTAATTCATTAGTATTAATATTTAGTTCATTTAATTTTAAAACATGGATCAGTACTTCATTAATTATCATTGCCAAATAATAAGTCACTTTTTAACTTTCTCATTTTATCCAAGTTACTTAATAAAAACTAAATATAGTATAATATTTGTATTGTTTATTTGTTATATTGTCTCTTACTAATAATGCTGTCATGAGCATTTGACTATATATCTGATAATGTAGTACTGGATCATACAAAACTCTGTGTGTATAAATACATATATTTTCCAAATATAACATACCATGCCAAAGCCATGGTATCATTCACAATTGTTTCCAAAATATATGACTGTTCTAGTAGTTTTACATCCTTGAAAATGCATTTGTTTGTCCTCTAACTCTCCATTTGGGTGTACAATAACATTTTATTGTGGTTTTTATTTATATACAATCACGGTGTTTTTGTAAATCAATTTCCTGTATTCATTGATCCCTCCCCCTTTTTCTTATTTTCGGGACACACCTGTTTGTGCACAGGGCTTATTCCATGCTCTTTGTTCAGAGATCACTGTTTGGCAGTGATGTGGGGACCATATGTGGTGCCAGAGATTAAACTGGGGTCATCCAAGTAAAGGCAAATACCTTATCACCGTACAAGTTCTATGATCCTAGGCTATGTATATAATCTTCAGAGAAATTTTGTTAACTTTTAAGTTTTAATGAGATTATTTTGTTTGATAACTGGCATATAAGATGTTATTGTAAAGTCTAGATACTGGAGTCTTTATGTATATAAATTTAAAAATATTTTCCCATTTTGTGGAATGTATTTTCACTTTACAGTACTTTTTATAAATTATATGTCTTTCTATTGATCTCCTTTACTTTTATGTTGCGTTTAGTATTGCTGTGTATATAAAATTCATTTATTAATAAAAATTTGTGAAGTAATGCACTTGTGTTTTTCTAAGAGTCCTGAACTTCTTGCCCTTATTTTAAAGATATCGGTACATTTTCAGTTAATTTCTTATGGTTTACTTTATTTTTTATGGTTTACTTTTTCCTGGAGGATATCCAGTTTTCTCAGCATCATTTGGAGTAAACAATTCATTTCTTCCATTTAATGTTTTAGTACTTTTGTCAAAATAAATTGTCCAAAATGTATACATTTATTGACTCTAAATTTTGTTCAATTGGTTATACTTTTCTTTGTCCATTACTGTACTTTTTGTATTAATGCAGTTTTGTAATGAAAAATATCAAAAATATTAAATGTGACATTTATTTTAGAGGCTGGAGTAGTGGTCCAGTGGATAGTGTGATTTCCTTACCCATAATCAACCTAATTATGACCCCCACTACCACATATGCATGGTCCTCTGAGCTACATTAGGTATTATTCCTGAGCACCTCTGTGTAATGTCCCAAAGGAAAACAAAAGAGCATTATTTTCAAAAAAAATTTAAATAATTTGATGATGAAAACACTCCTAGCAGTGGACTAATTCTAGTTGGCCCAAGGGGCGATGTATTACACTGGATCATATTAAGGACATTATATATTCAAGTCATGTGAATATATGCCTTCATCTTGAGGCACATTTATGATTCTGCAGATGAAGATTGTTAAATATTTAATATGCACACTACATTTATATATTATAAAATGTTTCTCATCATTTTATTCTCGTAAGACATTTTTAATGTGATCAATTTATGTTTTTATTTATTATTCCTTGTCTCATTTAAGAATTCACACATCTGGATAAATGATAATTTATATGCCACATATTTTTTATATCTTTTTGCATTTGGGAAGTAATAAAATATGTGCAATTCTCCACTAATACCAAAACAATATATTGTCCTTTCTTGCCAATCCAATTATTATGGAACATAAAAATAAATCTTTGATCTAGATTCCCAAAGATCCTATAGACAGAGAGAAATTAGGAAAGTCCTTATATTTTTCATTTTTAGTTTACATAAACATACAATAGTCACTGCTTGTCTTAGTTTATTTTGTTGCTAACCACTGCAGCTCTACATATTAGTTGAAATAAAGAAAAATTATCCAATATTAGTTTCTGAGAGAGTATTGATTTAATCAAGTCATATGCCTATAGTGTTTCTATATTCAGCTTCTTTAATCCCTCATTTGGGGGACCTGGAGTTTTCAAAGAAGTGAATCAAACACTCTTGAAATTAAAATAAGATAATAAAAGTCCAAGAATAGCTAAAACAATCTGTGGGGGAAAATGGGAGGCATCATTTTACCCAATCTTAACTTGTACTATAAAGCAGTAGTCATTAAAACAGTATGGTACTGGAATAAAGACAGATGCATATCAATGGAATATACTTGAATATGCTCAGACAGATCAATAGCTGTACAATAAATTAACATTTTATAAAGGAGCAAGAGATAAAAAGTGGATCAAAGAAAACTCCTTCAACAAGTGGTACTGGGAGAACTGGTCAGCTACATGCAAAAATAATGAACACAGGCCTCTATTTAATGCCTTCCAAAAAAGTAAAATCAAAATGGATAAAAGACCTTTATATAAGACCTGAAACCATAAGATACATATCACTACATAAAAAGTAGCTTGAGGCATCTTCAAGGAAGACACTCACTGGCCAAGAATTTATACTCAAAGTTAAACAAATGGGACTACCTTGAAGTGAAAAGACTTTTACACCTCACAGGAAATGGTGACGAGGATAAATAAAAACTACTCACAGAATGGTAAAACATAGTCACCCTATATCCATCTGATAAAGGGTTGATATCTAAGATTTATAAAGCACTGGTAGAACTAAGCAAGAAAAAAATCTTACGTATACAAAAATGGAGAGAGATATTAACTGACATTTTCTCAAAGAAGAAATAAGTATGCCATAAGGCACATGATAAAATGCTCACATCACTAAGCACCAAAAAAGATGCAAATAAAAAAACACCCCCAAAACAATGAATTATCAGTGTACAATACAGAGACTCGCACACAACACAAAGAGTAAGAACAACCAGTGATGGTGCGGATGAAGGGAGAAAGAGATTGTCTTTCACTGCTGGCGGGGATGCTGACTTGTCCAGCCTTTCTGGAAAACAATATGGATATTCCTCAAATAAACTGGAATTTGAGCTCCCATATGTCCTAACAATATAACTCCTAGCAATATGCGTTAGAACAACAACAACAACAACAACAAAAACACAATACAATAATGTCCTTTATACCCCTTTGTTCTTTAGCCCAAGATCAGGCCAAAGAAAGTTTGGTACCTACTACTTTCAGCACGTTGAAATCCACAGCAGATTCAATATTGTAAATATTGGTTGAAATGGTTATTTTAAATTCTATTTCTTTACTTGGATTTTTATCTGGTGTATCCCCCGCCTGGCCAAACTGTCCACTTCCAAGTGGTGGATGAATTTGGGAACCGGTTTGAGGTGAACAACTGCTCCATCTGCTACCACTGGGTCACCTCCAAGCCCCAGTTGCCCACAGTTTTCTCTGCTGAGTACAGAGGTTGCCACGTGCTGAAGAAGGATGGACGCTGGCTCCTGAAGGTGTTCATGGAGGCGCTGCTGGCTGATGGTCGTGTGGCAGGGACACGAGACGTCACACTGATCTGCCCAAACCTGAATTCAGCTGGGTCCTGAGTCTGCATATGACATGACCCCCCACTTTCTCTGGCCTGGCCAGTCCACTGCTGGGCTCCCCAGTCCTCCCATCCCAGATCCCCGCTTCAGCCACCCAACCCCGGCCTCACTGTCCACTGAACCTGGCCCCACCCACATCACCCCCACTGTACCTCAGGGGACACCTAGGATGTCTGGGAAGTTGACAAGCCAGTCTATATAGGAACCCATCAGACCCAGTTTGATGTTAGATGTCATATTTCCACTGTGACCTAGAGAAAATATGAACCTTAGTTTTTGTGGTTATAAAATGAAGAGAAAACTATCTTGTGACTTTAGGTCAGAAAACGATATTTGAAACATATCATATATTCATCATACATTCAATAAATGGCAGCTCTTATTTCTTGTATTATATATACAGTACCTTACTTAGTCCACCAATCTCCATTTGTTACTTCTAATCTATTTCAATATTTCCCTGTATGCAATGCGGATATTCTCAGTGATGTAAATCATTTTTGTCTTCTTATTTTCTATACTATACATATTTCTTCTCCTAACTTATTTTATTTTTCACATCACTCTTTAGTTCCATTCATGTTGCTGTGAACTGAATGAATCTATAGTTTTTATAGCTGCTTTGTATTATATTGTGTATAAATCTTTACTACATTGTCCTTAGATGTTTGGGTTATTTCTATATGCTGGATATTATACTGTATGCTGCATGAGCATATGTTTGCACATACTTTTTTCAATGAATATCTTTGTGGTTTTTTTTTTTTAAGGGAAGTAGATGTCAAGAAGTGGAATCACAGAAGGAAGCTCTATTCTAACTACTGAAAAATAAATGTACAGGATCCAGAATGATAGGAGAGTGAGTAGAGTGCATTACCAATCTAGGTTGGATCTCTGGCATGAATTATGGTCCCTAAAACCTAGCCAGGAGTAATACCCAAATTTAAAGTCAGGAAGTTAATAAGCCCTGAGAAATGCCAGGCATGGCACAAACCAAACCAAAACAAAAATAACAAATATTAAATAAAAATCTAGATACTATTTTCAATGAAGACTGAGTCATGAGTTATTGCCAACAGTGAATGAGAGTTCCGTTTTGACTCATCCTTGCCAACACCAGTTAATTGCAGTCTTTTGGTTTACTGTATTTTTTATACCATAGATGCACTTTTTTTTCTTCAAAATATGGGGAAAATGTCTGTGCATCTTATGGAGCAAATGCCTCCTGAAGCTCAAGCCTGAGTATTTATTTTTTTTTAATTTTCTGAGGTAAAAAAAGTTAGGTAAATGTGTTTAGTCCACTGTGGAAGGGCATATTGTAAATATATTCGGCCAGCCAGTGTCTCCAGATGATGTCTCTTGTTGCACCATTTTCTTTAGAATATAATTTTCTTGTTTTCCTCAACTAAAACCTATGTGTGTCTTATGATCAGGTGTGTCTTATAGAACAAAAATTACAATACGCCGTTTTTACTAGTGTGAGATATTTCATTTTCCAAAAGAGACGAAAGGTTTCCATGTCTGTTGGCCATCAATTTTCTCTCTTAGTGGACTTCTCTGTTTATCTTTTCATTTTTGATAGTTATTAGTTTTTTGTTGAGAATTGTAAGGACTTATATATTTTATCTGATAAACTCTGTGAAAATAATCACATTAATTAGGGTATCTTTTTATTTTAGCCCCACATTACTTTATTATGCAAAACCTTTTTGATTTGGTTTAGTTGCATTTTTACACTTTACTTTTGTTGTCTTTACCTCTCGAGTCAACACATTAAATATGTTTTGGGGTTCTTATCCCTAGTAGATAAGAGCTTGTTTCTATACATAAGGTTTCCCCTATTTTTAGTATGCCTATGCAAAAGGAAATGGTACCGTATTATATTGCTGGTGCATTTGGAGGTAGGAATGTCAGGATATACAATCTTTGTGTCCTGTTCCTGTTTTTGACGAAAGTTTTTATCTCAAGCAGGACTTTTTCTTCTAGAATTTTGTGCCAAGCAGAACCAAAACAAGTGAAATAAAAATATATATGTATAACAGTAAAACAATAAGATAAAAATTAATAAATATAAAAGGATGAAGGAGGCTACTTTTACCTTTGGGAATAAACACATTAAGAAAGAAGTATAACTATTATGGTATTAAACATACAAAAATATAGATATCTTCATTAAGTCTTTTGAGATATTCTCAGGGGGCATGAGATCCAAGGCACATTTTCATCCCACAGTGTGGTCTTATTTAGTTTAAGAAATAGTTTGCAGCAGTAAAGGATCAGGTAGTGTCCTTGGGCTGAGGATCCTCCTGAGCTGAATCCGGTAGCATGCAATAGTCCATATTTGGGGGTGTGTATGAGAAGAAGGACCACATAGAATGAGTTATGGGGAATGGTGGTTGCAGCTTTCTGCCATGGCCTGTGGTGACTGA
Source organism: Suncus etruscus (assembly GCF_024139225.1). Taxonomy (NCBI): domain Eukaryota; kingdom Metazoa; phylum Chordata; class Mammalia; order Eulipotyphla; family Soricidae; genus Suncus; species Suncus etruscus. The sequence goes on from NC_064868.1 coordinate 121,680,861, forward strand.
GAGTGTGTCTTTTCAATTTGGGAGCTGGATGGTGACTTGTTTGGGGCAAGAGGTTGGTCTTGGTACCTAATGAGTTAAGAATTAAGGCAAAGAGGGTTAAAAAGGGGGAATAATAGATCAATCAGGATTGGAGGGCAAGAGAATAGGAGGTCTGAAAGAGGGAGCAGAGATAATATTTACGAGGAGTTATATACAATATAGTCATGGATTGTTTGCAGTAGAGGTTGGGCATACAAAGAGAAGTCCATTATATACAAACTCATGCCCACTTATAGACAGACGTTCGAAAGCAATTCATAAGTTGTTGCTGGAGGCCTGACCCTCACAGGATGGGTCTGAGTACTTAAGAAATAACTGAATTAAGAAAAGATAAATAGGGGCCGGGCGGTGGCGCTAATGTTAAGGTGCCTGCCTTGCCTGCGCTAGCCTCGGACGGACCGCGGTTCGATCCCCCGGCGTCCCATATGGTCGCCCAAGCCAGGAGCGACTTCTGAGCGCATAGCCAGGAGTAACCCCTGAGCATCACCGGGTGTGGCCCAAAAACCAAAAAAAAAAAAAAAAAAAGAAAAGATAAATAGCTCAGATATAGATATGGAGAGAATGGAAATGAAAAATGATAAAAGGGAAAAATAAAGAAAAATAAATAATAGAAGAAAAAATGGGCTGGCAACTCAGGGTGGGAAAATTTTCCAATTTCTAAACACTTCATTAATGACAGGGGTGAATTTTGCTAAATGGAGCTGTCAGTGTTAGATTTTAGAGTAAGCTCAATTTTCATGTTTAGAGTACTAATGAACACTATACTAGGTGTCTACCCTATGTAGTGGTTATCCGCCACGTCTTGTGCATCAAGGTTCCTTTCCTAAAAAGAATCTGTCAGCATGGGCTTTTTTTTTGGGGGGGGGGACATCCGACGGTGCTCAGGGGTTACTCCTGGCTGTCTGCTCAGAAATAGCTCCTGGCAGGCACGGGGGACCATATGGGACACCGGGATTCGAACCAACCACCTTTGGTCCTGGATGGATCGGCTGCTTGCAAGGCAAACGCCACTGTGCTATCTCTCCGGGCCCCCAGCATGGGCTTTATAATATAATAGTATCATATGTTGAACTGAAGAAGAGGGAAGAAGATAAGGAAAGAAGAAAAAAAGAAAAAAGAAAGAATGAAAAAGAAAAAGAAAAAGAAAAAAAGGGAGAAGGAATAATAGTAATTTGCATAGATGTACTCAGTGAGTGGAACCTGTAATTTAAGTGTGTGGTACACAATTGTCTGTTCCAGTGGTCTCAATGGTCATTTGCTTTAGGTCCTAATGAAGACATAATCAAAGGGAAATGGGTAAATTGGTGCATTTTATCAAGACATTGTAATAATGGGCACTGTATATAGTGTCTAGTGTGATTGAGGAACGGGTTGCAAAAGTAGGGTATCCACCTTCTATCCCCAAGAAACACTGTAAACAAAGAAACTGAAGAATTATTTTATGCCTAATAAAATTAAGATGCTAGAACATAATGGTGGTAAGCATTGCAGTGGAAGTCCCTGGCTTTCAGACATATTCTGCACCTGGGTCTGTGGATAAATACACTAGAACATTATAGGCCTCTGTAGTGAGAGGTTAAATGAACACCTGTTTGCTCTAAACCACTGTTTCCATTGTTGCCAGTTTCTTTATGGTATAAAAGCAATCCTAAAGTATTAGATGGTTTAGATTTTCTTTGTAGTTAGAACAATTCCCAGTGTACTTTGTTTAAAAGAAAACAAGAGTTAGTGTCTTTTTTTAATATGAATATTTTGTTCATTTACTTAAAATATTAATAAATGCATTAATTTATCAAATTTGAGTAGGTAAATGATAAAGAATAAAAATAACAAAATATTTTATCATGTTTTAGAAAAGGTTTTGGTTTCCAAATTTATGTATTCTCTACATTTTTTAAATTTTTTTCTCTTTATTTGAATATCTTGATTACATAAATGATTGTGATAAGGTTTCAGTCATATAAAGAACACCCCTCTTCACCAGTGCAACATTCCCGCCACCAATGTCCCAAATCTCCCTCCATTCCACCCCACCCCCACCTGTACTCCAGACAGGCTTTCCAGTTCCCTCATTCATTCACTTGATTATGGTAGTTCTCAGTGTAGTTATTTCTATAACTGTGCTCACCACTCTTTGTGGTGAGCTTCAAGGACTGAGCTGGTGTTCCAGCCCTCCTCTCATTGTCTCTGAGGATTGTTACCAAAAAAAAAAACACATCTAATCCCATCAAAAAATGCGGAGAAGAAATGAACAGACACTTTGATAAAAAAGAAATACAAATGGCCAAAAGACACATGAAAAAATGCTCCTCGTCACTAATCATCAGAGAGATGCAAATCAAAACAATGATGAAATACCACCTCACACCACAGAGATTGGCGCACATAACAAAGAATGAGAACAATCAGTGCTGGCGGGGATGTGGAGAGAAAGGAACTCTTATCCACTGCTGGTGGGAATGCCGTCTAGTACAGCCTCTATGGAAAGCGATATGGAGGTTCCTTCAAAATCTGGAAATTGAGCTCCCATTCGACCCCGCTATTCCACTTCTAGGGATATACCCTAGGAACACAAGAATACAATACAAAAACCCCTTCCTCACACCTATATTTATTGCAGCACTATTCACAATAGACAGGCTCTGGAAACAACCAAGATGCCCTTCAACAGACGAATGGCTAAAGAAACTGTGGTACATATACACAATGGAATATTATGCAGCCGTCAGGAGAGATGAAGTCATGAAATTTTCCTATACACGGATGTACATGGAATCTATCGTGCTGAGTGAAATAAGTCGGAAGGAGAGAGAGAGACGCAGAATAGTCTCACTCATCTATGGGTTTTAAGAGTTAGTGTCTTTTTGTTTTGTCTTATTTCATTACCTTGTCTTTTACATGACCTCACAACCTCTTTATACCATTCCTTTCTGATTAGGAGAAACATTCAGCTATAATATTTGTTATTTCATGGTGCAGTATACAGGTGATATATGTGTGTATTTTGAAAAGTGATTTGTAAGAAAGTGTAAAATGAAAATGTAAATATTGCCTGCAATCGAATTCTTAGGAATTTATAAAGATAAAGGTCTGGATGAGAAAGTACTAAAAAGGAAATTCACAATATAAAAGTAGTTGATTGGAAACATACTGTGTTATTTTTCTCTAAAGCTTAACTCTATAATTTAAGGCACAATGCTGGAAGATCCCTTGTTTGTGAAATTCTGGTATGTTTGTGTCCCAAAAAAGGTACACTTAATACTTGAGTGAATGAAAAATGCAAAGTGTATAATTCTGTGCCAATAGTTGGTGCCTCAATATGAAATGTTACTCAGTAATCTAAGTTAGTAAACTCTCAATATTCCTTGAAATTAAGATTTTGGCAATGTTAATGTCAATAACAAAATGAAAGAAAACTAAACAATTCAAAAATCCTAGAATATAATTAAATTTTAAGTAGTAAGACCTGGCACTAAATTCTTTTAAAAAACAAACTAATTCTAGCTTTGGCAAAAAATTGGCTTTGCTACAATTCACTTAGTATCTGAGACTCAAAGCCCATATAGACATACATATGTCTTCCACTTAATATGTCTTCCAATTAATTAATCTTAAATTATCTTCTATGAAACTTTATAATTCTATACTAATATGAATAGGTAGATCCATATTTATAATTTATTTCTATTTTTTTGGTTTTTGGGCTACACCCAGCTGCTCTCATGGGTTACTTCTGACTCTCTGCGCAGAAATTGCTCCTGGCGGGCAGGGGTGCTGGGATTTGAACCACCATTGGTCCTGGATTGGCTGCTTACAAGGCACACACCCTACCACTATCTCTCTGGCCCCTTGAATTAGATATTTTTCTTAAAATTCTAATCTGACAAAAGGTATAAATATATCTGTTGTCTACTTGTGTCTTCTCAAACCAAAGCAACAGAACAAAATATAAAAGTTCCATTGCCTCTAAGTTCCCTGCCATTTATAAATTTGATATGACTGTGAATCCTCTTTGTAGATAAGACCACCAATGAATGTGACATTTTCCTTATAAATAAAGTGCTGTAGAGAGAGCACTTTTTATTATAGCCCTAAACAACATATGAAGAATGAAGCAAATAATATGGCTGCTGTTGCCGTGAAAACATTCTCTGCAAAAATCAATATTGATTTAAGTTGTAAAAATAGTTTAGGCCCCCTTTTATTGTTCTCTCACAACAGTGTAGAAATGCAATAATAGTTATATTCTAATAAAACAGTGTTCATAGCCATTAGTTCTGAAATATCTCTTTTAACATCAAGATTCAATATTGTTTATATTTTTAAATCTTAAAGTAGATTGGGAAAATATTTTCTTTAATCCATCATTCCACAAGGTTGATCTAGACCACTTTAGTATTACACTTGATGTTACGTAAAAATGCTTCTGATGTTATTTTGAAAGAGAAAATTAAAAGGAAAATCTTGTAGGGTTGGAGGGATAGCATAACATGTAGGGTGCTTGCCTTGCATAGTGCCCCCTGTATACTATCTCCAGAATCCAATTTGGGTCACCAAGATTGACCAGAAGAGACCCTTTAGCTCAGAACCTAAAGTAACCTCTAGGTACCACAGAGTATAGCCCTGAAAGAAAAGTAAAACACTTAATTTAATAGATATAATAAACTTTCATTCAAAGGAAAAAATCCATTAACAAGCATAGAAGGATCATAAACATAAAATAACTAATATGATACTTGAGACTTGAAATTATTTCTCAAAAAAATATAAACAAACATAACTAACTTCATAGCAAGTATTAGATTTGATTCACTGTAATGCAACGTACATAGTCATTAACTGTAATTATGTTACCAAAATGTTAATGTTCTAGTATATTTATGTACATCTTTATACTAATTATAATTTGGCAATCTTTACAAAAATTCAGGCTCTCAGCTTACTTGGGTTATATTTTTCTATGTGATCAGATCTGATCATGATAATATTATATTTTTAAATTAATAATATGAAATAAAATTAATATATAATTATATAATAAATTCAAATTATTGAATATATGCATGAATGTATATAGTCAAAGTGTTATTGTTTAGTTTGCTAAATACACAGAAAATGTATAAGCATGTTTTATATATAAAATAATCATGATATTGTCCTGATTTGCATGTTTATTTTTACTCTTTTATTGTTCCCTAGCCACCATTTCATACTTTACCACATCTACATGGTAACAATAGAACTGATGTTAAGAAGTGTTTTATTATCTTCTTTTTTATTACTTATTTCTAATTAAAGCATCTTCTTTTACTGTCATTCATTAATTTTATAACTTAATAACATAACTAAACTCATGGAGATGATCCATGAGAAAAGAACTTTTTCCTTTAAATATGTGTATGAAATATTAAACACTTTTATTTTTCCTTTAGTAACATGTATAAAATGATTTATTGGGAGTAGCAAATTAACTCAGGTACTGAGAGTGATCGCCTCATTAAAATTTTCCTGGGAAATAAGCTTGCTGAAATGCCTCAAGTGTAAATAGATGGTGCAGATGGGTAATTTGAATATGCATATATTCCTGCTTTCACATTACTCTGCCCTACTTAAACTACCATTCATTTACGTTAATGCTTTAGCATATTTATCCTTTTCTGCATTGCATTCAGAGTTCATTCTGAAATGATTCCACCGTGTTGTATTATGAATGAAAAATGAAGGTAGGAGTTTTTTTCAAGTGCCAAAAAGAATAACATGAAATCAAGTCAGCTCCACTCACCATTACACCTAGAGAATGGCGATGTTCTTATTCAGATAATTTCACTTAACACTGCTCTAGTATCTCCCTTTATCTAAAAAATCTATGGACTTGCTCTTGATTCACAACTCATATATAAATATGATAAATTTCCTGCAGCTAGATCTTGTCAAATTTTAGCAAATCATCATTTTGTGACAGGTTGCAATTTCAGGCTATGCCAAAGAATTTGCACTCCTAAAATACTAGTGCACAAAAATAAGCTCTATTACAAAATTCTAAATTCCTCAAAGTAGTATGAGATTCTCTAAAATTAGATAAAATGTGATGATACAGCTGCAAATGTCATATAACTTAATGAGAATTTACATAAATGTGTTTATTTAATGGATTTCATGCATTATGAATAGGAAATAGGACACATACCCATATATCATACCCATATATCAGAAATTATAGAAAATATTCTATTATTTGTCCATCTCCAAACACAATAACTAAAAAAATCATCTTAGCTCTCTTAAGTTTTATAATCTTTACTGTCTTTATTATTCTAGTGTAAACCAAATGTTGCTCAGATATTTATTTATTTTGTCTCACGTTTTATTCAATTAGCATCTTTATTAAATTGTAGTTTTTAAAAATATTACTTTACTTCAAGACTGTGGTTACAAGGTTGTTAATAGTACAGCTGGTTTTCCACAATTGAAAAGTTGTTTATGATTGAATTTCAATCATACAGTGAGCAACACCCTTTATTGTCTTTTAAAATATGTTTTTTATTCATTTTCATTTGTAACTTCCTAATGTTAATATGCATTTATATTTATATTGGAACTTTTCATCTAACGTTGAACAGATACAGATGTTTTTCTCTTAATAAAACATAGTCTGCATGCAGGGCAGATCACTCCACATTTAATGGTATGCTGAAACTAGAGGATGCTCTACATCAGCCTGACATCGATGAAAGAAATTCACAGAATCCAGAGTCTTTAAATATAAGAATCTGATACCAACAATAGCTAAAGTGTGAAAAAGTTTCACTGGGACCTTGAGAATGACTCGAGTCAGATGGACTGGTATGCCTGGAACCCAGAGTCGGTCTTATGCCAATAAACTTCTGGGGTGAGGCCTTTTTGTAATCAGGTCAAGGATTTTTTTACATTTTCTCCATTTTTCTGGACCTATGCAAACATTGGTGATTGCCACTATCACACCTTTACTATACTTTTTTACTCTTATCCTTTAAGGAAAAAAATACAACTTACTGAACTTAAAAATAAATTACTGTAGTAGAATGCCTGTCTCGAATACAGGCAGGGGATGAGAAGAGGGAGAGTGTAATGGTGCACTGGTGAAGGGGGGTGTTCTGGTTATGACTGTAACCCAAATATGATCATGTTACTTAAATAAAAATATATTTAAATATAAAATAAAATAAAGAATGAGAAGGGGAAAAAGAGATATAGCTGTGAACTGTTCAATAAGGTATTTTGGTGAAAGAGTCACTCTCTATCTTTCCTTCCCTTTGTTATTTGTTAAATAAGGAAGTTTGTAGAAGTGTCCCTCTATTTAACATTATATAAGAACCAAGTCAATTGGATTCTTGGACTTGTTCTAGCATCCCCATAGGCACCAATCTCACTGTGAACTGTTCAATAAGGAATTTTGGTGATAGAGTTCCTCAGTTTAATTCTTGTGTTTGAACCAGGTCACAGGGATTGTTGGACTTGTTCTTGTGGCCCCCTTATGCGCTGATAACACCAGGTGGCATTATTCCTTGTTTGCATGGGCACATTAAAATGGAAAATACTATACATACAAATAAGTTCTTTTTTTTTTTTTTTTTTTTGGTTTTTGGGCCACACCCTGTGACGCTCAGGGGTTACTCCTGGCTATGCACTCAGAAGTTGCTCCTGGCTTCTTGGGGGACCATATGGGACACCGGGGGATCGAACCGCGGTCCGTCCTAGGCTAGCGCAGGCAAGGCAGGCACCTTACCTCCAGCGCCACCGCCCGGCCCCAACAAATAAGTTCTTATCTAATAGAGATAGGAACACACAATTCTTGTGGTGCAATGGAAACTTAAAAACCCCGAGCATTGACATGATGACCTGGCACAGGCCTCAGAGGTTTGGGTATTTTCCAATCACCCCTGAACCAGGGAAGCCATCTATGAAACATTCGACATTGTTTATAACATCACCTGGACGCAATCCTCTACCAGGGAAGACACTACTGCTGCTCTGACATCGATTTACTCAAAAGAGTCTTCCCTTAACACTGAGAAGATTCAAACAACAACGACCTGCGTACTGGACAGGGCTTTCTGCATTGCCCGTTAATTGCGAGTTGAAATTAGACGCCGCTCCGCACCATCCTGACTTCAATGTAGGATATACAGATTCCAGGACCTTCAATACAGAAACATGAGATCAACAACAGAAACTGTGAAACATATTACTGTATGGGTATTACAACAATGACCGGGATTGGACAAACTAGTTTGCCTGGAGCCTAGAAATGGTCTTCTGTCAGGAAACATCAGGGGTAGGGTCTCCTTGTACTTAGGCCAAAGTTTTTCCTTTCCATGACCCCCATACTTTGGTGGGCCCATGCAAACGATAATTGCCACACTAACATTGTTTTTACGTGCTCCTTTTACTCCAAAACTTTAAGAAACCACTAGTAAAATATCTAGAACTGCAAAAAATTAAAAGGTTTACATTAGTGTTAACATATATGCTTTTAGATGCAATAGCATTCTGGGGGATAAAGGAGGGAGAGAAGGGATATATACTTGGGAACAGGGATGAAGAGAGGACAAGACTGCTGGTGGAAAGGCCCTCATTTATTGTCACTATGTACCTTAAATATCACTGTATAAGATTTGCCGTTATATATTCTAATAAATGTCTGTCATTTAAATTAAATTAAATAAATAAATTAAAAAAACATAAAAATTAATTTTAAGAATTGAAAGAATAGAGGATTTTTATTTTTAAATTTTTATAAGAAAGAGAATAAGAAATAAAGGGAAAAGAACTAAAATATGAATAGAAAGAACATTTACTTGCGTATAAATTCAGAATATTATATATTGTGACACACTGACCCACAAATGAATGTTGTTATGGCTATTAGGATCAGTCAAATGAAATGAGGCTAGCTAAGAAACAAATGACTATGGCTGTCAAAAAAGTCACTTAAGCTTTCAGATTTTATATACAAAATAATTTGACCAAGCTCAGCAAATGAAAACTTTTATGAAAATGTCAAATCAAAACTTTATGATTTCAGATGATATGTAAGTTTGTCTTTAAAAACTATATATATATATATATATACTGTGAGTTAACAAATTACCAGAATGGACCACAGAGATAACAGAACAGAAGTAAAGTACATGTCTTGCATACAGTAGAAGCCAGATATATGTTCAAAATCACATTTTCACCATAAGCATCTTTAGAAACAAACATGAAAGCTGCACATGACCAAATATCAACTGATTAATTAAGGATTATATATATATGATACAGTGCTAAAAACTTGAAATTTATTACCCAATAAAATTACGGCTGTATGTAGTTAAATGATTATGATATGTTGCAGATTAATCTCCCTGGAAATGAACTTTGAGGCACAAATATGCTGCTGGCAATTTGTTTAAAGAGTATGTGGAATATCCTTTGGGGAATAAAGGAAATAGTCCTGGGCACAAGATGATGTATTTTTTCTACAACTAAAGTAAAAACTTAACTGAACTTACAGGGAATATGAATCTGGAACAATTTTTCTAGAATTATGACAACAACATACAGTTTTCTATCTCTACAGTTACGAACCATATGAATGGTTGTCTTCTTCTTACAAGCATTTTCACTTTCAAAGAAGCTGTGTAAAATGATAGTGACGCTGCAATTAGTGGAATTTTAGGTAGTATAACTAAGTGAAATTTAGGAAATATTTGAGAAAAAAGTTATCTTTCTTTGCATCACTATCCCCTAAACTGGTTCACAGCTTATAAGGACATTTATAATTATTTAATTTTTTTAACATAATTTTTATTTTGATCATAGTGGCTTACATATTGTTGACAATAATATTTTAGGTACATATTTACATAAAATCAGGGGGGATTCCCATCACCGGTTTGTCTTCCCTACTCCTCCTTTTTTGTCCTACCTTCCATATCCTCTTCCCTCACCCCCAGTGCTACTAGAATATGTGGTCCCCTCTGTACCTATCCTATTACTTCGTAGTCTTACACCTGTTTGGTCCTGATGCCTCCTTTATTTCCCCCTCTAATTGGGGGGCAGGACTAGCTAGTTCAAGTTATGTGGTTTTGTTTGAAGAGGAGAAAAATAAAACTGGGGTAAAAGTCTAATACGCCGGGAATAAGCAGAGTTCTTATAGAGGCTCTCGCCATTGGTTTGAGAGACGAAGGAGAAAAAAAAGGTGAAGCAGTCCACCCCTACGAAATGAAGTGTCAAATATCTATTAAGAGTTCCAACCATAACGCTAAGCACCCCAAAAACAGAACAAAACAAACAAACAAACAAAAAAAATGTCGTGGTCTTGAGAAAGGCATCATGGCAGAGGCCATGAAGAGTGAAAAGAAGGGGCCTGAGAGATCACATGGAGGCAAGGCATCTGCCTTTCATGTAGGAAGTCATCGGCTCGAATCTCTGCGCCCCACATGGTCCCTCATGCCCGCCAGGGGCAATCTCTGAGCCCGGAGCCAGGCATAATCCCTGAGCACTGCCGGGTGCCACCCAGAAATCTGAAAAGAAGAAAAAAAAGAGAAAAAGAAAAAAAAAGGAGAAAAAAAGATAAGTGGGGGGCAATAACTTCAATAACCACACTAAAACAAAGAAATCGACAAAAAATAGATAGGTAAATAAAAATAATAATAATAGTACATGAGGATAAAACGTAATATATGAAAAATAAACAATGTGGTTTTTTTTTCCCTCCTGCCCAGGCACAGTAAATATTGGGGTCATTCAAAAAGGGATTCACATGGCCTAAGATATCTGGGATTTCTCTGCCCTTGGAGTATATTGTCATGGGATCAACTATAGACTCTGTTCATGATCCTTTATCTCCCGGTGGTGCATTTGTGGAGTTTGGGAGGCTTCTGCTCCATCCTGGGTGTTATAGTAAGACCTCTGTATCTAGAGATCTCAGTTTCTGCACAGTTACAGGGGTGGGGCTTATGATGAAGTCAGTCTTTGTGGTTGTAGAAGTTCTGTTCCCTCTGTGTCACTTCAGTCCATCTTCTGTGGTTGGTGGTCTTGGTCTTGGCACTAGCCCTGGGATGGCACCTAGGTTAGAGACTTTCCTTGCGTTCCCAGAAGCCCCATTCCGTTACAGTTGTCTCTGCCAGACCTTTGGAACTGGGGATCATGGTTGTTGTGCAGGTCGTAGCTCAAACCCTAGGCTAGGGCTTTTTTATTGGACCCAAGATATATACAGTCTGGTCATGGTTCTAGCAGCCAGTCCTCTGTAAATCGCATTTTTGGCTTCTGGACCTACCAGTGGGTGACAAATCTTCTGATTTTGTCTTATCGGTGGCTGGTAGGGCAGGATAACCTGCTCTTAAATCAAGTTGTTCCCCTTTTCCTCGGTGTCAGGATATCGTATTAGAACTGGCACTCGTTGGTGTTCCAGCAGTAATAAGGTTGTTCCGGATGGGGTTTGTTACCTGCAGCTGTTGTGAAGGTCTGTGCCATTTCTGTGACAGGGATCCAGGGATCAAGGTTGGATGGATGGGATCTAATCTCCTGAGGTCTAGGTTGATGCCACATGACATATTTTCAAGGTAGGAGTTATCCCTGTATTGTAAACAACTCTGAGTTTCTATCTCTAGTAGATAAAAGCTCTTTTTTTTGTGAAAGCTTTCCCCTTTTTTTAGTGTGCCTTTGCAGAGAGAAATGGTGCTACGTTATATTGCTGGTGCCTTTGGGGGTGGACAGAGAGAAAAACAAAAACAGGTCACATACCCAAAAAAGATTAGAAAAAAATAGGATTAAAAATGTATGTGCTCACATATGTATATGTGGACAAGAAGGTTAAAAAATGAATTAACGGAGTATTTAAAGGACCAAAGAGGTGCAAAAGACTACCTTATATTTAGGGAAAGGCAGGTAAAGAGGAGGTGTAATACAGGTCTTATGTTTATGTTGGGAGTATAGGTTTTCCCGTTGTCTTTTGGGTTTTTCTTGTAGTGTGTGGGTTTCCAGGTACCTTTCCATCACACCCCCTGACCTCCTTCAGGTTGGTGACAGATTTGCGGCAGGGAGGTCTTGGAAAGAGTTCTTGTATTGGGTCTACTTTTGGAGCTAAGTCCGGTTTCAAGTAACAGTCCTCCTTAGGGGGAGATGGTAGGGAGGGCCGCGCAGCATGGGTCCGCAGGGGAGTTAGTTGCCTTTTCTTGCAGGAGACGAAGTGTGGGTTTGACTGGGTGTCTCTTCGTTTGGGTACTGGGTACTGGTTCATTGGGGTAGGAGGTCAATCTTGATGCCTAATAGATTAAGGACTGAGGGTGAAGAGTGTTAATACAGTGGGAAGTATGGATGGGGATGAGGGATGAGGGGGTATTTGGATTTCCAAAGGGGGGAAAGGGGAAGGTATATGGTAGGGGTAGGAATGGAGAAACTAGAAAATACATTGGAAAGGAAGGGGAAAGAGCGAAAAAAAAAGTAGAGAGAAGAGTGGAGAAGAAATGATAAAAAGAGAAAGTAGTGAGAAGAAAGGAGAGAATAGCAAGGGAATGTGGGTTTGCTTGAGTGTGTTCGATGAGTATAGTCTGTAGTTTAAGTCCGTATGTCACGAGTACTGCTTCGGTGGTCTGACTGGCCACGTGCTTCGATTCCTAAAAGAAGGTATAACCTTGAAAAAAAAGTGTATGTTAAAGAGATTTCTCGGACCATCTCGTAGTGCCAACTAGGAATGGTATCTCATGTGGTATCCCGAGCTGCCATCTTGGTTTATCCACCCATTGTATGCAAGGATGTCTGTGGACAGAAAAGCTGAGAGGTTATTTTAAATATAGTAAGATAAGGCATTAAAACATGATGTTATGGGATGCTTCCATTGGAGTCAGTGATTTCCAGTGGTATTCTTTACCTGTGATCCTGATTACGATCTCCAAGGGATTATTGTGGGCCTTTGTCGTAGAAGGCTGATTACATACCTGTTCTCCCTATGCTGTTATTTCTGGTGCTGCTGTTTTCTTTGTGGTATAGTGCGGTCAAGAGTTTGCGTTGTCTCTTTTTTCATGTATTTTGGGCGCTGCACTCGAGTATATGTTGGCTATTACAGTGTTTAGAGTTTCTACCCTATTAAACCCTATTATTTGATTGTTGAGTGTTAGTTGTGTATAAGATGTATGATCTGGGTGCTTCAGAATATTGCTATCATTCTGTGTTTATCTTTGGTTTTCTGACTTACTTCGTTTAACATAACATGATCTAGATCCATCCATGTTGCTGCAAAGTCTGTGATTGTATTATTTCTGACTGCCATGTAATATTCCATTGTGTATAGATACCACATCTTAATGATCCATTCATCTGTTGTTGGACATCGAGGTTGGTTCCAAGACCTGGCTATTATACTGAGTGCTGCTATAAATAGTGGGGTGCACATGTATTTTGGAATGAATACCCTTCCAAGTTGGGGGTATATACCTAGGAGAGCAATTGCTGGGTCAAATGGCAACTCAATTCTGAGTTCTTTGAGCACTCTCCAGACTGTTCTCCATAGATGTTGGACTAGGGGGCATTCCCACCAGCAGTGGATGAGAGTTCCTTTCATACTGCATCCCTGCCAACAGAGATTGTCTCCATTATTTTTGATGTGAGCCATCTTTACTGGTGTAAGGTGGTATCTCATTGTTGTCTTGATTTGGATCTCTCTGATGATGAGTGAAGGTGAGCATGTTTTCATGTGTTTGTTGGCCATCCTTCTGTCTTCCTCAGAGAAGTGTCTATTCATTTCCTCTCCCCATTTTTTAATGGCTTTATTTGGTTTTGGGGGGCTCAGCTTTCTGAGTGCTTTGTATATTCTAGATATCAGCCCTTTATCTGATATGTCGAGTGAAAAAAATTTTTCCCATTCTGTTAACTGTCTTCTTGCATTAAGTAAGGTTTCTTTCGCCATGCAGAAGCTTTTTAGTTTGATGTAGTCCCATTTGTTTATGTTTGATGCTAAAGTTCTTGCCATTGGTGCTCCATTCTCGAAGACCTTTTTGATGTATAGGTCTTCAAGGGTTCTACCTATTTTATTCTCGATAAACTTTATAGATTTGGGTCTGATTTCAAGGTCTTTGATCCATTTTGAGTTGACTTTCATATAAGGAGTGAGGTATGGGTCAATTTTCACTTTCGTACATGTGGTTTTCCAGTTGTACCAACACCATTTGTTGAAGAGGCTTTCTTTATTCCATTTCAAGTTCCTGCCTCTTTTATCAAATATTAGTTGGCTGTATATCTGGGGGTTTATGTCTATGAATTCTGTCCTGACCCATTGGTCTGAGGTCCTGTCTCTGTTCCAGTACCATGCTGTTTTGATTACTATGGCTTTATAGTATAGTTTCAAGTTAGGTAAGGAGATGCCACCCAGCTTCTTGTTTTTCAGTATTTGTTTGGCTATCCTGGGTCTTTTGTGGTTCCAGATAAATTTTGTGATGGATTGTTCTATTTCTTTAAAGAATGGTGTTTGAATTTGGATAGGGATTGCATTAAATCTATATAGTAGTTTGGGTAGGATAGTCATTTTAACTATGTTAATTCTACCTATCCATGAGCATGGGATATTCTTCCATTTCTTTAGATCCTCTTCAATTACTTTCTGGAGTGTTTTGAAGTTTCCCTGGTATAGGTCTTTCACTTCCCTTGTGAGGTTGATTCCTAGGTATCTGATATTTTTTGATACTATTTTAAATGGTATTGTATTTATAATCTCTCTCTCCTTGGCTTCATTGTTTGTATATAGAAACGCAACTGTCTTTTGTGTATTGACTTTGTATCCAGCCACTTTGCTGTATTGGTTGATTATTTCTAGGAGTTTTATTGTGGACTCCTTAGGGTTTTCGATGTATATCATCGTATCGTCTGCAAATAGAAATAGTTTGTGTTCCTCTTTCCCAATTTGGATTCCTTTGATTCCCTTCTCTTGTCGGATTGCTATTGCTAGGACTTCTAAGGTTATATTGAATAAGAGTTGAGAGAGTGGACAGCCTTGCCTAGTTCCTGATCTTAGTGGGAATGCTTCTAGTTTCTCACCATTAAGAATAATGTTGGCTGTCGGTTTTTCATAGATAGCTGTAACTATCTTGAGGAAGGATCCTTCTAACCCTATTTTGCTGAGTGTCTTTAACATGAATGGGTATTGGATTTTGTCAAACGCCTTCTCTGCATCAATTGATATGATCATGTGTTTTTTGTCTTTCTTGTTGTTGATGTGATGTATAATGTTGATTGATTTGCGTATGTTGAACCAACCTTGCATTCCTGGTATAAATCCCACTTGGTCATGATGTATGATCTTTTTGATGAAGTGCTGGATTCGGTTTGCTAAGATTTTGTTGAGTATCTTTGCATCTATGTTCATTAGTGAGATTGGTCTGTAGTTTTCTTTTTTGGTGGTGTCTTTGCCATCTTTGGGAATGAGTGTGATATTGGCCTCATAGAAGGAATTGGGGAGTATTCCAGTTTTCTCTATGGTTTGGAAGATCCTATGGAAAAGTGGTAGTAGGTCTTCTCGAAATGTTTGGTAGAATTCACCTGTAAATCCATCTGGGCCTGGACTTTTGTTCTTGGGGAGTTTCTTAATTACCTCTTCAATTTCCTCTGAGGTGATTGGTCTATTTAGGCTTTCTATTTCTTCCTTCTCCAGTCTTGGAAGATGGTATTTTTCTAGGAATCTGTCAATTTCTGCTGGGTTCTCTAGCCTAGTTGAGTATAGTTGTTCATAGTATGATCTCATGATATGTTGTATTTCTTGGGGTTCTGTTGTAATCTCTCCCCTTTCATTTGTGATCCTACTGATTTGGGTGTTTTCCCTCTTTTTTTTGGTGAGTTTTGCCAGTGGTTTGTCTATCTTGTTTATTTTTTTGAAAAACCAACTCCTGGTCTCATTGATTTTTTGTATTGTTTTCTTAGTTTCTATGTTTATTTCTGCTCTGGTTTTTATTATTTCTTGCCTTCTGGTCGTGGTTGGGTTTCTCTGTTGCTGCTGTTCCATTCCTTGAGGTGATCATTTAAACTGTTGATTTTATTGTTTTCCTGTTTCTTGACATAGGCCTGTATTGCTATGAGTTTCCCCCTAATTACTGCTTTTGCTGTGTCCCACAAATTTTGACAAGTTGTCTCCTCATTGTCATTTGTCTAAAGGAATCTTTTTATTTCTTCCTTGAGTTGTTCTTTGATCCAGTTGTTGTTGAGCAGCATGTTGTTTAATCTCCAGGTATTAGTTTTTCTCCATTGTTTCTTCTTGACATCAATTTTGACCTCTGTTGCATAGTGATCTGAAAGGGTACTTCTAATGATCCTTACCTTTGTAGTCTTATATAGGTTGGCTTTGTATCCTAAGACATGGTCTATTCTGGAGAAGGTTCCATGTGGGTTTGAGAAGAATGTGTATTCTGCTTTCTGGGGATGGAGGGCTCTAAATAAGTCTATTAGCCCTAAATCTTCTAATTTTTCATTTAGAGCTCTTATTTCTTTGCTATTTTTCTGTTTGGTGGATCTGTCCAGTGGTGATAGTGGAGTATTGAGGTCCCCTACTATTATCACATTTCCCTTCATGTGTTTCTCCAGGTTTGCCAGTAGTTGCCTCACATATTTTGCTGGCTCTATATTAGGTGCATAGATATTGACCAGGGTTAGTACTTCTTGATCCAATGTTCCCCTGATCAGTAGGTAGTGACCCTCTTTGTCTTTGATCACTTTCTTGAGATTGAATGCAATTTGATCTGATACCAGAATGACTGTCCCTGCTCTTTTTTGTTTTCCATTGGCCTGTATAATTACTTTCCATCCCTTTATTCTAAGCCGGTGCTTATCCTGTAGTTGTAGGTGTGTTTCTTGGAGACAGCAGAAGTCTGGTTTATTTTTCCTTACCCAGTTCTCTACTATGTGTCTTTTAATTGGAGAGTTTAGTCCGTTAACATTTAGGGAAATTATTGAGAGAGAGGACTGTTGTGCAGTTGTATTGTGTGGAGTGGTTGATGTTACAATCGGGGGTTTGGATTAATTCATCTCTGAGTAGGTCGTTTAAAATCAGCTTAGTTTGCACAAATAGTTCAAGCTCGTTCATGTTTGAGAATGTTTTTAGTCTGCCCTCCCATATGAATGATAGTTTTGCTGGGTATTGGACCCTGGGTTGGAAATGTCTTTCATTCAGCCGTTTAAATATGTCATTCCACTGTCTTCTTGCTTGAATTATTTCAAATGGGAGATCTGGTTTGATTCTTATGTCCTTTCCTTTGTACTTGAGGGTTTTTTCTCCCTTATTGCTTTCAGGAGTTCCTCTTTCTCTTTGTTTTTTGTCATTTGGATTATTATGTGTCTTGGTGTGGGTTTATTAGGGTCTATTTTATTAGGGACTCTCTTGACTTCTTGGATTTGTCCTGAATTGTCTTTCCAGAGGGTTGGAAAGTTCTCTATTATTATCTCCCTGACTACCTGTTCTTCTCCCTTCCCTATTTCTTCCCCTTCTGGTATACCCACAATTCTTAGATTGTTTCTTTTGTCCTTGTTCATTAGATATTGGATTTTTTCTTCCAGTGCTTTGCCTTTTATTTCTTTGTTGGTTTCTTGATCACTCTTTGATTGCAGTTTTCCTTTGAGTTCTTCGATGTGCTTCTCCAACTCTGTGTTTCTGCTCGTAAGGCTTGTTACTTTGTCTTTTAAATCCTTCACTTCCTTTTGTATGGAATCTCTCATGTTCTTTGACATTTCTTCTTTAATTTGGCGGATTCGTTCATCCATGGCTTTCTTATACTCAGTTTCTAGGGTTTCTTTGAATTCTTTTAGTAATTCTTTCATTTCCTTCCTCATGGCTGCTTTTAGGTCTTCTTCCCATTGATCTGTGCATTTTGGTGGACTAGGAAACTTGATAGGGTTTGTCATGGTGTCTCCAGTTATTAGGGACCTCCTTGATTTACGCATAATTCTTTGTATTTAATGGTGTGTTTTGGAGTGCTGTGGCTTCTAATATTGGCCTGCTTTGGTCCCCTTCCTAAAGGTGTTTCTAGAGGGGGTTGTTGGGTGAGCTTGTTGAACCTAGCTCTTTCTTCTCCCCTTTCCTACTTAGAGGTCAGCCTTGTCACTTTTCTGCTCCTATTTCAGCCAGTGGTGCAGTTCCGCTCCTGGCCACAATGATTGCTGGCGCTGTTGAGCCTAGCTCTCTGTCCTCCCTCCTCTCTCTGGGTGTTTATGGAGCTCTACCCCCTCCTAGCCTCAGCCAGTCGGCTCTCCACTCGGGTTTGGGGTCCCTGGGTCTGTGTTGGGCAGCCACGTGGGAGCGAGACACTCACCCGGCCTTTCCTCGCTGGGTTTGGGGTCCCTGGGTCTGCGGGCGGCCACTTGGGAGCTAGACACTCACCCGGCCGGTCCCGCTGGGTCTGGGTTGCCTGAGTCTGCGGGGCGGCCGCTTGGGAGCTAGACACTCACCCGGCCGGTCCCGCTGGGTCTGGGTTGCCTGAGTCTGCGGGGCAGCCGCTTGGGAGTTAGACACTCACCCGGCCGGTCCCGCTGGGTCTGGGTTGCCTGAGTCTGCGGGGCGGGCGCTTGGGAGCTAGACACTCACCCAGCCGGTCCCGCTGGGTCTGGGTTGCCTGAGTCTGCTATTTAATTTTTTTTTGGGTCACACCCGAAGGCGGCGCTCATGGGTTACTCTTTTTTTTTTTTTTTTGGTTTTGGGTTTTGTTTTTTGGGCCACAACTGGCGTTACTCAGGGGTTACTCCTGGCTGTCTGCTCAGAAATAGCTCCTGGCAGGCACGGGGGACCATATGGGACCATATATTCAAACCAACCACCTTTGGTCCTGGATCGGCTGCTTGCAAGGCAAACACCGCTGTGCTATCTCTCCGGGACCTCATGGGTTACTCTTGGCTCTGCGCTCAAAAATCGCTCCTGGCCAGCGCAGGGTCCATGGAATTGTGGGGATTGAACTACCGTCTGTCCTGGTTCGGTTGCATGCAAGGCAAATACCTTATTGCTGTGCTATCTCTCCGGCCCCAGATTATTTAATATTTTAATTGCTATCTTATTCACTCAAATAACCTTAGAAATATGGTTGTCCTTAATCTCAGATTTTTAGAGAAATAATCCTAGAGCCAGAAATGTAACTCAGTGGTAGACATTTGTTTAATATGTATGAGAAACTGAATTCTAATTCTGATATTAGAGCATTGGAGATGATGGAGGAGAGGGGAAAGCAGGGGAGGGGAGAGGAGAGAGGAAGACAGAGGAGGGGACAGGAAGAGAGGAGAGGAGGAAAAAACAAGTGAGAGGGAAAAGAAGAGGAAAGGGAAGGAGAGGAGAACCACTGAGGGAAGTAGAAATTAAGAAGATAGAGTCAGGGAGGGAGGGAGGAAATGGAAGAGAACCGGACAGAAGGGAAGACAGAAAGGAGTGAAGAATTATGTAGATACTGATATTTAAGGATATTTAAAATATTGTTAATATTTTATCCTCAGAATCATCTTAGTATTTTAATTTAACTCCACATTTTAGTTGAAAAAATATATTCCAGCATATTTCAGTATTCATTATTATAATGTTAGCATGTTATCTAAAATGAGAACTTAGATTATTATTAGCATTGTACATCTAATACATGTTGCTGAGGAAACTGATTTTTAGAAGCCTAACCTTTCCCCTTGCCTCTTTACTTTCCAATTACATAAAATGCTGATAAGGGTTTAATTTCCAACTGTCTGTACCTGCCATTTTATTAATAACTTTCATTGAGGTTATGACTCGATTTTACCTGAAAGAGAATTATTAAATCAATTAAAAATAACATTATCATGTTTTAATTACGATTCATTCACATTATTTTTTTAACCTGCAGCATTTTGATTATAATTTTATTTAATAACAATCTTACAATTTCATATATTTTAGGAGATTACAATAATTAGCAAAATATCCCTGTCAAATTCATTTATTGTTTAGTGCAGGGCTTATTTATTCTTGATGGTATTGTCAATAGTAAGAACAACCCTATTACTGTTGAAGAGCTAGATTATTATCTAGCTCTAGGGGTTATTTGTTTTCCTCACACTCAGTCAACCCAGCTTTTAACCTGAGCAACACTCACTACGATCCCCTAAGCACTGTGAGAACTCATCTCTGAGTATTGATGTAGGAGTAAAACCTGGATACAGCCAAAGAAGAACAACCCCATATCCATCACAAATTACAGCATTATCTCATTGTGTTACTGAGCTTATGATATGACTATGCAAATAATCCCCTTAAAAGAAAAATATTGGAGAAAAGCAAAGGGCAATTCTCTCGTCAAACTATATACAGGTTGTCTTTTATATTATAGCAATAACTCATTTCAAAGGTGTTTGCAAAAAATATTTCTTTTTCACAAATCACAAAAGCTTAATCAAAGTGTGTTTCTTCATCCACTTTCTTTTCCTTATAAATGAATGTGTATTCGGTGTTTTATTTACAGGATAATTCTGATCATAGGTTAGGCAAGGTGTCCTGATACGAGTATCTTAATAACCCCTAATAAATCTCCACCTTAATTATAAAAAATTCTTAGCATCCAAATAAGAAAGAATAACTGTAAATCAAAATTATTAAATGCTTTATTAATTGTTTACATTATAGCATAAAAGTTGACATTAATTATCAAATATGGCATATAAAACTTAATTTTCTTTTGCTTATTTTTTTATTTTTGGGTCACACCTGTCAGTATTCAAGGCTTACTCTGGGTTCTAGGCTCAATAATAAGTCCTGGGGGCTAAGAGTGGTGTCTGAGATTTAATTCCATGTAGCTACAGCAAATGCCTTACCCCACTGTACTATTGCTCTGGCCTCTTAATTTGTATCTAAGAAGCTTTATGAGCTACATGGATGTTATCATATAGGAATGATTTTCAACTCAACATACATTTTCTGACTTCAATTACTATTTAACAATAAGAATTACATAAAGGACATCTCAGTTATACAAATATGTACGCTCGTTAGGAGAGGGTGAGGTAGGTACAAAATATTATATAGTGATTGACTAAACCTAAACATTTGGTAGGTTTCATGATTAGTGTATATAGATATTGTATCATAATGCTGTCTAACTGAAACTTTTATGTAACCACTCAATATTGCTTTAATATGAATTCTGTTTAAAAACAGAAAAAAAGGAAAATTTCAACTTAACCATGTACCTGCTGCATAAAATAATCATTTCTACACATATAATCAAATGTTACTGTTTTATAAACTTTACATTTGATAGAAGCTATTTGACTGAATATTTTAAAATTCAGTGAAACTATAATATAATTATGATACAGCTGTATCATCAGAATGAAAGTGTCATAGTGGTCCCTACTGAACTAAACTGAACTGAACTTCCCCATATTTGTGGCAAGCTTCTTGTACTGTACCATCTGGGCCCCATCTCTAATGCCATAGGATATTGATACCATATTATCTTTTATTTATATTCAACAAATAAGCAACTATTCTATGTCTATCCCTCTCCTTCTGATTCACTTTACTCAGCTCAATACTCTTTATATCCACCCATTTATAAACAAATTTCATGACTTTATTTTTACTAACAGCTGCATAGTATTCCATTGTGTAGATGTAATACATTTCTTTATTTTAACACTTAACTGTTTGGGGCACTTGATTGCATAATGGAAAAAGTGTGTTTGATCTATAATTCCCTAGAAGGATTATTGATGTAAAAATCAAATTAAGTCCTAAAATACTTCTTGAACTTTAATCTAATTGAAAACTCATTTACCAGCAAAAAAAAAAAAAAAAAAAAGTCGGGGGGGGGGAATTAACCCAGTTCTTGAAATTCTTTCTCAGATTTCCAGTCACTTAAGTCAGCTAGCTTATTTATTGACTTTAGTACCTCAATTCTATGTTTTATGGACTGACACATTCCGCAGCATTCTGAACCATATATAGATATAATAGAGGGTCTTAGTTTATACCGCAGATTGCCTGCATACTACAATTGCTATACAGTAGTGATCACTATACGAAGATGAACACATTTTCACAAATGTGTAGCCACTAACCTGAGGCAGAATATGTTTTAACAGATGATTCAATGCTTGTTCTTTTAAAACTACTATGATAACTTTGATTCTAACCTTCTAATGAATTGAATTTAATGCTAATTATAAATATCCTACAAAATAGAATACATATAAGTAGGTAAACCAATGGGACATTCATTATTTTATTTTATAAAATCCTAATGGTATGATACCATAAATCCAATCATTTTATTACAAAACATAACAATATATAATCAAATATTTTACTCATTAACATAGCTATTCTATGTAATCAGTGACTTTGATTTTATTAGTTACACAAATTATGTGTAGAATATTTCTAAAATTACTGCCCAAGATCCAAGAGAAATAGCTTAAAGAGAAGGAGAATAATTGAATGTGAGATGCCAATTGTATATTATTTAAGTCTCTGCCTGGAAAACAAGTACTGCATCTCTGAGTCTGACGATAAAATTCTGGGATGGTCCTTAATAAATTACCAAATAGTCTATTGAAAATAAAATCGTGGTATTTTTATTTTAAGCGAACTTTCTTATGGAGCTTTTACAAAATAAGACTTTTGGTTCTAAATAGCTTTAATTAAAATTTGCCAAAGCACCTATGTAAAGAACTTAAATATATTAATTTGAAAAGCAGTATGCAGCATATTCAGAATAACCAAGGTAATGAAAAATCCCATGTGTCCAATGATAGATGAGTGGATAAATGTTTGGTGTATATCCAAAATAGAATACAACTCAGCTATTAGAACATATGAAATTTTTCTTTTTCTATAATATGAAAACAACTATAATCAGAAAGAAAAAAGACAAATGGCAAATAGTATTACTTATATGTGTCTTATAAATAAATAATCATATAATGTTCAATAAAATAAATTCCTTGATTCTGACAACAGAAGTGAGATTATAAGCTGTGGGTGTGGAGCGCTATAATGGTTCTATTAACAATGTGTAAGAAATATAGACCCATAATGGTGAGTGCTGAGTGGCAATATTGTAAATATGAAATTATTATAAAGCAAAGATGTATTATTAACATGTTGATGAAAGCAGGTATATCCAGTGGCTTACACTTGGATGTGGCTTAATTAAAACAATTTATATTACCTGCAAAATAAAAACAAATAAAACGGTAAATAATATAAAATGAAATGTGTATCTCAGATATAACATAAAATTTTATAAAATATTTCAGAAGTAGACTAAAATACCCCTGAACCAGAAATTACAGTGTATATTTAATAGCTTTTGTGTTTCAAATTTTTAAATATAACTTCCTAATTATTGAGGTAGCATGAATACAATAGTATTATTATTTATGTTTTTAGCCTACAAAGTTAATGTTCCACCACTACCAGTTTCAAAGTCCCCAATGTGTTTCCAAAGTCTTCTTTGGTTACATTTTCTATCAGCTCTAATATCAGTCCAAAAGCTTGTTTTTATTACTGTTGATTGACTTCTGTATATGCTCCACATTAAGAAGACTACCCAGAATGTTTCCCCATGACTCATTTCAATTAATACAACATCCTCTAATTTCATGCAAGTTGTAGAAAAATGAAGGATTGCATCTTTTCTTGTAGCCAAGTATTATTCAATGTTTTATAAACCAGTATCATTATCGCCTTACTTGTTATTAACAATTAGTTTTTTTCAGATCTCAGCTATTTTAAATAGTACAGTAAGGAAAAAAAGATGGACATATATATATTCGAGTGAATATCTTAATGTCTTTTATGAGTTATTATCATTCTAGTTTAACTCCATTGCTTACTGTAAACATATTTAATATCTGAGATGATATTATGTATATGCAAAGAAAGCTCTAATAGTTCTGAATTGTTAAAAACATAACTGAAATTAATGTTATTGAATCTATGTATAGTTAGTTAATATAAAATTGAAGTTCTTTAATGTTAGTTCAATGATGAATAAAGTGCTTATATCTTTATAAAGAAAGCAAAAAATATATGCTATGTTTTTACTTAAAATATCAACCCCAATCGTAAGAGTCATCATTTTTTTAAAAAATGAATAAGAATATGTGAAACAATTGGTCAGGATATATTTTCATGTTTCTTAAATGATACAAAATTAATATAGATATATAAAATGGATAGCTTCTAGGACTAAAGCAATAGCACAGCAGTAGGGCATTCACTTTGCACATGGCCAATGCAGGATGGACCAAAGTTCAATCCCTGACATCCTATATGGCCCCCTGAACCTTCCAAGAGCGTTCTGAGTGCAGAGCTAGGAAAAACCCCTGAGAATAGCCAGGTGTGGATCAGAAACAAAATATAGCTTCTAAAAATATACTCATATTTTACTTAAAAGAATATTACTATACTGTAAGGAATGATGCAATTATGCAATTTGCTGCAACATGAATGAAACTGGATGATATTATGTTAAATGAAGAAAGCCAGAAGGATAAATACAGAATGATACCACTTATATGTGGTATTTAGGATAACTGCATGAATAAATGCAATTATTTAAATGAGAGTTGTATCTATCACCCTTGGCTCCAGAGGAGAAAGAAAAAAATTGAGTGGAGAAAGAAAAAAACAAGTATGAAAGGATGGGTGCCAAGGGCCACGTGGTCTTAGGTGCATTGGTGGTATTAAAAAGGGACAGAACTAAATATCCAAGCAAAGGCAACAGCAATGAAATAAAAAAACCCAAAGGTTAACATTTTAAACTTAAAATAGGCCTTGTTATACTGGCAGACTGGGCGGTAGGTGGGGTGATATGCGATGCACTCGGGGAACATTGGTGGAGGATGGCCAATACCGGTGTTGGGATTGGCCCTGATTAATTGAATGCCTGAAACCCAACTATAAAGGAATTTCTAAATTAAATGGTTTAAATTTAAATTTGAAATAAAATTACATTTAAAATAAAAAAGAGGGATAGTGGTAGGGCATTCGCCTTGCAAGTGGCTAACCCAGTATTAACCTAGGTTTAATTTCCAGCATCCCATATGGCATCTCCAGCTAGAAGCAATTTCTGAGCGCATAGCCAGGAGTAACCAAGTGTCATCGGGTGTGGCCAAAATAAATAACTAAATAATAAAAGTAAAAGTACTATATTCCAATAGTACAGTTAAGAAATAAAACTACAGCTCAAATAGCTTTGTTCATAAAGTGATACATTTTATTTTCAATAAAAAATAATGGGTTTTGCCTCTCGGGGAGTCAGAAACTTCAGCAGGCAACAAGGGGAGGACATGGTTCCATGTGCTCTTCGCTTGTCCAAATCACAGACCAAAGTGGTGTCTCGAAAACAACACCCTCCCTCTTGACTATTTCGAAAACACAAAAGGGACACGTGTATCTCCTTTGTATATCTCAGATGTATTCCCTTAACATCTATAACTCTTTTCGAACATCCTCATATAGTGACAATTTTTCCCTCCAGTTTTGTTATTTGATTGTTTGATTTTCCTTCTTTGAGATCTGTTTTATAAGCAATACTGGTAGAAGAGTATATCTGTATAGATTTCATGTTTGAACCAAGTTGTGGGGAATATTGGACTTTTTTCGTCGGCCCCCAGATGCACCAACAATATCTTGTGGCATTGCTTCTCTTTTGCATAGGCACATTAAAATGGGAAAATAATACATATGTAAACAAGTTCTTATCTAATAGAGATGGGAACACAAATTTGGTAATGTAATTAGGCCTTTTACCTTGAACATTGGCATAATGATTTGGCTTAGGCCTCAGAAGAATGGGCATCGCCCCCACACACCTGAACAATGGATACCCTCTATGGAAACAACCACAATTGTCTAAAACATTACCAGGATCCAAGCCTCTACCAGGGAAGACCTACCACTGCTTTGGCATTGACTTACTCCAAAGAGTGCTCCCAACACCCAGAGGACTCAGCAAGAGTCTGCATGCAGGGCAGATGGCTCCGCATTTAATGAAACTAGAGGATGCTCCACATCAGCCTGACATCGATGAAAGAAATGCACAGAATCCAGTCTTTAAATATAAGAATCTGATGCCAACAATAGCTAAAGTGTGAAAAAGTTTCACCAGGACCACGGAGAATGACTCGGGTTGGACAGACTGGTATGCCTGGAACCCAGAGTTGGTCTTATGCCAATAAACTTCTGGGGTGAGGCCTTTTTGTAATCAGGTCAAGGATTTTTTCCATTTTCCCCATTTTTCTGGACCTATGCAAACAACAGTGATTGCCACTATCACATCTTTACTATATTTTTTTACTCTTATCCTTTAAGGAAAAAAATACAATTTATTGAACTTAAAAACAAATAACTGTAGTAGAATGCCTGTCTTAAATACAGGCAGGGGATGGGAAGGGGGGTAATGTTACATTGGTGAAGGGGGGTGTTCTTGTTATGACTGTAACCCAACTATGATCATGTTACTTAAATAAAAATATATTTAAAAATAATGGGTTTTTAGGGGCCAAAGTAATAGTACAACTGGTAAGGCATGTGGACACCAGGCTTTGATCTATTGGCACTCCTTATGGGACACTGAGCTTGTCAAGAGAGATTCTGAATGCAAAGCCAAAAGTAACCCCCAAGCACTGCTGAGTTTGGCCAATTTTTAAATAAAATGATGCATTTTAAATGCATTCAACAATGATATTTTGAGCATTTGAATTATGCTGCAAACTATACAAAGTTTTATGAATTTAGATGACTGACATAACCTCCTATCTTCAAGAACAGAACTGGAGATGAACACAGTAGGAAATACCTGTTAAAATAGTATATGAAAGGACTAAGTAGGAGCACCCAGCTCAGCCTGGGATATGTGTCTTAATAAATGAGCTGTAATTTTCCAAGGAGTATAACTGGATTTGGATGGATAAGAGTATTCATTCATGAAAGAAATTGAGTATATTCCTACTTGAAGGGCTGTCTTGAGGGTAAATTTATCTGAAAAATAGTAGGTAATATATAAAATAGTGGTACTCTCAGGCTAACAATATTAGTCAACCTAAAGGACATTTAATGGCTCATCAAAGAGACTATATCTCAATTTAAAGACCACGGTTACCACTCAAGAACATATTTTAAAATAACTGTTAAATTTATCTAACCTAGTGCTGTTTTAAAATATACGCCAGGGGCCAAAAAGACAGTGTGTTAGGATTTAAATTGCACACAGCCTACCAGGTTTCAATTCTTAGCACTTTATATGGTATTCCTGGCCCCCATCCATAGTGATCTCGGAGAGGAGACAGGAGTAATCCCAAAATAAAGGAGTAGCCCCAAAATAAAAAAAATAAATATAAAAATAAACATTTTAAAAACATAGTCCGTTAAAAATAAAGTTAACCGACTCAAAAGGGTGTAACAAATAACTCCAAAGTGAACTGCTATTAATTGTGAATTATAAGATCATAATATCTCCAAGTTTGTTTATTTAACTTGATGAGTGAGCTTGAACAGATTTTTAGGTCGGTTAGGCCACACCCAGCAGTGCTCAGTGATTACTGCTGGCTCTGCACTCAGAATTCACTCCTGGCAGGCTCGGGGGACCATATGGGATGTCAGGGATCAAACCCAGTTCTGTGCCAGATCAGATGCGTGCAAATGCAAGGCAAATGCCCTACCACTGTGCTGTCACTCTGGCCTCTTGAACAGATTATTATCCACTCTGCTACAGATGCCATCTGTACTTTGGAAGCAATATCACAAATATCAACAAAATGAGAGTTTACACAGAGTGCTTTGAGAGACTATTATAAATGGATGAATTATGCATACAATGCATTCTGACTATAAGAAATAATATTGAATTGTTTCTAGGCTCTTGTTCCCTCATTAGAAGTACAGGCTCTTTTCAAGTATCAGAGAAATTGAAATTCTGTTGAGGATTCTGTTTCTCATATGACCAAGGCTTATAAATAGGGTAATATAATTTATTGTCCAAATTCGTACATTGCTGATAATGAATGAGAATACTAACCAGATGGGAGACTCAGACAACAAGCATGATTTAGAACTGTCCACGCAATTCAGAACATAGAGAGACTCTATTTATAGAGACTCTCTTCTATATCTCTGTATAGTTTAGATAGCCTTAGGACCTTCTATAAGTTCAAAGTTCTCTGGAAAATTTCGAGTGTTATGGTCACCTTTTGTGGTGTGACTCATGGCGTATCAAAGCTGTTAAAAATATGCTGCATTCACCACCTTGACCTAAACTTGAAAGTCGAAGCTTTCATAGCCACAATCCCCTGTCATTTATTATCTCATTCCCATTTTCACAAAAGTCCATCGGTTTAACAAATACATTTGCCAAATTAACATAATGCATTTTCTGTGCTCTCTGTATATAATATTGTGCCAGGTCTGAGCTCTGATTTTTGTCCGGCCATTGTACATATGTGAGCTTAATTTACTGCAGGTAAGGTATCATATGTACTTTATGTTTCCTTGAGCTCTTTTTATTTCTCCCCCATTTGGCTCTTATAATGATAGATTTTATGTCCTCTTTATCTACAAAAATGAGAACATTTTTTTTTGGATTAAGAATTTCTTTTATTTTTAAGGGGCCGGCGAGGTGGCGCTAGAGGGAAGGTGCCTACCTTGCCTGCGCTAGCCTAGGACGGACCCGGTTTGATCTCCCGGCATCCCATATATATCCCCCAAGACAGGCGGGATTTCTGAGTTCATAGCCAGGAGTAACCCCTGACCGTCACCGGGTGTGGCCCAACCCCCCCAAAAGAATTTCTTTTATTTTTACAAATCATATTTATAACTACTTTCCTTATTCTAATACATACATACATGCACTCAGATATAAATACACCTAAACATTTATATAAATACATATAATTTTACAATATTTAAAGAGGTAGCAGGAAATCTAAATACCAAAGTTGAAAGAAGTGATGTTGAGAAGGTGAAGTTGCTTTGTAAAAATGGAGAAACAGCAGAGAAAAGTGAGAAATTAGTAGAGGAAATTAGAGACAAGTAAATTTCAGAGGGCAGTGATAATTTGTATGCACTATCATGATTGCTAGCCACAGTCATGGGTTGTGAAAACAAGAAAAAAGAGACACATTATAAAAGCAATTTCCATTTTACATTATCAGCCTGAAAAATAAGAATTAATAGTATGCAATCAGTAAATCATTTGAAAGCTTATTAAACTCCTACAACAGAAGAATAGCATTTGGTTTCATAGCTCTACAGAGTGGCAAGCTATAAAAGAGAATGTTATATAAATTGTTTACTAAGTGCAAAAATTTCTGAACTCAAATTTAGGAGACAGATCTTACCAGTAAAATAAATAGACTGGGTAAATTTGAGTGGTGGACTTAATTAAATCAAAAAAATTATTTCTTATAAAAGCACAATTTTGGGGTCAGAGAGATAGTTCAGTGGGCAATTTGCTTGCCTTATTAGATCACAAAATATAGTGATATAAACTATGCAAAGAGATACTCTCCTTTTTTCCATTTTTAACACTGCATTGTTGCTGCATTTTATATACACAAATATGGTTTGTAATAAATACCAATGGTAGAGAATATTATATATGTGCA
Organism: Suncus etruscus; assembly: GCF_024139225.1. Lineage (NCBI taxonomy): Eukaryota > Metazoa > Chordata > Mammalia > Eulipotyphla > Soricidae > Suncus > Suncus etruscus. The sequence goes on from NC_064868.1 coordinate 121,710,519, forward strand.
TATATATGTGTATGTATATATATATATATATATATATATATATATATATATAGCCTCTAGACGAACTCCTCCCAGTTTTTGTTTGTTGTTTTTTCTTTTCCTCCATTTCTTTTTTTTTCAAACAGAAGCACATAACTTGAATATCTTGTTCTGCCTCATAAATTGAGGGGAATAAATGGATGGTACCAGAACTAAACAGTCGTATGAACATTGAGTAGAAATAAAAAAGAATCAGACTTAAACACCAAACCCAAAGTCAGTGACAACAGAATCGATACCCAGTCTTCAACAAGCTATTCACAAAAGGGACCAGTTATACTAGCAGTCCGTGGAGCAAAGGAAGGGGATGCTGGGAACTGGGTGGAAGGAGGACAATACTGGTGGTGGGAATACCTCTGATTCAATGTCACTATGTACCTCAAATATTACTGCGAAATATTTGCAATTCACGTTGGTCACAATACAAACTATTTTAAAAAGTTTAAAAAAACTAGTGTTTTTCTTTTAAAAAAGAATAAGTAATAGAAACAATGAGAAAAGGAAATAAAAAATATACCATTTTAAATCTATGCTATATAATTAGCATAATAATGTAAAAACATTTTGATATAAATATTAGTTATGCATTTTCTTTTATTCAATCACTCAGTCAAGAACTATAAAAGGTAATGCATTTCCCTTGCATGTTATTGATCATGATTTTATCCCTGGAAGCATATATGTTCCTCTGAACACAATTGAGAGTCTCCTGAGTATAATGTAAGGAGTAACCTTTTCAGAACTCCTGAGCAGAAGCAGTTTTTTGAGAGACAATGTATATTAGGCCCTGTGCTAGGGAAATGAAATGTAATAGATTTTGAATAAAGTGAAATAAAAAGTTGAATTAGTGGAATATTTGTAGAACAAAATTAGTAAGGTAACTATAAGTAACTTTTGTAAGCATTTGTAAAACCACATACAGTGTTGTAAGCTTTTTAAAAACATATAGAGAGTTTAGAATTTAAACTGAGAAGAGTGAGTTGTTAATAAATGATTTTTAGAATAGAAGGCAGATTTTTGTGTGTATTTGACATTGTCACTCTAGAAAGACCATTGAGAGTATATGAAAGAAGGCTCTAATACTCTACTTTGGGGGAATAATTAGTAGATGGTTGCAGTGGTACAAGAAAAAATGAAAATGGACTAAAATGGATAAAGAGGCAAAAAGTACAAATGGAGCAAGGAAAATTTCCACAAGTATCGCTGGGAAAACCAGTCAACTACATGCAAAAAAGTGAACTTTGACCTCTCTTTAACACCACACACAATGATCAAATCAAAATGGGTTAAAGAACTTGATATCAGACCTGAAAACATAAGATGTGGGGTTAACTCTTGGGCCGACTGGCTGGTTGGTTTTATGGGGGCTACTGCCTGCTGCCTGCAGCTTGTGGTAGTCATTGTGTTTTTGTCTGTGCTGACCCTAGAGTGTACAGGTCATCAGCAAGGACATCACACAAGAAGCTAGATGGACTCACAGGAGAAAGTGCATGTTGGCCAGGGGTATTGAGTAGCTGGTTGGATCTTACTGAGACAGCCAAGCTTCTCACTCTCAGCTGCTTTCTCTGCCACTTTTATTAGCCAGAGGTTAACATAAATCACATGAGGGTCAAGGTTGATGCAATTAAGGATACTTGTGCTAATTAACTCATAAAAGATGATTTTAAAGTTGTATGACAATTATTCTCCCTCTTCTATATGTTAAATAGACCCATGGATGAGGGAAATATCAGATAATGAGTTGCTGGCGAGGTGGTCTGTCACTGAAGAGCAGTCAGGGAGATGAAGCTCTTCTATGACTGTTGCTCAGGATCACTGTTCAAATATCCACTAGAAGTTGCATCTTGTGGTCAGCTCGGTTGCAGTTGATGACTCTCTCTCTCGTAGCACAATTCTGAAAAGATACAGGATGGGAACACACCGAGGCAAAAAGGAAGGTGTTAGAGGAATAGAGAAAATATTTTGCTTAAAGCATGGACAGACATCCACAAAATAACACATCCACAGTTGATCGGTGCCTTCAATTGGCTGCTGCAGATTGAGGGCCCTTGAACCTCTCAAAAAGGATGGTAGGTAGCATTTAGGACGCTGTTCTGAGTCTTCAGCTCGCTTGCCTTCACTGCCTGTTTCACAGCTGGGCAAGACTGAAGGTTGAAAAGTGGCTGCCTTGCACTGGTATTCCCTCTGGCCTGGTTACATTCGTAGCTTCTGGAGCTTTCTGTCCTTTAATGATATCAAACTCCACAATCTCCTGTCTCCAATGCTGTGTAAAATCCTCCTGTTTTTTATTTTCTCTTAATAGTTGTCTGGTGAACAAAGACAGCTTACTTTAGTGTCATTTCTGTTAATGAATCCATAGTCATTTCAAACATTGAACCATTTCACAGTACCTAAGACTAAGAATGCCAACACCCACTTATTTGTCTCCATAACTTTCGAATGCCAACACCCACTTATTCATCTCCATAACTTTCATTCCACTGGGTCCTGTACTGACATTGGGTACATTGACAAATTGCATACTGTACGCATTCGTCAGACATCTTAACACAATTTTGCTTATACTGCCATTTATGTCTATAGAATAATATCACTCACTTGGGGGAGATAAGAAAAAAAAAGATATGGTAATAATATCCAGAGATAATAGAGATGAGTGCCAGGAGGACCAGTCCATGGTAGGAAGTCTTCCACAAAACATTGAGTGAAATTGGGATAAAAAATGGACCACTCTGATAATGATAGTTGGAACTAATCACTATGGACAAGAATTGGGTGTTGAACGGATGAAATTATATGCATAGTGCACCTTCATTAACAATAGAGCAAACCACCACAGTATCAAGAGAGATGGATATCTAAATAGATTAATAGATTGATAGAACAATATACACATATATAGATAGATAGAAAATTATTTTCAAAAAACAAAATATAAATAGGTAGATGATAGATAGATATAGATAGATAGATAGAGAGATAGATAGATAGATAGATAGATAGATAGATAGATAGATAGATAGATAGATAGATAGATAGATAGATAGATAGATAGAGTGAGAATTAAAATGCCTGCCCCAGAGGCAGGTGGGTGGTGGGTGGAGGGGAAAACTGGGGACTTTGAGGCAGGAAATGTGAACTAATGAATAGTGGTTTACAAAATATGACTGAAACTCAATCATGAACAATTTTGAGACCATGGTGCTGAAATACAATAATCATTTAAAAATAATTCCCATCATTTTTCTGAGTCAATCTGACACCTATGCATTATTATTTTAGATACCTGTGTATTATTATTGAATTACAAATGTAGATATTTGAACACCAGGAAATAGTGTTTAACTTTAAGTACAGATTTGCATTATCATGTAGATAGTAATTTACAATGGCTACTTAAGAATACAAAAGTATGGTGTATATTAGAAGATAAAATTGCATGTCTGAGAAACTTAAGAAACGGCAATATTGGGCCCGGAGAGATAGCACAGCGGCGTTTGCCTTGCAAGCAGCCGATCCAGGACCAAAGGTGGTTGGTTCGAATCCCGGTGTCCCATATGGTCCCCCGTGCCTGCCAGGAGTTATTTCTGAGCAGACAGCCAGGAGTAACCCCTGAGCAATGCAGGGTGTGGCCCAAAAACCAAAAACCAAAAAAAAAAAAAAAAGAAACGGCAATATTTAAGCAACTGGCAGAAGAAAATAAGCTTGCATTCGAAACTGAGGAGCTAAAAAGAAACCTGTGTAAGTGCTGTTATGCAAATACAGAGAAATGAATTTGTAAAAGAAGTTGATCTGATATTTTCACAGAGAATCCACTGTGCAGCTAGCTAGTATGAATTATTGGGGGGAAAATTGCATTAAATTAGCACAGAGATCTCCCTATTTGTTTGGTATTTAACAAGTGAAGTATGTATAGTTCTCCTTCTACCTGTAGACTTTCAGGGCCAAGGTTCCCCTCATTACTCCAATTGTCCTTCCAGGTCTGCTGCTTTTATCACCTGGGTTTGCAGCTTGCTTTGTGGTGACCACTGTCTCATTGCTCTTTGCTATTGTGGGTTTTTTCTTTGTTCATGAGTCATGCAACATATGAGAGCTACTGTGTCCTCCTGTCTAAATTCTGAGTGCAGAGGAGAGCACAAAAAGTGCTGCAAATTGTCTATTTTACATATTCCTTTTGTCAACTCACAGTTATTTCCACAGCCCATCTGGTTTTTCTCCATGCAGGAAAGATTTAAAATGATTGATTCATATTACTACACACATCCCCTCCTCTCTCCACCACTTGAACACATCATTTCCTCCATTCTGCTCTTAACATTATCTATAAAATTGGCTGAGTGATCTTTTCGGGTCTTTGATATCCTATTATTTTATAAGAAACTTGAAGTCTTTCCTTATTTTAGGTATTTGGAACAAAGGAACTTTTTCCAAGATTAAGATTTCAAGAATGAGTATTTAAACTTGTTATAGTCAATAGAATAAAATTTTACATCATGTAATTACCGTATATCAACTATATAATAAAAATAATACTAATATTTTTAATTAATAATTTACTTTAATAAACATTCCACATAAGTTGTCCTTATTCTTGGAGTAGGAAAAAGAATAAAATTCAATGTATTATGCATTAAATTAATATATCATTATATTATGTATAAATTGAGTGGACAAGTATAAAATGTGAATAAAAATATATATGTAATATTGGAGCCAAATTCTTTATGTTAAACAAGACAAGATCTTTGTCTTAATTGTACCCATTATTGTTTCCTTCCAGGATACAATTTTTTCTAAAAAATGTTCTAGTTCTTCTACTGAACTAAACCCATGAGTAGATTTACATAATATAACCACTGCCACAGATAACACCTGGAAAAAGTTAATTGATTTTGGAACAAATAATTTTGTTTTTTCTTTTGGGTCACACCTGATAGTGTGCAAGGTTTGCTCCAGTTCTGAACTCAGGAATCACCCCTTATGGGCATGGGAGATCACATGGCAGACTTGAAATCAAACCACATTGGTCAAATGCAAGGAAAACACCCTACATTGTACTATCAGGCTCTGATACATTCAATTTTTAAAGTGAGTAGTCATATGTATTATTCCTGGAAGTTGCTCTTGTCAATGTGAAAGGTTTGAGACCTGAGGTATCAATTCAGGGTCAATAGATACATAAACTGAATCATCATAAAAACAATGCAGTGTAAAGAGCACATGTCAAAGAGGTTATTATTTATACAAAAGTAATGGAAACTTATGAGTTATAGAAAGTTACCAAGATGACAGAGAAGCCAAATGATAAAAATATGTAGAAATGTGTAGCAAATTAAACTTTAAGAAAAAGCAAAATTGTATGTGTGGTTTAATACTAACATATAATACCCAATATTATTTTAGATAACTTCTTTAAATAAAATTTATAATAAAAAACTTAGCTAAAATAACAATTCATTTCAGGAACCATAAAATGATGTTTTAAAAACATAATAAAAGTGCCATAAGGTCTAACCAATTCATTGAAGGATTTATATTCAAATAAAATGAAAACACTAATTAAGATATATATGTTTGTTTTATGTTCATTACAACATAATTCACAATGATAATTAACATAAGTTATTTAGAAGAAACAAGTTATGTTGAATGTAATGTAGGTACCCTAAAATGTATATTTGATAAAGATCTAGTAATATACTAATGGACTGCTGCTATTAAATATATTGTACATAGCTATTTGCACCAATGTAAATAGGTCTAAAAGGATATTTGCTAAGTGAGATTAGCAGAATGGAGAAAGACAAATATAACCTAACTTTACTCCTATGTGATTGGTAAAGGAATAAAATAAATGAAAAATTAGAATAAGACTGTGATAACAAAATAATGGTTGTTAAATGTCAGAGGGAAAGAAGTAAGCAATTTGAGTAAGAAGGCTCAATTGTAAGCTAATGGACATAACTAGACTTTTTAAATTTTAATTACTATTCATTAATGTTTTTTTCCATTTTTTTCTTTATTTAAACATCTTAATTACATAAATGATTTTGATTAGGTTTCAGTCATGCAAAGAACCCCCCCTTCACCAGTGCAACATTATCACCACCAATTTCCCAAATCTCCCTCATCCCACCCCACCCCCAACTGTACTCCAGACAGGCTTTCCAGTTCCCTCATTCAGTCACATGATTATGGTAGTTCTTTGTGTAGTTATTTCTATAGCGTACTCACCACTCTTTGTGGTGACCTTCATGAAATGAGCTGGTGTTCCAGCCCTCCTCAAATTGTCTCTGAGGATTGTTACAAAAATGACTTTTATTTTCTTAAAACCCATATATGAGTGAGACTATTCTGCGTCTCTATCTATCCCTCTGACTTATTTCACTCATCATGATAGATTCCATGTACATCCATGTATAGGAAAATTTCATGACTTCATCTCACCTGATGGCTGCATAATATTCCATTGTGTATATGTACCACAGTTTCTTTAGCCATTCGTCTGTTGAAGGGCATCTTGGTTGTTTCCAGAGCCTGGTTATTATGAATAGTGCTGCATACATATAGGTGTGAGGAAGGGATTTTTGTATTGTATTCTTGTGTTCCTAGGGTATATCCCTAGGAGTGGAATAGCTGGGTCTAATGGGAGATCAATTTCTAGATTTTGGAGGAATCTCCATATCGCTTTCCATAGAGGTTGGACTAGAGGGTATTCCCACCAGCAGTGGATAAGAGTTCCTTTCTCTCCACATCCCCACCAACACTGTTTATTCTCATTCTTTGTGATGTGCACCAATCTCTGTGGTGTGAGGTGTTATCTCATCGTTGTTTTGATTTGCATCTCCCTGATAATTAGTGACAAGGAGCATTTTTTATGTGCCTTTTGGCCATTTGCATTTCTTTTTTTATCAAAATGTGTTCATTTCTTCTCCCCATTTTTATGGGATTAGATGTTTTTTTCTTGTAAAGTTCTGTCAGTGTCCTGTATATTTTGGATATTAGCCCCTTATCTGAAGGGTGTTGGGTGAATAGTTTCTCCCACTCGGTGGGTGAATCTTGTATCCTGGGCACTATTTTTTTGAGGTGCAGAAGCTTCTCAGTTTAATATATTCCCATCTGTTGATCTCTGCTTTCACTTGTTTAGAAAGTGCAGTTTCCTCCTTGAAGATGCCTTTAGTCTCAATGTCATGAAGTGATTTACTGACGTGTTGTTCTATATACCTTATATTATCAGGTCTGATAACAAGCTCTTTAATCCATTTGAATTTTACCTTCATACATGATGTTAACTGGGGGTCTATGTTTGCTTTTTTGCAAGTGGCTAACCAGTTCTGCCAATACCACTTGTTGAAGAGATTTTCCCTGCTCCACATAGGATTTCTTGCTCCTTTGTCAAAAATTAGGTAATTGTATGTCTGAGGAACGTGGAACTCAAGCCTATTCCACTGATCTGAGGGTCTGTCTTTATTCCAATACCATGCTGTTTTGATAACTATTGCTTTGTAGTACACTTTAAAGTTGGGGAAAGTAATGGCTCCCATTTTCTTTTTCCTTAGGAGTACTTTAGCTATTCGAGGGTGTTTATTGTTCCAGATGAACAACATAAGTGTTTGATCCAATTCTTTGAAGAATGTCATGGGTATTTTTAAGGGGATCGCATTAAATCTGTATAATGCTTTGGGGAGTATTGCCATTTTAATGATGTTAATCCTGCCAATCCATGAACATGGTATGTGTTTCCATTTCCGTGTGTCCTCTCTTATTTCTTGGAGCTGGGCTTTATAGTTTTTTTTCTAAAGGTCCTTCATGTCTTTGGTCAAGTTGACTCCAAGATATTTGAGTTTGTGTGGCACTATTGTGAATGGGATTAACTTACTGACTTCCATCTCTTCCCTATCATTATTGGTGAATAAAAAGGCCATTGATTTCTGTAGGTTGATATTGTAGCCTGCCACCTTGCTATATGAACCTATTGTTTCTAGAAGCTTTTTGGTAGAGTCTTTAGGGTTTTCTAATAGAGTATCATGTCGTCCGCAAACAATGAGAGCTTGACTTCTTCCTTTCCTATCTGGATTCCCTTGCTATCTTTTTCTTGCCTGATCACTATAGCAAGCACTTCCAGTACTATGTTAAAGAGGAGTGGTGAGAGCAGATAGCCTTGTCTTGTACCAGAAATAGAGGAAAGCCTTTTAGTTTTTCTCCATTGAGGATAATATTTGCCATTGGTTTGTGGTAGATGGCTTCAACTAGAATGAGAAAGTTTCCTTCCATTCCCATCTTGCTGAGAGTTTTGATGAAGAATCGGTGTTGGACCTTATCAAATGCTTTCTCTGAGTCTATTGATATGATCATGTTATTTTTATTTTTTTTCTTGTTGATGTTGTGTATGATGTTGATAGATTTACGGGTGTTAAACCATCCTTGCAATACTGGGATAAAACCTACTTGGTCTTAGTGTATGATCTTCTTGATGATGCATTGGATCCTATTTTCCAGGATTTTTTGAAGATCTTTGCATCAGCATTCATCAGGGATATTGGTCTGTAATTTTCTTTTTTGGCAGCGTCTCTGTCTGGTTTTGGTATCAAGGTGATGTTGGCTTCATAAAAGCTGTTTGGGAGTGTTCCCGTTTTTTTAATTTTATGGAAGAGCTTGGCTAGGATTGGTAGTAGCTCCTCTTGAAAGATTTGAAAAAATTCATTAGGAAATTCATCTGGGCCTGGGCTTTTCTTTTTGGGCAGATGTTTGATTACAGTTTCAATTTCCTCAGTAGTGATGGGAGTGTTTAGATATGCTACATCCTCCTTACTTAAATGTGGAAGGTTATAAGTGTCCAAGAATTTTTCCATTTCTTCTAGGGTCTCATGTTTAGTAGCATAAATTTTCTCAAAGTAGTTTCTGATTACCCTTTGGATCTCTGCAATATCTGTCGTGATCTCCCCCTTTTTATTTCTAATACGGGTTATCAGATTTCTCTCTCTTTCTTTGTGAGTTTTGCCAATGGTCTATCAATATTGTTTATTTTTTCAAAGAACCAACTTCTCCTTTCGTTGATCTTTCAGATTGTTTTTTGGTTTTCCACTTCATTGAGTTCTGCTTTCAGCTTTGTTATTTCCTTCTGTCCTCCTATTTTTGGTTCCTTTTGTTGGTTATTTTCTAATTTTTTGAGCTGTGTCATTAAGTTATTCAGGTATGCCCTTTTTTCCTTCCTGATGTGTGCTTGTAGAGCTATAAATTTTCCTCTCGGGACCGCTTTTGCTGTGTCCCATAGAATCTGGCAGTTTGTGTCTTCATTATCATTTGTTTCCAGGAAAGTTTTATTTACTTTTTTATTTCATCTCGGTCCCACTGGTTGTTCTGCAGCAGGGTGTTTAATTTCCAATTGTTAATGTTTTTCTTCTGTGTGGCTTTGTAGTTCACAACTAAGTTCAGAGCCTTGTGGTCAGCAAAGGTAGCCTACAAGATTTTTATCCTCTTGATTTTTTGGAGGTAAGTTTTATGTGTCAGCATGTAGTCTACTCTGGAGAATGACCCATGTATATTGGAAAAGAATGTGTATCCAGGTTTTTTGTGATGGAGTGTCCTCTATATATCTACTAATCCTCTTTCTTCCATAACTCTTTTCAGGGCTAGTATGTTTTTTTTTGGGTTTCAATCTGGTTGACCTATCAATTGTTGATAGGGCCGTGTTGAGGTCTCCCACAATTATTGTGTTATTATTGATTTCTTCTTTCAGATTTGTCAGTAATTGTATTAGATAATTTGCTGGTCTCTCATTGGGTGCATATATGTTTAAAAGTCTGATTTTGTTGTTGCACATATCCCTTGATTAGTACATAGTGTCCATCTTTGTCCCTTACCACTTTTCTGAGTATAAAGTTGGTGTCATCAGATAGTAATATGTCCACCCCAGCTTTCGTAAGGGTGTTGTTTGCTTGGATGATTTTCCTCCAGCCTTTGATTTTGAGTCTATGTTTGTTCTGACTATTCAGATGTGTTTCTTGTAGGCAGCAGATGGTTAAATTTATCTTTTTGTCATTTTGTGCCATTTTGTCACTCTGTCTTTTAATTGGTGAATTTAGTCCATTGACATTGAGGGAGATGGTTGTCATAGGATTTAATGTCATTTTTGTATATAAGTTTTCTGTGTTTGTTGGTCTCTCTTGTCTTAGAGTAGACCTGTCAGTTTTTCCTTTATGCTGATGTATCATCTGTAAAGTTTCTGAGCTGTTGTTTATCCATGAAGCTAATGCATTCTTCCTTCAAACCTGAACATGAGTCAGGCTAGGTGCAGTATTCTCGGTGAAGCATTCATTTCATTCAGTCTTGTCACAATATCCCACCACTGTCTTCTGGCCTTGAGAGTTTCTTGTGACATGTCTGCTGTAAGTCTTAGGGATCCTCCTTTGAATGTAATTTCCCTTTTTGATCTTGCTGCTTTCAGTATTCTATCTCTATGAGATTTGTCATTGTAATGAGGATGTGTCTTGGGGTGTTTTTCTTTGGGTCTCTTTTAGCTGGTACTCTTCAGGCATGCAAGATTTGATTGCATGTAGTCTTTAACTCTGGGAGTATCTCTTTGATGATGTCTTTGACAGTTGATTCTTCCTGGAGATCTCCTTCCTGGGTTTCTGGGACTCCAATGATTCTTATGTTGTTTCTGTGGAGTTTACCAAATACTTCTATTTTAATCTGTTCGCATGCCTTGAGTACTTTTTCCAGTGCCTGTTCATTTGACTTAAGGTTCTTTTCCAATTTCTTCTGTTGTGTTGAGTTTTTCTTCATCACAACTTCCAGTACTCCGATTCTCTCCTCAGCTGCTGATACCCAGTTGGCAAGGCTATTCATTGAGGTTTTCAGTTGAGCAACCGTGTTTTTCAGATCTGTTATTTCAGTTTGGAGTTTTCTGATTTCTGTCTTTGTGTTCTGTTCAGATCGATCTATACTTTTTTTGAGTTCTACAAACATCTTCCATATTTCTATTCTAAACTCCTTATCTGAGAGGTTAATCAGGTGGTTGGAATTTATTAGGTCATCAGAGCTTTCATCTTCATTCTCTGTGGATGGTGTTTGCCTGCGAGGTTTCCCCATTGTCACGCTTGTAGTGTGGTTTTTCCTGCGTGTTTTGGTGGGGTTCATTGGTTAGAAAGAGTTAGAAAGGTTAGAAAGCAAAGCTAAGCTCTTCTGCTGCCTCTAGTTGACAGTCCTCAGAGTGAACAAAGGCACAGCGTGGCGGAGCCTCCATAGGCCAGAGACCTCAGCTTATTGGACAGTGAGCCCCACAGCCAGAATGTACTTACTGGGCAGCTTCAAAATGCAGTTTTTGGGGGTGCGCTCCCTAGGCCTCTGAGGAAGTCTTCAGGGATTTAGAAACATAGACAGATAGAGAATAATACTAGTATTAAAAAAACTATTACAGATAATATTCTGACACCCACGTAAATAAAACTAAAAAGCACAGAAATTGAAAATACAGAAATTGCAAATACAAGCTTAAGCACTTCCTTTTTTGCTATAAAATAAAAATATGTACAAAACTAATAGCTAACAAAATAATATCAGTGAATGCTGATTCGGTGACTAAAATGGTTATGCAACAATTGTTAAAATCCGGCAATCTGCCTAAGTGTTAAACATAACTTGTTTAGCTGTTTGAGAAAAACTGATTTTAAATTTTAACTGTAGTGAAAATATTTTCTCTAATTTTTCTTTCTTTTTCGGTTGATGATCAAATAGCTTTTAATAAGGCTGAATGATAATATTGTTTGTATGCATGTATGTATCATAATATTATGGCAATATAAAGAAGAAGATATAACATAAAATATGGAGAAACATTAATAAACCTATACTAGATCCCAAAGTCAAAATCCACTTTGAACTTCTCACCCTTTAGTACTTTTTGTTTTTGTTGTTGTCTTGCTGAAAATAACTCTGTCAGGCTGCTTCAAGACATAGGGGAAAAATAATAATGTTTATTGGGAGAAAAATGCTGTCTGTATTCAAAATCAGCCCAATGTCTTGAATACCTCCAACTGATGGAGGCCGGAACAATGGTGCAAGCCATGGGGCATTTGCCTTGTAAGCACTAACCTAGGATAGACCACGAATTGATCCCCCAGCGTCCCATATGGTCCACCAAGCCAGGAGCGATATCTGAGTGCATAGCCAGGAGTAAACCCTGAGTGTCACCGGGTGTGGCCCCAAAAGCAAAAATAAAAGAAAGAAAGTTCCAACTGAAGAGCGCTAAATTTTTCAGGTGCTGAATTCCAGGTCATAGCATGGCTGGATCCCTTGAGAGGAAAGGATTCAATTAATGGAACAAAAATCATAATAGAATTATTAAAGATCATATGCATTTTCAAGCTCTTTTTCTTTAACACTCCATCAGCAAAATATTTGGGGAAGTAGCTTGGACAACCTATAAATAGCAGATAAAAAAGGAGGAATTTGAAAAAAAAAAAGGAAGAATTTTATTGATGTTAGAAAGTGGCTTGCAGCATTTCTTCCCAATATATATGTACTTGATAACTTTTCTATGTTGAAAGTGGCTACATCTCTGCCTAAGGTGCGTTCTTTCCCTTTCTATGATTTACATTCTATATCTTGGAAATTCCCAACATATCCATTTGAAAGTTTGCCTTGCCTTGGTGTTCTCTCCACTCTGGAAAAGTTTGTTCTCGCTCCTGTGAGGAAACTCTCTATCTCCTCATTTTCCTAATAACTTTGGCTTATATAACCTCGCACTATGCGTCATCCTTTTGAAATTCTTTACTGCTATAGAATTCGAGCTGAGTTTCTATTTCTGAAAAGTATAATTCCTCCCACCAGCTTATATTCCATGCTCCTTGAAAAATTGAGTAATAGAGTTCATTTACCACACTGGGAAGGATAAGTATGACTCAGGCACAACATGATAACTTCCTTGTGGGTCTATTGCAGATATTCAGAGCAGAATTTCTTCAACCTAAACTTCCCCGGGCATTTTTCTGTGGCAGTTACATTGGCAAAGAGGAAAGCTGTACACATTGTTTTTCTCGCCCTACTTAAGTAAGTCATCTGCATGAAGGCGCCCCATTGAATTTGTCAATTGAGTACTAGGAATACTTCCTTCTTTTCTTTCCCTCAAAATCTTAAAGCAAGGTATGAGATAAAATTGAAAGAAATGCAGCTAGCTAAAGGAAACCGAAGAAACCATACAATTAATCATTTCTATCAGGGTTTGTCAGAAGTGTTAAAAGCAAGTACCTGAAACAATAATACACTTCACTTTTCTATTTCACCATCATTGAGACATTAGCCTCTTTGTTTTGTTGCTCTATTATTAGTATTTCAGCCCTGGCCTTCAGTGGGGCCTTCAATCATTTAAGTCATTAAATAATAATAAAAATAATTATTTTTAAATAAATAATTAAACAAATATTTAATTATTCAATAAATCAATTAAATAATAATTTACTCCATTGACCTCTTGTAGATATTCCTTTCTTTGCCTCAAACATTCTTACATACTATTCCTAAATTCAAAATGTTTTATTACATTTATATTCTCCTAAATAATTTAGATTGAATTATTGTTTTTCATTAATCTGTTAGAATTTCCTTTTTATACTTCCTTTACATATTATTTTAGACTACCTCCACAAGTTTGTTACCCAAGGGAGACATGACTCCCACTTGAGAATATAAGTGTCTCAGCTGGGAATTTATGAGGCTTATATGAAGTGGGGAGGAGCTTCCGAAAGGCCATGACAACTTCCTGCTCTACCCACTGGTTCACCAAGAGATGGGCTTGGTAAAATTTCAGACTGATAAAAATCTATCATGAGCATCTGCACAATACAACTCACTAGTTCCAGGAGGCTAGTAACAAATTACACCTGGCTTCCATTTATACTGCTTAAGAAATGATCCCTGGGGCCTGGAGAGATAGCACAGCGGTGTTTGTCTTGCAAGCAGCCGATCCAGGACCAAAGGTGGTTGGTTCGAATCCCAGTGTCCCATATGGTCCCCCGTGCCTGCCAGGAGCTATTTCTGAGCAGACAGCCAGGAGTAACCCCTGAGTAATGCCGGGTGTGGCCCAAAAACCAAAAAAAAAAAAAAAAGAAATGATCCCTGGCACCCAATATTTAGGGAGCCATGAATTTTAGGATGTTGCAAGAAACTGTATTTTGCCTTTTATAGGAAGAAAAAGTAAGTATTATATTTTATTCAGGTTTTCTAGTTCTGCTGCCTTCCCTCACAGTAAGTTATTTTAGGAGGAGAGGAATACTGAAGTGTATTTGGTAATTATAGAGAGAGAAAGAGAGAGAGAGTTCACAGATTTCTCCAGAGTTGAAATAATCACAGTACACATATGTAGAGCCTTCCCAAGATATAGACTACATGACATAGACTAGAAGAGTACAGTTAAAAATATGTCATAAATAAGAAACCACTTGTATTAGCATGAGAAGCCTACAAATATGCCATAAAGTAAAAGAAAGAAAATGTACATCTCAGACTTGAATTAGTCAAATGTGCCCTAAAGTATGTAAACTTCACAGGGGGAGATGAGTACAAAAGAAGTACTTTTTTGTTCCAAGATAGTTAACATATGGTATTCCCAAACTTTACCCCTAAAACATATAGTTGTATTGGTTGCCAACAAGGACTTGGGGATACTTCTAGGCTTCTTTTATAGTCTTAGTGTAGCCTTTGTCTCATTAGTAATTCCTCACCACCCAGAAAATACAGGTATAATTTAGACCTGAATATCTACATGTCAATAGTTTTCCTATGTTCTTCAGGGTGGTGCTGTGTCTCATATATCTTCATGCCTTTTTGCTGGTCTAAATTCAAGATAGTGGTTTTCAAAATACACATTACCAGGCCAACTGTATCTAAGTTTGCAGCAATTTCATCATTCATAATTTAACATTTACTTTTCCTTTATAGCCAGTTTCATTTCTTAGTGAATAACAGGTTTGTACAAAGAGATCATATGTAAGGCATTGTTATAAAATTATTTTCAAAATAGCTGCAGAAAATGCCATGAGAATATAAGATGTAAATTAAATAGCACAAATTTTGACCAATATAAATCCACATTCCAGTTTTTTTTTCATTTTTAGAAATTACATTATTTAAACACTATGCTTTACAAGATTGTTTATTATACAGTTGTTTTTTATTCAAAGTTACAAAATTCTTCATGATTGAGTTTCAGTAATTCCATTTACAATACACTTTACCAGTGCAAAATTTCCCACAACCAATGTCCACAGATTTTCCCCACCCTCTTCCATGCATAACTCTTTGGCAGATATTTTTTTTCATTTTTGTTTGTTTGTTTCACAGTTACAAAATAGTTCATGGTTGAGTTTCAGTCAAACAATGTTCACCATCTTTCACCATTATATATTTTCCATCACTAGTGTCTCCAATATACCTCCCACCCTCCCTACTTCTGCCTCTGGAAAGAGATCTCACTTCTCTCTGTCTCTTCCATTTTCATACTATAGTTTGACTATAGTTAATGAAAGGGTACTAGGTATATCACTTTACCCTCTCCCAGTACCCAGCTTTTGTCCAGAGTGAACAGTTCCAACTATCACTGTTACAGTAGAACTGTCAGTACAATAACTACAATCCTGACTCTTGTCACAAGCTTCCTTTCATGAACTGGACCTTTTGGCCCATACTTCATTTGTCTCTGAATATTATTACCAGACTATCTTTTATTTTTTATAACCCCCAAATGATTGAGATCAATCTGTCTATTCCTCTCCCTCTGACTCAATTCACTAAGCATTACAACTTCCAAATACATTTATGTATAAGCAAATTTCATGACTTTAATTTTCCTAACAGCTGCACAGTATTCCATTTTGTAGATATACCACATTTTTTGTAGCCATTCCTCAGTTATTGAGCAGTTGGGTTGTTTTAAAATTATGGCTATTGTGAATGTGTTGTGATGAAGATAGGAATGCAGAGAACCTTAATGAAGTGTTTTTCAATTCTTAGGGTGTATCTATAGGAGTGGTATTCCTGGATCATATGAAAGCTCAATCCTATTTTTTAAAAAATATATCCATATTGTTTTCCAAAAAAGTTAACGGTGGACATTCCCACCAGCAGTGAATGAGAGCCCTTCTCTGCATCATTGCCAGCACTGGTTATTCTTGTTCTTTATGATGTAGGTCAGTCTTTGTGGTGTGAAATGGTATCTCAGTAATGTTCTGATTTGCATCTCCATTATTATTAGTGATATGAAGCATTTTTACATATGTATTTGTCCATCTATATTTCTTCTTTAAGAAAATGTGTGTTCATTTTTCCTCCCCATTTTCAGAAGGGAATAGATGATTTTTATTGCTGAATGAAATCAGTGCCTTGTATATCTGAGATATTAACTGCTTATCTGATGAGTCTTGGGTGAATTTTTTTTATTCTGTAGGTAGTATTTATATCCTAATCACTGTTTCTTTTGAAGTAAATTCCTTTCTCAGTTTAATGCAGTCCCATTTGGAGTTGTCTTTATGGGATCGGTGAGGTGGCGCTAGAGGTAAGGTGTCTGCCTTGCAAGCGCTAGCCAAGGAAGGACTGCGGTTCGATTCCCCAGCATCCCATATGGTCCCCACAGCCAGGGGCGATTTCTGAGCGCTTAGCCAGGAGTAACCCCTGAGCATCAAACGGGTGTCGCCCAAAACAAAACAAAACAAATAAGAGATGCCTTTAGCTTCAATGACACGAAGCGTTCTTCCTATTTTTCTCTATGTACATTATACTTTGAGGTGCTACCAAGGTCTTTAATAATTCATTTTGGCTTGACCTTTGTGCATGGTGTTAAAGAGAGGTCTGAGTTCACTTTTAAAAAAGTAGTTGATAAGTTTTTCTAACACAACTTGTTGAAGAGGCTTTTCTTGGTCCACTTTGAATTGCTTGCACTTTTATCAAATACGAATTGCACTTTTATCAAGTATTAATTGACTGCATACCTTTCTTAACGCTAATTTGAAGATTAAAACAGATACCATAGATGCAAATAAGAAAAGAAATATGGTGTATTTTTGGATACTTTCTACTGGCTATTAACATAAGATTCCAGTTACTACTTCTGAGAACTCACTATTTCATATCTATTGTGTGAACCAGAAAAGATCTTTTGTCTTGCCAGAATTTTATTTCAGGGTCTAAATTTACATCTATGGTTTTCTGCTGTTAGAGATTTTTCATGTGAAAAATTCATCTTTAATAGCCTCCCCCATGCTGACCTAGTATCTATTCATCAGTTTATCCTTCCCCTTTATGTTCTCTGGGATAAAAACACCATAAATAATTTCAGCTGAATGATTCATTCTTCAGCTATATGATTCTTTTCAGAAACGCCTATCTGTTAAAAATTTCTGGGGATATCTTTCTCAAAAATATTTCCAGAAAATAAAAACAAAACAACCTGGTTGAATAATCCTTAAAAAGAGTTTTAAAAAATTGTAGGTAGCATGCGAAACACAATCAAATATATGTCAATATGTCAAACATAACTCCAAAGATATGTGTGCTCTCTAAGCAGATGGAGCTCATGTTCTATTACACATTTTGTTTACCGGCTCTTTTACTGAAAATGTTTCTGCTGACTCTTGTAGAATGATAAAGATTTTGCTGATCCACAACTTTCTAATATTTGTAATGCATTGGGTCATATTTAAGAACTTGTCATTCAGTTAGTTTTAGTTAGTCCCAAATATATTTATAGTCATATGTTTAATATACCATTCAAAAATGACTAATTGTTTGAAAATTATTACTAGGGTTTTTCCCTTTTTTTGATTTTTAAACATTACTTTATTTAAACACCATTGTTTACCAGGTTGTTAATAATATAGTTGGATTTTTTTTTCACAGTTATAAAGTTGTTTGTGATTGAATTTCAGTCATGTAGTGTGTAAAACCAATTCACCAGTGCATTTTAATGATAACCCCCAATAATGGTGCCAATGACTAGAAATATCCATGAGCTTAAAAGAACTATATCATTATTGAGACTATCAGATACCTTGTTTTTGTTTGATTTTTTTGTGGGAAATCCCACACAGGGTTATTCCCTGGCTCACTACATTCAGGAAATACTCCCAGCAAGGTTCATAGGACCTAATGGAGTTTAGGGGATCAAATCTGCTTCTCTACATGCAAGGCAAGCACCCCACCTGCTCTATTATTTTTCTAGCACTCGAAAGACAAATTTTACAAAAAGTTTTAAAGTTATGCTCAGTAGGGAATTTTAGCATTTTAAAACTTGTCATCGAATATTGTTTAACATGCCTTTCAGATTTGTAGAAGTCAAATAACTGTTAGACATTGCATACATAATAATGGAGTCACTTTTTGAATTAAATTTTATCATATTTTTTCAGGTTAAAAAGTCCCAAATTATCTATTACATTAAATTAACTATTTAATAGGTCTTTTAAGTTTTCAAAATTAAATATTACATAAAAATTTACTGTCAGAAATATTTGAATATTATGAGCATAATGAACATTAATTTAAATATAAATGCTTCTGAGAATGTTTCAGGTATTGACCCTGGATTACTTTGTGTAATAATGAAACTTACTTTTAATTTGCACATACAACCACCTAATTTTTGATAAAGGAGCAGGAAACCCTAAATGGAGCAGGGAAAGCCTCTTCAACAAGTGGTGTTGGCACAATTGGATAGCCGCTTGCAAAAAATTGAACGTAGACCCCCAGCTATCATCATGCATGAAGGTGAAATCCAAATGGATTAAAGACCTCGATATCAGCCCCAAAACCATAAGATATATAGAACAGCACATAGGCAAGACACTCCAGGACATTACAGGCATCTTCAAGGAGGAAACTGCACTCTCCAAGCAAGTGAAAGCAGAGATTAACAGATGGGAATATATTAAGCTGAGAAGTTTCTGCACCTCAAAGGAAATAGTGCCCAGGATACAAGAGCCACCCACTGAGTGGGAGAAACTATTCACCCAATACCCATCAGATAAGGGGCTAATCTCCAAAATATACAAGGCACTGACAGAACTTTACAAGAAAAAAAACATCTAATCCCATCAAAAAATGGGGAGAAGAAATGAACAGACACTTTGACAAAGAAGAAATACAAATGGCCAAAAGACACATGAAAAAATGCTCCACATCACTAATCATCAGGGATATGCAAATCAAAACAACGATGAGATACCACCTCACACCACAGATAATGGCACACATCACAAAGAATGAGAACAAACAGTGTTGGCGGGGATGTGGAGAGAAAGGAACTCTTATCCACTGCTGGTGGGAATGCCGTCTAGTTCAACCTTTATGGAAAGCGATATGGAGATTCCTTCAAAAACTGGAAATCGAGCTCCCATATGATCCAGCTATACCACTCCTAGGAATATACCCTAGGAACACAAAAATACAGTACAAAAACCCCTTCCTTACACCTATATTCATTGCAGCACTATTTACCATAGCAAGACTCTGGAAACAACCAAGATGCCCTTCAACAGATGAATGGCTAAAGAAACTGTGGTACATATACACAATGGAATATTATGCAGCTGTCAGGAGAGATGAAGTCATGAAATTTTCCTATACATGGATGTATACGGAATCTATTATGCTGAGTGAAATAAGTCAGAGAGAGAGAGAAAAACGCAGAATGGTCTCACTCATCTATGGGTTTTAAGAAAAATGAAAGACACCCTTGTAATAATAATTTTCAGACACAAAAGAGAAAAGAGCTGGAAGTTCCAGCTCACCTCAGGAAGCTCACCACAAAGAGTGATGAGTTTAGTTAGAGAAATAACTACATTTTGAATTTTCCTTATAATGAGAATGTATGAGGGAAATGGAGAGCCTGTTTAGAGTACAGGTGGGGGTTGGGTGGGTAGGAGGGAGACTTGGACATTGGTGATGGGAATGTTGCACTGGTGATGGGTGGTGTTCTTTACATGACTGAAACCCAAAAACAATCATGTATGTAATCAAGGTGTTTAAATAAAAAAATAAAAATTAAAAAAAAAAAAAAGGATGTTTGACTTATAAGTAGCCCACCTGTTTTCAATTTCCTGCATCCCATTTGGTGCACCTAGCACCAATAGGAGTAATTCCTGAGCAGAGTTAGGAATAATCCCTGAGCATTACCCAGTGTGACCTCAAAACAAAAACAAAACAATAAATAAATGTAAGTGGTGTCAGAATGATAATATAGCCGGCAGGGCACTTGCCTTGCATGCAGCCCACACTGGTTCTAATCCCTAAGCCCACCAGAAGTGATCCATGAGCACAGAATTAGGAGTAATCCCTGAACACACGGGGTATAGCACACGCACACACACACACACACACACACAAAGTAAACGGAAACTATACTGAGAAGTATTACTTTTTGTGAGTATACATCTATACATTTTACTGTGGAGAAATTCTTAGCTTACATAAGTTCTCAAAGACATTGTGATTGCCCCCCAAATATCAAGAATCATTGAAAAAGAACATATATATTCTATGAATGCATAATACATGTCCTTTTAGTTCCCTTTTTATTTTTATGCAACATAATTTAATCCTTTCTAGCATATCTTTATTTTAATGCCGAGCACTTTTATTCACATTGTTTTGCAAATATAGCATCATTATATCTCAAACTATTGCAAATACTCATAATTGTATGGTCATATATTATGTGTCTTTCTAAGGTTTGGGTAGATACTTCTTTTCAAAATGTTGTACTCATTTGAATTATTATTTGACAGTGTGTATGGTATCTTTATACAACTTAATCCCTGGTGAATAAGTAAATACACAATTTTTAATATTATGATGTCCATATATAGTGTCACAAATTGAGTATTTGTACATTTACATTTAAAAATTACTTTATTTAAAGACCATGGTTACAAAGTTTTTCAAATATAGTTGGGATTTATTTTTAACAATAGCAAAGCTGGGGTCAGAGAGGTGGCTCAAGGGGTAAGGCATCTGCCTTGCGTGCACTAGCCTAGGATGGACTGCGGTTCAATCCCCCCGGTGTCCCATATGGTCCCCAAGCCAGAAGCCAGGAGCGATTTCTGAGCACATAGCCAGGAGTAACCCTTGAGAGTCACCAGGTGTGCCTCCCCCCAAAAAAACAATTGCAAAGCTGTTGATGATGGAGTTTCAGTCATACAATGAACGACACACTTCACCAATGCATATTTCTCATCATGAATGTCCATCTTTCCCTCCCGCCCTCCAACTTTCCTGCCTCTGGGACAGAAAGTTTTCTTTTCTCTCTCCCTTTACTTTTTTCTTTTAAACAATGTGAATTGCAATACTGTTGTTAAAGGATTATCATGCTTATCACTTTATCTTCTTTAAGCATCCAGTTCTTCTCCAGAGTGATCAGTTCCAACTATGTT
Organism: Suncus etruscus; assembly: GCF_024139225.1. Classification (NCBI taxonomy): domain Eukaryota; kingdom Metazoa; phylum Chordata; class Mammalia; order Eulipotyphla; family Soricidae; genus Suncus; species Suncus etruscus. The sequence continues at coordinate 121,731,980 of NC_064868.1, forward strand.
TGTCATAATTGTTTCTTCTCTGCTCTAAGTGCACTTTCCAGCTATTTGTGGCAAGCTTTCTCTAATAAACTGTCCTTCCTGGCGCTTATTTTTATCGACTCTGGACATTAATACCATACCATCATTTTATTTTATATACATACATGGCTAATATAATTCTACGTTCCATATTATATTCTTTATTTCTTCCTCCTTGACTATATTCCCTGTAACTGAATAATTTCACTCACCATGATACTCCATGTTCATCCATCCATTTATAAACAAATTTAATGACTTCATTTTCTTAAGAGTTGCATAATATTTCATTGTGTAGTTGTACCACAGTTTCTTTTTCCAATAAACTAGTGGACACTTGGTTAGTTTCCAGATTCAGGCTATTGGAAACAGTGCTGTGATGAACATAGGATACAGAGAGCTTTTATGCATTGTGTTTTTGTGTCCTAGAATAGATGCCCAGGAGTGGTATTGCTGGATCATTTGAAAGCTCACATTCTATTTTTTTAAGGAATATGAATATTTTCCCAAGAGTGTTTGACCAGTTGGCATTTCCATCATCAGTGAATGAGTGTACCTTTCTACCCATATCTGCACCAGCACTATTTGCTTTTTTTTTGTTTATTTTTTATTTTTTTTGGGGGGGGGTCAGACCCGGAGGTGCGCAGGGGTTACTCCTGGCTGTCTGCTCAGAAATAGCTCCTGGCTGGCACAGGGGACCATATGGGACACCTGGATTCGAACCAACCACCTTTGGTCCTGGATCGGCTGCTTGCAAGGCAAACACCGCTGTGCTATCTCTCCAGGCTTGCACTATTTGCTTTTATTTGTGTGTGTGATGTGTGCTAGTCTCTTTGATGTGAGATGATACCTCATTATTGTTTTGAGTTAAACTTCCCTGATAATTAATGATATGAAGCATTTTTCTCAAGTGTCATTTGTATATCTGTATTTCTTTTTCGAGAAAATATCTGTTCATTTTTCTGCCCATTTTTGCATGGGGGTTGATGAGTATTTTCTTGCTAAGTTTTACCAGTGCCTTGTATATTATAGATATTAACCCTTTATCACATAGGTATTGGTAAATAATTAAACAAACAAAACCATAAAACACTGCCTCAAGTTATAAAAGAGGGCAAAAGGACACATGCTATTCTCATGGATTGGAAGAATTAACATCAGTAAAATGGCAATACTTCCCAAAGTATTGTACAGATTTAATGCAATCCCTATAAAGATTCTCATGATGTTTTTCAAAGAAATAGATAAAACACTTCTGAAATTTACATGGAATAATAATCATCCACAAATAGCTACAGCAGTCCTTGATATAAAGAAGGTGGGATATATCACTTTCCCAACATCAAATGGTACTATAAAACAGTAATCGTTAAAGCGGTATGGTACTTGAATTATGACAGACCCTCAGATAAAATAAATAGACTTGAATATTCTGAGATTAAACCTCAGGTTCATGATTAATTAATCTTTGATAAAGGGGTAAGAAATGAAAAGTGGAGCAAGAAAGCCACTTCAACAAGTGGTATGGGAGAAATGGTCAGCCGCATGCAAAAATGTGAACTCAGATCTCTAACACCATACACAAAAGTCAAATCAAAATCAAGTCGACCTTGATATCAGACCTGAAACCATAAGGAACATAGAGGAAGATGTATGCAGACCACTCCATGATATTGAAGCTAAAAGCATCTTCAAGGGTGAAACACCGCTAGCCAATCAAGTTGAAGCAAAGCTAAACAAAGGGGACTCTCTTAAAGTAAGACGTTCCTGCACCTCAAAGGAAATGGTAATTAGAAAAAAAGACTTTCCACAGAATATATCATTGTACCTTTGTTTGGATTACAGTGTTTGCCTCTAATTTGAATAGGTGTATTTGAATAGGTAAATAATCTATAAAATGATTTGAATTGTCACTTATATTTATAAATATTTTGTCTAGTTTTTTTACATTTCAATATGCTTATGCAGTGTTTGACATAGCAGTTGTGATTTTTAGGTAAATCTATCAGTATTATCTTTTATGAATTACATCTATGCTGCTGTTTAGAAAGTTCTATTACATTTCAACTGCTATCTAAACAGCTACCTATATCTTATTCCAGATGGAAAATAAATATTACACTCCTACTGAAATTAGAGCCATATGATTTTCTAAGTGTCTTTACTGAATTCACTAAAACATAAAAAAATTGACTCCTAAGTTTAAAGTCCACCATATACCTCAGGTTTATCTCACTGCTTTTTCTTTTGGCACACTGTCTAGTCTCTCTTATCTAAACAAATCCCAACTGGAAATCCTAATGTTTGCTTTTAACTGAACAATTCATATAGCATACTTCTTTGCTTTAATGAGAACTCTTAATGCTCATGTAGCCTTTACACTATCTAGAATAAAAGATCACTACATTCTACCACATTGTCTCCTTCAGCCTGCCTTATTTTTATAGTGCTTAATTTACCTGAAATATCTATTCTTTTATCTGTTTTCTTTATCATCATGTTTTATATGGTAGAGATCTTTCAACTATATTTATTGAAAAAAATCACAAATAGTTTTCTCATTTGGTTACTTGATTTTTAAAATATGCTAATACAGTTTTTTGATTTTCAATTTTTTCAATAATATTTATTTTTGACTTTTATTTTGTAGGGTACAACTTAGACAGACTTTATCTTCATTGTATTTTCTATATAAATTGTAGTTATTTACTGAGTGATTACCAAGTTTATTATAGTTAACAGCCTAAATCTGTAATAATTTATTTTGAACTTTCTTTTAATATCAAAATAGACTTTTTAAGTTGGCTACTTAAAGTGCTTAATTAAGTGGTTACATAAAGTTACAAGAAGTTTTCACTTCTTGTTGGTTTTATTGTCATAAATTATCAAATTATTATCATATACTGTATAATATATGATAATTATATGTTAATATATTGAATTATAATTATACTAAAATTGTATAATTATTATGTAATTATATAATTACCATAATTATGATAATAAATTGTGTCATATCATTATTATGTATATTAATAACATATTAAAATATTATCATGAGTATACAATAATTTATAATTATATAATCATATAATCATAATTACATGATTTCTATAACTCATAAATAATATGATTTTAATTTTTATCCAATATATATGGATTTATCATTTTTATCATATTTTAAATCAAAATAGTACAAAAAGATGTGTTATACACTAAAATGAAATAAATATAATTTTATTTAAAACATAAAGTGTGGGGCCAGAGCAATAGCACAGCGGTAGGTCATTTACCGTATTTTCTGGCGTATAACACCACTTTTGAAACAAAAATGTCAACCGAAAATAGGGGGTCCTCTTATATGCTGAGTATATCCCGAGAACTGTTTCAATATGCCGCTAAACGAACATTGTCTGAATATTGCCACAAAACAAATTTTCCAACTCGATCCTGCACCAATCACTGCAAGGCTGCTCGGACCGCCTCTAACTCAGCCAATCCAAGCAGGCTTTTTATGCATGCAAATTAGACGATGTTCTGCACCAATCACTGCAAGGCTGCTCGAACCGCCTCTCTGACTCAGCCAATCCAAGCAGGCTTTTGATGCATGCAAATTAGACAATGTTCTGGACCCGAATTTACACTGTCAAAAGCCTGCTCAGATGGGACAGTCAGAGAGGAAGTCTATTACAGTAGAACCTTGGAACCTTTGCTTGTTGTGATTGGCTCACTGTGGTACATACAGTTGCAGCACAGGAACGTTTTGTCCCATACAGCAAATATAGGCCTAAATCTATGTTTTAACTGCAAAATTAGGAGGTTGTCTTATACGCCGGAAAATATGGTAACTTGAACTAAGCCAACCTGGGACTGACCTGGGTTTGATCTCCAGCATCCCATATGGTCCCCTGAGCCTGCCAGGAACTATTTCTGAGCATAGAGCCAGGAGTAACCCTGAGCAAAGCTGGGTGTGGCCCCCAAACAAAAATGAAAACACAAAAAACATAAAGTTCTTTATATTAGTCACTAACATTTTGCAACCAATTAAAACATCAGAAGAAGGGGCCAGAGCGGTGACGCAAGCAATAGGGCATGTGCCTTGCATGTGCTAGCCTCGGACAGACCATAGTTCAATCCCCTGGAGTCCCATATGCCCCCACCCCTAAACCAGGAGCAATTTCTGAGCACAGTCAGTAGTAATCCCTGAGCATCACCGAATGTGGACCAAACCACCACCATCCACAAAAATCTGAAGAAAAAAAAAAAAAAACAGCAACATGTATTGGCATTTAGAAGAACTACTGATAAATATTATCAATATATATATATATATATAATTATAAATTCTAGGTAAGGGAACAGAGTGATAATACTATGAGCAGGATATTTGTCTTGCACACCATCAAATTGGGTTCAAAACCCAGCATCTCATATGGTTCCCTGAATATTACTAGGAATAATTCCCGAGTGCAGTGTCAGGAGTTACCCCTGTGTACCTCAAAAAGAAAATAAGGAAAAAAATGCTAAGAAGACATATTGCAAACCTATAGATTTGGGTAGATAGGAAATTATGACTACAGTCCTTTTGTAATATGAGACAATGTAATTCTTAAAAATAAATACAAGAAAAATACTGTAATATATTACTGAGGTATATAAAAGAAAGGTCAACTAAAAGTAGAGATATAAAACCATTATTGTTTTGAAAAATTAGTTGTCAATTTTATCCATATCAGTTCATGATTATTTTCTGACTAACACATCAAATTTTTAAATGGAGAAAAGTAAGCTTAGTTGGAAAATTATGCATAATATGTTGGGAATAGACATCTTAAAACATAAAAATAATTCAACTTGTCTCTATATTTGAGGTATACTATAAAACATGTTTTTGGATTTGATATTGAAATAAGGTAAGTCAGAGTAACATTTATATAAGTCTTTTAAAAATACCATGCATACATTTTCAAAAATGCATTCACAAAAATGTACTTACATAAATTGCTTGTGGAATGTGGAGTATTATCTATCTTCTATTTGAAAAATATTCTTGTCATAATAAATTCTATTTTAAATGTAGAGCAGTAGGCTAAGCTGATTATCTTTGAACTTGAAATATGTTCAAGTAGAAGGTGAAAACTTTATAGTAACAATACGTCTCTATAATTCCATTAATATCCTCTTCTTTGAGCTGTTATTGATAAATTACTTGTTAATATATTATTCATTATTTATTAAGATAAAGTATTGATATATAAATTACTTCTTAACGCATTGCATGATCTATATATAGTGGTTTCTTGAATCAGGAAAAAGATATCATCGATTTACCAATAATTCATGTTTTTTGACACTACAGGTAGTGAATTCATGTCCATTTTATCAATTCTGCAAGGACCATTAAGTGCATTTTGTAAAAGAAAATTAAATCTAACTCAAACTAAGACACTTAAATAAAATATGCACTGATGAACTTGTGTGTCAGAGTACAGCTAGTAGGGCATTTTCTTTGCACCTGGCTGACCCAGATTCAATACCTAGTATCCCATATAGTTGTCCATCCTCCCACCCCACCCCACCCTGAGACAGCCAGGATTGATTTCTGAAAGCAAAGATGGGGTAATTACTGAACGCCACTGGGTGGGGCCCATAAAACAAAAAACAAATACATGGTGAAGGTATGTATGTTGGACATTGTATGAAGAAAACTCGATCATGAACAATTTTGTAACTGTATTTCACAGCTATTCAATTAAAATATTGAAAATACAGGTAATAAACAAAAAATTAGAAGTATGAGAAGAGTGATACTATGCTCTTTGATACTAAACTTAAGATTTGCTTTAAATTTATAATGAGTTTTATGGAGTGATAGCACAGTGGTAGGGCCTTTGCTTTACACGCAACCAACCTGGGACTGACCCGGGTTTGATTTCTGGCTTTGCATATTGGTCCCCCAGCATACCCATAGCAATTTCTATGTGCATAGCCAGGATTAACCCCTGATTGCTGCTGGGTGTGGCCACAAAGCAAACAACAAAAGTTTATGAGATCTAAACTTGAACGTTGATATGTAAACTTCATTATAAACTTAAGACAATATCAATTTGAAAGTATAAAAATTAAGAAGAAATAGATCAATGGAAGCTAAACAATTCTCAAACCATAGATATTAAACTACAGATAAGAAATAAGACATCAAAATCAGATTTCAAGCAATAGATATTAAATACCTATATTAAAATTGCAATAAATTTCTTACTTTCAATATTTTAGTAAATATTGATGATCTTACTCACCAATTAAAAGACACTAAAGTGAACAAATGGATAATAAAACGTTCTACTTTAAAGCATGATATCCGTTGAAAATAAAATGATAAACATAAATTTCAAATGATAATTTAAAAAACTGTTATGAAGACTTGTGTGGTAGTATTAATACATCAGAGAAATCCTACTTATATTAAGACAAAATAGAATTTAAATGAAAGATTATAAAAGACAATGATGGAAATGATATAATAATTAAAGAACCAGTACACAAAAGGCCTTAATGCCCATCAATATGTATGCACCAAATTAAATGTCATCAAAATATATAAAGTAACTACTAATGGACCTGCTAAGGAAGTCAAAAGCAACACAATAATAATAGAAGATACATATGAATGGTCAACAGTAGAAAGTCATCAATGGAAGATAAACCAGGTAGAAAATAAACAAATTAACAAGTCATAATTGAGATGTTGAATAAGCAACCTCCAACAATATAAAATATCATATTCATTATAGAACACAAATCAATCACAAAGATAAACCACCCACTGGTATACAGTAAAATATTAAAAACTAGAAATTTTTTCAGGAAATATACATAATTATATTCAAGAAGAAGAAATATGATTAAAAATCTAATCAATTGGGGCCAGAGAGATAGCACAGTGGTGTTTGCCTTGCAAGCAGCCAATCCAAGACCTAAAGTGGTTGGTTCGAATCCTGGCGTTACAGGTATATGGTATATTTTGCAGAAATGTTATGTTTTTTAAAAGAGCTGGTATGTTAATTTTCACTATATTATATTGTTGCTTTGGAAATATTACCCACCTTTGGCTAAAGGTGGAGTCATGGATTAGAAAAGCTTCATTTACATTTCAGAGAAGGGGGAGATGTGACTCTACCTCGGATTTACGTGTAACTACCTACAAGACCCTCCCATCATTACCTGCAAGGCCCTCCCAGGAATGGGAGGGATCTTGGGGAGATTATAAAGGTTTGGCCTCAGGGCCACAGAGAGGAATTTGCATTTACTTGGATGAAGGAATTTGCCTGGTTGGAGGTGAGAGGAAAGATGGCTGAAAGGAGTTAAGAGACAGGGCAAGCTTAGAATGGCATGTGCTTAAATGGTTATGATATAGACCACACACGTTGGCCATGGTCAATAAAGATGTTATCTCTCTGGAAACCTACTTGTGAGTGAGTTCTATACCCGCCACTTTCCTGGACCCAGATACCCACTGACTGAAGGGGGTTGCAGAGCCACGTGACCTGGGATGGCAGAGAAAGGTCCCTCCATGTGTCCACCACCATGCAAGACCATCTTAAGGGCTATAACTCTACAGAACATAGTAAAATGAACAAAAACAACCAGTTTTTTCTGGAGTATAAGGAAAAAGGAACCCTTATCCAATGCTGGTGGAATGTTGACTGGTCCAACATTTTGGATAAAGTAATATAGACATTTCTCAAAAAAAATCAACTACAGATTAAACTACTATGTAACTCAGAATTTCCAATTCCACTCTTATTTGTGCTAAGGAAAAACTATCAAACAATGAATAGGAATTTTTATATTCCTATATGAGAACAGCAGAAGGCCCACTAGAAGGTTTGTTTTCCTAGCGCAGATGGCTGTCTATTTATCCGCAAGGAATCTTCACCGAAAGGCCCCCTGTGAAAGACTGCGTGGATAGTTGGAGAAATTTCATAGGGATATTTTGAAGTTCTTGTTATAGTATTGACATTATAGTCCCTTCATATTATCTTGATCCAAAATTAATTCTCCCTTCTGCTGTGCATAATTATAGGCAAAAAATATAGTCTCGCTTAAATTTCTCTGTATCTGGGAGATACAACTTTAAAACCAATTTCTTCTTTTTTTGTCTTTGAATGCCATAGCAAAAAGGATTACTTTGCTTCAGGGACTTCCCCTAGATATTTTGAATACCTGATAACTCATCTACACTTCAAAAAGGTTTGCTCAGAATAGCATTGAAATCTGTACTCATTTCATATAAGTTTATCTCTTTCAAAACCAGACCTTAGGAAGTTAGTCTTAACCCCTGGCAGTCGTCCTCAAACTACAGCCACATTATTGTATTTGTTCCCATTTTGTTTCTTCACTTCAAATTAAGATATATGCAGTGGGCATAGGATTTTGTTCATAGTTTTTGTTTTTACTATAGTCCGGCCCTCCAATGGGGTGAGGACAGTGAACTGGCCCTTGTTTAAAAAGTTTGAGGACAACTGCGTAGAGCTAGAAACCTGTTCCCTTAGGTCAGTGCTTCTCAATTATTTTCTGTCATGCCCTTCTAGAAAGAAAATATTTTTCGTGCCCCCTACTGCAACTGTAAATCATATCTTTACTAAAAATAAGTTTAACCTGCAAAACAAAAATATATCAAATAATTTGAGCTGGTTTTTTAATCAGAGGTGATGTCTGGATTAATGGCTACAATGAGTACATTTTGCAATGCATAGCTTTCCGAAACAGGGTTTGAAGCAGGAAACAGCAACTTTCAGCTCCAGAGACTTACTGAGACATACACGAGGCTTAGCATGTTATGACAGTGTTTGCCTAGGTCAAACATGCCCCACTTTACGGAGCCTCTTGCCCCCTCCGGGGGTGTCCCCCACTATTTGAGAAGCACTGCCTTAGATAAAATAAATTAAAACATGAAATCTGGCTTCTTGCTACTCTCTTAATTTACATCAGTATGACACCTAGGGCCTGGCCAGAGAGGAACTACTTTGAGATGTTTACATTTAATTATGGTACTTAAATAAAGATTTTATTAAAAAAGAAACTAAATAGAAAACAATAAAATTAAATTTAAAATAAAAAAGAATATTTTTATAGTCATGACATTCAAAACATTAGAAAAAGAAACAAATTAAATGGTAAAACATGGGGCCAGAGAGATAGCACGGAGGTAAGATGTTTCATGCAGAAGGATGGTGGTTTGAATCCCAGCATTCCATATGGTCCCCTGAGCCTGCTAGGAGCAATTTCTGAGGTAGAGCCAGGAGAAATCCCTGAGTGCTACCGGGTGTGACCCAAAAACCAAAAGCCAAAAGCCAAAAAAAAAAAAAAAGTAAAACACATGTAGAGAAGAATGCCTATAAAATAGATTACCCTTTCCCCAAACTTATCAGCTATCTTTCATTTTACTGTTTACCTACTTTAAAAAATAAGATAACTTAGGGCTGGATGATAGCTCTAAGAGATGGAATTCATGCCTGGCATATGTAAAGGCCTGCACTGGCTGTCACTGCATGGCCCCTTCTTCCGAATGTCAACTGCAAGAATGAACTGTATTGGCTGTCAATACCACTGGGTAAGCCCTTATAACATTTGTAAATTTATATATGAACATATAACGACTTATTTGATATTAACAATAAAATTTAGTATACAATATAGCTTGTCTTGGATATTAAAATTGCTTTCTAATAAAAAAGGAGGTTCATTATTCATGTCAAATATTACAATCATTTTTAATGTATCACTTTAAACAGTGCTAAGATTATCAAGAATAAGAGTATTATCAGAACTAGACAGCTCAATAATCTAGAATGTATGCTCTCTCATATAGGGAGTCTGGGTTTGATCCCCAATAGTGCATATGGTTCAATGAGCACTGACTGCCATACCACCAGGTGTGGGCTCAAACCAAAACCAAAGTATTTTTAGTACACTGTGTCTGACAGCTCTTAAGAATTCTATATAATATATATATATATATATATATATATATATATATATATATATATAAATCACTCCTGGAGGACTCAGACACCATATGTGATGCGAAGGATTGAATTCAGGTCAGCTCCACACAAGACAAGTTACTTTACCTGTTGTATTATCTCTCTGGGAATTTTAGATTGATATTAATAATCACATTTTCAGTCATTGTGTCTTAAATAAAATTCAGACATTATAATGATAGAGAAAACTATCAGTAGGTTTCTAAATGCACTTTGTTTCTATAATTGAAAAACTAACTTACAAGAAGCATTGCGAAAATATGGACAATTAACTAAGCACTAAAAGAAACACTTAGGGCTGGAGAAATAGCACAGCTGTAGGACGTGTGCTTGCAAGAGGCCAACCCAAGACCAAGGAATATGGGCATCTCAGATGGTTCCCCATGTCTGCCAGAAGTGATTTCTGAGTAGAGAGCCAGGAGTAACCCCTGAGTGCCGGGTGTGACCCCAAAACCAAAAAAAATAAAAATAAAAATAAAAAATAAAAAGAACCACCTAAGATTTTATTTTCACATATTATACATATCTTAGAAAAAAAGGTACAAGTAAGTATCTATACAATAGATATATACATATCTATATCTATAAGCAAAGTGCTAACAGACTATATGATGTCTTTTTGTTTTGGGGAATTTTCTATAATAAACATACAACCTTTGTAATCTGATTTTTACAGCAGCAAAACATTAATAAAATTTGCCTTATTCTGAAACGATGGGTGTTATCATTTTATGATTGAAACTCAATCATGAACAACTTTGTAATTGCATATCACAATGTGATCCAATTAAATAATATAAACTTTTACATTAGTCCTTTATAAAAAATAACTTTCCTTTTATCCTCTGGGCTCCTAACTGAACTGTATTGTATTGTAAATTTACCAACCACCTAGAGCTGTGTATATTGTGTTAAAGATCAAACAATGTACACTGAAAAGTGTCTGTTGTACTTTGCATAGATATAAAATGTGAGAATTCTTTTTTTTAAATTGAGACTGGCAATGTACACTTTATTAAAAAAAACTTTAGTCTGGATATGTAATGAGACATTCTTTGGGATTTGGGTTGAGGTCTAGTTATCCCAAAGTTCCCAAAAGGAAAAAGGTTATCTTATACTCCATATCCAGGGAGTACAGGAGAAAATGGTTCATTAACAATTCTCTGCAATAAGTAATCCTCATAGATTACTGAGGAAAGAGCAGGCAAGAAAATTTACACTGCAAGCTGTTCACTCACAAGCCAGTCGCTTTAACAAATGGAACTTCAAGCTTAGATGACAGTCCCAACTCATCTTTCCTGCCTTCAATTTATTGAAATCCAAATTCGAGTCTCTTCCCTAGGGGAGAAGAAAAGACCAACAGAAAATGATTGAGATACAAATAAACAAATAGAGATCATTTCAAAATGCCTCAATTTACTTAATATGTAATATGTATATTACACTAAGAATGCTATTCTCCACGCACATTTGTGTGTGCTCTCATTTCTTCATATTTCGCCACCCATGTAACCACTCTCCTTAAGAGGACTCAAAGAAGCCTTCTAATGCATTCGGATCCCAGCAGCTAGTTTACGACAAAAAAAAATCTCTGTTTAGAAAATACACCAGTATTCCTTTATTTATTGAGTTTATTAACAATTGCCAAAGTATGGAAACAACTCAAAATTCCAAGAACTGATGACTAGATAAAAAGAATCATTGTATGTATGCTGAATGAAATACTGCCCAGGTATAAGAAAAATGAAATTTTAAGAAAAATGCAATTTGTTGTGACATAGACTGAATTGCAAATTATCTTGCTGATTTTATTCAGAAGAACAAATGCCAAATGATCTCTTTCATGTTTGTGTTATAAATTGACATAGTAAGAAATAACATATGTGGGGTCAGAGCGGTGGGGCAAGTGGTAAGGCGTCTGCCTAGGATGGACTGCGGTTCAAATTCCTAACATCCTATATGGTCCCCCAAGCCAGGATCAATTTCTGAGCGCATACCAGGAGTAATCCCTGAATGTCACTAGCTGCCCCCCCCCGCAAAGAAAATGTGCAACAGCAATAGAATTTAAAAACTGGTCTACAGAACTGGGGTTTAGGTGGAGGATGTAGTTGGTGTTGGATGAGAGCTGAAACAATGATGGCGGAGTGGAGTGAAATACTCTGGTGGAGAGTGTGGTACTGGAAATATTTTATGCATGGACCTCTACAGTTATCAGTATTTGTAAATCTCATTAACAAAAAAGATTAATCCAGAACTTTCCTTAAATCAAAAGTACAGTTCCGGATGGGTTCACTAGTGACTTTCAATAATCTTCAGATATTTACTTCTGAAGTACTTCTGAAAAAATCAAAAACTAAGAATCTTTCTGAACATATTACTCTGATGCCAAAAGAAAGACATCACAAAAATAAAATGGCAACAAATATTTTCAAAGATCAGAGATGTAAAAATTCACAGTAATATTGCCTCTATCCAAATATGGATGTATTAATACATCCTATATCATGACCAAGTAAAAATTTTTACAGGACGGCAAGGATGTTTAAATATATTCAAATTAGTTAATTAAATTTACCACATCTTCAAAAAGAAGAGAAATATTATTTTTTTCTTTAAACACTGGGATGTACAAATTTATTCATTACCAGTTTTTCAGAAATCAATGTTCCCACACCTGTCCCACCACCAGACTGACCTGCCCTCCACCAATGTACCTGGTTTCTAATGATCCCCAAACCTTCCCAATTATCAGGCCTAAACAAATTTGCATCACATTGCTGATTATAACTAAAAAGCAAATAAAATTACTAAAAATAGATTCATAAAAGCCAATTTATGAGAGTTATACTTCATAATCATATTACTAAAATTATTTCGGATTTCCCAAATTGCTTGGTACTAGTTTAACCTTTTGTGTTATTGTTTTTGCTCATTGACTTTGATGGGCCTCTAGACAACTTTCTCATGAAATTTTCTGTGCTTCTATCAGGCTGTAAGTGTTGTGAGAATTGGAAGAGATATCCAGGAAATGTGGAGCTGAGATAATTTGGTGGCTTGGTGGCTTGATGATATTCAGTTGTGGAACTAAGTCATTATATGCTGGAACATATCAGGTGTAGATGCTGGGACTTCTAGGAGGACCAGAATTCTTAGATTGGAAACTTATTTATCTGGGGTGATTCAGTGTGTTGGCATTTTTAAAATCTCATTCACAGTTCCACGCAATATCAAGTATTTAGGAATCACCAAAACAAATAAATTTGAATATAGATACATTGAAAAAATACAACTATTAAATATGAAATCCAAAATGAAATGGAAAAATAACCCATCCTTATGACCACTGTTAATATAACTCTATTGCCCAAAGCATTAATTATACACTGCACTATCATTTCTACCTCCAGAATGGTATAATCTGATACAAAATATCCTGGGACCGGTGAGGTGGCGCTAGAGGCAAGGTGTCTGCCTTGCAAGCGATAGCCAAGGAAGGACCGCGGTTCGATCCCCCGGCCTCCCATATGGTCCCCCAAGCCAGGGGCAATTTCTGAGCACTTAGCCAGGAGTAACCCCTGAGCATCAAATGAGTGTGGCCCCCCAAAAAACAAAAAAATTAAAATATTAGTAACTTATTTAATTTATAAAATATTAGAATTTAGTATTACTGCTTTAAAATGTTATGCTCATTAATTATATTATTTAGTATGGTAATTAAGTAGGTATGCATTTATGGCTTTATTTCCTTTTTTACTTGCTTCATTTAAAGGAAATGCATCACAGATTTGACATCCTTGACCATAGTACATTTGTTTCTACACAAGTGAGGACAATGTTATTTAAAAAGAATAGAAGAAAATCACCAAACCCATCAAAACATGGGGAGAAGAAATGATCCAACACTTCAGCAAAGAAATACAGATGGCCCAAAAGACACATAAATATGATCCATATCACTAATCATCAGGGAGATACAAATCAAAGCAACAATGGGTACCATCTCATGCCGCAGAAACTGGCACACATTGCAAAGAACAAAACAATCAGTGCTGGAAGTGATATGAGGAAAAAGGAACTCTCATTAACTACTGGTGGGAATGCCATCTAGTCCAGCCTTTCTGGAAATCAGTATGGATATTCCTCAAAAGCTTGGAAATTGAGCTCCCATAATATTCAGAAATACCACTCTTAGGGATATACCCTAGGAACATAAAATCACAATACAAAATTGCCCTCTGCGTGCCTATGTTCATTGCAGCTCTATTTACAATAGCCAGAATTTGAAAACAACTCATATGCCCGAAAACATATGAGTGGCTAAAGAAACTGTGATACATCTAAACAATGGAATACTATGCAGCTGTCAGGAAAAATGAAGCCATGAAATTTGGCTCTACATAGATGGGCATGGAAACTATTATACTGAATGAAATGAGTCAGAGGGAGATAGACAAACACAGAATAGTCTCACGCATCTATGGAATTTAAGAAAAATGAAAAAAACAGTATGGTAATAATATCCAGAGACAATAGAGATAAGGTCTGAAAGGACCAGCCCATGATATGTACCTTACCACAAAGTGTGGTGAGTACAGTTAGAGAAATAACTACACCAATAACTATCATGTAAATGGTAGTGAGAGAAGTAGAATGCCTGTCTCAAAGAAAGGCAGTGTATGGGGGAGGACAGAGATTGGTGGTATTGGTAGTAGAATAGTTGCACTGGTGAAAGGGGGTGTGCTTTTTTTTACTGAAACCCAACTACACACATGTTTGTAACCATGGTGCTTAAATAAAGATATTACTTAAAAATAAATAAATAAATAAATATTAAAAAAGAATGGCAGGATAATAATAATAATTAAATTTTAATGATAATATTTATAATAATAAAAAAGAATGGAGTGATAACACAGAAGGTAGGGTGCTTTCCCTGCAAGTGGCCTACTGGTTTTCATCCCTGGCATCCCATATTGTTCCCTGAACCTGCCAGGAGTGAATTCTGAGTGAAGAGCCAGAATTAATGCCTTATCACTGAAGGGTATTACCCAAAACTCCAAAAAATAAAAATGAATAAAAAGAAAAAGGAAGAGAAAAAGAAAATAAGAATTACAGTGACAAGCAAATTTTATATTTTATATTTATGATTTATATGTTTATTCATACTTAAATAAAAATATATATTTATATTAAGAGATTGGCAGAAGGTTCAGTAAGCTCTTGTTATCTGACCATTCTGTTATTTCATTTGTTTCAGAATATTAAGAATATAATATTAAGAATTAAATTAAATATTAAGAATATAATATTAAGATTATTAATATATTCCAATATACACATTAGAATATAATTTGGTTGTTCCTATGAAGATGACAGCATCAAACTAATGAAGTTGTCTAGGAATTCAGAGCACTATTACTGATACAGCAGCTTTCTTTTATGGCACGTGTTCTGAAATCCCAGGCCTCCTGGAAGTAGAAATATGTGGGGTGTGGGGTGAGTGTGTCCACACTCGCTCCAGAAAAACTCCCCAAAAGCCTGGTGATATCAGCCCAAATACACAGATTTTGGTCAGATTGGTATCTCTGCAGAGACTCAGAGTGGTGAAGCAGGATCATAGGCAAAGTCGAGATTATGGGTGATGGATGCAGCTATGTGTGACTTAAGCAGTGTGGGTTCTTGGTGTGCTCTCTCTTCCGAAGATTGCCAGTGTTTAGCTGTGTGGCCAGTGTACCTATGGTTGTTCACAGCTTGGTTTACAACTCTTGAAAAAACGAGTGAGTCTATGGAGCCAACCTGGATTATAGTAACATTTTCTTTTACTAAGTGTCTTACATCTTCTAATCTATTTTTCTTGATTTAAAGTATGGTGTTTTATGATTAATATTTAGATTTTGAGAATAAATGAACATTTGTATATAAGTGCCTTAAAATAGTTACTTTGCTGCACAAAAATGAGTATTATGTAGTTCCATTCATATAGTCTTATTTTTTCTGGTTTGTGAGTTGAAACATCAAATATCCTTTGTTGTTATTTAAGTCTTAATCAGAGCATGCTCTTCAATCTGTTGAGATATTTTCTCATATCTTTCAAACACAATTTGATGACAAGATCTTTAATGTCTTATCCATATTTTATTAAATATTTTTTATAGCTTAGGTTCTAATATCCATGTCTCTCTTGCATGTTGATATGATGTTGTTACATTATTTTCAGCTGTCTGGTATTGCATACACCATTTGTGAAGAAACTTCCTTACCATAGCTCAATTTTATTTTCTTGTAGATTATATGTCCATATATGTGTGATTTATTTCTGGAATATTACATCACATTGTCACTGTGTCATTTTGCATTCTAGTTACATGTTGTATTAAATATTTTTAATCTGTAATATAGTTTTAAGTAGGGGAGAATGACACCTCCATTCTAAAGAAATGTTTCAACTCCTAACATCTTTTGTTTTCCAAGTTTTAGTACTGTTTTCTTTAATTTTGCTTGAAAACAAGAAATGTATGTTTTCCTAGATATAGTGTTGAATCTGTAGATTGCTAAGAAGTAAGTGGACATTTTAATTTAATTTGTTTTGTTTTTTTGGGGGGGCACAGACCTAAAGGTGCACAGGACTGGCTCTGCATGAAAGAATCACTCCTGATAGGCTCAGAGAACCATATGGAATTGGGGGATTGAATCTGGGTTTTTCACTTACAAGACTATTGGGCTAGTCCTATAATTTATTTTGGGGTGGCATACTGGCTGTGCTCAGGGGACTCTGGGCAATCTTGCCTTAGTATTCAGGGTCATTCCTGATGGGCTTGGGAGAACCTTTTGGAATATCAAGGATAAAACCTGGGTCAGCTTTGGGCAAGACAAGAACCTTAACATTTGTACTATTTTTTTCTATTTTTCTGCTCTATTTCTTATCAACTTAATGAGAAATGTATGATTCTTTAAAAAATTACTTTTTCACACCACTTATCCAATAAAGGGTTAATATCTAAGATACATAAAGTAATTCTAGAACGTTGTAATGAAAATTTTCAACCTTACTAAAACTAGGGTGAAAACATGAACAGAACCTTCTTCAAACAAGACATACAAACGGACAAAATTCATTAATCATCAAGGAAATGCAGATCAAAATATGAGTTAATCATTTCACACTAGTAGGACTGACATATAATAATGAACTGATATAACAAGATCTGGTGTAGAAGTGAGAAAAAAGGGACCATAATTAATAGCTTGTGAGAATGCCAAATTGTCTAAATAATTTTCTCAAAAAATTAGGAATCAAGCTTTTATATGACCAAGCAATTCTAGTTCTATCACAAAGGAATAAGAACTCTGTTAAGAAATGGCATTTATATCTTTTTTTTTATTGCAGGACTATACAAGGTAGACAAAATCTGAAAGTAACCCAAGTGCCCAAGAACAGATGACTGGATAAATAAAATAAGCCACATACATACTTTAAGAATAAGTAAGAAATTTCTATTATCTACTACAACACTCACTACAATAAATAAGAGTTGAAATCAATCGAGATGTCCAATAACAGACAAATGTATCATGAAGATGTACATCTACACAGAGGAATACTACATAAGGAATGATGCAATTTTCTGCAACAGGAATGGAAGTGGAAGACATTAGGTTAATGAATTAAAAAGAAGAAGAATAAATATAGAATAACATCACATATATGGCACTTAGAATAACTTCATGAAAATGCAGTGGTTTAAATGGGGGTTGTCAAGAACAAAATAAGTCACAGAATATAGTGAGAAGAAGGAAAAAATGGGTGGAAGAGAAAGACATATGAAAGGAAAGGAGACAGGGGCCAAAGTGTCTCAGGTTCATTGGTGGGGTTAAGAAAGGACAAAATATAAATAAATATCCAAGCCAGAGTCAACAACAATGAAATCATGATAATCAAACTTTAACAACCAAAATAAAAAAATAAATAAAAACAGGCATGTTATGTTGGCAGGCTGGAGTGGGTGTGGTGGCATGGGTTGCATTCTGGGAACATTGATGGAGGGAAGTTGACACTGGTGGTGGGATTATTCCTGTAACATTTATGTTTAAAACCAAAATGTGAATATCTTTGTAAATCATAATAGTTTAAATAAAAATATTCAAAAAGAAAATGTGAAATTTATTGTCATGTGAATGAATATGGAGAATATCATGTTGAGAAAAGTGAGAAGGAGAGGAGAAGACCAAGAATGATCTCTTTCATAAATGGTATATAAACAAATAAATGAGTAGAATAAATGCCCTATGCATTAAAAATTGAGAACTGGTCTTTAGTAGGAAGCTTACCACAGAGAAATGGAGAATAGGAAAAGTCAGGGGAATCCTGGGATAGTGGCAGAGGGAACTAGACACTCATGTGGAGTGTATGTTTCAGACATGTTATTCATTAAACTCTATTATTATCATATTGTAAATCATGATGCATAAAATAAAAATTAACTTTGATTCAAAATTTTTTATTTATTGTTTAGGGTCACACACAGAATATTCCCCTCTCAGTACTTGGAATATGCTCCCCAGCATTGTTCATGAAACCATGCAATGCCAAGGATTATACCTGAAGCTTCTGCATGCAAATCATGTGCTCCAGTTCATTGAGATGTTCATTTTAATAAGGATGTTTTTTCTAATCTGAAGATTAGTTGCTTCTCTTACTTTGTTTTCTGTTTATTTTAGAATTTTATTATGATTTCTAGTTTTTAAATTTTTTCTTGATTTGGTTTGGTTTGGTTTGGTTTGGTATCATAACCAAAAGGACTCAGGAGCTATTAGTAGCTCTGTAATAAGGAGAGGCTCATTGTGGTTCTCAGGGGACTATATTGTTTGGTTTCAGTCATTTGAATTGCAGTCGTAAGGATGAAGCTAGACTCTTAAAACTGCTACTATCTCTCTGATCACTTGTCAATTCCCATTTTAGTAATATTTTATAATTTATGTCTTTTAGTTTAGCTTACTCTCCATGTATGGTATCTTTTTATGCACCTAAAATGCAACTATTTTCTTATTTTCTTTATTTTTAAATCACTGCATATAGAAATATAACACATTTATCTCTATTGAGTATATAGTTTTCCACTTTATGAACTTGTTATTGTAGTTCTTATGGTTTATCATAGTGTTTGATAATTTCTTGGACTCTTGCATATCCAAGAGATCATGCTTGCATCTAACAGTAGTAGATTTATAACTTAAAAGAAGAGCAATATCTATGTCTAGGGAATAATGTTATTTTTTAATATAATTTTTATTTTGATCATAGTGTCTTACATATTGTTGACAGTAACATTTTAGGTACATATTTACATAAAATCAGGGGGGATTCCCATCACCAAATTGTCCTCCCTACACCTCCGTTTTTGTCCTACCTCCCATTTCCTCTTCCCTCACCCCCAGGGCGGCTAGAATATGTGGTCCCCTCTGTATCCAACCCACTACCTAGTAGTCTTGCACCTGTTTGGTCTTGATGCCTCCTTTATCTCCCCCTCTAACTGTAGGCAGGACTAGCTAGTTCAAGTTGCATGGTTTTGCCGGAAAAAGAGAAGATATATAAACTGGGGTAAGAGTCTAATACTCCAAAAATGGGTGGAATCCTTCTAGAGGCTCTCATCATCGATTTGGGCGATGAAGGAGAAAAAGAAGGTGAAACACTCCACCAGTACCAAAAAAAAGTTATTTTTTAATGATTCTTTCAAAGTTGAAAGTTTCTTTACCTATGAGAAATAGAAGAAAATGAAATTCTATCGCATCATTTAGTCAATTACAGCAACTAGAAAGAAGATTAAAAATATTTAGCAGATAAATTAAACATTATAATCAGGTTGATCATGTCTTTCTGAGAATTTAAAGTTCTTAGTAGTGTTTAGAAGCAGTGGATTAAAATTGTAGCTCATAATTTCCCTTCTTAACTTTGTTTTTAATAAAGCTTTAGCTAAGGAACTATTTCCAGCTGCTGGCAAAGTCTCACGCTTCTTGTAAAAAGTACTTTGATCAACAGTAATACCAATAAGACTGTGTTTCCATATAAATTCAATATTATGAAAATTACTAAAAGTAATAAAAATAAAATATGATGCTTGAGTTGTACTTGAATGTTGAGCATAGAGTGTTGCTGCAAGAAAACTTAAATAATAAATCAGGGATCTCTATCCTAGGTGTAAAATCCTTCCAAAAGAAAGAGCTTTTTTAATTTTTATTGTGGCCAAATTGAATTAGAAATCTTTCACAGTAATATTTAAGGTAGTGACAAATAATCAGGGGCATCCCACTACCAGTAATGTCCTCCCTCCACCCCTGTTCCCAGCATGCATCCCGTATCTTCCTCCTTTACCCACCCCACCACCAGAATACTAGTGTAATTCGTCCCCACTTGTACAACTTGCTGTGGATTAGATATTGTCATTGACTTTGGGTTTGAAGTTCAGGTCTGATCATTTTTTTATTTCCACTAAATATTTATGCGAGTGTCTGGACCTGATCCCATTCATTTTCCCCCTCAATTTATGAGGCTGAACAAGATGATTCAAGCAATGTGGTTCTGCTGGATATATAGAAAAAGAAAAAGGAAAAGAACAAAGGAAAAAAAACTAGGAGGGGTCCTTCTAGGTGTTATAAATATCAATTTGAAAAAGACAAGGGAAAAAAAGAAAAAGGTAACAAAACAAAACAATAACAAGAAAAATACAATAATAATACAAACAAAGAACAAAACAAACAACAAAACAAAACAAACAAAAAACCAAAGCCAACAACTACGAAAAAGACCAAAAAACCCCAACAACAACAAAAACAAAACAAAACAAAAACAGTCACAAAACCCAACCAGTAACTATATAAAAAGCGCTGTGCTTCTTCTTCTTCTTCTTCTTCTTCTTCTTCTTCTTCTTCTTCTTCTTCTTCTTCTTCTTCTTCTTCTTCTTCTTCTTCTTCTTCTTCTTCTTCTTCCTCTTCTTCCTCTTCTTCTTCTTCTTCCTCCTCCTCCTCCTCCTCCTCCTCCTCCTCCTCCTCCTCCCTCCTCCTCCTCCTCCTCCTCCTCTTCCTCTTCTTCTTCTTCTTCTTCCTTCTTCTTCTTCTTCTTCTTCTTCTTCTTCTTCTTCTTCTTCTTCTTCTTCTTCTTCTTCTTCTTCTTCTCTCTTTTTCAAAGGCATAGCAAGTATTGGGGGAGTTAGAAATTCCCTTGGCCTAAGAAATTTTTTTATATTCTATATTTGAGGACAAATTTTTCGTGTTTAATTAAGACGCACATGTTTGATTTTAATGTCAGTTTTTCATTTTAACGTATAGTTAGTATTATTCATTTGTTGCACTGCTGCTGTTTGATTTTTATAGTTTTTGCACTAAATGTAAAATCCATCATTTAACTTTTTTACATATACTATTTATTTTAATCATAGTGGCTTACATATCATTGAAGATAATATTTTAGGTACATATTAATATAAAAACAGGGGATTTCCCATCACCGAATTGTCCTCCCTCCACCTCCGTTCCCGTCCTACCTCCCATATCCTCCTCCCTCACCCCCGGGGCTGCTAGAATAAGTGTTCCCCTCTGTGAGTAGCTTACTACTTAGAGGTCCTACACCTGTTTGGTCTTGGTACTTCCCTTATTTCCCGCTCTAATTGGAAGGCGGGACTAGATAGTTCAAGTTATGTGGTTTTGTTTGAAGAAGAGAAAGGTACTAAACTGGGGGTGGGGGAATCCAATATGCCGAAAATGGGCAGAGTCCTTCTGGAGGCTCTCATCCTAGATTTGAGAGACGAAGGGGAAAAGGACGGTGAAACACCACAACAGTACAAAAAGAAGTGTCAAGTAAAATATCCAGTGAGCACTCCAACAATAAAGATAAGCACTACATAAAGGCCACATTATTTAACTTTTATGTAATTTACCGACCAGAGAGACATGAAGCTGGCATGGGTTCAATTTCCTGAACCATCTATGATCCTGCAAATACTCCCATGAACACTATCAGGGAATCCTTAACAGAGAAGGAGATAACTAGAATGAAATAGGGGGCGGGTGGGACACTCAACATAACATTACTGTAACAAATTAGGAGGGAAAGACATATGTGTTGACTTTACCATAATGCATAGTATGAATATGCATAATATTTTTAAATTTCTTAGATTTATTTTGTCTTAATTTTTACTTTTTATGGATATGATACTGGATTATAACAGGATATAGGTTTCAAATGAACACTTTTTATAAATCAACACCTGTATATTCTACATTTTTTTTACCACTAATAGTCTAGTTCCATAATTTACCATACCCTTTACCTGATTTATGCACACAGGTTCCCCTTCTGTTTTGGAAAACATAAATTTAGTCTTAGAGTCTAAATGCTTATTTTTGTTTTAATTGGCTCATTTGTTAGTTTTGTTTCATTTTATTATTAAAAACACATGGTGTTTGCCTTTCCTTTGTTACACTAAGCAAAATGCCCTTTAGGTTTATCTATATTTTTAAAATAACAGAACTTTATTTTTATAGATGAGTAGTACCAATAGTTTTGTGTTTATTTTAACCCCATATTTACCTAAGTATTTCACTGACCAGTTAGCTTTTATACAACTCATGGCTATTGTAAATAATGCTATGATAAACATGAGAATGCAGATGTATCTTGGAATAAAATCATCAACATATTTATAAAAGTACTCAGAATTGGAAAACCTAAATTTATGAAGTTTCTGTTTGTAATTTGTTGAGGAATCTCTGTACTATTTTACATAACTGTTGAATTAATTCACATCCCCAACAGTGTAAATAACTAACCTCTCTGTATTATTCCTGCTTCATTGTTTTTTCATTTTAATTATTTTATTAAACACTGTGGTTATGAAATTGTTTTTACTCCTCTGTCTCCCACACTTTCTTTTCCATTTTTGACACTGTGGTTTTAAAGAAGGGATCATTCATATCATTCATTCAAATCATTCATATCACTTTATCACAGTTCTCTAGAATAAGTTCCAACTATTATTATTATTATTATTATTATTATTATTATAGTGAATTCTTCTCTGCCATAATTACATTCCCCACTCCTTGTGGCAAGTTTTCTATTATGGACTGAGCCTCTGGGCCTTCATCTCTGTTGTCTCTAGATATTATTGCAATACAATTTATTAAATTTCTTATATCCTACAGCTGCGTTATGCTACTTCTATCCCTCTCTTTCTTAATTATTTCAATCAGCATATTATCTCCATATCCATCCATGTATAAGCAAATTTCATTGTTTAATTTTACCTAGCAGCTGCATAGTATTCCATTGTATAGACATGTGCCAATATTTCTTTATCTACTTATCAATTCTTGGACACTTGAATTATTTCCAAATTCTGGATATTTTAAATAGTACTGCTACAAATATACAAATTAAAGGGATTTTTCTGCATGGTAGTTTTTAGATTCCTAGAGTAAATCCCTAGGCATGATATTGTTGGATCTTGTGGAAGGTCAAATTCTACTTTTTTGAGGAATATCTATATTGTTTAATCAAAAGTCTGGATCAGCCTATATTCCCACCAGCACTGAGTAAGAATCCCTTGCTCTATGGTCTCTATGGTATAAGATAAACAACTCGCTGTTTTGATTTGCTTCTCCCTAATGATTAATGAAGTGGAGCATTAATTTTCATGTGTCTTTCTTCTTTGAGGAAAATTTTGTTCATTTCTTCTCTCCATTTATTGAGGGATTTTTATTCAATCAGTTACTTGCATATCTTAGATATTAACCTCTTGTCTTAGGGATGTTCGGAGAATAGTTTCTCCCATTCTTTGAGTAATCTTTGTATATTATTTAGTATTTCTTTTGAGGTGCAGAAACTTCTCAATTTAATATAGTCCCAATTGTTTGTCTTTGTTTCCACTTCCTTGGCCAGTGGTGTTTTATCTTTAAATATGTCTTTAGCTACAATGCTATGGATTTTTCTTCCTATGTTTTCCTCTATGTACCTTATAGTTTAAGTCTGATATCAAGGTCTTTAATAAATTTTGATTTGACCTTTGTGCATGGTGTTAAAGAGAGGTCTGAGGTCACTTTTTATATGTAGCTGAAATGTTTTCCCAATGCCACTGTTGAAGAGACATTCCTTGCTCCACTTTATATTTCTTTCTCTTTAAGCAAAGATTATATAACTAAGGTCAGTCTCAGAATACTCGATTCTATTTCATTCACCTAATTATCTGTCTTAATTCAAGTTCAATGCTGTTGTAATGACTACTGCTTTATAGTAGAGTATATATTTGGGGAAAATGATGCCTCCCATCTTTTTTCCAAGAATTTCTTTGGATATTCATGAATATCTATTGTTCCATATGAATGTATGAAACAGTTTATTGACTTCTTTGAAGAATATCTTGGGTATTCTTATATGGATTGCATTATATGGGTAAAAATCTTTGGGAATTATAACCATTTCAATGATGTTGATATTCCCAATCCGTGAGCAGTATCTAAGTCTCAGTGACAGTGTGTATTCTTTTATTTCTTGAAGTTGTCTTTTGTAGTATTTTTGTTAGTCTTTCATCTCTTTAGTTAAGTTGACCCTGAGGTACTTTATTTTCCAAGTCACAATTTTGAATGGCATTTTAAAAATGTCTCTTCTCTTTCATTATTTGTATATAGAAAAGCCATAGATTTTTGCACACTAATTTTGTAGTTTGCCATTTTACTATACAAATCTATTCTTTTCTAGAAATTTTTGAAGGTATCCTTTTTATCCTTTTTAAAAATATTTTTCTATTTTTTTATTTAAACTCCATGGTTACAAGGTTTTACAGGTTTTATTGCAGTTTTGTCATGGGTAATGTTGTGATTGAGTTACAGCCTTATAATGTATAAGAACCTTCATCAGTGCACATTTCCCATCACAAATATCAACAGATTCCCTCTCACCTGATGTCCTCTTCTCCCACCCAACCTCCCCTTCCTGCCACTGGGGCATGCATTTTACTTTAATCTCTCTCTCCCTCCCTCTTTTCTTTTTTGTTGAGATGTTTGTACACAATTGCAAATGAAGGGGTGCCATGAATGTCCCTTTCCTATTAGACCTTTCAGTACTCTAACTGAAGTCTCATGGAAAGCTTCCTACCATGAACTTCATAACATGGATTGTCTCTGCTTATCATCTCCCTAATGTCTTTTGTTTTCCTCATATTCCCCAGATGAGTGAGATTATTCTGTATTTATACCTTCCCCTTGACTCATTACATTCATAGAACATAATAATCTCTGTGTCCATCCATATATAAGTAAATTTCATGACTTCATTTTTTCCTGATGGATGTATGATATTCCATTGTGTAGATAGACCACAGTTTCTTTAGTCACTCATCTATTGTTGGACACCTTGGTTGCTTCCAGATTCTGGCTATGGTAAATAGGCCACGATAAACATAGTAGTGAAAGGTCATTGTTGTATTGTTTTTATGTTACTGGGGTTTATCCCTAGGAGTGATATAGCTGGATTAATTTCCATTTTTAAGGAATATTCATATTGTTTTCAAGAAAGGCTGGAGTAGATGGCATTCACACCAGCAGTGAATGATAGTATATTTCTGCCCACATCTACGCTAATGATTCTTGTTGTTTTTTAAATCTTTATTTATCATTTATTTTATTTAAAATTTATTTTAAAATATCTTTATCATTACAGAAATGTTCATAATTAGGTTTCAGTCATAGAATGTACAACACACTTCACCAGTGCAATTTTGCCACTACATTAGTTCTCCATTTTCCTCCCCAAACCCAGACCCCTGTCTATTTTTGAGAAATGCATTCTGCCTCTCACTCTATCATTGTCATGGTAGTTGTCGTTGTGGATATTGCTATAAATGCACTCACCACTCTTTGTAGCAAGCTTCATATCATGGCTGGTCCTTCCAGCACTCATATTTGTCTCTGTATATTATTGCCATATGTCTTTTTAAAATTTTTTGTTAAGACCATTGTGAATAATTGTATTTCAGGCATACAGTGACATTGAATTAGGTCCATTCTCACTGGAGGGAGGTGTTGACCTCCCTCCAACAAAATTCCTAGCATGCATACCATACCTCCACTCTTAGCCCCCTGGCCTACTAGTGTAACAGGTTCATTTTAAGTTTAGATTTTTACAGTTTAAGTCTCTTGATTCTCTTGCTGTTGACTTTGGCTTGGATATTTAGTTCTGACCTTTTTTACCCCACCAATGCATCTGAGATCACTTGGCCCTTGGGACCCAACCTTTTTTTTTTCCTTTCTCAATTTGTATAAAGACACAGAAATATGAGGTAAAACAAAGTAATTCATGTCCCAAGGTTCTATGAAAAAGGAGAGCCCCTATTTAGAAGATACAGATAATTTTTAAAAAAAATTGGATGGCAGGGTATTTTTTACATAGGCACACCAAATATTGGGGAAGTTAAATATAAGATTTTATCATTTTATTGTACCTATGCAAATAGGAACAATGCTACATGATACTTCTGATGCATATGGGGGTAACAATAAAAAGTTAAACAATTTCTATACCCTGGTTCAAAACCTGAACTCAGATCCCTAGAGAGACTTATCTACTGGAATTTCCTAAGAAGTTCAAAAAATTTGTGGGAAGCAACCTCAATATATGGAAATAAACACTAGGAATCATAATTAAGAAAATGCATCTATGAAAATTTACAAAAGACATATAGATATTCCCTTTAAGTCTTTTGAAATAGTCTGGGGGGAATACAATCCATAGCACAGTTTCATCCTGCACTGTGGTCTTCTTGTTCACAGAAGTCTGGGATCAGGCAGTGTCCTTGAGCTGAGCTATCAGGTAACAATCAACATCCCACAGTGAGGGGAGGTGAAAGAAAATGGACAGCATAGAGTGAATCAGCAGGAGCTTGTAGCAATAGCTTCTTCCTGGGACCTAGACAAGTTGGGTCAGGAGGTTGTCTTTAGCTTTGGGAGCAGACTGGCAGCTTGCTAGGGCAGAGGGAAAGCTCCAGATCCTGAGGAGTTAAGAATTGCTCACCTCATGAAGCTCACCACAAACAGGGATGAGTTTAGTTAGAGAAATAACTATGTTTGGAACTATACTAATAATGAGAATGTACAAGCTATTGTATTGAGTACTGAATAAATAGTGGTGTACATACATCCTTTGGGATGAATGATTTTCTGTCCTGGGATAGATACCCAAAAAGGGGATTGCGGCTCAATTTTGAATTTAGTAAGAACCCTCCATACTATTTTCTATAGTGATTGGGCCAAGTAGCATTATTACCACCAGTAGTGGATGAGTTCCTTTTTCACCCCTGAGTTAGAGAAAGACTGCAAATGTATACATTAAAAGAATCTAAGAATATTTAAAGTTGCATGCCTTGCATTGGCCTAGACCGGATTAATCCTTAGCACTAAATGGTCTCCTGTTCATTAGTGGGTATAGTGCTGAACATTTCAATCACCTCTGAGGTGGCTTGTATAATCTCTGGTACATTTCTCAATAGGCACTGTACCCTTCGATGCTTTCATTGAACCATGCTTTTTGCTAAGAACTTCCAAAGGTGACTCCAGCCACCCTGAGCACTTCTTGGGAAGCCCACTCGAAATAATTATAAATAAAAGAAAGTTAAATCCTTTAAAATAATGATATAATAATAATTGTTATATTTTTGGAAATTTAAAAGGGTAAATCACTATGCTATATATTTGGGGATTGGAGCTATATCTGGCAATGCTCAGGGATTACTCTTAGCTCTTCACTCAGGGTTCATTCCTAGCAGTGCTTAGGAAATCATATGGGGTGTCAGGGATCAAACCTGGATCAGTAGTATGCAAGATAGTTGTAGTAAAATGATTAAATAATAGAGTTACAATTATTGTATAAATTTTAAAATAATTTTAAAGCTATAATATAAAAAGTTTCTTGCTTTTGGCCATTTGTATTTCTTCTTTGTCAAAGTGTCTGTCCATTTCTTCTCCCCATTTTTGATGGGATTAGATGTTTTTTTTCTTGTAAATTTCTGTCAGTGCCTTGTATATTTTGGAGATTAGCCCCTTATCTGATGGGTATTGGGTGAATAGTTTCTCCCACTCAGTGGGTGGATCTTGTATCCTGGGTGCTATTTCCTTTGAGGTGCAGAAGCTTCTCAGCTTAATATATTCCCATTTGTTAATTTCTGCTTTCACAAATGGCCAAAAGACACATGAAAAAATGCTCCACATCACTAATCATCAGGGAGATGCAAATCAAAACAACTATGAGGTACCACCTCACACCGCAGAGAATGGCACACATCACAAAGAATGAGAATAAACAGTGTTGGCGGGGACGTGGAGAGAAAGGAACATCTATCCACTGCTGGTGGGAATGCCATCTAGTTCAACCTTTCTGGAAAGCGATATGGAGATTCCTCCAAAAACTGGAAATTGAGCTCCCATACAATCCAGCTATACCACTCCTAGGAATATACCCTAGGAACACAAAAATACAATACAAAAATCCCTTCCTTACACCTATATTTATTGCAGCACTATTTACCATAGCAATACTCTGGAAACAACCAAGATACCCTTCAACAGACGAATGGCTAAAGAAACTGTGGTACATATACACAATGGAATATTATGCAGCCGTCAGGAGAGATGAAGTCATGAAATTTTCCTATACATGTATGTACACGGAATCTATTATGCTGAGTGAAATAAGTCAGAGAAAGAGAGAGAAAAACGCAGAATGGTCTCACTCATCTATGGGTTTTAAGAAAAATGAAAGACACCCTTGTAATAATAATTTTCAGACACAAAAAAGAAAAGAGCTGGAAGTTCCAGCTCACCTCAGGAAGCTCACCACAAAGAGGGATGAGTTTAGTTGGAGAAATAACTACATTTTGAACTGTCCTAATAATGAGAATGTATGAGGGAAATAGAAAGCCTGTCTAGAGTACAGATGGGGGTCGGGTGGGGAGGAGGGAGATTTGGGACATTGGTGATGGGAATGTTGCACTGGTGATGGGTAGTGTTCTTTACATGACTGAAACCCAAACACAATCATGTATGTAGTCAAGGTGTTTAAATAAAATATATATTAAAAAGTTTCTTGCTGAAAATTAAATTGAGACCAACACAAGTATTCCAACTATACAGGGTCTTCTCTTTGTTAAAATTTCAAGGTGGTCCTATCTCTCTCTTTTAGTTTACCTTTTTTTGACCACACCCAGCAGCGCTCAGGGGTTACTCCTGGCTCTTTGCTCAGAAATCTCTCCTGGCAGGCTAGGGGGACCATATGGGATGCCAGGGATCAAACTCGGGTTCTTCTTCCCGGGTTTGCCACATGCAAGGCAAACACTATACCTCTCTGCTATTACTCAGACCCCCTAGTTTACTTTATATATGAAAGGCATTTATCAGTGAAGTGATTTTGTTTGCCCAGCCCATATGGACAGATTCAATACATTTATTTAGTAAGAAAATGGGGTTAAAGAAAACTTGGTTATATATTTATTCTTGCCATGACTGAATAAATATCAATCAAAGCAAAAAAAGACAGTTGGAACAATCCACTTTGGCCATTAAGACTTTAAAAATGCATGCACATCAAAAATCCTAACAAACTTGCTGAGTAAAGGATAGGGTGGATAGGAAATATATCTTTTAGTGAGAGGTTATAAGTGAATAAAAATAGTTATGACAAAATGCTAACACAAGGTTCACTGTTTCTAGACAAAAAGAAATAAGAAAACCATCTAAAGTATTAATTGTGATAAAATCCTAACACAAGGTTTAGTGTTTCTAGACAAAAAGAAAATTTTTAAAAAGCACTTAAAATATTGAGGGGAAAAACATTGTTTAGCGGTATATAGAAGGAACAAAGCATTATAAAGTAATAGAATGAGGCAAGAATGGAATGAGGAAAGCTTAAGAGGAATTATAGCTTAAGTCATGAAGAAAAAAGATTAATGTAATAAAAGCTACAACACCATCCACTGAAAGACTCCAATAAAGAGAGGAAAAAACTGATAATTGATTTTGTTCCATAATTAGCAACACTCTATTTACAATAACTGTGCTGGGTATTATCTGCAGAAAACTTCCAGATGGTCTGAGAGAAGGCAAAAAATCAAAATGATACCAGTGAATACAAATCAGTTACTTTTATTATTGTAGTTTGGAGTGTGACTTAAATTGCAGACAACAGTTTTTTTTCTTACTATGCATTTGATATCTTTCTATGCGAACTAGTTAATTTTGGTATGTCACTTCAAATAAGAATGATGCACAGGGCCCGGAGAGATAGCACAGCGGTGTTTGCCTTGCAGGAGGCCAATCCAAGACCAAAGGTGGTTGGTTCAAATCATGGTGTCCCATGTGGTCCCCCGTGCCTGCCAGGAGCTATTTCTGAGCAGACAGCCAGGAGTAACCCCTGAGCAATGCCGGGTGTGTCCCAAAAACCAAAAAAAAAAAAAAAAAAAAAAAAGGAAAAAGAATGATGCACAAAATCAAAGGATGTTAATAGAATTTTGTAGCTTGTCCCCACAATAGAGTAAGATTCAGTCTTAGTTCCTAAGTTTATAATTTATTAGAAGAAACAACAATAAGACTAACAATATGAAACAAGTGAAACAAAATACTTAAAAATAATTTAATTATTAGTCTTCACTTGGAATTTTTCTGTAAGCAGAATAGAGGACATGGCTTTAATATTTTTAATGGAAGAAATATTTTTAATATTTATCCTTAAAGCATAGCTTATTATTCTGGAATAATCTAGATATATTAACTGAGGTGTTACTAAATATAGAAAACATTTTAACTTCAACAGTCTTTTAGAAATGGGTAAAATATTTCCTTTAATGAAAATTTATAGATTACCTAGATCTAACTCCAAACGAGAGTGAAATGCTAAACTCAGTCTCAGGTTCTGGTTTGAGGTCCTAAAATAAACAAATTAGAAAATAGATCAAATATTGGAGATTTTTTCCACCGTCTTTCCAATGTTAGTAATCAGTTCAATTTAAGTCTTTATTTTGATTTATTTTTATTTGTCATTAAAATACTATTAGGTTCTATGGTTTACAATTTCAATACTTAGGCTTCAAAAATATACTGCTGCTGCACCACTCTCACAATAAAAGTGCCAAATTCTTTCTGCCACTGTCCTTGGGCTTCTTATTTTATATCCCCTCCCTGTTCTCTCAATGTCATTTTTCTAATTAGGGTGTGGGAGTTTGTTTTAATTGAGGATCTTTCTTTATATCCTGAGTTAGATGATCTGATAGTTTTCTTTCTCCTAAATTAATTTCCTTGAGATGTTACTATCTAGTTCTATTTTTGTAAGCAAGTGCAATGTTTCATCTCTCTTTAAATAGGAACCCTCAGAAGGGCTGGAGAGAGTGAAGAAAGAGCTTGCTGTGTACACATATGACCTGAATTTGATCTTTAGCATCACGTATGATGTTCTATACCTTACTAGGAGTAAGGCCTGGATGTGAGGTATCAGTAATAAGTCAAGTGTGGCCTCAAAGCAAAAGAAACATAAAGAAAAGTAAACAAAAGGAACCCTCATTCACTTTTGGAGAGATTATAAACTGTTGCTGCAATTATAACACTTATCCTCTGTGGAAGAGTCTGGAGATACAAAGAGGGAAATAGAACTACCCAATGACCAAGTTATATATACTACTCCTTGACATCTATCCCACGAACACAAAAACTAATTGGAAAAGATATATGCGGGGCCGGCGAGGTGGCGCTAGAGGTATGGTGTCTGCCTTGCAAGTGCTAGCCAAGGAAGGACCGTGGTTCGATTCCCGGTGTCCCATATGGTCCCCCCAAGCCAGGGGCAATTTCTGAGCGCTTAGCCAGGAGTAACCCCTGAGCGTCAAACGGGTGTGGCTCGAAAAAGAACAACAAAAAAAAACTTAAAAAATATGCATGCCTGTGTTAATTGTAAAACTATAATAGCATGGATCTGGAAACAACTCAAGTGTGTGACAATAGATAAGTGGATAAGGAAATTTATATATATTATATATGTATATATATGGTTTGCCTTTGCTTTGGATCATATTTTTATTTAAAGTAACTTCTCAGTCACATAACCTTCAACCTCTAACACTGCTCCAAATACTTACCCTATTCACTATTGTGAATCTAATCTGACTCACTAGTATTACAAGCACTATAGAAATCTACAAAATATGTTGGGCTTAAAATAACCTCCTTGATTTTAATTATTTTATTTCAGATAATTCACCTGATAATCTAATGTCATGAAAAAGCATCTACTATAAGATTCTTGTAATGTTTATTTGAATGATGATAATTTATTAGTGTTTTAAAATTTTCATAATTACTTTATTTAAGCACCATGATTACAAATAAACATGTTTGTAGTTGGACTTTAGTCATAAAGAAACACCTCCCTTGAACAGTGCAACATTGCACCACCAATGCACCCCATCCCTCGGCCTGTCTTCGAGAAAGACATTCTATTTCTCTCACTCACTACCATTGTTATGATAGTTGTTAGCGTAGCTATTTCTTTAACTGCGCCCACCACACTTTGTGGTAAGCTTCATATCTTGGGCCCGTCCTTCCAGCCCTCATCTATTGTCTTTGTGTATTATTACAATAATGTCTTTTATTTTTCTTAAATGCTATAGATTTATTTTGTACATATTTTATTTTTGGTTTTTAGTTTGGGGTGCCACACCCTGCAACACTCAGGGATTACTTCTGGCTCTGTGCTCAGAAATAGCTTCTGGCAGGCTCAGGGGACCTTACGGGATGCTGGGGTTCTAACCTTGGTTAGCAACATGCAAGGCAAATGCCCTACCAGTTGTGCTATCATTCCAGTTCCATTATTGAACAATTTTTTAAAGTTATTAAAGAGAACTATTAAAAATTCAAATATAGCAGTAATTAATAAACTTTACTTATAAATAACATATGGTGAAAATATAGAGTGAAGATATATTTTTTCTGAGGTAGAAACCATAAATCACATGTTTTTCACGAATATCTCCCTCAGGAGGTATTATATTCTATACTTCTTAAATCCTTCCTCCTTGTTTATTTTGCATCAAAAAAAACCTAACAATTTTTGTCAGAGTGATGCCTAAGTCAGAACTGATATGAAGGTTTCTAGTGGATATGGCAATAAGTAATTCTGACATGCAAGGTGAATTATTTTTAGTATAGTAAAAATACTTTTATTTTAATAAACTTAGAGAAAATGTGACAGGATAGAAAGAGTGATAGATAGATACTCATTCAAGTGAAAAGATGGATTTCTCCAGAGGGGAAATAGTTGAGAGCAAACTTCTTATCCAGAGATGAGGCCAATCTCACAAAAGAATGAATTAAGGTGGGAATTTAAGGTGTACCTTCTCATAGTCAAATTCACTACTTTACAAAACAAATTTTACAATGTGTAAAATTAATACATTCATATTTTATATTTAACTAAACACCAGTGAATCAACCTTAGTACAAAAAATACATAACATTTGACATTACTAAACTGTAGGATTCCTAAAGAATTTAATGTCTCGTGTGAAATAGTAGTATTTTCTCTGTTGAGGTTGTTTTTGTTTGAATGCACTTGGAAATATCATGAATCTAAATATATTTAATATAATTTTAATATCATGAATATAAATACATTTAATATTTATATTTACTATAAACCCATATTTAGAAATAAATCTTCAGAACTGGGGTAGGAGAGATAGCTTAGTGAGAATCTTATTTTCTTTTTTTTTTTTTTTTTGGTTTTTTGGGCCACACCCGGTGACGCTCAGGGGTTACTCCTGGCTATGCGCTCAGAAGTCGCTCCTGGCTTGGGGGACCATATGGGACGCCGGGGGATGGAACCGCGGTCCATCCCAGGCTAGCGCAGTCAAGGCAGGCACCTTACCTTTAGCGCCACCGCCCGGCCCCGTGAATCTTATTTTCTTGTAGATGGTCGCCTTATGTTAAATCTCTGACACCCTGTATTAGTCTGAGAGCCCCACCAAGAGTGATGTCTGAGAGCAGAGTCAGGAGTAAGTCCTGCCTGGTTTAAACCAAAAACTGAAAAAATACAATAGTGACTTCCATGTCAGTATCAGAAGATACTGATTTGCGAAGCTTCCTGCTAAACCTCAATCAGAAATCAAGTTAAATATCAGAGAAAAAACTTATCTACTCACAGCTTGTATTGCTTGGATATATGAATAGATATGCGTATGAAAGTTGCTGATTGCAATACATCAACTTGGAAGAGGAAGAATAGAAAGTGATTGATGTACTGGCTTGCTTCAAGTGGCACTTCTGTTGTAGGAGATGAATTTGCTGTGGGAAGAACCAATGAAACTATGCACAGATGAATTTCACATATGACAAAAAATATAAAAGCCAGTATTGAACCAAACCTGGTAGTGTTGCTTTCTGGGTCCAGAACACAGGAGTCTTTTCAGAGTAGGGCAGGCCTAGACTCTTTCCTTTTGGAATCCAAGTGCTCCACTCATCCATAGCCACTTCCACTTGCATTAAGATAGCCCATCCCCATGACCTGTTTTTTAGAGATGCTGCTGCTGCGCCTAACCTGGTAGGCTCCAGACACCATGCTGCTTAATTATCTCTGTAAAATCGATGAATAAATATGCAACTGCACAAATTCTCCAAAGTTAACAATAATGATAGCCCAATAGGAACACAGAAAATTATATGGGTTAATTCTGCAAAAGCCCACTAATTCAATTAGCAAAAACACTGGGACAAAAATTTCAACTAGATCCTACCTGCTCAGCAAATCATCAGAAAATAACTTCTGTGACACTATTATGAGATATATGTTGTATCAAGCAATAAAAAGTAAGTTATTTTTTGCCACTAAAGGACTAGCTGGGAGGTTATGGATGTAAATTTGCATGTTGATGAAGGGAAGGTCATACTGGTGATGTGATTGATGTTGGAATACTGAATAGCTAAAATGGCTATTATATTGGGGCTGGAGAGTGGGGCAAGCATTAAGGCATCTGCCTTGCCCGCTCTAACCTAGGACAGATAGTGCTTTGATCCCTAGTATCCCATATGGTCCTCCAAGCCAAGAGCGATTTCTGAACGATAGCCAGGAGTAACCCCTGAGCGTCACCGGGTGTGGCCCAATAACAAAACAAAAAATAAAATGGCTGTTATGAAAAACTTTGTAAATAGGTGATTAAATAAAATTTTGAATGAAAAATGATTTAATTTTAAAATTGAAGATACTTAATATAAGCTTTCTAGAGCTATAAAACAGATTCACATTGAAAGGCTGAAATATTGTTTTCTAAGGAAATAATGCATAAGAAGCATCATGAACTGCTACTCTTAAAACTGTTACACTCAGACTCCTAACTCAAAATGTTATGAAATTAAGATGGATATTATATAAATATGATAGGGTAAATTTATCAAGAAGATACAAAAAGTCTTCAATGATTATGCATTGCATATGGGGTCATTCAGATGTAAAAATAATACTTGTCTTCATAAATTTTAGCAATAGAATAATAGGGATTAACACACCACTTGGAGCAATGCACAGATCATCCCTGCTCCCCAAATAAAGAAATAATGGCATTAAATTAACTGGTAAAAATATCAACATAAAAATGTATTTCAAAAAAAAATAAGTATACACTCTACTTAAACATAAACAAAACATTCTGAGGTATATTTCATATGTTGTAAACTAGTCCTATCCCAGTGACACATGAGCATAGCTTTTGGAATAATAGGAACATAAAAGATCAAAGTATTCAGCCAACAGAAGGCAATGAAAGTCCAGGAGAACCAATGACAACAGACCTCTAAAATCTGCCTGAAAAATCTTTAGAAGGAATATCAGAGCAATGTTCATTTTCAAATTTCCCAAATTTGTCATTTTTAAAGTTTGAATGTCTTTCAAGTTTTCAAATTCAAATAGTATAAAAAGGTTGTTAGAGTAAAAATGGTGTAGTGCTGCATGAAAATAGATATTAAGATCGATCAATGGAACAAAATTGAGATTCCTCAGTTCTAGGACAACAGAGTTAAGAACTTGCAGTGTAACCAAATATGTTTCTTGAGCAAGCTGTACTGGATAGCCACATACAAAAAGTGAAATTGGAACCATATCACAGCTCATTCACCGAAGTAAAATCTAATTGGATTAAATAAATCAATGATGAGAATTCATAAAATACGTAGAAGAAAACTTACACAAACTCTCCATGATATGGGTTCAAAAATGTCTTCAACGAACTAAACACAAGCTGTAAGGACAAAAAATACACACATTTTACCCTCAGTTCTTAATTCTTCAGGAATCAGAACATTCCCCCACCTCAACCAGGTGCCATCCAGTTACCAAAACTAAAAGACAGATTCCCAGCCAGACTTGCCTCAGCCCGAGAGGAAGCTGCCACTATGGCTGCCACCATGGCTGCTGCTGATTTGCTCTCGGTGGTCCCTTTTCTCCCACCTCCTTTCACTGTGGATTGTTGCTCTCTAGCAGATTGTGGGTATTTTTTTTTGTTTGTTTTGGGTTTTTTGTTTGTTTGTTGTTTGTTTTGGTTTTGGGGCCACACACTGTGACGCTCAGGGGTTACTCCTGGCTATGAGCTCAAATATCACTCCTGTCTGGGGCCTAAGTGGTAGTGCAAGCAGTAGGGCGTTTGCCTTACTCATGCTAACTTAGGATGGATCGAGGTTAGATCCCCGGGCTTCCCATATGGTCCCTCAAGCCAGGAGTGATTTCTGAGCTCGTAGCCAGGAGTAAACTCTGAGCTTCACCAGGTGTGGCCCAACCCCCCCCAAAAAATTGCTCCTGGCTTGGGGGACCATATGGGATGCAGGGGGATCAAAACACAGTCTGTCCTAGGTTAACACATGCAAGGCAAAGGCTCTACACTTGCACCACTGCTCTGGCCCCTCAGATTCAGTGTTTTTTGTTTTTGTTTTAGTTTTTGTTTTAGTTTTTAAGAAACCCCCAGAACGAGGACTTTTCCTGATATATGACTGCTCAGAGCCATTTTTTCTTTTTCTTTTTTCTTTTCTTATTTTGGTTTTGGGGTCATACCCGGCAGTGCTCAGGGGTTGCTCCTAACTCTAATCTCAGAAATCGCTCCCGGCAGACTCGGGGACCATATGGGATGCTGGGATTCAAAACACCTTCCTTCTGCATGCAAGGCAAATGCCTTACCTCCATGCTATCTCTGTCCCTGGAGCCATTTTTCAAACTTCACAAGACCGTGTCTCAGGCTGAAGCTGTGCTCTGAATTTTATTTCCCATTCCCGGAGACTATTTCAAAAGACTTAAAGTGGATACATATATCTCCTTAAATATTTCTATAGATGTATTTCCTTAACAGATATAATTCTTGTTTTCTCTTTCTGTATGTAGTGGCAGTTTTCCTCATTAATATTTTTCTACTAAATTCCTATTTATTAGGAAGTTCTTGTAGATAAATTTCTCTTAGGTTCTGAGTTCACGTTCAAACCAGGTAATTGTGATTGTTATTTTTACCCCCATATGCACCAGTTGGATCATGTGACATTGTTTGTTTTTGCATAGGTACATTAAAATGTGGAAATGTTACATGTGGAAACAAGTTCTTATCGAATAGGAATAGAAACATATAAATTTTATATTGCAGTAGAAACTTACATCATGAACATTTGTCATAGTGCCATGGCTTAAGCTTCAGGAGATTAGACATTGGCCATTCACCTCTGAACTTTGGATCCCATCTGAGTAACCAACACGGTTTTCTGCACCGGCACCAGAACTCAAACTTCAACTGACAATGGCCCTAATGCAGCCCTGGCATCGACTTGCTCTAGAGTGGGTTCATATGACACCCTGACGATTTAGTAACAGCAGCAAACTGCTTCGAGCACAGGGTTCTCTGCATTGTGACCTAACAGTGGGATGAAACCAGAAGATGCTCTATGTCACCCTGACTTTAACATAAGATCTGTGCAAAAACCAGGATCTCTAACTACAGACACCTAACCATGACAACTGTGATTGTGACAAACTTTATTGAGACCACAAAAAAAATGACCTTGGGTTAAACAACTTAGTCTGCCCGGAGCCTGTAGTTGGTCTTATGCCAGGATGCTTCATGGTTAGGGACTCCCTGTTTTTAGGACAAAAGTTTTTTCTTCCTATGTTTTCCATATTTTGCTGTGCCTATAAAAAAACAACAACAACAACAAATACTGCCACTCACAAACACCTTTTTATTGTATTTTTATCTCTTATCTTAAAAAATAGAGCTTAATAGGGACTGGAAAGATAGCACGGATGTAGGGTTTTGCTTTGCATGCAGAAGGAAGGTGATTTGAATCCTGTCATCCCATCTGGTTCCTCTAACCTGTCAGGAGCGATTTCTGAGCGTAGAGCCAGGAGTAACCCCTGAGTGCTGCCGGGTGTGACTCAAAAATAAAAAAGACCTTAATAAACCTTTTATTATTGTTTTAATGACTTTACTGGAGATGCAATAATTATCAAAAATATACTTGCTACTGAACTTTTTCTTCTTTCTTTTATCTTCTCTCCCATTTTATTTTTTAGTTTTTCTCTTTTTTATTTCTTCAATAACTTTGCTTTTCCTTATCTCAAAACAAATATATTATGACCAGTTACATCAAATATGTGATGCATTTTCTTTAAATAAAAAACCTTCAAAAATAAAGTGGCAGGCTTCAAAATGAAAATGACCATGGCTTTCCTATATAGAAATAGCAAAAGTGGAAAAAAAAAGGCATATTCAATAATAATCCCTTTTATGTTGTTTCTCAGAAAATCAAGTATATCAATATAAACCTAACTATATAGGGGAAAGTCCTATATCAGGGACACTAAAAACATTACTTCGTGAACAAAAGAGGACACATAGAAATGGAAACCCACAACCAGCTCATGGGTTGTTAGATTTAGCATCATTGAAATGTCCATATTCATTAAAGCATTGTACATATTAAGTGAAGTTTTTACAGGGATTCCAATAATGTTTTTAAATAAATAAATTTAACTTTTAAAATTTATATATGACAACAAACCTCCACAGACATCTAAAGCAATCCTTAGAGTAAAAATAGTGAGTTCTTATTAAATATCTTGCACTGAAAAATACTTATCATTCAAGAAATGCCGTATCCATCTTCACTCCTATGTTGATTGCAGCACTATTCAAAATAGCTAGAACCTGGAAACAACCCAAGTGCCCAAGAACAGACTAATAAATAAAGAAACTGTGTTACATATACAAAATGGAATACTATGCAGAAATTAAGAAAAATTAAGTCACGAAATTTGCTTATACATGAATGAAAATGGAGAGTATTATGCTGAGCAAATTGAGTCAGAGAAAAAGGGATATACATAAAATGATCTCACTCATTTGTGGTATATTTAAAAATAGTATGGTTTTAATGTCCTGAGACAATAAGAGGAGGGCCAGTCTATTATAGGAAGCTTGCCACAAATAACAGTGGAGTGGGAGTCCACTTAGGGCAGAGAAGGGACCATTATGACAAAGATAGATGGAAATGATCACTCTGGACAAGAACTGGGTGCTGAAATGAGATAAAGTGATGTGCATGATACCAATGCAGTATCCATATTGAAAACCACAGTGTCTAAAAAAGAAAATAAAGAAAGCTAAATATCTTCCATAGAGTTGGACTGGGAGAGTGGAAGGAAAAATTAGAATATTCATGTTGGGAAATGTGCAGTGCTGAAGGGATGAATGTTGGACATTATATGACTAAATCCATTGATCAACATTGTAAATATTTATTTCATGCTGATTTAATTAAAGGATTTATTTTAAAAATGCCGATGAGAGGTATCATTGCCCCCAACTTCAAACTCTATTACAAAGTGGTAGTAATTAAAATGGCATGGTGTTAAATTAAAGACCGACTCTCATATCAGTTCTATAGAACTAAAAATCCTCAGAGAGATGTACAGGTATATGAAAAGTTATTTATTAATAAAGGAATCATAAATAAAAAGTGAATCAAGAAAAAACTCTTTAACAAGAGGTTTAGTGAAAACCTGTCAGCTCAGTGCAAGAGAATGAACTGAGATCTCTTTCTAACACCATGCAAAAAAAGTCAAACAAAGGGCGCTGGAGTAAAAGCACAGTGGTAGGGCATTTGTCTTGCACACTGCTGATCTGGGGCATACCTGAATTTGATCCCCGGTATCTTATATGGTCCCCTGAACCTGCAAAAAGCAATTTCTGAACACAGAACCAGAAGTAAACCCTAAGTACCACTGGGTGTGACTCTCCCAGAAAAGTAAAATAAAACAGATTAAAACCTTTATATGAGAATTGAAATCATAAGGTTTATAGAGAAATACATAGGAAGAGTTCTCCAAAAACATTGAAGTAAAAGTCATCTTCAAGGATGAAACACCACTGACCACAAAAGTGGAAACAAAGATAAAGTAATAGGAGTATATTAAATTAAAAATGGTTTGTACCTTAAAAGAAATTATGTGGAGTCAGAGCAATACTAAAATATGTAAGGAGGCTAAGACAGTTGCCTTGCATGTAGTCAACCTGTGTTCAATTCACGGTATCCCTTATGGTCCCCTGAGCATCACCTTATGCGATTCCTTAGTGCATAACCAGGAGTAACCTCTGAGCACTGGCATGTGTGACCTCATAACAAACAAACACAAACAAAATTATGCCAGGATACAATGATCTCCCATGTAGTGGGAAAAATTATTCACCCAAAATTTATTTGATAAGGGATTAGTATCTAATATACCAATACACTGGCAAAGTTTAACATGAAAAAATCTGACTACATCAAATAACATACAGAAAAAAATGAACAGAAACTTATTCCAAGAAAATATACAGATATCAAAAAGAAACAAGACAAGATTCACATCATTAATCATCAGAATTATAAAAATCAAAACAACAATGAGATATCAACTCAAACCACACAGACTGGCACACATCAAAAAAAAAAGAAGAAAAATGAACCAGTGCTTATGCAGATGCAGAAAGAAAAAGAATCTCACTGTCTGTGGAACTGTACACTGGTACAGCCTTTTTGTAAAACAATATAAAACAATATTTTCATTCCTTAAAAAAACTAGATATTGAACTGTGTTCATTACAACACTGTTCACAATAACTGATTTGGGAAACATCCCAAGAACAGATGAGTGGATACAGAAATAATGGTATACATACATTGGATTACTAAATGTCTTGGTGTTGTTCTGTTATGGTCTGTTTTGTTTTGTTTTGTTTTTGGGTCACATACGGCGGTGCTCAGGGGTTACTCCTGGCTCTACACTCAGAAATTGATCCTGGCAAACTCAGCAGATCATATGGGATGCCGGGATTTGAACCACTATCCTTCTGCGTGCAAGGCAAATTCCCTACTTCCATGCTATCTCTCCAGCCCGGATTATAAATATCTTAGTTATCTAATCCCTTCCTCCTTTTCTCTTGATACATCCTTTGAGTGCACCATTAAAGCAAGACTCTCCATTACACCTCACATCCTCTATAATGGCTTGCATCTTGATTTGCTTCTTACTGTTACTTAGGATATTTACATTAATTTGTGTCCATATTTGATTAATATCTGGCCCCTACACTTGGATACACATTTGAGATGAAGAGAGCTTTGTTTTTCATCAGGATCAATTTATATTACTTAGAGGTGCTCATGTTTTTATTTGGGGGGGAACACACAGTAATTCTCAGGGGTTACTCTTGGATCTGCACTCAGAAATTACTCCTGGCAGGCTTAGAAGTCCATATGGAATGCCCAAGATCAAACCTGAATCCACTTTGTGTATGGCAATACACTATCCATTGTACTATCTCTCTGACCCCCTAGAAGTGTTCATATTTTAATTTGTATTATATAAATATTTGTGGAATTACTATGTCTTAGAGTTTTAAAATAGAGAGAAGACATGTTTGCCTTGAACTTTATAAATGCAATTAAGACTCTTATCTGCTAGAACATTAGTTATTCCCCCAACAGAGTATCTTTCAATTCGATCTTTTGAGATTATCCTGCCTCTTCACAATTAGTTCAAAATCTTAGGTAAGTTTCATCTTGCAAATTTACTTGAATTTATTGAACATATATAAATCATTCATTACATTGAGTGTTTACAATTCTTTTGTTGGAAATTATTAGAACACTTTGTTCTCACAAGTCATAGAGTGAAAGTGAATACATTATAAATGCTGATGAAAATCAGACATTTTCTCATGCATAAAATAGGTTTCTTTCTTCTTTCTTTTCTTTCTTTTTTCTTTTTTCTTTCTTTCTTCTTTCTTCTTTTCCTTCCTTCCTTCCTTCCTTTTTCTTTCTTTCTTTCTTTCTTCTTTCTTCTTTTCCTTCCTTCCTTCCTTCCTTCCTTCCTTCCTCTTTCTCTCTTTCTCTCTTTCTCTCTTTCTCTCTTTCTCTCTTTCTCTCTTTCTTTCTTTCTTTCTTTCTTTCTTTCTTTCTTTCTTTCTTTCTTTCTTTCTTTCTTTCTTTCTTTCTTTCTTTCTTTCTTTCTTTCTTTCTTCTTCTTCTTTCTTTCTTTCTTTCTTTCTTTCTTTCTTTCTTTCTTTCTTTCTTTCTTTCTTTCTTTCTTTCTTTCTTTCTTTCTTTCTTTCTTTCTTTCTTTCTTTCTTTCTTTCTTTCTTTCTTTCTTTCTTTCTTTCTTCTTTCTTTCTTTCTTTCTTTCTTTCTTCTTTCTTTCTTTCTTTCTTTCTTTCTTTCTTTCTTTCTTTCTTTCTTTCTTTCTTTCTTTCTTTCTTTCTTTCTTTCTTTCTTTCTTTCTTTCTTTCTTTCTTTCTTTCTTTCTTTCTTTCTTTCTTTCTTTCTTTCTTTCTTTCTTTCTTTCTTTCTTTCTTTCTTTCTTTCTTTCTTTCTTTCTTTCTTTCTTTCTTTCTTTCTTTCTTTCTTTCTGTCACATCCAGTGGTGCTCAGAGTCACTCCTGGCTTTCTGCTCAGAAATCACTCCTGGCAGACACAGGAGACCATGTGGGATGCTGAGGTTCGCACCACCATCGTCCTGGGTCAGCTGCCTGCAAGGCAAATGCACTACCATGGTGCTATCTCTCAGGGCCCTGTTTCTGTATTTCTAAAAATAGACACATGATTAAAAGTTCCTATAATAGGGGCCAGAGCGGTGGCACAGAGCGGTAAGGTGTCTGCTGTGCTGGTGCTAGCCTAGGACAGCCCGCGGTTCAATCCCCCGACATCCCATATGGTCCCCCAAGCCTGGAGCAATTTCTGAGTGCATAGCCAGGAGTAACCCCTGAGCTTCACCAGGTGTGGCCCAAACACCCCTCCCAAATATCCCTATAATACAATTTTTGGAGAATGTTCCTAGGTTTACTTTTTTAAAAAATTCTGTGACAGTGGTATACAATATTATACCAATACAGACAGTGTTGAAGCGAGTCCTAAAATTGCAATTTGGAATTTGGGGGAATGATATGGCAAAGATTAAAAAAAATGTGGATTATTACTTTTGCAATGTATTTCTATCCTGTTTGAATAAAAGTTCAAGAGCACGTAAAATTATTTTTTTCTGTGATTTACAAAGTTATTGATAGTTGGGTTTTAGACATATATTTCAACACCAGTCCGACCATCAGTGTCAGTTTCCTTCCACCCTGCCTACCAACTTGATTGACAGGCACATTTCAAAGTTCTGGGCACATTTCAAAGTTTAGGGCTCATTATTTTAGTTAAAAAATCTTTCTTCCACCAATGTATAGCGTATTTTCTATCATGTTCAGCATCCTGAACATCCCGAACTCTTCCCCATTTATTTTTACTCTTCCCTCGAAACTACTGGCTACTTTAAACTTTGTGGGCAGTTACTAACTGTAGCTTGGTATCCTGCCACCGAAATTACGTCATCAGATTGTGACGGAAGCTGTCCACCCCACCCTTACGTGTAAGCCATTGTGAGTCAATGGGTAGCTTAGATACATGATGCGTCTGGATACTGAAAATCTTTCCAGTTATACCTAGGTAGTGAGATGCTCTAAGTATTCTGGCTGGCGGATTTTCAAATGCAGGCCCCAGATTCGCCAACTGCCATCTAGCTGACTGTGCCTTTTAGCTCGAGAACTGTATATACCCAGAGGAGCCATGAGTATTTTCTTTCTGCTACTGATGATGTTTTTTGGGGTTCTATTTGTGATCTGGCTTAAAAACAAGTTTTGGGTGAGTGTGTGATAAGATTATCATGACAATCTTAATGAGTGAGAGAAATAGAATGCCTGTCTCAAATACAGGCAAGGGTTGGGAAGGAGGGAGGAAGGGGTATTGGTGGTGGGAATGTTGCACTAGTGAAGGGGGCTGTTCTGTTTATGATCGAAACCCACATACAATTATGTTTATAATCATGGTGCTTAAATAGAGATTTTTATTTAAAAAAACAAGGATTATTTGGGGGGAGTAGTGTGATAGCACAGCTGTAGGGCATTTGCCTTGAACGAGATAGCCTAGGAGCAGACTTGATTTGGTCCCCAGGATCCTATATGATCTCCTGAGCCTGCCAGGAGCGATTCCTGAGCGCAGATTCAGGGAGTAACCATAAGCGTCTCTGGGTGTGGCCCCAAATCAAACAAACAAACAAACAAATAAGATTAGTTGGAATTAGATAATGCTAGATTAATATTTAGCATATGGGTGCTTTTATCTAATAGTAACATGACAATAAATAAAAGTTAATTGGAGGTCGCATAAATCTTTTAGAAAAATCCATGTT
Organism: Suncus etruscus; assembly: GCF_024139225.1. Classification (NCBI taxonomy): domain Eukaryota; kingdom Metazoa; phylum Chordata; class Mammalia; order Eulipotyphla; family Soricidae; genus Suncus; species Suncus etruscus. Next base: position 121,776,863 of record NC_064868.1, read on the forward strand.
TCTTTATTATCCCTGAATTTCATTCATATTTGGCAGCAAGGTAGCCTGTTGTAAAAAACTCCAGGGTAACAAAATTATAAAATGAGATTTTCACCTACTTTAGAAGTATAGGGAAACTTCCCCTCTCCTCACCACTACTATGTTTTTTTTTTTAAGAAGTTGGATTTTGGGCCCAGAGAGATAGCACAGTGGCGTTTGCCTTGCAAGCAGCCAATCCAGGACCAAAGGTGGTTGGTTCAAATCCTGGTGTCCCATATGGTCCCCCGTGCCTGCCAGGAGCTATTTCTGAGCAGACAGCCAGGAGTAACCCCTGAGCACCGCCGGGTTTGACCCAAAAACAAAAAACAAAAAAACAAAAAACAAAAAAAAAAAGGAAGAAGAAGAAGTTGGATTGTGTTGTTATCTGAATTCTATATTGCCCATGATTCAGTCTGCTGCTTCTTCCCTTGCCTTTTTCGAGGAGGGGGAGCTGTCGGTGAGGTGAACGTTGGCCACTCCAGGCTCTTGGCTTTTTGCTTAGGAACCAATCCTTGGCGGGGCCAGGGGACCAATGTGGTGCCAAGGATAAATCTAGAGTTGGCTGCATGCAAGGCAAAAGCCATATTTTCTGTGCGATCGCTCAGGCTATCTTATCATTTTAGTCACCTTTATGGGAACATTTTGGACATTCAAAAAATTCATGTCCAAATTTGATTATCTTGGGGGACCAGAGGGATTGTACAGCAGGTAGGGTATATGCTTGTAGATGGCTTACCTGGTTAGATTCCAGGCACCTATAAGACTCCTGCGCCCTACTAGGAGTGATCCCTGAGTGAAAAAACTGGAGTAATGCTTGAGCACCACTGTAAGTGTACTCCAAACTGAAAGAAACTAGCAAAATAAAAACTGAGTAATGTGATGATGTATAAAACTGAGAGAAAAGTTTCATAGCGGTCAACTTAAGTACAAATATTAACCCTACGTGAGTGACCAAGAAATCTCTGCTCAGATAAGTCATTTTTGAAGAGAACTTCCATATATTATCATTCTTTCTTTTATAGGACCATGTTTCTAAATAACTGTCTGAATTCAGCACGATTTTTATAGATCTCTCGACTTGTTTTTTGTAGGATTTTTTAGGGGGAAGGAGGACAGGGCTATTGGATATAGAGTCACTACTCCTGGCTCTGAGCTGTGTCTCTGGCTCTCTGCTTGGCATGACTCTTATCTTTTGGCTCCAGGATCTATGATCAATCTCAGTTCAGAGGCTGCTCCCTAAGGTGCTCAGACATAGTTGGCTCTACTTATTGAACAGGCATCTTTGCTTGAATTTGCGTAGTATTCGATTGTGTGCACATATATAATAGACCATCATAATATGTTCATCTGTCATTGGACACATAGATTGATTACATATCTTAGCTATTATACAATATACAGCAATGAATATTAGTGTGCATATGACTTCTACATGAATGTTTATTGTGCCTACTGCGTTTGATGTGCTATTCTCACTGTGCAAGTTTCCGTATCATTTGTTTTGGTTTGGATTTCTCTAATAAGTGAGACTAAATTTTTCACGTATCTATTAAAATCTGCTTCTCTTTCTCTGAGAAGTGTGCCTTCATTTTCATTCTCCACTTTTGATTAAGTTTTATAAAAATGTGTTAATCTTTATGAGTATTTATATATCCTCGATTTCAAACCTTTATCTGATTTGTTAAATGAAATGTTTTCCCACTCAATTACCTGTATTTTTGTTTTATCCTGTGTTTCTTTTGACATACAGAAATTAACTCGATGTAGTACCAGTTGTTTATCCTTAGTTTTGTTGCTTTTACAAGTGTGATTAGATCACTGAGGCATCTTGGAAAATTCTACGTATGTTTTTCTCAATGTACTTTATACTTTCTGGTAAATCTCAAGGTCTTTAATCCTTGTTTGACTTGCATGTGGCCAATATGGGTTTGAATCCCAGCATTACATGTGGTCCTCAAGCTTACAAGGAAAAAATCCTGAGTACACTGCCAGGAATAACCCCTGAGCATCATTGGGTGTATCTCCAAAACAAGAACAACAAAAATAGCCCACCTGCACCAGGTATCCATAGAGGCAATAGATAAGACACAGATCCTTTGCAAAAGCTGGCTCCCTGTGTGTGACACCAGGCGGGGAAAATCCGCGAAAGTACACCGGCCCAGTGGGCACAGCTGTGAAAGGCTGTGAGTGTGACCTGTCTATGTCTGTCTACTGTCCTCTTGCGTGAAACTCTTGCGAGTGGGGCAAAAAGAGCCTCCAGAAACCTCGCTCGCCCAGACGCCATTTTCAGGGAGGGACTTCAGAGCATAAAAACCGGCTATCCTTTGCAAAAGCTGGCTCCCTGTGTGTGACACCAGGCGGGGAAAATCCGCGAAAGTACACCGGCCCAGTGGGGCTCAGCTGTGAAAGACTGTGAGTGTGACCTGTCCATGTCTGTCTACTGTCCTCTTGCGTGAAACTCTTGCAAGTGGGGCAAAAAGAGCCTCCAGAAACCTCGCTCGCCCAGACGCCATTTTCAGGGAGGGACTTCAGAGCATAAAAACCGGCTATCCTTTGCAAAAGCTGGCTCCCTGTGTGTGACACCAGGCGGGGAAAATCCGCGAAAGTACACCGGCCCAGTGGGGCTCAGCTGTGAAAGACTGTGAGTGTGACCTGTCTATGTCTGTCTACTGTCCTCTTGCGTGAAACTCTTGCGAGTGGGGCAAAAAGAGCCTCCAGAAACCTCGCTCGCCCAGACGCCATTTTCAGGGAGGGACTTCAGAGCATAAAAACCGGCTATCCTTTGCAAAAGCTGGCTCCCTGTGTGTGACACCAGGTGGGGAAAATCCGCGAAAGTACACCAGCCCAGTGGGGCTCAGCTGTGAAAGACTGTGAGTGTGACCTGTCTATGTCTGTCTACTGTCCTCTTGCGTGAAACTCTTGCGAGTGGGGCAAAAAGAGGCTCAGAGGAGCATGGCCGCTCCGCTTCGCTACGTGGCCGTGCACTCTTTCTAAGGAAAGAACTCCATTGCAACAAGAAGGAAAAATCACACTAAGAACGGCGCTATATCACAGAAGCAAACATTTCTCTCTGGACTGTCTTCTCTGTTACATGCTCGGGCCTAAGATTTGACCCAGTGTGAGGCTTCATCCACGGAGGACTCCCCTCCCTTAGAGGCAAGTCAGCCCATCCAGAAAGGGAGGAGCCAGAGGAGTGTGCTGCCTACATCATATAGACAATGAATACCACTACAACACGTAGAAAAACCCACAATACAAATGTGACAATGGGGAAACAGCGCAGGCCAGCATCAGACATAGAGAATGAAGATGACAATTCTGAGGACCAGATAATGACTGAACAACTAATCAACCTCTCAGATAAGGACTTTAGACTAGCAATATGGAAGGTGCTCAACAGACTCCAAGAAACCATGGATCGAGTTGAACAGAACACTAATAAGAACCAAGAAAATATGAAGGCAGAAATGACAAAACTCCAAACTGAAATAACATGTCAACTAACAGGCCTGAAAAACTCAGTAAACGAAGTGAATGACAAAATGGATAAGCTCTGGGACAGGGTATCAGAAGCTGAGAATAGACTTGGTGCTGTGGAAGATGAGATACATAACAATTCCATACAGCAGGAGAGATTGGACAAAAAACTTAAAGCAAATGAGCAGACAATGGAAAAATTAGTCAAAGAATGGGAACAGACGAAAATAGAAGTCTATGATAAGATCAACAGAAACAACTTAAGAATCATTGGAGTCCCAGAGACCCAGGAAGAAAATTTCCAGGAAGAATCAATGGTCAAGAACATCATTAAAGAGAAACTTCCAGAGCTAAAGAATATATGTGATCAAATCCTGCATGCCCGAAGAGTACCAACCAAAAGAGACCCCAGAAAAACCACCCCAAGACACATCCTAGTCACAATGACAAATCCCACAGATAGAGACAGAATTCTGAAAACAGCAAGATCAAAAGGGGAAATCATGTTCAAGCAAGCTTCCCTGAGATTTACAGCAGACCTGTCACCAGAAACGCTCAATGCCAGAAAGCAGTGGTGGGATATTGTGACAAGACTGAATGAAATGAATGCTTCACCCAGAATACTATACCCAGCAAAACTCACTTTCCGGTTTGATGGAAGAATACATGGTTTCACAGACAAAAAACAGCTCAGAAACTTCACAGACACAAAACCAGTCTTAAGAGAAAAACTGAAAGACCTAATCTAAGACAAGACTACCCAAAAGACACACCAAATTTTGAAATAAAGATGGCGTTAAATCCCAGGACAATTCTTTCTCTCAACGTCAATGGACTAAATGCACCAGTTAAGAGACACAGAGTGGCTAAATGGATCAAAAAACTCAATCCAACCTTCTGCTGCCTACAAGAAACGCACCTGAGTAGTCAGAACAAACATAGACTCAAAATAAAAGGCTGGAGAAAAGTTATCCAAGCAAACAACACCCATAAAAAAGCTGGAGTGGCCATACTAATATCAGATAATGCAAACTTTATACTCAGGAAGGTTGTAAGGGACAAAGACGGACATTTTATATTAATCAAGGGGTACGTAGAGCAGGAAGAATTCACTCTCCTAAACATATATGCACCGAATGAGGGGCCAGCAAAATATTTAATACAACTGCTGACAAATCTGAAAAATAATATCAACAACAACACAATAATTGTGGGGGACCTAAACACGGCTTTGTCAACACTGGACAGGTCAACCAGACTGAAACCCAACAAGAATATACTAGACCTGAGGAGAGAAATGGAAGAAAGAGGCCTAGTGGATATATATATAGGACACTCCATCCCCAGAAACCTGGATACACATTCTTCTCCAATGTACATGGGACATTCTCCAGGATAGACTACATGCTGGCACATAAAACATACCTCCATAAGATCAAGAGGATAGAAATTTTGCAGACTACCTTCGCTGACCACAAGGCTCTGAAATTATTTGTGAACTCCAAAGGGACTCAGAAGAAACACTTTAACACCTGGAAGTTAAACAGCCTCATGCTCAATAACCAGTGGGTCCGAGATGAAATCAAGGAGGAAATAAAAAGGTTCCTGGAAACAAATGACAATAAAGACACAAACTCTCAGAACTTATGGGACACAGCAAAAGCAGTACTGAGAGGAAAATTTATAGCTTTGCAAGCACACATCAGGAAGGAAGAAGGAGCTTACCTGAGTAGCTTAATGACACAGCTAATAGAACTAGAAAATGCTCAACAAAAGGACCCAAGAACAGGAAGACAGAAGGAAATAACAAAGCTGAGAGCAGAAATCAACGAAGTGGAAACTCAAAAAACAATCCGAAAGATCAACGAAAGCAGAAGTTGGTTCTTTGAAAAAATAAACAAGATTGATAGACCACTGGCAAACCTAACAAAGAAAGAGAGAGAGAGAAACTTGATAACTCGTATCAGGAATGAAAAAGGAGAGATCACTACTGATATGACAGAGATTCAAAGGGTAATCAGAAACTACTTTGAAAAACTCTATGCCACTAAAAATGAGAACCTGGAAGAAATGGATAAATTCTTGGACTCTTATAATCTTCCACGGTTGAAGGAAGAGGATGTAGCATATCTAAACACCCCCATCACCATTGATGAAATTAAAACAGTAATCAAATGTCTGCCGAAAAACAAAAGCCCAGGTCCAGATGGATTCACTAATGAATTCTATCAAACTTTCCAAGAGGAACTACTGCCAATCTTGGCAAGACTCTTTCATGAAATTGAACAAACAGAAACACTTCCAAATAGCTTTTATGAAGCCAACATCACCTTGATACCTAAACCAGACAGAGACGCTACCAAAAAAGAAAATTACAGACCAATATCACTGATGAATGCAGATGCAAAGATCCTCAACAAAATCCTGGCAAATAGGATTCAATGCCTCATTAAGAAGATCATCCACTACGATCAAGTAGGTTTCATCCCAGGAATGCAAGGCTGGTTTAACATCCGTAAATCTATCAACATAATACACAACATCAATAACAAGAAAAATAAAAACCACATGATCATATCAATAGATGCAGAGAAAGCATTTGATAAGGTCCAACACCCATTCTTGATCAAAACTCTCAGCAAGATGGGAATGGAGGGAACCTTTCTCAATATAGTGAAGGCCATCTACCACAAGCCAGTGGCAAATATTATCCTCAATGGAGAAAAACTGAAAGCCTTCCTTCTAAATTCTGGCACAAGACAAGGCTGTCCTCTCTCACCACTCCTATTCAACATAGCACTGGAAGTACTTGCTATAGCGATTAGGCAAGAAAAGGATATCAAGGGAATCCAGATAGGAAAGGAAGAAGTCAAGCTCTCACTGTTTGCAGATGACATGATACTCTACTTAGAAAACCCTAAAGACTCTATCAAAAAGCTTCTAGAAACAATAGACTCATATAGCAAGGTGGCAGGCTACAAAATTAACACACAAAAATCAATGGCCTTTCTATACACCAACAGTAATAAAGAAGAAATGGACATTAAGAAAACAACCCCATTCACAATAGTACCACACAAACTCAAATATCTTGGAATCAACTTGACTAAATATGTGAAGGACCTATACAAAGAAAACTATAAAACTCTGCTCCAAGAAATAAGAGAGGACACACGGAAATGGAAACACATACCCTGCTCATGGATTGGCAGGATTAACATCATCAAAATGTCAATACTCCCCAAGGCATTATACAGATTTAATGCCATCCCTCTAAAGATACCCATGACATTCTTCAAAGAAGTGGATCAGACACTTTTGAAATTCATTTGGAACAATAAACACCCTCGAATAGCTAAAGCAATCATTGGGAAAAAGAATATGGGAGGAATTACTTTTCCCAACTTTAAACTGTACTACAAAGCAACAGTTATCAAAACAGCATGGTATTGGAATAAGGATAGGTCCTCAGATCAGTGGAATAGGCTTGAATACTCAGAAAATGTTCCCCAGAGATACAACCATCTAATTTTTGATAAAGGAGCAGGAAATCCTAAATGGAGCAGGGAAAGCCTCTTCAACAAGTGGTGTTGGCACAATTGGATAGCCACTTGCAAAAAATTAAACTTAGACCCCCAGCTAACATCATGTACAAAGGTAAAATCCAAATGGATTAAAGACCTCGATATCAGCCCCAAAACCATAAGATATATAGAACAGCACATAGGCAAAACACTACAGGACATTACAGGCATCTTCAAGGAGGAAACTGCACTCTCCAAGCAAGTGAAAGCAGAGATTAACAGATGGGAATATATTAAGCTGAGAAGCTTCTGCACCTCAAAGGAAATAGTGCCCAGGATACAAGAGCCACCCACTGAGTGGGAGAAACTATTCACCCAATACCCATCAGATAAGGGGCTAATCTCCAAAATATACAAGGCACTGACAGAACTTTACAAGAAAAAAACATCTAACCCCATCAAAAAATGGGGAGAAGAAATGAACAGACACTTTGACAAAGAAGAAATACGCATGGCCAAAAGACACATGAAAAAATGTTCCACATCACTAATCATCAGGGAGATGCAAATCAAAACAACGATGAGATACCACCTCACACCCCAGAGAATGGCACACATCACAAAGAATGAGAATAAACAGTGTTGGCGGGGATGTGGAGAGAAAGGAACTCTTATCCACTGCTGGTGGGAATGCTGTCTAGTTCAACCTTTATGGAAAGCGATATGGAGATTCCTCCAAAAACTGGAAATCGAGCTCCCATACGATCCAGCTATACCACTCCTAGGAATATACCCTAGGAACACAAAAATACAATACAAAAACCCCTTCCTTACACCTATATTCATTGCAGCTCTATTTACCATAGCAAGACTCTGGAAACAACCAAGATGCCCTTCAACAGATGAATGGCTAAAGAAACTGTGGTACATATACACAATGGAATATTATGCAGCTGTCAGGAGAGATGAAGTCATGAAATTTTCCTATACATGGATGTACATGGAATCTATTATGCTGAGTGAAATAAGTCAGAGAGAGAGAGAAAAACGCAGAATGGTCTCACTCATCTATGGGTTTTAAGAAAAATGAAAGACACCCTTGTAATAATAATTTTCAGACACAAAAGAGAAAAGAGCTGGAAGTTCCAGCTCACCTCAGGAAGCTCACCACAAAGAGTGATGAGTTTAGTTAGAGAAATAACTACATTTTGAACTGTCCTAATATTGAGAATGTATGAGGGAAATGTAGAGCCTGTTTAGGGTACAGGCGGGGGTTGGGTGGGGAGGAGGGTGATTTGGGACTTGGGTGATGGGAATGTTGCACTGGTGATGGGTGGTGTTCCTTTTATGACTGAAACCCAAACACAATCATGTATGTAATCAAGGTGTTTAAATAAAAAAAAAATTTAAAAAAAAAAAAAAAAAAAGAACAACAAAAATAACAAAAAAATAGTGTGTTTTATCCACACTAAATTGACTTTTACACAACAGGTAAAGTATGGATGGAGCTTTAATTTATCACAAATAATTATCTAATTTTCACACCAAATGTTGAAGAAGCTATTTTTATTCCATATCATGTTGCCAGATCCAATAGAAAAAATTTAACACTCTCTATGTATGGGATTTTGTCATTGAGTTTTTGTTTTTGACACATTGATCATAAAACCTATCTTTATTCCATTTTCATGTAGTTTTACTCACTATAGCTTTATAATGTAGTTCCAAATTAGGTAATCACATATATCCACATTTCTCTAATTTTAGCATAGATTTGACTATTTGTAATACCTGCTGATTCATATAAACTATTGATTTACTATAACTTTAAAAATGTGGTGTGAATTTGAGTGGCAATTGATTTGAATATATAATAGCTTAGGTAGAATAATATTTTTAACATTTTGGATTCTTTCAAACCATGAGCAGGGAATATAATTCCATTTCCTAAGTTCTTCTATAAATTTCTTAAGTGATTTAAAGTCCTCATAGCATATACATCCCATATCTTTTGTTAAGTTGATTTCTAGGTCCATGATGTTTTTGGATACTATTTTAAATTGAATAGATGCCTTGATCACTTTTTGTTGTTGTTTTTTGGGTCACACTCAGCAGCATTCAGGGGTTACTCCAGGCTCTATGCTCAGAAATCACTCCTGGTAGGCTCAGAGGACCATATGGGATGCTGAGATTCGAACCACTGTCCTTCTGCATGCAAGAAAAACACCCTACCCCCATGCTATCTCTCTAGCCCTGTCTTGATCACTTTTATTCATGATCACATTTTGCACATAAATGCAACAATTTTTTTGTATTGACCTTGTAGCTGGCTATTTTGCTGTATTGGTTTTTTATTGAGCTTTTATATAATTTAGTGTCTTTAATTTATTATCTTCAAATAGTGATAACTTTTATCTTTTTTTAACTGATTTTAACGATATTTTAACATTTTTTACCTTTTTAAACTTATTTTTCATTTGCATAACACTTGTTTTTATTAGATGATTTTATTGGATTTTTTAATCAAATATTTTTTGTATGATTGCTGTAGCCAAGACTTCTATAACTATCTTGAGTGAAAGTGGAATGAGTTGACATACTTGTCTTGGACCTGATCTTAATGGTCTTTTACCTTTAATAATAACTGGCTTGCTTTCTTAGAGATGTCTGTTGCTATCTTGAGTTCTATCCACCCCTATATTTTGATGGTTCTTATCATGAATGAATAACGTAAAATTCTTTTTCTACATCAATTTTACGACATTTTATATCTTTAATTTTATTAATGTAGTGTTTTATGTTAATTGATTTACCCATATTGAATCATCATTACACCCATGGGATGCGTCACACATGATTTGGTTGTATGAATTTTTAAATATTTGTTCGATTCAGCTAAGATTATTAAGGATTATTAACGCTTTTTCATTGATATTTATCAGGGATATTGGTCTAAAATTATTTTTTCAATGTTTCTCTCTACTTTGGGTTTAGAGTAATATATCTTTATAGAGCTGCTCAGAAGGATTCTTGTGTCTTTGATGTTTTGGAATAATCTAAGGAGTAAAGGCACTAGATTTCTCAGAGATATATAGAATTTACTGGTGTCCTAATCTGGACCAGGAATTCTTTCTTGGGGAGATTATTTTTAATAATCACTTTATTTAAGCACCAGGGTTACAAAATTGTCTATAATTGAGTTTCAGTCATACAATACACAACAATTCACCAGTGCACATTTCCCCAAACCAATGTCCTTAGTTTCCCTCCCACCTGCTGTATATGGGGCAAACATTTTACTTCTCTCTCTCTGTTCCTTTTTTAATTTTTTGATACTGTAATTTGGATTATTAATAATGAAGAGGTATCATGCAGACCACTTTATCTCCTTTCAGCACCCAGATTTTGTCCAGTCCCAACTATCATTGTCATATTGGACACGGCTCTACTCTAACTGCACTGCTCTACTTACTATGGTGAGCTTCCTACCATGAACTGGTCCTCCTGGCCCTCATCTCTATTGTTTTGTTATAATTGTCATGTTATCTCTTTTGCTTATATACCAAAATGAGTAAGATTATTCTATGTCTATCCCTATCCCTCTGTCTCATTTCATTCAACATAATGATCTCCATATCTATCCATGACTTCATTTTTTCCTAACAGCTGCATAGTATTCTGTTGTATATATGTATCACTATTTCACCACTCACCTGTTCCTGACCTGGATGTTTCCACATTTTGGCTACTGTAAATAGTGCTACTATACATAAAAAGGCAGGGGGCTTTTCTACATAGAATTTTTGGATTCCTAGGGTATATTCTTTTTTTAAATTTTATTTTTAATTATGAGAACAAAGATGCAAAGAAAGAGGACAAGGTATAGTTACAGTGGAAGAACAATCACCCATAAACAGAATTCTCAGAAGTCCCCTTGTTGATATCTTAACTTTGAACTTTCAGCCAAAGAACATTAAGAAAAATAAAACAGAACCCATGTACAATTACTTTGTCCCTCAAGTCCCCAGATTGTAGTACATAATAATTCTTAGCAGCACACAAAGCAATGTAAAGCCATAAAACTTATGTAACTCCTTCAACATTGAAGACAAAGTACTTTTTTTACACTTCCATGAACATGCATATCAGTTTAAGTTAACCTCAAAAGTTTGCATGGGTTGTTTTTCTTAAGGATTTAGAGGCAAAGAAGTACAGTAAAAACAGTGTTAGAGTGGCAAATATTGTTTGCGTAGGCCCACCAAAATATGAGGGACATGGAAAGGAAAAGCATTGGCCTAAATACAAGGAGGCCCTACCCCCTGAAGTTTCCTGGCATCAGACCAACTCTAGGCTCCAGGCAAACTAGTTTCTCCAATCCAGGTCATTGTCTGTAGTGCCAATACACTTATTTTTCACACAGTCTCTGTTGTTGGTCTCATGTTTCTGTATTAAAGATCCTGGAATCTGCATATCCAACATTGCAGTCAGAATGGTACAGAATGTCCTCTCGTTTCACCTCACAATTAAAGGGCAATGCAGAGAGCCCTAGGGTATATTCTTAAAAGTGGTATTGCTGGATCATATGAAAGCTCAATGTCCAGGGTTTTTCTTTTTAAGAATATTCATATTTTTTAAGTCAATTTCAGTCTACATTTGCACCAGCAGTGAATGGTAGTCTCTTTCTGAATCTGTGCCAGCACTGGTTGTTCTCTTACACCAGTCACTTGGTGTGAGATGATATCTCATTTTATTCATTTACATATCCATGATGATTAGTGGATGTGGTACATTTTATATGCTTTTTGGCCACTGTTTTCTTTTTTTGAGGAAATATCTGATCATTATTTCTCCTCATTCTTGGATAGAGTTAGCTTATTTTACCTTGCTATGTTCTATCAGTGCCTTGTATAACTTAGATATTAACCCTTTACCTGATAGTTATTGGGTCAATATTTGTCCCATCCCATGGATAGTCTTTATATCCTTGTCACTGTTTCCTTTGAAGCTTAGAAGCATTTCATTTTAACATAGTCCCATTTGTTTATCCTCACTTCCACTTGTTTGACCAATAGTGTTTCATTTTAGAAGGTGTCATTAATCTCAATGTCATGGAGTGTTTTCCTTAAGCGTTAGTCTATGTACTTTATCACTTTAAGTCTGATATAAAGATCTTTAATTCATTTTTATTTCACCTTTCTTCAGAGTGTTAAAGAAATGTTCACTTCTTAGCATGTAGTTCACCAGTTCTCCCAACACCACTCATTGAAGATGATGTCCTTATTCCACTTTGTATGCCTTGCCCCTTTATGAAAGATTAATTGATCATATACCTGGGGTCATCAGAATATTCAAGTCTATTTCACTAATATGAGGCTCATTGTTTATGCAAATACCATGCTGTTTCAAGAACTACTACTTTGTAGTACAGTTTACATTTTGAGAAAATGATACCTTCTAGCTTCGTTTGCCCATGGATTGCTTTAGTTATCCGTGGACATTTAATGTTTCAGTTTCAATTTCCTTTACTTGTTGGCTTTCTCATTTCTCCGTGATTTGCTTTGGGTCATTATAACAATCAAAGTACATATTCCTTCTATATTCTCCCACTCAAGGGCGTAGTGTTTCTCTTGGTAACCTCATTATATTTTGAATTAATGAAGGGTACATTGTAATGTCTTCCCTTCCATCTGTGATATCATTTACTTCAACACTTTCTCTTTTTTTCCTCCTGAGGCTAGCGCAAGATTTATTTATATTTATTCTTTAGAAGATTCAACTCCTGGTTGACCAGCTCTGACTTTTCCCCCTGGTTTACAGGTTTTTGGCTTTTGCTCTTAGTTTTACTATTTCTGTATTACATTTTAAATTCAAAGCAATTTGTTCTCCAAATTTTAGGTATGTGTTTACTTGTTGATTTTACCTTGATGCAATCCTACATTGCTATGAATTTTCATTGTAGTACAGCTTTTGATTTATTCTTTAATTCTAAGAGCATGTATCTTCTGTGTATGTTTCTATTTCTTTCTTCATTTCCTTTTTAATCTTGCTGCTGTTTACCACTGCTTTTTTGAGCGTTCACATGTTGGATTTTCCCCATATTCTTTCTGTGGTTGATTCCCATGTTCATGGCATCAAGGTGCGTTGGACAATTCCTATATTTTAAAATTTATTTTAAGTTATGCTCCAATATGTGTTCTACCCTGGAAAACATTCTGTGTTTACTACAGAAAAACTTGTTTTCTTGTTTTGTGGAATGAAGAGCCCTATACATTTTCAATAACCTCAGTTCTATTAGCTCCTCATTTAGAGCTCCTGTCCCTTTACTTATATTCTATCAGGTTGATTTGTCTAGTGGTGAAGTGGAGTGTATCCCTGTCAAGGTGATTCATTAGATTTCTTGGCTTCTGCCAACTTGGCTGGGCTTTGATTTTGTGAATAAATGTTAATGGTACTAATTGTTGATCCAATAAGCAGTATTAATTAATGTTTTTAATTACCTTCTTTATATTGAGTGCTATATGTCTGATATTATTATGGCTGCCACAGTTTTTTCTTCCATGGTCGCTAATGATTTTTTTTCTTATTCCTTTACTTTGAATCTGTATTATCCTGTAAGTTTAAGTATGCTTCTTGTAAACATCACATGGATAAAATTTCTTTTTCCTTTTCCTTTGCAGTTTTATTTAATAATTTAATTCGACTTTCAGACAGATTAATGATATATTAATATATATTGATATATATTACTTATATGACTAATATAATTGATAATATAATTAATATATAAAATAATATATTAATATTAATATTAATATATTAATTAATCACATGGATAAAATTTCTTTTTTCTTTTCCTTTGCAGTCTTATTTAATAATTTAATTCGACTCTCAGAGAGATTAATGATATATAGGGGCTTGTTGCCATTTTTGTTTATGTGTGTGTAATCTAGTTTTTCTTTTTCAAATTATCTATTTTTATGGTAAGCATTAGTAATTTTTGGAGGATTGGTTTAGTTGTTTTAGATATTTCCAGTTCTTGTTTGTCTAAAAGATTCTTATCCATCCCTCATATCTCCATGATAGCTTCCCAAGGTAGTGGACTCTGGACTGGAAGTTTTTGTTCTTTAATTTAGTACTGTAAATATATCATTTGACTCTTTTTTGGCTTCTATGATTTGCTATAGAAGGCTTGTTCCAAGTCTGTGTTTTTCCCCTTAAATCTGAGTTCCTTTTCTCTATGGCTACTTTCAGTATCCTCATTGTCTTTTGATTTTACCATTTTCATTACCGTGTATCTTGGCATTCTTTTGCTTTAATACAGTAAACATGGTTTTGTTTCATTTTATTTGGTACTCTTTTCACTTCTTGATTCTGTATATGTGCCTCTTTATAGAAATGGAAAAAGATCTCAATAATTATTACTTCCACCAGCCATTCATTCCATTTTTTCATCTCCTGGCATTCCTGTGATCTGAAGATTATTCTTTTTGCTGGTTATCTATCACAAATTTCCTCTTCTCTTCTTTAAAAGATGTGAATGATGTAAGTTGGTGGTGTTAGATCGTGAGCAAGTTCACAACCTCAATCAGGCCAGCTTAGGGTGGGATGGAAAGCAGGGATGGGAGATACTGCTGTGAGTCATCTTGCCTTATTATCAGGAAGAAGGAGTGTTTAAACAGTTACACAGTTAATAGGATTTACATGTAAGGGAAGATGAATCAAATAGAAAGGGATGGCTTTACTAGCCGGAGATGAATGAAGCAAGTCAGGTTTGTGGACTTGACTTATGTGACTGGGGTGACTGGGGAATGTGACGTATGTGAGTAAGGGGGAACACTGGAGGTGGGCTTCAGTGTGACATGCCAGAGGGTTGCTCTAAAAGACGAACATCTCTCTTTCCTTCTGGGGTGAAGGGGTGTATTGGCTGACAGGGTACCTCCTTTCAAGGGCTCTGTTTGGCAAACATGAGAGTCTGCCGTGCTAGAGTGGCACTCTCAATGGAGTCCAAAACTGTCTCTGAAGTGTCCCAAATACACTCTTCACCATTTCTTTCTTTTTTTTCACTTCATTATTGGCAATGGCTAATAATTATATTATAATAATAATAATAATAATGTAAGTGACCTTTAAGATCACTGATGTTATCCTTCGCATATTAAATTCTGTTACTGTGGCTGGCTATTGCATTATTTTACTTTCTACAATTCCATTTGATGACTTTGATAGCCTGCAACAACTCAAATTTCGGTTGAATAAATAGTTCCTATTATTCCAGGGATTCCCTTAATTCCATGGTCATTGCATGGAGAATAGATTTAAGTTTCTAAAATCAGCGACTTGCTGCAAATAGTGTCTCTGCTAGAGCATGTGAATTTGTCTTTTTTCTTTGTTCTTAAAAGTTTGTGGACAATTTGACTTGAACCTTATATCCAGAATTGTTTGAGATATGGAGTTTCTTTATACCCAGCACAATATTCATCCCTACAATCTGTTAATCTGATCATTTATGTGCTCTAAAATGCATTTTCAGTGTCCATGCAGATAAATGTCCAATAATCCAATTTACACAGAGAACACTTTTGAAGGTTTGTTAGGCAAAATTTTTAAACTAGTATCACTTAGAATTAATGGGGTTGACAGGGTTAAAAGTTGAAGGGGTTTTGCATTTGAAAGGTGGGTGATGAAGCAGGTACTTCTTGGTAGAAGGACACAGACACAGTCACACATGAGACAGGACCAACGGAGTGGAAGAGAAGGGGCCTTGTTAGCAGTATGGCTTCATTTATATTTGTCTTGGTTTTGAGAGATTGGTGCTGGTATTGGGGCTTTCCTATACTGTTGATACAGGGAAGAAATATCTCCTGATATCTATTTTATTTATTTAAGTTTTGGGGCCACACTCGGCAGCACTCAGGGGTTACTCCTGGAATTGTGCTCAGAAATCGCTCCTGGCAAGATCGTGAGACAATATGGGATGCTGGGGACTGAACCCAGATTGATTCTCAGTCGGCTATGTGCAAAGCAAAAGCCCTACTGCTTAGCTATTGCTTGGTACCTTAAAAGCAGAAAAATTAGTTTATTTTACTTATCTAAAAGTATATTGTTATTTGGAAATATCTCCAAGCTGATAAACTGTATTTTATTTTCTTCTGTTACAGAGAAACATCTCTAGAAGAAGGTCATTTTTTCCATCATCTTTTGCAAGAGAAAGATCAGCCTCTGCTTCTGAGATATGTCAAGGAAATACTGAAAAGACTCTTTCTGGCAAGAAATTCACTCGAGACAGATTTAAGAAGTCACAACACTCCATAGCCATGCAGAAGCGTGAATTGGTAAACCCCAGAATCCTGGAAAACAAGTTGGCTGAAATGCAAAACCTACTAGATGTCAATGATAAAACTAGTACATCAGCCAACCAGGGGGAAAGCACTGATGATTTTCCGGGATATACCAGCAGTGATAACAGTCATTAAAGGCACTTTTAGTGATGCATCTCAATACGTGTTCATATGAAATTAATGATGGCTTTAATAAGGTGGGCATGCCAAGTCAGCTAAAATGCAAATATCAAGTTTCTTAATCACATTTAAATAATCGATTAGGTGTTGCTAATTTATAGGTCTCTGGAAAATGAATGAATCTGGTAAAAAGAGCAAACTAGTCCACAATTTTTAAATAGCAAAAATGTGGTTGTTGTAAAATTTATTTTCACCAAAATATGAAGTTTTCCCCAATGGCTTACAATATATAATGTAGAAGTCCTCAGGCTTAAGTTAAAGTGGGATTTGCTGGGACTCTTTCCATTATAATTAATTGAATTGTACAATAATTATTGTTAACACCCTCAGCATTTCTCAACCTTTTCTCACTGTTTTGTTTTCTTGGTAACCTCTATGATTTATTTTTTCACTTCTTACTTCTGTTTGTGTTTGTGTCTTGTTAGTCTCCTGCCTTATGCTCCCATTTACATGATGTACATATGTGGCTTTCTTAAAATAATCTCAGGTTACTATAAGGGTATTTACCCCTATGTAGACCTCAGTAGAGGACATGTTACGTGAGAATATTTCTCCCTATCTCACACTTCCATGTAGACCAGCATTTAGAAAATTCTAATTTTCTCTATGTTGCAAATATCAGGATTGCACCCATTCTTCCTTGGCCATAGAAAATAATTATTGTATACCAAGAAATTATAAATAAATATAATTTTAGTATTTTATAATAGGTAATAAAAGCATTTTCTAAAGCTCGGTTCAAAAGAAAACCCTTAATGTGTTAGATTCATACAATATAGTGATGTTTACAAAACTTTGTTTTGAATTAGATGTGCTATGTGTACATATGTGTTATACATAGAATCTATATATAATATAATAATCATATTGCTAACTGATAATAGATTCTCATTTTATATTACCCTCTTTTTATGAATAGGAAAAAGTTACTACTATTATGAACAGAAAGGTTAAACAGTTGTTAATTAAGTTACGGCTCAAAAATATTCTTCCTTTATTTTTAAATAATCACATTACATGACCACATATGTTAAAAGTTTACAACCAGTTCTGCTTTTCTACTTACAAATAACAGTAGGTATTTAATTGCCAAACTCTTTCTTGGGATCTACTATATCTTTATATCTCTTTCCATGTTTTCTTTCCAAGCATGGATCCCATTTAGAAGTTGGTTTTCATCGACTTGCTATGGTTTGGAAAAGAAAACCCTTGCTTTAAGAACTTTATTGCCATAATCATCACACAAGCAAACACCAAATTATACTTTCATTTTTAATGGTGTTTCTTTGCTTAAGAAAGTATCTGAAAACATTAAAACTTACACTGCAATGCAGGATGAGATTTCAAGTGCTTTAGGTACGTTCAGTGATATAGAGAAGTATAATACATATCCAGATCACAGAGCCATCAACACTGAAAATATGAGCTGCAAACCACAAGAACACACCTAAGAAATATACCTATCAAGGTGATGGCGTGGGGTTTGGTGGGTACTTGGCAACACAGGTGAAAGAAAAATGACACTAATGGTTGTATCGGTGTTAAAATGCCATACATATAAAACTCAACAATCAGAAAAATTGTGAGTGCTGCCTGTGTGTCTCTGTCTCCTGACCTGTCGCGTGAAACTCTTGGGAGTGGGCCGAAAAGAGGCTCCAGAAAACTC
This sequence comes from Suncus etruscus, assembly GCF_024139225.1. Lineage (NCBI taxonomy): Eukaryota > Metazoa > Chordata > Mammalia > Eulipotyphla > Soricidae > Suncus > Suncus etruscus. The sequence continues at coordinate 121,795,066 of NC_064868.1, forward strand.
ACTCTCCCAGAAGCTCATTCTAGGGTGGGAACGCCAAGGAACTGCTTCATAATGTGAAAACCGGCTATAAGCAGTACTTTTCAGAAGCCAGGTCCCCTGTTTGTGACATCAGGCTGGGAAAATCTATGAAACTATGCCTGCCCAGTGGGGCCCAAATGTGAAAAATTGTGAGTGCTGCCTGTGTGTGTCTATCTCCTGTCCTGTTGCATGAAACTCTTGGGAGTGGGCCGAAAAGAGGCTCCAGAAGAGCATAGCCGCTCTGCTTCGCTACATGGCCATGTGCTCTTTCTAAGGAAAGAACACCATCGCAACAAGAAAAAAACATCACACTAAGAACTGTGCTGGATCACTGAAGCCCAGCATTTCTCTCCGGACTGTCTTCTCTGCTGTGTGCTCAGGCCTAAGATTTGATCCTGTGAGAGACTTCATCCACGGAGGACTCGCCTCCATTGGAGGCAAGTCGACTCACCCAGAAAGGATAGAGGCAGAGGAGTGTGGCTGCATAAATCATATAGCCAATGAATACCACCACATCACATAGAAAAACCCACAATACAAGTGTGACAATGGGGAAACAATGCAGGCCAGCATCAGACATAGAGAATGAAGATGACAATTCTGATGACCAGATAATGACCAACCAACTAATCAACCTCTCAGATAAGGACTTTAGACAAGCAATATGGAAGATGCTCAAAGAACTCAAAGAAACCATGCATCGAGTTGAACAGAACACTAATAAGAACCAAGAAAATATGAAGACAGAAATCACAAAACTCAAAACTGAAATAACATGTCAACTAACAGGCCTGAAAAACTCAGTAAATGAACTGAATGACAAAATGGATAAGCTCTGGGACAGGGTAACAGAAGCTGAGAATAGAATTGGTGCTGCGGAAGATGAGATAAATAACAATTCCATACAAGGGAATCCAAATAGGAAAGGAAGAAGTCAAGCTTTTGCTGTTTGCAAAAGTCTCTATGAAAGTCTCTATGAAAAAGCTTCTAGAAACAATAGACTCATATAGCAAGGTAGCAGGCTACAAAATTAATACACAAAAATCAATGGCCTTTCTATACACCAATAGTAATAAGGATGAAATGGACATTAAGAAAACAACCCCATTCTCAATAGTGCCACACAACCTCAAATATCTTGGAATCAACTTGACTAAAAATGTGAAGGACCTATACAAAGAAAACTATAAAAGTCTGCTCCAAGAAATAAGAGAGGACACGTGGAAATGGAAGCACATATTCTGCTCATGGATTGGCAGGATTAACATCACTAAATGGCAATACTCCCCAAATCATTGTACAGATTTAATGAGATCCCTCTAAAGAAACCCATGACATTCTTCAAAGAAGTAGATCGGGCACTTTTGAAATTCATTTGGAACAATAAACACCCTCGAATAGCTAAAGCAATCATTGGGAAAAAGAATATGGGAGGAATTACGTTCCCCAACTTTAAACTGTACTACAAAGCAATAGTTATCAAAACAGCATGGTATTGGAATAAAGACAGGCCCTCAGATCAGTGGAATAGGCTTGAATACTCAGAGAATGTTCCCCAGATTTACAGTCACCTAATTTTTGATAAAGGAGCAAGAAATCCTAAATGGAGCAAAGAAAGCGTCTTCAACAAGTGATGTTGGCACAACTGGCTAGTCACTTGCAAAAAATTGAACTTAGACCCCCAGCTAACATCATGTACGAAGGTAAAATCCAAATGGATTAAAGACCTTGATATCACACCCGAAACCATAAAATATATAGAACAACACATAGGTAAAACACTCCAGGACATTGAGACTAAAGGCATCTTCAAAGAGGAAACTGCACTCTCCAAGCAAGTGAAAGCAGAGATTAACAGATGGGAATATTTTAAACTGAGAAGCTTCTGTACCTCAAAAGAAATAGCGCCCAGGATACAAGACCCTCCCACTGAGCGGGAGAAACTAGTCATCCAATACCCATCAGATTAGGGGCTAATCTTCAAAATATACAAGGCAATGACAGAACTTTACAAGAAATAAAAAACACCTAATCGAATCAAAAATGGGGAGAAGAAATGGACAGACTCTTTGACAAAGAAGAAATACAAATGGCCAAAAGACACATGAAAAAATGCTCCACATCACTAATCATCAGGAAGATGCAAATCAAAACAACTATGAGGTACCACTCACACCCCAGAGATTGGCACACATCACAAGAAATGAGAACAAGCAGTGTTGGCAGGGATATGGAGAGAAAGAAACTCTTCTCCACTGCTGGTGGGAATATCGTCTGGTTCAACCTTTATGGAAAGCAATATGGAGATTCCTCCAAAAACTGGAAATCGAGCTCCCATACGACCCAGCTATACCACTCCTAGGAATATATTCTAGGAACACAAAAATACAATACAAAAATCCCTTCCTTACATTATATTCATTGCAGCACTATTTACCATAGCAAGACTCTTGAAACAGCCAAGATACCCTTCAACAGACAAATGGCTAAAGAAACTGTGGTACATATACACAATGGAATATAATGCAGCTGTCAGGAGAGATGAAGTCATGACATTTTCCTATACATGGAGGTACATGGAATCTATTATGCTGAGTGAAATAAGTCAGAGAGAGAGAGAGAGAGAAATATGCAGAATGGTCTCACTCATCTATGGGTTTTTAAGAAAAATGAAAGACATTCTTGCATAATAACTTTCAGACACAAAAGAGAAAAGAGCTAGAAGTTACAGCTCACCTCATGAAGCTCACCACAAACAGGGATGAGTTTAGTTAGAGAAATAACTACGTATTGAACTATCCTAATAAGGAGAATGTACGAGGGAAAATGAAAGCCTGTCTAGAGTACAGATGGGGTCGGGTGGGGAGGAGGGATATTTGGGACATTGGTGATGGGAATGTTGCACTGGTGATGGGTGGTGTTCTCTACATGACTGAAACCAAATACAATCACGTATGTAATAAAGTTGTTTAAATAAAAAAAAGAGAAAAAGAAAACTCAACCTAAATTCTTGAAAATCACTGTTCTTTATTAAACATTTATTTAAAAATACAATACCACATTAGACATGAAACTTAGAAAGAAAATAAAAATATGCATCTAAATTATTAATTCAAATCTACATCAAAATGACCCTAAGAGTTAATTATCGATAGTAGTATATTAACTACAAAGCCAAAATAACTAAATCTGAAATTAATTTGAAAAATATTGTGAACCCATTTGTAAAACAACATCATTCCAAATACCTTTTACCGAATTCTATGGTCTTCTCTGGTCTTAGCATGATTATTACATTAAATATCTAAACTAGTGAATATCTCATAGAGGTATTTAAGCAACCAACAAAATAACAGAAAAGGACCACACTTGTGATTGGGGTGTTTTCTTGAATTGTTTTAATAACTTATTTTAAATCTAAGGACTTCAGAGGCTACCTTGCTATGTCCTAATAATGAATAACATTACTCTATTTAGGCCTTCATCAAAAAGGAATAACTTAGAATTTAAGTTGGGTTCAAGAAAAATTTTTTCCCCATTCTGAACACAGTATTAAGGCACGGGGCCAGAGTGATAGTACAGAAGATAAGTAATTTGCCTTGAATTTGGCCAACCCAGATATGCTCTCTGGCACTCCATATGATCTCAAGAACCTGCCAGGAGTGATCCATGAGCATTACCAAGTGAAGCTCAAAATCAAAACAAAAAGAACTTTAACCACATTATTAAGACAACTCCGAAACCAGATAAGGTTTAAATAATAAAAATTATTTTAAAAAGTTACAAAGATCATTTATATTATTCAATCTTCAAGAAAAATTCTTTTTTTTCCCTTCCCGTCCCCCTTAAGGAAAATTCTTTAAGCACAGAATAGTCTCATTTACTAACCTGAAAACAAAATAATAAATAAATATTAATATAAATTAAATAACTAATAAAAACAAGACACTCTCTAAATGAGCATATAATTTAGGCAGGGGTCTTCAAACTACGACCCGCGGGCCACATTTTGTATTTATTCCCATTTTGTTTCTTCACTTCTAAATTAGATATATGCAGTGTGCATAGAAATTTGTTCATAATTTTTGTTTTTACTATAATCTGGCCCTCCAACAGTCTGAAGGAAAGTGAACTGGCCCCCTGTTTAAAAAGTTTGAGGACCCCTGAATGGAAGCATAAATGTAAATTGAGTACAATATAGTACTTTGCTTATTGTAATAGAGGGTTATATAAAGTATTAAACTATTATAAAGATTGATTAATTTTAAAGCATTTTATGATAGAATATTAAACTACCATATATACTAAAGTATAAGCTGAGTTTTGCCACACAAAATTTGTGCCGAAAACCCAAACTCAGCTTATACTTGGGTCATACAGGTTAATTGATTCGGTACATACACACTGAATCAAATGCACATTGTTTCCTGTAGTTTTCTGCCCTCTGCTGGAAGGGGCAGTGCTTCAGCTCAATCCACAAGTCACAGTTGAGCTGAAGAGGGACGTGGCTGAAATAAACCATATGGCACTGAACTATTTAACCCACAATATTCGATGGCACATTTAATTAAGTGAAAAACCCATTTAGGGCAGTAAATTCATGTAAATAAATATTTATAAACCCTGAATCCTTATAAGCAGGGGTTTTGCAGTATAAAGATTCAGGATTTTTAACCATTTCTTTACAATGCTTTACTGTCTTTTTTTTTCTTTTTTTTTCTTTTTTTTTTTTTAATGTTTTTAGCCAGGAGTAACCCCTGAGCGCTGTAGGGTGTGACAAAAGAAAGGGTGAGAAAGAAAAGGAAGGAAGGAAGGAAGGAAGGAAGGAAGGAAGGAAGGAAGGAAGGAAGGAAGGAAGGAAGGAAGGAAGGAAGGAAGGAAGGAAGGAAGGAAGGAAGGAAGGAAGGAGGGAAGGAGGGAAGGAGGGAAGGAAGGAAGGAGGGAGGGAGGGAGGGAGGGAGGGAGGAAGGAGGGAAGGAAGGAGGGAAGGAGGGAAGGAAGGAGGGAAGGAGGGAAGGAGGGAGGGAAGGAGGGAAGGAGGGAGGGAAGGAGGGAACGAGGGAGGGAAGGAGGGAAGGAAGGAGGGAAGGAGGGAAGGAGGGAAGGAGGGAAGGAAGGAGGGAAGGAGGGAAGGAGGGAGGGAGGGAAGGAGGGAGGGAGGGAAGGAGGGAGGGAGGGAAGGAGGGAGGGAAGGAAGGAAGGATGCTTTACTGTCTTAAATGGTTTATGCACTTCATTAAAGTTGATGAAATACTATGGTTAATGTGGTATGCTAATTTATACAGTATAGCAAACAATCATGTATTGTAAATGTAATCATGTATTTATGTGTTTATTTATTTACTGATTTCAATTATTGTAATTGTTTTGGGTATATATATATATATTATTTTTTATTTTATTTTGTTTTTGGGTCACACCTGAGCATATATATTTATTTTTGAAATTTACCAGTGGCTGCTGTATTTTTCACCTTGGCTTTACTTGAGTCACTAAGTTTTCCCAGTTTTTAGGGTAAAAGTAGGGGGGACAGCATATACTCAGGTCAGCTTATACTCGAGTATATAGGTAAGCTTTATTTTATTACATAAATAAATGTTAACACATTTATACTTATTTGCTTAATAATTAAGCCACAATAGTGATAGTATATTCAACAATCCACTTTCATTACTCAACAGATCAATGAGACAGAATATTAAAGAATCTAGATAAGAGATAGAAGAAGTGGGATTCTTGAAAGTATGTAGACTCCTTTATGCTTAAAAAATAAATACATATTATTTTCTAAAGAATTTCTGCTATATATATATTTCTGCTATATATAACTCATACTAGTGTATTACTCAAATATATAAGTAAACATTAAATGAAAATTTCAAAGAATTTATATTAAATTCCACAAGCACATGGAAATTTCTCTAGAATAGCATACATATAATGATCTAATGCAAGCATACATAAAATAAAAACATATAAATCATGCAATGTGCTACAATGTACTTTTTAGACCACAATGCTATAAAAGCAGAAAATAATGGAAAAATTTTCCAGCACTTGAAAACTGATCAAAACACTGCTCAGTTGTGTTCATAATTGAAACAAAGATAAGACAAATAAATAAATTATATATTTATTTATTTTTTCTAATGTACTTTATATTAAATAAAGAAGAAAAATATATATTATAAAACAATCCCATTCACAATTGTGCTTGGAAAATCAAGTATCTTGGATTCAACATAACTAAAGATGAAAAAGACCTATACAAAGAAAACTACAAAACTTCTTCAATAAATAAAAGACACAATAAATGAAAATAAATACCCTCCTTATGGATTGGGAGGATTAATATCATTAAAATAATAATACTTCCCAAAGCATTTTACAGATTGAATTAAATCCCTATAAAGGTAAAGATGACATTTGTGAAAGAAATAGATCAAACACTCTAAAATTCATATGGAATAATAAACCTACAAGAATAGCTAAAGCAATTCTTAGTCAAAAGAAGATAGGAGGAATCACTTTCCACAATATCAAACAGTACAAACAGTAGTCACTAAATCAGCTTGGTACTAGAATAAAACAGACCATCTGATCAATGAAATAGACTTGAATGTTCTAAAACTGACCCTCAACTATATGATCAACTAATCTTTGATAGAGAGAAAAGAAATACAAAGTGGAACAAGGAAACCCTCTTCAAAAAATGGTGTTGGTAAAACGGGTTAATACATGCAAAAAAGTGAAGCTAAAACTCTTTTCAATGCCATGAACAAAAGTGAAACATAAATGGATATTGTACCTGAAACGATGAAGTACATAGAGGAAAATGTAGGCAGAACACTCTGTAGATTTGAAGCTAGTTCATACTCAAGAGTTTTAACACAAATAGCCAAGTAAATAGAAGCAAATATAAACAAATGGGACTGCCTTGAAATAAGAAGCTTCTGCATGTCAAGTAAAATGGAGAATAGGATACAAAGACTAGGATAGAATGACCCATGGAATGGAAGAAAATGTTCACCCAATCACTATTTGATAAAAGATTAATATCAAAATAAATAAGGCATTGGTAGTTCTTTGCAAGAAAACAACATCTAGCTCTATCAAAAACGAGGAGAAAAAAATAAAGAATCTTCTGCACTTCACAGTAAATGAAGAACAGATTAAAAATTACCCCACTTCTGGGATAAACTCCAGATAAATGGACCTGAAGTAAGAACACAACAAAGATTATAAAAACAAAACAGATATAAGAAAAAAAGCATGGGGTCAGTGAGCTCCCAGTCTTGTGAAGTTAGAGTCCCGATTGTCATGCATGTACAATATTTATTGTTCAGGGCAAATAAACTTGAGAAGAAGGGCAGATGATAAGAGGCAAAAACCTACCTAATGTAATAAAGCTTAAGTGGGACTTTAAGTCTCAAAATGGTGGTGTATGGAATAGGAAGCTAATGAAAAGACTTCTGGATTGTCTTCCTATGGAGAGGTAGCATTTCAAAAGAGTTAATACAGGACAGCCACTACCAGAGCATTCCCTGAGGGTGCTGGCATTCTGGTAATTAAAAATTAAGAATTCTTAGATGAGCTTGCCATCCCTCTCCTCAGACTATCAACTCTCTGTCTAAACTTATTCATCTATTTTTTCTTCACATCTGAAACCTCATTTACTGGTAGATGTTATTTTCCCACCAGTAGTTTGATAGAATATTAATCCAAAATAAAAAGTACTGGTAAAAACTTATAAAGAAAAAGGTCAACAAATAAAAATGGGGAAAATAAATTAATAAAAATTTTCTTAATGAAGAAATACAAATGGAAAAATAACATATGAAATGTATGCTTTATTTCACTAATCATCAGAAAATGTAAATCAATACAGAAATGAGATAGCCCACACCAAGTAATGACACACATAAAAAATAACAATGTAATCAGCAAAGGCATGGATGCGGGGAAAGAGGGAAATTGGCTGTTTAATATGTAAATTAATAATAAATAATAATAATTTTTTCAAGTACTCATAAAATTAGAAAGCACATTTGAATGGACATTTTCTCACTTAGCAATTGTTTTTTATTGTTTCCCATTAGAAAGAACAGACCTTCCTCTGTACTCAAACCCTCACATTTACACTCATTGTGCTGGGCATATTTATAAAAGTATGTTTTACTTGTAGCATCTTCCTTAAGTAATAAAATTATTCATATGTTTGCATAATACTATGAAATTTTAATCTTAAAGATGAAAATTGATTGTCATGGGTTTTTTTTTTTTGGGTTTTTGGGTCACACCTGGCAGTGCTCAGGGATTACTCCTGGCTCTATGCTCAGAAAATGCTCCTGGCAGACTCGGGGGACTATATGGGATGCCGGGATTCGAACCACTGTCCTTCTGATTGCAAGGCAAATGCCTTACCTTCATGCTATCTCTCTGGCCCCAATTTTCATGTTTTTTAAAAATACTACCCCTTTGAAGCAAAACACTTTTTATAAATATATAAGAATATACAGAATAAAACAAAACAGTCATAGATATAGAATAGATAGAATAGATATATATCTCAACATATCAGTTAAATTACTTTATGACACTTTCCAAAAGAGAGTGAAAAGATGGAAAGTGATCAAACTAACACAATGGTAGTTGGTAGATAAAAGAGCCTGGGGAAACATGATTTTATTAGGTTTATAGTACTAATGTAAAGAACATAATTATAGATAATAATGGAACTACTTATTGGCTAAGAAAAATAAGTAAAAATATAATAACTCATACAAATATATGCACCAAATGAAGGGTCAGCAAAAAACACATTAGTATAAGGAAATACAATGGAGGATTAATATATAATTAATACATATTTATAATAAATATATTAATGTATTTGTAATAATAATGGAGAATTAAGCACTTTATTTTCACCATGTTCAATGAGACAGAATGTCTGTAAAGATAGAACTCACTCATTAAGAACAAGAAGACTTGAAACTAATGAATAAATACACAGTGTCCTACATACTATAAAAGCCAAATATGAATTCCTTACTAACATATAGGGAACAAACTCCAGGATAGATCACATAATAGGACATAATTAATATATATAAATTCAAAATATATAAGTAGTACAAACTACTCTTTTATTAAAAAATGCTGTGATAGTAGAAATTAAACCAAAGAAAGGTGGAAATTTTTGGCATTTTAAGCTGGACTAAACACTGCTTAATACCTGTCAGATCAAATAAGAAATTAAGCAATAGTAAAAAGATTCCTTGAAACTAATTTTAATGAAGAAACTGTCAGGATCTATGAGGTACACAAAAGCTATATATACTAAGAAGCAAATTTATAGCAATGTAGGCCACAATGAAGGAAGATGATGAGGTCCAATCATCAACATAAACACACATGTGAAATATATGAGAAAGGAATAACAAAGGAACTGAGAAAGTAGTAGAATAAAATAAAAATCAGAGAATTTATTAACAATATATAAACCAGGAAACAAATATATGCAACCAAAAACAGCAGCTTGTTTCTCAAAAGCATAATATAGATTCGTGTAAGAAAAGGAAATAAAAAGAGAAACATTCAAATGGTATTACAAGTCACAAATATTTTTTATTTTTTAATAATATCTTTATTTTTTTTATTTAAGCACCATGATAACAAACATGATTATAGTTGAGTTACAGTCACAAACAGAACATCTCCCTTCACCAGTGTAGCATTCCCCCCTCTCAATGCTCCCTCCCTCTTTCCCAATCCCCTGCCTGTATTCGAGACAGGCATTCTACTATAGTTATTTGTTTTAAAGTTCAGTAAACTGTTTTTTTTCTTAAAGGATAAGTGTTAAAAATACTAATATAATAATACTAAATAAAGGTGTGACAGTGGCAATCGCCATTGTTTGCATAGGCCCAGAAAAATACGGGTAAAACGGGAAAGAAATCTTTGGCCTGATTACAAGAAGGCCTCACCCCAGAAGTTTATTGGCATAAGACCGACTCTGGGCTCCAGGCATAGGAGTCTGTGCAACCAGAGTCATTCTTCGTGGTGTCAATGGAACTTTTTCACACTTTAGCTGTTGTTGGTATCAGGTTCCTATATTTAAAGATTCTGGATTCTCTGCATTTCTTTCATCGAAGTCAGGCTGATGCGGAGCATCCTCTAGTTTCAGCACACCATTAGATGCGGAGCGATCTGCCCTGCAAGCAGGTTGTTGCTGAGTCATCTGGGTGTTGGGAACACTCTTTGGAGTAAGTCAATGCCACAGAAGTGGTAGGTTACCACTGACCGGTGCTCAGGTTTCCAGCAAGTGGGTTCCAGTGAGGAACAATTTAAAGGAGACCCCAGGCTTTCCCGTTCCTGCAGGGGGCATGGAGGGGACTGTTGAACTTCCAGCTTCCAGTAATTAGGAAGCAAATCCTCTTGGGGAGTCAGAAGCTTCAGCAGGCAACACAGGGACAACATGGCTTCATGTGGTAGGCTTTTTGGCCAACCTTAGGGCAAGATGCAGCCTTGGCTGCCCCCACCCCCCACAGCCTTCTCTCTCCTTCCTCCGGTCCCCAGGGTTACCCCTGGCCGCCTGCTCAGGGTCCCAGCAAGTGGGTTCCAGCCAGGAACGTTTAAACTCACAAATATTTAACATATTATGAGGCTACTTGAAACTTAGCTATTAGTATGGAAAATCTAGAAGAAATGGAAGATTATTAGAAATATTCAATCTCTCAAAAGTGAAGAGGAATTATAAAAATTGAACATGCCCATTACAGGGAAGAAAATTGAAATGGTATATAAGAATCTGTCAAAGAATAAACGTTCTGGTTCATATGGGTTCACTGGTGAAATGTATCAAATTTTATTTTTTATATATTCCTTTCTTTGAGGGGCTGGAGTGATAGCACAGCATGGACATTTGCCTTCGAGAAGCCAGGATAAGCTCAGGTTTGATCTCTGGCATCCCACATGATCTTCTGAGTTTTCCAGGAGCAATTTCTGAGGGCAGAGCCAGGGCTAATCCCTGAGCACCGCTAACTATGGCCCAAGATAACAAAAAAAATTGTATTTGAACACAAGGATTCAAGGTTGTTCATAAGTTAGTTGCTTATTTAAGTAAAAAATTCTTAATGTTCGAATTGCATTCATACAATGTACAACACCCATCACCAGTGCAGAGTTCTAGTCACTAATGCCTCCATTGTTTCCCTCCCTACCTCCCACTGCCCTTCCCTGCCTGTCTTTGTAGCACATTGTTATCCCTCCCCCAATGCCATATGCTACTCTTACCTGGATGGTCAGACCCACCCACACCGGAGGACAGGGGAAGAGGAGAAGCTGGAAGGGTGACTGGAAGGCAGTGAGATGAGGCTGCAAGAAAAGGCTTAGCATAGAGGCCATGCAAGGAATATGCACATGGTGGCTAGGGCCATGGAATAAAGCTGAATAACTCCTGAAACTGCAACTGTCTGCCTGTAGGTCATTTCTCCACCATTACACTGCAACTTACAGACCTGCAAGCCAAAGGGATACAGGTGCTGCGCAGAGCCAAGAAAGGCCTCACCTACCAACACTCTATATTTTATATTTAAATAGCAGTACATGCCTCTATCTCTTTCTCTCTCTTTTTTCCTTTTAGACAATACAATATTTTTGAAAGGGGTATCATAGATATCACATTATACTCTTTTAGCACCCAGTTCTTGTCATGACTGATCATTTCCAGCTATGATTGCCATAGTGATCCCTCCCGTGCCCTAAATGTGTGCCTTCGCTATCTATAGCAAGCTTCTGACAGTGACTGTTCCTTTTCCTCCTTGTATGTATCTCTATCGTCTCTGGATATTATTACCATATTATCTTAATTTTTATATCCTACAAGTAAGTGAGATTATTCTATTTTGGCTTGCTCTGTCTGGACTCATTTTGCTCAACATATTTTCCATATCCATCTATGTATAAGCAAAATTCATGACTTCATTTTTTCGATCAGCTGTGTAGTATTTCATTGTGTAGATGTACCAAATTTAGCTACTATGAATAATGCTGTGATGAACATAATAATGTAGAGGATTGTCTAGAATTGTCTTTTGGGGTCCTAAAATTTATTCATATGAGTATATTCCTGAATCATCTAGGAGCTCAATTTCTAGATTTTTCAGTAATGCTCCAATTGTTTTCTGAAAAGGCTGAATAAGTCAACATTCCTAGCATCAGTAGATGAGAGTCCATTCCCCCTATACAGGTATCACTGGTTGTTCTTTTTTTTTGTAATATGTGTCAGTCTATGTGGTATGAGATGATATCACATTGTTATTTTGATTTTCATCTCCTTGATGATTAGTGATGTGGAGCATTTTTTCGTGTGCCTTTTGGCCATATGTATTTTTTAAGAAATGTTCGTTCATTTATTCTTCCTACTTTGGAATGGGGTTAGGTTTTTTCCTTGCTAAACTCTACCAGTGACTTATATGTCTTGTATATTAACCATTATCAGATAGGTTTTGATTTAATAGTTTATTCTGTTCTGTGTCTTTATATCCTAGTCACCTTTTTCTTTGAGGTGTAGATTCCCTTAGTTTAATCAAGTCCCATTTGTTTATCTTTGCTTCTATCTACTTGGTCAGGGATGTTGCATCTTTAAAAATGCCTTTGGTTTCAATGTGATGAAGTGTTTTGCCTATGTTTTCCTCTATGTACCTTATAGTTTCAGCTCTGATATTAAGGACTTTAATATGTGCTAATAATAAAAGAGAATAAATAGTTATTCTAAAAAGTGTATGTTTTCAGTCACAATTTTGCTTCAGAAAATCAAATTCCTTGGAATCAACTTAACTAAAGAGGTTAAAGACCTTTACAAAGAAAACTACAAAAATCTGCTTCAAAAATTAATAAGGACACAAAGAATTGGAAACATATACCCAGTTCATGAATTCAGAGGATTAACATAAGTAAAATGGCAATACTTCCCAAAGCATTTTTACAGATTTAATGTAATCTTTTTTTTTTTACCACTCAGACTTCATCCTCTCACTCTAACCTTTCCAGAGGAAAAGATTTAATGTAATCTCTTTAAGAACTTGTATGCCCATCGTTTTATAAGTCAGAGAGATAGACAAATATGTCTCACTCATCTGTGGGATTTAAAAAGTAAGAGATACTATGATAACAATACCTAGAGACAATAGAGATGAGGACTGGAAGGACTGGAGGATATGAAGCTATCCTCAAAGAGTGCTGAGTGCAGTTAGAGAAATAACTACACTAACATCTGTCATGACCATGGTAGTTAGTGGGTGAAATAGAATGCCTCTCCCTGAGTTACACTGGGTTTGGCCCAAAAACAAAAGAAGAAAAAGGAAGAAATCATCTTCCCCGACTTCAAACTCTACTATAAAGCAATAGCCATTACAATAGCATGGTATTGTGTTGGGATAATTCTGGGGTTTCCTGGTTTGTTGGTTTCCCTGTGGTTACAACTGCTGCCTGCAGCTTGCTTTGAGTCACTTGCAGTTAGTTCATGGTGTTTGTCATGTTCGTGTTGGTGCCAAACATGGAACGGGTGGGTCGGCAGCAAAGGCATTACAAAAGGAACAAGACAGAGTCAACTGCTAAAGGGGCTATTGAACAGCCCCATGAAACTTCTGAGAGCCAAGCTTCTCACTCTCTACTGCTTTCCCTGCCACTTTTATTAGCAGAGTTTAACATAAATCACCTGAGGATCAGGGTTGACATAATTAAGAGTACTTACAAGGGAGAATAGTTGCACTGGCATTATGGGGGGAGATAAAGGAGGAAGATGTGGGATGCATGCTGGGAACAGAGGTGGAGGGAGGACAACACTGGTAGTGGGAATGCCCTTCATTCATTGTCACTATGTGCCTGAAATATTACTGTGAAAGAATTGTAATTCACTTTGGTCACAATAAAAATTAAAAAAAATAAAAAAGAGTACTTTTGCTAATTAACTCTGAAAAGATGAAATATAACATAAAAGGCAACTTTACAGGTGCATGACAACAGTATTGGAATAAAGCAAACCCTCATATAAATAGGATAGAATTACATAGACTTACCCTCTGGTATTTGGCCAATTAATCTATGATAAAAAGGCAAGTAATATGAAGTGGAGCAAGGAAAACCTCTTCATCAAGTGGTTTTGGGGAAAATATATAAAAAAAACTACAAATGAGAATTATAGAACATTCTCTCAGGAATGGCATCACTATAGTTCTTGCCAAAGTCTTATAAAATTGTATCCAAAAGCACATTGAACAAATCTTACATGAAAATCAAGTGAAATTCATCATAGTTATGCATGGAGTTTTCAATTGATATAATGAAACTTATTAATAAAAATAAACAAAAATGTATATTTATATGATCGTGTCAATTGGTTCAGAGAAGTGTTATCACAAGATCCAAAATCCATTTATCATAATAAAAAACTCAACAATACAAAGATTGAAAGAACTTTACTGAAGATAATAATAGCCGTCTTTAACAACATAGCATCTTTAATAGGTATCTTTACATTGCCATATCATATTTTTAAAAATACTTTAAGGAAAAATTTATTACAAACATCAGGATGATGAGACATTGCTAATAATATTAAAAAATTCAAACATTTTTGCTATATATTTTACAGATTATTTACATTAAATAAATATAGGAATTGAAGGCATATATGTATATTTTTATAGAAATATTTTAAATCAATAAAATATTAAAATAATTTTCTAGCATTTTACATAGCTAATAGTATAACACTTGCTGGTAAATATATTGCTAATCAAATTTCATACATTTTCCCATCAAGGAAATATTTTGTTCTTGGATTCCATCCAAAAATCTTACTTTGCACAAAACTTTTATTTTCCCTTTTCCGTTTCCAAATTGTAAAAGCTTATCATTCTTTCCTTATATGATAAGGGATATGTTTTATACTGGATTCAGAAAGCAAGAAAAATTACATATACATACACAATTATCTCATGTACACAAAAGAAAGATATGAATAAGAAATTTGCCAAATACTAATATTTCTTAACCTTGACTGGGAATTCCCTGCCACTTTTACTTCCTCTATTTTTTTGGTTTTTTTAAGTCACACCTGGGCACACTCAGGGTTTACTCCTGACTCTGCTCAGAAATCACTCCTGGCAGGCTCGAGGGGACCATATGGGATTCTGGGAATCAAACCAGGCCAATCCTAGGTCAGCCATGTGCAAGGCAGACTTTCTACTGCGGAGATATTGCTCCGACCCAATTGACTAAAATATTACCATCCAATATTTAAAAGCCAAAAATAAAATGCACAGATACAATGAACAGTCAAAAAGTTTGTTCTCCCATTTAATATGACAATGTTTCACTATTAAAGGTATAATAATGAAGCAATTCCCTCTTTCTTTTTATTTTTGTCTATGTTTTAATAATATCTTTAAACACCGTTATTACAAACATGATTGTAGTTGGGTTTCAGTCATAAAAAACACCCCTTTAACCAGTGCAATATTTCCACCACCAATGCCCCCATCTTCACATTTCCCTCCTCTCCCACCCCTGCCTATATTCGAGACAGGCCTTCTACTTCACTCACTCACTACTATTGTTATGATAGTTGTTAGTGTAGTTATTTCTCTAACTGCACTAAGGACTCTTTGTGGTAAGCTTTATAATGTGAGCAAGTTTTTCCAGCCCTCATCTCTATTGTCTATCGATGGTGTTATTACAATAATGTATTTTATTTTTCTTAAAACCTATCAATGAGTAAGACTATTCTGTGTCTATCTTGCTTCCTCTGACTTAATTTACTCAGTATCATAGTTTCCGTGTTCATCCTTGTATGGGAAAATATCATGACTTCATTTTTCCTAAAGAATGCATAGTACTTCATTCTGTATATGTACCACAGTTTCTTTAGCCACTCAGCTGCTGTTGGAAATATGGGTTGTTTCCAGATTCTAGCTATTGTAATTGGAGCTGCAATACATATAGATGTGCAAAGGTATTTTTGTATTGCATTTTTGTGTTCCTAGGATGTATCCCTAGGAGTGGTATAGCTGGATCATATGGGAGCTCAATTTCCAGTGTTTAGACTCGCAGGGGTCCTCAAACTTTTTAAACAGGGGGCCAGTTAACTGTCCATCAGACCATTGGAGGGTCTGACTATCGTAAAAACAAAACTTATGAACGAATTCTTATGCACACTGCAATAAAGAAACAAAACAGATACAAATACAATATGTGGCCCGCGGGCCATAGTTTGAGGACCACTGGTAGAGGAATCTCCATATTGTTTTTCATAAAAGCTGGACTAGCCGGCATTCCCACCAGCAGTGAATGAAAGTTCCTTTCTCCCCACATCCTGGCCAGTCCTGATTGTTTCTTTTCTTTTGATGTGTGCCAGTCTCTTTGGTGTGAGATAGTACCTCAGAATTGTTTTGATTCGCATCTCACTGATGATTAGTGATGTGGAGGATATTTTATGTACCTTTGGGCCATTTTCAATTCTTCTTTGATAAATTGTCTTCATTTCTTCTCCCATATTTTGATGGGGTTAGATTTTTTCTTGCTCTCTCAATATTTTATATATCTTTGATATTAGCCCCTTATCTGATGATTATTGGGTAATAGTTTATCCCATAATGTGGGTTTCTTTTGTATCATAGGCACTATTTCCTTTAAAGGGCAGAAGTTTCTCAGCTTACCATCTTTTGATAAAGGTGCAATAAATGCAAAATGGAACAAGGACAGCCTCTTCAAAATGTGGTGTTGGCAAAACTGGTCAGCCACTTGCAAAAACCACAAACTTAGACCTCTAACACCATGCAGAAAGGTTAAATCCAAATGGATTAAAGACCTTGATATCAGACCCAAAATCATAAGGTATATAGAACAACGCGTAGGGAAAACACTCTATGACACTGAGACTAAAGGCATTTTCAAGGAGGAAACAGCACTCTTCAAACAAGTGGAAGCAGATATAAACAGATGGGATTATATGGAGGTCTGAGTTAGCTGTTTTGCATGCAGCTGTCAAGTTTTCCCAACAATACTTGTTGAAGAGGTTCTCTTTGCTTCATTTTTTGTTTCTTGACCCTTTATCAAATATTAATTGATTGTATGTCTAGAAAACATTGCCTGAATACTCGTGTCTATTCCATTGATCTGAAAGTCTGTTTTTTTTTCCAATACCATACTGTTTTAATGACTGCTGCTTTGTAACACAATTTAAAGTTGGGGAAAGTGATGCTTCCTATATTCTTTTTCTTAAGGGGTTCTTTAACTACTAGTGGGGGATTATTGTTCTAAATGAATTTCAGAAGTGTTTGATCCACTTCTTTGAAGAATGTCATGAGTACTCTTAGAGGAATTGCATTAAATTTGTACAATGCTTTAGGGAAAATTACCATTTTAATTATGTTAATCCTCCAAATCCATGAACAGGATGTTTCTCAATTTTTGTGTGTCCCCTTTTATTTCTTGAAGTAGAATTTTGTAGTTTTCATTTTATAGGTCCTTCTCCTCTTTAGTTAAGTTGACTCCAAGGTATTAGAGTTCCTGTGGCAATATTGTGAATGGGATAGATTTTATGGTTCATCTATTCTCTATTATTATTTGTGTATTATAATTTCATTGATTTTCACCTTTAAATTTTGTAACTTGCCACTTTGCTATACTGTTCTAGAAGCTTTTGCTTGTCTTTAGGGTTTTCTAAGTATAGTATCAGGTTATCTGCAAACAAGTAAATTCTTTACTTCTTCCTTTCTATCTGAATGTTCTTGATATATTTTTCTTGCTGATTTCTATGGCAAGTACATCCAGTACTGTGGCGAGATAAGGTAGCATTGTCTTCTGCCAGATTTTTGAGAAAGAGCTTTTAATTTGTCTCTATTGAGTAAAATATTTGCCATGCGCCTGTGGTAAATGGCCTTGACTACATTGAAAAATGTTCCTTCCACTACCATCTTGAGAGCTTTTGCCATGAATGGGGTTTGGACCTATCAAATGATTTCTCTGCATATATTGGTATGATCATATTTTGATATGGTGTATTATGTTGATTTATTTACATATGATAAACTATCCTTGCATCTCGAGTGAAATTTACTTTGTGATGTTGTATGACTTTCTTGATGAGGCATTGGACTCGTTTTGCTAAAATTTTGTTGAAGATTTTTGCATCTGTGTTCATCAGTGATATTAGGTCTGTAGTTTTCTTTGATTGTATCATCTCTGGCTTTGATATCAGGGTGATGGGTATTTTTATAAGACGACTTTGGGACTGTTTCCGTTTCTTCAATTTCCTCAGCCTGAAAAGGATTGGTATTAGGTCCTTTTGAAAGGGTTGAAAGAACTTGTTAGCGAATCATTCTGGGCCTAGTCTTTTGTTTGTGGGAAGACTTTTGATTACTATTTTAATTTCCTCAACATTGATAGTTTTTTTTAGTCCTTGGTAGATTATAAATCTAATAAATTATAAGAGTCCAATAAATTATCTATTTATTGGACATTCTCTTTTGTTGTGGAATAGTTTCTCAAAGTAGTCTCTGATTACCCTTTGAATCTCTGTAGTATTTTTAGTGACCCTACTTTTCATTTCTAATCCATTTATTAAGTTTATCCCTCCATTTCTTTGTGAGTTTTGCTAGTGGTTTATCAATCTGGCTTATTTTTTCAAAGAACCAACTTTTGCTTTAATTGATTTTAGGATTGGTTTTTTTGAATTTATAGTTTATTGATTTCTGCTGTACGTTTTGTTCATTTCCTTCTACCTACCTATTTTTGGTTTATTTTGTTGATTACTTTCTAATTTTATAAGCTGTGTCAGAGTTCTTTTTGTAGGTCCCTTCTTACATACTGATGTGTGCTTGAAAAGCTATAAATTTTTTCTCTTAGTACCACTTTTAATCTGTGACTTCATTTGCATTTGTTGTCAGGTTTTGCATTTGTTTTTTTTATTTCATCTCTGACCCACAGCATCAGTAGTGAGTTGTTTAATTTCCAGGTGTAAAAGTTTTCCTGTCTCTCTGTAGTTCACTTCTAATTTCAGTGCATTGTGATCTGAAAAGATAGTCCATACTATTTCTATCCTCTTGATTTTATGGAAGCATGTTTTATGGGCCAGCATGCGGTCTATCCTGAAGAATGACCTATGTGCGTTGGAGAAGAATCGATATCCAGTTTTCTGGGATTGCAGAGCTGTATGTATCTACTAGGCCACTTTCTTCCATTTCTCCTTTCAAAGCTGGCATATTCTTGTTAGGTTTCAGCCTGTTTGAAATGTCCATCTTTGTCGCTTATAACATTTTAAAGTCTAAAGTGTGTGTAATCTGATTTTAATATGACCAGTCCAGATTTTTAAGGGAGTTGTTTGTTAGGATGATAGTCCTTCAACCTTTGATTTTGAGACTATGTTTGTTCTGACTATTCAGATGTGTTTCTTGTAGGCAGTAGAATGTTGGATTCAGCTTTTTGATCCATTTTGCCCACTTTGTCTTTTAACTGGTACATTTATTCCATTGAGATAGATAATTATCATGGGATTTAATGCCATCTTTATTTTGGACTTTGGTGCATCTCTTGATCTGTCTTGTCTTAAAGTAGACCTTTCAGTTTGTCTTTTAAGGCTGGTTTTCTGTCTGTAAAGTTTATGAGCTGTTATTTACCCATGAAGCTATGTATGCTTCCTTCAAACCTCAGTTAGTCTGGCTAGGTGAAGTATTCTAGGCACACCATTTATTTCACTGAGGTTTGTCACTATATCCCACCGCTGCCTTCAGGCCTTGAAGGTTTCTTATGACACGTTTGCTGTAAGTCTTAAGTATGCTCCTTTGAATGTAATTTTCATTTTTGATCTTGCTGCTTGAAGTATTCTACCCTTACTTTTGGGATTCATCATTCTGACTAGGATGTGTCTTTTGGTATTTTTCTTTATGTCTTTTCCATCTGATCATCTTCTGGCATGCTGGATTTGGTTGTATGCACTGCTCACTCTGGGAGTTTCTCTAAAACAATCTTCTTGGCTGTTGATTCTTCCTGGGTCTCCAAAGATTCTTATTTTTTTTTTAGTTTATCAAATACTTCTATTTTCATCTTTCATGTTGATTAAGGATATGTTCCATTTTCTCACCATTTGTTTTTAGGTTCGTTTCTAATCTCTTCTGTTGTGTTGAGTTGTTATCCATCTCTTATTCCAGCACACTGATTCTGTCCTCAGCTGCTGTTTTACTCTGTTGGAGAAGTTTTCTAGTGAGGTTTTCATTTCACTTACAAAAATTTTCAGTTCTACTTTTTATATCTATCTTCATATTTTGATTCTTATTTGTGGTTTGTTCAGTTCTGTATATGATTTCTTTTAGTTTTATGAGCATCCTCAATTTTCTTCTCTAAACATCTCTGTGAGGCTAAATAGGTGATCAAAACTTTTGGCATAATCAGACTTGCCATCATCATTCTCTAAGTATTGTCGAGGTCTGCATTTTTTCCCATATCACGATTGTTGTTTGGTGCTTTCTATGTATTTTGCTGGGGTTCATACTAGGAGATGTGGCATGGCACAGTGAAGCAGAGTAGAGTGGTAAGGCTCTTCTGACTCAGCTCTTCGTGGATGAGGTCAGCTCACCTCTGTTAATGTGCATATGTGTAGGTGTCTGTATGTGCATATGTGATGTGCAAGAGTCAGCGAGCTCTTCTGGTGGAATGATTCCCGGAAGCAGCAGTGGCCAGTCTTTGGTTTCTATTTCCATAATGATAAGTGATTATGAGTATTTTTACTTGGCCTGTTTTCCATCTGTTCTTCGTCTGCTCATTTCTTCTACCCAATTTGTAATGTAGAGAATTTTTTACCAATTTATTTGTTTTATCTTTATGAGCACTTTTTATATCCTTCATATAAACTCATCTAATTTAACAAGTGCAAATGTTTCTTTCCACTGAGCTGTCTATCAGTTTTATCCCATGCTTCTTTTGCCATACAGAATCTTTTTAGGTAGTCTTGTTTGTATAGTTTTAATTCTATCGGCATTGCCATTGGCCATGTATTGTTGCATACTTCCTTGAGATCTAAGTCTTGGAGCATTCTGTCTTTATTTTCTATGTAATTTATAGAGGCAGGTCTGATCTCAAGGCCCTTAGTCTGTTTTGTCTTTATTTTTTTGTAATGAGTGAGATACAGATCCAGTGTTGATTTTGTACATGTAGTTTTATAATGTCCCAAATCCATGTGTTGAAGTGCCTGTATTTATTACATTTCATAATCTTAGTTCCTTTGCCAAAAATTAGCTGACTCAATATACAGTTTTTGTAAACAGATATTCTATTATGACCTCATTGACCAATCTCTCTTTTTCCCAGTACTATGCTGTTTTGAGAACTATGACTTTGTATTACAGTCTCAATTTGGATGATGAAATGCCTCAAAGTTTCTTATTTTTCAGTATGATTTTGGAATGTGAAGTCTTTATGATTGCACATTAATTTTCTAGTTACTATTCTAAGTCCTTCAAGGATGCTGTCTGAATTTGTGTAGGAATTATAGTAAATCTATATAGTACTTTATAAGATTGTCGTGTTGACAATAATCATTTTTCAATTCATGAATATGGAGTGTTTCTAAGATTTTCTTCAAGTTTTGATTTTTTTAAAATTTTTATCATATAGGTCTTCCAGCACTTTTATTGTTTATTCTAGGTACTTACTGCTTTTGCGCACTATTTTAAAAGGGTGTACTCTTTGATATCCTCCTCCTCTGATTCATTTTATAAACAATTTCAAATGATTTGAAGTGCTTCATCCTAGGGGTATTACTAACATGTGGAGCTGAATATACATGCCCCAGTTTCCCCCCTGCCACCTACATCATAGATCCCCTTTAAAGGCTGTAGGTGTCTGTCCATCCTTGTTTCTAATTACTTTCATTATGTAAATCAATTGGTTCTGATATAAATATAAGCTTCCCATGTATTTTTCCCACTGAATTGTACAACTGTTTTTTATACTTTTACTCTGAACCTGTGTCTAGACTCTGATTTTAGACATGTTTCCTGTAAGCAGCAAATTGTTTTGTGTTTTTTTTTACCATTATCCCATAATCAGGAATATTATTGTTGCCATTTTAGTATGTGAAGTGTCATTTTGTAAGTAGTCTTTGTGTGGTGCATTCAGAGTTGCCTTGGTTAATGAAATTGTTGACAGATCTTGTTTGAAAATGTTTTATCTCCCACCCCCCATTAAATGAGAGTTTTGCCAGGTAGTGCACTCTAGGCTGAAAGCTTCTCTTATTCAATAATTCGACTATGCCTTTTCTGTCTTTCCTTGTCAGTATCATTTCATATGGGAAATCTGTTATTATATAAGTCCCTTTATACATAACAGTTATAGTCTCCATTATTGCTTTAAAGATGTTTATGTCTCTTTGTTTTTTGGCATTGTGATTATGATGCATTTACATGTTGTTTTGCTTGAGACTATTTTGTTTTGTAATCTTGAACTTGAGAAGCTGCCTTTGTCCAGACTGGGGAAACGCTCTATTACCTCTCCAACCACTCATTCTTCCCTTTCCCTATTTCCTCACTTTCTGTGATTTCTGTCATTCAAAGATTATTGCTCTTGAATTCATTCATTTTCTCCCACATTTTAACTCTTTTCTTTTTTGACTTCTTTATTAATGCTGGCTTATATTTGTCTTATATTTTGTCTATTTGTTTCTTCCCCTGTGATATTATGCTAATATTTCTTGCTAGCATGTTTTTAGCTCTTTAAGTCAGTCCATTTGTGTGGACTCTCTCATTCTCTGAAACAGTTCTTTGAGTTGATTGTAATTTCTTATCTACTGATTGCTTAATTTAACTCTCAAGTGCTTTCCTAATTTCTGTTGCTAGTGTATGAGTGTTGATTTTAATTCATCGTCTACCATGTTAAATTATTTTGATGAATTCAAGGTTTCTGCCCCAAGTTAAGACTATAGTTGAGCTTCTATTGTTTCACCAACGTTCTTTGAGGTTTTGTAAATATTGATGGAAAATTGGTTCCCAGTTACTTGAAAACAGTTCTGTTGAATTATTTATATCCAAAGGCTACTAATAATACATATCTCTTTCAGGTTATTTTCTATACCATGCAGTGTTATTAGAGTATACCTTAAAACTAGCAACTAATTACTCCATTTTCTTGACTAAGTATTTTTTAAATAATATCTTTATTTAAGAACCATGATTGCAAACATGTTTGTAGTTAGGTTTCATTAATAAAAAGAACACCCCCTTTCACCAGTGCAACATTTCCACCGCCAGTCTCCCATCTCCCTCCTCCTCTACCCCCTGCCTGTATTTGAGAGTCATTCTATTTATCTCACTCAATACCATTGTCATGATAATTGTTAGTGTAGTTATTTCTCTAACTGCATTCACCACTCTTTGTGGTAAGTTTCATATTATGGGCCAGTCCTTTCAGCCCTCAGCTCTTTTGTCTTTGTGTATTACTATCATATTGTCTTTTATTTTTCTTAAATCCCACAGGTAAGTGAGACTATTCTGTGATTATCTCTCTCCCTCTGACACATTTTTAAATTTATTTATTTAAAGAAAATATATCACATAGATGACATAACTGATCATAATACATTTTCAGGATGACAGAAAGTAGTTATTAAAAATAGAATATAAAGAATTCAAAAAATTGTAAAAAAAAGGAGAGAGTTCATTAGCAGCTATATTCGTGAAAATTATTGTATCACCAATAAAGTAATTAATACAATAGCTGAAGGTTTAGTACACTTTTTTATTTCTTTTAAGGCAGGCATTTTTATCTTTTTTAAAATGTATTTAAAGGAAATATATCACAGAGTTAATACAATTGATCATAATATATTGTTTCAGGAAGAACAAAGGCAAAGTTATTAAAAATAGAAAAAATAATGAGTTGGAAGAAAAAGAAAAGGTTCAGTAGCAAGTATATTTTTGAAAATCATTGAATCATCAGTGAACTCATTAAAGGCCTAGCAGAAGGTTTAATAAGCTTTTCTTCTCTCTCTCTCTCTTTCTCTCTCTTTATGGATAAGTGTTAAAAAGTACAGTAAAATAGTGCTAGTGTGGCATTGTTGTTTTCATAGTCACAGCAAAATATGGAGGACATGAAAAGTAAAAGCCTTGGTCTAAATACAAGGAGACCTTACCCCTGAAGTTTTCTGACATAAACCAATTGTAGGCTCCAGGCATACTAGGTTGTCCAACCAAAGTCATTGTCTGTAGTGCCAATAAACTTTTTCCCCACAGAGTCCCTGTTTTTGGTATCAGGTTTCTGTAGTTAAAAATCCTGGAATCTGTGCAGATCCTACATTGAAGTCAGGATGATGTGGTGCGTCCTGTAGTTTCACCTCACAATTAGAGTGTAATGCTGATAGCCCTGCCCTGAAAGCAGATTGTTTTTGTTGTTAAGTCTTCTGGGTGTTAAGAGAACTCTCTTTGGAGTAGGTCGATGCCGGGGCAGTGGTAGGGTCTTCCCTGATACAGAAATACTCCCAGGTGATGTTATAGACAACCGTGATTGTTTCATAGATGGCATCCCTAGTTCAGGGGTGAATGCCCGTTCTTCTGAGGCCTGAGCCAAGTGATTATGATAATGTTCAGGGTGTACAGTCCCACTGCATTACAAGATTTGTGTGTTCCTATCTCTATTAGATAAAACTTGTTTGTATCTATAATATTTTCCCCATTTTAATGTGCCTATGCAAAATAGGAACAATGCCTCATGACGTTATTGGTGATATGGGGATTGAGACTCTTCTACCAGAATTCCTTATTGAACAAGATAACAAAGAGTAGAACAGACAAAACAGTGAGGGAAATTTGTCACTGTATAAGAGAATATTCAATAAGAATTATAGCTGTTAAGAAAATACATATAAATATTCAAAAGATATGTACGTGTCTCTTTTATGTCTTTTGAAATAGTTGGGGGTGTGTTAAATCCAGTGCATCACGTTGGTCTGTGATTTGGCCTGTGCAGTCTGATAGCTAGCTGGCAATAGTCCCATATCAGGAAAAAGCCTTGAGCCGTGACTCTTAGCAAGCAAAGGTCCACAATGAAGGAAGGAGGAGGAAAGGAGGCCTCTGAGAGTAGCTCAGTAGCAACATTGTATTGAAATCTTCTCAGGCTGAAAGTCTATCTTATCACATAGGGTGCAGTTTGGCAGCTGGTTTTGTGTGGGGCTAATGATCTGCTTCTTGAGGGGCCAAGAACGGAAGGTTAAATGTGGGGCAATGATAGTTGGGGTGAGGGAGTGAAGGACTAGAGTGAAGGACTAGCTTGTAGGGCAGTGGGCAAAGGCAGAATACAAGATGGACATTCTGCATCTGCAAAACATAGATTAATCAGGAAATCCTATTGATTTATATTGTACGTGTGGGGGGCTAGCGCCCCCGTGCAGTTTTGAAAATGGAGACTGGTGAGAAAAAAAGTTGCCAGTGACTGCCCCAGGCGAACCCTCTTGTGATGGGTAGGAGAAGGGTAGGCCTGGGGTCCCCTTTAGAGTCCTCCCTGACACCCACCTCTCTGACTGCACCAAGGCATGTCCCTAGAGTCCAAGAGGAAGAAGAGGGGAGCTGGCTGGGAGCCTCCCTGGCCTCCCAGCACCCCCAAGCTAGGGAAAAGGCCTTCAGCCTGGGGTCTCCCTACACCCCATGCCCGTGAAAGCTAGCCTCCAGAACAGAAAAGCATTAGGTATAGAACCGGAAGCCAGAAATCCACCTGCCTCTTCCCTAATCTCCCCACTTGTGCTGGGTGGGGTGGGGGTAGGCCTGGGAATCCCCTTTAGAGTTCTCCCTGGCACACACCTCTGACACATTTCACTCAGCATAATAGTTTCCATGACCATTCATGTACAGGAAAATTTGATGACTTCATTTTTGATGGTTGCATAGTATTCCAGTGCATATATGTACTACAGTTACTTGTTTTTGTTTTATTGTCTGGGGTAGGTATTCTTTTGGTCTTGGGACAGCACCCAGTGATGCTCGGGGGTTACTCCTGGCTATGTGCTCAGAAATTGCTCCTGGCTTGGGGGATCATATAGGATGCAGGGGATTGAACCGAGGTCTATCTTAGGTCAGCCACATGCAAGGCAAAAGCCCTACCGCTGTGCTATAGCTCTGGCCCCTGTACCACAGTTTCTTTAGCCAATCATCTGTTGTAGGGCATCTGGGTGGTTTCCAGATTCTGGCAATTGCAAATAGCTCTGCAATGAATATAGGTGTGCAGCAGGCATTTTTTGTATTGTGTTTTGTGTTCATAGGGTATATCCTTAGGAGTGGTATAGCTGGGTCAAGGACGTCCACATAGGAAAGAAAGAATTCAAGCTCTCACTATTTGTAGATGACTTGATATCACTATCACTATTTTTAGGAAAACATAAAGGCTCCCAAATACTTCACTAAGCTTTAAGTCTTTATTCTGTCTAAGAAATATGACACCTGCCCCAAATAGGAGATGTATTGAGCAATATTTTATTGCATGGATGCACTAATGTTAGTGTGTTTTTGGATTCAGAGTGTAGACAGACTTCAGATATGGCCGATTCCTAACTAGTTGCGGAGTAGGGCAATACAGAAGATGGGACTGGGATTTCCGGCTTGGTAGGTGTGTCTGAAACTGGGAAGCTTCAGGGCTGGTGAATATCCATATCATTCTTTTATAATAAAGCCTTTAATTGAATCAGTGAGTTACAAAATTGCTCATGAAGTTGTTTCAGTCTTACAAAGTCTGACAGCTTTCAACAAAGCACATTTCCTGCACCAATGACCTCAGTTTGCTGGGAAAGTCCCACACTTCCCCCTGTCCTCTCCCTTACCTGCCACATTTCTTCTCTCACTGTTTTTTTAATTTTATGCAATTTGGTTTGTAACATCTTAACTGAAGTGATATCATGCAAATCACTCTGTGCCCTTTTAGCACCAGTTCAATTCCAGACTGACAACTTCAAATATTTTTCTTTTGATTCCTTCTCTGTCCTAACATCAACACTATACCTCACCTGTGGCAAGCTTTGCACTCCTGGCCCTAATTTCTATTTATTGGGGGGATTATTCTAAATATGTTTTAGATCTTACAAATGAGTAAAATTATTCTATGTCTGTCACTCTCTGACTCATTTCACTCAGAATGAATCCCCTAATTTCCATTCATGTGTAAGCATAGTACATTACCTCATTTTCTCTAAAATATTAGTATTCCATTGTGTAGATGCATCACAGTTTCTTTGTCCACTCAATTGTTCTAAGGAATATGGATTTCTTCCAGATTCTCATTGTTGTGAATAGTGTCAAAATGAACATAGGAATCCAGAAATCTTTCCTGCATTGTGTTTTTGAACTCCTATGGTATATCCCTAAAAGTGGTATTGCTGGGTTATATGGAAGTTCAATTTCTATTTTTTTTTTTTGAGAATTACCTGCATTGTTTTTCAAAATGGCCGAACCAGTTGACATTTTTCACCAGCAGTGAATGAGTTCTTTTTCCCTGCATTTGCTTCATCACTGGTTGTTCTTGTTCTTTGTGATATGTGCCAGTCTCTGTGGTGTAAGATGATATCTCACTGTTGTTTTTATTTGCATCTCCCTATTGAGTAATGGCATGGAGCATTTCTTCATGTGTTTTTGGTCATCTGTGCCAAATATAAAGTTAGCCAGAGATTGTAGGAAATAACTTTGACTATACTGAGAACTATTCACATCTTGTTTAGAGCTTTTATCATGAATCAGTGCTGGATCTTGTCAAATGCTTTCTCAGCATCTATTACTATGATCATATGATTTCTATGATTCTTTTATTGATATGGCATTATTATTATTATATTATTATTATATTAATTGGCTTGATATGTTAAACCCTCCTTTCATCTCCAGGATGGATACTGCTTGTCCATGACGTATGATATTCTTGATGAATTGTTGGATTATATTAGGTAGTATTTTGCTGAGAATCTTTGCATCTATGTTTATCAAGTCTCCTTAATTTTCTTTTTGTGGTTCTCTGCCTGCTTTTATTATTAGGTGATGTTAGCTTCAAGGAAACTGTTTAAAATAGCTTCTGTTTATTCAATTTACTGGAAGGTTCTGAAAAATACTGGCAGTAGATTTTCTAGAAAGATTTAAAAGAATTCACTTGTGAATATATCTAGGCCTGGGTTTTTGTTTTTAGAAGTCTTGTGATTATCATTTCAAATTCCTTGATAGTAATAGTCCTGTTCATGCATTCCAAATCATCTATTTTTCTGCCTTCAGAAGTTATGTAAGTCCAAACATTTCTCTAGTATCTCTCATTTTGTAGCGTAAGAGTTCTCAAACTAATCACTGATTATCTTTTGAATTTCTTCAGTTTCTGAGAAGTTCCCAGCTCCAGAACATTTTCTGATATGTGACTGTTGGGAGCCATTTTTAGACTCAACCATACCAAGTCACAGGCTGAAGCTGGATATTATCCCCCAGAATATTTCAAAAGACTTAAAGGGGACATGCACATATCCTTTGATTTTTTTTTTCTTTAGGTGCATTTTCTTAATAAGTATTACTCTTATTGTCTATCTTCTTACGTAGCTGCAGTTACCCCCATTCTTTTTTATCTATTTAGTTGTAAATTTTAGTACATAAGTTTCTCCAGTGTTCTAGGTTCATGTTAGAACCAGGTTATCGAGATTGTTTAGCTTGTTATTTATACCTCCATATGCACCAGTAGTACCATGTGGCTTTGTTCCTTTTTGTATAAACACATCAAAATGGGGAAATATTTTGTATGCAAACAAGTTATTATCTAATGGAAATAGGAACATATAAGTTTGATATTGCAGTGTGGCATTATGCCCTGAACAATTGTCATGGTGACTTGGCTTAGGCTTCAGAAGATCAGACATTGACCATTCACCTCTGAACCTTGGATCCTAACTATGGAAACAGCATGGTTTTCTACACCAGTATCAGAAATCATATTTCTACCAGGAAAGTGCCTACTGCTGCTCTGGCATCACTTACTCCAGAGTGGGTTCATATGACACCCTGATGACTCGGTAGCAGCAACAACCTGCTTTCAGGGGAGGGTTCTCTGCATTGCCACCTAATGGTGAGATGAACCCAGAAGATACTCCACATCACCCTATCTTCAACAAAGGATCTGTACAGAAACCAGTATCTCTAACTATACAAACCTGACATCAACCATGATTGTGAAGAGCTTTTACCGGGATCACAGAGAACAACTTAGTATGCCTGAAGCCTGTAGTTGGTCTTATGTCAGGATGCTTCATGGGTAAGGTCTCCGTGTTTGTAGGCCAAACGTTTTTCCTTTCTTTTTCCCATATTTTATGGTGCCTATTCAAACAACAACAAAATCACAACTGCCACCCACATACCTTTTTATTGTATTTTTACCTCTTATATTTTAAATTGGGGCTCCCACCTTTTTTCATAGACTCTTGGGACTCAAATTACTCTATTTTACCATATGTCCCTGCATTTTTATATAAAACTAAGAGGAAAGGAATAAAAAAAAGTCTGGGGCCAGAGGTGATAGGATAGGATTTACTCTGGGTCCAGTGGGGGAAGGACGTTGACACTGGTGGTGGAAAGATCCCTGACTCATTGTCTATTTGAAATTCAACTATGAAGGACTCTGTAGATCACAATTATTTCAATAAAAATTATTTAAAATATTAAAAATATCCTCACCATTATTATTTCAGAATATTTTCTTCCAAGCCTTATTTAGCATTCAGTACATCTCCAACTACCCCCATTTCTCTTAATCTCCCGTCTAAACTACCCTTGTGGATGATTACTAAGTGCAGCTGTGTATCATGCTATTTCAAGTTATTGGATTGTGATGCAAGCCCCACCCAATACATAATCCACTGTGAGGTCAATGGCCAGTTTATGTAAGTGAAGTGAATGTATTTTGAAATTTTTCCTAGTTGCACCAGGTCATGAGATGTTTTAAGCTTCCTAACAGGCAATTTTCCAAGTCTGGGTGGCTAGCAATTTTTCAATTGCTACTGAGTGTGCCTTTTAGCTGTAAAATAGAGTAAGCAAAACGAAGTCATAAACATTTTCTTGTTGCTAATGAATACCAGTTTTTGCTACTTGTTTCTGAGGTGGTCCAAAAATAAACTTAAGGTAAGTGTAACAAGAGTAGTTGGAATTATGGGGCCAGAACAGTGTCACAAGTATTAAGGCATTTGCCTTGCCTGTGGCTAACCTTGGACAGACCAAGGTTCAATACCCCAGCATCCCATATGGTCCCCCAAGCCAGTAGTGATTTCTTAGCGCATAACCAGTAGTAACCCATGAGTGTCACCTGGTGTGACCCAAAAACAAACAAAAAACTAAATAAATAGAGTAGTTGGAATTAGATAATGTTAGATTAACTATAGAATTCTATCTTAGACATTAGAAAGGAAGGAAAATAGTAAGTTTATAGGTGGTCAGGTTACATTATTCCTCTTTTTCTTGAAAGAACTACATTTTGTGTACTTTCCCCCCTCAACACTTTGCTCATATTTATCAGGTTTGTGGATTATTGTAAAGAGTACTGAAGTCATAAATGAAATGAACTTTTATCATTGCCTTTATTAAAACTTATAAAAATCAGTTGGGAAATTCAATGGAATGTGCCCACTCCCAACCACTTATTATGAGATCTAAGGTACAAATATGGAACATTGTAATATTCTTGTTAAGTTGGAATGTAGGAAGTGGAGATGGTATGGAAGCACTTGTGGAAGGAAGATCACACTGGAGGTCAGATTAGTGTTGAAATATTAAATGCATAAAGCTCAACAGAATACCTTTGTAAATAATGGTTAATTAAAATAGTTATTTTTAAATACTTATATACTATGGAAAAATCAGAATTTGTATGTTTTAGTATGGCAGGTCTCTGACTTCATTTCAATCATCTTTACTGTAATCTTCTAGGCATTTACAAACAACACAGGTTAATATATGCGTATCTTTAGAGCATGAGAGATCGTACAGAGGTTAGGCAATTGTCTTGCAATTGGGGTTCAATTCCTGACACTCCATATGGATAATTGATCCCCACCAGGAGTGAGCCTTGAGTGCTCAGACAGGAATTTGTCTTGAATACTGTTGAGTTGACTCCAAAATCAAAATAAACAAAATGGGGTTATGAAGCACATGTAAAGTCTGATAAAATTTAAATGTGGTCCAAATATTGACTCTAAAGTAGATGAGATCAAGAAATTTCAGCCTAGTATGTTATTTTGGCACAAGTTTACTTTGAATTTTTTCACCATCCTTGAGACTTGCCTATTGCTAAATCACTGTAGCATTTTACACATATGTGATCTCTTGTGTTTTCTGATTATGAGGGAGGTAGTTTCACTACTCCTTGCTCTGCTGAATTATGCCCCTCACTCTTTGTTTAACCTGGCTCTATTGTTTGACTTCGGTTCTATGCTAACTTCCAACTCTGTGTCAGTTCTGTTCACAGAAACACACACACAAAACAAAACAAAAATAAAAAACAACTACTCTCAAAACTTGATCTCAAATTGTTAGAGGCAGGGCAATGTGTTAGTTACACTTGAAAACCATGAGTAAGCAAGATAAATAAAAGTCTATTATTATTTGGCACTATTTGGAAATATGCATGCTTAACCAGATGTACTTATTATAATCTTATTTCCAGTGAAAGAATTACTCCTAGAAGGTCATTATTTTCAACATCTTTTGCAGTAGGAAAATTATCATCTCCTTCTGAGTTATGTCTGGAAAAATACTGATAATAGTGCTTAATTTAAGAGATTATTTTATGATAGCACAGTGTATAGGGTATTGCCTTGCATGCGGTTGAACCAAATTCAACCCCCAGCATCCTATACTGTCCTCTGAGCCTTCGAGGAGTAATTTGTGAGCGCAGAGGCACAAGCAACCCCTGAGTGCCTCTAGGTATGAACCCAAAACAAAAACAAAAAAATTACATTTTAGCCATGGAGAGGCAAATATTGGTGAGACTCAGGAACCTGAAATGTAATCTGGACTAACTAGAGGATTTACTAGCAGACACGAGTTTAGATATTGCATCCATTAATCAGAGGGAATCCATTGAAATAATTTTAGAATATACTATCCATGGTGGTAGTAATTAAAGGAAATATAAGTGCATTCATCTTGTCATATGTCTATATTAAATATGAATTATTGCTCTAATAAGGCAAACATTCAAACTAAGATAAAAATTAAACATTTATTAATTTCCTTTACTCATTTTAATTGTATGTTGCTAATACATATGTATTATATATGTATTCTGGAAGAGAAATGAAAGTGGTAGAAAGCAAAGCAGTTCAGAAAAAATTTAAATAAAATTAGAGTTGCCATATTCTCATCAAAATAAGAAGCTTTCTTTACTGGTTTACAAAAACGTAAAAGTCCTCAGCTTAATGTTAAAGCAGAATTCGATGGAACTCTTGCCATTATGCTGAACAGTTGTTTTTACTACCATTGAACTGTATAGTAATCATAGTTAACACCCTAAGCCAGTTTTTTTTCTCATTTTTAGTGTTTTCTTTTCTTGGTCACCTCTCTGTTTTCTTCATTTTTCACTTCCCTTTGTGTTTTAGTCTCCTGTCTTATCCTTCCATTTACGTGGCCTCACCCATTATTTGTCCTGCATATGGTCATGAGAAAATTACTTCCAATGTCTCCCAGTGAAAAAAATATAGACCTCAAATAGTATCAGTGGTAGAATATACATAATTTAATAAATATTTCTAAGCTCTTATCAGTCCTAATAGTGTATATTATGTATATACATATGTATGCTTTGGGGTCACATCCAGAGGCGCTTAGTAGTTACTACTGGCTTTGCACTCAGAAATCATTCCTGGCAGGCTTGAGGCACCTTATGGGGCACCTGGGATCAAACCCGAGTTTGTCCCAGGTCAGCCGTGTGAAAGGCAAAAGCCCTACTGCAGTGCAAAATGTGTTATCATTTCAGCCCCAGTCATAATATATATTATATATATATTAAATATGATTTAATAAAATTCAATATTGCTGAAAACTAACTTTTGTTGAAGTGAAGTAACAGAATTATATAAATATTGTATGCTAACAAATATAAGCAAATAATATTTTATACTTTACAATAGAAAATACTATTTTCTAAAATCCAGTTCAAAATTAAAAACTTTAATGTGTTAGATAAATATTTTATAGTGTTTACAAAATTTTACTGTGACACTGGGACTTTTATTTTGCTATTTTTAAATAAAGAGCAAAACCAATAAGTTCACATAGAATAACTGAGTCAGACTTATATGAATTCTTCAAATATACTTGAATCATATTGCTGGTTATTTCTTATACACAATGCACTTTGGTAATACATATTTACACTTACAACTAACTGCAGCTTTTTGTTTCTGACACCTTCATTTTAATATATTGATTTATTTTACATAGATTTATGGAAAATAAATATTGTATACTAACAAATATAAGCAAATAATATTTTATACTTTACAATAGAAAATAATACTATTTTCTAAAAATCAGTCCAAAATTAAAAACTTTAATGTGTTAGATAAATATTGTATAGTGTTTACAAAATTTTACTGAGACAGTGGGACTTTTATGTGCCTGTATGTGTTATACAGAATCTAAATAGTACTATAATAAACACATTATTAAATGCTAGTAGATTCACATTTTATATTGCATTCCTCTTGTAAATGGTGGAAAAGGTGATATTACAATGTACCCAGTATATACATTTGAACTAAAGCAACACACAAATAAATAAAGTCTTCCACTTAAAATAATCACATTACACAACCATCATATGTTTACAAGTTACAACTCATTCTGGTATTCTGTTTCCACTAACTGTAGGTATTTCATGATCAATTTCCTTCTTAGGATCTACCATGTCTTTATATCTCTCCCCACGATGTCTTTCCAAGTATGGACCCCAGTTAGGAGCTGGTCTGCAGCAGCTTAAAAAACGCTGTAAAAGGAGAAACTTGTTTTAAGAACTTACATGTCATGGCAGTTCAATATGCAAATATCTAGCTATTTTTTTTTTTCATTTTAAAGTGTTAAGTTCCTTCCTAATCAAAATTAAATAAGAACAGTGCAAAAGTAAAAGTATATATCTGAATTCTCAAAACACAGACTACATCATAAAGATACTCATATTTATCTATGAATTAGAATTAACTACAAAAGCAAAATAACTATTTTGTATGCAATTGATTTCAAAAGAAAGTCTGAACCCATTTGCAAAACAGCTTCTCTTTAAGTACTTGCAATGAATATTCAAATCTTTCTGTCCTGGTCTTAGCATTAGGATATCATTGAGATTATATACCAATATATGATGGAGACATGTAAACAACCAAATAAATAAAGCTACAGGGTCACACCATGGATCTGAATCCATTTTTGGATGAAATTAGAAATTTATTTAAGTAGGTCTTTATAGAGTAGTTCTCCTAGAGAAATTACAACTCTACTATCCTTAGGCCTTTAGAGAAATGGATGGCTTGGGATTTTATTGGGTTCAAGATACTCTACTATTATATATCTTCTTTAAACTCAGTATTAATGCAAGCATTATTAGCAAATGAGTTTTCAATTTTGAAGATTATAAATAAATGGTCATTAGTTTTGTTCCTTTTTCAGAAACAAATCAGTGTCAACACATATAATATGCTTCTCATCTGTTAGCCTGGAAATAAAGCAACAAGACAAGACTTCTTGGTGAAGTCTAGTAGAAGGAGCCATAAATGTAAATGGAGCATAACACAATGCTATGCTTATAGTAATAGATGATTATAACAACTTTTGAAATGGTATAAAAGAGAATGACCAACTTTATGCTGAATTATCAGTAAATTATAAATTAATCCTCCTTTTTATCATATATGCTCTGTCAAAAAGATGTCATATTAATAAAATGTGCTTACCTGAAAAATATTTCCTTCGGCTTGAATAATTTTTACAATGGCTAAAATTGGAATCCAGATAATGCAGAAAATAATCATACACCAGCCTAGAGCAACTCCCCAATTTGGATATGGGATTTCGCCATATTTGGGCCTTTCAAATTTCACCAGGGACCAGATAAAAATTGCCTATGAAAGTATAACAGAAAAAGACAATGTTAAAGATTATTTTTGATTTATTAAATAATGACAAGAAATTTTGATTCCATTTCATATAAATAATTTATCTGAAGAAATTAAATAAAAGTACATGTAATTACAATCATATAAGTAAGTAGTAAAAAGCTAAGATACCAAATGCACCAATTTATAATAAAATTTGCATTTCAGCTTTGAATAAATTATTTCCCAACTAACAACCTAGATATATTTATAAAAATACAAATACTTGTCCACTATGTATTTCAATTAAATAATTATACAGTTTATCAAATTAAAAGTAATATACTTAAAATTTCATGATTGCATATTTTCATTTATAATAGCATTGCTATACTCAATGCATAAGATAGCCAAAATGTCAATTAATTCAATATGAATATAAAGCACACTTTAGTGGACATGCTTTCCTCCTTACTTGTTTATGCTTATTTATGTTTATGATTATTCTTTTTCTAAATGTTTAAATAGAGTTAAATTTTGACTTTATTAACATAACCATTAGTCTCTATGGCACAGATAACTTTGTTTTAACTATTTTAAATGTTACAGATATGACTTTGCACAATGAAAAATATGAACTAAAATTTATTAAGTCTTTAAAAGAAAACTTCCACCCCCCTTTTTCTAATTTCAAATTTTGTAATTTTATATTATTTTATGTGTATCTTCTAGATAGGGGCTTCCACCTTTTTCATAGAAATTTGGGACATGAATTACTTTTTTTGCTCTCATATTTCTGCATCTTTCTACAAATTGAGAAAAGAAAACTAAAGTAGATGGGGCCCAGGAGCCAAGTGTTTCAGGTGCGTTGGTGGGGGGAAAAGGTCAGAAATAAATACCCAAGCCAGAATCAACAATAGAATCAAGACATCCAAACTATAACAATCTAAACTTAAAATGGACCCGTTACACTGGTAGGCCAGGGGCTAAGGGTGGAGGTATGGAATGCATGCCAGAAATTTTGGTGAAGGGAGGTCAACACTGGTGGTGGGAATGGCCCTAATTCACTGTCACTATATACCTGAAATACAATGATTAAAGACTTGTAATTCACAATGGTCTGAATAAAAAAGAGTATTTAATCAATTTGGACTGAGCTTCTTAAAGGCAGAATCATGTCCTGTGTGCCTTCATGTTTCCTATTTCTGTGAAAAAAGTTAGGGATGGTATAGAATAATCTGGGGGGAGGATAAGAAAAAGAAGCAATTATGCTATTGACAATCAAGCCTATCTAATTGTAAGTCTGTGGGAGCCTGCTCATTTTGTCAAACCTAATTGCTTTAAGCTGTGGTATCAAAAATTACTGTAAATCCACTTTAATGTAGGCAAAACAGTTGTTGATCAAAGAACAAAAGTTAAAAAAATCATGTACTTATGTTATCATGTTGCTTTATTACCTCCAAAGTAAATTATCCTAATTTATTTCTAAGTTTTAATTAGAAATATTAAAATATATATTATATCAAATTCACTTTATATTGATACTTACAATCAAAAGAACAGGTGTAATGACAAACCAACAAGCTCTCCACCAAAGCCAGAAAATCCACCGTTTTGCTCCAATCATCATTTCTATATCTTCAATGAATCTGTTCCCTCCTATATAAAACAGAGAAGACATGTGATCCTTATGGATATTTTCCTTGATTACTCATAACATCAAATTAAGTTTCTATGTGTAAAACTTTTCATGTACCAGAGAAATAATATATATTTCATTTTGTTCATTTTGCTAGTATATTTACTTGCATAAAAATTAAAATCATTAATTTGGAAATGGAATATAAATAATACTAGTGAGTATTTACCATAAATCCAGATGATCCCAATTATTTCCAGTATAGCTGCAATTAAAATACCCCATCCAGCACAGAAGTGATCTATCAGATTAACCCAGTAAATTCCAGCCTATGAAAAAATATATCAATTGATTATACTTTAATTTTTTTACAACTGATGTGTCCAAATTAATGTACAAATTAAATGTATTAATGTGATATAAACATGTGCTCTTTTAAACCATCTCTGCCAAAACTGTTAAACATTTTATTCTAAAAATTAGTTAAATTATTTCATTCAAAATTCCTGTTCTCTCTTTTTTAATATCTTTATTTAAGCACTTTGATTACAAACATGATTGTAGTTGGGTTTTAGTCATAATAAACACCCCCTTCACCAGTGCCTGTGTTCTCTCTTATCTTTTATCTCTCTCTCTCTGCCTTTTCCTCTCTGGAGAAGCCCCTGTTATGTCAGACACCTCTCTATTCCTCTCTCTCTCTCTGTCTGTCTGTCTGTCTGTCTGTCTCTGCCTCTGCCTCTGTCTCTCTGTCTCTCTGTCTCTCTGTCTCTGTCTCTGTCTCTGTCTCTGTCTCTGTCTCTCTCTCTCTCTCTCTCTCTCTCTCTCTCTCTCTCCCCTGCATCTCAATTTCTTTTAATAAAAGTTACTGCCTGGAGCCTGGAGATGGTCTTATGCCAAATCATTTTAGGGGTGAGGTTTCCCTGTTTTTAACCCAAAGGTTTCTGTTTCTCCTTTCAATTTTTCCCATATTTTGCTTTGGCTATGCTAACAACTGCCACACACATATCTTTCTGTTCTTCTAGTCCATTTACTACTTGAAAAAAAAAGAGTGTGTTAATGCTTCTGCTATTGTATTAACGACTTTATTGGTGATACAATAATTGTCACGAATATAATTGCTAAAGAGCTCTCCTTTTCTTTTTCCAACTCTTTTTTTTATTTTAGATCTCCTATTTTCTTTATATTTTTGATAATTTTGCTTCCTGTCATCCTGAAACAAATGTGTTGTGATCAGTTATGTCAAGTATGATACATTTTCTTTTAATAAAATTATTAATTTTGGACCACACCCGTTTGATGCTCAGGGGCTACTCCTGGCTAAGCACTCAGAAATTGCCCCTGGCTTGGGGGACCATATGGGATGCCGGGGGATCAAACCGCAGTCCTTCCTTGGCTAGCGCTTGCAAGGCAGACACCTTAATTCTAGCGCC
Organism: Suncus etruscus; assembly: GCF_024139225.1. NCBI lineage: Eukaryota > Metazoa > Chordata > Mammalia > Eulipotyphla > Soricidae > Suncus > Suncus etruscus. The sequence goes on from NC_064868.1 coordinate 121,833,290, forward strand.
ACCTCAATGGCCCCATCTTTTAATAAAATTATTTAAATAAAAAAGTTACTGCAGTGTTGAAGTGGTAGTACAGTGGGCAGAATTCTGCCTTGTATGCTAATGAGCTGTTTTAGATATATCCCTGAGTTCAGAGATAAGAGTAAGCTGCGAATGGCCTTAAAACCAAAACAACCCCATTATTTTGCTTCACTAACATTTTTAAAGTGTTGCATTATAATATTATATAAGAAATGAGAAGACAAATATGACTATAAATATCTCAGAAAGATGCAGCTATATTTTGCCCCATATTGTTTTACTGAAAAAATCAGAATTTGAAAGAAATGGCATTCTCTTAGGCTTTGGTTTCCACATTTCTATTACAAAGGATAGACAAATAATATTTAATAGTATATACCTGAGTCACACAGACGAGGCCAAGAAGAAACAGAACCAAGCAGCAACCCAAAGTAATAGGAACCCTCATTTTCTTCATTAATGTGGGGAATAAATCTTGAATCGTTGTTGTAATGGTTTCTTCAGAAAGAAAAAATAGTATTTTATATATCAACTCATTTACGGTAAATATAATCCCAAAATCGAGTTTTGTTATTCAAATCCATGGGTCTTTTCTCTTGGAAGTCTCCACTTATTGTTTTGGATAAAAATGGATACTGATTTATATCTTGTTTTCAATATTTCAGGTGGTGAGTAAATGAAAAGTTTTATTTATCTCAGGGCTATGACTTAAAAGAGTTGTACAACAAAATAGAGACAAACATATCCACATGACACCAAACACCAGCAAGAGAGACTCTGGAGCACAGAGGACAGGTGTAGGCTCTGGGCAATGATTGGGGTAACCTTGCTTCACCCCAATATGAAATATGGTGAATAAAATAACAGATATTAAGTATGGTTAATAAGATGACAGTACAGTTCAATTTCCATACCCTATATTTTTCCCAAACCCTTCCAGGAGTCCTACTTTAGTGCAGAGCCAGAAATAAGTTCTGAGTACAGCAAGGAGAGGGAAGTGGAGGGAAATGGAGATGAAGGGAGGAGAGAGGAGAGTGAGGGGAGATTAGGAGAGGGGAGTTGAACAGAAGAAAGGGGAGGGAGGGAAGAAGTGACTGTTAACTAAGTGAATAGATATAGAAAGGTATTCTCATTTTAGGATATAATATTTTCTGAGAAAAGATTTTGTATAGCTAAACTTTAATATAAATAGTAAATTGTTTTCCATTGAGGAGCATGCATTTTATGTAATATTGTGCTAAACGTTTCAGAATTCCTAGGTTTAAAATAGGGAAAATCTCTATACATAGATTTTGGTGCTTCTAAAAATATCTAAAGCAAACAAATACAAAATATTGTTCAGTCTTTTGATTATCTAGTATCATTAGTGTTTAGCAATTTTCTATAGCTATACTTTATTTTTTGGTTTATGGCCACCCAGCTATGCTAAGGGCTTACTCCTGGCTCTGTGCTCAGGAATAACTTGTGGCAGGATTTGGGGTGTCAGGGATATAACCCAAGTAAAATGAAGTAAAGTAAGTACTGTAACCTTCTGTGCATCTCTCTGGCCTCTATATTCAAAATTTAAAGAACCTGAAAATCACACTGAATAGAAGTTAGATGAACAATGAGCTAAGAAATAATTTTAAAAATTATAACGTTTTATAGGGGCCACAGAATGCCGTGTTTTACTCTGGCAGTTTTAGCAGATGAAAGGGAAAATCAAACTCAGGGTCTTGCACATATTAGGCATGTATCCTATAATTATCCATGGCCACAAGAAATGACTATTTCTAAGTAGAGACATGCATAAAACATAAGGGTGATAAGATAACATGGGAATGATTACTTACCAATTGAGGCAAACTGAGAGTCAAGACCCAAAGTCAAAAGCATGAAGAAAAATAATATGGACCAAAATGGCCCACCTGGGAGTTGGGATAAAGCTTCTGGGTAAGCAATAAATGCCAAATCAAAACCTATGAAAAAAAATGTTATTTTGGTTTAAATTAGATACCATGAAAATGTATGTTTGTGTGTATTTAAAAACTAGATACTAGAAAATATCACTTTAAATCTGGCACCCAATCTATCCTATATATTTGTTAGCATTGCTTTACTTTTTTTACACTTAATTTTGTTTATGTTTTTGTATGGTTTTTGGTTTGGGCTCACACCTCATTATTCTCAGGGTTTATCCTGGCTCTGAACTCAAGAATTACTCCCTGTGGTGTTCGGGGATCAGATAGTATTCAATACTCGAATCTATATTGGCCTCACGCAAGGCTAGTACATTATGTTTTGTAATATTGCTCTGGCTCCTGACGTTTTTTGTTTTATGATGCAATAAAGTTTGCAACAGGAAGTAAGCTAATGAAATACATTTACATATTTTTTTGTAAACTGTAGACTGTTTAGACAAGAAATCAACTATTTTAATGATTTTAAAAGTAATTTCATATTACGATTAATGAAGAACTGTTGTCTTAAACTTCAGAAATGTAGGTTAACTTAGCCAAGAAATTTCAGAATTTAAGAAAGTTCAAAAGGAGGGGCTGGAGAGATGGTGCAAATAGTAAGGCATCTGTCTTGCCTCCACTAGCCTAGGACAGACCGCGGTTCAATCCCCCGACATCCCATATGGTCCCCCAAGCCAGGAGCAATTTCTGAGCGCATAGCCAGTAGTAATCCCTGAGCATCACTGGGTGTGGCCCAAAAAACAAAGAAAAAGTTCAAAAGTGGACGATACTGGGGCAAACAGTCGCATGAACATTCAGTGGAAATAAAAAATGATCAGACCTAAATACCAAACCTAAAGTCAATGACAAAAGAATCAAGATAATCTAGAACACGCCTTACCTAAAGGGTATCTAGCAGTCCATGGGGCAAAGGGGGGATTTATGGGTGCATGCTGGGAACTATGGCAGAGGGAGTTGGTGGGAATGGACCTAATTCACTGTCACTATGCACCTAAAATTCAAATTCAACTGTGAAAGACTTGTAATTCACATTTGGTTTCAATAAAAATTATTAAAAAATAAAGAACATAAAAGTATTGCTAAAATAAAAGTAATTTAAACTATGTCATTTTTAATCTTGAAATGTTCATTCATGTTTTCCCATAATCATTATAAGTAGCCCCAATTTAGTTTATGAATACTTGCACATTTGTGTATGTAATGAACTTCTAATTATACAAACCATTTTTGAATTATTTACTATTAAATATGTTATTTCATTTTTTTAAGTTTTAAGTGGTAGTCTGTTTAAAAATTAAGTTTCTGCAAACTTCTAGAGTACTGAGATGGGAGAATTAAATATAATGAACTTCTAACCTATGCTCAATGACTTTATAATTATTTTACCTTCTGTGGTACATAACATTTGCATCAGTCCTCTACGCTGCAAATGATTATGTGTAATTTCTATCCTTTTCTATTCTTAGCATTGTATTTTCATTCATCAGTTTCACCATTTAATTCCTAAGCATAGATTACAATTAACAGGGAATTCCTATTTAAAGAACTCTAGAATTATTTCCTACAATCTTTAATCAAATATGTCTTTAACATTATAGAAATTTCGTAAATTAGTTTTATTTTAAAAGGTGGGCAGATCCATGGAGAGCCAAATGAGTTTTGCCTATATTATAGTGATGAATATATAAATGCATATATATACAGTAATTGTACATACACAAATTTTCTATATATGTGTATGCATATATTCATATATAGGTGTATATTAGCTCTCTCTATAATGCTTATTTACACACATGATTTAAATGAAGAAAATTCATAAAAATATTTAGCAAAGTTCTTGATATTTGCAATTATGCAATCAGTACTTTATATTAAGGATTAAATGAAATTTAGATAAAATGCCTTCCTAAACAAGTTTCAATCAATATAGTCTTATTTTCATAGATTAACTAAGAATCAATACGTTATTAAAATAAATAAATCCATTTAAGTGAGAAAGAAAAAGCAATAGCCTAAGCTCAGATTTAAGTAAATAGCACTGAAAGATATGCTTTTTTAAATGAGTTCCAATAAATCAAAATTATAATCATATTATTGAAATGACATACCTGATTTTACAACTTGAGAGACTTCCTGTCCAGATATGTGAGCCATGTGTCCCAGTATAGAAAAGATAGCAAATCCAGCAAAAACACTAGTGAGGCAGTTTGTTAAACAAACTACTATGGCATCTGAGTAGCAGTTGTTATTAAACTTATTGTAAGATGACAGAGCAACTAAGCCACCCCAAGCCACTGATAGGGAGTAAAATATTTGAGTAGCAGCATCTTTCCAAACCTATAAATAAAAATATTTTGGATACGTATCAGTTTTATATGCATAAAAACTTCATATTTACAAATTTAAAATATAAACAATTTTAAAATGAATGCCAAATAATCATTAATAAGTTTAACAAATAAAACATTACCAGTTGTTTAAGCCTGCAGTTTCCCTTCAACCCTCTAGTGGTAAATCCTTTGCTGACCTTTGCATGTGTTGTTTCCTTGAAATGATTTAGTTTACACAACATCACTAAATGAACCTTAATACTAATATATTTAGCTCTGCATATTTTGGAAAGTTTGGAAAAAAGCAACAATAATGAATGTAGCCTTTCTAATTTAAAATTTGCTTGTGTTAAAATTTCAAATCACCTGAAATTATTACTGTCAAGATTAAATTCCCAGTTTAATATACCATTTCTGAAAACATGAAATTTCCCATTCATTTTTCTAAGTGATATATCAGTAAAAATATGTTATTAATACTATTGATGGGATAGCTCATACTTTACTCATCTACCTGCATGGCCACCAATATCACATGTTTATAAATCTATAGTTTTCTAGGAATATTTGGGTCACACTCAGCAGTTCTCAGGGCTTACTACTGGCTCTGTACTCAGGGAACATACCTTGTTGTATCAGAGGACCATATGGGGTGTGGACTCAAACTTGGGTTGGTCATTTTGAGGTAATTTGAGGTCAATTTGAGGCAATTACTTTGAGACACATTTTCAAATTCATGAGACTATACCTCTGCAATCCGCATTATTAATACTATGGCATATATTATTGTTTAAGAACTCATAAAGAAAATCTTACTACTTCACTTTTCTTTGGACTTTTAAAATTATATTTAATTAAAATTAAATAAAAAGGAACCATTTTCAAGTTCTGTGGAAAATTATATTGGAATCTTATTCTTTCTATTTATAAATTTAGTGACAATAGAAACATTATTAACTAGGCTAGTATTATAAAACGTATTAAGAATGATATACCGAAGCAAATCTAAACCAACCAGTTTTCTCATTCTCTGTTTTGATTGGAGCTTGTATTGCTAATTGCATGTGGGTAGGGCAAGTCATAGGAATATTTCATCTAATCTCACTACTTATCCTCCCTATACTTCTTCTAAAGAATAATAATAATAATAATAATTTAACTTAGAAACTACTTTAGGCATATACACTTTAACAAATAAAAGCTGATAAACATATTATCCCAGGGCCAAAAACACAATTTCAAAGATTTCATTATAATCTAACAAAAATAAATGTTTTAATCCATCTTAAAAGAAAACAGGTCAGTGGAATCCAGGCCAATGAAATATAGTAATGGAATAGTATAGCTCTGTAGTCAATAAAAGGAAGCCTACATATAAAACCTTAACTCTTATTTCGATCTACCTAATATCACAAAACCTTACTTTATATATAAAATATAAAAAGGACTATAGTTTTAATCATAAAAGGTATTCCATTTCATGTAATAAGGCATAACATTTCTAGGAATACATTATATATTGTTTCATATTATATAAATAGTAAGTGAATAGTGTGATAACTATAACACATAAGATATAGGCTTTTATATAACACAAGTGTTTATACATAAAACACAATAACGTGTTTTCTATATGTAACTGTAAGTACATATACATCATAACATATATATTATTTTGTTTTTCAATGATTTTAAGTAGTGTATGTATCATTCTACTAATATTTGATCATTGTAACTGTATATTATATTTCATATTTTAATTTTTGTCATTATGAGCAATCATGTTATAATGATAACAACATTAACATATTTTCTTACATCTTGAAATGTGTACTTCCATAACAGTATGGGGAATTTTGTCCACATTTCTCCCTAAGATATTTACTTCCTTACATTGGAAATTTTCCCTATACTGGACAAGCACACACAGAGTTGCTGCTTGATATGTACTTTCTTTTTCTATTTTGAAAAAAGTTTCTGTTTTTCTTTTGAGAATATATCTTTATCTCTCCCTTTATTTTCACAACGAAAATCTTACTTAAAAAATAAAAAACCACGGGGATGGAGCCGTATCGTAAACAGTAGGGCATTTCCCTTGCATGGGGCTAACCTAAGACACACTGCGGTTCGATCACCGGGTCCCATATAGTTCCCCAAGCTGGGCACAATTTCTGAGAGCATGGCCAGGAGTAATTCCTGAGCATCACCAGGTGTGGCCCATAAAGCAAATAAAATAAAATACGACCAACATTAATGTGTCATGAGAATTAAATGAGATAACATGTTCATGGTAGCTCTTATTATGTTACTATTATGGACAAAAATATTAAAATTATGCTATCACCTTTTATAAAAAAGTCATTGATATAGAAAGATATGCAATATATTTTCAGTTTTAATAGAAATAAAACTGCTCAAGAAATAAAATGAATATCCTAAGTCTTCAAAATGCAGGTAATGATGTTATATTAATTTTGCTTTATAGTAGCATGAAACCAGTCAGAAGAAAAGTAGAGAGACTGGTTGATCAAGTCATCAGTAAACCGTGGTTCTGTCCTTGTCATCGATAAGTACAAGGTGATTTTAAATATTATATTCTCATTCCTAATGCAATTTACATATTAAGAAAAAAGCAATGGCCATATGTTTTGTGTCTTAGCTGCTTTTACTAGATAACATTATGTATGCATATATGTGTCAGGAGAAGTAAATTGAATATTTGGTTATATGATAGTGCAATCCATGATGTGGACCCAAGACTTAAAAATAAAAGTGAAAAATGGCAAGCTATGTCTACAAAACTATATATTTATTTATTTATGAATTCAGGGATTGGAAAGAAGGTACAGCAGGCAAGAAATTTGCTTTACACACTTACAGTGGACCCTGTTTTATTCTGTCACCCAATGAGGTACCCAATCTTTGCCAGAAGTTATCCTTGAGTGTACAGCCAGGTATGGGGGAAAAAACGCACACCGTTTCTCTAAGAAATTAGAGTATCTCAATTCAAGTTACACAAACTGATTGTATAAATTAAATTAATAATTTTGGTCTCAATCTGACCTCTAATAATGGCTGAATTAGTAACGACCCAGATAACTATAACTTTTTATGTTTTTATATTTTCCTATGAATTTAAATAAAATTTAGATATTCAAACAAAAGAAAAATATGAGACTGAAGCTACAATACAGCAGGTAGGACTGCTTGCATTCACAGGAACAACTTGGATTCTATCTCCAGTTTCTGAGCACAGACGGCCCAGGAATAATCCTGAGCTTGCCCCCATATTACCCCTCCCTCCAAAAAAAGAACCTGGAAACATATTCATTTGCCATCTACACATAATCCAATGCTTATACATTGTAACAAAAAACCTAAGAAATAAAGTCAGCTGCCAGTAAACAAAAAATTGAAATGAGAAAAAATTTTTGTTGGGGGGAAGGAGTTACAAAGATTAAATTCCCTTTCTCACAAGATATTTATTTAAATTTAGTTCTAATATTTTTATTCTGAAAATACTGATACAAATTTAGCACAGTTAATAAGATTTCCAAGCCTATATTGTTCTAATTCCACATCACCAATCCATAGTTCATGTCTAAAACTAACTTTCCCCCTCTTTAGAAAACTTATTTTATCTAGTTTAATGTCATTGGGTATATTTCCAAAACTAAGATATAATCACATTTTAAAAAATAAACCAGAAAACCTGTAGGACAGAAACCTTAATAACTATGCCCATGTGTTCTTTGCAAGCTACTCTATTGTAATACCTTTGAGGCAAACAAATATTTTCAGTGTTTGCTTGTAAACTTTATCTCATATTTTATAATTTGAAATCCAAATTCAATCTTACCTCAGCTTCTTTAAGCTTCGTAAAATTTGACTGTGCTCCAATATAGTATGAAATGCCTTTTGAGGCCCCTTCTAGAGTCGCACCTCTTATTAACAGAATGAGAAGGACAACATAGGGGAAGATAGCTGTAAAATATACCACCTACCAAGAAAAACAACTAATAGTTAATATATACTTACTAGATCATAAATCTACACAAATAGAGTTATTAAGCAGTTGATATTAGAATCTCATGCTTTTTGATAATACTGATCCCAATTTCAAAGTTGGCATAATTTTTAATTTCTGCACTACTGATTTATTTTCAAAACATATGTTTTCCATATTGATATTGTAAATACATTATATACTAGCACTTATAAAGTGGAAAATAGAGGATACTTTATCTAAATATAATCTTACAAATGTTTAAGGGGAATGAGTATTTCGTTTTAGTAAATAAATTAACTGAGATGGAAAGGAAAACTATTTAAAAGTATATGTGTATAATATGTACATATATATCATATGTATATACTCAGTTGCCAAGGATAAAAAAAAATCTCTTGGGGCTGGGCGGTGGCGCTAGAGGTAAGGTGCCTGCCTTGCCTGTGCTAGCCTTGGATGGACAGCGGTTCGATCCCCCGGTGTCCCATATGGTCCCCCAAGCCAGGAGCGACTTCTGAGCGCATAGCCAGGAGTAACCCCTGAGCGCCACCGGGTGTGACCCAAAAACCAAAAACCAAAAAGAAAAAAAAATCTCTTAATCTATATGTCCCATTACTGATTCGCAAAACCTGAAAAAACAGTATGGTGGTTTCTCAGCAAATTCAAAATCAAGCTGCTCTATGACCCAGAAATTCACTTTTGAACATTCAGAGCAGAAAACATTCATTCAAAAGAATGTGTGCACACAAAAATTCATTGCAATACTCAGTACAACTGTTAATAATTGAAATCAACGTAGAGGTCCAGTAACAGAAAACTGTTGTTATACAATGGAATACTACATAGCGGAATGTGATACAATTATGCAATTTCCTGCAGCGTGGGTGGAACTAGAAGATTAAATTTTAAATGGTAAATGAAGTAAGCCAGCAAAAGAAAAATAAATGCATAACGGTATCACTTATATGGGGTATATAGAATAACTGCAGGAGGGAATGCAATATTTTAAATGGAGGTTGTCTAGACCAATCTTGGCCCCAAATTATAGTAAGGAGAAGAAAAGGAAGAGTTGAGGAGGAAACTGTTGTATGTGAAATAATAGGGGCACAGGAGTTAGGAGAAAAATTTGGATGTTGGTTGAAGGAAATTTCAACTGTTGAAAGGCGGTGTACATTATATGACAAATTCAATCATAAACAACTTTGCAACCACGGTGTTTAAAAAATTAATTATAAAGGAATGATCAAATTAAATATCCAAACAAAGAGCCAACAACACTGAAATCAGGAGCCCCAAAACATTAACAGCCAAACTGAAAAGATGCCTGTTATGATAGACTTGGGGAGGAGAGGTGGGCAGGAGAGGTATGATATGGACTCTGAGAACATTGGTGGAAGGAGGTTAACACTGGTGTTTTGATTTTATGTCTAAAAATCAACTATGAATAACAAAAATCATAGTGTTTCGAAACTGATTGTGGTGCAAAATATCTGCCACTGTTATCCTAAAAGTAGCCAGAAATCTTTTATCAGTACATATGTAAGTATACTATTGTATCTCCAGGTCAAGATGTGAAAATTGCCTTTAAGAGGCTAAACTTATTAATGTGGATGATTATTTGATCCACAGATGGCATATGTTTGGTAATATACCAAAGCGATGATTCTAAACATTTAATCCAGAGATTGTTTAAAATTAATTGCCTGGGTAAATCATATTTAATAGATTTTTAATATTAAATGTCAAAAGGAACTCTTCACAGTGCTTTTAATCTCTATAACAGGATATCATATTACAACTCAATATTAACTAAATGAGCTAAATACTGTCCTAGACCTATAAGAAAGGATAATTGGTGAGTGTACTTCAGTCTTCCATGTTTAAGTAAATTTCAATCTGCGAGTGACAAATCAACAAAATTAAATTTTTTGTGTATAGTATAATTTTTCATATGCTTCTCTGAAACTATGATGCCCTTTAAATAAAACAAAAAGATGGTAAAGTATAATTTTTATCCATAAGAGGACTGAAAAGAAGAGAGGGGTTTTACAGTCAATTTTGGTTTGATTATTGTTTATACTCTCTCCAAGTATGGAAATCCTGACACTATTATCCTATATACAATGCTTACATACAATGATTGCCTATGATTTATGTATGTATGTGTTTGACTTTCTAAATCATTTTAATGTATAATTTTAAAATGCACATTTATATAGTTGAAAGTAAAATTAGAAACGTGCTCTCAAGCGATCTAGAAGGGTCCAATTTTAGAGTCAACACATTATTTTTTTTTAATAATAACAGTTATGGGGCCGGTGACATAGCATGGAGGTAAGGCATTTGCCTTCCATGCAGAAGGACAATGGTTCGAATTCTGGTATCCCATATGGTCCCCCATGCCTGAACATAGAGCCAGGACTAACCCCTGAGCGCTGCCAGGTGTGACCCCAAAAAATAAAATAATAGCAGTTATATATATTTTTAAAATAAGGTGAATACTTAGGAAGTTGTTATATATTTGAATGCTCCCATTACAAAAATGAAACATGCATTTGATAACACTGCACTACAGTGAAATTATAAAACTGTTACAATACTACTGTGTTTTCCAAATTACCTTGCCAGAAGACTTGATTCCTTTGAATAATGCTGCACCAACAATAAGCCATGCCAGAAGAAGACATAGTGCCAAATACCACACAATTACTCCTGTCTCATCCATTCCGCTGGACCTTTGGAGAGCCACTTTACTGAAAATGCATAATGCACACAAAATTACTTATCTTCATAGGCTGAGTTTTTGCAATATATTTTATCCTGAGGGGGGCTTCATTAGTATTTTATTAATACAGCAATGTCCTGTGAGATTTTGATGGATATATGGAGAGAACAGAAAATGTAATGGAAAATACTAGATCCAAAATAATAGAATTAACTGCAGCCATGCCAAAGTTCCAAACATTAGAAAAATGGATCTACTGATTCCTCTAGCTATGATTTCACCCTGGTATTGCAGAACTTCTATATGTCGAGCAATTAAACTTACTGTTACATTTTTATTTTTATTTATTTACAGTATTTATTTCGAGATAAAACAAAAGATAAAACGTTTTAAATGAATAAAATAAACCCTTTTTTGAAGTCATTTTTTATATTGAATCACCATGGCATTTCATAGTTACAAAGATGTTCATGATTGAGTTGTAAACATACAATGCCCAAAACCCTTCAACACTGCACTGATGTCCCCAGGATCTCTCCAACCCTCACTATTTTCAGTAAGTATGAAAAATAATTTTCTTGTTTTTTTTCTTTCCCTTTCTTTTCCCTTTTAGATACTGTCATTTGGAATAATGTTACTGAAGGAGTATCGTGCTTATAATATTATCTCCTTCCAGCACCCAGTTCCTGTTCAGAGTGATCCTTTCTTAGAAACATTGTGAAAATGGTCTCTTCTCTGCCAACTACACTCCCCTGATCTTTGTGACAAGCTTCCTGGTTCTCTGGGCCCTCATAAAATAGATTATTTCCATTAGAGAAAGGTATGGGTCTAGGGTTTTAACTCTTAACTTTTTGTCTGTGGACATTTCAAATTCCAAAATTTAAAAGTCTCACAGAGTATCAACAATTACTTAAAAATGCCAATTCTAGAAGCAGTCAAGAGTTAAAGGTTTATACAGTAAGGAAAGTAAAGAAAGATAATTTACAATTAATCATGGAATATAAAGCCACCATCTAGTGACAATTTTTTGCCTTCAATAGAAATTTTCTCACAAAGTTCATCATCCAATCGCATATCATTTGAGAATAAACTATTATTAAAAGCATAGTATCTGTGACTATCATAGCTACCTAGATTATTACTAATATATCAAATAAATCATTATTAACAATGCAGTGTCCATTTACTAATTTATAAGCAATAACTAATAGCTAAATAAAATATTCTGGTTACTACTACTCCCAAAGAATGGATAAGCATTCAAGTCCAATGAAATATGATTTACTTTGATTCCTATATTTCTATTTATGATTAAAGAGAATTATTACTAATGTGTTACTATTACTTACATTTATTTAATCTGATTAAAAATTAGTCATCTAGTAGCCAAAGCAATGGTAGATTGGGCTAAGTGTTTGACTTGTATGTGGTCAACCTGTATTCAACACCTGACACTACATTTTGAGACCACCATGTGTGATAACTAAGCAAAGAGCCAGAAGGTGTATATACCACTGGGGTGACACAAAAGCAAAACAACAGAAAGAACTACAGTATTTGCTGGTGTATAAGACCACTGGGCATATAAGACGACCCGCTAATTTTGCAGTTAAAACATAGGTTTAGGCCTATATTCGCTGTATCAGACAGAATGTTCTTGTGCTGCATGTGCTGCATGTGTTCCTATACTCATGTACCACACTGATCCAATCACAACAAGCAAAGGTTCAAAGGTTCTACTGTAATAGACTTTCTCTCTGACTCTGGCCAATCTGAGCAGGGTTTTGACAGTGTAGATTCGGTCCAGAACATTTTCTAATTTGCATGCCTAAAAACCCTGCTTGTATTGGCTGAGTTAGAGAGGTGGTCCGAGCAGCCTTGCAGATATTGGTGCAGGATCGAGTTGGAAAATTCGTTTTGTGGCAATATTCAAACAATTTTCGTTCAGCAGAATATTGAAACAGTTTTCAGGATATACTTGGCATAAAAGACGACCCCCGAATTTCGGTTGACGTGGGTTTTTTTGTTTCAAAAGTCGTCTTAAACGCCGGAAAATACGGCAATTTTCTAGTGTACTTACTTCCAATATTGTTCACTGGGAAGTTGTCCTGGCTGATAAACTTCACTTCCATTGATACAAGTAAAATTGTTTAAGTCAATCCAGGTTTTATTCATCAGGTATATCCCTGAATTTATGCTCACATTACAGGCTGTCACTAAATGTCATACAAAAGAATAAATACAAAGACACTGAGTTTTGCATAAGTACTTTCTTAGAACAAAATTCAATGGCAACTTAATAATAATTATTAAAATGTTGGAAAAAGATCAAATAGAAATCGTAATAATCTCTACTCCTAAGCTTGGGTGAGTTTGTTTATTCTACCCTATCAATACATGACTATATTATAACAACAACAAAGAATAACTACAATTTCAATTTGTGATTCACCAATGTGAAAATTGTTTAGTGCATGAATATTTAACTAATAGAGGTAATAACTATAATGCCTAATAAATTCTTCATCTTTACCCTTTGGAATATAAAATAAATTCCAGTGGCCATTAGTCTATGATGTTAGTTCTACATGACCCCAAAGACTAGCAACATATATAGTTGCTAATATAACATATATGGGTAGTACTCATTGTCGTATCAAACACATTAACATATTATAAATAGCACTTTTTTTAATCATTCACCCATTCTCTAATTTTTTTCCTTTCCACAACTTAGGCTTTCAACGGTTTAGTTTTTCTGGATGCTCTCTGAAATAAGCATATTGCATTAGACAGACTATTTCAACTAAATCTGCACCAAATTAGGTAGAATATTCTTAATCATCATAAGTTGGAATGTAAAACAACGGCGTGACTATGATATTTTATAAATGATGTTATGTAGTAATAAGTAAATGAATTTTACCTATAGGAGATCTGCTACAGTATTCATCTGCCCAATAAGAGCAATTTTTCCATGGTAATTCACTTCTAAAAGAAGCAAACATGTAGTAAAGGCTATAGGCAATTATGACATTGTAATATATTGTCACAAAAACGGATATCAGTACCATTGTAATTCCCACACCTGAAAAAGAAAGTAGGAAAATTAGAGGCAAACAAGTGGATTTTATGCAGTCATCTTATAAAAATATGCATTTAATTTCCACCAAAAATTTTAAATGAGAGTACTATTTCAAATAACTATCTCTTATTTTAAAAAAATATATATGTGTTTGTGTTAGCGAAGATGTGGTAAAAAAAGGATCTCTTAACCCCTGCTGGATGGTCCAAACTCTATGAAAAGTATGAAGTATTCTCAGTAAACTTATAATTAAATTGCCAAATTATCTAACAATCCTTTTTTTGGGTATCTATCCCCAGGCCAGAAAAAACACTTATCCAAAATGATGTATGCATATAGCTATTCATTGCAGCACTGAGTACAATAGCTGAGAGTTTGAATCAACTTAAATGCCTAACAACAAATGAGTGAATCATGAAGACTTGGTACATATTTTGTATGCATATATATATATATATACATACAAACACAATGAAACATTTTTTAAGAAATAATGCAACAATGCAATCTGCTGTAACACAGATGGAACTGGAGATAGAACATTAAATGTCATAAGCCAGAAGAAGGATAAATACAAGATGGTATCACTTATATGTGGTATTTAGAATAACTGTAATGAGAATTGCAATGGTTTAAACTAAAAATAGATTAAAAAGGAAAAAAGGGGCTGGAGAGGTGACCTAGGATGGACCACGCTTTGATCCCCTACTTGGCATCCCATATGGTTCCTCAAGCCAGGAGCGATTTCTGAGTGCAGAGCCAGGAGTAACCCCTGAATGTCACTGAGTGTGCTTCCCCCATCCCCCCACAAAAAGGAAAAAATATTTTATTGGGATGGAGCAATAGTACCGTAAGTAGGGCACTTGTTTTGCACATCACAGACCCAAACCATATATGGTCACCAAACCATGTAAAGAGTGATCACCTAAGTACAAAGCCAGGAATAAGCCCTGAGCACCACAGGATGTGGATGGCAAATCAAACCAAAACAAACAACAAAAAAATACAACTTCATTGAGGTAACACTGGTTTTCAATATTGTATATGTTTTACAGATGATATTTCATATATTTTAATCATATTACTGTAGCCATCGTGGGACAGTGATACAAATAAGTAGTTTTGTCCTAAGGATTTAAATAATTTTTTGTTAAACTCTGGTGCCACAAAAAATAACACTTTTTGATCATTGACTTTATGGCATATTTCTTTAGTTTATTTTAAAATGCTTCTCTATGATAAAGAAAAATATGTAGCAAACCATCAAGTACACATAAGGAAAAGCCCTTGTCTATTTCTTCTTATACTTTTAATTTCATTTTACTTTTAAAATGTAATTATTTTATTTCTTATGTTTTAGCTAGTCACGATGGCATTAACACTTATGGTATCAATATAAAAACACCATCAAATGTCCTCTAATCTCTACCTTTGTCCCTCTATTACCTCCAGTCTGGTGATTGTCCACTATTTGCTAATGGGCTATGCATTACAGTGCCAATGGTTTGTCCTATCCTCTTGTTTTATCTCGGTACTTCCTACCAATGAGTGGTATCCTTGATTACTCTTTCTCTCTCTCACTTAAAATGACAGTAATAATTTTCAATGCTCTGTAGTCTATTGACTAACTGAAATACTTACATTTTCACTTATGAACCAATATTTTTAGAAATAGCAGATAAAAGTCTCTGAATTAATGTCATGAGAGAATAGTGATAGTATTTCTACAAGTAAAACTAAAAGAAGTTCAGTACTTAATAATAGTCAAAATATAAGTGGCTTCTTTAATTCAATGATTTCAAAATAAAATTTTTCTTTTTTTTTTCTTTCTTTCTTTTTTTTTTTTTTTTGGTTTTTGGGTCACACCCGGCGGTGGTCAGGGGTTACTCCTGGCTGTCTGCTCAGAAATAGCTCCTGGCAGGCACGGGGGACCATATGGGACACCGGGATTCGAACCAACCACCTTTGGTCCTGGATTGGCAGCTTGCAAAGCAAACACCGCTGTGCTATCTCTCCGGGCACCAAAATAAAATTTTTCATATTAGCTATTACCCATATGCTTAAATCCTAGCATTCAGGTTGTATCATTAGTATTTAACTTAAATTTTAATTTGATATTTCATTTTTATAAATTATCATAACACAAATATTTCCATATTTTCTAGCAAATATATAAATCATGGTAGTTACATCTATTTTAAGAAATAAAGCACATTATAACAAAAAGTCTTGAGTTGACAATTTCTACATAGAAATTTAAGAACTTATACTATTTTTTGGCTCTATCGTTTTCTTTTCTTTTCTTTTCTTTTTTTTTTTTTTTTTTTTTTTTGGAGGGGGCCACACCCGGCAGTGCTCAGGGGTTACTCCTGACTGTCTGCTCAGAAATAGCTCCCGGCAGGCACGGGGGAGCATTTGGACACTGGGATTCAAACCAACCACCTTAGGACCTGGGTTGGCTGCTTGCAAGGCAAACACCTCTGTGCTATCTCTCCGGCCCCGGCTCTATCATTTTCTAACCAAGTAGAAAAATCAGAAGAATTATGAAGAAATGTAAAATTTAAGAAATTACAATTTCTAATTAAAGGTATTTGAGAAATTATTAGTTTATCTATTAGTAGTGTGACAGTGATGACTATTAAATTAAAATAAAAATAAGACAGAGGGTGTAGAATTAACAATGAATTATGGAATTTTCACTGTATGTAGACCCCAGGAAAGATAAAGTCCAACTTTTTATGGATACCAAAATCCATAATTGTTATGCTGCATTGAGACTTTTACAAATTGTTTCCAAGGGCCAGAGTGATAGTGCAATGGGTAAGGCACTTGCCTTGCATGCAGCTACCTTTCGTAGATTTTCTGCAACTCCAAGCCTGCCTGGATTGACCTCTGGAGGCAGAGTATGGAGCACTGCTGAATGTAGCACAAACACTCACACATACCAAAATGATATCTAATCTTCAGACTGAAGGGTTGTTTGATGTTTAGTAACAAAGCATAAACATTCTGTACAAGTATCCACCTATTCTATTAAAAGTATCCAAGAGAAAATGGTGACCTGCTCTTCAACTTTTCTGAATGAGGCTTTGTAAAAGATCTGCAGGAATCGAAAGGCAAATACTGCACATGAAGTAGAAAAAAGTCAGAACCATGAACTAATGCATAGTCTGGTGCCAAGAAAAATTGAAATGTGAACATAAAAACTAGTGATACCTTTACAATCATCTCTAATATCCTGCCTAACCCCTCCCGTTTGCTGCTCAATATGTACAGAAATAAAGATGAATATTCGATTTTATGACATATGGTAACAGGTATGCAGAAAATATGTGTATGCTTCTCTTTGCCTTTAAGAGCCTCACATTAAAAGAAAGCTTTTAAAAAGGAGTTCTATGCAAAATTAAGTAAAAGTACAATAGAGTAATGGGAAATTACAAACCTTGAAAGAGTGGTAGAACCTTCCAAACTGAAACTGGACCTAAACTAGCAAATTGTCCCAGTGAACATTCCATGAAGAACAAAGGTAAACCAGCCAGTGCCAGCATAATAGCATACGGTATCAAGAAGGCACCTACAAATGTGAAAATAACCGATCACAATTACATTCCAAAGTCTGAACTGAACATGAGAGCTATAGTCACATTTTGAAAGCAATCTGACACAGTGTTCTCAGAATACCGGTTTGGAGCCCCAAGTGTAGATTCTCTAAATCTGGATTCCTCATCTGGAACTGCTACTATTAACTAATGAAATTATTAAAAAGAAATAAATAGCCTATAAAAGGTAATCAAAGGACTTGCATGATCAGAGGGTTAAGAGGCAGATAGACCTAAGTTTCTATTCTTGGCTTAACTGCTTCCTAGTTATGTGACCTGGGGCAATTTATCTAACATCTGAACCTTGATTTCTCATAGGTCTAGTAACAATATCAACATATCATTTTGTGGTTTAAAAGGCTCAATGACAATGTCTATGTGGAAAGACGTGGTGAGATAACAGACATTAATATATATACAAATTAAGTTTACCTTCTTTTTTTCTTTAAAATCAATAATCCATTATTTGAGTCAGGGAGAAAATGCTTAATGTGATTTAGATGTAAGATACTACATTTAAATTCATTATTCTCCAAATAGGCATAATAATTTTTACTCAGTGTTCATAGAAATTTTATTATTTTTATTAGTGCAATCTCAACTTCTGAGTTTTGTTCTTCTATATTTAGATTATCCAGTGCCCTTTTAAAGTATTTCATATTTTTTCTGCCTACTTTTGTGGCATCATGTTGCTCACTAGAACTTTTGCCAGATTGCAGGTAAAAGTAAGAACAAAATATTAAATTTACTGATCAAGTATTCTAGGTTTAATACATTTTAATATGACTATCCTGGGTGATGGAGTGATAGCATGGCAGTAGGCCTTGTATGCTGCTGGCCTGGGATAGACCTGGGTTCAATCCCCAGCATCCCATATGTCCCCTGAGCCTCCTAGGATCAATTTCTGAGCACAGAGCCAGGAGTAACCCCTCAGCAATACCAGGTGTGCACCCCCCAATAAAAAGTAAAAAAGAAAATCTGGGAATCAACAGGTTAAAAGAATAATTTTTCTCCATGTATTTTTCACATTGTAAAATAATAACAACATAATAGGAATTACATTTTTCCAACCCTTAAACATACTCTCCTAAACAGAATAAAACAATAAATCAATTGTCTTTTTAAGATCTCTGCTCAGTAGAACATAGAGATGAATATGTTTTTACTGATGCTGCAATTTACATACCATCATTAAAATGACTAAGGGAAGTTAAAATCCCATCAATAATAAGTATGAAGAAAAATAATACAAGGCATTCATGTTCAAATACCACAGTATGCAAACCTTTATTATCCCAATGCAAATGGATTGCATGAAGAAGGGATTGTTTGCTTTAATGTTCACTTGTTATATTATCATAAATAATACGACCTATAAAATGGTCATACAGTAAAGCAATCATACCTCAGTACTGCTTACTTAGGTCTTGAAATAGTGTGACAGTTCGTTATAAACTTGAAAAGATTATACAAACAAAATGATTCCATATTTTGGCAATTTTTTTCCAACATGACCATATTTTAGATATGATCTGTTAACAGATCTGACAAATTAGAATTTCATGTTTATTCTCAACCAGTAGGTAAAACATAAACATGAGAGAGAAACTTAAGCCTTATATAAGAAAATTGAGGGTGTCTAGGACCTTAACTTAGAAAAAAATATGAAAGAAATTGTAGCTATAATAAATGATGCTAAATTGGTTGGGCTATATTTGAAAGCTAAGCATATTTAATGTAGTTCCTTGAAATTCATGGAAACTACTAGATTTGTCTTTGATATGAAGTCACAACCAAATTTTTACTTTGAAAATGAACACAAGGCTGGCAAGGAGCATTTCCTTCCCTACTATGAGTTTTACAAGTGTAGATTCTAGAAAGATTGTAACTTCTGACTCCTCTTCTAGCTAAAACTCATAGCAAATTCATGGCTCTGGATAGTGGAACTTAAGCTATCACCATCCAAAGTGTCTGATGATCAGAAATCTTTTATTAGTCTTTGATAGTAATATGAATTTTTAATGTAATCAATAAGAAAAGTAATTGAAACATTACCACACAAAATCTTAATATGTAAAGGAAAATAATTATATTGGCACAGTTTCACTGGTACTTGGTTATGAAACAGAAGGATAAGTCATCTCTACATTTCTAATAAAACCTGTAATTATAAGTAAATAAAATGTGGTGTAAGTGAAAAGTTGTTTCGACATTATTAGAGCATTGGGCAATTCATTCTGTTTATCTTTGTATGTCACCTAGAGCTTTTGTTTCTTTATTTTAATTGAGTCTTCCTTAATTACCTATAAGTTATGAACAGTATTATTTTGTAGAAATTAAACACCTGGCCTTGAAGTAATCTCTGTATTTCAGAAGATTTCTACATGGTTGATCCAATTTTGAACACATGTAACTATTTCAGCTTAAAATATGAAACCTTTAATTACTTTATAATAAACACTTTGTCCACTTACATTTCCAAAATAGAATCCCTTTACCCATGTAAATAACAATTTATTTGAACTTTAGAAATTCGTCTTCCATTTGTTTAGATCAGCCCTAAATTAAGCAAAACTCAAGATCAAACTGAAGAGATTATCATACTTATGCACATAAATTAAAGAGTAAATCATATTTGGAGGTTGCATATAACCACAAGTTAGAAACTCAGAAGTGTTTAAAACAACAACTTTAATGAGCTTATAGTTCAGGCTTTTTTAAAGCTACTTCCCTAACGGGGACTAACAACTCATAGCCTCATGATAAATGTTCACTATTGGTTTCCTCATATTCCTACACACATGCAGTTATCATTCAAACTCTATTTCCCCAAATTTTTCATAGACCCATTTAAAACTATAGGGAAACATACCTCCACCATTGTTGTAGGTCAAATATGGGAATCTCCAGACATTTCCCAGTCCCACAGCATATCCAACCATGGAGAGAAGATAATCTGACTTTTTAGACCAATTTCCACGCTCCTGATTTTCATCATTTTCACCAACATGAAAATTCTCTGATGAAGCTGTTACTTTCTGAAGAATGAAAAACAAATTCACAGCTTGTCTTTCTCATATTAAATATAGAATGATAGAGAAAAATACACATAGAGAAAGAGAGAGAGACCCAATGAGAGAGACAGAAAGAGAGGATACCTTGTAAAAATTATTTAACAATAAGGCTCTCAAAACTGGGGAAATTTCTGCTCATGGTTCTTTGACTTGACATATGCCCCTTGAAAAAAACTCTTCAGAATGATATTCTTATTACAGGTGGATAATAACATTTCAAGCCCAAATGTCTTAAAGATGAGTTAAATAAAGTCAATGGGATAGAAATTGCAGGACATTTCAGAGAAGGATCACAAGTAGCTTCTCTCTCTTTTTTTAATAGGACCACTTTTCCTATAAGTGGAAAGGTTTGGATATTATAACTTGATGAATAAAATCAGTGATTTTTATAAAACTTCAGAAGAATTCTAGAGAAGTTCTCCTGTCCCACCAGGTGGAGCAACTCTCTCCACTTTCAAGGACAGGGATTTTCTCTTAAGCTGTTAGCTGCTCTGGGTCTGGAGGATTCTTTGAATAAGAATTTGTGCTTTGTCCTTTTAGCATATGGAAACAAGCAGCATATTGAGAAGGGCAAAGAGAAAATTACTTAAGCACATACATGTAAAGGATGAGGCCACCCTAGTGGCCCTTAAGCAGACTAAGTATTTCTTAGGATCTTTTGCAATTCCTCTATGGGACATCTCAGGTAAATTCGATGGCATTTGAGCAGAAATCTGGAGAACTCAGAAAATCAAAAGGGAAGACTTGCCTACCCCCTCAGTGCTCCTTTTCCAGGCCCTCCACACAACCCACAGCTGCCAAACCCCTACCTCCTTCCCTCTGCACTTGAAGAAGCTGGGACACTTCAACTTGTCCATGGTTCGCTCACTCCCTCCGCTTGTTTTCTCTGCGTGTTCGCTCCGCCTTGTCTTGCAGTCTGGCTGAACTTGACTGGTAGCAGGTGCACCCTCCCCCGGTCCTACCTGGCAGAGTGAGCCACCTTGCCTAGGGCTGGTACCATTTATGAAGGAAAGCTCTCTCCTCCCCCTCCCAGCCGCTCTCTCGTGTCAAATACCGGAAAGGACCCAAGTGAGACTCTGGTTTTTCCCAGGTAAGCCTGCATGGGGCAATCCTCTGCCCCAGCCCCAGGAAAGGGCTGGGCTCAGAGAGAGAGAGAGAGAGAGCAGAGAAGCCTGAGCTGAGCTGACTGACAGCTTTGACTCAGAACTTTGCAGGTGCCTTGCAATCACGCCTCCTTTCCAGGACCCTATTTCCTCCTCACCTCTTCCCTGTCTTCTGTCAGTCCTGAGTTCATAGGCTGATTGTTCTTGGTGCCACAGGAGATGCTATTATGGTCGCCCCAGGATTCTCCCTTCCTGAGAAAGCCCTAGGATTTCCCTCCCTTAGCTGGTGGCCCTCACTGGAAAGAAAGCACTTGATCCACTATAAATTTACTCCCAGAAGGAAAGCTCCCTGAATTGGGTATCTTGAAAAGCAGCCAACTCAGATAAGATTACTCAGCTGGCTCTGCCTGAAAAGAGAAACTTTGAGCCTATGTCTCAGGAACCTTTTTTTTTTTTTCAGCATTCGGGACAACATGGCCCTTTACAGGGATTACTTTGTGTACTATTTCAAAGCAGTCAAACAAAACACATCATTGAACAGGTTTATGGGAAACTCTATACCCAGCAAAGAATTTCCCTACTCAAGAGGAGCGAGGCCTCAACATTAAACTGCGAGTAGCATCCTCGTTTGGTCTGGAAGAAAAACACTGGCAGGTTCTTTACCCTGGTAGCACCTTATCAGAAGAAAGCTTAAAGGATTTGAGCTACACCTGCCTGCACAAAAGATGATGGCGGGTGGAAACTCTAAGAAAGACAGAACAAATCAATGTACACAGGAAAGGAGAGTCAAATTCTTTAGACTATGTGAAGTTCCTCTATTCTCCACTGACCGAGATGAAATTTTCATTTATAATAAAAAGTAGCTTTTTGTTTTGAAACTAGTGTGTATGTATCTGTAGAGAGAAGAAACACAAGAAACTTTTGCCTGCCTAATGTATGAAAGGAAGTGCTTCACACTTTTTACTTTAGAGTTTCAGAATCTTTAAATGTATAGAGATATTATTTTATACATTGTTCTCTATCTTTTTCTGAACCTGGCCCCTTTCCAAATGTCTTCCCTCTCTGTGTCCCTCTGTCCTCCTGGTTGACCTCTTGATATTATCCTGTAGGCTCAGAGTGACACAATTTTTATCTGTCTTTCCTTTGGAATATTTTGGAAACGCATAGGACATCATATGGTCTCTATTTGAGTAACATTGTTTTAAAAAGTATTTGATATATCTTGCTTGCATACTTGTTTGCTTGGAGAATATATAACCCATGGACCTGCTTGGAAATTCATGATTAGACTCCTACTTATATTTTAGTATAACCTTTCTGAATTCTCTGTCTCAAAATCCTAAGCTCGTGTGTCTTTTCCTATGTGTATAACAACAAGGTATATGATGTTTCTCACCCCTGCTTTTGATCCAGGAAATCCCAGCTCTCATCATTTACCTAAGTAAGTACTACTCATTCTCATTCTCATCATTTAATAATCTGCTTAGGTGTCACCTCCTTCAGTCTTACCAATAGTTGTTCTATGACAGCATACTAAATTTAGATTTCTCTTTATTACTGTGTTACCCTATGCATGATATTTAATATCTGAAAATAGTTGATGAGAGTCATCTAGATTGTCAATTCTTCAAATGCAATGAAACTATGTTAATCACTTTCTTAATCATTTCTATATTCCCAACACAAGGCATAAAACCTGCCACAAAGGAAGTACTCAGAACAGTTTTCTTAATGGGAATATTTGACTCAGACTTTTTGATAATTGTGTTGTCCAAGATGGGAAAGGACAACTTGTCAAGAAATTTTGTCCAACTGATAATAAGTTGACATTACATTTACTCTACTTTAAAGCCTTATTTATTAAAGAACAGTATCTGAATTGTTTGCATATTTGAGACTTAACTGGTACCTAAAAAGAGTCACATAAATTTGGTTACAAGGGTATGATTGAACAAGATGTAAGAGAACATATGAAGACTCAATAATAAATTTTAGGGCTAAAAAGAAAAAGTTGGAGGAAATGTGATGATTCTTGTACCTTGAAATCCAGGCCTAACTCATAATCTTATTAGCAATAATTTAGTAACAGTTTGATTCAGAATGACATATCTGTATATTACACTGTTTCTAAAGAATCACAAATTGTAAATACTGACCTATATGCGATAAATTGTGCTGAATTGTACTTTTAAGTATGGGACATCTTCGTCAGAATGCACATATATCACAGCTATCTACTTCACTTTTATTTTTTATTTTATAGTTTGGGAGGCACATCCAACAGTGAGTCATGCATCTTGACTGTGTTCTCAGGTATCACTCCTGGTAGGGCTCTTAGGGACTATGTGGGCCTATATAGAAGATCAAACATGAGTAAGCTGCATGCCAGTTAAGAGCTTTACTCACTATGCTATTACTTTGCCTCTCTACCTACCTTTTAGAAACCATAAACTAAGAGGGAAAAATGAAAAGGAGAGAGTTGTGGTCAAGGATTATCAGTACTTTTGCAGTACATAGTAATGTGGTAATGTATACTTTGAAAAGACATGTAATTGTACCATTAAAACATAGAGTTAAGTAGACAAATGTAATCTATAAATCAATAAGTAAATAAATACACCTTATAACCAAGATAAAACATTAATAACAGTTTAAACAGTTGTAGGGTTTTTATTTCTTTATTTTTCTGGTCTCCACTGATCTGTACTCCTAAATTATTCCTAGCTCTATGCTCAGGGATTACCTTTGACAGGGCATGGAAAAGCCATTTATAGCACTGGGAACCAAAAGAGGTTGGTTGTGTGTAAGGTACCTTACCCACTATAATATCTCTCTGGCCCCTAACGAGTTGCTTTGTAAGTCAGAGGAAACTACAAATTAACTCACAATATTTAAGCACCATGATTCACAGTACTACTAATATTACAGTTTGACATATGATGATTTTTGTTTGTTTGTTTTGGGTTTGGTTTTATGGGTCACACCTGGTGGTGCTCCAGGGTTACTCCTGTCTCTGGGTTCAGGGGTCATTCTTGTCTGTGCTTGGAGGGCCATATGGGGTCAATCCTGGGTACACTGCGTGCAAGATAAAGGACCTACCCACTATACTATTGCCCCGGCCCCCAACTTTTCGGTCTTTGTTTTCTGCCCATCCACATTGAATGAAGGGCAGAATAACTGTGAACAGTGTGTCATTTGTTGACTACATAGATCTGTTGTGCAATTGCCTATGCTTTAGGAGCTGTGGTGGAAGCTTCCGGAACCTAGTCAGAAGAAAGGGACTATGCTTCCTATTCTAGAATAAGTCCAGTCATGTCATCTGAAGGCAAGCCTCATTTAGAGTGGCGAAGAAGTAAGAATTAGGGCAGGAAGGAGCTATGGTAGAGGCCCTTAATATGTGAGGAGTAGCTGGAAAGGAGGGCTCTGCTTCTCAGTCAGGCATAGGCCCAGTGATGTCAGTAAAAGGCAAGTCTCACCTGGAGTTGTGGAGCAGGAAGCAGAAAAAGAGAAAGGAGCTGTGTATGGGACCTTCAGTTTTTAAATACCACAGAAATGGAATGGGCTATGGAAAGAAATTAAAGGAAAGAGTTTCCTAAGGGAAAAGAAATAGTTATTTACTAGGTCATCTTAATGTATGAAGTGGTATACATTTATGAGCTTATTTTATTTTATAGAACACTTTCGAGGTAACAAATTTTATATTCCAATTTTACAAATAAAGAAGCAGAGACTCAGAGAAGTTAAGTGATTTGCTTAACGTGACACAAGAAATATTTGAAACACATTTGAAATCTGTCCTTTCAGACTGCTTGGCTTTAAGAGCATCAGAACACGCTGTTACCATTGACTTTTTCTGTGCTGATCCACAGAGATGCAAAAAATATAAGATTTGTAGCTCACAGAACAGTTAGTTACTTCTTTAAGCAATTGACTCAAGGCAGCAATTTTATTCTATGAATAACTTTAATAAAATAAATCCTTAATGTAAAACACATTTGAGTCACATGTAGCAGTGTCGTTAATATGGATGCTTCAGAGGCACAATTATCTCCCCCAAGAAAGAGAGGATCTTTCTTCACTACAGTCATATGTATTCTTTCTGTCGGCCTTACATAGCTACTAGAAGTTTTCTTTTAGTTGTTAGTAACAATAAATAAACCTTTTGATTTGACCTACTTATCTGATAATATTATAATGAACAATTGATGGAGAAAACACTTAACCTTCACTCACTCTTCAAATACTGTTTCTCCTGTTAAAAGCATTGCTTTAAGGCATGTTTATTGTTAATTTGCATTTACCACAAAAATCTGTATCAGAGCCATATAATGTAGCTTTTTTGGTTTGTTTTTAGGCCACGCCCAGCAGCGCTCAGGGGTTACTCCTGGCTCTGTGCTCAGAAATTGCTCCTAGTTGGCTTGGGGGATCATATGGGAGATCCATACCAAATTCATCCCAGGTCAGCCGCATACAAGGCAAATATCCTACCACTGTGCTATCTCTTCGACCCCTATAATGTAGCTCTTCAACTTCAAATGTTTTAGAGACTCTGGTGCCCAATCTTAGGCTTTTCCTCTTATGGAAATAATTTACTTCATATGATCTATGAAAAATTACTCATAAAGTTAAGTTTAAGCAAGCCGGAGGCTGGATAGTTAGTACAGTGGGTAAGGTGCTTTCCTTGCACATGTCAAGCTTGGTTTAAATTTCTGGCAAGCTATTTAGTACAATTAGTGATTCCTGAATTCATAACCGAGAGTAAGCCGAGTGCCACTTGTTGTGGCTCAAATACCATAATTTAAAATGTCAAATTCAACAAAATAAGAATTATATTAAGATCACGCATTAATATGTATGGTAACTTTAATGTCTTAGTAGGCATAAATAACTAAAATTTATGTTACTTCAAATTTTAACATAGAAGTGGAAAAGAAAGTGCTGTGAACAAAGTAAGTGTATATCCATACAAGACTCACCAACTCGGGTGAAAAACAAAAAATAAATATGTAAAATTATGCCATTTTTATCTCTCAGCAGAAACACTTCACTGTAGAGTAACATGCTATAGAATATGCAATATAATAAATGATATAATCAAGTTATATTATCTTCCAGCATGCATGCACAGGAATGTTCTAGATCATTTTTGTTATAATGACATATAGAATACTGTCTGAAGTTTCCTTTATCTATGTATTTTTAATGTTGAATAGGCAAATTTGTTTATTTGTGATTCATTCCCGTCAAACAATACTTTCAAACAAAATAATGTTACTATCTCTCACAATAATAAAAACTACTATGGCAATAAAATAATTCAACGTATTTGAGAAGCTTCCATAAAATATCCACTCTATATATGCTACTTTCAATTCTTACAACTCAAAAATTGGTAAATATCTATAATTATTAACACCTTTACAGATTAGTAAAGAGGGAGAGAGAGGTGAAGGTTCCAAGGTCATTAGGCTGTAAAAAGACAAGACTGATATTAAAACCCACTCTGTAAACAAAGTCTGAGCTTTTCATGGTAATCAGAACATTGGGCTTTTCCACACCCCTGCTTAGAGAAAAATTTTACTTAGTCACTATGAAATTTAAAAACTGTTTACGATGGGGGATCAGCTCTCATTTGCCTCCCACACACCAGTTCACATTGTGAAGCGCTTTTTTAAAAAATAAGATTTTTCATTGATTTAAAGTTATGGACAGGATTTTGCACATAGCATTTTACCACTTCTAAGCACCACCTTTTTCTACCCATTAAATGCTTCCCCATGCCATAGCTGTTGCTCCTTTTCAATCTTATCCCCAACCCACACCCCTAGTAGCATGTTTCCTATTGATGATCAGCAATTATGTTGTTTCCCTTGTCTATGGAAATTTGTCATTTCACTATGTTTCTTTATATCCCGCATATGAAAGATCATTTTTTGTCAGTCTCTGTCCCTCTGTTTAATTTTACACAGTACAATTCTCTCCAGATCCACCCATGAGGCAGATAATTTCTTGATTTTATCTTTACTTGTGGCTAGTAATATTGTGTATATGTACCATAGATTCTTTATCCAATCATGTATGCTAGTACAATTGGGTTGTTTCCAGATTTTTATTATTATGGATAGTGCTGCAAGGAACATAGGAGTGCTAATATCTTTTCTCCAATTTTTGGGCCATTTAGCTATACCCCAAGATGTAGAATTTCTGGGACAAATGCAGTAATTTGAATAAATTAAGCAGAAAGATCATTTCCTATTTTTTGAAGGAATGTCCATATGGTTTCCTAGAAAGACTGGCCAGTAAACATTCCCATCAGCAATAAATGAGGGCTCCTTATTGCCGCATTTATTTATGCCAACACTGTTTGTTTTTGTTCTTTTTGATGAGTGCCAGTCTCAATGATGTGGAATCTCATTGTTTTGATTTGTGTTTCCCTGATAATTAAAGACATAAAGAATTTTTTATGTCTTTTTGGTCATTTATATTTCTTCTCAGTAGTTTCTACCACTGTCCTCTTCCTCTCAGTATTTTTCGCTTTAGTTGATGTATCTATTTCCCACTTATCCTGTATTATGCCTAATCAATTTCTGAAAAGTTGTTTTTCATTTCTTGGTTGTATCCCCTCATTGTATCCCTCCCCTTTCAGCTGTCTCTCCTTTAAACACAAACAAGTGATAAAATATCATGTATCACTGTTAAAACACAAACAAGAGCTAATTATTCTTTCTAACTCAAGAGCTAATTATTATTTATCTGAATAAATAGCCCATTAATATCTACCAATAAATCTCAAGGTCCCAACATCTTCTAAGTTCACTTAAGTAGAGGCATGGTTGAGTGTGGAAGCAACTTAAATCAATTTAGTGGACTTCATATAATCAAAGATCAGTTTAGGAAACCATACCAAGATCTCTGTCAGTACCATTGAGCAGAAGCCTTAAAAAGAAAATTGATCTATCTTTGTGAGCCACAGAAACAACAAAACCTGCTGGTCAGGGAACAAGGGTGGGCGGGAACATTGATAGGAGAAAGCTGAAACTGGTGATGTGATTGGTGTTGATAAGCTGTATGCCTGAAACTCAAATATGAATAATTTTGTAAATCATCGTGCCTCAATAAAAATATAGTAAGAATGGAATATAAGGACTGGAGCAATAGTAGAAATGGTGGGGTGTTTGCTTTGCTTTATTTATTTTTATTTGTATTAAATAATTTATTTAAACACCAAGATTTCAAACATAATTGTAGTAGAGTTTCAGTCAAAACAAGAACACCCCCTTCACCGTGCAACACCCCCCTTCACTATGCAACCTTTGCTTTGCTTTGCTTTGCTTTGCTTTGCTTTGCTTTGCTTTGCTTTGCTTTGCTTTGCTTTGCTTTGCTTTAGACTGATCCAATTTCTATGCCAGTCACCCAATATAATCTCCCAGTCCACCACCCTTTGAACGATCTTTAAGCACAGTCAAGAGTATGTTCTGAGTACTTTGAATGTGGCCCCAAATATAAATAAAAATACTTTAAAGAGTGGAACCCAATGCTTCACATTAATTCCCTGGCACTGCATGGTCCCCTGAACACCTAGCCATTATTAAATTCAGAACAATGCAAGGTTTGCCCCCAAATTATCAAATAAATATAAGTAATATATATTTGATTCCAAATGTATATTATAATTATTAAAAATTTGTAAGATATACAGCAATCAGTCACTAATGGGACTTATTACTTAGAACTTCAAGTTACCCATGCTGTCTTGTCAGTGGGTTACAGTTGTTTTCAGGTTGAAGAGTTATGATACATCTGTCTTGTAATTACTTAACATCAGCTAATACCTTAATGTGGGTTACAGCTTGACTCATTTGTTTAGGTATATTTTTTGTCTAGGAAGGAGAGAGATATATGACTAAGAGTAACTGGAAAATTATTATTGGAAATTTCAGGAAAAAATGAAACAAACCTTCCGTCATATTTTTCCATTAAATCACGTTATTAATTTGAATTTCTCATTTTAATATATTCTGTCAATTAAATTAGTTGTGGTGTGTGTTAGAGTGTTAGATATATTTTTCTAAGTAGCTGAGAAAAACTCTCAATAATAGAAATTATTTGTTAATCTTTTGAAACATTGCATTATGATGCTATATAAGGGTACTAAGGTTCAGGTATGTATAATAGAGAATAAACATATATATATATACACTACATTATGTTTATTTTACCTTGGAAAAAATATTAATGAAGCTGAAGAAATAGCAATACTTTCTACAGAGGTACTGATTCTTACGAATCATACTGACTAGGATGTCCTTTAGTAAATGAAGAAAAAGTTATGTTGATATTTTGTTTGTAGAACAGAGGTTACACATATAACTTTCCTCCTGATTATTGCCTTTAGCCAGTTATTATTTCTACTAATTTTCTGTTTCTTTAAAATCACATTATTTATAAATTAGAGGTCACTTTTAGATATAAAAGTTAAAACTAATCCAACCCATTTTAAAATTTTAATACCAATTTACTTCTTTGTCTTCTCTCTCACTAAAGCAATAGCTAGAATTGGGACAGTGTGAAAATAGAACTGAACTAATTCCTTCCATTTTTTTTCAGAGTTCCTTTCTTCTCCAGGATTGGAGATGAGAAGAGCTGTAATATGTATTCAATATGTAATATGTTTTCAATAGTTATTACTTCCCTGACTCG
Organism: Suncus etruscus; assembly: GCF_024139225.1. Lineage (NCBI taxonomy): Eukaryota > Metazoa > Chordata > Mammalia > Eulipotyphla > Soricidae > Suncus > Suncus etruscus. Next base: position 121,863,891 of record NC_064868.1, read on the forward strand.
AAATGACTATTCATGAATGCTGTATTCAACGCATGTATTGGAAGTATAGGAGGACAGCTGGAACTACAGGGTGTGTACATTATCCCAGGTAATTAATTTGCTGACATCTAGTTGCAACCCCTTCCAAATTGTTCACTGGTAGCATGCAACAAGACCTTTAACTCTGGGGTTACCTCACCAATATAATCTCTTTTAGAAAGATTTAAAAAAAAGGATTTTTTAGACCATGCTACCTTTTCTGGAATACATTTGACAATTTTGAAACACATCGTACTGTAGATGTGCAGCTTTTATGCCACATTATAATTTTAGACTAGTACACTGTCATCACTTTTTTAAAATCTATATCTATTTTATTATTTCCTTTTATATTTTAGAAATAATAAAGTCTACTAGATAAGTAATGGCTAAAACAAACATAAAGTATATATAGTTTTCTTTCTGCCAAACTTTGAAATTTTGAACAAGTTGTTATTCTGAAATTCTCTATATACATTGGTCCACACCTATTTTCTTTCAAAAATAAATAAATAAATAAATAAATAAATAAATAAATAATTTACACATAACATTTAATATTCCATATATTTGTATCTAACTTTTAACACTTTTTACATATAACTTCTTTTGTGATCCTTACAATTCAATGAAGTAAGCAGCAATTCATCATTGTTCCGATTTTATAAAAGAAATTTGACAAGTACGAGGTACTTCAAAGATTTTGTGTTTTCAGAAATTCCCAATATGAGTTATAGAGCAAGGAATAAAGTTTGATTCCAGGATTTGTGGGAACATGCTCTGCTGGAGTCTCATTATAACAATTATTCTGAAAATATTTGGGAACCTGTATTAAAGTAATATTTATATGATTATTAAATGTTTCTTTTTAATTACTTTATTTAAACACCCGAGTTACAAGGTTGTTCATAATAAAGTTGGTTTTTAATTTTCACAGATAACAGAGTTGTTCATGATTGAGTTTCAGTCAGCACCCTTCACTGGATCATATATCCCACCACTAATGTATTAAAGTATTCTTGAATAAATTGGTTTCAAGACTAAAAGGCCTAATTCAGAATCTCTCATCCTTCTATATTAAATTAAATTATATTCCATATTAAAGTAAGGTTCTGGTAAGAAAAGGTCTAATTGTTATATGCTCCACAGTAGGTGATGTGAAGAAAATATGTATAAAGTGGCTTCAGTCTTTCAGGAGGGTAATAGAGAAATTTAAAAAATGAAAGAAAAATCAAATAGTAAATGTGAGCATGGTTTTAAGTGATTAAATTACTTGGTAGAAAACTTGGGATAAGCCTTGACTGACAGTGTTGGGGATTATATGACCAGGAACTGAAATCAGGTAGGAATGAGCATTCGACAGCATAATACCGATTTTGCAAGAGCACAAAATATTGTGTTAGGGAAAGACAATAGAAAAACAGTTGCGTAACTTCATTGAAATTACCATACTAAAATATTTATGATGGAGTACTCTTACGTTTTTCTCCATTGTCCCCATAGTTCATGAAAGGAGGTCCACAGCATAACAAACTCAAAAATATGTGTTGCTTACTAGAGCCTGAAAATACTCACTTGAATATAAATTTCAGTCTGTAGGTAAGAGGGAGACTTTGTACTTATCATCAAGAACAGATCACTTCAAAATATTTCAGAGTACTTTAAAAATTGTTTAAAAAATTTTTTTGTATCCTCTCTTCATCCAATGCCTTTAGTTTACCCAGGGATATCAAAGTAGATTAGAGTGAAAACATAGTCTCAGTTTATTTAAAAGAAAGAGGATAAATGATGTATAGTAGCTTTTATTTTCATTTCTTTCATCAAAATCAAATTTATTATTTTATTTATGCTAGTTCTTTTATTTAAAAATATATGTTAATAATAATTTTCATAGTTGATTAGACAAAAAATTGGTATAAATACCTATCAGGCAGTTTGACAACATACTGGTAAATTTAAAAAATTGCATAAGTTCATGTCCTTTGACCTGGAATTTCTAAATTCTAGAAATTCTAAAGAAACAAAAACATGAATGTTTGCTTGAATTATCATAGTCAAGTAAAACTAGCAAAACACTGAAGACATATCTATCTCAAATGCTTAAATAAAGTTTTTAACTAAGAACATGTCTGTTTATTGATATATGAAAATATAAATATGCACAAAATTGATAAAGTAATAAACCCACTTAATTCTGAAAAATTCTTTCACTATCTTAATGTGACCAATATGACCTACATATACTGCCCCAGTATGACTACTCATGCAAACAGTAATAGTAAATAAAAGACCAAAATATGTTCAATTCAAATGACTATTCTCTGCTATTCCTTGAGGAGAAATATTTGTGTAATTCTAGACCTAGAAATTTCTTTGCGTTCGAGTTTAAACTATTATCCTTATTGTCCTAAGAGTCATTCTAAAATTTAAAGCAACAAAGGAGGGAATGAAATCTTGAAAGTTGATCAGGTTAATTCTACTTCCTTCAAACTTGCAGTAATTAAGATCATTAAGAAACAGGATTACTAACCTCAGACAAGAATTTCCCTGCTTGCTAACATTTTGCTGATGTCATACAAAGTAATTCCTTATGTGCAGACGGGAGGAGGAAGGGCCTTCTTTTTTTTTTCAAAACTCTTTATCCTTTGATCCATAGCATTTTCTCTTTCCTTCAACACCCTTAGTATCAGCCAGTTGGAGAATCACCATATTCACATAGCATTGTAATTTCATATTATAAATTAGACAAAACAGTAAGCAATTCAAAGCTACAATGCTTATTATTTAAATTAACTAGACAGAACTTATCGGTTAATTAGGCCTTTAAAAAGAAGCTGTTGCTAGGTGTTTCTTTCAAGGCTAGAGAGATCGCTCACTTGACCTGATAGACTAGGAGACCCACGCCTTACATAAAACTGTACCTTCCTTAAGTTCATTAAAACTGGAGAGCATATTCTCTTTATTTTTAGTTTTGCTTTTTGTTTGTCTTTTTTTTTTAGGCCAAACCTGAAGGCTCTCAAGGGTTACTCCTAGCTCAGCACTCAGAAATCTCTCCTGGAAGGCTCAGGGGACCATATGAGATGCCGGGGATCAAACCACCATCCGCCCTGCCCGATTTCTTTCTTTACTTTTAAATGTCAAAAAATAAAGAAGTGCAAAACAAAAACTAAAAGTATCCCAATGTCACCAGCAACACATATACAACCACTCAAGTTCAGACATACACTTTATATATGTAAACACATGCATATTTAGATATTTTTATTGTTAAATTATCTTTATTTAAACACCGTGATTACAAATATGATTGTAGTTGTATGATTAGAGTCATGTAAAGAACACCCCCCTTCACCAGTGCAAGATTCCCACCACCAATTTCCCAGATCTCCTTCCTCCCCATCCACCCATACCTGTACTCGAGACAGGCTTTCTACTTCCTCATTCATTCACATTGTTATGATAGTTATCAGTGTAGTTGTTTCTCTAAATACACTCGTCTCTCTGTGTGGTGAGCTTCATGTCATGAGCTGCACCTTCCAGTCACGTCTCTCTTAACTCTGAGATACTGCAAAAAATGTCATTCATTTTTCTTAAAACCCATAGATGAGTGAAACTATTCTGTGTCTTTCTCCCTCTGATTTATTTCACTCAGCATGATAGATTCCATGTACATCCATGTATAGGAAAATTTCATGACTTCATTTCTCCTGACGGCTGCATAGTATTCCATTGTGTATGTGTACTACAGTTTCTTTAGCCACTCATCTGTTGAAGGGCATCTTGGTTGTTTCCAGAGTCTGGCTATTGTAAATAGTGCTGCAATGAATATAGGTGTGAGGAAGGGGATTTTTGTATTGTATTTTTGTATTCCTTGGGTATATTCCTAGGAGTGGTATAGCTGGATCGTATGGAAGCTCAATTTCCAGTTTCTGGAGGAATCTCCATATCGCTTTCCATAAAGGTTGGACTAGATGGCATTCCCACCATCTTTCTCTCCACATCCCCGTCAGCACTGCTTGTTTTCCTTCTTTGTGATGTGTGCCAATCTCAGTGGTGTGAGGTTGGTACCTCATAGTTGTTTTGGTTTGCATCTCCCTGACGATTAGTGATGTGGAGCATCTTTTCATGTGCCTTTTGGCCATTTGTCAGGCCTTAATGTTTCTAAATCATCTAAGCTTGTGAGTGGATCTAGGGACATCAGCCCTCACAGACGTGAGAGAAATAGCGTTTAGGTTGGCATTTCACTAGCTTTGAGACTCCTCGATAATCGTCAACTACTGAATGTAATCATTCGAGTCCATATGTTCACATTTGCATGTGGCTCAGACATGATTCATGCCCACCGATGTGGAGACAAGCCCGTGTGTGTGTGCCTATGACTAGGGCTAGTCTGTGTACATTGAGCTTTTCACCATTCTTTACTACTGAATACCGGAACTGAGATTCTACTTCCTGCTAGTGGCTGGTTAATGTTGGGGATGAAGTTTCCCACCACCTCACCAGGTATCAGACACACAGACATGAGCAGGCAGAACTCAGGGGGTGTCAGCCTATATACAGCTGTGGAAGGAAACCTAAGTGTCTCCAGCAGAGGGGCCTCACCTGGTGCAGCCCCGCTATTTTCTCTGCAGGGCAAGAGTGGTTTTCATGCTAATTTGAGGGAGAAGGTGGAGGCCCTGGTCCACATGTGGCAATCAATGGTCAGGATTCTGTTCCACAGCACTTGCATAATGCCAGGGATTAGTACCAGCCTCCTGCATGCAGAGCATGTGTTTAGTCCCTTAAGCTTTCTCTTTGGTCCTGATTTCCTATGATTTCTGAGTACCCAGTGAGTGAGCCACCGTGTAACTCTACTTTTATGCCCTGACAGCTCCATCTAAACATCTTCAAGAGAGTTAGCTTTGCTCAGGACAGAGATTCCAAGCATGGATGGCTCATCCCGGGGCCTGGCAGGTACCAGGGAGACACTGTTCTCAAACGTTTTGTCAGGCACTTTCCCTGTTCAGTTTCCTAACCCTTTTCCTAGCTGCAGCTCACGTGGCCTTTGCTTGCTTTGCTGTGTGTAGCCACTCGCCTGATTAAAACGTCAGCTTGTCTTTGGGCCCAGTGTTTGGGACTTGCTGGCAGGAAGGCAGTGGGGCTGGGAACTAAGGCTCATTCTGGGCAAGGCAGGACCCCATGACTGAAGGGAAAGGAGCCTTTCTCAGGGAGGTAGAACAGCAGGAACGACTGTTTCATTTTCTTGCTGGGAAATGTGTTTAACTTTCTTATCTTTGTTTAATTTTCTCACCCAATGGCAGGTCATGCCCTGGAGGACAGTTTTTCATCAATTCAGAGATGATCATTTTTCTTTTATTTAACCTGCTTTTTAACCTTTATTTTTAGTTGTTTTTTTATATTTAAAGTTTTTTCCTTCTTTATTTGAATATCTTGATTACATAAATGATTGTGATTAGGTTTCAGTCATGTAAAGAACACCCCCCTTCACCAGTGCAACATTCCCACCACCAATGTCCCAAATCTCCCTCCATCCCACCCTAGCCCCGCCTGTACTCCAGACAGGCTTTCCAGTTCCCTCATTCATTCACTTGATTATGGTAGTTCTCTGTATAGTTATTTCTATAGCTGTACTCACCACTCTTTGTGGTGAGCTTCATGGAGTGAGCTGGTGTTTCAGCCCTCCTCTCATTGTCTCTGAGGATTGTTACAAAAATGACTTTCATTTTTCTTAAAATCCATAGATGAGTGAGACTATTCTGCGCCTCTCTCTCTCCTTATGACTTATTTCACTCAGCATGATAGATTCCATGTATATCCATGGATAGGAAAATTTCATGACTTCATCTCTCCTGACAGCTGCATAATATTCCATTGTGTACATATACCACAGTTTCTTCACCCATTTGTCTGTTGAAGGGCATCTTGGTTGTTTCCAGAGCCTGGCTATTGTGAATAGTGCTGCAATAAATATAGGTGTGAAGAAGGAGTGGTGAGAGCAGACCGCCTTGTCTTGTACCAGAATTTAGAGGAAAGGCTTTTATTTTTTCTCCATTGAGGAGAATATTTGCCATTGGCTTGTGGTAGATGGCTTCAACTAGATTGAGAAAGGTTCCTTCCATTCCCATCTTGCTGAGAGTTTTAATCAAGAATGGGCGTTGGACCTTATCAAATGCTTTCTCTGCATCTATTGATATGATCATGTGATTTTTATTTTTCTTGTTGTTGATGTTGTATATGATGTTAATAGATTTATGGATGTTAAACCATCCTTGCATTCCTGGGATGAAACCTACTTGGTTGTAGTGTATGATCTTCTTGATGATGCATTGGATTCAATTTGCCAGGATTTTGGATTTTGTTGAAGATCTTTCATCAGCATTCATCAGGGATATTGGTCTGTAATTTTCTTTTTTGGCAGCGTCTCTGTCTGGTTTTGGTATCAAGGTGATGTTGGCTTCATAAAAGCTGTTTGGGAGTGTTCACGTTTTTTCAATTTCATGGAAGAGCCGCTTCAAAATGCATTTTTTGGGGGTGCGCTCCCTAGGCCTCTGAGGAAACCTTCGGAGATTCAGAAGCACAGTCTCAGGCAGACAGAAATAGAAGTTTCCCCTGAAGACCTCAGAGTGAACAAAGGCACAGCAGGGCATAGTGATCCCACAGCCAGAATGTACTCACTCAGCCGCTCAAATTGCAGTTTTTTGGGGGTGCATTCCCTAGGCCTCTGAGGAAACCTTCGGGGATTCAGAAGCACAGTCTCAGACAGACAGAAATAGATATTTAGATATTTTTAAATTATAAATAAAAAATGAGAATTTGATGCTAAAATATTTTAGTTTATTTATATCAAGTTTCTTATTTTGAATATTTTATATGAACATAGTTTTAATGTATTTATAGCATATTAATCATATGGGTCTGACAATTTATTTAACTTTATGTTAGTGGCTTCTAAATTTTTAAGTTTCAGTTCCTAGAAATATTTCGATGATCAACTTTGTATAAAATTTTCTATGGATTATTTCTACAGAAAACATCTGGAAATCAAAAAAGCATGATTGCACAGCCACGCCCATTTTCTGAAAACTTCTGCTATGTCTGTGCCATCAGCCGAAGACATAGACTCATCTAAATCTGGGAAGAGAGACCCCAACTAACAGGAAAAACTCTCAGCTATACCAGCCCTGCAGTTTATCACACTGGGACCCTTTGGAGGATGGGGCAGGCCAAGTCCCCCCACCCTAATCAGTGGTGATGCAACACTTTTCTGTCAAGGATTGTTTGGCTATTTTAGTAACATTATTTGGAGCTGATACCATACAGATAGATGGGATTAAGACAACTGCCAAAAAGCATAAGTGTGTTTCCATTCAGAACTATAATGCAGTAGCAAATGTGCTAAGTAGAAAACTACTAGATAAAGAAGTTGTTTTATTTGCACACAATTGAACACTATTTAGTTATAAGACAATCTGATGAAAAAAAGAAAATATGATGAATGTTTTCTTCTGAAATGTGAATGATGCTAGAAGCTGTTATGCTAAGAAAAATATGTTACTAGGAGAAAGGCAGTTATCAAATGATTCCACTCAGAGTTGTTATGTACAAACAATGAAAGTGACTAGAAATAACCAGTATGGTGAGGCAATGGATTTTCTATATTCTCGAATTAATGTTATTTCTACAAAATACGTTTTAATAATGTAATGATTTAAGTATCATACTTAAAAGTTCAACAGTTTCCATATTGATATCTGAAAAACAAATGAAGCATCATAAAATCTATAATTTTTATCTTAACCCTAATATCACATGCAAGCTCTTAGCATTCTGGTTTCTTTTTTCAGCTTAAACTTTCCACTATGAGAGATTCTTATTCAGAAATATTCTTTGGGGAGGGAGGTGTAGAACCACACCTGGTGATGCTTAGGTGCTATTCCTGGCTCTGAACTCAGAAGTCGCTCCAGGCTGACTCGGTGGATTAAATGGGATGCCAGGGATCTAACCCAGGTTCATTCAGGGTCTGCTGCATACAAGGCAAATACTGTACCACTTTAATATTGCTTTGGCTCCACTCAGAAATTCTAAAGATGAATAAATACCGTAACTATAAAGCACATCAGAAATTGAAGTACATCCAACTAATGCCACCACATATCTAATTAAAATATATCTTATTAAAGTTAGAGAATGATTTATCCGATAGCTCTAGTTTTAATGTTATCTATTAGATTATCTGTTGCTTTGCACTTAGATTTTTATATATTGAAACAAAAATTTATCCTCAGATAATCTTATCACAACTTCTGCTGTCTTTTAAGAGTTTTATGTAAACACCAAGTTCAGAATTCAACCATGTGTTGAATTACATGTTATCACATACAAGTTAAGAAAGAATCTAATGTATGAACTACTTTCTCTCGGAGAATCTCCCTCCCTACACTTTCATATAAATGAATGGCTTATTTTTTCAATTGTTTTCTTATTTCTTTGGAAAAATTTCTAACCACTTATATGAGAATCCCATAAACATTTGGAAAACAATCTTTGAGACAGATCTTTTTGTTCACATGAGTACATTAAAACTGTTGGAATTTACAAGGTTCCCTCTTTACAGAACTGGCATTGTTAGAAATAAATCCACACAAGACACATAAGGCAAATGATGATTATACATTCAACCATATTTTTCTCAAACCCGGCACTATTGAAATTTTGGGCCAGATGCTCTCCTTTGGTTGGGAGGTATTTCTATATCTCATAGTATACATAACAGCAGCTTTTATCACCATTTAATAGATACCAGATATACAGAATTTGAGAGAATCAAACTGCACATACATTGGCAAATGTAGCTGGGTTGGATACTAGTAGATAAAATCTCCACCAGTTGATAACCACTGTTTTCAGTAAATTTCATTGTAACACCTTTGTAGTGATTTGACACTTCTGTATTTACTTACAGTTTGAAGTTAGATAGAGAATGATAAGTGTAAAATGTGGACAGACACAGTAAGTAGGTAGAGTATAAACAGAGACAATAATAAACTATGCTCTATTATAATATTTAATGACCATCAAGGATCATATATTTACATTATTAGATAATGCATACCAGCTCTGTTTCTTTATTTGTGAAATGGGTGCGGACAGTACTACAGTACTTGTTTCACTGACTTATTGTGATGATTCAAGCAATGAGACAAATTGGCGAGGTGGCACTAGAGGTAAGGTGTCTGCCTTGCAAGCGCTAGCCAAGGAATGGACTGCGGTTCGATCCCCCGGCGTCCCATATGGTCCTCCCAAGACAGGGGCGATTTCTGAGCATAGAGCCAGGAGTAACCACTGAGCACTGCCGGGTGTGACCCAAAAACAAAAACAAAAAAAAAGAAAGAAAAAAAACATAGCTTCATCTATGATATATAAGAAAGAAAAGCTCCTTAAAAGTTGTTTGAATACTTTTTATTTTATCTTGATGCTTCATTTTTTAAATATAAAAAATGATTATTGGTTTATATGAGCTAATGTGGAAAAAATTTCCTGAATAACCTTTCTAATAATATTTTTGATAAATGAAACTTAGCATTGTTGTATCAATAAAGTTATTTCTTGAATTGTCATTTCATTCATGTTTATTAAAGAATAGGATAGGAAAATGATGAAACCCACTGAAGTTGCCCAAAGAACCTACACTTCATGTGCATACATATCCAGGGAAGTAGAGTTTCCCAACCTCTATAGTACCACTACAAATAATTAATAATTTGCAAAGTGCGAGACAATATATAAATGGTTTTTTTGGCTGTGGGCCCACAAAATCATGTTAGACCTGTTCGGTTCATGTGTGATTGTACTTGCTTGTGACAAAACATACAATTATAAGGACAAAACTCTGACCTTTTCTGGATCACTAAGGAAAGTTCACTGGTTAAACTGAAAGCATCTAAGTTCAGGTACATCCCTTTCCAAAAGATACAACTACAAACAAGACAGTTATATCCTTGGACAAAAAAACAAATAAGAACTTTATTTGAATATGTAAGTCTTAATATTCAAATGTTCTGTTGTAAATATATTGTATGCTTTTCCAACACTATGCTTTTAATTGCCTTATATTAAGATGCCAAATATAGCACCATTTTAGAGTTATGGGAATGATGTGAAAATTGTTTTCTTCATGTCTCAGTGTCCTTAAGTTACCCTCAAGTTTCAAAGTTAATACTAGCTTCACCAAGTGCTTCAATGATTCAAGAAATTTGTTATACCTGCAGAAAAAACTATACTACACCTTTAGAGATGAACTTAAATGCAGACCCTCAAATTCTGAAGGTCCTGCAGATTAACATAATGACTACAACTAAGGAGAAAATTTCTCTAGTGTTTGGCTTTTTTATCAAGTTGGTTCAAATCTATTTAAATTCTAGATATTATGCAGATTTTTTGTTTATTAAAATTTGGACTAAAGCATGATATCCATGTTTTTATTTCCTTGTTAATCCATGCTCAATAAAAAGGGCAGAAAATTAAAAGCATCATAAATCCTTCTTGCTACAGTATAAGGTTTTGTATATAGATATTTAATTTTCCCATGGATAATTGTTTTAAACAAGCAAGCAAAATAAATTTATATAGTTTTACAAGAAGTGTTTTCCTTTTCTATTATACATGTAATTTTTGGAACTACAATATAAATGTCGTACAGCATTGTAGACATGCAACTTGTTGATTTTTCCAAAGTGAACTTGTCTCGTGTAAACACTACACAGGTATAGAAATAAAATATTATTGGTTTATTAGTATTTTTATTTTCTGTAAACCACATTGCCCAAACTAAAAAGAAAAGCACTGTCCAGATTTGATTCACTGTTCACTATTTGTATGTTTCTGATTATAGAGGGACAGGAGCACAGAATATCAGGTAGAGCCTTTGCCTTGCATGTGAATTCATCCCCTGAACCCATGAAGAGTGGTTTTTCGATGCATAGCCTGTGCACAGTCTGGTGTGACCCATAAACAAATCCAAAAAATATATTATATAATGTACATTTGTTTTTATATTTAGCTTCCTTGGTATCTCATTACATTTATAAGATTCATTCATGGGTTTTATGTAAGGGTTTAATTTATTCAAGGGTTTAATCACTCTCTCTTATACTATATAGAAGTCCTTTGTGTGGGTATACAACAAGTTATTTATTCATTCAACAACACTTACTGAACTTTTGAGAAGTTTCCAATTCTTGACTATTATGAATATTGCTTGAAAAAAATCTTGTCCATGTCATTGGTACACATATGTTTGCATTTCTATTTTTTATAATTTGCAATGTGATTGCTGGATTGTAGGCCATATTATCTTGAGGATAGAATGTCAAACCATAGCCAGAGTGACAGTACAGCATAAAGCACTTGCCTTCAATTGGTTGATTTGGGTTCAATCTCAATACATCTGGTGCATCTTATGTCCCGCCAGTCCTTTAGGAGTTATTCTTGAGTGTAAAGTCAGGAGTAAGCACTGTTCATGACAGGATGTGGTCCTACATCTGAAAAAATGTCAAACCATTTTTCTGAAATGATTTATAAATTTATATTTCCACGAGTAGTTCATGGGCATTCCAGTTGGTTTATATTGTCTCCAAAATTCATTATCTTAGTTCTTTTCATTTTATCCATAAAATGGACATGCACTCATTTTCAATATATATTTTTACATTTGAAGTTCCTATTGACTTTTGAATGCTGAATATCTACTTAATGAATTACCTAACTAAATAGTTTATCTCTTTGTCTATGGGTTTTGTCTGCCTTTATTAATACATAGATATTTTTCAGATGTCACCAACTGCACTGAACATATTCACTATCCAAAATTTTAGCTTGTTTTTCATTTTTGTAAGGATGCTTTTGATTAACAAAAGTTCTTTATTTAAGATCTAATTTAATGTCCGATAACATCATGTTCTGTCACATTAATTTTGTGACCTATAAAAAAATCTTTGAATAAAGATAGTGAGATATTTCTCTATGGTGTTACTTTAGAATATTTGTTGCATTACGTTTTATACTATATCAAGGTGTATTTATATGGAATTGATAAGTACATGGTATAATATGCAGATGATAAATTCAACACTATTTATTGACTATTTGATTATCTGACAAATCTTGTCAAAGTACAACTGTTACATTTGATATTGTATCAAATAATCACATATGTGAAGAAATGTACTTCCCCCATTGCTCTTTGTTTTATTGTGCCAACATCATGTTATTTTAATTACTGTTTCTTTATAAGAAATTTTATTAAGTCTATCTCCTTAACACTCTAAAATGGAACTTTCAATCCTGACAAAAGCACCTTGAAGAAGCTTTAATTGAGAAATTTGTTGGAAGTACTACATCCTAAGATTTTTAAAGACACTTGAACTCACAAAAATAATTGTTTGGGGGCCACACCCAGCTGTGCTCATGGAGATCAATCTGGGTCAACTGTATAAAAGACAAGCACCTACCTGTTGACTATTACTCTGATACCGAGAAAAAATATTTTAATGAGGGAAAGAGCTGAAAAGAAAAAAATTAAAAGGGGGAGATGTGATAAATAAGCAATTTATCAAAGATGACTTATGACAAATTATTCAACATCAATTATCAGAGAAATGCTACTCAAAAGGTAATGAACTCTTACTTCACATCCGTGAGAATGTTCTCTATCAAAACTTTTGAAACAATAGATGCTGGCAGAAATATGACAAGAAATTAAGTTCTTATTAACTGCTAGTGGGACTATTACATGCACGGTTCAATTTATCTGGAAAACAGTTTGGAGGATTCTCCAAAATTAAAAATTATGATTCCGTATGAGCTTGTAGTTTTACTCCTGGGCATCAACCCCAAGTACACAAATATGCCCATAAGAGTATTATTTGCAGTAGCAAAAATCTGGAGAAAATTGAAGTTCACTAGAGAGGCAGCTCTAAGGGGTAGGATTTATACTGTACATGAAGAAGGCATGGATTTAATACCAAAACTATATGGTTCCCCTGAGCACCACACCAGGAACAGCCCCCCAAGCACCGTACAAGAATGTGTTATCTATAAAGATTCTTTTGTATTTTACATACATAGTTTCATCTGTGAATAACAAAGAATTGTATTTCATCCTATCCAGTTTACACCATTTTCCCTATCTTTTTGATTTGGCTGTGTCCTGTGATACATGGACAAACATGTTCCATCACCCAATCCTTTAACACTTTGTTGCTAAACATGTAACCTTGAATTACTGATATTTACTTATCAGACTAGATTATGTCTTCTTTTATTAGTTTATTAACAGTTTTATTTTAATCTTGCATGAATTTTTAAAATGAGTTCTCTGCATCTAGTGAAAGATATAAATTATATATTGATACTGTTTTTATGATTTGAAATGTTAAACAATATACAAAACAAATTAGCCTATTTGAGATATGATCTCTTTGTTTTGTTTTTTCGGCCACACCTGATGACGCTCAGGGGTTACTCCTGACTATGCACTCAGAAATCACTCCTGGCTCAGGGGACCATATGGGACTCCAGAAAATACAACCACGGTCCATCCTAGGCTAGCACGCATGTAAGGCAGATGCCTTACCGCTTGAGCCTCCACTCCGGCCCCTGAGATATGATCTTTATTATATCATACTCACTAGCAAATATTTAGGACTACCGTTTTTGAATTGATGATGTGTTGGGATTTTCCATCATGTAAAATTGTTTTTTTTTATTAAGTCAGATATCACTTGTGGTGATGCCCAAATGTTACTCCTAGTTCTGTCCTCAGAAATTCTCCTGGTGTTTGGGGATGAGGGAATCAAATTTGTGTCAGCCTCATACAGGGCAAGCATCCTCACCATTTACTATCTCTTCAGCCCATCCATTATGTAAATTTTAACATGATATAAATATCTAAGTATACCTATACATATTAATTTGTTTTATTATTTTATTTTCAATGACTGAATTTATTCCTGAAGTGACATACCACAAAGAAAGGTGTTATCAGAATTTTCCATTATAAGATTAAATTTGTCAAATATCATTGTACATACAAATTTAACTTGTACTTCTTTTTAAAAGTACTTAGAAGCACTGACATCTTAATGTCACTTAAAATATACAGTATTTTATGAGTATCAATAGTCAAAAATAACAATGCATATTTCCAGTTATTTTCTATAGCAATATCTTGCACAGTAGAAACTCTCATTGTATAATAATTTTAAGAGCATAAAATTGTAAAGAATATGAAACCATCACTTATTTCTGCAGTTTTTATACACAGGGAATTCAATTAATAATGAATTAGAAAAAAGTTCTAGAATATATTGATAGTGTTTCTTTTCAGGGATTCTGGGGAGAAGAGAAGTTCCTGCCTACATTAGGATTATCTCTTGAACAAATAAAACACTTTCTATATTTGAAAATTGCCTAGAGGATAAAAAAGATACATTTATTCATGACATCATTTATTTTGCATATCCGTCACAATTTTCACACAAATACATTCTCTATATGACTACTTAACTTGTCATGCAAGGCTAAGAAGTCAGAGTAAAGTCCTGGTTGAAGTTGACTAAGATCAAATTAATTCTGAAGTTATGAAATAAGTGAGTCAGACTCTCAGTCTACACCTTTTGAACTGAGGGTGGTGACATAAAATTGACGTAAAGGTATGATGCATTGATTAATTTAAACTTATTAGTACTTTGCTAGGGATATCTTTTTTTTTTTTTTTTTTTTTTTTGGTTTTTGGGTCACACCCAGCAGTGCTCAGAGGTTACTCCTGGCTGTCTGCTCAGAAATAGCTCCTGGCAGGCAGGCACGGGGGACCATATAGGACACCGGGATTCGAACCAACCACCTTTGGTCCTGGATCGGCTGCTTGCAAGGCAAACACCGCTGTGCTATCTCTCCGGGCCCTGCTAGGGATATCTTACTCTCAATGGTAACCATTAGTCCTTAAGGCTTCTTTTGAAAAGAAATACATATACGCACCCCTTTGTGCTCTCACTCTGGTCCAGGTTTTATTCTCTGGAGCTAAAAGTGCAAGTGAAAACTACTTTACTTACCAATCTCTTATCTATTTAAGTCCTTGTTGATTTTACAGTGCAGTGCCATTTTTTATAATGTTTAATTATGTAAATCCAATTAAGAAAAGAAAATTAAACTTCTAGAAGTGTAGGTAGACGGTGGTGAGAAGAAAGATTCCAATGGCTTGTGGTGAAATTTTGCTGAAACTGTGGGTGGACTGATGTGGTAATACACTTAAAGTATATAAGCATTTATACTTGTATCAACCAATATTAGCTCAAAATATATTAGTTTTATAGAGTGATAAAGGTAAAAATTTGTGTCCAGAGTGATAGCATAGAGGGTTGGTATTTGCCTTGCTTGCAGTCAATCAGGATTTGAACTGGGTCAACCAACTCCTATGGTCCCCTGAACTCAGCAGTTTGGTTCCTGATTTCAGAGGCAGGAGAAATCTCTGAACATCCTGCGGTATGGCCAAAATATTAAATACATATGGAAAAAAGAACAAGAGAACATATTTAAAAATTATTTTTGTTTTTAAACTGAGGTGAGTGTGTCCAGACAAGAGCTTGGCTGATCAGCTTTGCTCATATCTTTTAGTTAAAAATCCTCACAACACATATAAACACCACCACACTACAAAGGGCACAATGAGAGGAAATTACATAATCTCACCATACTGAGCAAACAAAAATGGTAATTCTGAGGACTCAACTAGCAAACTAACATCAGCCACCTGTATAAACTCTCTGATGAGGACTTTAGAAAGGAATGTTGAGATGTTCAAAGAACTCAAAGAAACCTTGGGATGGACAGCCAATAAGACATAAGATGATATGTGGAATGAAATGAGAAAACTTCAAACGGAAATATTAGAATTGAAAAATCTTGTAGGAAAAATGAAAAATTCACTGGAAAGCTTCGGCAACAGAGCATAAGCTTCTGAGGACAGAATGAGTGAGCTTTGGAAGATGATCTAAGCAGTACCTCCATACAACAGAAGAAGTTAGAAAAGATCCTTAAGATAAATGGACAGATGGTAGAAAAATTCTAATAATAAAGGAAAAGACAACAATAGATCATTGGGATAAATTCAACAGAAATAACATATGAATTACTGGGGTCTCAGGGAGCCAGAAAGAAAGGCTGTATGAAAAAATCAATATTCTATTATGAGGTGACCTTCTCCAAGCTTAAAAATGTTATAAGAGACAGAGAAGGTCACCCCCTAATAGTTCAGAGATATATACATCAGAAAAATCACATTCCTAAACAAATAGATTTGAAGGAAGCAATGGAAAGGAGGGGTTTAATATATATATGTCTTTTCAACCACATAAATTTGAATACAAATTCTCCAATGCACATGGAACATTCTCGAAAGTAGGCTACATGATGCGTCATTAAATTAACTTGCCTCCATAAAATCTAGAGATACAGATAGTTTCAACCACCTTCTCAGGACATGATGCTCTGAATATAGAAGTGAATTACAAACAGACACAGAGAAATAACGTTATCACCTGGATATTATATAGCTCATTACTTGACAATCAGACAGGGAATCAAAAGATTCCTAGAAGCAAATAAAAATGAAGACAAAAATTATCAGAGTTACTGGAGCACAGCAAAAGCAGTATTAAAAGGAATATATACAGCTCTGCAACTATTCATCAGGAAGGAAGAAAAAACCTACATAATTAATTTAATGACACAGATGAGCCAAAAATATGCAAGAGAAAGGAAATAATAAAAAGTAGAGCAAAAATTAATTAACTTTAAAAATAAATCTTTATTTAAGCACCGTGATTACAAGCATGTTTGCAGTTGGGTTTCAGTCATAAAAAGAATACTCCCCTTCAATACAACATTCCCACCAGTACATTCAAATATTCAGTGTAAGAAATAGTTGGTATTTGAAAAATAAACAAGATCAGTAAACTATTAGCAAGACTCAGAAAGAAAGAGCAACATAATAAATAGAATTAGCAGTGAAGGATTATGTCACTACAGAAACAAAAGAAATACACGGGATAACCAGAGATTACTATTAGAAACTTTATCCAACAACAACAACAACAACAACAAAAGAGAACCTGAAAGAAATGGATACATTTTTTGTAGTCCTATAACCTCTTTGAATCAGGATAAACTGGAATACCTGAACAGATTTAATATGACTGAAGAAATTGAAATAAGGATGGAGAAACCCTGAATCTCTTGGGCCACGGGAATTCCCTTTCTTCCCCAATACTTTCTGTGCCTATGCAAAAAAAAAAAAAGTGGGGGGAACACCAAACCATACCACTCCAGCACCCATACTTTTTTTCGTTTTGTTTTGATTTGTTAGTTTTTGACTTTATTCTCCTTCTCTTTGTTCTTCCACTTTTCTCTTTCTTTTTCACACTTGTGGTTATTATTTAGAGATTTATTTTTTTATTTTTATTTGCCAGGTCCATTTTTCTTCCATTTTTCTTTTTTTTTTCTTTTCTCCTTTCTTTTTTTGGTAGTTGTCACCAAATTTTTTCTCCCCTTTTTCTTATCCTTTTTATCTCCAATGACGGTGGAATGGATGCTCAATCTACAACAAACTGTAAAGTGGATACCAGTTGCACTAGCATACTAGTGGGTAGAGGAGGGAGATGTGGGATGCATGCTGGGAATAGGGGTGGAGGGAGGACAGCACTGGTGGTGGGAATGCCCCTCATTCATTGTCACTATGTACCATAAATGATGCAGTGAAAAATTTGTAATGCACTTTGGTCACAATAAAAATTTAAAAAAATAAGAAAAAAATAAATCACATTAAAAAAAAGAAATTGAATGTTTAATCAATTTTCCCCCAAAATAGGCCCAGGCCCAAATGGTTTAGTAGTGAATTCTTTCAAATCTTCTGTCAATCCATTTCATGCTCTTCAATGAAACTGAGACACATAAATAAATCCAATTTCTATGAAATTAACATCACTCTGATATCAGAAGCAGACAAAATCACCTCAAAAAAGACAATTACAAGCTGATATCCTTGGTGAACACAGACACAAACATCCTCACAAAATATTAGCAAATAAAATCCAACAGCTCATCAAGGCCATACACCAAGACCAAAAAGGATTCAATCTAGAGATGCAAGGATGGTTTAACAAATGCAAGTCAATCAATATAATACACAACATTAACAAATATATATAAAATTCATATGATAATTTCAATAGGTGTAGAGAAAGCATTTGACAAGATAGAAAATCCTTTCATAATAAAAACTCTCAATAAGATGGGAATTGAAGGACCTTCCTCAATATTGTCAAAGCTATTTACCACTAGCTTATAGCAAGCATTATATTCAATGAGGAACAAATAACATGCTTTATGTAATATCTGGCAGAAGAGATGGTTGCATTCTCTCACCACTTTTATTTTATATAATACTGGAAGTACTTATTCTAGCAATCAGGCAAGAAAATAATACCAAGTGCATCCAGATAGGAAAGGAAGAAGTTAAGTTTTCACTGTTTGCAGGTAACAAGATATTATATTTAAAAAATTCTACAGACTACTAATATGTTCCTAGAAACTATAGATTATTTTTGGTTTTGGGGTCACATCTAGCAGCACTCATGGGTTACTCCTGGCTCTACACTCAGAAATTGGTCCTGGCAGGCTCGGGGGACCATATGGGATGCTGGGGTTCTAATCACAGACCTTTTGTAAGGAAGACAAACACCTTACCTTCGTGCTCTCTCCGGCCCCTAGAAACCATAGATTTTACTGTAAAGCAGCAGGTTAAAATTAATATGTAAAAATCCATGATTTTTCTATATACAAAAAAATTACTGTAAAACGCTGCTTCAATAAATAATATAAACACAAAGAAATGGGAAGACATACTCTTCTCATAGATGGGAAGGAAAACATTATTAAAATGACAGTACTTACAAAAGCTTTGTTTTGATTAAATGACATTCCTGTAAGGGTACTAATGATATTTCTCTAAGAAATAGATCAAACATTTCTGAAATTTATATGGAATATTATACCTCCATGAATAAAGTAATCCTTTAAAAAAATATGGAAGAAATCACTTTCCCCAACTTCAAACTGTTCTATAAAGCAGTATTCATTAAAACAGCATGGTATTGGAATAAAGACAGACTGTCAATTGATGGAATAGATGAATATTCTGAGATTGACATGCTGGTATTTTATAGTAGGGCAATAAATATGTAGTGGAAACAAAGAAATAACTCTTCAACAAAGAATACTGGTCAACTACAAGCAAAAATTTAAACTCAGACCTCTCTAAATGCCATGCACAAGTCAAATTAAAGTGGATTAAAGATCTTCATATATACTTCTCCAAGCTTAAAAAGACTTGAATTCCTGTTACATAGAGGAAAATGTAGGAAGATCATGCCAGGACCTTGATCATTCCAGGCATCTTCAAGTGTGAAAACCACTGGCCAAGCAAGAGGATGCAAAGATAAACAAAGGAAATTACATTAAATTAAGAAGCTTCTGCACCTCAAAGGAAACGGTGACCAGGATACAAAGACATTCCATGGAATGGGAGAAACTATTCACCTAATACTCATCTGAAAAAGGGTTAATATATAAGAAACATGCAGGACACTGGTAGAGCTTAAGTAGGGAAAAAAATCTAACCCCATTCAAAAACGGGGAAAAGAACAGGCATTTCCTCCTTGAAGAAATTCACGTGGCCAAAAGACACATGAAAAAAAGTCTCCACATCATTATTCATCAGATGGAGATGCAAATCAAAATAACAGTGAGATATTATCTCACACCACAGACACTGGCACACATCACAAATAAACGAGAACAACCAGTTCTGACATGGATGCAGGGAGAAAGGGACTCTCATTCACTACTGGTAGGAATATTAACTAGTACAATGTTTTTGGAAAACAATGTGGATATTCCTAAAATAACTAGCATATAACTAGCATATAACTAAAATAACTTGCATATGACCCAGCAATATCACAACTCAGAATACCGTCTATCCTAGAATCTCAAAAATGCAATGTAGAAAAGCCCTCTACATTTCTACATTTATTATAACACTGTTCACAATTTTCATAATCTGTAAACAATCCAAGTGTCCAAGAGTAGATGAGTGCATAAAGAAACTGGTATTTACATATACACAATGGAATACTTTGTAACTGTTATTAAAAATGAAGCCATGAATTTCACTTATACATGGTTGGACATGGAGAGTATTATGTTGAGCAAAATGAGTCAGGTGGAGAGAATACATAGAATACAAATACATAGAATAGTTGTGCTCATTTCTGGGATATAACAAAAACATAGCATGGTAATAATATGTAAAGGCAATGGAGACAAGAACAGGATTATGGAGGTCCATTGTATGAAGCTTCCCACCAAGAGTGGTAGACTGCAAACAGGTCAAAGAAGGGATCACTACAACAATAGTGTTTGGAAGTGATCACTCTGGATAGGAATTTGATGCCAAAAGGAGATAAAGTGACAGGCTGTATACCTCTCAGCAGAATATTGCAAACTACAGTAAGTTAGGGGAATGGGAGTAAAGAAAAAATGAGAGTGATAGATTAGAAAAATGTCTGCCCAACAGGCAGGCAAGGAGTAGGTTGTGAGGAAAACTGATACTGATGATTGGAAATATATACTAGTGAAAGATGACTTAAACTCAATCATGAACGTCTTTGTAAATGTATCTCAAAGTTTTTCAATAAAAACTATTAAAATAATATTGAGTCAATATAATGTGATCAAATTCATCATGTGCAAATTATTTTCCAAAGTGTTATGTAAAAGTCTGTACTTTTTTAAATTCTACCTTGTCAAAATTATGCACTGGTGATTTACTGCAAGGAAAGTTGCTATGATTGTCTTCTCCCTAAAAATTTCTTTAGAGAAGAAAGAATAATCTAGACTTAGGGAAACATTTGGGATACCATCAGTGCAAGAATTCTTCTTCTAAAAGGGGCTGGAGTGATAGCACAGCTGTAGGGCATTTGCCTTGCACTCGGCTCACACAGGAAGGATCTGGGTTTGATCCCCGAGGTCCCATATGGTCCCCAAAGCCAGGAGCGATTTCTGAGCCCAAAAACAAAAAAAGAATTATTTCTGTCCCCCAAAACAAACAAAAAAAACAAAATAGTTATTCTTCTAAAATTAAAAAAATGTTAAAGCTTTAAGACTTGTTTAAAATCACCAGTTCAGTTATTTTGTTTTATGTATGAGAAAACCTAACCAGAGAAATAAAATGATTTATAGATGTTTCAACCAGTCAGAAATGGACTCACTTCTCAATCACAATTTAATTACATTTTCATTATTGTGCAAATTTTCTACTGAAAAAAATTGCCATGAATTGCCATGAACAGATCTCAGTAAATTATTAAAATATTCCAAGTTAAGGATGATGATAGTCTGACTCTTGGTGACAACATGGGGTGGGACATATATCCAATAATACCTAAATATATCATGGTATGTTCAGCAGCAATGTGGCTTCAATTTCAGAATTCCCAGATTTTAAACTGTAGGGAAACCATAGGTTGCGATCCTCCAAATACCCCGTTAGGCCTGATTACTATGTTAACTCATACCTTTTTTCCCTGTGAGAATGTCAAGTTTATTAAAGAACACTTTGCTAGAGAAAAACAAATTGAGAAAAGTATTGGCTATTCTTCTGCATGACATTTCCCAAACATTATGGTTCTTTTTCTGTACTGTGGGAAGTTTTCTTTGTGAATTCAATTTTGAGGTATCATATCTAAGGGTATCTCTTGCTATTTATAGTCTCTGATTTTATGTGTATCTTATCTGTGTTTACAGTTATTATATATTTGGAGGGCCACACCCGGTGACACTCAGGGGTTACTTCTGGCTTGAAGGGACCATATGGGACTCTGGGGGATCGAACCGCGATCTGATCTAGGTCAGCGCATGCAAGGCAAACCCCCTACAACTGTGCTGTCTCTCTGGTCCCTCCAGTTATATCTTGCCAAAACTTCTATCACTAAGTCTAAAATTTTATTTAGGCCCAAAGCTTTTATTTTCTATCCATCATTATTTTTTCTGGAATTCTTGATAATACACATATGTCTACACATTTTCCAGTTAACATCTAAAATTGCATTGTGGTGTTAAGTTGTATCGATGCAAAGATTAAAGCAGGAAGTCTTGTACTCCACACGAAATTGGTGACTGTCTTTTTCAATCATTATGTACTATACTTCCTATATTTACCTAGAACATATTGATGTTTGCATAAAATAAATATCAGGTGTTTACTTTATCTAAATAATCTGAACATTTTAGATAGCTGAACACAACCTGTTCTTAACATAATAAGCTTACATTGTAAAAAGGTTAGAACACAATGTTACAATTAAAATGTCCTATTCTAGGTTATTTATGAATAATATTGTTTAAATTTGGATAGGAATTGCATTGAATCTTTATAGTAGTTTAGGTAATTTGGTGATTTTGATAAGATTGCTTCTTCCAATACATCCACCAGCATGGAATATCCTTCTATTTCCTTAGGTCTTGTTCAATTTCTTTCTTAAGTGTTTTGAATTATTAGTGGTATAGTTCTCTCACCTCCCTTGTTAGGTTGATTTCTATTTGCTTAGTAGTTTTGGACACTATTTAAAATGGGATAGACTGTTTCATCTCTTTCTCCTCTGAGTCATTATTTGTGTAAAGAATGCAAATGACTTTTCTGTGTTGATTTTGTAGCAGGCCTTTGATGTATACACTTTGATGTATTGATTTATTATTTCTAGGAGATGTATTATGGACTCTTCCAAGTATTTGGTGTATATAATATGTCAACTGCAAATAGAGATAGATTGACTTTCACTTCTTCAATTTGGATGAATTTGACTTCCTGCTTTGCCTAATTGTTATTGAAAGGTCTTCTAATATGATGCTTAGTAAGAGTAGAGACAATGGACATCCTTGCCTAGTGCCTGAACTTAGTAGAAATGGTTTGAGATTATTTTTTGCAAATTAGGAATAATGTCAACTGTGGGCTTTTTATAATTAGTTGTTACTATCTTGAGAAGGTTCCTTCAACACCTATTTTTGAGGGATTTAAATATGAATGGGTGTTGAATCTTGTCCACTTGTCTGCACCAATTGATATGATGTTTTTAATTTTATCCTTCTTTTTACTGATGTAGTGTACATGCTGGTTGATTTGAATATATTGAATCATCCTTAAATCCAGTGGATGCAACTCATTGGTCATGATATATAATCTTTTTATGTGTTGTTGGATTCTATTTGCTAAGAATTTGTTAAAGATTTTTTTTCCTCAATATTCATCAGTGATCTGTAGTTTTCTTTTCTGGTAGTATCTCTATCAATTTTGTGATGAACATAATGTTATCTTCATAGGAACTATTAGGGAAGATTTCCTTATCTTCAATATTTTGGAAGATTCTAAGGATCTATGGTAGTAACTCTAAACTAAATGTCTGATAAAATTCACACATAAATCCAACTGATTCTGGACATATATTCTTGAGGAGATTCTTAATTACTGTTTAGATTTCCTTATGATTGGCCTGTTTAGGCTTTCTACATCCTCTTCACTCAATTTTGGGAGGTTCCATGTTCCAGAAATTGGTCAATTTTTTCTAGATTCTCTAGCTTAAAAGAGTACATTTTTCATAATAAGTTCTAATAATGTCTTGGGTTTCTGGGGTTTCTGTTGTTATTTTTCCTCTTTCAATTCTGCTCAAATTTATTTGACCATTTTCCATTCATTTTCTTTGTGAGTCTTGCAAATGGTTTATCTTTATTGTTAATTTTTTAAAAACAAGCTTCTGGCTTTACCAATACTTTTTATTTTGTTCTTGTTTCTATACTGTTGATTTCTGCTGTTTATTATTATTTAGTTTCTTTTTGTATTTGTTGTTGATTTTCCAGATATATAAGTTCTGCATTTACATTGATGATTTTATCCTTTGTATCACTATGTGTTTCCCCCCTAATACTGTTTTTTGCTGTGTCCTATAATTTGTTTCTTTACTATTACTAGTTTGAAGGAATATTTTTATTCCTTCTTTAATTTCCTTTTTTATCTATCAGTTTTTGAGTGTTTGGCTCCAGAAATTAGGTTTTATCTACATCTTATTTTTACAATATATCTCTGTGGCATTGTGGTCTGATCGGGTGCTTGATATAATTCTTGGTTGTAAATTTTTGCAACTTATACTTGTGTATTAAAATGTAATCAAACATATAGAATGTTATGCATGCACTTGAGAAGAATGTGTATTGAACATTTTGAGGATGAAAGACCCTGTATAGATCCATTATTCCCAGGTCTTCTATTTACTCAAGTAGGGTTCTTATGCCCTTGCTCATGTTCTGTCTAGTGGATATATCCAGTGACAGAGTGACATGTTGAAATATCCCAGTATTTCTCACTAGCATATATATGTTTCTCTGGGTTTGTGAACAAAAGCCTTACATACTTTGCTGACTCTACATTTGATGATTATATGTTGATCAGAGTTAGTACTTCTCGGCCTATTGTTCCCCTGATCAATAAGTAGTGTCCATCCTTGTTTCAAAGTATTTTCTTTAGGTTGAATGCAATTTGGTCTGATATAAGTATGGCTCTTCCAGCTGTTTTTGTTTCCAGTAGTATGCATAATCATTTTCCATCCTTTTACTCTGAGCCTGGGTATATCCTGAGATTTTAAGTGTTTCCTCCAAGCGGCAAATGGCTGGCTTTTGTTTCCCGGTCCAATGAATTAATCTATGTCTTTTGATGGGAGAATGCTACATCATCCCTCATGTAAACAGACCCTGAGACCTTGAAAGGCACCAAGTTTGAAAAGGTCTAACTACCTAAAGAACAGTTTTTCAAAAGCTGTCTACTAGTACAGGATCTTTTCAAAGTTGCCTATACTCTCAGAGAGGGTGCATGAAAAGTAACATCTGTAAGAAAGGAAGTTTAAATAATAACCTGCACTCACAGGAATTAAGGCCCTGAAAAAATTTGCTTGCTTTTCTAGGCATTCAGGAAAAAAGGGGATGTAGCATAAATATTATTTGAGACATAACTTTAGCTGATGTTCTAAATATTACTCAATTTAACATGTGTGTATTCAAATATTCTTTACTATTACTGAATAATCATTACTAACTTTTCTTAGAGCCTCTCTGAAAGATTAATAACATTTATAAACACACATTATTAGGAACATTTGTGTAGATTCAAGTATTCTCTATTTAACCATACAGAATAATTGTTTACTCTCAAATATAGCTTTTCTGTTAACCTATGTGCATTCAAATCAAGGGTTGACATTCCAGGCTCCAGTTCAGAATACATAAACTAGAGTGGCATAAACTAGAATAAATCCAAACAATACAACTTACCTTGCTAAGCTGAGGAACATCAGAGAACAAGAAAAAAACTCAAAAGCAAAACTGCCTTGTGTCAGAATATGCCTTGAACAATTTTCCCCTGTGCCTTTTTGGTAAATTAGCTTTGTCTGAAAATTATGACTTGTCAAGAAATTGAGTATAAATATTTCACCTTTTGCTTTGAATAAACGGAATTAAGCTTAAACCCAACTTGAGTCTTTATTTGGCTTCTCCCACTGCCAAATGTACACCCACCTTTCAAGGGACCCCAGAAGATTCACTAGTATCAAGACAAATCAGTTTGTGACATGAATGGAGTTTACTCCATTAAGATTTAGGAAACTATTGACAGAAAGGGCTGTTGAACCATTTTATTGTGTAGGATTGTTGTTGTTATTATAGGTATTTGGTTTATATAATTGATCTTTGAGTAGTTCATTTAGATTCTGTTTGGTTAGAGCAAATGTTGCAATTTTTCTGAGAGTGTTTTTATTATTCCCCTCAATATAAATAAGACATTGCCTGGGTCATGAACTCTAGGTTGACAGTTTATTTTATTCAGTAATTTGAATGTATCATTCTATTCTTTCCTGTCAAGGTTGTTTCAAATTCCTATATACGTAAGGTTTTTCTTCTGCTTACTGTTTTAAAGAGTCCATTTTTCTGTTTTTGTCATTTGGATTATTATATCTTGGAGTAGTTCTATTGGGGTATATTTGGTTTGGCATTATTTTTGCCTCTTGGAATTGTACAGCAGCCACTTTTCAGAGAGTGAGGAAGTTCTCTGTTATTATGTCTCTCACTAGTTTGTCTTCCCCTTTCCCCTTTTCCTGCCCTTCTGGTATTTCTATAATTCAGAGACTATTTCACTTGTTTTTTTTAAATTAAGTACCTTACATTTTCCTCCATAGTTTTGTCTATCCTTTATTTTTTATTTCTTTTTGTCTTGAAGTTTGTCTATATGCTCCTACACCTGTGTAATTATGCAACTATTGCTCACTATCACGATCTTCAGTTCCTTCCATTCCATTTGTTTTGATTCTCGCATCTTCTAAAAGAGGATTTTCTTTTGACTTGGTTAAATTGCTCATCTATAAATTGCATAATTTCACAGGCTAGCATCTCCTTAATTTTCGTTATTAAAATATTAATTGTTGGTTTTACATACTCATCTACAAGACTCGGGCATTTTTGTGGGCTTGGATATTTGCCTAGGTTTTTCCATATCCCCAATTACCACTGCCCTCCATACTTTCCCCCATTGTTCTTTGCATTTAGTAGTGTGGGATGTTGGAGTTGAAAGTTCTCCACTATATAAGAAAGTGATATATTTAAGTAATTATATAAAAAGCGGCTAGAAGGATATTGCCTTTTGGGTGATTTTCCTAATCAAGAAAGATTATATAAATATGATAAAAATTGCCAATTAATTATTTGGTTTGGTTGACTGAGTTTTGAGGCTGTTTTATTTCTAGGATAAGTGCTGGGGCCAATCTGCCTGGAAATACTAGATATAAATTAAAATGGCTCCACATGGACACATTAGCATCCTCAATGGGAAGAGGACAGCAGACAGGTGGGAATCAGGATGGGCAGCAGGCTGGGAGAAGCTCTGGAGAGGAAGAAATCAGTGGTAACACTGGTGCCTGGGACAGTCCTGGTTGGTATCAGGGAACAAAACGTCCCTCTCTTGGTAGTTGCACCTGAATCAGGATGGCAGATGGTATGAGTCAATACAGGGGGCCAGCGAGGTGGCGCTAGAGGTAAGGTGTCTACCTTGCAAGCGCTAGCCAAGGAAGGACTGGGGTTCAACCCCCCACCGTCCCATATGGTCTCCCAAAGCCAGGGGCAATTTCTGAGCGCTTAGTCAGGAGTAACCCCTGAGCATCAAACAGGTGTGGCCCAAAAAATCAAAGGAAAAAAAAAGAGTCAAGACAAGAGGCAGGCTGAGGAAAACGCTGGGGGAAAGAAATTGGTGGTGACACTGGCTTCTGAAAGATCCATAATTTCAATTTCTTTTCAACAATCATGAAAGTAGAATGTATCTGTGTAGCTACTTTTATCAAAAATCATTTACACCTCAGCACATCAATCAATAAAATATGTATTAAAATAACAGATTCATTTTATGGAAGAAAATGCAAAAAATAAGAATAACAATTTTAAAATTTATAATATTCCCTAAAGCTGGCCTCACTTCTCTAGAAACTTTTGTCCATCTCAATCTTAATCTCATGGAGATTAAGAAAAAGGTCATAGTTTTAACAAATAGTTAATTAAGATTAAAGGCATTGCTGTTATATAACAAGAACTATGGAAACAATTACATACAAATTCATTGAGTTTTATTTACACAGAACTCTGTTTTGAAACAGATATTCCTAATTTTTAAAGTGACATGTCTCTCTAAACACTTCATGTCACACAATAATGTATTTGTGATTAGATATTAGTTAGCCTGGATTCTAGTTGCTTATTCAATGCAGAAATAATATCCCCAATTATTCCTAACAGTGTTTACAAATGCTACATATTGTTCTTGTGGGACTTTTTTTAAACTCATTATTGGACCATGTTTCTAATATACAGAGTTTAACAAAGCAAATAAATGTCAATGACTTTCTAATACCCTCAATGCAATATTAAAATTCCTTTACATGTGAGAAAGGTCTTTGTAATAGAATTCTTTTATTTAACTTGTGTATATTATTTCTTCACAGTCCTCTAATTTCAATTCTGCATTGTGCCATACAGTGTTTTTCAGACTTCTGGTCTTTGACTCACACTATAATTCTTCCATATTCTCTCTTTTCTTTTTTTACCCAATTGCTATCTTAAATATAAATGCTAATATCACTTCTTCTAGGAATCATTTTCTAGTATTTGTAGTTTAAATATGGTAACTATTTAATAAAGATGCTTCCGTACTACCCTACATTTTTATCACCTAATATAAATGTGCACACTCAATGATGCTTAGCAGTTACTCCTGGCTCTGCATTTAAGTATTTCTCCTGGAGGTGCTTGTAAGACCATATGGGATGCTGAGGATCGAATGTGGGTCAGCCACATGTAAAGGAATTGCCCTACATGCTCTACTATGGCTCCACCATCTTGATCTTTCTCTAATAGAACACTATTAATATATAAGGGCCAGAGAAATATAACAGTGGTTAGGGCATTTACCTGGCACATGACTGACCCAGGTTCAATCCAACATCCCATATGGCATTCCAAATTCATCTGGAGTGAATACTGAGTGCAGAGCTAGTAGTAACCCCTGAGCACCACCAGGTGTAACACAATATTAAAAAAAATGCAACAGATTTTTGTGTTTAATTTTGTAGCCTGCTGTTTTTTATGTACTGGTTTATGGATCCTAAACATTTTGTTTACAGAAATACTTAGGTTGTTCTACTTATAATACAAGATAATTTGCAAATAGTGATCTCAGGTGCTTTTTTTTGGCCCCCCAACACAGACTCCAGCCAAGGTACCACAAAGGCCTTTCTGTCTTAAATGATCTCAGCAGCCTAACACAGAAGGTGGAAATGGAGAACCCAAGCTCAACTAAAGCCCAACTGAGAAGATACTTCTTTCAGAACCTCCTACACCTTCAAAAAAATTAACTTTCTTCTAGGTTAATCTCTTAACCCTATTTGCATCAGTCATTATATTGCTGGTTAAACGGTGTGTTCTATCTGTATAAATCTTAATTGCTACTTTTTTGTTCTAGGCCCCACTGCAAACAGATGAGTATGTATCTAACTGTAGTGGTTTGATATTAGTTTGCACTGTTCTGGGGAAATGCATAATGTTGTTAGATTTTTTTCTAATCTACCCTAGTGAATGTTTCCCAATTGCTCTGATGCTTGATTGTGTTTATTATTTAAGAAATTATTCTAAATTATGTCTCCAAAAATGTTCTAACGTTTTTGTCCACAGACGTATATGGAAAAGGAACTTGGATATTATAAACTTATTGCAGTGCTCATTATAAGAATATTTTAGCAAAATTCTTTTCAAATTATGAATGTCAGCAGAAAAGTTCTAATGATTTTGTTTAGAGAAACCTATAGAAAAGGGAATTAGATGCTCAAAAATTGTATCACAGTGGTTAGTGTAAGAAGGTTTAGGTATTTTCAAATTAATTATATCTGCAGAAAGTTTCTAATGTTTCTGTTCAGAGAAATCTATGAAAAAATTTCTGATATGTATAAGACAAGGAGATGGGAAAGGATGGTTGCTTTGAGAATGATACATACATAAACTAACCTATTATGCTTTTAAGTCAAGTCTACCCTCACTAGCTAATTCCTAGGAATTAGCTGCAACAGTACTTGACTTAAATTTTGTTTATCACCATACTTGCTGCTCAAAGTTTTTTTTCTGTTACTCCAATTTATATTGTGCCATGCAAAATAACTGGCACTTTTAACACTTTGTGTAAACTCTGATTGGGGTTTCTCTCCTCTAGAGGAAGACAATCTAGAATGATTTACATAGCCCTTCTCTATTTTTGTGCTTATTATTTATTTCTTTTTTTAAATATCTTTATTTAACTTACAAACATGATTATGGTTGGGTTTCAGTCATGTAAAGAACACCCCCCTTGACCAATGCAACATTCCCATCACCAGTGTCTCAAATCTCTCTCCTCCCCACCACACCCCCGCCTGTACTCTAGACAGGCTTTCTACTTCTCTCATTCATTCATATTGTTAGGATAATTCTCAATGTAGTTATTTCTCTAACTACACTCATCACTCTTTGTGGTGAGCTTCAGGAAGTGAGCTGGAACTTCCAGCCCTCCTCTCTTGTCTCTGAAAATTATTGCAACAATGTCTTTCATTTTTCTTAAACCCCATAGATAAGTGAGACTATTCTACGTCTATCTCTGATTTATTTCACTCAGCATAATAGATTCCATGTTCATCCACATATAGGAGAAATTCATGACTTCATCTCTTCTGAAGGCTGCATAATATTCCATTGTGTATATGTACCACAGTTTCTTCAGCCAGTCATCTATTGAAGGGCATCTTGGTTGTTTCCAGAGTGTGGCTATGGTAAATAGTGCTGCAATGAATATAGGAGTAAGGAAGGAATTTTTCAATTGTATTTTTGTGTTCCTAGGGTCTATCCCTCGGAGTGGTAAGCTGGATTGTATGGGAGCTTAATTTTCAGTTTTGTTTAACAGAAAAGGGGGAGATGTAGCTAATCACCTTAAGCACTCACCTGTTTTTAATATTTAGAGCACACTCCGTACTTTATATACTTTCCTTACCCTATCTTCCCTAAAGAAGCGTGCGTGTGTGCACACACACACACATGAACACACACGTGTTTTAATCTCATCTCAAATCCTATACAATTGGCTGACACCACACCTTACTATCCCCTAATATAAATATCCATTTCTCACCTAAAATAAATTTAATTGCTCTCCCAAAGTGGCTGTTGGATGCTTTTTTATGTGTGCTCTACTCACCAGAGATCTGACCTCACCAGTGACTTCTACATTCAGCAACTCTGACCTCACCAGTGACTCTGATATCACCAATGATTCTGGCATCACCAGTGACTTTTACATCTTGGGATCTGACCAAACTAACCTAATTTAGAGTTAAAAAATAAAGTTGGACTAGACAGCATTCTCATCAGCAGTGAACGAGAGTTTTTTTCTCACCTTATCCACACAATCAGTGGTTTTCTTATTGTTTTTGATGTGTGCCAATCTCTGTGGTGTAATATGATACCTCACTGTTGATTTGATTTCATATCCCTGATGAATAGAAAACGAGTGATTTTTTTTCAAGTGCCTTTTGGCCATCTGTGTTTCTTCTTTGAGGAAATGTCTTCTTTTCTTCTCATTTTTTGTGGGATTAGATGATTTTTTCTTGCTAAATTCTGTCAGTAACTTGTATATCTTAGACACAGATATAAAAGACTTGAGTATTCAGGCAATGTTCACCAGACATACAATCAATTACTGTTTGATAAAGGGGCAAGAAATGCAAAATGGAGCAAGGAAAGCCTCTTCAACAAGTGGTGCTGGGACAACTGGTCAGCCACATGCAAAGAAGTGAATTCTGAACTTTCGTCTAATACATGCACAAAAGTCAAATTCAAATGGATTAAAGACTATGATAGCAGACCCGGAACCATAAGGTATATAGCATGTAAGAAAATCACTCCATGACATTGTGACTAAAGGCATCTTCAAAGAGGAAACACCACTGTCCAAAGAAGTAGAAGCAGATATAAACAAATGAGACTAAATTAAACTGAGAAGTTTCTGTACCACAAAAGAAATAGTCACTAGGATGCAAAGCCTCCTCAGAATGGGAGAAACTATTCACCTAATAATCATCAGATAAGGGATTATCACCTCATATGTACAAGGTACTGACAGAACTTAACAAGGAAAAACATCTAACACAATCAAAAAAATAGGGAGAAGAAATGAACAGACACTTCCTCAAAGAAGAAATATAGATGGCCACAAGGCACATGAAAAAATGCTTCACATCACTAATCACCAGGGAGAGGAAAATTATAACTACAATGAGGTACCATCTCACACCAAAGAGACTGACACATATGACAAGATAAGAACAATCAGTGCTGGTGGGGGTGTGAAGAGAAAGGAACTGTCATTCACTGCTGGTGGAAATGCCTTCTAGTCCAGCTTTTATGGAAAAAATAAGGAGATTTCTCAAAAACCTGGAAATTGAACTCCCATATGATCCTGCTATACCACTTTTAGAGATATAGCCTAGAAACACACACAAAATATACAATACAAAAATGCTCCTGCATGCCTATTTTGATTGCAGCTCTATTTACAATATCCAGAATCTGGAAACAACCCAGATGCCTGACAACAGATGAGTGCCTATAGAAACTATGGTACATCTATACAATGGAATACTATGCAGCTCTCAGGAAAAATGAAGTAATGAAATTTTCCTATATATGGATGGACATGGAAACTATTATGTTGAGTGAAAGGAGTCAGTGTGAGAGAGGTAAGCACAGAATAATCTAACTCATCTCTGAGATTTAAGAAAAACAAAAGATGGTATGGTAATAATACCCAGAGACAATAGAGATAAGGCTTGAAAGGACCAGCCCATGATATGAAGCTTACATGAAGATTGGTGAGTGCAGTTAGGGAAATAACTACACCAACAACTATCATGATTATGGTAGTTAGTGACTCAGAGAAAAAGAATGCCTGTCCAGAAGATAGACAAGGAGTGGGGGAGGTGGGAGAAGGGGCATTGGTGGAATGGTTGCACTTGTGAAGGGGGTGTACTTTTTTTTTAAGGGTTTATTACTCAGACATTTATTACTAGCAATCAGGTCAGTACACTTTCCCCATCACATCTAGAGCTTTCATTTAAGACTATTTGATCGCTTCTGTGACTTCTATATTTTTTGTAAATTAATGAAAAAGTATAGTAAATGTTAATTTTTATTATCATTTTACAATATGGTGGTCCCTAAGTAGTGAAAATGTTAACTATGAACAAGACCTGCAGTTTTGTTCATAGATCACAACAGTATAAACCGGGGTTTACACAACATGCAACATATAACATTATATAACTTAATATAAATGCACTCATTGTATTTTATTTATTTTTTATTATTATTTTTTAATATAATTTTTATTTTGATCATAGTGTCTTACATATTGTTGACAATAACATTTTAGGTACATATTTACATAAAATCAGGGGGAATTCCCATCACCAAATTGTCCTCCCTACCCTTCCGTTTTTGTCCTACCTCCCGTTTCCTCTTCCCTCACCCCCAGGGCGGCTAGACTATGTGGTCCCCTCTGTATCCAACCCACTGCTTAGTAGTCTTGCACCTGTTTGGTCTTGATGCCTCCCTTATCTCCCCCTCTAACTGTAGGCAGGACTAGCTAGTTCAAGTTGCGTGGTTTTGCCTGAAAAAGAGAAGATAAATAAACTGGGGTAAGAGTCTAGTACTTTTTATGACTGAAACAAAACTACAAATATGTTTGTAATCATGATGCTTAAATAAATATATTAATGCATACAAAATGGAAGTCTATCTTTATTATAATGCCATGCTTTTTCATGACCATTGTACAATTTAAGGTCAAAGAAAGTGATATCTCCTATCTTCTTTTCCCTAAGGGTTTCTTTAGCTATTCTTGGGCATTTAATGTTCCAAATAGATTGCAGGTGTGTTTGATCCACTTCTTTGAATAAAATCATTGCTATCCTAGAGGTATTGCATTAAACCTTTTCAAAGCTTTGGGGAGAATTGCCATTTTATTCATGTTAAACCTCCCATTCCCTGATTTCTTTTTCTTGTGTCCTCTTTTATTTCTCAAAACAGTTTCTTTAGTTTTCTTTTTATAGGTCCTTCACATCTTTAGTTAACTTCAAGCGATATGAGTTTCTATAGTACTATTGTGAATGGGATTGTTTTAATATATTACTTCTCTATCATTATTTGTGTATGAGAAGTCCATTGGTTTTTTGTGTGTTAATTTTGTGGCCTGACACTTTTTATATGAGTCTATTATTTTCAGAAACTTTTTGATAGTCTTTATTATTTTCTAAATATAGTATCATGTCATCTGCAAACACTGAGCTGACTTCTTCCTTTTCTAGCTGGATGCCCTTGATATCTTTCTTTTCTAATTGCTTAGGCAAGTCCATCCATTTCTATGTTGAATGGGTGTGGTGAGAGAGGGCAGTCTTATCTTGTGCCAGATTTTAGGGGAAAGGTTTTCCATTTTTCCTCCATTGTGTATAATATTTGTCATGGACTTGTGGAAAATGGCCTTGAATATATTGAGAAAATTTCCTTCCATTCCCGTCTTGTTGAGTATTTTATCATGAATGGGTGTTGGACCTTATCAAATACTTTTTATGTATCTACTAATATAATCATATAATTTATTTTTTCTTTTTGATATGGTTTATTATGTTTATTGACATGCATATGCTAAACCATTCTTGCATTTAGGAGACCTATTCATGGTGTATGACCTTTCTGATGTGGCACTGATTTTTCTTTGACCCCCCCACCTCCCTGGCATTGAATTTTCTTTGATAAAATTTTGTTGAGAAACTGTGTTTAACAGGGATAAAGGTATGTCATTATATTTTTTGTGGGATATCTGTCTGATTTATTAGCAGGCTGATGTTAGCTTCATAAAATTATTTGGTAGTGTGTCTGTTTATTAATTTTTCTGGAGGAACCAGAAAATGATTTGTAGTAGGTCTTCTTAAAATATTCAAAAGAATTGTTAGTGAATCCATCTGGGCTCGGGCTTTTATTTTTGAGAAGACATTTGATTACCATTTTAATTTCCTTAATATTGACTGGTCTCACAAGATAGGCTAGATCATCTTGGTGCAACCTTTAGAGGTTATAAGTCCAAGAATATATTCGTTTCTTTCAGGTTCTTTAGTTTATTGTAGTTTCTCAAAGTTGTCTCTGATTACCATTTGAATTTCTGTAGTTTCCTTAGTAATCTCTCCTTTTCCATTTTTAATTCAATTTATTGTTCTTCTCTTTCCCTTTCTTTGTGAAATTTGCTAGTTGTTTATCAATATAGTTTATTTTTCAAAGAACCAACTCTTGCTTTCATTGATTCTTCCTATTGTATTTTTGATTTCCACTTCATTGATATCTGCTCTAAGCTTTATTATTTCCTGCTGCCTACCTATTTTTCTTTCCTTTAGTTGATCATTTTCTAATTTTATAAACAGTGTCATTCAGCTATTCATGTAGGTCCCTTCTTCCTTTCTGATGAAGGATCTGAGAAGTAGTTCATATCATTTCTATCTTCTTGATTTATAGAGTTATGTTTTATGAATCAGCATGGAGTCTATCTTGGAGAATGATACATATGCACTGGAGAATAATGTACATTAAGTTTTGGGGGATATATATCCCTATGTATACAATAGTTCACTCTCTTCCATTTATCTCTTTATTGCTAGTATATTCTCTTTAAGTTTTAGCCCAGTTAACCCCTCAAGGGCTGAAAGGATGGTGTTGAAATTTTCCAGGATTATTGTGTTCTACTGATGTATTCCTTCAAATTTTATAGCAGTTGTTTTAAATATTTTGCTGGTCTTTCATTAGGTGCATATATGTCTAGGAGTGCGATTTACCACTGTTGTACATATCCCTTTATTATTAAGAAATGTCTATCTGTGTACCTTTTAACTTTTTTATGTTTAAAGTCTGTGCCATCTGACATTAATATGGCTACTTCAGCCTTTTTTAGGGAGTTGTTCACTTGAATGTCTGTTCCCCCACCTTTGGCCTTGAGTCTATGTTTGTTCTGACTATTCAGATGTGTTTCTTGCAGATATTTTTCATCCATTTTGCCACTATGTGTCTCTTAACTGGTGCATTTAATTTATTGATGTTAAAAGAGATAATTGTCATGGTATATAGTGTCATCTTTTGGTAGGATTTTGGTATGTCTGTTGGTTTTCTTTTCTCAAAGTACAACTTTCAGTTCATCTTTTAAAGCTGGTTTGAGTCAGTAATGTTTCTTAGCTGTTGTTTATCCATGAAGTTGTATATGTGTATCCTTTCTTCAAATTTGAATATATCTGATTGGGTGAAGTAATTTTGGCGAAGCATTAATTTTGTTGAGTTTTGTCACTATCTCCCCAATTGCCTTCAGCCCTTGAGGGATTCTTGTGACAAATCTGCTGAAATATTTAGGAGGATGCTCCTTTGAATGTAATTTTCCTCTTTTATCTTCCTGTTTTCAGTATTCTCTCCCTATCTGTGGGATTCATCATTGTGACTAGGATGTGTCTTGGGGTGCTTTTCTTTGAATCTCCTTTGGCTGGTAATCTTCTGCATGTAGAATTTGATTGCATGCATTCTTTAACTCCAGGAGTTTCCCTGCAATGATGTCCCAGATTGTTGATACTACATGGGCATTCTCTTCTTGAGTCTCTGTGACTACAATGATTCTTATGTTGTTTCTATTGAGTTTAACAAAGCTTCCTTTTTTCATTTGTTCACATCCTTTGAAGACTTTTCCCATTGCCTGATCATTTGCTTTGACTCTTTTCCAACCTCTTCTTTTGTATAGAGTTGTTATGCATCTCATTTTGCAGCTCACTGATTCTCTCTTCAGCTTTAGTTACTCTGTTGGAGAGGCTTTCCAGTGAAGTTTTCATTAAGCCTACCAAGTTTTTCAATCCTGTTATTTTAGTCTGAAGTTTTCTCTTTTCTACTTCATATCCTCTTGGTTCTTATTTGTGGCTCATTCATTTCTTTCTATGCTTTCTTTGATTTCTGTGAATATCCTCCACATTTTTCTCTAAAATAGGCTAAATAGGTACTTGGTACTTTTTGAGGTATCACAGCTACCATCTTAATTATCTAAGCATGGTGGTGGCCTGCATTGTTCCTGATTGCAGTGTGGTTATTTCTACATGCTGTGCTGTGGATCATTGACTAGAAGGAATGCACAGCCACGGAGTGGAATGAAGCAGCAGTACACCCTCTGGTGAAGTCCTTGGGTGGTCTGCTCACCTGAGGCATGATTCCTGGAAGCTCCAGTAGATTTACATTGAAAAAACCAGCTCTGCCTCTCAGACATAGTCCTTGGGCTGTTCATTTACCTGAGGTATGGTTACCAGGAACCTTAGTAGCTTCATGCTTGTTGCTAAGTTCTTAATATGAGTGTCTAGGATATTATTTTAATATTTTCTACATTTTTAAATAGACATGCATTGCTACAAATTTCCCCTTTAGCACTGATTTTGCTGTGCTTCACAGCTTCTAATACTTTTTTTTATTATCATTCATGTTGGGAAATCTTTATTTTTTTTTCTCTCTATGAAAAGCATTTGAAGCATTTTGTTCATTTTCCATATAGTGGAGCTTTCCTCCAATACTATTTACCTATTTTAGTTTTAAAGGGTCACAGCTGTTGATAATCAGGGCTTAACTGAGTGGTGCTCATGGGATGCAAGGATCAAACCTGTTTGGTTACAAACAACACAAACATCCTATCCACAGTATTCCAGTCCCAAACTCATTTTCTTTCTATATTTAACTTCAATATAGATGATTGAAACATTGTGTTCTAAAATATTCCTGAGAAAATGTATATTTACATAGCTTTAAGTATGTTTTCTTTATGTCCTAATATCTGGTCTATGTTAGAAATAGACAATGTTCTGTGTACCGTAGTGAAGATGTGCATCCATCTGTGTTTGTTGATTATTTCCAGATTCTCCAGTTCTTCATTTAGTAATCTTTATTTTTATTGATATAATCGTTGATCTATCCAAAAATTAAAGTAAATTTTTGACGATTCACACTTTTGTTGTTTTTATTTATGTGCTTTTCTTATTTCTGTTAGCAGTAACTTAAATTTTACTGTGTGTTCAGTCAGTACGTATATATTGAGAATAATCCAAGTCTGTTCTGTTCATGCCTTCCCAGAATACAGTGTTTATCTCTACTTCTACTTTGCACAGACAATTATAAGTATTGAACTTTAACAACCCCTGTTATCTTTAGAGACATGATTAGCAAAAAAGAGAGTGCTTTGTAATTTTTTTCAGGAAGGGGTTGTTTCTTTGTACAATTGTGCATTTGGAAGGCCTTTACTTTATTCTTGCTGAAGTGGTTTAGTCATAGCAAATGTCACCAGCTCTTGCATGTCTGAAAATGTTTTTAATCCTCAGGCTTAAATGACAGTACTGTACAGTAGTGGACTCTCAGTAGAAAGTTTACACATCAATACTTTGAATATACCATGCCACCTTTTTTTTTTGCTAGTGTGTGGTTTCATGTGGGAGATTTGTTGTGCTGCTTATATTATTTCCCTTGTGCATGAGGTTTTCCCCTATACTTTTGCTTTTAAATAGTCTCTCTTATTTTTGCCATTTTATTACAGTTTGTCATATTCTGTTTGAGCCTATGTTGTTTGAAATTTTTCAGGCACTTTAATCTGTACAAAAGCCTCCCTCCAGAGACCCAGAGTTCTATCTTCCACTTCAGAAATTATTCCTCTTGCGGTTCTCCATTCAATATCTTAATGTACTCCAGTCCTAAACATTTATGTTTACATGGTTTTAAAAATGATTTCATTATGACCTAATATCTAGTCTATCCTGGAAATGGACAGTGTTCTGTGTACAGTAGTGAAGATGTGCATCCATCTGTGTTTTATTTCATTATATTACTTATCATTCTTTACCATTTCATTATGGTTTATGGCTTATATTTTACATTTAATTTCACTAATGCAGTTCCTGACATTTCAGAACCCTCTTTCCATGGTGTGGTATTGTATTATTTTGTTGCTTCCTTCCCATTTCTATGAATTATTTCACACTCTAAATATATTCCTTCACTTGGTTGAAATTTCCTTCCAGTGGGTTAAATATTTTTAAGTAGGCTAAAGAATTCTGAAGGACTGAAGGATTTTCCTGGACTTCTGTGTGCATATTCTGGTATAACGAACTCCCATTGTTTTTCCATGATTCTTAACAATTTGTGGTTTGTAACAGTGTAACTTTGGGTAACTTATTATCTATACACTGACTTGTTTCAATTTTTCTCTTCTGTTTTTGTATTTGGGGCCACACTCAGCAGTACTCAGGGGTTACTCCTGACCCTGCACTCAGAAATCGCTCCTGTAAGGCTCAGGGGACCATATGGGATGCCAGGGATCGAACCCAGGTCCATCCTGGGTCAGCTGAATGCAAGGCAAATGCCCTACTGCTGTGCTATCACTCTGTCTCTGTTTCAATTTTTAGCACAAATAATTTACTACTTATGCTTCTTTTATTCTATCTTCACTATTATATAATATTGAATTAGGAAAGGCAGTGATAAATCTAGTTTTCTTTTTTATTGCTGGGGCTTTTATGGGAAAGTTTCCATATTAACTAAAATATGATCTTCTAGCATCCTATGAGCAGCTAAAATATGTGAGGTAGGAAGATCCGAACTTTGGGAATGAAGGTGGTTTCTAACTGAAAAGGTAGAAGGAGGGGATTTGTGGGACACCTCGGGCACTTTAATTAGAATTAATTTTTAATTGACAGTGGCTGACAAGTATTCTAGTGGCTGTGCTGCTGGTACCTGGAACTGGGTATCTATGCATGCATTCCCTTAGAAATAGATGTTAGTAATCCAGTACATATAAAGATCACCTGGGGAGCTTTTACAAAACAGACACCAGTTTCCAACATAGCATTCTGGTATAATTGCTTTCTGAGGATACTCACATATCAAAAATTTTATGTTACTGTTGGAATTCCTTATCTCCTCTTCCAAAGCATGCTTTCAGGTATACAAAACAAAGAAATGGACATTAAATAAAAAGAGTTCATTCCATCAGTGGGAAAATGACCTGTATTCAAATTCTTGCAGGGCATTTTATGATTTTAGATCATTTATTATTATAAACGGTGCTACTTACTTCCTATAATGTAAATCATTCACTTTAATACTTATATGCACAATCAAATCACCTTATCAGAGCCAAAAATTTAAGATCCATCCATTATTTTCTAGGCAACTGACATCATGCCAACGCAGCTCGCTTAAAACTGGTCCCCTTGTAAGCCCATATGAATCAAGAACAGAGTCTGCTTAACATTTGGGGTGTTCTGCTGTGAGCACAGACTCCCCAAATATGCTGCAATATTGCCAGCTCCCAAGGCTTCAGAAGCTCCATAATTCCAATGATTTATTTTTATCCTTCAAGTTTGCCAAAATGCCGGTTAACATCTCTACCTTTTAGTCATAAATGTCTGCATTAGTTTTATGTCTCTATCTCTATGCTTAATAAAATACAAATACCCTGAAATGAATAGCCTCTCATGGATCATTAGTTTGCCTCACTGAGCTTCACGTTTCTGAGATTTTGGACCCTCACATTTCAGTTGCTTGATACCACACAATGAGTCTTTTAGTTATCTCCATATTTGAGATCAGGCCAGTAGAATTCCGGACACTACTTAATCTATCTCACCAGAGCAAGAGTTCATCACTTCTTCTCTTAGACCCTCAGGTCTCTGTGATACTCAGCAACTTTGAAAGTAAGTTTTTATCAGCATAGGTTCTGTGATTTGACTGTCATAAATCTTAGTCTGGCATCTTTGATTATTAGCTTTGTATCCCTGTGAATGTTTTTTATATTTGCATCTTAGCTTTATCATCTGTAAAATATAAGGGAACATACAATTTATTTTCAAGATTTCTAAGAAAGAAACAAAATTATAAGTATCTACATCACAGCATTAGTGAGTATTCTATGCTTACAAGAATATTGCTTGCTAAAGCAGTATCTGTAGTTTTGAGGTTAGCAAAATATATCATAGAAATTTAATATAAATTTTATTTAACAATATTATTAAGCATTGAATTGGGAAAAAGTAAAGGAAAATTTTAGTGGAATTGTACTAAAATACTCATAAAGTTTTCATTGATAATTTTTCCCTCCATAAATAATCTATCAACTATTACCTAGAACCCAGCTCCAAATAGAATTTAAGTATTTTGTATATTTATCACATCAATCTTAAACTGAAGGTAAACTAAATTCTTGTCTGAAAGATAAATGAAGAATTTATGGCAAAGACACATTTAAACCAAGAATTCAAAGTTGACTAAAGTTAATTAGGTGAAGTAGGGTGACACCAACTAAAATCCATAGCTTGTTAAAATATCTCATAGTAAGATGGATAAAATTAATATTTGAGGACCTGAAAAAAGTCGTGGTAGCTGTAACCCCATTCATTCTATTCAAAACCAGGAGCTGTGCTTCTTCTTAAGAAAAGTGTGTGATAGAAAATTTTAGAATTACTAACCAGAGGAAGGAAAACTTTCTATTTTGGAAATATTATGAGGGCCTCTACAGAAAGATAGCATAGTGGGTAAATGTTGGCTGGGTTGCTGCCAACCTGGCCCCTCAAGCCCCACAATGAGTAAACCAAAAGTAATTTTTCTCATATATTGAATCAATTTAACATGCATATTAGCTTTAGTTCTCATTATGACCCATACACTTTAATGTTCCCTCCTCATCCAATCTTTTATTGTGATTAATTGGCTTGACCTTAATCTCCCAAGAACACATAGTGCATTCATGTGACTGTAATTTATATTCTTCAGTGACTCCCAAATGTAGGCATCACCTGACTTACATTCATTTCATAAAGAAATGTAAGATTGTTTGCTTAAAAGCTTTACTAACATGGTATAGTGGCAACCAAAGCTGCCTTCATTTGGATTATCAGAAACATTCCGCTATCATCTAAATAATGATTTATTGGCTGATTTGGGGCATTTCCTCAGCCTCCTCTGGGTTCCAGCGCCATTCATGATCATTTGAACTTTGGGTCCAGCCAGGTTTGTGTCTGGGTTGGAACAGGGAACCTCATATCTTAATCCCTCCCATAAACGGGAATGGGGCTGTTTTTCTGACCTGTCCTCAACCTTTTTCTGAGTTACAGCTGGGGTCAGTCAGTTCTGGGCTGGAACAGAGAGTCTCGTTTTCTCATCATCCTGTCTTTACCAAAATCACACACTCAAAGTCATTTCACTTTATTTCTTCTACATCCTGGCAGATTGAATCTAGAACTTCTTTGTCTTAGAAAATGTACAGCTCAAAAATCCCAGCTAAAAATCAATAAACTAGTATGCAATATTTTATTATACTTAGATAACCTTGCTTGTTAATAAAAATAACCTCTAAAAAGACATATCTTGAGTCATCTTTCATAGAAACAGGAGGGTAAAAATAAGAAGCAGTTAATATATCACTTTCTTGAACACCCTGATATTCCAGCATTCCAAACAACTAAATGCAAAGATCAATGGAGAAGCTAATGAAGACACCTACAGTGAGGAATATGGAGAGAAATCCTGGTAATTTTCAAGTACACCTAAATGCCTGAGCCTTAGAGATGAGGACCTAAAAATCAACACTTAATATTTTAGTGATAGAAATTAAGGAGTCACCCACGAAATTAAAAAATCTATAGAATGAACAATTCAACCAACTCAAAAGAGAATATGAGATAATCAGAAAATGAGATAATCCATACAAATGGAGCTGAAGGAACTGAAAATCATGTTAGCAAGCCATAATCATAGGATTACACAAGTAGAGGAATAGCATGGATAAATTTGAAGACAAATTACAAGCTAGAAATAATAAAGAAGCCAAAAAAGAAAGAAGAGAAAAAACACTGGAAGAAAATGTAATGTACTTAATGAACAAAGGCAAGATAAATATTCTCCAAATTATAGGAATACCAGAAGGGGAAGAAAACGGGGAAGGGGAAGAACAAGCAGTGAGGGAGATAATAGCAGAGAACTTTCCCACCCTTGGGGACCAGGTTTCTCTACAAATTAAAGAGGCAAAGAGAGTAACAAATAAAATAGACCTTAACCGAACAACAATAAGACATTTAATAATCCAAATGGCAAAAAAGAGAGAAGGAATCTTTAATGCAGTAAGGAAGAGGAAAAACATCAAGTATAAAGGGAAAAAATGTAAGAATCAAACCAGATCTCCCATTTGAAACAATCCAGGCAAGAAAAATGTGGAATGATACACTCAAACTACTGAATGAAAGAAACTTTCAACCTAGAGTCCACTATCCAGAAAAACATGTGTTTACATGGGAGAGAAAATTAAAAACATTCCATTATGCTGAGTGAAATAAGTCAGAAGGAGATAGATGCAGAATAGTCTCACTCATCTATGGGTTTTAAGAAAAATAAAAGACGTTCTTGCAATAATTTTCAGGGACAAAAGTGAGGAGGGCTGAAAGTTACAGCTCAATTCATGAAGCTCACCACAAAGAGTGATGAGTGCAGTTAGAGAAATAACTACAATGAGAACTATCATAACAATGTGAATGAATGAGGGAAGTAGAAAGCCTGTCTTGAGCACAGGCGGGGGTTAGGTGGCAAGGAGGGAGATTTGGGACATTGGTGGTGGGAATGTTGCACCGGTGATGGGAGGTGTCCTTTACATGACTGAAACCCAACCACAATCATGTTTGTAATCAAGGTGTTTAAATAAAGATATTAATTAATAAAAAATGGATAAAAACGTACTTGCAATATTTGCGCTAATCAAACCCACCTTAAGTGAACTATTCGAAAAACAATTACACAAACCATACTTCCTATTGTAACAACAACAACCCTACATAATATAATGGCACATCTAAAGGATGCTTCTTTGTATGTAATTTTTCTTTTTTATCTTACTACCTACAGCATTACATTCCTTTCTGTAATATTCATCATTGTGTCTAAGATCTGCTTTGGGTTGCTAGTGCTTTTCTTTGGATCTTCTTTAGCTGATACTCTTTGCCATTGAGGATGTATTTGCATGCACTTGTTAGTTCTGAGAACTTCTCTGCAATGTCATTGATTGTTGATTTTTCATGGATATTTTCCTCCTGGGTCTCTGAAACTCCAATGATTCTTTTATTGTGTCTATTGAGCTACCAGCTTCATTCTCTATGTATGGAGGGGGACTGCATTGTTTCTCCATTTTTACACTTGCAGTGTGGTTTTTTCTACATACCATGCTGAGTTCATTGACTAGGAAAAGTGCACTGTTGTGAAGTGAATCAGAGCAGCCATGATCTTCTGGCTCTCTCCTTTTGGGTAGGGCCACATTCAGCAGGCTGGTGGTGAGGTCCCAAAGCTCTAGTGGAAAGCTGAGGATTTTCTATGATTCTCTCCCTCTCTCTTTGAGTTCTTTAGATATCCTCTACATTTCCTCTTTCAAGTCCTTATCAGAGAGGTTATATGGTTTCCTGATGTTTTTGAGTCTTCAAAGCTAACATCATCTTTCACTAAGTACAGTTGGGTTCTGCATTGTCTTTCCATTCTCACTTTTGCAGTGAAGTGGTGTTTGTGTTTGTTTGTGTGTGGGGGGTGTTGGATTCCTTCCCAAGGAGAAATGTGGGCCCATGGAGTGTTCTTTTCTAAGTGCACAATGACCCCTTTGATTCCAAAATCCATATACTATAATGCCATTGCTGGCCTTTGGTCTTCTTGTATCAAGGCTAGTCTTTTTTTCTGTGTCAGGAACCTTACTTTATAATGCAGGCTGAGTTTAAGGCCTAGATAAGTGAAAGCAAAGTCGTTTTTAAATAAACAAAATAAAAAAGTAAAAGAAAGAATAGGTAGTTTGAAAAAGAATAAAATAAAAGAAGAATAAGTATAGTAGCAAGCACATTTGTAAAAATTATTGTATCTGCAA
This sequence comes from Suncus etruscus, assembly GCF_024139225.1. NCBI lineage: Eukaryota > Metazoa > Chordata > Mammalia > Eulipotyphla > Soricidae > Suncus > Suncus etruscus. The sequence goes on from NC_064868.1 coordinate 121,908,673, forward strand.
TGAAGTCATTAAAAATGGCAGAAGCTTTTACTCTTAACTGTTCATTCTGTTAAATTGGTGTGATCCTATAATGATGACAGCATCCAACAAATGAAGTTGCCCAAAAGTTCAAAGCACTGCTACTGATACTATGCCTTTTAAATGTGCATACCAGCTGTTAGCCCTTCTTAAAGGGGAAAGATACTGGGAGAGAGTGACCTCACTGACTCCTATAAGTCCACAGGGAATAATATTGGGAATAATATTGGGGTGATGAAGCAGGGGCATCAGGAAAATGGTGATTCTTAATGATGGCAGCAGGTGGGGCTTCAGTATGGTGGATGCTTAGCCCAAATACCATCTCGAGATTGGCCGCTTTCGGCTGCATGAGCCCTTGCACCCATGATCTTTCATGGCTCGGTTTAGATCTCATTCTTTAGAGTGAGGCCATGGAGCTTTTCTATTTCAAACATGGTGACTGCATTTGTGATAAATGTTCTTCTTATGTGCGCACAAAATATCAATAAAATTATGATCTCACATATAGAACAAATCTCAACATATTTATAGTAATGACATAAATTAATTTCAGAGTATATTCTCTGACTGCAGTGTAATAAGAAAAATAACCGGGGCCGGGAAGGTGATGCTAGAGGTAAGGTGTCTGCCTTGCAAGCGCTAGCGTAGGACAGACGGCCGTTCCATCCCCTGGTGTCCCATATGGTCCCCCCAAGCCAGGGGCAATTTCTGAGTGCATAGCCAGGAGTAACCCCTGAGCGTCAAATGGGTGTGGCCAAAAAACAACAACAACAAAATAACCTTTAAATAGAATATAACACTCCCAGATATTTAGAAATTAACAATTACTTTGGAAAATATTTGAGTGTGTGTCTAAATGAAAAACAACGGAAAGTCTACATATCTAAGTTTGTGCTTCTAAGTAAATGAATGCATAATTAAAATTATAGTTTTATTTTATGCATTATAGTTTTACCTTAAGACTAAAGAACCCTGAAAGCCAACAAAGAAGAATTATTCTGAAGAAGCTAAAAGTATGTCAAATAAAACTGAAACATATACATGAAATAAAATGATATATAAGAGCATAAATTAATAAAATAGCAGCTATAGTAGCAATAAAACCAAAATTTGATTGATTTTAAAGAATAATGGGTCAGGAAAAAATTGGTGAAATAGATCATAAAAACAAAAATCAAAGCTATAATTTTCAAGGTAAGTAATGAAAAAGGGATATCATGACACCTTTTTTAAGTACTATATATAGCAGTTGAATATATGTTTGGAAAAAGAATAACCTTGACTTACATCTCATGCCCTACACAAAAGTAAATTTGAATTATTATACAAGTATAATAGAATCTGACAAATAGTTCAGGAATATTGTGCATACCTTGTATTTTATTGATTTTGGTTCAAATCTTAGGCATTGGATATGTTTCTTTAAGCACAGTCAGGAATGAACTCTGCAGTACAAATCCAGGAGCAATTGCTGATCACCACAGAAAGTGGAAAACAGTACAAGCTGTAGTGCAGAAGGAGACTTAAAATTGAAACTATCTGAGAAAACAGATCTCAGACTAGAGACTTCTATACTATTGAATACTATACTGAGAAACATGGTTATACTGATTCCGTGGATCCACAACTCTCTATTTAATTTTTATATCTTAATAATAATAAATAGTAACATCTTGGGGCCCAAGAGGTGGTGCAAGTTATAAGGCTTGCCTACACTAGCCTATGATGGACCACAGTTCGACCTCCTGGCTTCCCATATGGTTCCCAAGCCAGAAGTAATTTTTGAGTGCAGAGTCAGGAATAACCCGATCATCACCGGGTGTGTCCCCCCAAAAAAGTAAACCTCACTCTCACTATTGAACTGATCAAACAGATAGAAAATATATAACATAACAAAAGTCTTAAATTTGGATATGAAGATTTAAATTTATCATATATTTATAGCCCTCTCATTCCCCCAAAATTCTCAGGTGTACATGGAACATTCTCCAAGACAGAAGGTACATTTGAACGTAAAAAAGTTTTAAAAATAAGCTAATTGAAATTATTTCACATATATTTTATTTCACAATTCTTTTAAGTAACAAATTAAATATCAAAATAAATCTGAGGGAAATTCAAATACATAAATATTGCACAACACAATAAATTATTAGACTTTATATTATATAGCTACAGTAATCAAATGTTAGCTTTGAAACAAAAGCATAATTCAGCTCAGTGGAATACATTTGGGAGAATAAACATCTGGGCAGTAAATTTATAACAAAAGAACCAAGAATATTAAATAGAAAAAGAAAAGTTTCTTCAACTGTTTAGCCACATGAAAAATAATAAAATAGAACCACTATCTCACACTATACCAAAACTTGTGGCACATGAATACAAAATAATTCATCAAACAAAACAAAAGCAAGCATTGCATAATATTGACTTCAGTGGTGTGTTTATTGCTTAGACTCACATAAAGTGACATTCACATGGGGAAAAAAGGCAATAAAACATAAACAACTGAATTTCCATCAAACTGAAAGATTTCAACACTGTAACTATGTTTGAAATTAAAAGACACTGCCTACACAATAGCATAAAATATTTACATGCTATACATCTGACAAGGAAAAATATCCAAAATATATGATATATTATAATATTCAACAACAAAGAACTGAATTAATATATGAGAAAAAAGTTGAACACTAAATTCTCCAAACAATAATAGCTAATATTTCTTAGCCAATAGTCAAAACATATAGCCAATATGCACATGAGAAGATAATCATCAATACCAAATATTGCAAAAATGCAAATCAAAAAATCAAAAATATAAATTTACACAAACAGAATGACTTTTATCAATATATATATATATATACAACAATAGAATGTTTCTTATCTCTAAGAAAAATAAATTGTTTACTTGTGCTACAACTTGGATGGAATGTTAAGTAAAATAAAAAGAGAAAGACAAATGCCTCAAAAATTTACAGATATGAAGTTTATAGAGAAACAAAATTAGAGAATAATCCATGTTCAATGAAAGCAAGCCTCAGTCACTGGTGACAGAATTTAAAGTTTTCAAGCAGGGAGTTGGGGGAAAAGGGACATAGAAGGAAACTGCCATTGTTGGAAGGGTATTGACTGAATTGTGGTAACATAGTATCATTAAAGCAAATATTTATGCTTTTGTAAGCTCTAGTAACAGTAATATGAAGAAAAAAATAAAAGGAACCTTGTTTTAAAAAGACATCATAGAAATGTTACAAACATAATAAATCAAGGGAAGGTAACACAAAAGAACACATATTCCAAAGTTCAAAGGCATAGAAATGTAATCACAATGATGGAACTTGAAAGGATACACTTGGAGATGAATAGTCACAGGTAGAGCACATTAGGTAGATCACAACACCCTCTCATTCTAAATTTACTCAGCATGATCCTCTTCAGATGCATCCACACACAGCAGAAAATTGCATGTTGTCATCTTTTCTTATAACCAAGTAGTATCCCATTGTCTAAATATATCATATAATATTTATCTAGTTATCTGTCCCTGAACATCTTGTTTCCTTCTGGATTTTGAATCTTGTGAATGGTGCCACAATATACATATAAGTGCAAAAGCCTTCTCAATTGAGTTTTTGTGCTAGGAACAAAATGATCACTAGAAGAGAAATCCAATTGTCACAAAAAGAAATTCAATAAGTTAATCCAGAGAATCAAAGAATCTGTACAAATAAAAATGAAAGAGTGAACACGGATTTTCAGAAAAGTGGTGGAGAAACATCAGCAAAAATAGTAGAGCAGTACTATAGAGTAACTGGAAGACATATAGTAAAACTCATGCCCGAGAGACTGGAGCATGAAATTCCAAAACTTCTGAGCCCAGCAATGGTATCAAATACCTGGAGAAGGAGGAAAGGCAGACCAGTAGATTTAATGTCATACACTGAAGTAGATTTCTGGGAAAAATTACAATTGGACTGGCCTAGAGAAAAGAGGCTGAGCTGTAAGTAGCAACTGTGGCGTTTGGTGTTCCCAGAAACAGGGTGAGTGTTGCCCTGAATTGATTCTCCAGCAGAGCTGGGAATTGTGGAAAGCTGCATGGACCCATCAGTGTGACTAAGCTCAGGTTATGAATATCAGTACTGGGGAACGGAGCAAGAGCCAAGCTACAATTGGAGGGCACCATTGAATCCATATCAGTAGCAGCAGTACAAGGCTTGTAACAGTGGGATGGGGCTGGAAAATGGAGCTGCTAATGCTATGAGACTCTTTGAAATTTCCAGCTTTACACACTCGTAAGGCTAGATGCCGAGCAGCAGAACTCTTAGCTGTCAGGTGGCCTAGACCCACCTGGCCAAGGGACACAGACATTAGCATTGAAGAAGTGAACAAAGGCTAAGCCTAAGAGGAGGACACCACATAGTGTATCTATGAGACAACCAACCAAGAGCAGTGAGATTGCAATCATGCCGATTTGCTTTGCATCCTCACTTTCCTCCTAGGGAAGGAGACTCACCACAACACATAAAAAAACACACACACTGCAAAGGTCACAATGAGAAAAGAACATAGGACCCCATCACACATAGTAAATGATGATGGAGTTCAGGTAAGTCAACCAATGTCAACCACCCATATAAACCCTCTGATAAGGACTTTAGAGAGGAAATATGGAGTATGTTCAAAGACCTTAAACCATGGAACTAACTGCAAATAAGATTCAAGATAATATGAGAGTAGAAGTGAGAAAACTTCAAACTGAAATAATGGGTCTGAAAGATCTGGTAAGTAAAACGAAAAACTCACTGAGAAGATGGAAAAAAACTCAAAAATAAGCAAACAGACAAAAAATAGATCTTTGAGCAAATTCAATATAAGAAACAATATAAGAATCATGGTGATTACAGAAGGCAGGAATAAAACCCCAATGAAGAAGCAACAGTCAATGATTTTATAGCTGAGAAAGTCTCAGAACTGAATGGTATCTGCACCCACATCCTGAATGCCTGAAGAGAATCAGCTAAAAGAGCCCCAAATAGAAGCATTACAAGGTACATCCTAGTCACAATGATAAAAATCCCCATGTAGAGATAGAATACTGAAAGAATCAAGATACAAAGGGAATATTACATAAAAAGAAGCATCCTTAATATTTACAGATTTATCACAGGCAACTCTTCAGGCCTGAAGGCATACAGTAAAAAAATACCAATGGAATGAATGTATCACCAAGACTAATTCAACAAGCCAGACTTTCATTCAGGTTTGAAAAAGGACACACCTATTCCTGGAAAAACAACAAGTCAGGTACTTTACAGACTCAAAGCTAACCTTAATATAACAAGTAAATGGTCTACTGTAAAGCAGACATATCTCAAAAACACACGAAACTTTTCTAAAACAATGGCAAAACCCCTATGACTATAATCTTTCTCAATATTAATGAATAAATACACCAGTTATGAGACACAGTGGCAAAATGGATCAAAAATTGAATCCAATCTTTTGGTCCTGAAAGAAACACAATTAAATATCAGAGCAAACACTGACACAAAGTCACAGATAGGAGGACTATCCTTCAAACAACTCCCTTAAAAGGCTGGAGTGAACACACTAATATCAAATTACAGTCATCTGGCTTAGACATAGAGGGTCATTTCTTAATCATCAATGGATATATACATCAGCAAAAATTATACTCATAAACATATATACATCTAATGAGAGGCCAGAAAAATAATTTAAACAACTGCTAATATACCTGAAGAAAGACATCAATAGCAATACAACAAAGTTGTGGGAGACTTCAACACTGCTCTGTCCTCTTGATAGATTAACCAGTAAATCTCAATAAGAATATACTGGATTTGAAGAAAGATATGTTAGAGAATGGCTTAGTAAATATATATGGTTTTCCATACCCAGAAAGCTGACTATACATTCTTCTCCAATGCACATTGGGATATTTGTCAAGAAAATTCACATGCTGAGCCATAAAACATAAAAATAAAGATAGAAACTATATCAACTATATTCTCAGACCACAGTGCACTGAAAATAGAAGTGGACTTCAAACAGAAATAGAGAAAAAACTTTAACATCTGGAAATTAAACAACTTACTATGAATGACCAGTGGGTCAGAGACAAAGTCAAAGAAGAAATCAAAAGTTTACAGGAAACAAATGAGAATGAAAACACAAATTATCAGAACTTTTGGGACACTGAAAAAGAAGTATTAAGAAGGAAATTTATAGTTTTGAAAGCATGTCAAAAAGGAAGAAAAGGCCTACATAAAAAAGCTTAAAGGTACAGCTTAGGAAATTGTAAAATGATCAGTAAAATGAGCCAAAGGTAGGCAGGTGCAAGGAAATAATAAAACATAGAGCAGAAGTTAATCAATGGATATCCAAAAATAATAAAAAGATAAATGAAAGTAAAGTTTTTAAAAATAAACGAAAGCAATAAACCTTTAGAAAAGAAAGAAACAATAGACAGAATCTAAATGAAAAGGGTGCTAGTACTACAGATACTACAGAAATACAACATTACTCAGTCTCAAAGCAATTACTTCGAGAATCTTTACAACATAAAATAAGTGAACTTGGAAGAAATAAATAATTTCTGGAATACCTGAACAGACATATCACACCCCTGGGAATTGAAATATTAATCAAAAGCTTCCTAAAAACAAAACCCCAAGCTCAGATTATTCTCTAGTTAATTCTTTCAAGCCTTTAAAAAGGACCTACTGCCAATCCTTTTTAGGCTCTTTCAGGAAAATGAAGAAACATAAACACTCCCAAATACTTATGAATCTAAAATCACCTTGATAGAAAAGCTGTCAGAGACACTACAAAGAAAAAGAAAAATTTATGCCAATATTCTTGATGAACACAGATGCAAATATACTCAACAAAATAATAGCATAAAATCCAACAACTCATCAAGGAGGTTATACTCCATGACCATGCAGGGTTCATCCCAGGGATGCTAGGATAGTTTAATATACACAAGTCAATTAATATAATACAGCACATCAATGAAAGAAAAAAATCAAAATTCATATGATCTAATTGTGAGACACATAAAGCAATTGACAAGATCCAGCAGCCATTTATGATAAAACATAAGATAGGAAGACAGGATATAAAGGAACTTTCCTCATTGTGGGGTCTCAAACTCAATTTACCTGGGGGCCGCAGGAGACAAAGTTGGGGTGATCCTTGAGTGAAAAGTCAGTAGTAAGCCTTGAACATTGGGGGGTGTGACCCAAACAACTAAAACAAAACAAAACAAAACAAAAAGAGATTCCTCTAGGGCAGGGCCACAAAATGTTCTATGGAGGGCAAACGGCCCACGGGCCGCAAGTTTGAGACCCCTGATAGTCTAAGCTATTTACCACCATTTGAAAATATCTTGATAATACACATAGAAGATCCTAAATAATACAAAAAAAACTCCTAAAAACGCTAAACCAATAGATCAAAGTGACTGGCTGCAATGTTGGTACATAACAATTGGTTGTATTCCTGTATATAAATAATATATTAGAGGAGAAAGTGATCAAAGTGTCATCCCATTGATAATAGTATCCCAAAACTTTAAGATTCTAGAAGTAAACTTAGGAAAACAGATATGATATCTAAACCATGAAAACATAACTTACTTAGAGATACAAAATAGTAGGAAATAGAAATATATTCCATGCTCTTAAAGAGAAGAATCAAGGGGCCAGCGAGGTGGCGCTAGAGGTAAGGTGTTTGCCTTGCAAGCGCTAGCCAAGAAAGGACCATGGTTCGATCCCCCGGAGTCCCATATGGTCCCCCCAAGCCAGGGGCAATTTCTGAGCGATTAGCCAGGAGTAACCCCTGAGCATCAAACGGGTGTGGCCCGAAAAACCAAAAAAAAAAAGAAAGATAAAAAGAGAAGAATCAATATTGTCAAAATAACCTTCCAACCTAAACTGTGTGTACTCAAAGCAATCCTTTTCCAAATTCAGACAACATTCAAGGACTTAGAAGAATCAATACTAAAACTTGTATGGATTCATAAAGTATACAGAATATACAAAGACATACTGAAAAATAAGGTTGGTGGCATCCATATTATATGACTCAAAACTATACAATAAATTTATAATAATAAAAATAGCATGACATTAGTATATAGACTCTGATCAGTGTGTCAAAATAGAATATCCAAAGACAAATCCTGAAATATATTGTCACCTAATATTTGAGTAGAAGCTTAGAACATAAAATGTAGTAAAGAGGGTACTGGAACAATAGCATAGAAGGTTGGGCATTTGCCTTTTATGCAGCCAACTTATATTTAATTCATGGCAACCCATTTCTGAGCACAGAGCCACGATAAACCCCTAGCACTGCCAGGTGTGGCAAAAAATAGTAGTTATATATAATATAGACAACATTTTCCACAAATGTTGCTGGGAAAATTGCATAAATTCTTGTGAAAAATAAAGATGGCTTCATATTTCATACTTTACACAAAAGTCTATTAAAAGTACACTCAAATCCTTCAGATAAAATTAGAATTTATAAATTACACATGGTAAATACAGGCAGAAAGCTCCAAGAGTTGAATCTCAAAATGGAAAATTAAATGATGTCACTGGCAAAGGCAAAATAATAAACAAATGATACTACAGAAAATTAAAGATTTCCTAATTTACAGAATAATAATGGGATAAAATTAAAAAATAGCTAAATAAAATGGAAGAAAATATTCACATTCAGCACATCAGACAAAGTATTGATATTCCAGACATATAAAGAATTAACAAAGATCTACAAAACATCCAAAAACCATAACAATATCTGGAGAGAGAAAATGAATAGGCATTTCTCTGAGGAAGACCAACACATGGTAAATAGGCACATAAAATTTGCTTGTCATCAATAATTGTTAGATAGTTCCAAATCAAGATAACAATAAGCTACTATCTCATACCAATGAGAATAGAACATATTAAGAAAAAGAAAACAATCTGTTTTGATGGGGATGTGGTGAAAAAAGAGCTCATTAATGCTGGTAGAAATGCTGTCTGGTTCAACCTCTATGAAATAATATATGTCAATTTTCAGTGAATCCAAACACTGAGTTGTAATTCCACTTCCAAAAATTCCACTTCTTGATATGTATCCATTGGACCCAAAGCATTTATTTCAAAAAAAGAATATATGCATACTAATATTAATTGCAGCACTTAGTACCACATCTAAGATAGGAAATCAACCTAGATGCCCAATGGGGAGTGGACTTTGAAGATGTGATATATATATGAATATATATATACATATATACATGAAATACTATGCACATAAAGGAATGATGAAGTCATGTAATTTGCTGCAAGGGCATAAAACCGAAATATATCATCTTAAAGGAAGTAAGCCAGAAAAAGGACAAACACAGGATGATCTCACTTATCTGTGGAACATTGAATAATTGGATAAAAAATACAACGTAGCTGGGGAGAGATCCCTACATCACCCTGAACCCCAGTGTACAGAAAGCATAGAAAAAGAATTTGAGAAGGGAAGTAACAAGAGGTGAATGGGATATAGCAGGGACAAGGATCAGAGCTTCAGGTATATCAGTAGTTTAGAGAAGCGATGTAGCTATATATGTAAACTGCAGATTTAAGAGCATAGAAAACATCAGATCCAAGGCACAGCAAAAAACATAAATATGTTCTTGTCAAGGTGTCAGGATGGAAGGGCCAACAGAAACTTAGGATATGTTGTATGATTTATGCTGAAATATTGAAATATTGATAGTTGAATCTCAGCTATGAATTACTTTATAAATTATGGTGTTTAAATAAAATTAAAATGATCAAAAGTTTTTATTTCTTTTTCTCTTCTCCTTTTCTTTCTAATGTATTTTTCTTTTCTCCCTCCCTACCCCTTCCATAAACCTTCCTCTTTCCCCCTTTTGAAATCTAACTATCCCTTCACCCCTTAATCCCATCCAGACCTCCCACCGTATTAAAACTCTTCATCCTCAGTCCTTAATCTATTAGGCATCAAGATTGACCTCCTACCCCAACGAACCAGTACCCAGCATCCAGGCGAGGGACACCCAGTCAAACCCACACCCCGTCTCCTTCAAGAAAAAACAGCCAACTCCCCTGCAGACTCATGCTGCGCGGCCCTCCCTACCAACTCCCCCTAACGTGGACTGTTACTTGAAAGCGGACTTACCAAAAGTATCCCCAATGCAAGAACTCTTCCAAGACCTCCCTGCCGCAAATCTTTTGCCAATCTGAAGAAGATCAGGGGGGTGTGATGGAAAGGTGCCTGGGAACCCACACACCACAAGAAAAACCCAAATGACAATGGGAAAACCTGTACTTCGAACATAAGTATAAGACCTGTATTACACCACCTCTTTACCTGCTTTTCCCCAAATGTAAGGTAGTCTTTTGCATCACTTGATCCTTTAAATACTTTGTTAATTCATTTTTTTAAAAAATGTCTGTTCTACATATACATATGTGAGCACATACATTTTTATTCCTATTTTTATCTTTTTTTGGGTGTGTGACCTGTTTCTGTTTTCCTCTCTGTCCACCCCCAAATGCACCGACAATATAATGTAGCACTATTTCTCCCTGCAAAGGCACACTAAAAAAAGGGGGAAATCTTACATACAAAAAAGAGCTCTTATCTACTAGGGATAGGAACTCATAGTTGTTTAAAATACAGGGATATCTCCTATCTTGAAAATATGTCATGTGGACTCAACTTAGACCTCAGGTAATTAGACACCATCCGTCCAGCCTTGAACCCTGGATCCCAGGCGTAGAAACGGCACAGTTCTTCACAACAGCTGCAGGAAACAAATCCCATCCGGGACAGCCTTAATACTGCTGGGTCACCAACAAGTGCCAGCTCTAATATGATATCCTGATAACGAGGAAAATGGGAACAACTTGACCTAAGAGCAGGTTATCCTACCTTACCAGCCAACGATAAGACAAAATCAGAAGACTTGTCACCCTTTGGTAGGACCAAAAGCCAAGATCGCGATTTACAGATGACTGGCTGCTAGAACCATGACCAGACTGTATATATCTTGGGACCAATAAAAAATGCCCTAGTCTAGGGTTTGAACTACGACCTGCACAATAACCATGATCCCCAGTTCCAAAGGTCTGGCAGAGACAATTGCAACGGAATGGGGCTTCTGGAAACACAAAGAAAGACGCTATCCTAGGCGCCATCCTAGGTTCAGTGCAAAGACCAAGACCACAGAAGATGGATTAAAATGACACTGAGGGAACAGAACTTCTAGAACCACAAAGATTGACTTCATCATAAGTCCCACTCCTGTACCTGTGCAGATACTGAGATCTCTAGATACAGAGGTCTCATTTTATCACCCAGGACGGAGCAGAAGTCTTCCAAACACCACGAAAGCACCACAGGGAGAGTAAATGATCCTGAACAGAGTCTATAGTTAATCCCATGACAATATACTCCAAGGGTGGAGAAACCCCATATCTCTTAGGCCAAGTGAATTCCTTTTCGAATGACCCCAATATTTACTGTGCCAGGGCAGGAGGGAAAAAAAAGCAGAAAGCACAAATCATTGTTTATTTTTATATATTATTTTTATCTTCATTTATTATTATTATTTTTTTATTTACCTATCTATCTTTGGTCGATTTCTTTGTTTTGGAGTGGTTATTGAATTTGTTCTCCCCATTTATACTTATTTTGTTCTCTTCTTTTCTTTTCTTTCTTTATGTGCTCTGCCATGTTTCTTATCTCAAAACCATGGGGTTTTTTTTGTGGTGCTTATCATTATTGTTGGAGTCCTCACTGGATATTTGACACTTCTTTTTGTACTGCTGGAGTGTTTCACCTTCTTTTTCTCCTTCATCCACCCATTGTTATATATTAGACTTTTAACCCAATTTATTACTTTTCTCTTCTTCAAACAAAACCACATAACTTGAACTAGCTAGTCCTGCCTCCCAGTTAGAGGGGAAAATAAGGGAAGCACCAAGACCAAACAGGTGCAAGACTACTAAGTAGTAGGCTAGGTACAGAGGGGACCACGTATTCTAGCAGCCCTGGGGGTGAGGGAAGAGGATATGGGAGGTAGGACAAAAACGGAGGTGTAGGGAGGACAATTTGGTGATGGGAATCCCCCCTGATTTTATGTAAATATGTACCTTAAATATTATTGTCAACAATATGTAAGCCACTATGATCAAAAAAATTATATTAAAAAATAAAAGTTGTGTTTTTCTGGGTCAGGAGATATTACAGCAGGTAGGATGCTTGCCTTGAACACAGCCAACATGTTTTTGATGCCCAGAACCCTTTAGAGTACCCCCCAAGGATAGCCAGACGTGATTCCTGAGCAACTGCTGTGTGTGACTCTCCAAAAAAACTACCACATTTAAAAAATAATCCTTTTCAAAAAATTTTACTGGATTTACCTTCCTATATTTTGATTAACTCTAGAGATTTGTTTGAATTATTTTCCATATAGAAATAGCTGTACTGAATCAGTATCTGAAGGTGATTTGATGGACAATTTGGAAAGTTAAATAATATATAGAATATAAACATAGTTTGTATTCTAAACACTCATTGACCTAGGACATTTCCCACTTACAAAATAAATATTTTCCAGAGATATGTGAACTCAATCCATGATATTCCTCTTTTCAGGCTAATTTGTAATTTATTTATCAGGTTTCTACTTAATCAACATAATACTTCAGAATATTTTATCCATAATTGGTAATTGCACTTTGGTTAGAGGACTTTTTCTTAAAAATGAAAAAGCTGAGGGGATTTGTAATAGTAATTGTAATCACATAATTGTAATCACATAATCAAAACCAATGAGGATAGCCAGACGTGATTCCTGAGCAACTGCTGTGTGTGACTCTCCAAAAAAAAACCACCACAATTAAAAAATAATCATTTTCAAAAAATTTCAAAAAACTCTTTGAGAGAGCTTCAAACTGTAATAACTACCAAACCAGGTCTCTCTCCTCTAATCCCATATATACTGAGATAGATTAAAATGAGAACCATATACTTTTTATAGAACTGAAACTCTCATCATGTCAATCTCAGGTTAGAGTGATAGTATATTGTGTAAGATGTTTGCCTTGCATGAATTCAACCAGTATTCTATCCCCAGAACCCCAAATAGTCTCCCAAAACCTTCCAGGAGTGATTCCTGAGCTAGAGTAGATCCTGAACACCACTGTGTGTGGCCCCAAAACAAAACCAAAAAAAATCAGTCTCATTTTGATCATTCTTCCTTCCAAGATTACTCAGTAAAATATAACCTATTAGTCAGCAACTTAACACTCCAGATTTAGTGGTTTGCAATTGCTTCTAAGATTAAATAAAGTAGACAGCTCATTGTCACAAATTCAGGACCCAGAGTAGCCTGTGGAGACTTAAACAGAAATAGGTATCAAATGAGATAAAGTATTAAAATCTGATTTGAAAGTTTTGAGCACCTTATTTTTGATAATAGAAGTACACAGGCTTTCTATGCGACACTGAAGACATGCTCGCTAGAGTATATCACTGTTAGATATATTATAAATCAAACCAGGAAGAATGTAGGCATCTGTCTGTTCTTGCAAGGTTTGCGCAATCTATACTTATTACAGAATTACGGAAATATGAAGTCTAGTTCTATGGTAATCAAACATGGACTGTGTAACAGAAACACTGGCAACCATTTTAATCTTGCTGTAAAGGCAGAATTACAAGTTTTACTCCAGTTTTACTACATTAAATTTCCAGAAGTGAGTATACTTAAAAATTATTTGCGATAGTATTTATTAAGGTTTAATGTATATATGCATTACCTGGGTACTTTATTATTGGTTTCCCAGTAGGTGTGTGGTAGGCACAAATATATTTAATAGAAGTAGTATAAAACATTCAAGTTTTAATATATAAGCTAATACTTTAAAGTGAAAATGTCTTCAAGTCAATGTCTGTCAAAAGTTTTCTTTAGATTTCAACTAGCTTCGTATTAGGATGTACCTGAAACTATGGAGTCTATCAGTTACCATTTTCAAGACCAAAATTACACTTAAACAGAAGTAGACAGCTATAATTTAGAAAATCTTTAAAATATCCAAATATGACACATTTCTATGTTCATTTTTATTCACAAATTTATGAACAGGAATAGCAGAAACTGTAGTAAAAATAAATCTCATTTGAATGCAAAAGCAGACCAGAGTGTAATGAACTGCTGGACCACTGACTGGAGCTCAAACCCTTAACACTGTGACAATTTTCACTGTACTCTAATTTTGTTCTTTTAATTATTTTATTATAACTGTTCTTGAAATCATTACAAAATATTAAGTATTGGATATCAAAGAAAAACATATGTTATATGTATAAAGTGCAAATATGAATAGGAGATGCATAATATGAATATGAATTCAATGCATAAGGTGAGTAGAAGTTCAAGACCTAAAGTTCAAAAACTTTGGATTGAATTTTCTGCTTATCTAAAGTGGCAAACAGTTACATGAGTTAGAGAGGTGAATAGAAAATAATTCTTCACTACAATACAAAGAAACTTGTAGACAGAAAGAGAAGCTTAATTATCTCATCTTTTGCATTGATTTTAGATGACTAATGCTATCAAATTCAAAAAAAATTTCTACATAAAAACTAATCAATTTTTAGATAGGGACAGTAATTCATGTGATAAGTTTTATTCCATTTCTCAGAGCGACATAAAAACCTAAGTAGACAACATATGTGAGAGTTAAAGATTTTACAGTTTCCAAGATGAGTTCATGCTTTATTGCACTGATATTATTCTTATATTCTGAACATATATAACAAATATTCCAGAATATCTGATCTTATCTGAATAAAATGATCTTTTTAAATTAGTTATCACAGGGCCAAAGAGATAGTACAGCAGGTAGGGCACTTGCCTTTCAATCAGCAAACCCAGCTTTAATTTGCAGCATTCCACATGGGCCCACAAACAGTCAGGAGTAATTCCTGAATGAAAAACCAGGAAATATGCACATCACCAGATGTGACCATCAAAACAAAACAATAAGTTAAAAGCATTACTTATCATCAGGTAAATACAAATCAAGACAACATGAAATATCATCTTACACCAGTGAGGATGGCACATATAAAAATACTGGAAACAAACTCTGTTGAGGATGTGGTCAAAAAGAAATTCTTCTTCAGTGCTGGTGGGAATGCTGCTTGATCCAACCCCTATTGAAAACAGTATGGAGGGTTCTCACTAAACTCAAAATTAGCTGTCATATGACCCAGAAATCCCTCGAATTTGGGTATCTATCCCCAGGACAAAAGAATGTATGCACATCACTACTTATTGCAGCACTCAGTATAATAACTAAGATTTGGATTCAACCTAGATGTCCAACAACAGATAAGGGGATCATGAAGAAGTGGTACATATATACAATAGAATACTACATAGCTATAAGGGATGATGCAAACATGCAATTTGCTGCAACATGAATGGAACTGAAATATATATATATATTAAATGCAGTAAACCAGAAGAAAGATACATACAGAATGATATTTCACATTTATATGTATAATATAGAATAACTACATGAAGAAATGCAATGGTTCAAATGGGAGCTCTCTAGAACAACCTTGGCCCCAGAGTATAGGGAGAAGTTAAGGAACTAAGTGGAAGAGGAGAAACACAATTATGAAAGGTTAGGTGCCAGGGTCCAAGCAGTTTTGGGGTGCATTGGTGGAGACAAATAAAGGGTCAGAACTAAATATTCCAGCCGAAGTCAACAGCAATGAAATCAAGAGACCCCAAACTCTAACAATCTAAAATTTAAATTCAGCAGTTATAATGTCAGGCTGGAGGGGCATAGAGTGAGAGTTGGGATACACTCTTGGAAGATGGTGGTAAAATTAGCCCTAATTCATTGCATTTCTGAATTCCAACTATGATGAACTTTGAAAATCACAATATTTTCCATAAAAACTGAATTATGGGAAGAAGAAATGAACAGACACTTTCTCAAAGAAGAAACAAAGATGGCCAAAAGGCACATGAAAAAATGCTCCACATTACTAATCATCAGGGAGATGCAAATCAAAACAATAATGCGGTAATATCTCATGCCACAGAGACTGGCACACATCACAAAGAACAAAAACAATCAGTGCTGGTGGGGATGTACAGAGAAAGGAACTCTTAATCACTGCTGGTGTTAATGCCATCCAGTCCAGCCTTTATGGAAAACAATATGGATATTCCTCAAAAAAACTGGAAATTGAGCTCCCATATGATCCAGCAATACCACTCCTGGAATATACCCTGGGAACACACACACACACACACACACACAACAATACAAAAATGACCTCTGAACGCCTATGTTCATTGCAGCACTATTTACAATAGCCAGAATCTGGAAAGACCCCGGATGTCCGACAACAGATGGTACATACACATAATGGAATAGTATGCAGCTCTCAGGAAAAATTAAGTCATGAAACTTTTCTATATATGGATCTACATGCAGACTATTATATTAAGTGAAATGAGCCACTTATTTGTGAGATATAAGAAAAACAAGAGCTAACATATTAATAATACAGAGACGATAGAGATGAGAGATGGAAGGACCTGCACACAATATGAAGTTTACTACAAAGAGTGGTGAGTGCATTTAGAGAAAAACTACACCAATAACTATCATGATAATGGAAGTGAGTGAGATAAATAGAAATTGAATACCTGTCTCCAATACAGGTAAGGGTGGGGGAGGAAGGAGATGCGGGCATTGGTAGTGAGAATGTTGCACTGGTGAGGGGGTGTACGTTTTGTGACTGAAACTCAACTACAAACATGTTTGTAACCATGGTTCTTAAACAAAGATATAAAATAAAATAAATTAGTTATCACAGATATTCAAGAGACAATGGTAAATTCATGTAATTTCTTAGAGATGTTTGTGTGCTTTTAATCAATGTATGGGCAGTAAAATAATAAAGCAAGTAGGGTGATAGTCTTTCAAGCAGCTGCTCAGGGTTCAATCCTTGGCATACCATATGGTCCTCCAAGCTTACTAGGAGTGATTCATGAGTGCAGAACCAGAAGTAGGCCCTGAACACAGCCTAGTGTGACCCCAAAACAAAAAGTTGTAATTTGTATAAATATATACTAGGCTTTAATGTGGCAGTATAATTAATGCATTGGATGCTAGTTGTATGATTCTTGAATATAATAGATTCCATCTAATGATATACTTCAAATGAATGAAATATAAGATATATGAATTGTACATATTTATTAAATTATTGTTCAAATTTCTTCAATTAATCATCTATATACACAGTGCTACTGTTTTGACATTTCTAATCTTTTTAAACTACATTTTGGAGGTAATTAAGAATAGAATATTGGGCTGAGGATATATTACAGTGGGTAGGGCACTTGCATTGCATGCAGCTGACCGGGGTTTAATCCCCAGCATTCCATATGGTTCCTCCAAGCCTTCCAGGAAGGATTTCTGAGTGTAAAGCCAGTAGTAACCTCTGAGCACTTCTGGGAGTGGGCCAACAAAAGATAGTAGAGTACTATATCTTCCTCACTATTTGAAATTTGTTTTGAGAAAACTGATTCGAATATAAAATTATATACCACTATATATAATATTTACATCCCTGAAATAGGTAACAAGCAGGTAAGCTGAAACTAACTATAGTTTAAAGAAGCTCAGTTAAAATTAATGCACAGATCAAACTTTTTAGTCAAAATTTCAAAACAAAATTTTATATCATAGACTATTGAGTTTGCAGGGACAAACAGTGAGTCTAATTCAATTTTTTTCATATTGCAGATGAGAAAACATTTGGAAATAAAAACAAAGTAGCTTGTTGAAAGACCTGTATACATTTATGGTAATATAATACTAAGCATAGCATTTCTGACCTCTGAAAATGCTTATATTTCAGTAATAGGAATTAGGGATTCCTCAGATAGAAGATGGTGATAAAATTAAACAAAGATTGAATATAGTTCCTGCTCAGCAACCTTAATTCATTCCTCTCTTCTTGTGAACAGCATTCTCCATATACTTTGCTCTCCAATCTGTTCCTCTTATATCATATAGGACTTTATTTTGCCACATACTATTCCCTCTCTTTAGAGAGATCTTCTCTTGGAGTCAGAATGATAGTGCTAGCCTTGCATGCAAATGTCCTAGCTTTGATCGCCAACATGCCATATGATCTCTGGAATCCCACAAGTAGTATTCTTTGATCATGGAGTCTGGAATAAACTCTGAGTACATACATGTAGACTGTATACTCCACTGTAAAAGAAATATCATTTCCTTACTAAACTGATAAAAAGATAATGTCACTTCATACTACAATGAAACTTCATTACAGCACTGACCTATTTCCCTTAATTTTCACGTTATGTTTGTTTGAGATTTTAAAAATTACAAAGCTGAGGGGCTGGAGAGGTGGCGCTAGAGGTAAGGTAGCGCCTTGCAAGCGCTAGTCAAGGAAGGACCGCGGTTCGATCCCCCGGCGTCCCATATGACCCCCCCAAGCCAGGGGCGATTTCTGAGCGCTTAGCCAGAAGTAATTTCTGAGCATCAAACGGGTGTGGCCCGAAAAACCAAAAATTATAAAGCTGAATTTGCTGGGGATACTGTATTTGAAAGGAAGAGCCAATGAGGTCCTTTGGGAAAAGATGTGAGTGCATTGATGATGGGTATGATCGAATATAAATAGGAAACCATCATTACCAATACTGCAAATCAGAATACCTCACTCAATAAATGAATAATAAAAAAAATTTTAAATCATGTAGCATTGTCCCACTAAATATTTCTTTAGCTTTATCAAGAATTCATGGCATGTAGTACCCACTTAATATATGCACAACAAAGAAATGTAATGCATTTCTGAATTTCTTTCGAAGCAGTCTCCCAATTTCCCAAGATATAAAGTCTTAAATACCCTATTTCCACTTCCCAGGAAATAAAACCAACACAGGATTTAAGTCATAATCTCCAGAACTAGACCATTTTGATAATATTCTTAGAGGTAAGTTAACATTTTTAGAAAATCAAGCTTACTAAATAATGGTCAGTTGAGGATTACAAACAACCCAAAGAGAAGGAACCATATAAAAGATAGAAATTACTTCAAGCACCTGCAGTAGAGGCTAATCGGTTAAAATGAATGAAAAAATAGTCCAAATATATGCGTGGTTATTTCTATTGATTTAAAAGCATGTGATTCATGACTGAATTAAAGGTACAGGATTATGATTAAATGGAACTATTATAACCTTAAAGATTCATTTTCCTTCCAAATCATAAAATACCAGAATCAAGTAAGAAAAACTTAAACTCTTTCTATTTTTAGAGTTATTCTTTACCTTTGGCAGAACTTTGACTACAAAAGTTCCATAAGAAGAGATAACATATATTTTATTCACCATTTCTCCTGGCACTGTTATACAACCATAGATGCTGAATAAATATTTTAATTGAATAAACAATTGAATGAATAGACTGCGGTTCAGCAGAGACAACCAGTCAGTACTCAAAAGTGGGCATGGGGAAGAGGCAGAGCATAAGTTAACTCTATCTTTGGAAAGATATGCTTTCATCTTTGAAGGTCAAATTATTCTATGTAGTATATTTGGACACTATTCTTGCTCTGCTCACTCCTTGGCCTACACTATTTTTCAGTGTCTGCCTTCATTTTCCATCTTAGTCTCTTTCACTAAGTTTACCCAGTTTTGTAAAATGGTGTGAGACTTCCGCTCTTGAAAGTAAGTTGTTTTTTGGTAAAACATATATATATATATACATATATACACATGTGTATATATAATTTGCATACTTAACTAAGATATTAAATTTAACATGAGCTTTCCTTAAGTATAGTGGATACCAATGAATAATATTCTTTCTCCACTGTACTTCTCTCTCCCTTCCTCTCTCCCTATCTCAATTATGAAATTCTGGAAGAGAAATATCCAATAAAAAATCACTGTTTCTTCAGAAATGGTGATAAAGTTAGAATTTGGGAGGGGGATCACACCCGATGGCACTCAGGCACTACATCTGGCTTTGTGCTCAAAAATCACTCCTGAACATATGGGATGCTGGTTTTCGAAATCATTGCAAGGCAAACTCACTAACCACTATGTTATTACTTCAGTCCTTGAATGTTTTTATTTAACACCGTCAGTGGCAGAAATATGAAATAATGCATGTTAATCTGATTTTTAAAATAGATCAGGTGAGATTATCTTATTTTTCTTTACCCAATTTTTTGTTATAGCAAAGTTATTAAAATACTAGCAGTTTCCAATAGTTAGAGCGCCGCAAGGAATGACTCTTAACTGCAGATCAGAGAGTAACTCCTAAGCTCTGCAGGGTGTACCACCTCCCCCCCCAAAATTGTGCCACATGCACACAATGGCACACTGATCAACTAAAAGATGAAATGTTGGATTTTATATGTTTTGTATGGAACTGGAGGATGCCAGGTTAAGTAAAGGGAGTCAAAATAAAATAGACAAATATGTGATAGCCATACGTGGAGTACATAGAAACGAAGAGAATAGACAGTAGCCAATGTCAACATACATTGAGATTCTGCCAACAGAGCTGAGTCCACTGAACTGGCAGAGAAGGAGAAGGGTTCTAGGGACAGTGGTGAAGGGATATTAACAACTCTGGTGACTGGTGTGTTGTGGCAACATTATACAGATAAAGCATTAGTATTTAACTATTGCAAATAATGGCATAATAAAATTTTTTCACCTAATCAAAAACCAAAGATAAATATACGTCATCAACAAAAGTGATATCAGAGAAATAGGAAATGAAATGAAGTTTGTGATGGTGCCAATTTACTATCTTAGTTTAATTACTTAGAGAGGATGAATTGAGTAAAATGGAAGAGGGCTCTCTGGCCTGAAAAGATTTGACTATGTTTGTACAGGGAGATTTATATAGCTAGAGTTCTTAGGACAAATTATCATAGAGGAGAAAATTGCATTGAAATGTCTGGAAACCTGCAAATGCCCTCCCTTAAGTAAACTGAGTAAATGTATGTGAGAAAATGACCTTAAGTTGGAGAAAAGGTCAGAGTAAGCAGTGACTAGTGTTCATAAATGGCTGGAAATAGAATCTATACCCACCATTCGGACTGAAAAAACTCATACGTCATGTGCAATGGACAGAGAACACAGAAGGTCATTTTTTGGTAGTGGGAAATGAATAACTGTGGATTAAACACTGCTTCAAAATTACCTAACAAATTATAAAAACAAGATGTAAAGGGATAAATCTGTTTCCAAGTAAATTGACTTAATCACAGAACAATATAAAGAAACAGTTATAGAAACATAAAAATACCCAGGAGAAGGGCCGGAGAGATAGCATGGAGGTAAGGCATTTGCCTTTCATGCAGAAGGTTATTGGTTCGAATCCCGAAGTCCCATATGGTCCCCCGAGCCTGCCAGGAGCAATTTCTGAGCATGGATCCAGGAGTAACCCCTGAGCACTGCCTGGTGTGACCGAGAAACCAAAAAAAAAAAAAAAATACCCAGGAGATCACAGTTTAAACCACAATGTATAGCGTCAAATTAAATAGTGACATCCATGCAAAGTCTCAGGGACATTATTCATAGTATAGTTATTAATAAGTTAAAATAGAATCAGAAAATATACATTTGATTAAATTATCTGAGAATATTATAACTATATATTGGCTGCTTTTGTATGTTCAAATGGTTGAGAATATTTATATATAATAAAAAGAGCCACATCAGGAATTTTGAAATCTGAGAATTGAAATGGAGTGGCTGCATGCAAGTCAAGAATCCCACCTGGTTACTAGAGATAAAAACTCTAGTCTCATATAAAAATACACAAATATCAAATGGAATTCATACCAGGGATGCAAGAATGGTTCAATTATATAAATCAATCAAAATAATACCCTATATCAAAAAAATCAAAATCACTTTGTCATACCAGTCAATACAGAGAAATATTTTGAATGGGATCCAATATTGATTCATGGTTAAAAAAAATTCAACCAAGTAAGAGTGGAGAGACCTTTCTTAGGTTAATAATGGATGTCTATAAAAAGTCCACAGGTAGTATCCTCATTAATGTTAAAAACAGAAAGCAAGGGATCCAAATTATAACTAATTTTTATTTTATTTTAATTGCTTTATTTAAGCACCCACCGTGGTTACAAATTGTTCATTGTTGAGTTTCAGTCTACAATGTACCATCCTTTATCAGTGCACCCTTCCTGTCACTGATGTCTTCCATTTCCCTTCCATTCCCATCCGCAGCCCTGCCTGGGCAGGCAATTTTCATCCTCTCTCTCTCTCTCTCTCTCTCTCTCTCTCTCTCTCTCTCTCTCTCTCTCTCTCTCTCTCTCTCTCTCTCTCTCTCTCTCTCTCTTATTTGCACTATAGTACTATTGTTAATGGAAGGGTGCCTTGCCTTTTAGCTTCTCTACTTTCAGTTCCTACTTCTTGTTCAGAACGATCAGTTCCAGCTATAATTGTCCTACTAGACCCTTCTCTAATCTCTCTACACTAACCAATCTTTGTGGCTAGCTTTTTATCCTGATCTTGACCTCCTGACCTTTCTCTCTATTGTCTCTGGATATTACTACCATACTATCTCCTTTTCTCTTATATCCCACAAATGAGTGACATTATTCTATGTCTATTCCTTTCCTCTGGTTCATTTCACTCAGCATAATAATCTCTATATCCATCCACTATAAGCAATTTTCATGACTTCATTATCCAAAAATCTGTATAATAATACATTATGCAGCCGTACCACTGTTTCTTTAGCCATTCATTTGTTGTCAGGCACCTAGGTTGTTTACAAATTCTAAATATTAGGGTTTTTGTTTGTTTTGTTTTGTTTTGGGGGGTTATACCCGGTGATGCTCAGGGGTTACTCCTGGCTCCATGCTCAGAAATCGCTCCTGACTTGGGGGACCATATGGGATGCTGGGGGATTGTCTGTACTGGGTCAGCTGTGTGCAAGGCAAATGCTCTACCTTTGCACCATCCCTCCACCCACCAGATTCTAAGTATTGTAAATAGTGCTGCACTGAACATAGGAATGCAGAGGGAATTTTTGTATTGCATTTTGTGCTCCTGGATTATATCCCTGGGAATGGTAATGCTGGATTTCTTGGAAGCTCAATTTCTAGCTTTTGAGAAATGTCCATATTGTTTTCCAAAAAGGTTGGACGTCATACAGTGATAGAGTACTGAAGTCAGAAAATTCAAAATGGAAAATTTCATACAAAAAAGAATCTTTAATATTTACAGCGAATTTATTACCAAAAAATCAAGACCAAAGTGAGTGGTGGGATATAGTTACAAAATTTAACAAAATGAATGCTTTGCCAAGACTATTTCACCCAGCCAGGCTTACTTACATTCAGGTTTGAAAAAATGATACAAAACTTCATGGATATACAACAGCTCAGAAAAGTAGAGACTCAAACTCAAACTTAAAATAAAAACTGAAAACATCATACCAAACTCCTACAAAAATATGAACTCTCTCAATGTTAATAAACTAAATTCAACAATTGAGAGACACAGAGTGGCAAAATAGATTAAAAAATTGAATCCAACATTTTGCTGCTTGCAAGAAACACATCTGAATAGTCAGAATAAACAGAAGCTTAAAGTCAATATCTGGAGAACAATCATTTGAACAAATAACTCCTTTACAAATGCTGGGATGGCCATACTAATATGAAACGGCTCCCAATTTAGGCTAAAAAAGGTTATAAGAAACAGAGATGGATATGGAAGAAATCACATTTTTAAATATTTATGCATTCAATGATGGGCCAGCAAAATACCTAAAATTATTGCTGATGAACTTGAAGAAAGACATCAGTATTAGCACAATAATAATAGCAGACTTCAACACTAACTTGTCACCCTTGATAATAGGTAAACCAGACGTAAACTTAACAAAGACATACTAGCTCTAAAGGAAGTAATAACTCAAAATTTAAAGTGTGCCTATTAAGGAGGTAGGGGCTTGGGAGTGCGTGTGAGGAAACTAGGGACACTGATGGAAGGAAGTTGATACTGGTGGTGGAACTGGTGCAGAGATATTTTATACCTGAAACTCAACTATGAATCACTCTGAAAATCATGATGCCTTCATACAAATAAATAAAAAAGTGACAATATGCACAAAATGTCATGATATTTGGAAATGATTATAGATAAATAATTTGTACGTGGTTATAAATAAATAATTTAAAGTTTAGGTTTTGTGGCTGACATATTCAGGAAGTTTTGGAGCTAGGCTGGGATACCACCACTCCCCTCCTGCCCCCATCTTCTTGTCCCTATACTTCCAGAATCCCCTGGCAGCTACACCAATGAATCAGAGCCTTGTCTGCTCAAAAGCAAATGTCGTAGATTCATGTAGCTCTTGAAAGAGAGGCTCAGGGGCCGGAAAGATAGCATGGAGGTAAGGCATTTGCCTTGCATGCAGAAGGTCGGTGGTTCTAATCCCGACATCCCATATGGTCCTCAGAGCCTGCCAGGAGCGATTTCTAAGCATAAAGCCAGGAGTAACCCCTGAGCGCTGCCAGGAGTGACCCAAAACTCATGAATATACCAAATTTATAGCTGATCACACTAGGGCCCTTCAGAGGACCCCTATGTACCAGAGCTATCACCATATGCACTCATCAGTCCAACACTACAAATCCTCAAATTTGTGTACCGTGCAGCTATATGCCTCATAATTTTAATTTTGACTTCCCAGTAGTAATCATTAAGTACATCATTCCTACCTTCCAAAAGGCAGATTACAGAAAGCTTGGGAAATTGATGACCAGATAGGAGGAAATTTTATATTCTGTTGTTGCTGTTGTTGTTGTTTTTTGTTTATTTTTTGTTTGTTTTCTGGGCCACACCCATTTGATGCTCAGGGGTTACTCCTGGCTAAGCACTCAGAAATTGCCCCTGGCTTGGGGGGACCATATGGGACGGTGGGGGATTGAACCACGGTCCTTCCTTGGCTAGCGTTTGCAAGACAGACACCTTACCTCTAGCGCCACCTTGCCGGTCCCGGGAATTTTATATTCTTGATGGAATATTGAGTGCCAGGAATAAATATTAATAACAAGTATTGGTAACTTTTTATTAACAACTTTGTAAACAAGTGTCTAAAATAATGATTAATAACAAGTATGAAAACAAGTTTTGAAAAAATTACTAAAATAAATAAATTTAATTAAAAATAAAAGGAAAGGGTCAGGAGTGGGTAGCACAGCAGTAGTGCATTTGCTTTGCATGTGGCTGACCCAAGGATGGACTAAGGTTTGATCCCTGGCATCTCATATGGTCCCCTGAGCCACGAGCGATTTCAGGGCACAGAATCAGGAGTATGCCACTGTGATCCAAAAACCAAAAAAAGAAAAAGGAAAAGGAAAAGAAAAATGACATCAGATATGATAAGTAAGATTATACACTGCAGAATAAATATTATTGAAATTAATGATATAACAATTAAAACTATCCAAATGGACCCCTTTGATTTTCTTTTCTTACCTGATTGTTGTTGCAATTACTTCTAATACAAAGATAAATGAAGGTGGGGGCAATGAACATCTTTGATTTATGCCTGATCTCAGGAAGAATACTTTCAGTTTTCCAATATTAAGAAAATATTTGCTATGGGCTTTTTATATATAATTTTTATTATCTTGAGGAAGGCTCTTTCAGGCCTATTTTATTCAAGTTGTTTATCATGTATGTGTGTTGGATCTTGTCAAATGCTTGCTCTACGTTGATTGCTATGATCATAATGAAATTTACTTGATTATGGTTTATAATTTTGCCCCAAATTATAGCAATAAGGAATGTAATCAAGTGGATAGGGATGAAATGATGGGCAGTAAAATGTTTTAGAAATATTGGCTAAAATATCCTCAAGTTAAAAACATTATATACTCTTTATGTTAGTAATATCTAATATTTAGGAAACAGGAAGATAATGATTCCAATACAAAATAAAAGTAAGTTAACACAGATGAAAATGAGATTTTAAAACCTGTCAAGTAAAGGAGTTGTTTTATTCAGAGCAGAAAATATTGAAACTATAATGTATCTTTTGCTAGAAGCAAAACCAAATAGAAAATAATATATGTTCTTGTTGTATATGTGTGCTGGGGGATCAGAAGCAGGAACTCATACATTTGAAAGATACATTCTTACATTGTGCTAGATCCTTAATCAATATATTCAAAATTTAACCATAAAAAGAAATATCTATTGAGGCCAAAGTGATAGCGCAGCAGTAGGGTGTTTGCCTTGCATGCAGTTGACTCAGGACAGACCTCAGTTCGATTCCTAGCATCCCATATGTTCTACGAGCCTGTTAGGAGCGACTTCTGAGTACAGAGGCAGGAGTAACCCTTGAGCACCACTGGGTGTACTCAAAAATGAAAAAAAAAGAAAAAAACATCTATTAAAATTGTAAACATGGAAATATATCTGATAAAGTTAAATTAATATACTTTCAGACACGCAAAAGATGAAATATTATGGGCCGGAGTGGTAGCACAGCGGTTGGGCATTTACCTTGCACATGCTGACCCTGGACGAACCTCAGTTCTATCCCTGGTGTCCCATATGGTCCCCCAAGCCAGTAGTGATTTCTGAACACAGAGCCAGGAGTAACCACTGAGCGTTACAGGGTGTGCCCCCCCAAAAAGATGAAATATTAATCATCTGGACCACCTCAAAATAGGAACTAGTAAAAGATCTTTTGTAGGTAGAAGAAAACTTGGTCAAGATGAGAAAGGGGAGAAAGAGGGAGGAAAAGAGAGAGCAAGAGAAAGAGAATGTGGGTGAGAGAAAAAGAAAAGAAACAAAAGTTTGAACCAAAGTAATAATGTATTGTAGAGATTAAACATACACAATTAAAACAGACATTTAATTATTTAAAATTAATATTAATAGTCATTTAAGTTTAATAAAACTATTAGCAAAAATTATTTTCAAATTTATTGAGACAGTAGACACACATCACTGGCCTCCCTGCCCTTGCAGACACCACAAACATGGGTTAATCTCTCAGAGGAATATGGGTTTAAAACACACAGACACAAGATACAGTCAAAGAAAATGGGGAAACTAGTAAAAACCAGCTAGCTTCTGTTTATTGTAAAGAGGGCAGTTCATGATATATCATTCATGGTGGGGTGGGGAGGGCAAACAAAGAGCAGTAAAAAGAAGTAAAAAGAGCAAACCCTTAGAGAACTTCTCAAGGCCTTTGGTTACACAGGTAACATAGTAAGTTTTTTCCCTAAGATTCCTCAAGTTATCTAGCTACATAATTAACAATGATCTCCTAACCTAACTCCCCCTAGCACCTGGCTACATAGATAGCAAAAATTACTTCTTCCAACCCACAGGATATGTTCTGTCTAAACTGTTTTTCTCCCAAGGCTACTGGCATCAGTGTTCCCTCTGGCTTGTCACAATGCCTCACATAACCTTTTAGACTGACCTTAGTAAAGGTGGGCTGCATCCTTGTTCAGGCCTCTGGAGAGACTGCTAGAGAGTTACTTAGGCTTCAGCTTCCCACGCATCACTGTGTATGTTTAAAGTGTGTTTCAGAAAGGTTTGACTTCATTAGAAAACAACTAATTAATATATGTAAAAGACCAATATCTCTTTTTGTTTGTTGACTATATTAAAAATATAATTCACCAAATTCAGGAGCTAGTTTTCTTGTTTTATGCCTCTATGTTTCACTTATTTACGTTGTACAAGTGAGTGAAAGCATCTGGTAATATCTTAAAGGCAGATTGTGAAAAGTCAAAGATGTAAAGCATAAATCCTAAAACAGCCACAAAATTAACCAAAGAAGTTTGGAAGCCAGAAATGTTTAACAAAATACTAAAGTACACAGAAAAGAATATATGGGACAACTTAAAAACAAGTAATATTAAAGATTCAAATCTGACGATGTGAAAAATTGCACGTGTTAGATTAAAAGCAAGAGCCAACTACAAGTTTCTTACAAGAAATTTAATTTAAATATTAAAATACAATCAGGTAAAGGGCAAAATTTTTGATATTTTAAATGATTCAAAGGAAAACTGAGTTGAGTGCTTTGCTATTACTAGATATAATAGATTTCAAAATAGAAAAAAATTTCCTCAAAATCACACAGTTTCAGGATTAAACCAATGATCCATCTAATTATGTTAGACATAATTTTATTTTTTCACAGAAACTAACATTTGAACAGTTTCAATAAATCTTTATCCTCTCTCCTTTCTCTCTTACACACACAAACATTCACAGAAGGAAACTAAAACACAAATCTATTCACTCATGTTCTAAGAATGTCAAGCTAAATGATCAGATAAGAAACATGACATTATTCCTCTGTTCCTCTATGGCAAGAGTAAATTATTTAAAGCTTTCTGAACTATGGAATATCACCCATCAAATTAGAATCTTGAATCACATATTTCCTAAGGACATATGTGTACTCATGACCACATTCAGAATTTGACCATGGTCTGACCTACTTTCTCAATACCACAAAACTTGGCACGAGTCAACAGCAAAACACAATGCAGGAATCCATATTGTGTACGTTCTCAGAGCCTAAAGCACTAGGAGATGGATTAGGAAATAGTGAAGGTCTTAATACAGAATTGGAAAAGGCAGCTTACAGTCTTAAAAAGGATCTTGCTGTGGTTCTACAGATGATACTAAATTTTGCTGTGCATGCAGCTGGCCTTCGCCTGCTGGGATGATGACGCATTCCAAGTTCATTTCCTGACCCAGAGCCAGTCTTAAACTTGGATCAATGATATCCCAACCTCCTCCAGTCCCAACAGGCTGTTCAGAAGTAGGGTAAGAATGTTGCAATATCCATGGAAAAATTTCAGCTACACATTAAATCACGTTCTTGAGTATGGATATGCAAACAACAGCCGTCAGGATCACTCTTTTGTATCTCTTTGCATGAATATAACATTTTGGCCTTCAGAGGAGACACAAAAATTGCATTTTCAAGGTTTTTCAAAAGAAAGAGCTGTTCAAACACAATATTTTGAAACATCATTAGTTTTGCCCAGAGGATTGAAATGTCTATTCTAGAGACTATTTTAATTATCTGTTGAACAGAGCACATTTGTGTTTCTTAATTCTGTGAACAATCTACAATAGTTTCTCTAAAGGAAGTTTTACCTCTATGGATGAATATTTTAACCTTTCTGACACTGATTCTGAAAGGTTTCCATTGTTACCAATTCTTGCTTAAGGAACTTTCATCTTCCAAATCTCATGAAAACAAATAAAAGGCAGCTTGACATGTTGTCTTTAAGTTTTTTTTATATAAAACTAGGTGCTAGGTTGGTAAGAAGATAGAGAATGCATTCAATTGCAGATGATATTAACTCATAATAATGGCCCTATAAGGAGATTTAGAGTTTGCCTCTTTTCTTTTTGTTTACAGGCCCAACTCATCAATATGCAGGGCTTATTCCTGTCTCTGCAATCAGGTATCACTTCTGGCAGGTTCTGAGAAATCATATTAGGTGCCAGAATCAAACCCCAATCAGATGCATGGAGGAAAATGCCCTAACCATTGTTCTCTCATGCAAGCCCAAGTTTACATTTTCCTACATTTTTAAAAAAATAAAAATTTCAATTTTTTGATGATTTTCAATATTTTAATCACTGAGTTACAGAGTTACAAATTTATTCTCTTTTAAGTTTCAGGCATACAATGTTCCAATGCCAATTTTTTTCCTAGAATGTTGCCAGATTCCCTCCTATCTCCAAATCTGCCTCTAAAGAACGCGCTTTCCCCCTCCACCATTGTCCTAGTATACCCTTCCCTAATTTATCCCTCCTCCAACTCCAATCCAGTGCTTAGCCTCAAAATGAAGAACAATTCTGTTCTTAGTTTCCACGACACAGATGATCTCTTTCATGTGCGGGATGCAAAGAAACTTCATAGCCAAGTTTACCTTTCCTAACCATTTTCATTTTGTCGGTAAAGGCTTAGAGAAAAATTTTCCAGAGTTCCAGTTTGTTGTTTAACTAAGACTCGAATTAGTTCCCTACCATATCAAAGGTATATACTGATATTTTTCAGATCATTCTCACAAATGATGTTTCATTTGCACTATTTTTGAGAAATTATTTTATTACTGTGTATGCAGGCTGAGATATGTTTGGGCAAGCAAACAACTATTTTTCTTAAACTAAAACACAAAATACCCAATAACAAGCACCGCAGTTTTCCAAATAAAATCTGTATTTTAATATGTCTCAACTTTCTTTTCCACAGTTAGGTGTTGATATGTCTATTCTCCCAAAGAGCAGGCAAGACTAATTTGGGAAGTTCAAGCAAAAGTCTAATTTTGTGATTTAATGTTTTGGATAACATTAACATTCTTTTTTCTATATGGATTCATAAATCTATAGGTATTTGTTTATGTGCATGCATATGTACACAAACATATTTGGGTTTTTGTGTATGTGATTGAACTTAAAGCTAAGCAGAAAAATAGAAACCAATTGTGCTTTAAGAGAACTTCTATTACATACATTAAAACATCCATGCAAAAGAAGAGACCGGTTCTCTTTTTCTACCTGTTTACTCTCAGCGGCCTCTTGGCCTCTTCCTTCCTTCATTGTGTAACTGTACTTTACAACCATACTAGGTTTCTGATTAGTTTCCACTCAAATGCATTTCCCAATATGGAACCGCGGGGAGTCATTTTGCAGACTCCAGAAGGCTAAATCACAGACCAAAGTGGAGTCCAGGATTCAGCACCCTCCTCCTGACTATTTCTAATGACATAAAAGGGACATGCATATCTCCTTTGAATATTGTAGATATATTCCCTCAACTGCTATAACTATTATTGAATATCCCCTTAAATGGTGACAATTGTGTCCACTGTCTTAAGTTTGATGGTTTATTTTACCCACTTTTTATCCTTTCTTCTCTTTGTGAACTGTTCAATAAGGAATAGTGGTGAAAGAGTCCTTCAGTTTAATGCTTATGTTTGAACCAAGTCACGGGGATTGTTGGACTTGTTCTTGTGGCCTCCATATGCGCTGAAAACACCACATGGCATTATTTCTTGTTTTCATAGGCACATTAAAATGGAAAACACTATACATACAAATAAGTTCTTATCTAATAGAGATAGGAACACACAAATCTTGTAGTGCAATGGGACCTTACAGCCTGAACATTGACATAATGACCTGGCACAGGCCTCAGAAGTATGGGCATCCTACATTCACCCCTGAATAAGGAAGCCATCTATGAAACATTCCAAGTTCTCTATAACATAACCTGGAAGCAATCCTCTACCAGGAAAGAACCTACTGCTGCTCTGACATCGATCTACTCAAAAGAGTCTTCCCTTAACACTGAGAAGACTTAAACACCAACAATGACCTGCTAACTGGACAGGGCTTTCTGAATTGCCTTTTAATTATGAGCTGAAATTAGAGGACACTCTGCACCATCCTGACTTCATTTAGGATCTACCTTCAGAACAGTTTTCAAGCATGTATACTGAATTTAAATCAATTATATTCCCTATGCTATGTTAGATTGTAGAACTTATGGATTTTAGAGTTTCCCTCAGTCCATAGACTCTGACAAGTATTCCAGTTTTTTTATACAAATTTATTTATTACATGCCATGTAAAAATGAAGTATACATTACATTACTTATCTTTCTCTGACATTTTTTCACTTGATATAATAATGTCAATGAATGTTATCACAAAAGACAGTATTTTTTATAGTTGAATAATATTCCATTGTATTTATATGGATGATAAATATGCATATATATCATATTTTCTTTTGCTATTTATCCGATTGACATTTAGTTTGGTTCCATGACTTGGTTATTTAAATAACATTGCATAAGGCCATTGGAAGGGAGGCATAACTTCAAGATAGTATTTTCACTTTCTTTGCTTATATAACCAAAATTGAGTATTTTTAATCAGATTCTAAAATTTTAATCAACTTCTAATACTGTTTTTCTTAGTAGATGAAATGATTTATATTCTCATCAAATGGAACCAAAGATTTATTTAATCTTTCTTATTGCTTATTGTTTTATGTATTGTCTTCTCAATGACAAAAATGTCTAACAAGTGTGAAATAACCTTATTGTGTCTTTGATCTACATTTCCATAATGAATAATGATTTATAATATTTTCTCTGTATTTCTCTGTTAGTGCTTTACTTAGGATATTTGTCTATTAAACTTTATTACCCATATTTTACTAGTAAGTTGTAAAAATTCTTACATATTTTGTATTATAATCACTAAAGAGATAATTGATTTGCAAATATTTTATCACATTCCCCAGGTAGTCTTTTCCTTTCATTGTGTTTTATTTTTCCTACACAGAAAATGGAAAACTTTATTTTCAAATGCATATAAACTGGGTATTTTTAAATGTTCAACTTTTTTACATATTGAAATCTTTTGAATTTTGTGTTTTCCAAAAAAAATTTCGTTGAAGTCACATTGCTTTATAATATTATTTCAGTTATTTGTTGTTGTAGCTTGTCATCTCTGTATACATCATCATGATTTGCACCAAAAAACTAGTTTCCTTTCACAATCATATTAATGCCTGTAGAGGTGTCTGGGTCACTTATCTGAAACAGGAACCGAAAGGTGGCAGCCTAAAGAAGGGCATCTATCATTTTCTCTCTCCAAATCTAGTCACCTTGGAGAATGGCTGGCGTGGTCAAGGACTGTGGACCTTGATCTAGCAAGGAAAGCAACATCACTTCTAGAATCTATCCAAGTCTTTCAGTTTCCTGGACTCCCCCTCACAGAAAATAATTTCAGGAGGACATGAGCAGTGAAGTAAGACAAGGTTTTATTTGGAGGTAGTGAGGAAGGGAGAAAAGAGGATAAAAAAGAGTGCAGGCTTCTCCAAAGGTATAATAAGCCTCAGTACACAAACCAGCATGATCATCTGGATTTCAGAGGGGGAGATAAGGACAATATGTACTTGGGAACCATGTACCCAGGCAACACATGTGTATCATACCTTTGTTCTAAGTTGACTTTTATAGAGTTTCTCCCAAATTGTCCCACATGGGGCTTTATACTCAGGTAAGATTTCTGTGGCTAAGATGATTGCATGGTGAAATCTTGGGTATAATTGGGGTCATCTTTTATATCCTTTTTCTAGCATTTGTTCCTGCTAGAATTGCTTTAGGTAGGCGGTCCAGTGTTCTCTGTGTCTTCAGTGGCACCAGGTAATAGTATTATCAATGACAAAATAGCTACTCAAACCCCTATCCCTTGGTTTTATTACACCTCAAGAATTAACTACCTTGGGTTGGAGAGATAGCATGAAGGTAGGACGTTTGTCTTGCATACAGAAGGATGGTGGTTCGAATCCCGACATCGTAGATGGTCCTCCGAACCTGCCAAGAGTGATTTCTGAGAGTAGAGCCAAGAGAAACCCCTGAGTGCTGCCGGGTGTGACCAAAAAAACAAACAAACAAAAAAAAAGAATTAGCTGCCTTGACAGGAGGTGGTTCTTTGAATACCTGCCCACCTGCTTGCTTCAATACAATTTTCTCTATTTACCTATTTTACCCATTTCATAATCTCCATCTTCTCTGGTTACAACCACAAAGGTTCCTCTAAAGAGCATTTTTTTTTCTTTTCTTTTCTTCTGTTTTCTGTTTCTGAAGACTCCACATATATGTGAGATAATAGACTGTGTGCTTTCTAGTTCTGATTTAACTTACTGTAACAGCCTTAAGGTTCATCTATGTTGTTTCTTGTGGCAAAATTTCACATTTTTAAAATGTCAATAGGATATCTTTGTGTGTCTATCTATGTAGATAGATTTTTAATTATTTTTTCATTTCTCAGAGTAATTATTCTTTCATTTCTCAGTGAAGTAGGCAGGTAAAGAAGGGCGTCTCACAATAATAAATTCTTGGAAGTAATAAAATAATCTAGTCTTAAAAAACTAACCCTACAGCCAGTCTAGTGACCATGGCCTAATAAGATCTTTAGCTGGAGCCAGAATAGATCCAGCTAAGATTGTACCCCTCAAATAGAAGCTCCAGCAGAAAAAAAGGCCAGGAAAAAATGTCAAGGAAAATAACTCATCAACTAATCCAAACCCTTTCACTTGGGAATCACCCTGGCAATGAACTCTTACCAAAGTACAAAACCTCAAGTGGGGTGGGTTGGAAGAAACCCTATATAAACCAACTTGGAACAAAGGAATGTTAAACCTGTGTTCCTTTGTCACATGAACATAGTGCCCACAACTCCCTTCTTAAGATGCATACTTTCCTACTTTCTTTTGTTGGGTGTGTGCCAGGAGTCACTCCACTTTTGGAGTGAGAAGCCCACTCTCTCACTTGAATGCCTTATTCTCTCCCTTTTTTATCCTCTTCTCTCTCTTCCTCAGAATCTCCACATATAAGACCTATTTTTACTTCACTGCTCATCTCCACCTGAAATGCTTTCTCTGATGGAAGACGAAGGACCTGAGGGGCCTGGGCTACTTAGTCACCTGGGGACTTCCATAATTCATTGCACTCTACTAAATATAATTTTTGATATATTATAATCTGTTTATATAACCACAACAGCATGAGAGGATCCCCTTTATCTACCCCTTTAAACACTTGCTAACATTTTTCCATTATTTTAAGTGCTGAGTATTGAATTCAAGTTTTACACATGGAAAATATACATTCACCCATGAATCTATACCGCCACCACATTTTTCTATATTATAGACATGTACACACATTTGATATGATAGTTCATTGCAGTTTTGATTTGAATTTTTCTAAAAAACAGGACATGATGAGTTTATATATCTTTTTTCCCACGTGTTGGCCATCTAGACATCTTCATTTGTGAAAATTCTTTTCAGTTTATTTGCTCACTTTAATGAGAATGTTTTTGTTATTGAGTTAATAAGTTTTTTATATATTTGGAATATCAAATCCAGTGTAACATATATAATTTGCAACTGTCTTCTGTCATCATTAAAGTTTTTATTTTATTATGATTTATCTTGTGCTGATGTTTTTTAATTAGTGTATTCCCATTTGTTTATTTTTTTATTTTGTTTCCCTTAATTTTGGAATAAGATATCCAAAGGCATCTATTTTCCCAAATAAAGGGCAATGTTAGGGTGACTAACACCTATGCCATCTTTTAAGTATTTTATATATTATTTGCATTTATATATACTTTCAACTTTTACTTTCTAGAAATTAATCTACTTTAAATGATACTTCATGCATGGTAGAAAATACTTGTCTACTTTCATGTTTTCCCATGGGATTCTAGTTTTAAAGCACTATTTATTGAAAGGCCTTTCAGTTTTCCTCAGTATATTTTTGGCACGTCATTATAAACTAATTATACACGTTTCCCTTTTGAGTACTGTGTCCTCGATGCTATTCCATTCATCTGTAACTATTTTATCCCAATAATACGCTAGTGCATAAATGCTTTACTTTTATAAAATGCTATTTGTTTACATGCTTTTGCTGCTGTGCCTTTGCAGTTTATATTTTAAAAACTATTTTCTAATCCAGTCTCAAAAAACTTTAATCCTGTTTTTTGTTTCAGCTGTTATAAAGTGACAGATCACACATTTACATCTTTAATCAATTACAAGTCAATTTTTGTGAATGGGGTAAGAGAAGAACAATTTGGTTTGTTGTATGATAATATCCAATTTCCTAAGCATTCCTTGTTGAAGAGACTATTTCCTCATTGAATGTTGTTACGTCCTTTGTCAAGTCAAATATTAATGAACTGTTTATTTCTATAATCTCAATTCTGTTTTGCTGTTCCACATTGGTCTTTGGTTTTTCATTTTATGCCGGTAACATATTGTTTTGTTGTACTATGGCAACATATCATTCCTCCCTCCCACATTGGCAAGTTTTGTAAACTAGTTCTCATGTAAATATTTATCTTTTCAACCAAAGCATACTTTTTAATACTTTCTTTTTTGTTCTGTTCTCTATTTCTGTTTGATTTTTGAATTGAATTTTTTGCTAACTTTGAGCCTAATAATTTGTAGTTGCTTCAAAGTTACATTTTTAGTGATTTTATTTCCTTTTTTATTTCTTAAAGTAAATATTATCACCATAAATTTTATATTGATTTTGGCATGCTACATTTTTGTTATATGTTCACTTTAATAAAATTTTACTTTTTATTTATTTTTTATTTATTGTGTTGTTGGCACATATTTGTAATTTTTAATTTATTATTTTTTCATAAATCTTTATTTAAGCACCAAGATTACAAGCATGTTTGCAGTTGGGTTTCAGTCATAAACAGAATACCCCCCCCTTCACCAGTGCAACATTCCCACCACCAAAGCCCCCCCCCCCCCCCCGTCATCCCCCACCCCTGCTTGTATTCACAACAGGCATTCTACTTCTCTCATTCTTTAACATTGTCATGTGAGTTGTTAGTGTAGTTATTTCCCTAACAGAGTTCACCACTCTTTGTGGTGAGCTTCAAATTGTGAGCCAGTCCTTCCAGCCCTTTCAGTCCTTAACTCTATTGTCTCTGGGCCTTATTATAGTAATGTCTTTAATTTTTCTTAAAGCCCATAGATGAGTGAGACTATTCTGTGTCTCTCTCTCTCTTCCTCTGAACTTATTTCACTCAACATAACTTATTTCACTCAACATTTGTGAATTTTACAATGATCTATTATTAGTAATTTTTAGCTTCATAATGTGAATTCTTAGAAAGATGCTCATTTTTAAGACTTTAATTTACCGAATTTCTTATCTATAATAGACAATATCTTTCTGCAGTTGAGAAAATGTATTCTATTTATTATCATTTATATTTTATGTAGTTATGAAAATTTTAATTTTGTAGTATAAAAATACATTACAGCACCCAACCACCACGAAAATGTAAAACCCTTAACCACTGTCCTTACATATATTCTAGTTTAATATTCCTCACCCTAATTTTTAGTGATTGACTTTTCATTCCAAAGCCAAGGGTTTATCATTGTTCAGTACTTTGTCTATTCTCTTGTTTCGACTCTACATTACACAGATGAGAGAGTTCTTCCAGTACCTTTTCTTCTCCTTCTGATATATTTTGCTTGCTGTGATAGTCTTCCTTATGTATGTTGCAGGGAACTACATGATTTCATCTTTTCTGACAGATAAATAGTATTCAGTGATATATACCACATATTATTTTTATATTTTATTAATTTTGATCACTGTTAATTATAGAGTTGCCATTATTTAACATTAAAATATTACAGACTCTTGATTCATTCGTTTATTGATGGACATTTAGATTATTTCCATAATCTGGCCATTGTAGTGAGAGCAGAAATGAACAGATATATTCATGTATTCTCTCAAATTAAATGCTTTTGTGGAGAGAATTAAATGACAAGAAGTGGAATAACAGTCATATGGGAGCTCTATTCTTATTTACTTGAAAAATATACACATTGTTCTTTGTAGACCCTGAACCAGATGATAGTTCCATCAGCATCAGTGTAAATTTCTTTCTCTATACATCTCTATCAAAACTAATTGTTTCAATAGTTTTATATATGTCATTTCTTACTAAGAAAAATTGATATACTGCTCTTTTTCTGCTTATTATATCCCAGGTCATAAATGTTGATAAACAATTTTTCATATGCCTATTATCCATCTAAGATCTTCACTGGGGAATTGTCTGTTCCCCTCTTCTCCCTATCTTGGGGTGGTGATTGTGGTCAGACTTAGAGGTACTTATGGCTTCTTCCTTCTTTGTTCAAGAACCACTCCTATCAGTGTTCAATGAACCACAGGTGGTTCTGGGATTCCAATTGAGTTTGATCATATGAAAGGTTTCAGTCTGTGTAATCTCTTCCCATTTTTGGCAAGGTTATTGTAATTTTTTTGTTTGTGAACTTTGTGAGTGCTTTATAAATCTTGGATATAATCACTTTATGCAATGTTTTTATGTAAATATTTATACATTCTCTTCAAGTTAACTAAAATTCCATGTTAAGTACATTCTATGTTTAAATCCACTTGATCAAAAGGCTTCCATGATGATTTTATTTTTTTAATATTTGTTTCTTTGGAAAATCTTGATGTACTGTTATTGATCGTTAAGTATAAGCTCTATATTATTCTAGCAACTGTCCTACCACCAGCATCAATTTCTTTCCACCAGTTTTTCCAAATTCCCTTTGCTAATGCCTGTCACCTTAACAAGAAAATTTTAAATTTCAGTGGTTGTATATTTATTCTCATGTTTTCAGTGTTGTTGAATCCATGGTTTAGATATGTAATTATAATCTCCCCCACATTTCCAGTGTACTTGGGACCCCTGACCCTTGTCTCCTGTTTTTTCTCTTATAATAGTATTATCCTTTAGATTTCTTTCTTTCTCTGTACTTTTCCTCCCTTTTCTCCAGAGTTAAGCATGATCTAGCCATCTCCTTTTTACTACTTTGCTTTCCTTTATCCAATTATTACATAAACCACAGATGAGAGAGATAATTCTGCATTTGTCCTGGCTTACATAACTCAATACAGTATCTTTTAGTTCTATCCAGATTGCACAAATTGTGTGATTTCACAGTATCTTGCAGTCACATAGTATTCCATTGTGTATACGTAACATGTCTTCATAATTCATTCATTTATCCTTGGACATCTTGATTTAATCCTTATCTTAGCTATTGTACTAATTCAGAAGTGAATAATTGTGTGCATTTTTTGTATCTGAGGGTTTTTACCCAGAAGGGAAAATGCTGGATCATATGGTAGCAAAATTCTAAATAATTGAGAACTCTCCATACTATTTTCCACAGAAGTTGATCCAGTCAATATTCTCATGGCAGTGGATGAAAGGTTCTTTTTTCCACTTCTCCAAGACAGATTGCTCCCACTATTTCTATTGTTTAATCCTCACTGGTCTGAGATGATTGCTCACTGAATACTTGATTTAGATTTCCCTAATGACAACTGATAATGAGATCTATATTTTCCTCAATGTGGTTTTATTGTTTTCTGTTAGATATCAAAGTACGTGATCCTCTCCTAATTAACTTTTGTTTAAAATATGTGATATGAACCCATATTTAAGTTTTGAAACATAGGGGCCGGAGTGGTGGCACTAGAGGTAAGGTGCCTGCCTTGCCTTTGCTATCCTAGGACGGACCTAGGTTCGATCCCCTGTCGTCCCATGTGGTCCACCAAGCCAGGCACGATTTCTGAGTTCATAGCCAGGAGTAACCCCTAAGCGTCACCGGGTGTGTCCCAAAAACCAAAAAAAAAGTTTTGAAACATAGTTACCCAATTCTCAAGCACCATCTGTTGAAGATGCTATATTAATACCATATAATTTTCTCCGCTACTTTGTCTAAATTTTCCTGTAAATACTTATGTGGATTTATCTTTAAGTATTTAATTCTGACCATTTATCAAAGACACCGTCTTTATTCTAGTACCATGTAGCATTATTGATCACTATAGATTTACAGTACAGTTCCAAATTAGGTAATGAAATACTTCTCAGTTTCTTAGTTTTAAATATGACTTTTACTATATGAGATCTCTTCTGATTCCAAACATTTTTCCTTATTATACTAAGTCTTTGGAGAATGTTTGAATCTGATTGCATGGAAATCTATATGATAATTTAGGCAGTATGTGTAACAGAATCATGAACATAGAATATTTTCCTATTTCCTAATGTCATATTTCAATGCTTTCTTTTTTAAAAATAATTTGCTTTATTTAAAGAGCATATATCAGATAGTTGCTCATAATACATTTGTTTCTAGGTAAATTGGGGCCAAATTAATTACAAGTAAAATAAAGAAAAATAAGATAAAAACTATACAGCTATAAGTAAATTGATGAGTTATTTAATACCTAAAGAAATTAAGTCATTGTCAGAAGATTAATCTAGTTCTTGTTGCTAGTTAAACATTATTTCTTTCTGAATATTAGGTGGTTTCAGATACACATTGGAATCTAAATTGGGGTGTTCCTAAAGGATGACATTATTAAATAAAAATGGAGCTGTAGCATGGCTGTAAATGTGGCCACATGGTCTGGGAATACAAGTGCTGTTGCTAATATTGTGGTTTTTATGGGCATGCTTTTTCTTGCCAGGTCTTCGGGAAGTATGAGAAAGCAGAAAGGGTGCCCAATCTCACTCCAAAAATTTCCTAACGATGCCAGCCCAAATACCAGCATTTCCATAATTTTGGTCAGATAGGAGTTTCTGCAGGGAGCTGTAGAGTAGTGATGAAACAGTGCCTTTGGTTAGCTATTGTGTGTAATGGTTGCAGCACGTGTTGCTTCGGGAGGTGAGGACTTATTTGACATTCTCTTCTTGAGATTGCCAGCTCAGCTCCATGGCTGTGTACCCATATTGTTTACAGTTTTGTTTACATATCGTTCTAGAACAGAGTGATTCTATGAATTTGGCCAGGTGCAGACACAATCTATCTCCTTCTCAAGTGATTTAAAGGTTTCATGGTACAGACCTCACAAACATTTTGTTGAGTTTATTATGATATATAAGAACTTCTAGCATACTTTTTAGTTGAGATAAATTCCTTGATGAGTTCGCATCTACGTCATTATTTGTGTACAGTAATGCAACCAGTTTTGTGTACTGAAATTGTAACTGGCTATTTTGCTTTATTGTTTCCAGGATTTCTTTTGTGGATGCTTTAAGTTCTTCTATATTTATTGTCATGTCTTCTGCAAATAGTATCCATTTGACTATTGCTTCCAATTTTATTTGTTTTTCTGGACTGATTGCTATAGCTAAAACTTAGATAAAACATGGATATTTGATAAAACGTGGATAGCTTAGTAAAAGTGAGTACACCATCCAAAAATAGGAAGAAAAGATAAATAGTAATTTTCTCAAAGAGTAAATACAGAGGGTCAAAAGTACATGAAAAAAAATGATCCATATAATGAATCATCAGGCAAATACAAATCAGAACAACAATGAGGTATCATCTAACATCACAGAGACTGGCACACATCAAAAAGAACAAGAAGAATTAGTGCTATAACAGATGTGAGGAGAAAGGGACTTTCATTCACTGCTGATGGGAATGTAGACTGGTCAAACCATTTTGGAAAACAATATGGATATTTCTCAAAAAAACTAGAAATTGAGCTCCCATATAACCCAGCAATATGACTCCTAGGAAGCCCAAAACACAATAAAGAAAAGCCCTATGAACTCCTATGTTCATTGCAGCACTACTCACA
Source organism: Suncus etruscus (assembly GCF_024139225.1). Lineage (NCBI taxonomy): Eukaryota > Metazoa > Chordata > Mammalia > Eulipotyphla > Soricidae > Suncus > Suncus etruscus. The sequence continues at coordinate 121,950,133 of NC_064868.1, forward strand.
ATATCCAGAACCTAGAAATAACCCAAGTGCCCAAGAAAATATGATTGGATAAAGAAACTGTTTACAATGAAATACTAAGTGGCAGGTAGGAAAAATGAAGTCATGAAATTTTCTTATACCTAGAAGGATATGGAGAGTATTATCTGAGCATAATGAGTCACAGAGAGCAAGATAGACATAGAATGATTGCACTCATTTGTGGGATACATAAAAATATAGTATGCTAATAATATTCAGATACAACAGAAACATGAGTCAGGAGAACCAGTCCACAGCAGAAAGGAAAACACTTAGGGAAGGGAAGAGATAATTATAACCCTGATAGTTGAAAATGATCTCTCTGGACAAGAACTGGATGCAAAGTTATATGCATGATACAGCTTCAGTAACAAAATTGCAAAGCACAGTGTCTAAAATAATGGGGAAAAGAGAGAGAAGAGATATTTCGCCACAGAGGAAAGCAGGGGAGAAGGGAGGTGAGGAGGAAAACGGAACATGATGGCAGAAAATGTACACTGGAGAAGAGTTTGGTATATTGTTTGACTGAAACTCAATCATGAACAACTTTGTAACTGTGAAAAAACATTAGTATTATTAAAAACCTTGTAAACCACGGTGTTTAAATAAAGTAATTGTTTTCAATATAAAATAATAAAATAAAAATTATATCCAAAGACATTATTACTATTTCTAGAGGAAATTATTTCAGTTTTTAACATTAAGAATTATACTATGGGTTCTGGAGCCATAACACAAGAGGTAGAGAGTTTGTCTTGAATGTGGCTGACCCTGGTTCAATCCTGAGCATCCTATAGGTCCCCAAAGCATGCCAGGAGTAACTTCTGAGAGCAGAGTCAGGAGGAACCTCTGAGGTCCCCTGGCTGTGGCCCCAAAACAAAGAAAAAAAACAACAAAAACAAAACAATGATACTTTGTGGGCCAGAGCAATTTATAGCAGGTAGAGCATTTGGATGTTCATTTCTCCAGCATCCCATTCCATAGGAAAGCATTTCCAAAGTTGTTCATGGTAGAAGTTTAGTAATACAATGTCCAATATCCATCCCTTCTCCGATTCACATTTCCTGATACCAATGTCCCTGTTTCCCTCCCACCATCACCCTGCCATCTCGCCAGCCTTCTTCTATAACAGGCATTTTCTTACCTCTCCTCCATATGTGAGAGAGATACTGTCTCTCCTTTTTACCACTTTATACATTGTGATTTGCAATAGTGTACTGAAGTACTGTGTATATCAGTTTGTTACCCTCTTTTCAGCACCCAGTTCTTAAAAGAAAATGACCATTTCCAACTATCATTGTCATAGTGTTCCTTTATCTGCCCTAAGTTCATATCTGCCCTGTAATATATATGGCAAGCTTCCTACCTTCTTCTTCCTGGCCCTCTCTAATTTCCTGAAAATTATTAGATATTTTTATTAAATTCTATGAATATTTTACTAAATAAAAATTATATGTATTTTGTATTCCAAAAATGAATGCGAATATCAAGAATTAAAAGAGGAGACAAGCATCTCAACACCTAACAATAAGATGAAATCAGAAGACACATCATCCTTCAATCAGTGCAAAAGCCAAGATCGCTAACTACAGAAGACGGACTGTAATTACCAAGACTGGCCAGAACCTATCTTGGGACCAATAAAAAAAAAAAAACCCTAGTCCAGGCTTTGGCCTATGACCTATACAACAACCAATATCTCTAATTACAGAGACCTGACTGAGACAACTGCAACTGAGCAGAACTTCTAGAAACATAATGACTCTGTCCTAGTCTTCGTCTTCTGGATAGGTGCAAAAACCAAGACCACCAACTACAGAAGACCAATTAAAACAACAGTGATGAAACAGAATTTCTGGAAATTAAAGAAAGATTCCATGCTATGACATGTGAAAATACCAAGATCACTAGCTACAGAAGCCTAATTTTATCATTCATGATGGAGCAGAAAACTTCTAGACATAACAAAAGGATCTAGGAGAGTAAAAGAGCATGTATAGAGCCTGTAGTTATACCCATGACAGTATACTTAAAGGGCGGAGGAACCCTGTATATCTTAGGCCAGGGGAATTCCCTTTTGAATCTCCCCAATTTGTACTGTACCTATGCAAAAAATTTGCACAAATTAATTTTTCTTTAATTTTTTTGTAAAGGTTGTTGTCTGTGTTTTTGTTTTTGCTTTGTTTTCATTCTCTTTCATTCTCTTTTCTTTGCCTTTTTTTTACCTGTGCTTTGATTCATCTCTATTTCAGGACCGTGGCTAGTGTTCGGTTGTTGTCAGTATTTATTGCTGTGGTACTTTTCAGTTTTTTTGTGTTTTTTTTTGTTTTATTTTGGGTTTGATTTTTCTTGTATCATTTTAATGTTTTCATTCCTTTTCCCTTTCTTTTCTTAAAATCAGATTTGTAGTCTCTAGAAGAACTCCTCCCATTTTTTGCTTGTTTGAATTTTTGCCCCCCTTCTTTTTCTCTTTTTTTTCTTTTTCTCTTACCTTGAAATAGAAATACATAACTTGAACCATCTTGTTCTGCCTTTACAAATTGAGGGGGAAATAATGGAGGGCACAAGACCAAACAGTCGTATGAACATGGAGTAGAAATAAAAAAATGAACAAACTTGAACACCAAATCCAAAGCCAACTACAACAGAAAAGATATCCAATCTACAACAGGCTAGACAGAGAAGGGACCACTTGTACTAGCTGCCTGGGGGGGGGGCAAAGAGGGGCAATATGGGATGCATTCTGGGAACTGGGGTGAAGGGAGGACAACATTGGTGATGGGAATGCCCCTCATTCAATGTCACTATATGCCTGAAATACTACTGTGAATGATTTGTACTCCATTTTGATCAAAATAAAAATTATTACTATAAAAACATATAAAATTGCAAAAAAGAGGAGGCAAGGAAATGGAAATGCATACACTGCTCACAGATTGTGAGGAAGAGCAACATTAAATGTCAATACATTCCAAAGCATTGTACAGATATAATGCAATCCCTATAAAGATACTCATGACAGTCTTCAAGGAAATAGATCAAACACTTCATTTCTTTTTTGATCAAACACTTCTAAGATTCATACAGAAAAAATAAACCTCCACAGATAGCTAAATTGTTCCTTGGGAAATCGTTGGTAAAGCAGCAAGGAATACAAAGTGGACCAATGAAAGCCTCTTAACAAGTAGTGTTTGGAAAACTTGTCAGCTACAAGCAAATAAATGAACTCAGACATCTCTTTAATGTTAGGCACAAAAAAATCAAACCAAAATGTATTAAGGACCTTGATATATGACCTGAAACTAAAAGGTATATAAAGGGAGACTGAGGCAGAACACTCTATTACATTGAAGCTAAAGGCAACTTCAAGGATGAAAAACCACTGAACAATCAAGTAGAAGCAAAGATAAAAGGGTGGGACTACCTTAAACTGAGAAGTTTCTTCACATGAAAGGAAACAGTGATCATAATACAAATATTTCCCACTGTGAGAAATTATTCACCCAGTACCTATCTGATAAGGGGTTAATATATAAGGCATTGGTAGAACATAACAAGAAAAAATTACTAACTCAATCCAAAGATGGGAAGAGATTAACAGAAACTTTTTCAAAGAAATACAGATGGCCAAAAGACACATGAAAAATTTCTCCACATCACTAATCATCAGGAATGCAAATCAAAAACAATGAAGTATCATCTCACTCCACAGACACTGGCACTCATCAAAAGAACAAGAACAACCAGTGCTGGCATGGCTGCAGGAAGAAAGCGATTTACATTAAATGCTGGTGGGAATGCTGTCTATTCCAGCACTGGAGTATTGGAAAACAATATGGATATTCCTCTTAATACTGGAAATTGAGCTCTCATCGGGACCAGCAATAGGGATATACCCTAGGAAAACAAAAACACAATACAAAAATGATATCTGCACTCCTCTGCTCATCACAGCACTATTCACCATAGCCAGAATCTGGAAACAACCCAAGTGCCCAAGGACAGATGAGCATATTAAAAAAAATATCCTGTGGTATGTCAACACAATGAAATACTAAGAAGCTGTTAGAAAAAAAATAAAGACATGAAATTTGCTTATGCACGGATGAATGTGCAGAGTATTATAATGAGCAAAACGAGTCAGGGGAAGGGATAGACAGAATTACCACTCTTATTTTATTGAGTGTTCATTTTGTTTTTTATCTACTCACAGATGTGTTCAAGCCTTATCCTGGATTTGCCCTCAGGGATCACTCATAGCATGCTTTGTATGGAGTTCTGGGGGTTGAACTCAGCTAGAAATGTGCCCTACCTGGAGTACTTTCACTCTGGTGCCTTGTTAAGAGGTCTTTTTTTATATATTTTAAATGAATGTATCTTGTCAAAGCCTTTGTCTGCTTGATTCATATGTTCATATCAGTTATATCTTTCCCTTAAAATGTTATGTGATAGTTTAGTTGATTTGCCTATGCAGAACCATCCTTACATCTATTAGATAAATTCCACTCGTTCATGGTATATGATATTTTAATATGTTTTTGGATTAGTTTGCTAAGGATTGGTTAAAGTTTTTTGGCATCTATGATAATCAGGGACAGTAGGCTAAAAATTTTTTCTGGAATGTCAATCTGGGTTTGTTATCAGTATAATATTAGTATTTACCTTCATGAAAAGTTTTGATATTTTGGAATTGCTTAAGGAATAAAGGCAGTAAATCTATGAATGATTGATATTACACTACAATAAACCTTCTAGACAGGGCTTTTTTTGGGGGGATAGGGATACTTAATTACTGTTTCTATTTCCTTACCATAATTTACTGCTTTCTTCTAGTCATCCTTATTCAGCTTTGGGAGTTTTGATGGCAAAGAAACTATCATCTATTTCTTCTTGCTTGTCTATTCTAAAGGTATAAAGTTGTTCACAGTAACCTCTTATTCTGTATTAGTTTCTGAATGATTTGTTTTAATTAATCCCCTTTTGACTTGGATATATTTTATTCAGGTACTTTTACTCTTTTTTTCCTCCCAAGTTTAGCTAAAGCTGTGTTCTGAGATGTTACTTTACGATTTAGACATTTAAATGTATATATGTTTGAGTTATACCATAGTATGTGATATAGCCTCTAAAACATTCTATGTGTACTAGAAAAGAATATGTATTCAGTTTGGGTGGATGGAAAGCCCTGTATATGTATAAATCTAGTTATAATAGTTCTTTATTTAAAGCTCTTATTTCATTACTGATAACTCTGTGTTGTTGACCTGCCCAGTGGAAAAAGTTGTGTCTTGAAGTTTTCCACAACTTGTATTCATTTAGATTTGTACTCACAAGTTGTATGATCTTCGGTAAGCCTATATTCGGTGCAAAATATAGTCACAGTAATCTTTATTGTTCCCTTAACAAGTAATTTCCATCATTGTCCTTTTTTACTCTGTACTGAATGCTATTTGTTTTGACAAAATTATGACTGTCCCAGCTTCTTTTATTCTGACATTGGATTTTATGACTATTTTCCATCCTTTCCTACTGAATCTGTATTTATCCTGTATGGTTTAAATGTGTTTCCTAGACAGAAAATAGATGGAAATTCTTTCCTTATCTATCAGCTAGCCTATGCTTTTATTTAGGAGAATTTAGTCAACTGACATTAAGAGAGATTATTAATATAAAGGACACTGTTGACATTTTGTGTACAGGTATGTACAATCAATGTGTTTTTTCAAGTGTCTTTTTTTTCTTTTATAGGAGACCTATTAGTAATTCTTGCAAATGGCTTTATTTCTCTCAAATGCTGCCAGCTCTTGTTTGCAGAAAAGTCTCTCAATCCCTTGCTCAAAGCATAAATGAAAGCTTTTAGGGTAATCAATTTTAGGTTGGAATTTTTTATTCTATACTTTGAATATAGTATTTTTCTTGCTCATATGGTATTATTATTATTATTGTAAGTCTGATACTCTTTTAATTGCATTTGAGCTTTTCTTTTCTCTTGATAGTTAAGTGACTCTTTTTGTTGTTGTTTTTACCATGTTGATTACTGTGTCTTGATTTTCTGTGGCCCATTTGTTCTGATTATTCATGCATTCATTCTAATTTGCGTCTAGAAATCTTTTGATATCCAGGTGTTAAACTTGTTTCTCCATGTCCGTTTGTAATTCTCTTCTATTTTCAGTGCATCTTGGTATGAGAAGATAATTGCTATATTCTTGATTTCATAGTTATGTTTTATTTTATAGCATGTGGTCTGTCTTGGAGAATGTCCTATATGCATTGGGAAAAAAGTGTTTATCCAGGTTTCTCAGGGTAAAAAGCTCAATATATATCCACTAAGCCACTCTTTTTTTTTTACTTCCTTCAAAGCCAGTATGTCATCTTTAAGTTTCAGCCTGGTTGATCTTCTTAATGATGGCAGGGCGAAGTGAAGTTTACCACTACTATTGTGTTGTTATTGATGTCTTTCTTAACTCTAATAGCAGTTGTTTTAAGTATGTTGCTAGCTCCTCATTGGGTGCATATATGCTTAGGAGAGTGATTTCTTCCTAATATACCCAACCTTGATTATTAATAGATGCCCATCTCTGGGGCTGGAGCAATAGCATAGGTGTAAGGCATTTGCCTTGCACAAGGCTAACATGGGCTGGACCTGAGTTTGATCCTTGACATCCCATTTGGTCCTTCAAGACTTTCAGGCATGATTTATGAGCACATAGCCAGGATATCCTCTGAGCACCACTGGATGTGGCCCCCCCAAAGCAAACAAAATAAATGAATGCCCATTTCTGTCACTTACAACCTTTTTAAACTTAAAGTCTGTATCATCTCATACTCGTATGGTCATCCCTGTCATTTAAAGGAAATTATTTGGTGTGTTTGGGGGAAAGCTTGTCTGAAATTAGATGCTTCAATACTTCTTATAAGGTTGGCTTTATACCTGTAAAATGTCTAAGCTGTTGTTTATCCATGAAACAGTGTATTCTTTCTTCAAATTGGAATGATTGTCTAGCTGGGTACAGTATTTGTAGCAAGGCATTAATTTCATTTAGTTTGGAAGTGGGGTTGTGATAAACCTGCTGTGAATCTTAAGGATGCTTCTTTGTATGTAATTTCTATTTCTGACTCTCAGTTTTCAATCTCTATCTGTGGTTTTCATAATTGTAATAAGGGTTTGTCTTGGGTGCTTTTATTTGGGTCTCCTTTAGCTGGTATTCTTCAGGTATTCAGGGTATTGGTACATTCACCATTCACTCTTCAGCTTTGGAAACTATTCAATAAGTATGTGTTTGACTATAGCTTCTTCATTGGGGTCGTCTCCTGCCTCTTAAGGACCCTAATGATTCTTTGTTGTTGTTTTTGTTTTAGCTGTTGTTTTGTGTCACACCTGGTGATGCTCAGGGATTACTCCTGGCTCTGAGTTCAGAAATCACTCCTGGCTCGGGACACCATATGAGATACCAGGGATTGAACCTGCGTCCATTCTGGGTCAGCTACATGCAAAGCAAACCCCCTACCGCTGTGCTACCACTCCTGCTCATGATCCTTACATAGATGCTTTTGAATTTATCCCAACGGTCTGTTGTCTGTTTACTTATTTTGAGTATTTTTTTTCATCTTTTTGTCTACATTGAGGCTCTTTTCCAGCCTCTTCTGCTGTCTGTAAGTGCTATGCAGCTCATCTTCCTGCTCAACAATTCTGTCTCAGGCTGCTATTACTCTGCTGGTGAGACCTTTCAGTGAGTTTTTATTTTGTCTACCAAGATTTTAGTCCTGTTCTTTCCATTTGAACGTTATTATTTTTATATCACCTCGAGTCCTATTGGCTGTTGGTTCTGTTCATTCCTTGGTTTCTTTGAGTTCTGTAAATGTCCTCTACATTTTCTCTCTAAAGTCTTTGACAGAGAGGCTATATAGGTAACTAGTACTAATTGAGTCTTCAAAACTACCATCTTTATTCACTAAGTATGGTGGTGTTCTGCGTTTTCCCATCTATTGTGACCTTTGCAGTGTGGTCGTTTCTTAATGTGTTGTGCTGGGGCTCATTGACTATCAGAAATGGGTGGCCCCGGGTCCATTATGGCAGCAGAGTGATTTCTCTCCTGTGGGCAAGTCCCTCTGCTTGTCCTTGTTAATAACTTAATAAATGAATGAATTATAAACTTACATAATTATATTTGTTATTCAGCGTTTTAACTAAGGCCTATTCTGGCTAATGAAAGTATAGCTGTCTACTCTCTTTGTTTTCCAGTTACGTAACATATTTTCATGTCCTTTATCTTTGAATCTATGTCTCCTTCGAACTAATGTTAGTGTATTGTAAGATGCTTTCAACAGTGTTTTGTTTTCAATCTACTCAGACACTCTAGGACTTTATTTGAAAAACATAGACTATTTACAGTTAAATATTTATTTATAGATAAGGGCTTGCTAATGTAATTTTCTTGCTTTCTGCACATTTTTTGTAACACCCTGCACTTTTCTGGTCATCTCTGTTAATTATTAATTTACTATAGTATCAACTGCTTTTCTTTTCCTCTATGCACATATTCTAGGATTCTGTTCTATAGATATTAATTTTATATAAATCATCATATATTTATTTATTTCCCCACTCTCTTCTGGCCTACAATATTTCTCCCTAAATGTTATCTTGGCAAATATTGTTCAGTGTCAAATTTCCATGTGATATAAAAATGGTTAATACATATATGATTCTTAAATGTTGGTAATTCTCACCATTTGTTTAAATAAAATTTGTTCTCCCTTTTAATATACATATATAAAATGTTTCCTTACTGCAATTTTTTGAATATTTTCCTCATTTCGTTTCTTTCTTCTTGTCTCTATATTTCTATGAATTGACAGTTTCAAGTATTTTATTTTGTTCATAGATTTTTTCTTATGCATTATTATGCCTGCTACTGAGGCTCTACTGAATCTATTCCTTAATCTGTATAGTCTTGAATGCTACAATTTTTTGCTTATTTTTATTTCTTTATTGAAATTTCAGCTTGTTCATGCATTGGTTTCCAATTATATTTCTGTGTTGATTTGTTGTATTTATCTGTGTGTTCTTATGGCTCACTCTGTCATTCAAAATTTCTCAGAATGTTTTTATTTAATAGATCTCTTTATTTCTGGTCAATCACTAGTTATTTATATTTAGTTTGGTGGAATCATTTTTTTGAATTATCAATATAATCCCTTTTGTGTTTGCATATTTGAGGAAGTAAGTATCGCTTCAAGTTCTTAAGTTTTTATGGTAAATGACTCTTTTCATTAGATTGCCCAGATTTTTCTTGTTGTCTATGCTGTGTATCTGAGGGTTTTGCTGGATATTTTTTATTAATAAGTCCAATGTCTAGGTAAGTGAGTCAGCATGTCTGTTGTCCATGGATAACATTATGCTGACTTTTTATTAATAAGTCCAGTGTCTAGGTGAGCGAGTCAGCATGTCTGTTGTCCATGGGTAACATTATGCTGACTTTGTCTACAGGACTTATCTTTAGTTTGTGTTCACTTGGGTAATCTTGGGACTTGAGTCTGCATTGAAAGACCTAGGAAATTCATTTCTCTGTGGCTATACTTAGATTTTATGTCTACTTTTAGGCAACTTCAGTAAATGTGCAAAGGCTGGTTAAGATACTGATAAGGCACAGAAATCTGTTGTGTGGTTAGATGGGAACTTACATCCACAGATATAGAGTCAAGATCAATAGGTCTCAATTTAATAAAGCAGGGTAATCTTCCTGTGAAAGCCAGCCTGGTGCTAAATTAGGTTCAGATCTGAATGGTTTGTCTGTATACCAAGTTTGAAATTTAGGTTGACAGATATATGCCTACTTCCTTAGGTATACTAGGCCTGCTTGGGAAACTTGGGGGCTGGTAACCATCAGATATGAGATATGCCAGGAAGCAAAAAGCCTAGTTTTCTGAAGCTCAACCTGAGCCTGTTTCTATAGGCAAAGTTAAACAAGATGCTAGGAGCAACAGAACCCACCTGGAGCTGTTGATAATGCAGATATTATTATGGGTGGGGTTTATTATTATTATTGGTGTGTATCTTTTACAACTATATAATAAATATATAACATATTTATATTATATATTATAAATATATATTTATAGATTTACTTTATAAATATATATTTATATATTTTAGATGACACATATAATATATAAATAGTATATGACTGACTATTAGGTTTGGCTTGCTTTGAGTTTCATAGTAAATTTTGGAACTCCATTCTCCTCCCAGGAATTGTTCCTGAACAATGTTACTCAGAGAAGCGAATGAGAGGAGCAGAGTGAATCTATCTGTTTCTAGCTCTTGGATGAATTTTTCCTATTTTTTCTTTGTTCCGATATTGGTATACCTCACCTTGAATCCTGGGTTCTTGTGTAAGGAGCATCTAGTTATTTAAATCAATGACTTTGAGAAAAAAATGGGCAGGGAGGACACTAAAATTTTATAGTTTGTCATTGGGCTTATATCACTTCCCATATAAATTTTCATTTTGATTTTATAACAACTGATATCTAAATCCTGAAGATAAAAACCCAGTTTTCATGCATCTTTTTATGACCTGTAACTTTTCTTCAGAATTATTTGTTGTTAAAGTTATGTAAGACATCCCCAAAATATATTACTTGTCCCATTACCAATTTTAAAGTATTTGATTATTTTCTGATAAATCTGCCATTAAGCAGCACTTGGAATGAATTTTATTAAATTAATTGTAAACTTCAAACTTCAAAAAATGTGGGTTGTAACTAACATAATTTCTAAATTTGAGCTATAACAATTATTTCAAGAACTCTGAAAATTTCACCATAATAAAAAATAAGTTCTCTTTTCAGGCTGAAATGAAGCATTCCCTAAATAAAATAAAATAAATGTGGATAATGTGTAGAACATTGTAAAAATGGGCATAATTCTCCAAGGTGCAAATAGGCATAATCCTCATAGAATTACCTCACTACACAAGAATATAGCATTCTGTATATCTAAGGCTGTGCTGTTCATATTTTAACAGCTATCACAGACTCAAGTTATCAGTAAATCAAAATTTTGAAGAATTGTGAACCACGAAACTCTAGATTTTCATTTACTTCCATTTACAAGACTTCTTTTCCCTTCAAGCACTTAATGTTATTAAGTTGTTACAAATATATTTCTATATGGAGAGAATAAATGTGACCAACTCAGACACACTATTAGAAATATATAAAGATACTATAAGAAATATATGTTCATCTATTAATTCATGTTCAACAAATGTGATTTGGGAACTTGGTAAGCAAGTCATTGTACTATGTTCAATATAGACTCTTCTCAAAAATAAATCTATCTATGCTTACCTATTATTTCTAAGTAAGATTTAAAGTTTAGTTAAAATACATCCCTAAGCCTCCCAATTTTGTTTCTTTTAAATGTTGAAATAAGTCTCTTTTTGATTTATAGCTGTGAAAGAATTCTCTTAAATTGCTCAAAGATTTTAGCTCAGACAATATTTTGAACAACATCAGACATATGCATTGGATAGACTTTTGGGGCTAGAGCAGAGTCTTTCTGGTAAGAAGCAAAGGAGGATGTTTACAAGAAAATCAGGTCAGAACTCCCAGTTGAGCTTTGAGAAAAGCTTTGAAGATCAATAGTATTCTACAATCAAAGTTCAAAAGTGGTAGGTACTCCATAGAAAGGAAAAAAAACAAAGACTGTAGTTCAAAAAGAAAAAGAGAACTATTGATGAAGAGAAAATAATCTTCTGGACAAAGTAAAGGAGCAGTAGAAAATGAGTTCACACAATAGACTGGAATTTTACAATGGACAACTTTGAAACTTTGGTTGACAGTTTTGGGGCCAATTTGAGGTGAATAATTTAGAGGAAGTTCCCTTTATGAAAGCTTGTAATGTACATCAAGAGTGTCTGTGGCAATAGAATAGTATCTAAGTAGAGGGAGTGTGAAGTTAATGTAAACAGGGATTAAAACTGTGGTGTAGACGTCACTAGACACATATTAGCATTAGATCTAGGAAACACTCCTTGTACCTTAAACAAGGTACCTTTATGACCAATAAGAGGAAGTATTTCTTTAAACAGCAGGAACTATGCCCATAGTACCATACTCAGATTGGTTTCCAGAAAAGTATGGTTCCTAGAACATCCCATATCTCTGTGGTTCTCATTGCCCTGGATAAATGCTGAAGCCCCAGAAAGATATCAAGAGAAAAGTAAAATAAATATAGATACTTTATATAGCAAGAGTCTAGTATCTGAGGAAAACTTACAAAAAAAAACCAACTAAATATTTTCTCAAAATGTAGATTGCTATTAGGTACATTCAGAGTTAATAGAACAGGCTATAAAGAGACTTTGTGATAAGTAACGAAGGGGCAATGGAACTTAGAAATACATAAGAAAACATCTAGTATAGACAATGAATAGTCAAGTATATCACAGATGGGAATGGATACATAAATAAAATATGAAAAGAGCAGAAAATTTGTATCAGATGTAAGTGATTCCATTCATCAGTCCAGCAAGTCTCAGCTTTGATAGTGGAATTAGTGAAAAAAAAAAACAGGAAATCTACATAACTTAAAATCCCACAGAAAGTTTGAGGAAGTCAGCTCATTGTCATAGGAATCTTTTTCTGTTTATTTATTTTGGGGATCTATCTGGCTGTGCTTAGGGCTTATTCCTGGCTCTAGACTCACAGATCACTTCCAGCATGACCTTGGGGACCTTTTGTGGTGCTGGGTCATGAGAGGTGAGCTCCCTACATGTTCCAATTTATCTATTAGGAGTTTTGAGATAAATGTATTGATTTTACTAGAACACGAATAGAATTAGATTTTCTGTATATTTAGACTTTAAATTTAAATGTCTAATGAGTCAAAAAGAGCAGCATGTCCCAGTACTTCTCTGAAGTAAGAAGTGGAGGGATTTGTGTATGTGTATGTGTGTGTGTGTGTGTGTGTGTGTGTGTGTGTGTGTGTGTGTAAAGACAGGTAAATGAACTTTTTCTCCTTCAATGACTGTCTTCATGGGTAAATGTCCATGTGTCAACTGTAAATTATTAATTCTAACATATATTAATAAATTTTGGGCCAGAGAGAATACAGAAAGTAGTGTGATTGTCTTCACTAGTCTGATCCATGTTCATCCCAGGAGTTCTATGTGGTTCCCAAGCCAACAGGAGTGATTCCTGAGTGCAGAGCCAAGACTAAATCCTCAGCGCTTCCAGGTGTGGCTCAAGAAACAACTGGACAAAGAATTTTTTAACAGAAAGAAACTCATCTGGTCTCAAAAAGAGAAGCCAAAGCTACATGTCTGACACTGTTCGATGTAGACAAAACATGACCTGGTTCCTATGTCAGCAATTTCTAAGGAATGATATTTCTAGTTAGATGAAGTTCAGCTAAATTTTCTACAATCATGTTTGTAACCAAATTGTATAAAGACATTAATAAAAATTTTTCTAACTCTATTTTACATTCAAAATTTGCATTATTATAGAAACCCAGACAAGTTCTCTACCAAAATAGAAAACATTCCAAAGGGTACTTTCTCTGCTTATCCTACTTAGTTTTCTTCTAAGAAGCTGTCATTGTTTTATTGTTTCTAGCTGATAAAACTCAAATTCCAGGGGCCAGAGTTATGGCACAATGGTATGGCATTTGCCTTGCTCGTGGCTGACCCAGGACATACCTCAGTTCAAAGCCTGGCATTCCATATGGTTCCCCAAGCCAGGAGTCATTTCTGAGTGCATAGCCAGGAGTAACCCCTGAGTGTCCCGGTGTGATCCCAAAAATAACCCTCAAGTTGCAGGAAGGCAAGGATATTTGTTTTGTTCTTAAGTACCTTGAACATTACCCAGAAGATTAAAAAGTCTTAATAAATATCACTTGAATGAGTAAAAGAATTAATGGATTAAATTCAATAGATAATCATAGGAGAGCATAAAAATTATCTAAGAATTTCCTAATCACTAGTGCAATGGGAGCATGTAAGGTTCTTATTTTTCCTCCAGCAAGGAAACGTGTAATATTAGCAATGTATTTCATACACAATACCCAATTCTCCACTTATCTTAATCCCTTTCTCATCTACTTGTATGTACTCAGGAACATATACAAAATGAGGAAGGTAAAACAAGTCAGTCAACAGAGTGAAAAGTCAACCTAGAAATGGGAAAAATATTTGCAGTGCACATATATGTTACAGGATAGACACAATGAGTATGTGAAAACTTCCTAAAACTTAACAAAATGTACAAGGAAAACAAACATTTAAAAGTGGACACACTTTGAGACTAAAGAGGTAGTATAGTGGGTAGGGTACTTGCCTTGTTAAAAGGTTTGACTCCAAGCAACACACAAGTACCCCTGAGTGCTTTCAGTAGTGATACCTAAGAGTTGAGTTAGGAGTAAGCCCTGGAAACATCCGAGGTACCCCAACCCCAACATTAAATATGTATAATAAAAATGGAAAAGGTACTTAAATAGACATTTCCCAAATCAGATATACAAATGGAGAACCAGCAAATTAAAAAGTTGTTTCCTGTGACTAATAGTAAACTAAATGCAAGTTATATAAACTAAAATATCATTAACACCCATTATAATAACTACTATTTATTTTAAGGAAATAAAAAATACTGTCAAAGATTGGAAAAATCAGAATTCTTGCACATTCTAGGCAGTATTGTAAAATATTGAATCCTCTATGGAAAACAGTATAGAAATTAATGGAGAAATTAAAAAATAGAGCTACTTTAAGGCAGAAAAGAGGCTTGCCTTGCATACTACAATCCCCAGCCTCACATGATTTCACTGCCAAGACTGATCCCTAAATAGAGATCCAGGAGTAAGCCTTGAACACTACTATCTTTGGCCTCCAAAAGCAAAAAAATAAAACTACTTATAATCCAACAACCCTACTTTTAATTTTAGATATAAAAGATCATTGGATAAGTTAGTAGAAGGTGTATTTTCACCTGGTTTTCTTTGTAGCATGAAGCACAGCAGTCAAAAGGTGAAAAAAAATCCTAAACTCTAATACATGAAAGGATTAAGAAAATATATTATGCACAATGGAATAGTTTCAACTGAAATATAAAGGAAATCTTGTCGTACTACAATAAGAGAGAACCTTGAGAGATTAAGCTATGTAAAGGAAATCAGTCACAAAAGACTAATCCTGTATGATTTCATTGGCATCTAAACTGGTAAACTAATCCCGTATGATATAAGGTGTCTAAAGCAGTCAGACACAGAAATTAAGATTGTTGTTGCAGGTTTGGGTTGAAGGGGGAAATGAAACAGGGAATTACTGTTCAATGAATATAGTTTCTGTTTTGCAAGTGATTCAAGTCAATGTCTCATAATTGTCTTCAGCAGCAATATGTTTCTTCTGCTATAAAATTCACAATCATCCTGGCCAGATGAAAATTATATAAAATATTTCTGAAAAGAAAAAGTAAAACATACACATAGGAATAAGATATTAGACTCTGGGTGTGTGTATCTTTTGTTTTTAATTAAACCTATTCCTATGCAGATTGGTTTAGAGTCATAAGTAATATTTAGTGTTGCCTAATTGTATTTGGTTGTCATTTCTTTTCAAATATAAATTCCTAGTGAAATTGAATTTCAGTCATTGTAATAAAATCTTTCTTTGCTGTAAACGTTAGATAAGCCCTTTTATTTGTCTTCTTAAGACTCATGATATTTTACATTGAATTTTTAATGTATTAAAATCTTTTTAGACATATCTTGAATTTGAGGAGTTTAATTTCTTGGGAATAATTTTCAGTTTACACAATTTAAAGTTAAAAATATCAAGCCATTTCTCAAATTATTATTTATCTGATAGCTATTTTTCTAGATGCATATTCACTATGGCTTTTAATGGCACTTCTGCAAAATTAGATTAGAAAAATAGAAAATAATCTGTCTTCTGGTAAGTTGGTTTTATTACAGATTTCTGATGCACACAGAAAATACATAGAAAAATTTCCTACTTGATAGTTTTAAGTCCAACAATATAAACTCCTTTCTCCCAGCAGTAATGTAGTGGAGATGTGGTATTCATTGAAATATGCTGTACAAAGTGAGTTATTGCCATGTTAGGACTAAAGTGACCTTTTTTCACAACTGAACATAGTGACAAATAAATGAACAGACACACAGGTAGTAACGAAGCATTTACACATTTGTTCGATGAGTTCCAATCAGTTACACATTCCTTTCTGCTCTAATAGAAATTGATTGTCCTCTCTAAGGTTAATGGAAAAATTCATGTCTCAGTGTGTAAGACTCTGCCCTTTGGATAGTCTTGAAGCTCATTTTAATATCATTAGTAGCAGTGACTCTAAAATAGGTTATTTATATTATATCTTGCCAAATTAATCAAAACTTTAAATGTGAATGCTCTTATTAAAAATAGAAACTTTGACTACTTTGTAATTTCACTACTTTATAATTGTGCAATTGTCATCCTTTTCATATGAACGTCACTCAAATATAGAGTGATTAAATAATAGTAATATTTGCTCATGGAAACTTGAGCCATTTTTTGTATGTGTGGCATTGGGAATAACACTTGACCTTTCCATCTTTATAAAAATGAAGGTGATGATAACATCTGCCTGATAAAAAATAAATGTGAGGATTTAAATTGAAATATGCAAAGTACCACAAACATTATTGCATAACAAAACTACGTTAAATAGTAACCTTTATTTAACTAGTTTGAAAGAGCAGCAGGGCAAACATTTGGGGAAGGAAATGAAGCTAAAAAAATAGCAATCCTTTATTTATATTTGTTCAAATACTTTATCATGGTCTCAAATTAAACACTTACTGAGATAACACCGGTCATTAAAATAAAATCTCAGTAATCAGTGTGGCAGGGAAGAAAATGTGTTTTATTCCTTTAAATAAATATAGAGCTCCTTCGAAATTTTGTTTTATATCAACAAATGACTTATTAGTACTGAGTTTTTTGAAGTTCAGAGCAAATGAATTAATATCTACACCATACACACAATTAGAAAGTTCATCTAACTTTACACTAAGTATTACTTTTTATTTTAGATTATATGCAAAATAAACATGGCCACATATCTTGCTTTGATTTTCAGTTACCCTTAAAAGATGGAATTTTAGCCGGGCGGTGGTGCTAAAGGTAAGGTCCTTGCCTTGCCTGCGCTAGCCTTGGACGGACCACGGTTCGATCCCCCGGTGTCCCATATGGTCCCCCAAGCCAGGAGCAACTTCTGAGCACATAGCCAGGAGTAACCCCTGAGCGTTACCGGGTGTGGCCCAAAAACCAAAAAATAAAACAAAAAAAAAGATGGAATTTTAGGAACAGAGAAATAACATGGAGGTAAGAAAGGAATAAAAGATCTTGGATCATGTTAGTGAATCTGTTGACTCAATAATGAGAAGAATGTTAGGAGAATGTTCATTACAAAAGAATGGCAAAAGATCATAAAATTTTTAAAGATACACAAAAATAAAAAAGATAGAATGGATATGACTTTGAGTTCTTCAATAGCACTGAGATGCACTAGAGGCACCCAAGGCAGGTAAGACAAAAGGACTAAGAACTTGGAAATATGCCAAGGATTAGTATGAAAAGACTGTAACAAAATAGATAATAAATAAAGTGGGGCACAGTGGAAGGCTATTGTAAAATTATTAATGATAGCTTCACAATAAGACTGGTAGTGAGATGTTCTGATTTTAAGATATATGACAATGATAGGGGAAGTCATCAAGAGAACTGAGAGAAAAAAATGAGGGAAGGTGATATGCATGATACATTTTCCGTAACATTATTGTAAACCCACAATACTTTAAGGAAAGAAAAAGAAAAAACGAAAAGTGTCTTCCACAGAGGTTGACTTGGGGTAAGAGAGAAACTGGGGACATTGAAGGAGGGCTGTGGACACTGGTGAAGGGATTGGTCCTTGATCATTTACACCTGACACTAAATTATAAATAACTTTTTATCTTGGTAATTCACAATGATTCAATAAGTTTGAGAATTATAAAAATAATATATAGGATTTAAGTAATCACTATATAAGAAGCTCAACTTTAAATAAAGAGAAGGACTTTGACTAGAAAACCTTATCACCTACCATGTTATTAGCTCAACTGATTAGAGTATATCCGTAAAAGATTTTTGTTGTTATTTTGGGGCCATACCCATAGTACTCAAGACTTAATCCTGGCTGTATGCTCAGTGCAAGGGACCATATGTTAAGATGTACATTCAGCTGAGACTGGCTGTGTGCAAAGCAAGTACAGTAAGTACCTTTATCACTATACTATCTCTCTGTCCAAAGAGATCCAATTTTGATAAATCAGTGCTTTATAAATTGTGGGTTTAATTGTGAGCATATTAGATAATAGTAGAATGGTATATATCATTGCATCTCATCATTACAACAGCCTCTGGAGTAAGTACCAGCTTTTAGTAATATAGAATCTAAGGGACATGGGAATTAAATAGTGAATGAAGACTCAGGATTTGAGTCCTGATTTTTCTGCTTTCAAAGCTCATGCTTTGGGTTATTATGTTCAGTCATTTTTTTTCTTTGACTCATAGACTACAAATATAACCATGAGTGAGCTGTCCTAAATATGTATTATTAAATATAGATGGATTTGTATGTGGGTGGCCCAGTGCAAATCCATCACCACCCAAGGATAAAAACACAACAATTAAGGCTAGGTCCTGATGATGGCCTTCTTTTGGGGCACATGATTTTTTTTTTTGGCTGTCAAATTTCACAACAAAATGTCAACACAAAATTGTTATTTAAAGCTCTATGTAATTGGAATTTGAACTAGTTAATACTCAGCATTTATTAAAATCTGGGTGAAGCAAAACATATTCTGAAGGTTTATATTTTTTGGGGTGCTATTGTTTTGGGGTTTGTAGCTTTTTATATGATTCAGTTACCATTTAAGAGAAAACAGAGTGAAATTCTTCCCTTATTTTGCTATTAGAAATAGTGATTTATTTAAAAAAAAAGACTATGTTATTTAATTTTTTGTTTAGTTTTCAAATCAATGATGGTAGAACTGAGAACCAAGTATTTTGATGTCTTTCAATTCTGACACATGTTAGAACTCTTGAGGGAGTATTTTTATTACATATATGTACATACATATATATACAAATAGCACCGGTTCAATTCATTTCTGATTCCTTTTTGTGTTTTCGAATAAAGCACTAAACTAACCATTAGAGTCCATGAAGGAGATTTGATATTATTGAACTTTATCTGTGCATATATATATGTATGTATATATATATGTAGCTCTATGATCTTTGACAAATCTGCATCTTTACATATATGAGTTTCCAAGATTTTTTATCAACTGTAAATTTTGGAACATGATTAAATTATTTTCCCTCTAACATGTCTAATATTTACGAGTGTCAAGTGGCTAACTGTCAAATTAAAAATGCTCATAGTTCAGAATATCTGGGCCATATGACATAGAACAGGTTTTTTTTAATTCATTCAGATTGATTTGCACATTCTCACTTGTACCAAAAAGACCAGAAACAAATGTTACTGTGATTGTCGAAAGTAACAGTTATCAATATTTTGTGAGAATATAAGCTAGTACAGAACATTTGGAAATCAATATGGAGTTTTCCAAATATGTTTAAAATAGACTTATTATATAGCAAAACAGCTCATTCCTTGATATCTATCCAAATAATATAAAATAGTAATTTTAAATTATATGTGTAAGAATATATATATTCTTAGAAGCACTACTTATAATAGCTATGATCATGGAAATAAGCTAAATACTGAAAATCTGATGATTAGATAAAATACAGTATCTATTGAACAATGAAATTCAATTATAAAAATATCACTGTTTAAAATCACATGACTAGAATTGGAGGATATAATGCCAAGAAAATATAGGAAGGAAAGGGAATATTAATATAAAATGATTTCTCTCAATTGTCTGATGTGAAAATAATAAAGTCAGATGCTAGAAACATAAGTCACTTATCTTTTTCTTTATTTAAACACCTTAATTACAAACATGATTGTGGTTGGGTTTCAGTCATGTAAAGAACACCCCCCTTTCACCAGTGCAACATTCCATCACCAATGTCCCAAATCTCCCACCTCCCCACCCCACCCCGCCTGTACTCTAGACAGGCTTTCTACTTCCCCCATTCATTCATTCATTCATTCATTCACATTGTTATGATGGTTCACGATGTTGTTATTTCTCTAACTGCACTCATCTTGCATTTGGCCAAACCAACTTTAATCATATAATTAGCAAGCACCACCAGGGGTCATTCCTGAACACAGAACCAGGAGTAATCCCTGAACATCAAAATTTAGAAAAATAAATAAATCCAGGAACTGGTCAAACAAGACTTTGGATTCTGATGGTAAATGTAACATAACTGGAAGGCAGAAGCTTCTGTAATATGAGAGCTTAAGGGTTGAGGAGTTCTACCAGATGTAAATGAAACTATTTCAGCAAGGAAGTGGTCATGATATGACAACTTATTTTGGAAGATATGTAAAGAAACCCTCATAAAATATGCAATAGAAATTAACGTTACCTCAATAATAAGTTTAACTAAAATATAAACTAAGAAAATGAAATTTATGAGTAGCAAATCTGATTTTATTTCACATTTGATTTGTCTCTTACATTACAATAGTGGGATCAGAGCATCTAATCTCAGTATCTTCTATTTGTCTTGTTGTTCAGTGATATACATGCTGACATTTCAAAATACTTAGGTAAAATTCAAAACAGTTTTTGTTAAATCAGTGAGTCAGACAGAAGAGGAGTAACATTAAAATGTGTACCAGAGTGCTAAAAATGTGAAATGAATCACTAAAACATGATTGGCATAGTCATGTCTAAAAGCAAATTATTACTGTGGGATTTATGACCTCAATTTGGTTTAGTAGATCCTCAATGGGAAAATTTGTAGTATTTTAAGAGAATACACTTTAATCTGGTATGGTATTTGAAGAAAATCCATCCCTTTTATCTGCCTCCTTTGCAACTGCCTTACTTGCAGTAACTATCATTTATTGCCTGAACTAATATTATCTTGAAAGAATATCAAATAGTATCAAAAAGAGGAAAAGAAATAAAAACAAAAAACAAAAGTCCCCCCCCAAAAAATACCTGAAGTCTTTACAAAATATATCTTCTACACATTTGCTAGCAATTATTTTTATTGCAAATCATAATTTAAAATAGTGTTTAAATTAATATTGAAATGATTCATATTTATTGCTTGATACCTTTAATTGGATAACATTTAAACTAAAGGGACAAAATAGAAACTCTTTTCATCACTTGTATTGGGTCTTATAACCCTACTTATTTCTCTGACTATAGAATGTTTTCCTTGTTTTCTTCATACCAGTCATATTGGTTTTTTTGCTTCTCACATCTGTTACAGATTATTATGCAACAGTCTCTCCCATGCTGTCCCTATTTTATGGAATGGTTCTCTTTTATTAGCACTTACTATTTATTCATTTATTAAAGAAACTTATTTCACAGGGAACATTTCCCAAATTTGGTCAAATTTGCCTCCCATTTACTTTTCAAACATACTCTGTGTTTCTTTTTATAACTAAATTCAATTATCTTAATTCCTCTTTTAGAATAGTCTTCAAAAATTTTTAGGACTAAGTCAGGTTTATTTTGTGTACTACAGTATGTTTTTCATGTAGCATATATGAGGCAATGAACACACATTTTCAAATGAAAGTTTAAAGGACTGTTGTATGGACTAGAGCTGAATCTTATTTCCCATTGCCCATCAGAGCACTAAATGTTTAAGTATGTATTCAATAAATGCTAGCTAGAATAAATATATTTTATAAACTCTAGACTGGATTTTTCTGTTGAGTCACCTACCAGAAACATGTGTTTAACAGCCTACTTATTGATTTTTTGGACAAATTAATGTCTAATAAACACAGCAGGTCTTGAAATCTATGAATCAAGCAAGAGTTTCTAACCTCTAAAAATTCATGCCAATATTCTATGCACCTGTGAATTATCAGTTTTATCTTTCTGTTTTTTAATAACACAAACAAAAAAGCTATACTTCAATGGAAACAGAAATTAAGACCAGATGATATATGTATCCAATAAAACACATGGGAAGATATTGCTATCTACTTATACATTTCCTTATATGTTACATTTTTATATTAAAAGGTAAAATCCCAAAATGTATGAGTTTATGGCCATTGTAAAAGAAACCACACTGCTAAATTTACCAGTATAACCTGTGTTGCAAGACCTTCATGGTAAGATATTTTGCCATTTGAAATAACATGTGGATGATGTTAGAATGACATTAGCATGCAAGACTTCTGGGATAGCTTTTATTTTTACTTTCTTTTACTTTATGAAAAGTTTTAATTTACTTTCTTTAATACCATGATTACCAGGATGTTCATAACATGGTTGTTTTTTTTACAGTTCCAAAATTGTTCATGATTGAGTTTCAGTCATACAATGTGCAAAACCCTTCACCAGTGCACATACATTGCAATAAGTCCCCAATTTCCATCACCCCTGCCTTCCTATGGCCATTCTTCACTTTCTTTCTTTACTTTTAGACACATGTTTTGCACTATTGTTATTGAAGGAGAATCATGTTTATCGCTTTATCACCTAACAGCGCCCAGTTCTTTTCCAGAGTGATCATTTCCAACTATCATTGTCATATCCGTCCCTTCTCTGCCCTAAATGCACTCCCTTGCTATTTGTGGCAACTATCCTACTCTTGGCCCTTGCCTCTGTTGTCTCTGGATATTATTACATACTATTTTATAATGGATACATTTTTATGTAAAACAGACGGCTTTTTATTAAGTAAAGATAATTAAAATGATATTTATACACTGTAGCAATTATACTCATTTTAAACAAAGAGTCACTCTGTGTTGGGAACTGAATTGTTTTACAATCAAACTCTTAGTGTTTAAACTAGTCTTACAATAGGTCTATTTATTTATCTTCATTCTTAGATTCAAGAAACAACATTTTCTGAAACATGGAGGTTCTCTGGGTCATAGTTTGTATCTGTTCTCTATTTACAAACACAGTCACTGCTATTGCTAGTTGGCTTACTCTTCATGTGTTCAGGTACGTTTTAAGTAATTTGACTCTTGTCTTGCCCTTTCTCCCTCAATTATACCAGTTCATAGAACAATGCTTATTTTTGTCTCTCCTTGTCACTGCTTTAAGAATCTTCTTCCCACACGAATGACTATATATCAAAGACTTATTTTTCAACCACTCAGAGACGTTATCTCATCAGGAATAGATGATAATTTCATGTTTGTGTTCTGACGGGGAGTAGATATCATGTAATAGCATGTAATATCTTCCACAGTAAACACTTTGAAAGAGAAAGAAAAATGTGGTTCTATGGGAAGAAAAAGCTCATGTCTGGAATGCATCTCTCCTGTCCTTCACAAATAACAAAACTCTTTGAAGCTAACTACTTAAACTCGGAGCTCCTTAATTTCCTATTAGAAAAAACATGAATTCTTATAACTAATTTGATATATGAGTATTTTTTCTGTTACCGGTGTATCCTTTGCAATTCAAGGTAAAGGATGTGAAAAATAGTCCTTTGTCATTCAAGGCCCAGAGTTAAAAAAAAATCACTTTTCCAAAGCCATCTACATAGTTCACTGAAACTAAAATTCTTAAAAAATAATACTCCAATATGATAATAATTCCTTTTTGTTTTCTTCTCTTTTTGTTGGGCCACACCTGGTGGAGGTCAGGACTTAATTCTGTCTCTGTAGTCAGAGATCTTTTCTAGCTGGCTTAGGAGATAATATGAAGTGTTGATCAGCGTCATGCAAGGCAAGTGCCATACCTACTCCTACTAACTCTTTTGGTTCCCACTTTCCCTTTTGCTTATTCTACATAGTGGCTAATACTTTTTTGATAGGCATTAAAGTTTTAGATAATAATTACACATATATATATGTATACAAGTCTTAATAAATTATATTATTTATTGAACTGCTGAACTTCCTTAGCATGTATTTATCTTATCCCAACCAGATCCACCTCAATAGAACCTCAAATATCAAGTTCTATAGGCCTTGTAAGTGCATTTGAAAGACAGAAATTAGTCCAAAAAATTATATTTATGACAGTTGTTAGAGCTGGTCTATGAGAATTTTATAACTCCACATATCCAAGTTATATAGATTCTAGCTTTAATAAACAAACTATAAATAACATAAGTAAATAGGTTACATTAACCATAAAGATAATATTAACATACATTCTGTCTAACATTTACCTCCATTACTTAGTACAAGAAGTGCAATTTTATACAACATAATTTATTGATTTGTAAAATTTATTAACTTCTATATCCCCAGCAATAATCAAGGTTTAATATTCGTATACATTTGAATAAAATATTTAAATTAGTATAATAAAATGCATTTTACGTTGTGAAATGATAAACTATTTTGATAACATTTATGATTTTATGTATTTATGATAAACAGAGCATAATTAGAGAATTTTTTGTAATGGTTCATACAGTAAGTAGCTTAAGCTATTTTGGTCTCAGTGACACAGTTTTGCTTTTGTCCCTCTGAAGCAGCTTTGCACAGACCAATAAAGAGCTTTGTTCCAATACAATTTTATTTTCAAAAATAATAGAAATTATTTAAAGAACTTGATGAGACCTTGCACCAATTCATTATAAAATACTTTCAAAAAAACGGAATTTAAGGAACTTGACTAAATACAAACTAAGCCATTTATCACAAGCCTGTGGCAAACATTATATTCAATGAGGATAAATTAAAATCCTTAACTCTCAGATAGGGCACAAGACAAGTTTGTCCATTTTCAATATTTTCTACTCAATATAGTAGCAGAAGTATTTGCCATAGCAATTAGACAAGAAAAAAATTCAAGGATATCCAGGTAGCGAAGGAAGAAATCAAGCTCTCATTTTTTGTATATGACATATATTTAAAAATCATAAAGATTTAAATTTAAAAATCTTATACAAATAATAGATCTAAATAGTAAAGAGGACGAGTACAAAATTAATACACAAATATCCATGTTATTTCTATATAAAAATGATGAAAGAGAAGATATTTTATGTTATTGGTTATATTTTATTTTTAATTGCTTTATTTAAGCATCATGGTTATAGACTTGTTCATAGTTGGGTTTCAGTCATAGAATGTACACCAACATTCACAAAGCAACTTTCTCACCACCACTATCCCAATTTCCCTCCCACTGCCATCCCAAATACCTCTAGTGACAGCATTTTGATTCTTCCTCACACTTCATCTCTTTCCTTTCGTCACTGTGGTTAGTACTATGGAGAGGTAAACATGCATGGCACTTTATTCCCTTTCAGCACCTAGTTCTTATCCAGAGTGATCAGTTCCAACTATCATTATCATAGTAACTCTTTTCTACTCTAACTACACTTACTGCTTCTTGTGTTAAGCTTTTTACCATGATTTGGTCCCCTTGATCCTCATCTCTATTGTATCTGGATATTATTACCATAATGTCTTTTATTTTATTTATATCGCACAGATGAGTGATATTACTCTATGACTCTCCCTATTAATCATTTCATTCAGCATAATAATCTCCATGTCTAACCATTATAAGTGAACTTCATGATTTTATTTTCCAGAGAGCTATATTGCATTTTATTGCACTATGCAATATACCGAAGTGTTTTTAGCCACTCACCATTTGGGGGGGACACCTCTGTTGTCTCCAGATTCTGACTATTGTAAATAGTGCTGTTACAAACATAGAAATGCAGAGGGCATATTTGTATTGTTTTCTGTTCCTAGATTATATATGTAAATATATATATATATATATATATATCTTTTAAAGTGGTAAGTGATATTGCAGGATCATATGGGAGCTCAATTTCCAGATTTTGAGAAATATACATATTGTTTTCCAGAAAGGCTAGACTAAATGATATTTCAGAGTCCAGAAAGAGATATATATTTTTTTTAAATTCCATTCACAATTGTGCCTCAGAAAATCAAGTACCTCTGGTACCAGAACAATGTCACATTGATAGGGCATTTGCCTTGCATGCAGCTGACTCAGGATGGCTCGAGGTTTGATCCCCTGGAGTCCCATATGGACCCCCAAACCAGGAGCGATTTCTGAGTGCATAGCCAGTAGTAACCCCTGTGCATCATCGGGTGTGGCCAAAAATACAAAAAAAAGAAAAGAAAGAAAGAAAGAAAGAAAGAAAGAAAGAAAGAAAGAAAGAAAGAAAGAAAGAAAGAAAGAAAGAAAGAAAGAAAGAAAGAAAGAAAGAAAGAAAGAAAGAAAGAAAGAAAGAAAGAAAGAAAGAAAGAAAGAAAGAAAGAAAGAAAGAAAGAAAGAAAGAAAGAAAGAAAGAAAGAAAGAAAGATAGAAAGATAGAAAGAAAGAAAGAAATCAAATACCTCAGAATCATATTAACAGAAGAGGTTATGGGGCCAGAGTAATAGCACAGAGATGGGGCATTTGCATTGCACGCTGATGACCTGGGAAGGATTAGAGTTCAATACCCTCATCCCCAATGGTCCCCCGAGCCTGCCAGAAGAGATTTTTCAGCCAGACAGATGAGAACTCAAATAAATAGAAACATACACCCAGCTCATGTATTGGAGAAACATTATCATTAAAATGGCATATGCCCCAAGCATTGTACAGATTTAATGTAATCCCTATAAGGATGTCCATGACATATTTCAAAGAAATAAATCAAACAAAACAAAACAAATAAGGAACAATAAACCATGAATAGATAATGTGATTCCGGGGGGATGGGAGGCATCACTTTCTCTAATTGCAAACTGTATTATAAAGTGATAGTCATTAAAAGAACATGGAGGTGGAATACAGACAAACTCTATGATCTTTGGAATATATTGAATATCCTGTACTGACCCTCATGTACACGATAAATTGGAGCAAGGAAAGAATCTTCAACATGTTGCTTTGGAAAAAAAACTGAGTAGCTAATAATAAATGAATGCAGGACTCTCTTTAAAGTCAAGCACAAAAGTCAAATCAAAATGGCTTAATGACCTTGATACCAAACATGAAACTATAAGTTACATAGAGGAAACATAGACATAACTCTCTACGACATTAAAGCTAAAGACATCTCCAAGAATAAAACACCACGCATGAAGCAAATGGAAGCAAAGTGGTCATACCTAAATCTAAGAAGCTTCATAATTCAAAAGATATGATGACTCGGAATCAAAGTCTATCCACACAATGGGATAACCATTCACCCAATACTTATCTGATACTGGTTAAATATCTTAGATTTATAAGACACTGGTAGAGCTAGAACGAATAAAATCTAACCCCATCTAAATATGGGAGGAGATGAAGAGAAACACAATCAAAAAAGATGACCAAAAGGCGCAAGAAAAATGATTAACAACATTAATCTTTAGAGATATTCAAAGCAAAACAATAAAATATCTCACATGACAGAATCTGGCACACATCTAAAAGAATAAGAACAGCTGTTACAGATGTGTTTCAGGGGGAAAGAGACTGTCATTTATTGCTGTTGAGAATGTAAACTGGTCCAACCTTTTTGTAAAAAAGTATTAACATTCCTCAAAAAAAGCAAAAATTGAGTTTCCATATGAACCAGCAATTATGCTTATGGGAATATATCCTAGGGGCTAAAACACAATATAGAATAGATCACTCATGCTTATATTCATTTCAGCACTATTCACAATGGCCAGAATCTAAAAACAACCTAAGTGTCCAAGAACAGATGAATGGATAAAGAAACAGTGACGCATCTACACAATGGAATATTATGCAACTCTTCAGAAAAAAAATGAAGTCATGAAATTTGCTTTACACTGATTGAGATGGAGAATATTAAATTGAGCAAAATGAGTCAAATAGAGAATTATAGACATGCAATATCAAGTTCATTTGTGCTGTAGCCAAAAAAATGATAACATGGTAATAATATCCAAAGCACTAGGTATGATGGCCAGGAGGATAGGTCCAAGGTAGAAAGCTTGCTACAAATAGTGGGGTAGTATGCATAGGGCAGAGCAGGGGCCAATTTGACAATGATAGTTGGGAATGGTCATCTGGCCAAGAGCTAGGAACTGAAAGAAGATAGAATAACATCTCGATACTTCTATTTAACAGTATTGCAAACTCCAGTGTCTAAAAGAATAAAAAAAGAATATGCAAATAAAAATGTTTGCCACAGTGGCAGGGACGGGGGAGGAAAGAAGGGACAGCAGGAGTGGAACTGGGGACATTGGTGCTGAAAATGTGCGCTGGTCCAAGCTATTGGACATTGTATGACTGAAAAAAATGATGAACAACTTTTTAACAAAAACATAAAATTTCTTTCATTGGTTCATGGATCGTAGCTCACTGATTACTATTATTGATGAATTTTTAAAGTAACAGTAACTTATGATAGTTTTCAGTGTAGTCATCTCCCCAACTGCACTCATCACTCTATGTGATGAACTATCATAACAATGTGAATGAATGAGGGAAGTAGAAAGCCTGTCTCGAGTACAGGTGTAGGGGGGTGGGGAGGAGGGAGATCTGGGAAATTGGTGGTGGGAATGTTGCACTGGTGAAGGGGGGTGTTCTTTACATGACTGTAATCATACAACTATAATCATGTTTGTAATCACGGTGTTTAAATAAAGATTAAAAAAAAGAAATCCAAAAAAAAGAGAAAAAAAATGTAACTGTAACTTGTAATCCAATTTATTTCACCTAGACTAATAATTCTCATTATTTCTATTTCAGGACTTCATCTTACTATTAAAATCATTTAAAACTGGCCAGCTGTCTGTCAGGACAGCTCCCTGCTAGAGCTTTTTGCACCTGGCATGCATTTCAGTATGTCCTTCCTATTATTCTATGAGACACTACGAGGGAGGGAGGGAGGGAGGGAAGGAAGGAAGGAAGGAAGGAAGGAAGGAAGGAAGGAAGGAAGGAAGGAAGGAAGGAAGGAAGGAAGGAAGGAAGGAAGGAAGGAAGGAAGGAAGGAAGGAAGGAAGGAAGGAAGGAAGGAAGGAAGGAAGGAAGGAAGGAAGGAAGGAAGGAAGGAAGGAAGGAAGGAAGGAAGTAAAAGGAAGGGAGGAAGTAAAAGGAAGGGAGGAAGGGAGGGGAGGGGGAGGAAGAAAGCAAAAAAGAGAAACAATGAATGAATGAGAGTATGTAAAAGCAAAAGAAAGGAAAAAGAAAGGAAGGAAAAATGGAAGAACAAGGCCTTGAAACTATGGCTTATAAAAAGCAGTACACAAAGGTTAAGAAACAAAAGAAGAAATAAACAACGTGCAAAGTCATTTTTAAAAACAAATATATTACTACATAATTAAAACTAAAAAATTACCACTATTATGAAGTATATGGGACTTAAGGAAAAATGGTGAGACTACTCAAAATTGTTTGGCATCAAACCAATAGTATTCCATTTATTCTGCATTATTGGAAAAGCTATTAACTTTTTAAATACCATTTTCCTCATTTGTAATATGAAGAAATAAATAGTTATCGTGAAATGCTTTAAATATTACAGTATGTATGAAATGTTTGATACCTAGAAGTGGTCAATATATATTATCTATTATATATTACAGGTTAAAAAGGCAAAATACATCAATGTCCTACATTTATGAAATTAGATTCAAATAGGGGGCAAAATTATGACCTAAACTTCTGCAATCTTTCAGAATTTCCTTGTCACATTATAAAACTTGGGGATACCAACATGTCTTATTTTGACATTTATTATAGGCGATGCCTTCTTGGAGTAGAACACAATAGATATATGAATGACAAAGTATATTTGAAACATTAAGAACAATTACATTATTGTCTCAGTAGCCCAGAAATATATGAATTTCCTTGGAGGAAGAGAGAGTTGGCTTTGGGGCCATATCCAGCAGTGCTCAGGGCTTACTCCTGGCTATGTACTCGGGAGTCAGTCTTGGTAGGCTCAGCAGACAATATGGGTCCTGAGGAGAGAAGAAATTTTATACCTGAAATGGAACAGATAATAATTTGAATTTTTATAAAAGGCATATCTAGAGAAATTGGGTGAAACTAAATTTTAGTCAGGAATTGAGTTTTCTATTTTATTAATATCTAGTTTATCTTGAGCATCTTGTTTGATGTATGAATTATCATGAACCTCTAAGATATTTGTAGTTCCAATATTGTAGTTTCATTGTTTTTTGATAGGTTACATGAATCTAGAAGTTAATTTTCCTGTGAGCCTTAACAGCAAATATGAATAGTTGTATCTTCTTATATCATGATAGAAACACAAGCATCGACTGTAACAAAGTAGGGAGTGCTACATTAACAATAAGGATTGTTATTTGAATATCTTCCTTAAATATAATAAGACCATCATGAGTTGGAATCTACCCACTATACTATCTCCCTGAATCTTAGGTGTGTTCCTTAAAGCTCCAAAACAAATTATAAGTAGTTAACTCTATATGATAATGTTAGCTGTTTATGTAAGGTATTTAGGATAATGTTTGACCCTATTCAGCTACCCACATTGATAAAATTATCTAAGTTGGGATATAAAGGCACAGAATTAAAGAAATGCATTGATATCATATGATATCATTATGATAGATATCATAATCAAAATTTACTTTTGTTACCTAACCAGATTATTTTAAATAATGTAAGTCTGTAAACTTTGCTAAAAATTATATATATAAAACCATCTACTCATATCATCACATGAGAAGGAAATAGACTGCAAAGCCCAAGGGGGTTAATAGTTAAAATAAACTCTTTTGCAATAAGCTGTCACTTTCAGTATGGACTTGAAAGAAGATCACCAACTACAGAAGACTGATTAAAACAACAGTAATGGGACAGAACTTCTACAAACGTAAAGAAAGACTTCGTCATAAGCTCTAACCTCTGACCTGTCCAGATACCAAGATCTCTAGATACAGAGGTCTGATTTTATCAACCATGATGGAACAGAAGTTTTCCATACACCATAAAAGGACCTAGGAGAGAGTAAATGAACATGGATGGAGTCTGTATTTATTCCCATGACAGTATACTTCAAGGGCAGATAAACCCTTTAACTTTTAGGCCAAGGGAATTCCCTATCTAATTTCCCCAATATTTACTGTGCCTATACAGAAAAAAAAGCAACACAAAATAATTTGGGAGCGGGATTTGCTAATGTTGCTGCAGTTGTTGTTTTCACTTTGTGTGCTTCGTTTTGTTTTTATTTCAGGACTGTGGGTATTGTGTGGTGGTTATCTTTATTGCTGAGGTGCTTTTTGGATATTTTTTCTTTTTTGATTTTTCCTTCTGTATTGTAGTTGTGTTTCTCCTCCTTTTTTATTCTCTCTCAAATTAATATTCATAGCCTTTGAAGGACCCCGCCCATTTTGCTTATATGATTTTTACCCCATTTTATCTATCTTTTTTCTTTTTCTTTTTTCTCTCCTTCAAACAGAACCACATAACTGGAAACATCCTGTTCCACCTCTCATAAATAAAGAGAGCTAAACATTGTACTGTTACGTGCAGGCAGTGGAAAGTGTGTCCCCAAAATAATAATAAAATAATATATTCCTTTGGGGCCAGAGGGATAGCACAGCCATAAGGCATTTGCCTTGCATGCAGCTGACCCAGGAAAGACCTACATTTGGTTTCAGGCATCACATATGGTCCCCCAAGCCAGGAGCACTTTCTGAGTGCATAGCCAGGAGTAATCCCTGAGCATCACTGGGTATGACAAAAAATTAAAAAGTAATATATTAATTTAATAGAACTCTGATAAAATACACATATAATCTTTTAGAACCAAGTTGATTCTCAAAGTCAAATACAAAAATTAAGCACATAGTATATCCTGGAACATATCTAAAATAACACACACAAAGATGTAGACTAGCCTTAGCAAATATTTTCAAATGTATTGCAAAGCTCTAGACTACAATATTTCAAATATTGAACAAGGAGACAAAGTAGTGAAGCACAAGAAAGACTTCACAAATAAATACTGATGGAATAGATATAAGTTTAGGACAGAGGTCCCTAGATTTAATGGCCTAAAAGCCCTTTACAGGAAAAAAATTAAAAAAAATCACTCAGTACTCTCTGGAAATCTATCTTCTTTACGTGAACAACAGAAAGGACCTTCCCTCAACTGCACCCATGGATACTATCATTCAATAGATAAATCCAGAGCACCTTGGGGTTTGCTATTACCCTCTTTAGGAAACACTGGTATGAAATATGATATTTTTAATGAGTTGATAAGTAGAATATCAAATAATTTGCAGACAATTGGCTAATCCTTGCACTAAAGGGAGGATGACTAAAACTCTTTATGATCGCTCATTTCCTATTGATAACATGGATGCTTCCACTCCATTGAATTTGTTGTCACAGCCAACAAAAAATTACTGTAAACTTTAAATCTGGTGGGAATTGAGGGAAGTCAAGAAAGAATTCTGCCTAAGATTACTTTAAATGTACTTGTCGGTTGGGATTTTGACAAAATGGCTATATTACTCAATATTTTCCTCTAAAAGGGAGAAATTGAACTTGTTAGAAATGGGTTCATGCTATTAGGAAGATTGGGAAGTTTCACAATCTGCCATCCGTAAGCTGGAAAGGCCACGGTTTGGCTAGGACCAAATCTATATGTCGGAAAATCAAGAAGTCCAAGGGAATAAGTGCCAGCATAAGTGAAAATGTTCAAGTGTGGGGCCAGAACAATAGCATAGCAAGTAGGGCATTTACCTTGCAAGCAGCTGACCGGGGTTTGATCCCTGGCATTCCGTATGCTACATCGAGCCTGCCAGGACTTCTTTCTGTCTGCATTCCTATGTTTGTCGCAGCACTATTTACAATAGCCATTACTCAAGTGTCCAAGAATAGACACATGGTTGAAGAAATGGAATGCTAAACACCTGTAAGGAAAAATAAATCCATAACATTTGCATATATGGAAATATATGGAGAGTACTACGCTGAGTAAAATGAGACAGAAGAAAAGAGATAGACACAGAATATTCTCTCTCATTTGTGGGATATAAAAAAAATAAAACATAGTGGGGTATCAATATGCATTAAAGACATTAAAGACGAGGACCAATATGGTAGGAATATTGCCACAAAGAGCAATGAATGCATCTAGCTTAGAGTAGGGTTCACTATGACAATGATAGTTAGAACTGATCACTCTGGACAAGAACTGGGTGCTGAAAATGTATAAAGTCATATGTTTGATACCCCTTCATTAATAGTTGGACAGAACATGGTGTTCAAAAATAAAAGAGAGAAAGAGAAGTAAAATGCCTGCCCCAAAGGCAGTTGGGAGGGCAGGGCAACTGGGTACATTGGTGGTGGAAAATGTGTACTATTGAGGTTATTTTACATTCTATAACTCAAATTCAACTATAAACAATATTGTACACATGGTGGTTAAATAAAGAAGTTATATTATATATTAATTATCTTATCCCACTGCTGGTGGGAATGCAGTCTATCTCTAACTACAATCATGTTTGTAATCATAGTGCTTAAAAGAAGTCTGAACAGATAAAATGATATATAAGAAGCTACATATGTTTAATATCTTTTCTGCATTTCAGTAAAAAGCATATGCATAACAAATTAAGAAAAGTAATTAATATCATTAATATATGGTCAGTAAAAATAATTAGAAAAGTTAGCAATTGCTTTACACAAACCCCATGGATAGCCATCCACGAGAATTTAGTAGTTTACACATTTGGAAGTAGAAAACATATGCCTGCTTACATGTATAAAGAGGGCAAGAAGCAGAATTATTAAAGTTTTTAAGTATTAAATTAATATTAATTCCCCTTGATATTGGAATTCATCATATATGCAAATTTTTAGAAGACAAAGTTTAAATTATACATGCCAGAGGACCAGAATGATAGCACAGGGCCTTGCACTCGAATGACGTAGGTTCAATCCCTGGTACCCCATATAAATTGCAATGCAAAAATAGAGAATGAAAAGAAGTGTGACACAATATGATTTTACACAGAAAAAGAAAGATAGAAAGACATAATGGGTCAAGGAAAGAGAGAGAGAGAGAGAGAGAGAGAGAGAGAGAGAGCAGACACTGAGCCAACAGAACACAGAGAATGTAGGAATTCTGTTTTATAAAAAATATGCTGTTTGAGTTCTATCAATCCTTGATATATAACTTATTTTGCGGTTTAACACATGAGGACAAATATAAGTGCAAGATACTATTTATGATTCTATTGTACAAAATTAATTTCAGGAAATTAATAACCAAAAAAATTCAGCGAAAACTGACATTTCCTGCTAATCTGATGTTCTCTTTCCTATATAGCAAATTGTTTGAGTCTAGATATGAGAATTTGAGCAAATAAATGCTAAGCTTAAAGCAAATATTTACTGAGGTCTAATTTTACAAACTGATACCAGACTTAGTTATATCAATGCTATTTAAAGATCTGAAATTATGAAAACATTCGACTTTTTTCAATCTGAATATTGAATGTAGATAGAACATATATATATTCACTTCTAAAATCTCATGCTTGGGGCGGAAGCAATAATACAGCAGTATGGCATTTGTCTTGCACTCGGCTGACCTGGAACCAACACGGATTCAAACCCCAGTATCCTATATGGTCCCCTGAGCCTGCCAGAAGTAATTTCTGAACTAAGAATCAGGAGTAACTCCTGAGTGCCGCTGGGTGTAATCATCCCCCCAAAATAAAATAAAAATAAAATAAAATCTTATGTTGAGTCAGACTGTGAACAGAAATGAAAGCTTAATATGTGATATTTGAGCAAAGGAAGCAAAATACATCATTGAATCTACCACTACTATTTTCCACTTTCAGTAGCATCCTACATCCATTCTTCCTATATAATGTGGGATAATGCATATAGTCTCTCTGGTTTTTTGGTTTGGTTTGGTTTGGTTTTGGGGGCCACACCCGGTGACGCTCAGAGTTACTCCTGGCTATGTGCTCAGAAATCGCTCCTGGATTGGGGGACAATATGGGATGCAGGGGATCGAAACCAGGTTCGTCCTGGGTCAGCCGTTTGCAAGGCAAATGCCCTACTGCTGTTCTATCTCCCAGGCCCACATATAGTTTCTTAATTCCATTTCTAACATATAGAAAGCAATCATTGTATCCAATTTATCTTTCAACCCTATGCATTTTACTTTTGTGTAAAAGCATATAGGAGCCTAAACCTTATGATAATTTATTTCTAGCTTTTTGCTTCCAAATTGAGTATCATTGGTATGTAATGCAGTGATCTTAAGAAGAAATATTTCAGAATCTAGTTTATCAGAATGTTCAGCTCAACAAGATTCCTAAGCAACCCTTACATACATATATATGTATATGTATATATATTTAATGTGTTCTTAGAAATTTTTTCCAAAAGTTTTGTAGGTGATTTTAACATACATCTAGGCTTGAGAATGACTGCATGGATTGCATGATACCATTCAGACTGTCCTGTTCTACAATTTGGATGGCAAGTTTGAGCTTATAAACCTTGATCAGAAGCAATCAGACGATAATGCATTATCTCAAAAATTATTCCTTGATTACCCTGTTCAAGACACTATAGTTTGTACTGAATATAATACTATAATTAAAATTGACATTGCTCTAGCCTCATGGAGATTGACACTGATATCTATTCTTGTGGAAGAAAATAGAGACATTTGAATACAGGATGGTGATGAGACTTTGGTAAAATAATGACAAGCTACTTAGAAAGCTCGTACAATAAAGATCACTAAACAAGTACAAGGTCAATCTTTTATCCGAATAAATATTGGAATCAAATTTGTACACTTCAGCTTTCATCTGGATTTAATAGAGAAAATTAAAATTGATTTAAATTTCAACAGCAGTAAGATCTCCTGAAAGTCCAATCAGGACATTACATTTGCTCACATTTTCCATGGAAAAATAATTATAGTAAAAGTTTGTTGAAGTCTTTAGATCATTTCCTGGTGAATTACCTGGCTGGCAACTATGACTGAGCTAACTGATCAGCTCAGTTGAATATCCTAGTAGTATCCATTCTCTCTGTGTCAGATACCATTAGAAAATATAAATAATAGTGTGCTTCCTGGACTACTGTGTGTTGCACACAGGAATATG
The DNA here is from genome assembly GCF_024139225.1 of Suncus etruscus. Lineage (NCBI taxonomy): Eukaryota > Metazoa > Chordata > Mammalia > Eulipotyphla > Soricidae > Suncus > Suncus etruscus. The sequence continues at coordinate 121,986,442 of NC_064868.1, forward strand.
TATTTTTGAAATAGTCATATTAAAGTCACAAATGACTCCATTGTCACTCTTTTTTTTTTTTTTTAGTTTTTGGGCCACATCCGGCGGTGCTCAGGGGTTACTCTTGGCTCTCTGCTCAAATATAGCTCCTGGCAGGCACGGGGGACCATATAGGACACCGGGATTCGAACCAACCACCTTTGGTCCTGGATCGGCTGCTTGTAAGGCAAACTCCGCTGTGCTCTCTCTCCGGGCCCTCCATTGTCACTCTTAATGTTGATAATCAAGTAGCTTATTGAACTACTAGAAAGAAAAAGATATATTTTCATCCTGGCTATAAAAATGAGCATTTTATGAGCTTAATTTTTGAGCCTTAGTTTTTATATCATGAAAGTAAGAAAAATAATAGTGCCTGTATCATAGAATGCAGGCACTATTATTCAAAGAGATGAAGACAAAGCTGTATATCTCAACTAGAAAAAAGCAGCATACAAAAAGTGCCATTTTGGTTTTTAAAAAATCTCCAAATACATGCAATTTCTCCATGTATATAGACACTAGTTGAAGTTGCATTGCCATTTTGTCCATTAGAATTTAATTACTTGGGCCCGGAGAGATAGCACAGCGGAGTTTGCCTTACAAGCAGCCGATCCAGGACCAAAGGTGGTTGGTTCGAATCCCGGTGTCCCATATGGTCCCCCGTGCCTGCCAAGAGCTATTTCTGAGCAGACAGCCAGGAGTAACCCCTGAGCAAAGCCGGGTGTGGCCCAAAAACCAAAAAAAAAAAAGAATTTAATTACTTTATTAAAATTATTTTTCTGCCAACAGTGCATATGAAATTTCTCACCAGTACTTTTAGATAAGCTACTGGAATAAAATCTATGTTGGAACAAAGGTTTGTAGGAAACTGATACATAGCTGACCTTTTTCAACCTCTTTTTAATGTTTTTTTTAACTCAGTGATAAATGATCCTGCCACAAATGGGTCCCTGCTGAGAAACAACACTCCCTGCATCTGAAGAGATCATAAAGACCATATTTAGAGTATTTAGTTAAATCTTTATGAATTTACCATGATCTATAGATTTTAATTTAAGTGTATTTGGCAACCATAGCCTTGGCTTAATTTAGAAATGGATTGATTTCGAATGCTAATAAAAGTAAATGGACATTAATGAGCATCACAGTTATTATCTTCTATATCCAGAGAAAATTAAGTAAAGAAACTGATAATGATCACAAATGAATAGATATTAGGCATAGGTCAGATTTCCTTTGATTTTTTTAATCTGCTGACCAGAATAGTGTGAAATAAACAAAAATAATTCTTTTTTCTTATCTTTCTGTTCCTTCACCAGATGAATTCAGATTTGACATGTCTCCATATACAGTTTATGGCAAAACAAGATGAGTGAACTGATACAACTGATTCAAATACTGACATTTCACTCAATCTCATGTTGAAGACAAACTAAACTTTTGAGTGGTTGGATATGTGAGTTCATTTTTTACATAATTTTTCTTCAATGTGTGATATCTTCACATAATATTTATTTGATAAATTATGTAGTGAACAAAAACTTATGTCTGGAGAACTTGTTTTTGAAATAATGCAAAAGAAAATGTGTGTAAGTTAAATCATTTTTATGAATTAAAAATTTTAAGAATTAAAAAAGTAACCACATATATTTCACACCCCTATTTATAATGATTGGTCGTTATTTGGAGCCCTGCCATTTCTCAGGGTTCTGTCCTCAGGGATTAGTTAGTCCTAATGATGCATAGGGGACCATATGCAGTGCCAGAAAATTAACCATACTGGGCCATGTGCAAGAATGCCATCTTATTTAACCTCCGTACTATCTCTCTGCCTCCCTCCATGCCATGTTAAGGTGTCTTTTACAATTTTAGCCATATACCAGCACAACATATTCAATTAGAGAGAAAGAGAATACCAAAATATTCACAAGATTGGGACTATGAGATCTTTTATTTAAATGTCAGTTATAAATAAGATTCTTTATGAAAAGGAGTCATTTTTAAATCTTACTGTTCAAATGTTTAATCCAAAAATCAGAATAGAAATTTGGTGGAAATTGTCATATTGAGGATGTTGCTTCACATTTTATTTATATAAATTCAAATGACAAATTATCAGCATCTGGAACTTAATGCAAACATTCTGGGATCTGTGCTTTATATAGTTATTATATATTGTTAGATAGTGTACATTGAAACTAGTTAAATAGTTGCTGTACTTTGGAAAGCCATGCTAAAACAATTTGTTGTCTTATTCTGTCTTATTCTCCCTAATTTTGTAGAAAAGTGAACTTGGCCATTGAAAAAGCACACTAATTTGTAAAAGATTTCCTGCCTACAATATTCATATGTAATCATGGTCAATAAAATTATCATCTTTTCTAACATTATGTAATAAAAGATCACTACAATAAATAATAATAAAATGAGCATTTATAGACACTGGGATGCTATGCACTGTAACAAAGCAAACTATCTAAATTACTTTGATATGGTGAATATAAACAGTATCACGCTAGTGAATTCTGTTATAATGAAAGGGATAATGATCTTTCTTATATGTGGAATTGAAAGATATACAGTAATGTGTCAACAAGTAGCCAAAGATTATAGAACTAGAAAGTTGGTACACAGAACTGAATAGGCTGTGCATGGAGGTCATTAAAAATAAGGGTTGTGGGGAACATTGGTATAAGGAAGAAGGTACCGTAGCAATTGATAAGATGTTGGAATTATGTATACAAGAAACCATTATTATCAATAATTTAAATCAAAGTACCTCATGAAAGAAAATATTTTAATTAAAAATTCAAGTAAATTGAAAAAGCAGAAAACACCACTGATTGATAGATTAAAATATATATATTTCTTTATCCCATAGCCCAAGGTTTTTAATTCAGTAAGTTTGCAGCAAAGCCAAAGGTTCTGTCTTTTAAATAGATTCTCAGGTGATGGTAATGATACTGGTCCTTCAAAGACTGCATTTTGAGTAGTATTTATCTCAAGCATCCTGTCACCCTCACATATCAGGTGTGAGCTCCACCTTCATATAAGGACTTCCTTTTTCACGGAATAATTTAGGCTACTTAAATTAGATGAGATGTCAAGGAAAGTCATTCTTCGGTCTGTATATGTCAGGTAAGTAATGTATCTTATACTTTGTCAACTAGCACCTAGGACTTTGATTTCAATTACATCCTGTTATCAGCTGTTCCTGAATGTATTATAATTCTTTCAGTTCCAAACAATATAAAATCCAAAATATCAGTGGTTACAAAGATAAAATAGCCCCCCCTAAGACACATAATTATAAGCATTCTAGAACTGATATATGATGTCTTTAACCATATGATCACAATTCACAATTTAGTTCTTCTCTTTTTTTCATTTCCAAAATTCTGCTTCCACATCCAAGATTATTTCAAAGCCAAGAACTATAGTTCTAGCCACTAGAAACATACTTCAGACAACAGTAAACATGAAATGACACACAGAAAGTCCTTTATTTTAACTACACTTCCTAGAATTGCACATGTAACTCCTGCTAACGTTCCATGGAACAAGACTTAGTTATTTATCCATACCCTGATATCAAAGGAATTGATAAATATACTTTTGCAAATAACAGGATAAGTAATAAGATTTCTACTACTGAGAAAATCAAGAATTTGTACTGAAGTACAAATAGTAGTTTCTATATCACCTTCTTTTGATTTTCATCTTTAATCTGTAAATTTTTTCTAGTAGTTTCTTCTAAGCCTATAAATGTTTAGAATATATTTAATCTATTTCTATTCCTTTATCTGGCTTTCATCCATATCTAGAAAATTTTAGTTCTAACCATGTCAAATATAAAAATCTATTTTATTACTTATTTTTTATTTACTGCTTCCTTACTAATTAGCACTTTGCAATCTGTCCAAGTGCCTGTTGCCAATTTAAATTACCTTCTGTTTTATCACTAATAAATTCTTTATACTCAAATTTTTTACTTTGTAAATCCTCTTAATACTTTCGGGAAACAATATGGTAAACTAAAGATTATAAATAAATTGCTAGTTTTATACCAAGGATGCAAATTAATCTTGTATCGGGGACCTTATATCTTGAATAAAACCCTAAAACAACTTGCCTGTAATAAGAACATATGTCATTTGCACTCAATACATCACATAAAAGGTTAATATCCAAGATTTGTAAAGCACTCACAAAACCAACAATAAACATACAATGACCCCCACCTACAAAGAACTAATTTAAACTTAAAATGGGCCTTTTATACTGGCAGACCAGGAGGCAAGGAGTAGTGGTATAGGATGCAATGTGGAAGGGGGTCAACAATGATGGTAGGATAGCCCCTGATTCACTCTATGTCTGAAATCCAACTATGACAGACTTTGGGAATCACAATGGTTTCAATAAAATAAAATGTAATAATGATTTTAAGTGAATCATAGTGAGTTACAGTTACAAAGTTGTTAATGCCTGGGTTTCAGTCATACAATTTTCTGCGCCCATCCCTTCACCAATATCTACCACCAATGTCCCCAGTTTCTATCATGCCTCTCCCCTTTCCATACTTCCAGCCTACATCTATGGCAGACATCAGTTCTCATTTTTTTTCCCTTTAGATGCCATGAATTGCAATATTGGAACTAAAGAAGTGTCACTTTACCTCCTCTGAAAACCCATTTCTTATCCACAGAGATCATTTCCTAACTTCATTAGCTCCCTCTTTGTGGCAATCTTCCAACCATGGACAAGTATGCCTGTCCCTCATCTTTACTGTCTTTTGGTATAATTAACATATTAACATTTTCAATAGTCCATAAATGAGTGTGACCACTCTATATCTCTTCTTTTCCCTCTGACGCCTTTCACTTGGCATAATACTTTCTATATCTATCATGTATAAGCACATTCCATGAATTCATGTGACCTAACAGCTGGGTAGTATTCTGTTATGAATATGTACCATAGTATTTTTTTTATTCATGTACTTTATCCAGATCCTTGGTTTGCTTCCGGGTTCTGGAAGAGGGCTATGTATGCCAATGCTCCAATAAAGGGAATGGCATTCAGTCTGGAACAAGATTACCACCATGGTGATGACTCAAGTGGGGGGGGGTGTCTTTTTGTCCTCTCTGGCCTGCTGGCAAATGGGATTTCTCTATTTCCCAGTTTTTATCTCCCCTATACCCCAAATTACCCAAATCACCATTTTTTGTCCCTGTGTTGAGGTCCCTGTTCTTGGATCCCAGTTGGGCTCCAGAGGTAGATGATGCTATTGATGTCAAATCCCAGGTGAGTGGAATGTTTACAGATTCAAACCATCTATGAGCCAGGGAGATTTATTTTAGGTAAAAGTGGAATACTTATAGGAAAAAGTAGGGCATGAAGTAAAACTACATGGCAGTTCTGGGTTTCTATATGGCTACTGAGGTTTTGGAAGGTATTGCAGTGGCAAAGGCAGAGAATAAATGGGAGCTTCCCAGTTTTCTTAAGAGCATGTGTTTGGCATGATTCAAAGATTTAAACTAAGCAGAGTGTTTAGCTCAGTGTGTTTAGCTATGGTCTTTCTGTTCATTAAAAGGATGGTGCCATAAGGAAGGGGTTAAAGGAATATGCAGTTGAGTGATTTTTTTTCTGAAGAGAAGATAATAGGCCAAATTATTTGGGGAATTCTCAGAGAGAAGAGATGAATTTCATTCTTTTCCACATAACTAATTACGAGTTGTTGAAAAGGCTTCATAAAGAGAGAGTTCTCTGTTGTATTAAATAGTTTAAAATATATTAGCTTGTTTTTAATTTTTTATTTCTACTCTATTTATTTGTATGTATATTTTAATTCAATGTCTTAATAGTTTTATTAACAGTTTGCTATAGAGTTTGAAGTCTTTTAACATGATACCATCAATTTACTGTTCTTTATCTTGCTCTAGCTATTCAAGGTCATGATTATGCATTAAACCTTCATATTTCAATTTTATTTCCATTTTGAAAGTAATTGGAATTTGAACTGGAATTGCACTGAATGTAGATTTATCTTTCAATGTAATGAACATCTTGACTATATTAATTCTACCCATCCATGTATACAAAACTATCCATCTCTTATTGTTGTGTATGTCTTTGAATAATGTCTTCTACATTTCCTCTACAATTTTCTTTTTTGTAAGATCGATATTTTTTTATTTTTAATACAATTTTTATTTCTTTTTTATATATTTTATTTAAATGCCTTGATTACACACGATTGTTTTTGAGTTTCAGTTATGTAAAGAACACCACCCATCACCAGTGCAACGTTCCAATCACCTATGTCCCAAATCTCCCTCCTCCCCGCCCGACCCCCGTCTGTACTCTACACAGGCTTTCCATTTCCCTCATACATTCTCATTATTAGGACAGTTCAAAATGTAGTTGTTTCTCTAACTAAACTCATCAGTCTTTGTGGTGAGCTTCCTGAGGTGAGCTGGAACTTCCAGCTCTTTTCTCTTTTGTGTCTGAAAATTATTATTGCAAGAATGTCTTTCAATTTTCTTAAAACCCATAGATGAGTGAGACCATTCTGTGTTTTTTTTTTCTCTCTCTGACTTATTTCACTCAGCATAATAGATTCCGTGTACATCATGTATAGGAGAATTTCATGACTTCGTCTCTCCTGACAGCTGCATAATATTCCATTGTGTATATGTACCACAGTTTCTTTAGCCATTCATCTGTTGAAGGGCACCTTGGTTGTTTCCAGAGTCTTGCTATGATAAATAGTGCTGCAATGAACATAGGTGTAAGGAAGGGGTTTTTGTATTGTATTTTTGTGTTCCTAGGGTATATTCCTAGGAGTGGTATAGCTGGATCGTATGGGAGCTCGATTTCCAGTTTTTGGAGGAATCTCCATATCGCTTTCCAGAAAGGTTGAACTAGATGGCATTCCCACCAGCAGTGGATAAGAGTTCCTTTCTCTCCACATCCCCACCAACACTGTTTATTCTCATTCTTTGTGATGTGTGCCATTCTCTGTGGTGTGAGGTGGTACCTCATAGTTGTTTTGATTTGCATCTCCCTGAGGATTAGTGATGTGGAGCATTTTTTCATGTGTCTTTTGGCCATTTGTATTTCTTCTTTGTCAAAGTGTCTGTCCATTTCTTCTCCCCATTTTTTGATGGGATTAGATTTTTTTTCTTGTAAATTTCTGTCAGTGCCTTGTATATTTTGGAGATTAGCCCCTTATCTGATGAGTATTGGGTGAATAGTTTCTCCCACTCAGTGGGTGGCTCTTGTATCCTGGGCACTATTTCCTTTGAGGTGCAGAAGATTCTCAGCTTAATTACTCTCATCTGTTAATCTCTGCTTTCACTTGCTTGGAGAGTGCAGTTTCCTCCTTGAAGATGCCTGTAGTCTCAATGTCCTGGAGTGTTTTGCCTATGTGTTGTTCTATATATCTTATGGTTTTGGGTCTGATATCGAGGTCTTTAATCTATTTGAATTTTGCCTTCGTACATGATGTTAGCTGGGGGTTTAAGTTCAATTTTTTGCAAGTGACTAGCCAGTTGTGCAAGACCACTTGTTGAAGAGGCTTTCTTTGCTCCATTTAGGATTTCTTGCTCCTTTATCAAACATTAGGTGATTGTTTAATGGAAATACCGGTATACTCAACAAAATCACTTCAAAAACTTCATTCACTTCAATCAAATTGGATTCATTTTAAACATGCAAGAATTGATTATATACAAATAATTTGATATAATACACTATGTCAATGAAAGAAAAGAAAAATAACCCTATTATATTCATCAATGTAGAGCTATATAAAATTCTTCAAATAAGGGTGTTGAGAGGAACCTTCTTCAAATAGTAAGAGCCATCTATAAAAGTTCTACAGTTAGTAACATTTTTAATGGTTAGAAAAAGTGAAATTGTTTCCTCTGAGATCAGGCAAAAGTCAAGGATGTCCACTGTCAGAACTTTAATATAAAATGGCAGTAGAAATCCTACCAACAGCAATCAGGCAATATATATATATAAATTATAGAGACACAAATCAGTAAAGTCGAATTATTACTATTTTCAGATGGCACATATCGAATACCCTAAAAAGTCCAGCAATAATCATAAAAATAATAAACCAATACAGTAAATTAGCAGCCTACACAGCTCCCACACAAACATACATCATAATTTACATGAAAATAATAAAGTAGAAGTGAAAGCAATCTAAGATTAGAATCCATTCAAGATAGTGTCCCAAAAATCAAAAATCTAGAATCAAGTTCCCAAAAGTTTTGAAATTCCTAACAGTGGTCCTCAAACTATGGCCCTCGGGCCACATATTGTATTTGTATCTGTTTTTGTTTCTTCATTGCAAAATAAGATATGCAGTGTGCATAAGAATTCATTCATAAGTTTTGTTTTTACTATAGTCAGACCCTCCAATGGTCTGAGGGACATTGAACTGTTTAAAAAGTTTTAGGACCCCTGATCTACACCATGAAATAATCATTTACTTAAGAAGGAGATAGAAGACAACATTAGAAAATAAAAAATATTTCATGACATTAAATTGGAAGAATCAATATTGTCATAATGACTATCCTTCAAAAATTATTATAAAGATTCAACACAATCCTCATTCAAATTCAGGTGACATTCTTCAAAGACTTAGAATATTCAAGTGTAACACTTCACCCAATGCCCTTTTACCTAAGCTTTCTTTTGAGATGTCAATCCCACCTGAATGAACAGAGCAGCCCACACTTAGGATGGGGCAGGCTGTTTTAAATTAAAAAAAAAGAAAATTCTTGCTGGGGTGAGGGGAGGTTAGAGGAGAAGCAGCAAAAGGCAGAGGGGGGGGGGGGGCAGCATAAAAGCTTAGCAGAGAAAGGACATATGAAGAAAAGCACATGGTCCACAGGGCCATAAGAATTAAAACAAACTGACTGCTTGTGAATTATTTATCCGCCATTACCCTGCATCATCAGACCTGGGAGCTGAAGGGGCAGGAGGTGCTGTGCTGGGGGAGGACTCACCCAACACATGGATCTCTATATAATTTTATTCTAATTCAATAACATAGTTTGTATGTAATTATAAAATATCCCAAATAGCCAAAGCTAACAATCCAGATGCCTGACAACAGAATATAGTGTCTAAAGAAACTATGGTACATGTACACAATAGAATACTATGAAGCTATTAGGAAAACTGAAATCATGAAATTTGCTTATACATGGATGGACTTGGAAATTATTATGCTGAGTGAAATGAGTCAAGGAGAAAGGGTTAGAATATTCTCATTAATTTGTCATATAAAAATACCCCCAAGAGATATTATATTAATAATATCCAGAAACATATAGTTAAGGATCATCCCAGGGTAGCCAGCTTGCCACAAAGATCTGTGAGTACAGTTAAAGTTGAGAAATATCTTCTATAACAATGATAGTTGGGACTGATCACTCTGGATGAAAACTTAGTGCTGAATGGTGTAATAGTGACATGCATGGCACCCCTCAATTAACAGTGGTGCAAACCAAAGTGTCAAAAAGGAAAGAGACAAAGTAAGAGAGAAGCAAATTGCCTGCCTTAAATACAAGCGGGGTGTTTGAGAAATGGGAGACATCTTTGGCAGGAATTGTGCGCTGGTAAAGGGTGGTGTACATTCTAAGAATGATACCCACCAATGTAACCATGGTAGTTAAATTAAAATTTCATAACTCTGGGGCCAGAGCAGTGGCAAGAGTGGTAAGGCATCAGCCTTGCCTGTGCCATCCTAAAACTGACCGGGGTTCAATCCTCCTGTGTTCCATATGGTCCCCCAAGCCAGGAGTGATTTCTGAGTGCAAAGCCAGGAGTAACCCCTGAGCGTCACCGGGTGTGGCCCCCTCAAAAATCGCAACTCTCCTCCCAAACCACACACATAGACACACACACAAACACCCACATGCAGACATACAAGCCCTGGCATAAGTGAATTCCCTTATTCTTAACTTTTATTAGTTTTACCATATCACTCACCACATTCTAACAGTCTATTATTTGCTATGACACAAGCTCATTGTTCCCTTTCACAGAAAGTTAAACTTCCAGAGGTAAGGTCCTTTATTTGATTCACCAATTACAAGTAATTAAAGAGATATCATGCATGTGATAGGTAATAAGTAAATATCGTTGGCTGAGTGAAGTAACAACTGAAAAAAAAATCGCATGATACGGGGCCGGAGAGATAGCATGGAGGTAGGGTGTTTGCCTTGCATGCAGAAGGACGGTGGTTCGAATTCTGGCATCCTATATGGTCCCCAGAGCCTGCCAGGAGCTATTTCTGAGCATAGAGCCATTACATCATATGCCTAAAAATCAATTATGTCTCAATTTGTAAACCATAGTTCTTTAACTATAAATTTAACATTAAAGTTAAACTTAGTAAACTTGCAGAGAAACCTGGAATATAATTAGCACAATTCAATCAATTTTACTATATGACTAAATTTGTTCATTCTTGACCTCCTTAAAACATGACATATAAACTCTCTAAATTTTGTCCATACTGGACCATTTGGAGAAACCAATTTAAGATATAGAGGGGAATTTTTGTTAAATATGAAATTAGTGATTTAGAAGTAAACTTGATACTTGTATTTATGTTGTAGTTAGGTTTAATTGTGACAAACAAAAAATAGTAAAAGATTATTGGAACTCAAAATGGATGAGTACATAGAGTGTAAAGAGTAATGGAAGAAAGAATAAGACAAAATATCACCATGAATATATTAGTAATAGCAAAACTATTTAGAATTCTAGAGATTTGGAGAATGTTACTTCACAGAGTTCTGAGAGTCCTCGCCTGAAAGAGATCTAGAGTTCAAATTCAAGTTGCTTCTGAATGGCAGGTAAAAGACAAAGCAAGGATTAGAAATGAAATCTATTCAGTGAAACAGAGATGGATAATGGCAACAAGAATTTGAAAGTGAGTCATTCACATTTCTTAAATTTTTCTCTTTCAAGGAGAGTTAAAGGTTAGTTATTCTCATTCTCAAATTTATTTCATTTGTCTTCATAAAACTGACACCTCAAAGCTTTGCTTTACTTGTGGTAAATACCTTTCCTGCATTCAAAACAGCCAACATATTATTTTAATTTGAAAGTAAACATGTTTATTTTCAAAATAGGTTAGAGAGAAAATTTAAACTTTTAGATATTTAAAAATTTCAACATAATGTTTAATATGAAATAATTACTCTCTCAGTGACCACATCAGTTCTTTTAAATTTATTTTTGTTTATTTTCTCATTTTAGCAATTATCAGCAGCTATTCCTGACTTTGTTTTAAGGAGTGACCACTGGCAATATTCAAAGGACCATAGTGTATGTCAGCGATGTCAGTGAGATGCAAAGAAAATGCCTTAACTTCTATATTATCTCTCCAATTCCACAACCAATTTTAATTTCCATCAATCTTATATTGTAGACAATTGTGGTAATATAGTGTAGGGTTACTATAGAGGTTACATTTTCACCATACTAAAAAGAATGACTGAATATATATTCAAAAATTGATTAAATTGAATATAAATGTAAGATTACTACTTGTACCAGAATTAAATCCATCTATTTTTAGAAACATTAATATTCACTTTTTCTATAAGAACATCACTTCACTTTTCTAGATATGTTTCCTCATATAAATTGAAAGGAAATAAGTAAATGAGGTATGATTATATGAATAAATACATATATCAACAATAGAAAATGTCATGTCTATTATTTTATATACATTGGGACAAATAAAAATAAAACAAAACATTCTGTAAGCTTGGCTTTTGCTTCCATGTGAAAGAATATTATTATTCATGCTCTCAATTTGCTTCCAACTATAAATTCAATATAGATCTAACTACCGTATTTTCCAGCGTATAAAACGACCTCCTACTTTTCTTGTTAAAATACAGGGTTTGGGCTATATTCGCCATATAAGGCTACCTCTCTTTTAACATACACCAAATGGAAATTAAAAAATATAAGAGAAAAAGAGTAGCACCCTCAAAGGTTAACAATATATGTTTAATAAAGCTAGACTTCGGAGTGCCAACAACCATTTTACATTTGTCATTTGTAGTGAGTGACTGCAATTTTTTAATTGTGATCTACATTGAGAGCAGGGAGAGTGGGCTCCTCCAAGAGCAGCTGTCTGGGGTGCAGTGATTAATAGGACAGATAGAGGGAAACAGAGTTCTTCTTCTGTGTCCCATAGAAACTGAACAGAGGACTGAGCACCGGAAAGCTGCATAACCAGCAGCTGGATGAGATGTGGTGCTCGATAACTCAGCTCCTCCGTGTGCCCTGAAAGATGAATCAGGACAAGCAGAGGACTGAGCACTGGAAAGCTGCATACCAGCGATGACACCTGGCGGCTGGATGGGATGTAGCGCTCAGTAACTCAGCTCCTCTGTGTGCCCTGAAAGATGAATCGGGACAAGCAGAGGACTATGATGACACCTGGCAGCTAAATGGGATGTAGAGGTAAGAGGGAAGGATCACTCATCCCTGAAGCTGGAGTAAGTTTCAGCATGCCGTATACCAGCGTATAAGATGATCCCTGACTTTTAAGAATTTTTTCATGGGTTAAAAAGTCGTCTTATGTGGCCGGGCAGTGGCACTAGAGGTAAGATGCCCGCCTTGCCTGCGCTAACCTTGGACGGAACGTGGTTCGATCCCCCGGCCTCCCATGTGGTCCCCCAAGCCAGGGGCGACTTCTGAGCACATAGCCAGGAGTAATCCCTGAGCGTCACCGGATGTGGCCCAAAAAACAACAAAAAAAGTAGTCTTATATGCCAGAAAATATGATATATGACATACATACAAATTGCTCATGAGAAGGGCCTACTCTTAAATTGTATGGGATTTAGCAGCAATACCCAAGGTATCTAAACACATTTGACTCAAAACCCCCTTTTCAGAAAAATTATTATTCAGTAATCCACCCATGCATAAATATACTTACCTTAAATGAACAAACAGAACCTCCTACCACACTGGATCATTCCAGTGCCCCTATAGTGTTGGTGTTATCAATAATTTAGGAAAATACTTGTTTAAAGGAAGAAAGCCAAAGACAATGCTTGTATTCAGGCTCATTTCTATTTAAAAAAGAAAGAAAAAGTAGCTAGATTACATACTGTTTGTTTTTATGAGCTTATTCTACTAGAATAAAGGAGGGCTCAGTTAAGAGGCCTATCTTTGAACTCTCTGAAATCAGTAATTCTTCAGAACAAGACTTATATTTTCAAATTTATCTCAACTTTCCAGGTCTGATTTTCTTTCTTATTTATAGCTACAAATCCCCGTGACTAATAGGATCTTTTTGCCTAGTCACAAAGAAGAAGAGCTTAAAAACCTTAATTTTGTTGTTGTTGTTCTTCAAGGACCTGCATTACATAGGGCGTACACATTCCAGCAGTATTGCCCTGAAGAAATTTGTATTAGCACCTTGGAGATGACAGTGACATAGAAAAATCTGTGTTCATAAAGAAGCTCAGTTCTATTTCAGTTTTGAGTCTGAACTTCAACCATCTTTTACCAGGGAGTCAAAAGACTATTTATTAGCATTATGTTGTTGTAAAGTGGTGAAACGTTACATTGGCTCTAGCTAATGTTTAGTTCCAGGAATACTTTAGAGACTGTCTAGTTTGACATTCTTCATGGTCATCATAGGTATCTATCTACAATTAACCATTGTTTCTCTAGAACTATGGCTTCTCAAGTCCATTTCTTAGCAAATATGAAGTATTCTATTTTTGTTTAATTTGCAGCTAATAAACTGATCCTAACCAAGATGAACAATAATCCAAAATTTCCATAACTACTTATAGTTAAATACTAAAACTAAGAGCAATAAAGCTAATAATATGAAATTATTTTAACTTAGAATAAATAATGTCACATTTTTTATTCGTTTTGGTCTTGGGATCAGACCCAGTGGTGCTCAGGACTACTAATATCTTAGTGCTCAGAAGTTGTTCCCAGAAGTTCCCATGGGGTGGTAACAATCTACCTGGAACTTAACCCAGTATCATAGATGTTCATCATTTGAAGCAGGCACTCTATGTTCTGGAACTATATCCCCAGCCCAAATAATCTTAAATAATCATCTTAAATTTCTTCATACTTTAAAACATTTGTATAACATCTTTAAGTTCTTTAACTTTTTCTTTTATGTTCTAAGCATATTGGTTTAAAACACAGGCCATACTTTATATAGCCAGTCACGATGTTCCTCCCCTCTTTTTAATGTTGAATTATAGAGTAATGCTGAATATTTATAGAGTAATTCTAACTAATAGAAAATCTAGGCTTAGTCAATGAATCATTCGTTTCACATTGTACAAGTTACTTAACCTTTCTGAAATTCTTCCTCTGTAAAATAAAAACATAGTACCTACCTCATACTGATGATGTAAAGATTAAATAATGAATAATTTAAAGGCAGAACAGTGTATGGAACATAATAAATAATAAATTGTAGCTACTATAATTAAGAATTCAGTGTATGGTTATTAGTCAACTACAACTTATTCTTCTTTTCGATTAACAATGTAAGATCTCAGTTCCCTAACACTTATTTCTGATTAAAACATTAGGAGACACTTTATTGATATTAAGCAATTCCACTACCACCAAGATATATCAGTCTCCAATTAACTTCGTTAAAATATTGTCTTAAGAAGTGATCATTAATTACTATATAGTATACAATTGATAAAACACTTCATTTTCTTCATTGAAAGAAACTCAAGTCAGGAAAGGTCTAAGAGACCTTTTTGTTTAATTTCTGAGATGGAATTTGTTTAGATGTCCATTTTGTGACAGTCAACCGCACACCAAAGTGAGTATAGAAGTACTTTTGGCAGGTTCTGCATGTCAATCTCAACATGAGGAGGAAGACTATGAGAGAAGGAGAGGGAAGAGAAGGAGTGGAAGAAGAAGAAGAAGAAGAAGAAGAAGAAGAAGAAGAAGAAGAAGAAGAGGAAGAAGAGGAAGAAGAAGAAGAAGAAGAACAAGAACAAGAACAAGAAGAACAAGAACAAGAAGAACAAGAACAAGAACAAGAAGAACAAGAACGAGAAGAAGAAGAAGAAGAAGAAGAAGAAGAAGAAGAAGAACAAGAACAAGAACAAGAAGAACAAGAACAAGAACAAGAAGAACAAGAACAAGAAGAACAAGAAGAACAAGAAGAACAAGAACGAGAACAAGAACAACAAGAACAAGAACAAGAAGAACAAGAACGAGAAGAAGAAGAAGAAGAAGAAGAAGAAGAAGAAGAAGAAGAAGAAGAAGAAGAAGAAGAAGAAGAAGAAGAAGAAGAAGAAGAAGAAGAAGAAGAAGAAGAAGAAGAAGATGGAGATGGAGAAGAAGAAGAAGATGGAGATGGAGAAGGAGAAGGAGGAGAAGGAGAACAAGGAGGAGGAGTAAGAAAAAGAGAAGGAGAAAGTGGATCCTAATCTACCTACTGTCCCACATGCATCTCAGGCCTGTGTGTGTGGAGAGAGGGACAATTCTGTACCTCCATTCAAATGTGACCAGTGCTGTCTATAGCATCTTCCATCAGCTCTTTCCACGTCCAGCTGTCAGCCTTGATGCCCTTGCTGTCCCTAGCTCCAGCTCAGGTTTGTGTGTCTGCAGAAGGAACCTCTGGTCACTCTCATTAAACAAAGCTGGCATCATCTCAGGTCTGTATGTGTGCAGAGAGGACACTCCAGTCTCTCCTAGCAACACTCCACTTTCCAAATCATTTCCTTTTATATCATATATTTCAGGCATATTGGACCTAACACATCTTTCTTAGAAAATATACAGCTCAAAACTCAGTTGTACAAAATAATGAATTAGTTTGAATTATTTTTAATCACGCTTAGGTAATATTTCTTGTTTAGGAAAATAACCTCTAAGCATATAAACCTCTGGCCACCTTTTATATAATCAATGCAACAGGTAACTTTCTTAAACACCCTGAAATTCCAGAATTCCTGCCCACCAAAAGCAAGGAACAATAGGAACAATAGGAAAGCTAAGGAAGACAACTGCAGTTGGGGATATAGAAATCCTGGCAAATTTTCAAGCCTACCAAAACCTTTGAGCCTTAAAGATGAGGACCTAAAATCAATATTTAAGGTTTCAGCATCAGAATTCAAGAGTCACTACTCTATTTTATGTTTAATGTTTAATGTTTTTTGTTTACAGTGATTCTTGGAGTTATAGGTTGGTAGCCCTAGCTTTGCATGACAATGCTATATTAGATTAGATTCCAAATACAGTGGGCATCATGATAATGTCATGCCAAATATTCTCATCTATTCATTTTATATGATATGCCTGCTAATGTGATCTAATATTTATGTCCATATATCACTTGAATAGGCAACAGCATGTCATAGATTTGCTACAATGCTCATTCATTGAGTATATTCTTGCAATTCACTTTCTATTCAAGCTAGTTTATTATTATATCATAATACCTGTATTGTTAGTTTACTTTCAGAAAAGAAACCTGTATGCTCAAGAGCCATTAGATGATACTTCATAGTGTAGAATCCTTTTACAGAACCCATTACTATATTACTTATTATTAGATATAAAAATTATGATTGTTTTAAACTGTTCTATGCAATCTAGACTAGTAAGCTTTTTTTTTCTCAACAAAGTTTACCCTCACCAATGATAATTTGCCTAGGTATTTGAAAACCTTTCTATTTGACTGTTGGCTTTATATTTTTAAGCATTGTGACACATTTCACTTGGGTCAGTTTTTCAACTGCAACCTATGGATCAATCTTCATTGTCTATGTTATGTGTGTCTTGTTCGTGCAGTGGTCATCTCTAGGTCTATCTAATTTCCATTTGTATTGTACATTATGTATGTCTATGTTATATATAGTCCCTCCCCCGTTAACTGAGTGTAAGTTATAACACTTCCTTTTACCCCTCCCCTACTTACCTCTTTACAAATCCTTTTCTATCCCTTTATTCTCTCACCCCTAATCTGCTATTTCTCCCTATTTTTTTACTCTTTTTACCCTCAGTTTTTTTACCCTCAGTTATTAACTCCAAGGGAACTGGATTGTTCCCCTTACCCAACCCCGCTGCCAGCCAACTCCCAGAAAGAAAGGACAGTCTCCCAGCATGCCTTGCTTCGGCCAAGGAAGAAGCTACCACCATCACTGCTGCTGATTAGATCTCAGTGACCCCTTTTCTCCCACCTCCCTTCTTTTTGACTGCTGCTTTCTACTGGGTATGGCTTTTGAGAGATCTTCTGCTAGAGGACATTTCCTGATACATGACTGCTGTGAAGCATTTTTTCAGATCTCACAAGACAACATTTTAGGCTCGAGATGTGCTCAGGATTTTATTCTCCCAAGACTATTTCAAAAGACTTATAAAGGACACATATATTTCCTTGGTATATTTCTTTAGGTTTATTTGTGGAATAGATATATTTTCTTGTGCATTTAATTATGTAGTTATAGCTTTCCCTATCCCCCTTTTTTGGATTTGTTTAGTAGGAAAATCTAGTAGTTAAGTTTCTCTTGGGTTTTGAGTTCATGTTAGATGCAAGTTAAATACATTGTTTAGAGTGTTACTTTTGCCCCCACATGCAACAGTAGTATCCTGTGGCATTGTTCCTTTTTGCAAAGCACATTAAAAGGAGGATATATTAGTGTAGAAAGAACTTTTTATCTAATAGGGATAAGAACTCCTAATTATTTATTTCAGTGGGGACTTTCATCCTGAATATTTGTCATAGTGGCTTGAGTTAGGCTTCAGACAATAGTATAATGGCCACTCACCCCTGAATCCTGGATCACATTTTAGGAACATGCAAAGTTTCTTCACCAGCACCAGGAATCAAACTTCTACCAAGGCCCTAATGCTGCTCTGGCACCAACTTCTCCAGAGTGGGTTCATATGACACCCTGATGACTTGAAAATAGCACTGGATTTATCTGTCATTGTTATGGTAGATGTTAGTGCAGTTATTCTCTATCTGTGCTCATCACTCCATCGAAATTAATATGCTGAAATAAGTCAGAAAGAGATATATAAACACAATAGTCTAGCTCATCTGTGGGATATAATAAAAATAAAAGACAATATAGTAATGATACCCAGAGATGATAGAGATGAGGTCTGGAAGGACCAGTTCATGATATGATGGTTGCCAGAAAGTTTGAAATTAAACTTCAGAGTGACCCAGAGAATAAAGGGCATGGCATCATCAATAAATAAACAAAAAATAAAAATATAGGTAATTTTAATGCAACATAATATTAGGAGAAGCAATCTATGTAGTAGAAGAATGCCAGATAAATAAAAGCAATAAGGAAGAAACTCAAACTTAAAATTCAGATCTACTTGCTGACATGTATAAGTAAAAATAGCTGATAGAGATGTACTGACCTAGGTGTACTGATTATCAAAAAATTTCCAGAGATATACCCAAACATAACACCAAGATGAATTGTAAATAAAATAGAAACAAATACAGAGATTGAGTTCCAAAAGTAGCAAGAGAGAAATAAAACTTACATATAAAATCCTATATTCATATTGTATTTATCAAATGAAACTTTGCCTTCAGTAAATTAAATATTATATATATAATACAATGAATATAAAGAACCCTCAACCAAAAGTCCTCATTGATGCCAGGTATCAATCATATTAAATGGAGTGACAAAAACCTTTTCAGAAAATACAAATATGACCCAGCTATACTACTCCTAGGTATATACCTTACGAACACAGAAACACAATACAAAAATGCTTTCTGAACACCTATGTTCATTGCAGCACTATGTACAATAGCCAGAATCTGGAAACAACCCAAATGCCTGACAACAGATGAGTAGCTAAATAAATGGTGGTACTAATACACAATGAAATACTAAGCAGCTGTCAAAAGAGATGAGGTTAAGAAAATTTCCTATATATGGTGGACATAGAAATTATTATGCTGAGTGAAATGAGTAAGAGGGACAGAGACAGACATAGATTAGTCTCACTTATTTATAGGTTTTAATAAAAATAAAAGACATTATTGTAATAAGACCCAGAGACAAAAGAGATGAGGGCTGGAAAGACTTGTCCATGTATGGAGCTTACCACAAAGAGTGGTGAGTGCAGTTAAAGAAATAACTACACTAATAACTATCATGACAATGGTAGTGAGTGAGATAAATAGAATGCTATCTCAAATACAGGCAGGGGGTTGGGGAATAGGAAAATGGGGGGCATTGGTGGTAGGAAGTTTGCACTGGTGATGCGGGGGTGTTCTTTTTTTATAACTGAAAACAAACCACAAAAATGTTTGTAATCATGGTTGATTAATTAAAAATA
The DNA here is from genome assembly GCF_024139225.1 of Suncus etruscus. Taxonomy (NCBI): domain Eukaryota; kingdom Metazoa; phylum Chordata; class Mammalia; order Eulipotyphla; family Soricidae; genus Suncus; species Suncus etruscus. The sequence continues at coordinate 122,005,849 of NC_064868.1, forward strand.
TTATAATAATAAAGTAAATGCATCACAAAGCTAACATAGATGATAAATAGTTTTTAGAAAAATTAAAAATTATTGTCTATTAACCAACTCTAAAATAAATACTAAATTCTCATTTTTGTTTATATAGATTTTATGTCTTCTTTCATTTTTAAAAATTCATTAAAGTGTAACATTTTTAAAATTTTTAAAAATTGGATGTTTTATAAACTCAGAAAACAGTTGAAATAACAAAGATGCATAGAATTTATGAAATTAGGAAATTAGGGCAAGTAATTTAGGAGAAATCTATACTGAAATCCAGGCCTACTTGCTTGACACTTATAAAGAAAATAATCTTATAACTTCAATTGAGAATTAAATGGCAATATTAAAGAAAAAAACCTTTGAGGAAAGTAACAAGATGTTAATGGAAGTGGCCAAATACATATAATATGATTCCCCAGGCTCCAAAATGAGTATCTGGTGAGAAGTCGATCTGGAAACAAATGTTGATGCAGGAAATAATCCACGCAGTGAAAAGGTACAAGAATGGGTTCAGAAAATCCAGCACTCAAGCAAGGAATCCCATCATACAAGCATTTTGCTCCTAAGCTGGAAGAAATGAGCCCCTGCCTTCCTCAGACCCCTGCTTTTATTGACAAGAACCAGGCCACACACTCGGGTGGGATAGGAATACCCAGTAGGGAATAATCCAATATCCCATCAACAGATCACACCCTAAGTTGGAGTATGAATATTAGTTAGAGTGGGACCAGTAATCCAACAGTACATAACAGACCAATTTCAAAATAAAAACAAAGGATACAATTAAAAGTCAATAGGATAAAAGTTTATCAGGCTAAAGTAACATATCTTGAATATGAGATATCATGATCAAATTTCAAGTACACCCAAAATATTCATTAAAATGGTAGTGAATCATGTTATTTCAGAAATTCCTCTAAATGTCAATAAGTTGAACTCCACAATCAAAATACAGAGTACTGGCTGGAGGATTTGGAAGCAACATCTAACTTTCTGCAGCTATATGAGACATATTTGAACTCTCATAAAAACACAGGCTCACTGGAAAATATTGGAAAAATTATAAAGTCTAATGATAAACTTAGAAAAGCAATATTTAATTTCCAGGTGTTAAAGTTGTTTCTCTGTTGTAGTTTGTAATTCACTTCTATTTTAAGTGCATTCTGGAAGGAGAAGTTAGTTGATAAAATTTGTGTCATCTTGACACATAAGTTTTATGGCTCAGAATGTGGTCTATCCATGTGCAAATCCTCAGCAAAAGGAGATGGGAAGAATCAATATCCACAACTTAAAATTGTACTATAAAGCAGTGGTCATAAAAAAGCATGGTATTGAAATAAAGACAAACCTTAATATCAGTGGAATAGACTTGAACATTCAGATCTGGACCCACAAGTTTAAGATTAATTAATTTGTGATAGAAGAGCAAGAAATATAAAATGAAGCAAGGAAAGCCTTTTTAAAAAGGAATTCTGGGAAAACTGGTCAATACTTGCATACCAAAAAAGTGAACAGAGACCTCTTTTTAAAGGCATGCACAGGGGCAGGAGAGGTAGCACAGTGGTCGAGTGTTCGCATTGCACACGGCTGACCCAGAATGAATGCAGTTTGATCCTTGGCATCCTATATGTTCCCCCAGTCAGGAGCTATTTCTTAGAGTAGAGCAATGTGTGGTGTGTGTTGTGGCCCCAAAACAAAACAAAACAAAAGAAAAAAATACATGCATAAAGGTCAAATAAAAGTGGATTAAAGACCTTAATATCAAAATTAAAACCTCATATGCACATAGAGGAAAATGTAAAAAAAATACTGTATGACATTGAAGTTAAAGGCATGTATAGCCACTGGCCAAGTAAGTAGAAGTGGAAAGAAAGATAAATGGGACTAAATTAAACTGAGAAGCTTCTGCAATTCAAAGACAACAGTAATTAGAATATAAAGATTGCTCACTGGATGGGAGAAACTCTTCACCCAGCATTTATCAGGAAGAGGTTAATGTACAAGGTTTACAATTCACTCATAGAACTTATCAAGAAAAGAAACATCTAAGCCCATCCAAAAATGGGGAGAATGAGTAAACACATTTCCTCAAAGAAGAAATACAGTTGGCCCAAGGGCACATGAAAAATGCTTCACATCACTAATCATCAGGGAAATGCAAATCAAAACAATGCGATATCATCTCACACCACAGAGTCTGGCACATATCACAAAGAACAAGAATAACCAGTGCTTATATGGATGTGGAGAGAAAGAGACTCTCATTACTTACTGGTGGGAATGTAGACAGCTCCAAACTTTTTGAAAAACAGTATGAGTATTTCTCAAAAATCTAGAAATTGAACTCCCATATTATCCTGCAATACCACTCCTAGAGAAATAACCTAGGAACACAAAACTGTAAAAGTTCTCTGAATTCTTATATTCTTTGTGGCACTATTTATAATAACCAGTATCTTGGAAACATATCAAGTGCCTGAGAACAGGTGAGTGACGAAAGAAATTGTGGTACATCTACACAATAGAATAAACTATGGCTGTTAGTCAAAATTAAGTCATTAAATTTACTTATACATGAATGAATATAGATGTTATTATGCTGAGTGAAATGAGTCAGAAGGAGAGAGAGGGATGACATAAAATAATCTCACTCATTTGTGATATATTAGAAAGATATAAGATAGTATGGTAATAATAAACAGAGACAGAGATGAACATCTGGAAGACCAATTCATGGTTCAAAGCTTGCCACAAACAATGAATCAGGGCAGTTAGGGTAGAGAAGGGACCATTATGACAAGGAAAGTTAGAACTGATTATTTTGGACACAAAAAGTTTTCAAAAAGGAAATAAAGTGATATGCATGATACATACTTCTTCATTGGCAGCACTTTAAACCATAGTGACAAAAAAGGAAATAAAAGGAAAAGAAACAAAGATAGGGGAGAGAGAAAATAAAATATCTTCCAAGAAGCAGGCAGGGTATAGGGTTGAAATGAAACTAGGGACTTTTTGGATGGAAAAGTGAACTAGTGAAAGATGGTGTATGTTGTATGAATAAAATTCAGTCATGAAAATTTTAATTGCAGTGTTTAAATAAATTATTATTTTAAAATACACAAAACCTAGCCAGATACCTAGAGAAATTAGAAAGAACAACAAAGGGCATTCAAACATTGTAGAAGAGAAAAGGAAAATAATAAAAAAAGAAAAAATGATGATAGAAAATTCAAGAAGAAAATGTAAAGGGTCAAATAAACTAGAAGCTGGTTGCTGGTTTTTAAAGAAGAAAAAATGTACAGGTCAGTGTGTCCTAAAGCAACGAAAAGCAACAGGACAACAAAAGGGAACTTTAAACCAATACAGATGTGCTCCATCCAGCCACACAGCTCCAAGAAATTAAAGCAGACAGAGAGACAAAACATCATTGGGTCCTCTTTTCGACCCAAAAGGCCATTTCCATTCCAGGTCAGCACATCCAGAAAGAGCATGGTCACTCTGCTTTGCTCTATTAATTAGTGAGCTACATTGCAACACATAAAAAGAACTCCAATGAACAAAATGAGAAAGGAATTCAGAAAACACCACAATTAGTGAATAAAAATGATGATTCTAATGACCTAACCAATATAAGGCACCTAGATAGCTTCACTGATAAGACTTTAGAGAGAAAAAAATTGAAGTTGTTCAAGAAATCATAAGAAACTATTGAACACAAGCCAATAAGGCTCAAGGTGATATGAGAGTAGAAATAAAAATAAAAAACTACAAACAAAAAACAGAAGCAAAAATATGGTAGGCAAAATGAAAAACTCATTTGAAGGCTTCACAAGTAGTATAGCAGCTGTTGAGGACAGAATCAATGAGCTAAAGGAAGTTTTACAAAAGACCTCCAGAAAACAGTAAAACATGGAAACGAATAGAAAATGTGGGGCCGGAGCAGTGGCACAAGCCGTAGGGCATTTGCTTTGTACATACTAACCTAGGATGGACTGTGATTCGATCCCCCAGTGTCCCATACGATCTCCCAAGCCAGGAGCAATTTCTGAGCACATAGCCAGGAGTAACCCCTGAGCATCACTTGGTGTGGCCCCCCAAAAAAACCAAGTGTATGTATATATATATATATATATATATATATAATTTAAAAATCCTCAAAATAAGAATGAATAACATTTGATATTTGGGATAAATTCAACAAAAACAACATAAGAAGCTTAGGGGTTGAAGAGTGCAAGGAAGAAAACATCTATAAAGAAACAACAGTCAAAGACATCATTGCCAAGAAGTTTCCATATCTGAGAGTAAATCTATCCACATACTGGACATATGAAGAAACAACCTTAAGATTTATATTAGATTTATCACAAGCAAAGGTTCAGACAGTAGTGGAATGTAGTGAAAAAAAACTAACAAAATGAATGCCTTGTGAAGAATATTTCACTCACTAAAGACATTCATTTTTATGAATCAAAAGCAAATAAACAAAAGCTCAGGAATTTTACAGACTTAAATCAACTTTAAAAGAACAGGGGAATTTTAGTAAAAGACACACCACAAAAACACAATAAATTTCTGCAAAAAGATGATACAAACTCATACCACAATAGTATCTCAATGTCAATATCCTAAATACACCAATTAAGAGATACAGAATGGCAAAATGAATTAAAAATTTCATCCAATAATCTACTGCCCACAAGAAATAAACTTGAGTAGTCAGAGCAAATGCAAACTCAAAGTCAAAGGTTGGAAGACAATGCTTCAAGCAAAGAACTATCTTATAAAGTCTGGGGTGACAATACTAATATCAAAATACATAGTTCTCAGACTTAAAAGAAATAGAAAAGACATTGAGGGCTATTTCTTAATAATCAAGGGATAGGCACATAGAAAGATATTACACTACTAAATATATGCATCAAAGAGAGGCCAGCGAAATACATAAAAATATAAATAAAATTGAATAAATACATCAATAGCAACACAATAGTACTTGGAGAATTCAACTACTTTGGTAGCACCTTATAGATTGACCAGGTTAAATATCAACAAGCATATACTTTCTTTGAAGTAAGAAATTGAAAAGAGGAGGTTAGTAAATAAATATAGGATATCTGATCCCTATCAAGCCAAATACAAAACTTTCTCCAATGTACGTGGGTCATTACCCAAGATAAACAGTATACTTATCTACAAAACATGCTTCCACAAAATCGAGGATAGAAATTATAAGAACTCCCTTTCAGACCTTGTTGAATTAAAAATAGAACTGAATTACAAACAGAAAAACTTTAATACCCCAAGCATAAACAGTTACTACTGAACAATCAGTGGGTCAGAGGAAATAAAAATATTCCTATAGACAAATGAAAATAAAGACACAAATTATCAGAATTTACGGAGCACAAGTAAAAGCAGTATTTGGGAGAAATTTTATAGGTTTGCATGGATTAATCAGGAAAGAAGAAAGGACCTAAATAAATCACTTAACTGCATAGCTTAAGAAATTGCTAAATGACCAATAAAATCGCTAAAAGAAGACTGAAGGAAGAAAATAATGAAAGTTAGAGCAGAAATTAATGAACTGGAAACCCAAACCAATTTAAAAAATGAAGAAACTAAGAGTTGGTTCTTGAAAAAATAAACAAGACTGCATACAATAATAAGACTCAAAAAAAAAAAAAAGAAAGAAAGAACCCAACTCAAGAAATAAAAATGAAATGGGAGTGCCATTACAGATACTACATAAATTAAAATGAGGAATCATACATTACTTTGAGAATCTTTATGGCACAAAATGAAAGAACCTGAAAGAAATGGGTAAATTCTTGAACTCCAATAACCTCCCATGGTTGAACCAAAAAGATGTGGAATACATGAACTGATTTATCACTATCAAGAACATTGACATGGTAATAAAAATGCTTCCCAAAAGAAAAAAAACCAGACCATGAAAAATTACTAGTGAATTCTTTCAAACAATAAAATAGAGCCTACTGCCAGTCCTTTTTGAGCTGTCCATGAAAATAAAAAATAAATAAATAAACCAAAACAAATAAAAAATACAACAGGAAAACACTGAAAGAGTTTTTATACAGCAAACATCTCCTTGATATCAAAAGCAGAGACGCCATAATAAAGTAGAATTGTAGGTCGTGGAGTATACAGATGCAAAGATCCTCACCAAAATATTGCAAATATAATTCAACATTTCATCAAAAATTTATATACCATGATGAAGTAGAATTAATAACAGGCATGCAAGACTGTTTAACTTATGCAAGTAAATCAGCAAAATATACCAAATCAATAACAGAAAAAGTAAAAATCATGATCATAAAAATAGATGTAGAGAAAGCTTTTGACAAAATCCAGCACCCATTCATGATAATAACTTTAAGCAACATGCTGTGGAAAAACTTAAAAGCCTTTTCTTTAAGATCTGGCACAATACAAGGTTGGCCACTCTCACCAATTCTATTCAATATAATACTAGATGGGGCCAGAGAGATAGCATGGAGGTAAGGCATTTGCCTTGCATGCAGGATAGTGGTTTGAATTCTGGCATCCCATATGGTCCCCTGAGCCTGCCAGGAGCAATTTCTGAGCATAGAGCCAGGAGTAACCCCTGAGTGTTGCCAGGTGTGACCCAAAAACCAAATATATATACATATATGTGTGTGTATACTAGATGAACTTGCCAACGCAATTAAGAAAGAAAAATATATCAAATATTTACAAATAAGAAAAGAATTCAGGGCCAGAGCAATAGCAGAGTGGTAGGTGATTTGCCTTGCACGTAGCTCATCCCGGACAGACCTTGGTTCGATTTCCAGCAACCCATACAGTCCCCTGAGCCAGGAATGATTTCTGAGTGCATAGGCAGGAGTAACCCCTGAGCGTCACAATGTATGACCCAAAAGCAAAAAAGGAAAGAGAAAAAAAGAAAGAAAGATAAAGAAAAGAAAGAGAAAGAAAGAAAGAAAGAAAGAAAGAAAGAAAGAAAGAAAGAAAGAAAGAAAGAAAGAAAGAAAGAAAGAAAGAAAGAAAGAAAGAAAGAAAGAAAGAAAGAAAGAGAGAGAGAGAGAGAGAGAGAGAGAGAGAGAAAGAAAGAAAGAAAGAAAGAAAGAAAGAAAGAAAGAAAGAAAGAAAGAAAGAAAGAAAGAAAGAAAGAAAGAAAGAAAGAAAGAAAGAAAGAAAGAAAGAAAGAAAGAAAGAAAGAAAGAAAGAAAGAAAGAAAGAAAGAAGGAAGAAAGAAAAAGAAAGAAAGAAGGAAAGAAGGAAGGAAGGAAAGAAAGAAGAAAGAAAGAAGGAAGAAGAGAAAAGAAGAAAGAAAGAAAGAAAGAAAGAAGAAAGAAAGAAAGAAAGAAAGAAAGAAAGAAAGAAAGAAAGAAAGAAAGAAAGAAAGAAAGAAAGAAAGAAAGAAAGAAAGAAAGAAAGAAAGAAAGAAAGAAAAAGTCAAGATTTTACTTTTTACAGATTACTTGATAATATATTTAGAAAATCCTAAAGACTTCAAATAAAACTTCAAGAAACAGTAGATTTATATAGTAAGGTGTCATGCTTCAAAAATTATACACAAAATTCATGGCTTTTATATATACAACTAAAGAAAGAGAAGAAAGTACTATTTTTAAAAAAATCACATTCACTACTGGGCCTTAGAAAAATCAATTGCCTTGCAATAATGTGAAAAAAGGTGGTGAAAGATCTATAAAGAAAACTCTAAAAAGTACACTGCTTCAAGAAGTGAAAGAGGACAAAAGGAGTTAGAAAAATATCTACTACTTATAGATTGGAGGATTAACATAAATAAAATGGCAGTATTTTCAAAATCATTGTACAAATTTAATGCAATCGCAATAAAGCTATCCATAACATTTTTCAAAGAAATAGATCAAACAGTTCCAAAAATTAAACAAATTAATAAACATCCACAAATAGCTAAAGCGATCCTGGGGAAAAGAAGATGGCAGGTATCACTATCCCTAAATTCAACCTGTACTATAAATCTGTAGTCATTCAAACAGTCTGGTATTGCTATAACGAGATACTCAGATAAATAGAAATCACATCAGCATCCTTAGATTGACCCTCGTTATATGATTAATTAATCTTTGATGAAGGAACAAGGAATAAAAAGTGGAACAAGGAAAACCTGTGTAATGAGTGGCATTGGGAAAACTACTCAAGTCTATACAGAAAAGTGAAATTGTACTTTTATTTAATTTCTTGCAAAGATTCAACCCAGAATGGAAATCAGATTCATGGCATTGAAGCCAAAGAAAGGCATCTTTAAGAATGAAATGCAAGTGGAAGCAAAAATAAGAAAATGAATCTCCATTAAACTGAGAAACTTCTGCATCTCAAAGGAAACCATGAGTAAAATACAGAGACTGTCCAAGGAATTGCGGAGTAATTATTCATCCAACACCCATCAGATAAAGGGTTAATGTTTAAGTTATATAAGGCACAGGTAGAGTTTAATAAGACAAAAACATGGAACCCCACTAAAAATGAGGAGAGGAAAAGAAACTTTCTCAAAGAAGAAACATATATGACCAAAAGGCACTCGAAAAAATGCTCCACATCATTAATCATAAAGGAGAGCCAAATCAAAACAACAGTGAGATATCATCTCATGTCACATATATTGCCACATCAAAATGTACAAGAACAACCAGCGCTAGTGCAGATGCAGGCAAAAAATACACTCATTCACTGCTGCTGGGAATGTTGGCTGGTTCTGCTTTTTCGGAAAACTATATGGATATTACACAATCATTTAAAAATTATCTCCGTATGACTCAGCAATGCCACTTCTGGGAATATACCCTAGAAGACCACAAATAGTGCAGAAATGCCCTCTGCACTCCTATCTCTGTAGCTAAGCTATTCACAATAGATAAAGTATGTGAGCAACCAAGGTGCCGAAGAATAGACAAAAGTAGTCCATATACTCAATTGGATGCTATGCAGCTGTTAGGAAAATGTAAGTCATGAATGTTTCTTATAAGTGGATGAATATAGAGAGTAATACACTAAGCTAAATGATAAATTAGTCTGAAGAAGAGGGATGGATAGAGGGATAATCATAAAATGGTCACACCTTTTTGAGATATGAAAAAGTATGGCATTAATATCCAAAGACAATGGAGATGAGGATCAGAAGGATAAGTCCATAGTAGAAAATTTGCTAGAAATTACAGGGTAGTGCAGTTAGGACCAATATGAGATTACTATGACAATGATAGTTGAAATGATTACTCTGGATATGATCTGGGTACTGAAAGAGATAAAGTGATACTATTTCAGTAGCAATATTTCAAACCAATGTCTAAATGGGGGAAAAAGGAAGAAAGAGAGGAAAATGTCTGCCTCAGAGACAGTCAGTGGAGAGAGCAGAGTGATGGTGGGAGGGAAACTTAGGATATTGGTGACAAATATGCACTGATATGGGTGTTGTATATTATATACTGAAATTGAATTATGAACAACTCTGTAAATGTGAAACAAACTCTGTATTGTGAACAACTTTTTGAACTATGTGTTTAAATTAAGTAATTTATTAAAAAAATAAAAATATTCACATAAAGAAAATGTCAAAAGAGATAAAATCAAAGGAACTAAAATTGCGAAAGTTAAACTATTAATCATTGAATATGATATAATAACACACATAGAAAACCCTAAAATTTTATCAACAACTCTTAGAAACAGCACAGTAATATAATTAAGTAATGCACTCAACATGAATACATAAGAGTACTGCATTTCTATATGTTAATAAGCAACTATATAGTTGTGTTCAAATTCATACCTATTTGAATAACTCAACAAAGAATGTTAAGGTCTTATGTTGACAAAATGCTTTAGTATTAAGTAAACAAGACACAAGTAAATTGAAAATATTCTATGCTTATTAGTTAAAAATATTAAAACACCCAAAGTGTTATACAAATTGAAGTCACTCCCGATGGCACTCAAATGGAATTCTTTAAGCACATATAAAACACTAAGAAAATATAAATGAAATTATAAAACTTTCTGAGTAGTCAGCGATTTCTAAAAATTAAGAAGGCTATAGGCAATTCATTCACTGGCATTAAGCTATATACTAAAACTATAGTAATTAAAACAATGTGGAAATAAATAAAAACAGATATTCAGAATTATGGAAATGATACTGAAAAAATGATACTGAAAATAATTCCTCAGATGTTGTGACATTTAATTTAAGATAAAGAATCTATGAGCCTGGAGCGATAGCACAGCAATAGGCCATTTGCCTTGCATGCAGCCGATCTAGGACAAACCTTGGTTCTATCCCCCATGTCCCATATGGGCCCCGAGCCAGTAGCAATTTTCGAGTGCATAGCCAGGAGTAACCCCTGAGCGCCACAGTAAAAACAAAAACAAAAAACAAAAACAAAGGATGTAGATGCATTAAATGAAATAAAGTAACCAACCCTATTCAAAAATGATATTGGAAATGCTAGACATATTTAAAATAAATGCCTTTATGTCTCTATCCCACATCACACACTGAAATTACTTCAAAACAATTTAGCACTAGACAAGAATCCATAAAATGCATCAAGGAAAGTACAGGCAGAACTCTCCTTCACATTAAACTCAGTTTTGTTCAAAAATTTAATCCTATTGAAAGCAAAATGAAAATGCCCTAGTGAATAACTGAAAAGATTTGCACAATTTAGACATTTGGCAAAGAGATAATACCCAAGATAGATACAAAATTCACAAAACGCAACAACAATAAATTTTATCGAAATATGATGTATGAAAGCCAGAAAGTCTGTCAGGTAAGGCACATATCTGCTGAAAGTTAACCCAGATTTAATCTCTTGTACCCCATTTAATCCTCTCAGCCTACACGAGTGATCCCTAAGCACAGAATCACGAGTAAGACCTGATCACACCTGAATATTTCCCTCAAAACAAGCAAACAAAAAAGGTAAGATGAACAGACACTTCCTCAAAGAAGATATTCAAATGTCAAATAGGTACATGAAAAAGTATTCACCATCAGTTATTACAGGGTAATAAAAACAAAAAACAGCAAAATATGATCTCATAACAGGGAGAATAGACTATAATAAATAAGACCAGAAACAACTGCCATTGGCTATGCCATGATAAAAAAACTTCATTCCCTATTAATCATACTGTTGTTAAAAGTACAAACATAAATGCTATTGTAAACATACTATTTCAACAAATTTATATTTTTAATTTCTACAAGTTATTTTTGTAAACTAACATAAACCTTTTAAACTATTATGAGGAGTTCTCATTATAACTGAAAGTAGGGAATACGAGCTCTGTTCTGCATAAAAATTCCTTAAATGCATAAAATGTTAGCACCTAACACATCTGCTATGACATCACTGTATTGAAGAGTAATTACTTCTGAAGAGATGTATGGCTCAGTTCTCCGATCCTTGTAACTATGGCAATGCTTTCTCCTTAGATTCAGCTATTCTCTGAAATGAAAATAAAAAATTTCAGAGGATTATCAGATAGGGCATCGATGAGTACACTTGAGTGATTGCCTGTCCAAAGATAGTGAAGTGGGATTATGAAATGTATTTCTTCCTAACAAATTCTTCTGGACTTCATCTTACAATAGGTTAGTCCTAACCTATCATAGAGGCCATATGGGTGTGGTAGGTAACAGAAGTGTAAGAAGAATGGAACTTGATTCTTCTTTTTATCTTTTATTTCCTGGATATTTACAGAAGATAAACTATTTTCCCTTATATTCACTTTCTTTAAAATGGGGGCATTGTTATGGATAACTTATAAGTATCTTCTAATATGTTATGAAAATGACGATTTTATTTATTTTTGAGTCATACAAGATTTTCTACTGAGAGGGTTCAAGAGCTTAAGCCAATCTTGTTGCTTACAAACAACCTCCCTACTCGCTATAACATTGCTTCAATCCTTGACTGTGCTTGCTTTTGTTGACCACACAGTTTGATGTTTAGAGCTTCCCATGGCATGGCTCAAGGAACATATAGGGTGCTGGTGATTGATCCCCATTTGGTGGTATGCAAGGCAAGCGAACTACCTGCTGTACAATCTCTCTAGAACAAGACTGGTTGTTCTTAAACTATTGCGATTATATCCATGAGTGTCTACATTTTTAAATAGGATAGAGCCAGAGTGATAGTACAGCAGATAGGCAGCTTTCCTAGCACTGGTGCAGCTAGGTTTTATCTCTGGTCCCACATATGGTCCCCTGAACTTGTTAGGAGTAATGACTGAGTGCAGAGTCAGAAGTAAATTCTGAGCACTGCTGAGTGTGGGCCAGAAGCAAAAAATTAAAATAAGTAAATAAATAAATTAATATTAAATTGAACAAGTCCTCAGATCTTTATGTTATATGGTAAGGGAGAATCAATTGTGATGACATCTCTTTAACACTCACCATATTTCTATGTCTGTAAGCCTACATGATGAAAAGGAAACACAATATCTGAGTGTAATAAAAAACACAGGGAACATGATGTTACATGGCCTGAATTTGGGTCATGGTTCATTTACTTGATATCTAACATTTAAAAAGGGATAAAGTTAATAATGCTTGGCAGCAAAAGTTTATAAATCTTAGAAAATCAGAGATATTTCTGCTTTAGTTTATGATGTGCACTTAGTTCTATTAAAAACTTTAAAATTATGGTGTTTAATAAAAATTTAAACAACTGTAAACTGGGCATAATCTAAAGAAACTACTTCAAGGGACAAATAGTAATGGGCAGGGTATTGAACCTGTATCACTGAGAAAAGGAAAGCCAGATAAGCTCTGTATTCTTGTCAGTTTTCTGTTTTGAACCATTTCCAGAAAAAGACATGGGAAAATAAACACCAAACAGACCATTACAGAACTGCTGAGCTGAGGAAACAGATATTTTATAAGACAAACCTACTGAAGGGGACAGCTAGTCAGTAGATTTCATAGGTTTCATATACATAATTTGCAATACTAGTCTCTTGCTACTAGATCTTGGATAGTTCTCCTTGTCCTTGACAACAAGACACAATAATTATAAAATAGTAGAACATAGATCATAGAGGTTTCACAGTATAGGAAAACAGTGGAATTCTCAGTAAAATTTAGTTTAATAAAATATCCAACTTTCATCCAGAGCTCAGAAAGTACATACATTAAAAAAAGAACCAGATTACAGAGAAAATGTTATGATAGCTACACTCTCACAAATCTTGTAACTAAGCCTACACAAAAGGAAGAACTACCAATAAAATATCTGATAACCTGCCTACTATAAGGGAAATAGACATTATTCAAATATATTTGGAAGGGCTTGAGAAATATCTTCTTCCTCTCTGTTGTCCCAGAGATATTGAAGATATATGCTTGATGATAACTTTTCTGGAAGTTCTCCGGGATCATTAAGTACAAAGATTAAACCTGCACCTAGACTCTTTTGAGTTTTCTCCTCAGTATTCCTCATTTCTAAAGTAACAATGAGAGGGAGATCATTTTATATTATTTAAAAGAAAGACAAAATACAAAATTGATTTCTTCAGTTTGGCATCAAAATTTTGTAGTAATATTAAAAAGTCAATGTGCTAAGAAAAAATATGAGTTTAGTTCAAGTAAAAAATATAAAGAGAGTCCAAGATGATCAAGGATTGGGGATTAAAAGACAAGAATTCTAAAGTGGTTTCTTAAAAGATATATAAATACAAAGGAAAGTGTGGCTTAACAGGAGAATGAATTCAATATTAAAATAAACATGAATCAACAGAGAAATAAAAAAGATAAATAACTAATTAAAATTTTAGGTTGTTAAAAATAAAAATTAAAGGATTTTAATGGTAAATAAATTAACAGAAAGAAGGATTGGTGTGCTTAAAGAATAATTGTTGGGAGGTATTCAATATGACAAAGAAAAAGAGCAAAAGATACTGAAAACCTTAAATTTCATATTAAAGTGCTATAACAAGCTCTCAAATATAAATCCAATTGAACTCCCTGTAACAAAAGGTGAAATAATGGGGCAAAATAGTTTTACCATATAATATTCAACTTTTGTTCAATGTCATGAAAAGATTCAACCTATATATCCTTCTAGATATGTAGAGAAATAATAGAGTAGAGTAGGTTTGAATAGAGAAGTGGAGAGATTTAGATATAGAAAGATGTAATCATAAACATGTAGAGTGAGTTAAGTAAGTTAAGTGAGTTAGATATAACAGATCCAATAGATGTTAGAGTGAGTTAAGTGTGTTAGGTTAAGTGAGTTAAATGTAACAGATCTAACAGACTAACAGTGATGTAAGTGAATTAATTTAAGTGAGTTATGTGAGTTTGATATAACAGTATAAATATACAGGTAGCGTATGTTGATAGATACGTTGATAGACTGATAGTGTAAGATAAATATTGAAGATAGTTAAAAATATACAGGGATCATGACTTAGATGTATACAGGTATGGATATATAGGTAAAATTAGTTAGCATCTGATCTTAATTAAAACCACATTCAAACACATCATAGTCAAATAACTAAAAACCAAAGATAGAAATTCTTCAAAGCAACTGAATAAAGTTATATACTTTAAAATGAAATATAAACATATATAAGTGACCGGTTTATAGTAAAATTAATTGTATTTTATATACTAAATCTAAGGCTCCACTCATCATAATTCAACTCTGGTAGAACAAGTGTAGAGCAGAATCACCAAATAAAATAAACCAAGCCAAACATAAGCATGAAAAATGTGAGGTCAAGGGCTTTCAGCCTCATGTTCCAAGTTCACCAAACCAACAGTTCTTTATTCACCAGCTCAGTTCACAAACCTGTGGGAGAAGAGTAGAGAGTGACCAAAAAAAACAAAAACAAAAACAAAAACAAAACAAAAAAAAAAAAAACCTACCTAGAGTTAATCTAGCCTAGATGGGTCTTTTATGTGTAAAAAGGGTAGATGAGGGGGCCGGGCGGTGGCGCTAAAGGTAAGGTGCCTGCCTTGCCTGCGCTAGCCTTGGACGGACCTTGGTTCGATCCCCCGGTGTCCCATATGGTCCCCCAAGCCAGGAGCAACTTCTGAGCGCATAGCCAGGAGTAACCCCTGAGCGTTACCAGGTGTGGCCCAAAAACCAAAAAAAAAAAAAGGGGGGTAGATGAAAGAAGACCAATTCTGGGGGCAGGGTAGTTCTTTGTTTTGGATTAAAAAGATGTGATCTAACAATTCCCCCTTTTTCTGTTTACTATCCCTACAAAAATTGAGATGTGCTAGGTAAACTGTGCTCTATTGTTCTCCATACGGAGGCAGAACACTGAAATCAGAGCTTATAGCAAAGTGGTAAAAGTGGCAATAAAAGTTGAGACAAAGAAAAAACTTTTAACCTAGATTAGAAGAATGTAAGCTTTCCCAGGAATCATTTGGTCTTACCTTTCTACTGCAGGCTTCAAACAAGTCTTTTTGTTTGCCTAATCCCATAGGGTTCTTCTTTTATGTCCTGAGGAAAGTAAAAGGTCCCATTTCCTTCATCTTTTTCTCATTAGTGACTGTCATTGTTAGGTGCCACACTAGAAACCTTAGACTCTCTCAAGTTCTATGGAATTTACAGGGTGTCACAAACCTTGGAACTCCTGGTTCTATCATGGTCAGGGTAGCCCGAAGCCTGCCCCTGGTTCCATTGATGGACCAATAATTTAGAGGTGTACAGCCAATGTCAGAGAAACTGAAGCTTAAGTCAAGCGAATATGACAAATTTTTAGGGTTCAAGACCCACCAACAATCAAATTCCAGTATACAGGAACTCCTCTCTTTCAATAAAATATTCCATTTTACTAAATATATGCAAAAAAAGGAAAAGGGATATAGCCACAAAGTACTATTGGGGCACTAGAAGACTATGGCTAGGTTGTAGTATCTATCCCTCAGTTGATTCCATACTCTGTATTCCCTGATAGATAGGTATAATAACAACATTG
Organism: Suncus etruscus; assembly: GCF_024139225.1. Classification (NCBI taxonomy): domain Eukaryota; kingdom Metazoa; phylum Chordata; class Mammalia; order Eulipotyphla; family Soricidae; genus Suncus; species Suncus etruscus. The sequence goes on from NC_064868.1 coordinate 122,021,869, forward strand.
TTCCCCAAGAAATATATATATATATATATATATATATATATAAATACATTGATCACCTTTTGTCTCTGAACAAGTCTTAGCAATGTTCCCCAAGGAATACACATAAAGAAATACACATATCCCCTAATCTGTTGTGATCAAGTCCAAGATAAGTAGAATCTGGATGACTACTTTAGCTAACTAGGTAATCTGTCAGTTGAGAGCAGTTAAGGAGGTAATGGAAGTGTCCTGCAGCTGCTGTGTGGAGTCATGGACCAAGATCAGTATCTGAGCCAGGGCCTACGTGTGAAACCAACCAATGTAGTCTTGCTGGTCAGAAATGGCAGTCCATGATAGTGTGAGGTTGAAAGGGGATGGGGTCAGGGACTTGCTCCAGGCATAAGGTGTGTTAACTGTGTCTGGGATAGGGGAGTAAAGGAAAGCAATAGACATAAGAAAGAAGCAGGAGATGTAAGGACTTGCTTAAGTACAACACAGACATATTAAATATATATATTATATATATATTTATATATAATATAAATATATATTAAATATATCACAGACAGACATAAGAATTAACTACAGGGGCCAGAGAGATAGCATGGAGGTAAGGTGTTTGCCTTGCATGCAGAAGGTCGGTGGTTCGAATCCCAGCATCTCATATGGTCCCCTGAGCCTGCCAGGAGTGATTTCTGAGCCTAGAGCCAGGAGGAACCCTTGAGCACTGCTGGGTGTGACCCCAAAACAACAAAAAATAAACTACAAACAAAAGGTGGTCATCACATGTAAATACATGAACACATTTACAGAATTAATCAATTTAATTTGCTCCAGCTGTAATCTGACACAGCTAGGCCCCTTTTTGAGCCCCAAATGTAAGGCTACACTTGTTGTAGTCTTCTTCTGGAGAAGAATCACCACACAAAATAAACCAAGCCAAGCATAATAGTGAAAAGAGTGGGATCCAGGGGCTTTCAACCTCATGGTCCTGAGTCAGCCAAGCCTACCTCTCTTTATTCACCAACTCAGTAACTGATAGGAGAAGAGTAGAAGGTGACACACGAAGTAACTATCTTGAACTAATCTAGTCTAGTGGGCCTTATAAATATAAAAAGGGATAGATGAAAGACGATCAACACTGGGGTCTAGGGAAGTTCTTTATTTTAGGTAAAACAAGATGTGATCTCACATTGACCAATTACAAATATTCATTCCATATGTAATTTCACTTAATATACACTAAAATGTTATTATATGTTTTCCAAAATATATAATTGAACTTGTATGGGAAACCATAAAATATTTGTTAAATAAAGAAAATTTAAATAATGGAGAGATATTTCATTTTTATAATTTTTTAAATTGTGAATTCTCTAAAATAATACATAGATTCACTGCAATTTCAGTCAAAAGTTTAGAAGTCTGGGTTACTGGAAAGAAGTATTGAGATGAAAGTAATATATGGACAGTGTTGTACAATCTTTAATATTGGTGATGGCAAAAAATCAGAAAAATGGTACACCTAAGATTCAACATTGTCATTATTTAATTATATTACTTCAACAATAATTTTAGGTTCAGTTTTAATTTTTTTTGCAAAAGTGAAATGCTTATTTTAGTGTTAATATTAGTAGACAGAAAAATAGCCAAAACAAGAAAAAAGAAACTTTATAAGACTTTAACAACTTCACGTCAATATTTACTGTAAATTTACAATAATCAAACAGAATAATTTATGTGAAAAAACATAAAATACTGTATATCACTGCATAATCATAATCATTACCACTAAAATTGTCACATCATCTTCCTTTCAGTCCAAATATTGGTTTAATAATTTAATACTTGCATGCTGTTTGGAATACTGCTTAGAAGGGAAATGGCAACAATACACATTTAACTTCCTTCAATGTCATTTTATTGGTTGTGCATATGACTGTTGTACTGTGAGACACAAATCTCTAATTCTCAGTACGTTCACATTATAAATATGTGTAAACATTCATTGTAAAGACCTTGTCTGCCATGTTTACTATTAGTGGATAGTGGATAGTGCTCACCACACTCCCTCCCTCCCTCCCTCCCTCCCTCCCTCCCTCCCTCCCTCCCTTCTTTCCATCCTTCCTTTGCGTACAGAGTTGTGCTCAGAGATTATTTCTAGCTGTGAGCTCAGGGAACACTCCTAGTAGTGCTTGGATGAATGGGAGACAAGAATATCACCTGCTCTACTATCTCACTGCCCCGCAAATTTCTTTTTGTGGTGTTTTTGGTGGCCACATTTAATGATTATCTGTGCCTTCCCAAGGCTCTATGCTCAGGGGACACTCAAAAGAGTACTCAGGGGACTCAGACTTATGCATGCAAAGTCCATGCTCAGTCCTTTCAACAATAATATCTCTGGATCTGTGACCATAATTTCTAAAGACAAAAACACTCCAACCATAAAATAAAAACGCTATACTTGGTGAACATGAAAAACTTCCGCTCTTAAATATAAACAACAAAGAAATAAAAATACTTTAGGATTCTGTATAAGACCACAAAACTTTATCAGTCCTACATGTGGTTCGTTTTATTAGTTAAAACTGGAAGCCATGTCAACACAAATGTCAATCAAAAGAGAACAGATCAACAAATAAAATAAAAGAGAAGTAAAAATCTAAGAAATCACTACTATAGTGTAATCACTGCTAGCGTAGTTAATCATTACCATAGTGCAACTGAATCTCCAGAATCAAGACTAAGAAAAGTAATACTTAATTTTATATCTATATGAAGTTTTATAAATTAATAAACCAGTTTGTAATGATAGGAATAAAATAGTGATTTCCAGGAGATATGGGTTTTTGACATTACAGTGATAGAAGAAAACTTTCTGTAATGATATTTTATTTTATATTCTATTTTATATTTTGATACAGGTATAATATTTTGATAAAATATTTTGATATTGTTCACATGCATGTTGACATATGGTTGAACTGTACACATAAATGGGTGTATTTTCGTTCATTTATCTATATAATTATTTAAGTATTTATTTGAGTTATCATGGTACTATTGAATTTCAGTGCTTGACCTTAGAACTTTTTTATGTGCAGAGGATTTACTATACCTCACCAGACCTACTTCCTTTCCTCAGGTAACAATCATAGTTTTCACCTACCAGTGACTTTGCTTTTTCTCCAAGTCTTTTATTTAGTTATTTATATCCCACATATATGTTTATATAGTAAAATCATACCCTAATTGTCTTTCCACACTTATTTCACTTAGCAGAATCACTTGAAGATCCCTCCCTCTATTTTATGTCAAATTTAAGTCAACAAAATATATTTTAAAAAGAAAAAAATCTAGAATTAGATTTGCACTATAATGAGCGGTTATCACTTCTCGGTCTTTTGGCCCAGATAAAGTGTAGATTTGCACTAGACTCTCATTTCTAGAGCAGCGGCAGCACATTTCTTGGCTAACAGAAACAACTTCATTTGTAAACAGATGTCAGTTTTTACCTAGCAGCCATAAATGAAGTAATAAGCCCTTAAGGTATTTGCCAGATGGAATGACTGTTATTCTAATAATGAGCGAAAGATACTAAGGAGTCAAAGGGGTAGAATAAGTACAGGGAGGGGTGGCAAAGATTCTCTCTAAAGAGAGAATTTATGCATTCCAGGCTAGATCACAGACTGGAAAGGGGACATGCCAGTGCATGATCTATTAAGAATGTTTTGAAGGTGTGGTTAGGTAGAAAAATATCAGGAAAAAGAGGCTTCCATGGGTGCAGAGGCTCTGCTCTTCAATGCCTTGGATTTGGAACCCTGGACTACCTCAGCAGTCAAATTTAATTTGTATAAGTCTTTTATTGAATTCAGTTCCTGAAAGACACAAATCCCTTAGTCAACTCCTGTGTATAGTTCTTTGTGGTAGATGACAAATTTACCAGGAGTTACTAATTCAGGCAAATCTCCTGGTAAAGGCAAAGAGATAATAGGGCCAGAGCTGGAGATAGGGCTGGAGTGAGGCTTGAGCTAGGGCTACTTGCCTTGCATGTGGTTGACCCCTTGCATGTGATTGACCCCTTTTTGATCTCTGGCACCTTTTTTTTAATTTTATCTTTATTTAAACACCATGATTTTAAACATGTTTGGAGATCATTAGAGCTCCACCAGGAGTAAGCCCTGAGTACCAATGGGTGTGACCTAAAAACAGAGAAATGAGAGAGCTTCTATTTGGATATAACGTTCAAAAATTAAAAAATGAAGGATCATCTTACCTTGGCTCCTGCTCAGATTCAATGTAAATAATAAACCTCATTAAAGCACCCACAGTCTAAACAAAGAACCAGTCTCTCAATTGATAGATTGACTATCCCAATTTATTTTTTTTCTATAAGGCCCTTTCATGCCATTTCTCTCCCTAACCACAGATCTCTGGTTAGTTTTTGTTCTCTCTTCATCTGAATCAGACCAAAAAAAATCCCCCCACCACAAAAAAATAAATTTCTACCAACTACTTATGTACCTCTGCAGTACTTGGATGGTGTGTTGAAATACATGGGAAAGAGCAACATATATCACTCAAAAGTTTAGAGACTATTTTTTCTGGCTTTCTGTCATATTCCTTGATCCCAATTTGTATATATAAATTAGGGATTTCAATGAATGACTTAGATTTTTTTCTTTCTTTTGGTAGGGAGGGGTTGATGTTTGGGCTACACCCGACTTCACTCAGAGGTTACACCTGGCTTTGTGCTCAGAAATTACTCCTTGCAGACTCAGGGAACCATACGGGATGCCGGGGATCGAACTAGGGTTGGCCCAGTGCAAAGCAAATGCCCTCCCTAAAGGCTGTGCTATCACTCTGGCCCTGAGTTTCTCTTTTGTTTTATCTATTCATAGGCAACAAGGTATATGTTTAATTTTAATAGGAGCAGCATAGACTTGTAGAACAGTTAATTAGCTAAAGATAAAGCTACTCTAGGTTTAAATTCCAACTCTTCTAGTCTGCCACTCAGAACAACATCAAATAAGTCAACTAATAACTTTGTTTCTCAATATCATCGTCTCTACTATGCATAATAATTTTGGCTTAAAAGTGGTTATGTTTAAATGTCAAATACAAAAAAAGTGCCAACCAGAAGATAGTTTATACTTAGCATTATCAATGCTTGTTAACTATGAGATCTCACCCTTCGTAACTTCTTGAGAGCATTTGAAATACCTTATCCTATTTAACTTAGCCTATCCACCCTTTTTGATATTCCAGAGCACCATCTTTCAACTAATTCATGTATTACAGCGACCTACATATAAATATGGTTTGGCATTTACAAGCACTATTTTGAGAAGCAAGCAAAATACTGTGACTATTAACTCAGAAGATAGAACCCAAAATAAATATTTTTCTGCACTTTGGCTGTTTAAGTACTTTTGAGCTGTAGTGGCTAGTCAGCAAGGGGGACTAATCTTTGTTCTTTATCTCAGAAAAGTGCCCATTTTAATCCTTATAGATTTCCCATTATGACTCAATACATATCTTATTCTTTGCCTTGACTAGTCATGTCTTAACTTGCTCTTTTATTCTCGAGAGTACTCCTTCACAATTGGTTCTCCACATCTTTCTTCCTTTTCAGAAATATGTAAGTGTCCATCATTCTCAATTTTCCTTACCTAACATCTTTCCTGTCCAAATCTTTTCATAGCCAGTTTAGGTCTTTTGTGAACTGTATGTCATGCTAAATTTTGGAAAGATTGTGGTTGATTAAGTGTCTAAACTGTCTTTGTCTTGAAAAAGCTTATAATTTCACTAGGAAAGCAGCATACATAAAAAGTAGTTTGAGAGATGAGAATTAAATAAATCTTCTGTATACAGCATACTTATCTGGACCTGTAAGATACAGCATAGTCTAGGAACTTTTGTTTTATATTCTGTTGGTGAGATTAAACAGGCATAGGAACAGAAGTAAATATTCCTTACATCTTGGGGCCGGAGAGATAGCATGGAGGTAAGGCGTTTGCCTTTCATGCAGGAGGTCATCGGTTCGAATCCCGGCGCCCCATATGGTCCCCTGTGCCTGCCAGGAGCAATTTCTGAGCCTGGAGCCAGGAATAACCCCTGAGCACTGCCAGGTGTGACCCAAAAACCAAAAAAAAAAAATATTCCTTACATCCTACCAACCACAGAGAAATACTAAAATATATTAGAATGTAGTAACAATAACCAAGTGTGACTTAACATTGAATACTTTGTAGAGGAAGTGGAACTTAAGTTGAATTTGAATGAGGGAATAATTTAAGGAAATGGCAAAGAAAGGTGTGTGTGCAATTCCCGGCAAAAGAACAATATGAACAAAGGCATGGTATTAAGAATTTAGTAGATTGTTTGTAGACAAAGATTGCACTTTGTTTAAAAGCAGTTGAGAGGTAAGATTTTATATAGCTATGAGTGCAAAGCTAAGGAGCTTATATTTGATCTTATGGCTATGTTTCAAGGAGTAATAGAGTTACTCAGAAAAATAATAGCATGGAACATAAAATTTGACTTGGGATGATGGGAGAACAGGTAGAAGATTGGGTAAACTGAGCAGAAATTTAAGACCTTGGCTTAATAAAAATATATCCCACCTTTTCTGTTTAATATATCGAAGGTTCATGTAACATTTTGTTTTAGAAATTTTGTCAACTTCTTAAGAAAATGAAGTCTCCCTAGGCAAGAGTGATGGTACAAGGTCGCAGGGTGCTTGTCTTACATGTAGAAAACCTTACTTCGATTCACAACACCCTAGGTTCTACTAAGTATCAAGAAGAATGATCTCTGAGCATAGAATCAGGAGTAAGCCCTGATCATCCTTGGTGTGCCCTCCTCCAAAAGCAAGAGAAAACCTTATGTCTCTGGAATAAAAGCCAGTTAGAGTTTTAAGCATAATATATTAGCATTCACAATAGTTTGCCTAATTAAATATGTTACCAAACCAGGAATCCTATTTAAATGTTCATGACATCTTTTCTTTAAAAATATTAATATGACATAGAGAATCACAAATATATATGTTGCATTCCACTCTTCAAATTATGAATTCAGGGTATTTTAGACATGAAATGCTTAGAATGTTTTGAGGTATTGAGCTCTAATGGAAAATATGCCCATTTATACATTTAATATCCAAGATATATCATATCCTCTTTTAACAAAGTAATGCAACACTCTAGAAATATTACAATGATGAAAAATATAGATACCATCTTACTACTTTAAAATACTTGCTGATATAGGCACACTTTGAAAAACATTCTAAATTCTTTACATTCACACTGAGGAGAGACAGGCTTTTCCAGATTTCTAAAAGCATTCAAAGCACATAGTACTGTTAAAAAGTCAATTATTTATGAAGTACTGAATATTGATGCAGAATTGTAGAGAGTCGTCAATTGTAACACGGTATTAATAGGGGACTTCAACACCACTCTGTCACCTCTGTCTATGTAAAACAAGCTAAAAGGTAACAAGGATATTCTGGCTTTAAAGGAACAAATGGAAGAAAGTTGTTTAATAGATATTTATATAGGATATTTCTTTTATGGAGGGCACATCCAGCGGTAGACACGGATTACTCCTAGCTCTTCACTCAGGAATTATCCCTGTCAGTTCTTGGAGGCTTTATAGGATGCTTATAATCAAAGCTTGGTTGGGTGCATGCAAGGCAAATGTCCTACCCACTTTACTATATCTTTGGCCCCAATATATAAGTTTTTATCCCCAGAGAGATGAATATACATTATTCTCCAATGTACATAGGACATTCTTCAAAATAGACTTCATTCTGTACCATAAAACATAAAATCAAGAGGAAAGAAATTGTATCAACTATCATCTCAAATCATGATACACTAAAAATAGAAGTGAATTACAAACAGACGTGGAGAAATAACTTTGACATTTGGAAATTGAACAGCTCACTAGGGAACAGCCTAGTGTTCCCTTAATTTCTTTAGAAAGAAAATTAAATAGGAAATCAAAAGATTACTGACCAAGTGAGGAACAAACACAAATTATCAAAAGTGTGGGACAAGGTAACAGCAGTATTAAGAGGCAAATTTATAGCTTTACAGGCATTCATCAGAAAAGAAAGAGCTACATAAATAACTTAATTACAGAGATTAAAGTATTTGAAACGACCTGCTAAATGAGCCCAAGAAAAGGAAGGCAGAAGGAAATAAATAAGACAGACCTGGGCTAGTTCTCTCTCTCTCTCTCTCTCTCTCTCTCTCTCTCTCTCTCTCTCTCTCTCTCTCTCTCTCTCTCTCTCCCTCCCTCTCTCCCTCTCTCCCTCTCTAATTCTCTCAATAGCCTAAAAGTAGAAATTCCTTACTTTTCCTTACTTCTTCTTCCTCTATATTATCATAACTTTATATATTATCAATATGATCTTACTCTTTTCACTTATGAGCATCCTGAGACTTGAGGATATTCACCCATCCTAGAGAGTTAATTAAAGTAATTAGTACTAAGGGCTATAAAGGAGTGTGTGACATTATGCTACTGTGTATTAGTTGGAAAATTTTTGGCTAAAAGGGCCATAAACAGCAGTGATCAGAACTTACTCCTGGATCTTAGCTCAATGATTACTTCTGGCAGGGTTTAGGGACCATATAGGGTGACAGGGAATCAAACCCAGTACTATATGTCCAGCCCTCTTTCCAGCCAGGTCCCCCAGTTTGTCTATTCACATGCTCATTCACTCACACCCTTCTCTCTCTTTTCTCTCCTAAACCTTGAGCTAATCTTCAAATAAACTTTAACTGTGGAAAACAAAACAACTATTATGAACTTTGTAAACCATGAATTTTAATAGTAACTTAAAAATTAAATAAAAATTTTAGAAAGAAAACTTAAAAAATATGAAAGAACAGGCCTTGAAAAAGGTGCTACTAGAAGAGGCACTCCTGTATTCATGAGACTTGAAAAGTTTCAAACCTTCAAAAGCATCAGATATTTTTATTAGTGAGGCTATTTTTAAAAGTAGGGCTCAAAGATGTATTGGAGGTAAGGTGCTTGCTTTGTATACAACCTACTCAGTTTTGAACTCTCAATTTTACATAAGACTCTAAATTGTTCTCAAACCTGTACCAGTCCTATAGAAATATCTATCCTTCTTAGTGTATAAAATTCTAGCAAGAAAAAAAATCAGCACTTAAGTTCTTAATGATAGACATATATCTTTGAATTTTATTTAATATAGGGATGAGTGACAGCCACAGTGCTTGGAGTTATTCCTGTCTCTGGACTCAGGATTAACTACAATGCTTCTTGGGATACAATGTGTAGTAGTTCTGGGGGCTCAAAACTAGGTAGGCTGCCTTACCTCCTGGACTAGTCTTTTTAAATAGCATTACAAGGGGCCTGAGCAGTGGCACAAGTAATACATCATTTGCCTTGCATGAGGCTGACCCAGGACGGACCACAGTTCAATCCTCATCATCCCATATGGTCCCCCAAGCCAGGAGCTATTTCTGAGCACATAGCCAGGAGTAACCCCGAGCGTCACCAGGTGTGGCCCAAAAAGCAAAAATAAATAAATAAATAAATAGCATTACTAATTAAAAAATACTTTTGGAATTTTGGAGTCTTTCAAGTCTCATTTCAGAAGTGCCCCCATTGATGGTGTCTTCGTATTTATAATACTGTTCATCTGCTTTCTTTAACCATTATCTCAGTATGCTTGTCCCCACCTTTTTGCATTCTAAAATAAGTTCTATATAACAGTTATTTTCTGTTGCCTTTGGCCATCTGTGGTGCTCCTTAAATGTTTCTTTGCATCTGACATAAGAGAGATGTCACTCTATATCTGTCCCTTTCCTTCTAGCAAACTTCACTCAGCATATTACTCCCCAGATACATTCACATTTTAGTAAGTTGCATGATTTCATCTTTTCTTATAGCCATTGTGTAAAATAGCATAGTTTCTTAAAACTTTAATTGGTTCTTCAACACTTGGTGTTTCCAGCATTTGACTACTGTGATGCCATGATGACCCTAAGTATGCAAATATTTATTCCAGTGGAGTTTGGGGCCCTTTGAGGTAGATGCTGAGCAGTGGAAATGCTAAGTTATTTAGCAGTTTATCTTACTTTTTTGAGAACTGTTTTCCAAAGAAGTTGACGCAATAATCCCCACCAGAAATGGATCAGAGTTCCTCTACCCCCATATATTTACCAACATTGATTTTTTTTTTTTTGCTTTTTTTGTGTGCCAGTCTTACTAGTGTGAGGAGTTATTTTGTGCTGCTATTTTTTATTTGCTTTTCCCTGATAAGTGACACAGAACATTCTAGATAGTTTCTTATATAATGATTGCTTTAGTTTTACATAAGAAGTCGCATCATTACATCTAGTGTAAGGCTGTATTAATTTAGGCACTTTTCTATTAAACTTTGGTCCATTAAATAAACACTAAATGATTGTTAGACTTATAGTTGTTAAATATATAATATAAAAAGCATAAATTTATCAGCTGTTACATAGGATTAAAGAATGTTTGCCTATATTTTAACATGCATAAGTTCAAAATAAAGAAAGGAAGTCTTTTAAGTTGTATGTTACACATTAAGACTGAGAGAGCAGTTGAAATGTCTCTTCTAGTCACACAAAGATAATTTTTTGAGGAAAGTGGGCCTCTCAGGAGCTGCAAACTTAAAGAATGCAGAGCCCTGGGAACATTCCAGGCATATGTTTCAGTTTGGGAAGAAAGCTCAGGGGTGGAAGTAACATATTTTGGTTTTCAAAAAAGTCTATTGCCAAACATGTTTTTCACCTCAGTGTTTAAAGTAAAAAAAAAAGAAAGTACAATCCATATGGTTTGGATTCCTTTATGCTCAGTTATGAAAAACGTCAAGACATTTTCTATCCTCTTAAGATTTTAAGGCCTTTTTCTCCCTGAAGAACAGGAAGTTTTAATTTTCCTAGCTTAAAGAAACTTGAAAACTAAATGATTTATGTTGTACTTTAATACAAAGTTCATGAGTTTAATTTCAGACCAACTTGATACAATCCAATATTGCCAGTAATTTTTTTTCAACTCAACCCTCAGTGTGATATTTTGCAGAGCAATTCTGACTTGATTTTCATCTTTAAATGGAGAAGAACGTATTTTGAAACAAGAAAATACCAAGAGTTCAGGATTTATAACTGTGTTACTAATAGATACAGCCCAGTTTTACATCTGTACAAATTACTTACATATGCTAGTGAAGTCCTGTGAGTTTTCTCCCATTCCTTACACTGCAGAGGCAAAAAAAAAAATCTCAGAACATGTTAGCAATCAATCAAGCCAATCGATTATTTGTGGATTTGTTTTTGTGTTTGTTTTGGGGCCACACTTAGCAATGCTGAGGAGTTACTCCAGGCCTCCTTCCTGCAAGGTCTCCAAGGACTATATAGAAGATTATCAGGGATCTCAATATGGCAAGAGAGATGCAAGGCTAGCTTCTTGGCTGCTGCACTATTTCTCCACCCCCTCATTTGACTTAGCCTTATGTATTCATTTTAGTATAACAGAACTCTTTTACACAAGGCCAGATTATTTTTCTGATTTCCTTCTGACATACCCCGATTTTAAATTTGTGGGGTTTTATCACTAAGAATCACTTTTTACATAGAAATACACATTCCACTATATCTACATATAGGTCATATGAAGGACATTATTTGAAGTTAATTAAAAGAAATTTATCTTTTTCAGGACTCAGTACTTGACCTTCGATTATGAGCTTTACCTACTCATGTCACCCTACTTTTCAACCTGATTTCTCATTTTCATTTTGACAAAGAATGCCAATAGAAATGAAGATCAGTAGGAAACTTACAACTGATACCCATAAATATTTTGTATTAAGTAATTTAAGTATTGTATGCTTAAAAATTGAAGGACCATGGGGCTGGAGAGATAGCACATCTGCATTTGCCTTGAAAGCATCTGACCCAGGACCTAAGGTGGTTGGTTCGAATCCCGGCATCCCACATGGTCCCCCGTGCCTGCCAGGAACTATTCTGAGCAGATAGCCAAGAGTAACCCCTGAGCACCTCCGGGTGTGGCCCAAAAGCAAACAAAAAAAATTGAAGGACCTGGGCCAGAGTGATAGCACAGTGGTAGGTTGTTTGCCTTGTATGCTGCCAACCTGGGACAGACTCAAGTTCGATCCCCAACACATCCCATATGATCCCTCAAACCTGCCAGGAACGATTTCTAAGCACAGAGCCAGGAGTAACCCCTGAGCACCACAGGGTGTGGCCCAAAAACAAAACAAAAAAGTTGAAGATTCTATTTTCTCAGTAAATTTATACTTCTGCCATTTTAGTGAGACTAGTACTATGTGTGAAAGGTAATGAGCAATAATCTGATTTTGTTAGAAAGGTAATAACAAGAAACAAAAGAAGAGAAGAGAAATGGGTGACTATGTCAAGGAAACATTTAATATCTGCTATGAATAGAAGTATAAAAAAACTTCATTGAACATTATTTAATTTATAAAATCTTAGTAACAGCCCTCTGAGGGTTTTTTATCTCTTATTAATTCCAGTTTAATCATGAAGAATTGAACATTCAGAATAGTTCAGTCAACTCCTCAAGGTTATATTGTCAGAAGATAATCAAGTCCAGGTCTCTGACTCCAACTATAAATATACTATTCTTCGAGACAGCTGAAATGACACAATTAAAAGAGATGTTCCTTATTTCATTTTAGGTTCTATTCCTCCAAAAATGAGCCATATTTGATGAAATTCTCTATTTTTCATATATTCTATATGTTTGGAGCATTGATTACCAAGACTTTTTGTGTATACAAAGACTTTGACTCATCCTTCAATTGTGCATTGTATTAAATGTGGGCTCAAGGATAAAGCCTAGTTACAGCACTTGCTTTGCATATGTGAGTCACTGGGTTCAATCACTGGTACTGTAAAACAAAACAAAAATTCATTCATAAAGATTACTGTTGAATGTAATATTTTAAGAGCCTGTTACAATATTTCAATAATAAACAGAGATGAATCAATGAACATGGGAAAACTTAAACCACACATAAAGATTACTGTTGAATGTAATATTTTAAGAGCCTGTTACAATATTTCAATAATAAACACAGATGAATCAATGAACATGGGAAAATTTAAAGCACACATTTTTGTTTCATTCCCCAGATCAATAAAACACACAACTGGAGCTGGAGCAATGGCTCAGCGGGAGGGCTTTTGCCTTGCACACGGATGACTCAGGATGGACCTTGGTTCTTTCCCCCGGTGTCCCATATGGTCCCCCAAGCCAGAAGCAATTTCTGAGGAGCAACACCTGTGTGTCACTGGGTATGGCCCAAAATCCAAACACACAGACACACACACACACACACACACAACTGTTGGATTCCAGTGGAACTCTTGAAGGAAAGGGGCAGACATAACAGAATACTCAAGGATGGTTTCATTTTTTGCGGATTTTTAGTTTTAAATTAATTAATTAAATATTTTATTGAGATAACATTTGTTTACATGACTACAGGTGTTTGGAGACACAGTCTTTTCCATGTATAATATTACAAAATCATGCTGAAACCAAAGGACTAATAACCTTATTATTCCTTAACATCCTTAACAGTTCTTATCCCTAATTCTGGGTTATTCCTTTCTCTCTCAAACAACCGGAAACCACAGTTCTCTGGTCTGAGTCTATGGGTTTATTTATCTTGGTTTTATCTTCGCTCATGCTTTGTGTTTTTATATTCCATCCACATATGAGTGAGATTGCCTAGTATTTTTCTCTTTCTAATAGATTTCACCTAACATTACCTTTGGCCAGCTCCTTTTAGGTTTGCTCAACATGCAATTTTTTCTTATGACTGAGTAATATTACATATATATATGCACTTTCTTTATGTATAGATCTATGCTTGGGCACTTGATTTCATATCTTTCTTGTCATAAAATGGTGATCTGATGAACATAGGGGGATGGTGTAGTTTTTTAATCAAGGTTCTTTTTTTTCTTAAAAGACACCTATATGTATGCTTGTTAAATAGTATTGTGGTTCTATTTTTACTTTAATTAGAAAATCTTGTATTATCTATAGAGATCAAACCAATTTACATTTCTACCAACAGTGTTTGAGGTCAACTGAGTCTTTTTAAATAGTTGCAGAAAATAGTAAGAACGCAAAATATATGCATGATGAAAAGATTTTTTGATTGATTTTTCAATAAAGAAAGGGGTCAATGATTGACTTTCTCTGGGGTGTGGCCAAAAAATAAGCAGAAGAAAACTTGATAAAACATTTAAAGTTGTCTTCCTTTGAGAAAGAACAACATTCACTCAAGATCAGAAGCCTAAAAATAGTGGAAAAATTGGTTATCTTGCTGTCACTCCAAAGTCAGTACATTTTTAAAATACACCCTTTAAATGAAGAAATATAATTATTAATGTAAGCAATATTACTGAATGTCTATTATGTATATATTGCTGAAAGACTAAGGAGCAGTTAGGCCATATTTCCAACAATTAAAAAGCTCACACACCATTTTTGGTGAGTTATAAATAGATATTTACAATTCTATGAAAAGAGAGTCATACTACCAGTATAGACAAAATAGATTTTTAAAGTCATAGTGAATAATAAAGCAGGGAATTATATACTGAAAAAGTGATATTTGAATATGTTTTACAGAAAAGTCCACCAATCTATTTTTGCAGAAAAATCACATATCAGAAAAAGATAGGAAGAAAATAAAAATTGAAAGAGCACATACAGAGGAACCTTAATTCAAAGAAGAATGCCATAACCAAAACATTTATGGATCTACAAGTATTTCAGGAAGGTTAAAACTTTCAAAACAAGAGGGGGAAATTTGGGGTAAGGGAATTAAAGAAAATAAACCTGAAAGACCTAGACAGAAGATAAAGTATGTATCTTCTTTAAAGGATATTAAGGCTTACGTCATTTTTGGACCACACCTCACCTGGAAGTGCTCAAGATTTCTCCTAACTTTGTACTCAAGAGTTATGTTTTTCAGGTTTGGGGACCATATGGGATACAGGGGATTGAACCCAGATAAACCACATGCAATGTAAGCACCATATCCATTGTATTATCATCCCAGCCCAAGGATTAGATCTTATCATAAAGGCATTAAAAATTTTAGATATAATAAATTTTCTGCTTTGGATTGTTCTGGTTTGAGTTTAGCATGCATTGTAAACAGCAAAATATTGAGCCAAGTAAGCCATGCACGACCATGTTGAAACAATGTACATTACATGATGTATGACATAATGGTAGTTTGTATGGGTATATTAGTGTATGTGTAGTAAAGTGTAAAGCAATTTCCAGGTAGAAAGGCTTCTGATCAGAAATTCAGAAAGATGATAGGAAAATAATCTCATCCTGTACACCAGTAAAGTTTCAAAGGTCACATTGTATGAGTGAATACAAATGATTTCCATTTTATCGTACCTCCTTGTGTAAATAGAGCAAAGAGCCTATTAAGGCCCTTCATATATTTGGTTTGTCAAACATGATTAACATCATAGTTTCCCTAAAGTACACACACTCGAATTTAAAGAAAAACAAGAAAATTTTAAGTTTCTCACTTGACTTTTGACATTAACACAAGCTGCTCTGTTAAGCTCTTCACTGGTACGGCTTACACAGCAGAGCTAAATGTGCTTAGACTTTCACATTCTTCTCTTGGGAATGTCCCTTTATTCATCTACTATTGATGTCAAAAGTTAAAGATGCAAAGTGACTCAAGTACTTCCTGAATATTTCCTACAGCAGTACCAGCAGAAGCTAAGGGTTTGGTGAGGGTGTGGATGGAAGTTACAAAACAATATTCTAGACCTGTTGACCTCAAAACACTCACACTCCTATTAGGCAAACATACATAAGATACAACCCTTATTATCACAACAAGGAAATAAGATCTTCAATGACATAAACTGTAATGTAAGTGCCCTAACTAGTAACCTAGGGAAAATTGAGATAATTGTGGACTGACCAAGTTAAAGATGCTTTCCAAAAGGGGATAAAATTTACATTAATGTGAAGCATGAAAGTCTATATATTAGCAATGGAAGAATTAGTTCTCCAAGACAATGTTGTTGATACTATGTTGATTGATAGGAATGGATATACAAATACATATGGGTTAAGGGACATAGCTGTAGCAGAATCAGTCTTTTTTTTCCAGCTAACTTTTTGCTAAAGACAGTATAAGTTCTTTCTGTCGTCTATAGCGCATCTTTAAGAAGGATCAAAAAAAGCTAGGGAATGTGGAGGTACAAAGATCAGGCTGTCCTGTATAAGTTTTATGAAGTGGAATTTGTGGTGCTTTGAATTTTGTACTTAATATTTGTCCAAAATAGAGATAGTAAGAATTTACAGGACAAAATTCGAACACAATGTAGAGAGAGATTTATGTCTACTGCTAACCTTATTTTTACATCTGATTATACTTAGTCCCCTTGTCATTTCTCTTAGGTATGTAGAAAATATTATTGCAGCAATCTAGAACTGAACTAGAGGGATGAACAGGTCAAAGGTCTTCCAAGACAAAGCTAGATGTTAGCAATATAGAGTGTGATACTATGCTTGACATGAAATACCTTGTTCCTGTTGTTATTCTACATGCCTTACAACTAAGACATTCTTTAGTTTTGGATAATACACTGGACTTGAACTACAAACAGCTTAGTTCAACTCTGGGGATATACCTAGATCACCTTTGACCCAAAAGTACAGGGAAGAGGATAGAAAAGGAAAGTATTTGAGGAGGGAAGAAAAAATATTGGAAAAAACAGGGAGCAGAAAGCAAAGAAATATGGTACACTATTGGTGTAGATAAGTGGTATAGCTGCATATCCAAATCACAGATTCAATAACACTGAAAACATGAGTCAAAGGTCATAAACCAAAATATAAAATGTGCTTTTCATGGTGCCAGACTGGTCTGGGAGAGAAGGAAGGAACCTGGGGGAGACCTGGGGGATGGAAATTGACACTGGTAATTGGTTTGATGGTAGAATAAAAACTGTTGCCTAAAACTATTAATACCTTTATGAATCACCATGCTTATTTTGTTGGGTTGGTTGTTGGTTTGGGGCCATGCCCAGCTATTACTCCTTGGTTTGCACTCAGGGATCACTCCTGGCCATGTTTGGGGGAACATAGGAAACACTGAGGATTGACCTAGGATAGCATTGTAAATCAATGTATTTTTTTTTTTTTTTGTGGTTTTTGGGTCACACCCGGCAGTGCTCAGGGATTATTCCTGGCTCCAGGCTCAGAAATTGTTCCTGGCAGGCACGGGGGACCATATGGGACGCCGGGATTCGAACCGATGACCTCCTGCATGAAAGGCAAACGCCCTACCTCCCATGCTATCTCTCCGGCCCCAAATCAATGTATTTTAATAAAATTAAGATTAAAAGTAAGAGTTAATGCTCTCAATTTCTACTATCTATTCATCTTTTTAAACCTCAATTGCTTTGTTTATAAAAGGTAATAACATTATCTTTAATATTCAGATTACAAGGTTTCTATGAAAATGAGATACATACAAGCAGTTTGTGTAAATACTACATAATTTTGCACCCTGTGTGGTCAAAGAAATTGAATGCAAAAAAATGCTGCCATTTTTTGCCGAGTTAACCATTAGATATTCACAAATTCCCAGGATATTCTTTATAGGACGTCAATGACAAAATGCTTACCAAAACCACTTTCAACAGCCCACTCATCTATACAAAAGTATTAATTATATACTTTACTGAGCATTTATTAAATATTAAGTGTGAAATTACTGCACCTATTTTTTAGAAACTGCTAATCTAGTTGGAGATACAAGCTAGGAAAAAAGTAAAATATTTATCCAAATAACTTGGTGAAGTTTATGAGTGTATTTTTTAGGTACAAAATTTCAATTAAATACCAATTGTATTTCTAAAAATAAATTTATGTCTAAGAAATAAATTGATATTAAATATTATATAAATATTGAGTAATAGTACAGAGGGTTGGATTATTACTTTCCACGTGACCCACCAGACTCAATCTCTGCGATCCCATATGATTCCCAAGCCCATCACGAGTGATTCCTGAGTACAGAGTCAGGAGTATGCCCTGAGCAACGTCATGTGTGGCTCCCAAACGAAAGTATGTTGGTATATAATTTATTATTACTTATTTATTTATTTAAGGAATGAAATTTGTAAGCATTATTATATGAATATTTTGGAGGGCAGAATGTGATCGTGCAAATAATAAATGCCAAGTAAAACATTCAAGCTTTATATACATTTAAAACTATTCTCAAATTAAATTTAAATTGATGATTATAATTCTAGTATATAATCAGTAATATTCTGAATAATAAAATATAGTAAGCAGCATATTAGAATTAGTACATCATTTATATTGAGATCGATTGTTCCAGAAAATTATTAAATTACATTATTAGGGATCATTGGTGAAAATTTAGAATTCTAAGGGCATAGACATAAGAAAGTGGATTTATGCATTCTCATTTTCATAAAAGAACTTAGGAAAGTAAATTTTAAATCAGAGAAGGGTCATAACACATGAAGGTAATCAAGGTTGGACAAAGGATAAAGAATTAATCCCAGAACTAACAGGAAGGTTGGAAGAGCTTCCCCCAGCTATAATGTATAGAAAAAGAAGATTCTATGCCAAAGATTAAATTTTAATTCCTAATGTATACAAAAATATCTATCTAAATTAACATAATAGAGACATAAATAAAGAGCAGCATCATGATATCCAAAATAGAGATACAGTTTAAGAAGCTCTGGTATTATGAAAAAGACTGAAAAGATGTTCACTAAAAGTTGCCAGAGGTGGATTATTGATAACCATGGCAAAATCCTTTTAGTAAAATGGTGTTGAATTCCATATTTAGTATCACTTAACTATGAATGTTAATAAAGGAAATGGAGATTGCTATTGGAGAACACTGTTATCTACAAATTCTGCTAAAAATATAGGAAGGAGTATAGAGTGGCTAGGAGTCAAAGAGCAGTTTGATTGTATGTCTAATGTTTTATTTAGTCACAGATATGGGGCACTATGTTTTGAAGTAAATAGTGTACTTAATGGAGATAGTAGTTGGGGATATAGAAGAAATTAAAAGTAAATGCTAGATTAACACAGAGGAGGTAAGTGAATGTGTAAATATGAATGCAGGAAGATTCGTTTTAATAAGGTAAGCAGTATAACTTTACATGAAGTTAGATCAAAGAAAGTGAAGCTGAATACAAAATAATTGTAAATGGACCTTTTTGTATGCTGTACTTTCTTCTGGAAACAACTCTTTTTCCACCCCATATAACAAAGCCAAATACTCATAGTCATCCAAGCCTTAACTCAATGAGGTATCATTGAACTCATCATAGACAAGACTAGATCTTCCTGTTGTAAACTTTCATAATATCATTTTTCTTCCTCTTTGCACTTTTTAAACCTAGTGTTTTATTTTGTTACTCTTTAAAATCAATTATATGAATTCAAGATCATGTTTAATGAATGCATTATATTATTGCTTTATAATTGCAGTGTTCTTTTGTTACTTTGTAATCTTGTTTTCATTAATGTCATATTTTGGCATTTGTGGGTAGAGGCCACAGCTGGCAAAACTCAAGACTTATTCCTGGATCAGTGTTTAAGGATAATTTTTAGAAGTACCTTGGACTATGTGGTGCTGGGGGTATCTGTAACTGGTGTCAAAGTAAGTTCTTTACCTGCGCTATTATTTCTCTAGCTAATATCCTGTTTTGAAGGTAGTTTTACTACCACATTGTAAGCTCCATAGCAAAAGAGATTTTCCATTATTTTTTTGCTCACTTCATTAACTACAGTATGGAGTATATAGTCAATAACATAGAGTAGGTATTTCAGTAAAATATATTGAATCCTCTTAAATATATTATTAATTTTACTAGATGCTGACAAAATAGGAAATCTAGTCTTGTATCCTCAAAAGGCATTTTATTTCAGAAAACTTCAATTTAGTGGAAGGTTAAGCCATATAGCTATACCAAATACTTAAAGGTAGAGATAGAAACTGGTTCAAATAGCCCTTCATCTATAAATAGAATATTTGTACTACCCCCAATCAATCATATGTTATATGATCTTTCTCATACTAGTTATATGTTTTATGATTTACCAGTTTAGTTCACCAGTCTTAGTTCTAAAGTGCAGTACATGTTTCTTCTTATTTAATATGTCAATTTATTAGCTTTCAACTACAAATATTAATACTTGATCATCTTATTCAGAATCATAGTCTCTATAATTGTTGAATACAGGACTGAAAATACTTGATAGAAATTTAAAATTTTTAACTAACATTGATTCTTTCACCTCTGATTTTTCTCAGACAAATTTTGGGGGAAATACGTAAATAACTGATCTGCTTTGTTTAAAACAAGTACTTGGCTTGTTTAACTTTATGCTGGTAGGTAGAGGCAGGCTTGGGAGGGAAACAGGGAAAATTGGCAGGAAATGAACAGATGAAGAGATTAATGTTGAAATGTTGTATGACTGAAACTCAACTATCATGTATCTCATGGTGATTAATAAAAAATGTGAAGAGAATATGTAAGGATCAGAGCATATATATAGTCGGGAGGGCACTTTCCTTTCGACCCTGGCACCACATAGTGTTTTCCCAGTTCTGCCAAAAGTGAGTACTGAGCACAGAGCTAGAAGTAATCCTGAGCACTGATAAAAATGGTACCCCAAAAACAAAAATGATATGTTTAAATGATGGTACATTTGTAGTTTTTCTTTCTTACTAATAAATATATCACTTCATGTTGCTTTTGGTCTGCCTAAAAATGTAATTTATCAGTTATGTCAACTATGTAATGCTTTTATTCTTTAAATAAAATAATTAAAAAATAAAGTAAATAAATAAATATATCACTCAATTCAAAAGAATGAAAGAAGCTATACAGTTCAATATATAGATATATTCTTGCCAGTTCAAACTAACTAAGATTTTCCATAAAAGTACATATTTTAGGATTCTTTTCTCAAGCAATTAGTAAAAGAAGAAACTACTAGAGGGTCCAAAAAATTTTATCTAAATTTCTGGGATCCTGAAAAGGGTACTACCAGGCTTCTGGTAAATAGTGCATTTGGTCAAAAGCTGGTCTAAAAATAGGAAATTTGTAACAATAGATTTGATATACTGTGATAAAATATAATATGGTGTTCAGCTCCCTTTGGGTATAATCATGACAGAATTTTGTCATTTTATTAGTATTTACATTTTATTTTTAGATTCCACAATAACATTTGGTCTGCTGTGATCTTGTCTGGTATAAAGAAGATTGTGTCAATGGTATGTATGTAAGGGATGGGAAAATATATATTATAGATGATAAGGCTAGGAGCTTCAAGTTCCTCTACACTATATATCCTTTCTATACTATATAGTAGTATATCCTTTCTTATGTATCTCATTCCCTTTTTTACTTCTTTTTTTTGGTTTGTGGCCACACCTGGTAGTACACTGGGCCTATTCCTAACTCTGAAAGTAGGTATTGATTACTCTTGGTTGTGCTCAGGTAACCAATGGGGTGCAGGGGATAAAATATTAGTCAGTGGCATGCAAAACTTGTGCCTTACAAGGAGCAAAACAAGCTCTGGCTCCAAACCCTTCATTTAAAAACTAAATGAAAATAAAACTATTGGTGATGGGAATGTTGCACTGGTGAAGGGGGGTGTTCTTTTTGTGACTGAAACCCAACTTCAGTCATGTTTGTAATCACGATGTTTAAATAAAGATATTAAAAAGAAAATTGAATCAAAAAATAAAATAAAAGCATCAGTTTTTAAATTTATTTTGAAACACCTTTCAAACAACTAACAGCACACCCACCAAACTGCCAGGTTTCCTACATGAATGCAAGGACCTATCCCATCACCCCAGCTGCCTCCCACCAACTCTCATAACATCTATTCTATAGGACGACGTTCCAGCATTACTTATTGTCTTTACTCATCTGTTATTTTAGACAGTAAATAGACTATAGAAAGGACCAAAATTCAGGAATTATGGAACAAGAACTCCTTGTGTTGATCTCTCTGCCTGTATGTCACCAAAAAATTAACATAGTATTTGTTATTAAGAAGCTGGAAAAATAATCAGTCAGCCAATGGGAATATTAGTAAGACAAACTATAAGGAAATATGTATTGCTAATATTTTACCATAGACACCTGGGGGATACCTAGCAAAGTAAAGTAACTTGCTCGCATGGTTTTTACAAATACCATAAAAATGTATGACTGAAACCCAACTACAATCATGTGTGTAATCATGGTGTTAAAATAAAGATATTATTTAAAAATTTAAATTTAAAAATATTATTTAAAATTTTAGGGACTCAAGGGAAAGGTCAATTAAGGCTTTTTTTACATTACTAGAGCAAAATAAAACTAAGTTTCTTTAAAAATTACATACTACATTCCCTTTATTACAGGGGAAAGAGACAAGGGATTAAATCTATTTTTACAGTTGTTGAAAAAGCTCTAACAGTGGGATATATTCCTCACTGAGCAAGTAAAATTTTTCTTAGGCCACATGTAATTTTTTCCATGAAAACTTTAGAGCTTTTTTATGAGATTAATCTTTATCCTCATATGTCTGGATTAGCAGATATTCACTTACTATGTCTCAGAGATATATAATAAATTTCTTCTTTGGGAGTAACTGGTTTGAATAAAAATTAGGTTTTGAGAAAAGTGTCTTTGCTTAATAATTTTTTAAAAAAATTGTTTTATTTTAATTATATACACATATTATAATCCTTCACCAGTGCAACATTCCCATGACCAATATCCCAAGTGTCCTTCCTCCCCACCCCACACAGGCCTGTACTCTAGACAGGCTTTCTACTTCCCTCATTCAGTCAGATTTTGTTATGATAGTTCTCAGTGTAATTATATCTGTGACTGCACTAAATGATCCCTGTGGTGAGCTTCATGTCAGGAGCTGGACTATCCAGTCCTCCTCAATTTTGTCTCTGAGAATCATTACACAAATATTTTTTTATTTTTCTCAAAACCCATAGATGAGTGACACCATTCTGTATTTATCTCTCTCCCTCTGACTTATTTCACTCTGCATAAAAGATTCCATATACATCCATGTATAGGAAAATTTCATGACTTGATCTCTTCTGATGGCTGCATAATATTCCATTGTGTATATGTACCACAGTTTCTTTAGCCATTCATCTATTGAGGGGCATCTAGGCTGTTTCCAGAGTTTGGCTATTGTAAACAACGCTGTAATGAATATATGTGTGAGAAAGGAATTTTTGTATTGTATTTTTGTGTTCCTAGAATATATCCCTAGGAGTGATATAGCTGGATTGTATGGGAGCTCAACTTCCAGCTTTTGGAGAAATCTCCATATCGCTTTTCCACAAAGGTTGGACCAGACGGCATTCCCACTAGCAATGAATAAGAGTTCCTTTCTCTCCACATCCCCACCAGCACTGCTTGTTCTCATTCTTTCTGATGTGTGCCAATCTCTGGCGTGAGATGGTACCTCATAGTTGTTTTGATTTGCATCTCCCTGATGATTAGTGATGTGGAGCATTTTTTCATGTGCCTTTTAGACATTTGTATTTCTTTTTTGTCAAAATGTCTGTTCATTTCTTCTCCCCATTTTTTGATGGGAATAAATGTTTTTTTCTTGTAAAGTTCTGTCTGTGCCTTGTATATTTTGGATATTAACCTCTTATCTGATGGGTATTGGGTGAATAGTTTCTCCCACTCAGTGGGTGGCTCTTGTATTCTGGGCACTATTTCCTTTGAGGTGCACAAGCTTCTCAGCTTAATATAGTCCCATCTATTTATTTCTGCTTTCACGTGTTCGGAGAGTACTGTTTCCTCTTTAAAGATACCTTTAGTCTCAATATCATAGAGTGTTTGACCTACATGTTGTTCTATATACTTTATGGTTTCAGGTCTGATATCTAGGTCTTTAATCCATTTGGATTTTACCTTTGTACATGATGTTAACTGGAGGTCTAATTTTGTTTTCTTACAAGTGTCTAGCCAGTTGTGCCAACACCACTTTTTGAAGAGGCCTTCCGTGCACCTTTATCAAAAATTAGGTGACGGTATATCTGGGAACATTCTCTGAGTACTCAAGACTGTTCCACTGATGTGAGGGTCTGTCTTTATTCCAATACCATGCTGTTTTGATAACTATTGCTTTGTAATACAGTTTAAAGTTGGGGTAAGTATTACCTTCCATATTCCTTTTCCCAAGTATTACTTTAGCTATCCGTGGGTGTTTATTGTTCCAAATGAATTTCAGAAGTATTTGATCCACTTCTTTGAAAAATGTCATGGGTATCTTTAGAGGGATCTCATTAAATCTGTACAAAGCTTCGAGGAGTAAAAAAATTCCTAAGCATTTTATTTGGCATAGAATAAGAAAAATGATCCCAAGAAAGCTGAGTGAATGCAGTTTTTAATGTAGTCATTATATTTCATATTCCTAATTCCAAAGTTGATTAAAATAAATATGACCACAAATCTGGGAGTTATTTCACATGGCCTTTAACCCCCTCTATGTTTCTTTATTTTGTAATTATAATTTTAGAGATAACTTTTAATTTTCAGATAAGAAATATGGCAATAATTCAGTGTCAGAGAACATATGTTCTATGCCTGTGGCCCTGTGTTTGAATCCTAGCATGGCATAGTCTAGGCGCAGGGGTCTTCAAACTACGGCCCGCGGGCCACATATTGTATTTATTCCCATTTTGTTTCTTCACTTCTAAATAAGATATATGCAGTGTGCATAGAAATTTGTTCATAATTTTTGTTTTTACTATAATCTGGCCCTCCAACAGTCTGAAGGACAGTGAACTGGCCCACTGTTTATAAAGTTTGAGGACCCCTGGTAGGGATACTGAACACCAATCCTTGATCTCCTCTAGATTTTGCATCACTGCGTTTAAGCATTGAACACTAGTCCCCCAACCTTGTATGTTGCAGGGGAGACTCCTATAAAAATTTTCTGAAGCCAGTGCCTTGGTTGATAATAAAATACTAATCTAAGTGGTTATTTGGCCTTCTTTTGTATTTATATATTTTTCTTTCATAATTGTTAATAATGGGAAAATGAAATATTTGACCTAGAAAGATTAGGTACACTTATCCAGTTTTGATCTTTTGTAAATTAAGTTTATTTAGTCTACTAGAGATCTTTTTCTAAATAATGCTTCTGGGACAATGAAAGGATACAGCTGTCTGGTACATTGAAAAGGATAATTGGGTCTGATTGGCTGATTTTATTTTGGGAGCAAGCCTTCCTGCAACCACTGTAAATACATCTCCATTCTTTCATATTATGGATTATGCATGTGTTTACCTCTGCAGTCCAAGGCCTATCCCAATTCTGTTCTCAGACAGCACAGGTAAAACTCATCTAACTATGCATATTAGGTCTATTTGTATATCAAAAGTAAAGGTAAATACTTGAACCAAAACTGGTGATACTCAGGCACACATTTGTTTCCCAAAATAATTATAAACTGGATTCCAAGAGAGTTGATATTTAGTAGATTACCTTTAATACTCACTCTTGTAAGACCATTTATAGAAGAATAATGGCCAACAAAAATCCTATAGATCTAAATGTAGATTTTACATTTTATACTTTACATATAAGATTTTCTTATATGTTGAAATATTATATTTACTTGTTTTCTTTACATTTATTGGTAGGAAATTGGGATTTGAAGCTTTAGAGATCTTCATAAACAATGATTAATTAAATTCGTAAATTAAGAGGGGAACCCAAATAAGTGTAACAGCTGAGAAAGATACAATTAAAATTAATGTTCACAATATGGAAAGAGTCTTGAATAGCATATGATATCTAACATTCAAAAAACAATTCTACATTTCATGATTAAAGGAACATTTTTGAACCATAACCAAACACAAATACTGCATTCAATAGAATTCAGATGGTCACCTTTCAACTTTAAAGGGAGTGAAAACAGCACTTTGCTTTTTATAAACAATGACTAGTAAAATAAAGACAAGCAATGATGTGCAAGTATTTCAAATGTTTCATGAGTTCCTGGGTGTTTAATTGATTAACAGGAAGCATTCAGTGCGTTTAAAGGCCAAAGGAAGGAAAGTTCCTAAATCAGCACATTATGACATAGTCACCAGAAATATACTCATTATTTCTAGAATTATGAACTTTACAGAGCACATAATAGAAGTCGCTAATAGGAGTGGCTAGAAAGAAATATGCCTGTGTCTAGTGAACACATTGAAAATGTGTTCATGTGATATTAATATTGATTTAATCGGATCAAATATTAATATACTAGTGTTATCTCTTTAAAATAGCACCTAAGCAGCTGTAGAGATAGCATAAGGTAGGACGAGTGCTTTTCTAAAGGTGACCTAGGTTTTATTCCCCAACACCCTTTTTTTTGGTCCATTAGTGATTCCCAGGAGTAATCTCTAATACAGAGGCAGGTACAAGGTCTGTGCACCGCTAAGTATATCCCCCAAAATTCAATGTAATAGCTCCTCAGGATTTCAGTGGTGCTAACACTGATCAAAGTCTGCATACTCCTCAACTAAATTGATGAATAGTTACATTTATGTGCCTAAAATTAATTATATATCATTAATTTTACATGCCTGTGTACCCATGTAAAGTCTTTAATATTTAGATGTAGAATATTTTATGAACCTCAGATAGTTCCTTTACATTCAATTCCAGTCAGTACTTTGTTCCCAAGAAAGCAATTTTCTAAACGATATCAACATAGGTTTATGGGGCCGGAGTGGTAGCACAGCAGTAGGATGTTTGCCTTGCACGTGCTGACCCAGGACGGAACACAGTTCGATCTCCATAGTCCCATATGGTCCTCCAAGTCAGGAGCAATTTCTGAGCACAAAGTCAGGAGTAACCCCTGAGCGTCACCGGGTGTGGCCCTCCCAAAAACAAAACAAAACAACATAGATTAGTTTTAGTTTAATTAAATTTTAAATAAATATGTTCTCTCGGATATCTTATTTCTTTTTGACTCAGTATTATGTTTTGTTTTGTTTGAATTTTTCTTTTTTTTTGTTATTAAGGGTATTTATTAATTTTAATTTGACTATAAATTTCTTTTTTTTAACATAATTTTTATTTTGATCATAGTGGCTTACATATTGTTGACAATAATATTTTAGGTACATATTTACATAAAATCAGGGGGGATTCCCATCACCGGTTTGTCTTCCCTACTCCTCCTTTTTTGTCCTACCCTCCATATCCTCTTCCCTCACCCCCAGTGCTACTAGAATATGTGGTCCCCTCTGTACCTATCCTATTACTTCGTAGTCTTACACCTGTTTGGTCCTGATGCCTCCTTTATTTCCCCCTCTAATTGGGGGGCAGGACTAGCTAGTTCAAGTTATGTGGTTTTGTTTGAAGAGGAGAAAAATAATAAACTGGGGTAAAAGTCTAATACGCCGGGAATAAGCAGAGTTCTTTTAGAGGCTCTCGCCATCGGTTTGAGAGACGAAGGAGAAAAAAAAGGTGAAGCAGTCCACCCCTACGAAATGAAGTGTCAAATATCTATTAAGAGTTCCAACCATAACGCTAAGCACCCCAAAAACAGAACAAAACAAACAAACAAAAAAATGTCGTGGTCTTGAGAAAGGCATCATGGCAGAGACCATGAAGAGGGAAAAGAAGGGGCCTGAGAGATCACATGGAGGCAAGGCGTCTGCCTTTCATGTAGGAAGTCATTGTTTGAATTTTTCATTGAGATTATTGTGACTTACAAGTCCTTCACAGAAATAAAATTTTTAAAAATGGGTGTGTCAGGTGTTAATTTTGTTTTATTTGTGTGTGTATGTCTTGTTCTTCTTTTTTGTTTTGTTGGTGATGGTTTTTGTTTGTTTGTTTTTGCATAGGTCCAGCAAACATTGGGGAAATTAGAAAGGAAATACTTTCTCAGCTGTTACACTGATTTGGGTTTCCCCTCATAATTTACTATTTTAATTAATCATTGTTTATGAAGATCTCCAAAGCTTCAAATCCCAATTTCTGACCAATAAATGTGAAGTATTTAATCATGGCCTAAAGAAACACAGGGTGTCTCTACCCATGAATCAGTATTATGTTTTAAAAGTAACCCATAGTCTTATTCTGTTAGTCTGCCAGGTAATATTGCCTTATTTGAATATCCCAGGGACTATGCATGTGAAATTATATAGACAACTATGAATATTATTGTATACACCTTCTAATAATATATTTCCTTATGTAAGTGTTCGTTTTTAAATTACTAAATTAAAGCAGGACCTTAATATATATGTATATCCATGTTCATAGCCCACAATGTTACTGAGCTTTAAAAAAAGACATGTTTTAACATGGATTCACCTTAAGAATATCATATTACAGGTTTGGAGAGAGTCTAGAAGTCAGGGATTCAGGCATTATATACTCAAGGTTTCAAGTTCAATTCCTGGCACCATATAGTCCCCTGAAGAACCAGTGGGTGGTCTCTTGAAAGTACCAGTCAACCGGATTGAAACAGTGCCACATAGCTGCACCCTAGCATTAAGCAATCTCTGTAGCCACAGCTCCTATCCTTCCTCGAAAACTACACAAATTGAAATAAACTAGTCATAAATTAAACAGACAAACGGTGTACAGTTCCACTTATCTGAGATACCTAACCAGTTAACTTCACAAAATAAAATTAGTTACCAAAGGCTGTGAAGTAAGGAATGGGAAGGTCTTTCCTTCTTGCTTGCTTCATTTTTTGAGGTTTGGATGTTGGGGTACTCATAGGGATGGACCACTTCTCCAATCGACAGTTGGTTCAAGGCTAGAGTAGAAGATGCAGTGCTGCTCCAGTCCTGCTATACTAGGAACCAACAGTGCCTACCTGGAGTTTTTGTTCAGGGGACCTCCATGGCCACACCGTGAGATTCTGGGGCCGATATGTGGCACTTGGAATCAGATCTAGGGCATGTGCATGCTAGTTATGCACCTCAATGGCTATAATATCTACCTCCTGGTCTCATGAGTTGTTGATGTGGAAAGAGCTTTACCTAAGTGAAATGAAATAACCTGTAGATGGGTGGTGGAGGAGGTGTTTGCACTATATTGTGTATGGACTAATACCATTGCGTAGTACATTTTAAAGTGTTTGACGTAGTAATTTTATGGGATCAGCATTTTAACATATTAAAAGGCTTTTGTTTTGCTGAAAGTTATCTAATAAAATCATAAAGTAATAATATAGATTATAAATGTGTTATAGAGAGAAAATGTGACTGGACTGAAACAAAAGCAAGTCTCAGAGAAAAGTCTCTTAAACTCTAATCATTCATTCCTAATATGAATAAAAGTAAATATATATTGTTTGCTAACCACCCAGGTAAGTTCTTTATATTAGTCACCTTATATTGCTTTTATAATAACACTATGGATTGGAATACTAATGAACATTTATAATTTATACCTAAAAGAACTGGAAACATTTGAAAGTTTAGTGATTTATCTGAATAAGCATCATGTAAAACATATAAACATATGGTAAAACCAGAAATTAAACTTGATTTGTCTGACTTCAAATATATGGTGGTCTCTTGCCTACTCCATTGAAATTGAGTGATGGGTTTAAATGTGAACTAGTATATTTAAGCAATG
Source organism: Suncus etruscus (assembly GCF_024139225.1). Taxonomy (NCBI): domain Eukaryota; kingdom Metazoa; phylum Chordata; class Mammalia; order Eulipotyphla; family Soricidae; genus Suncus; species Suncus etruscus. Next base: position 122,051,626 of record NC_064868.1, read on the forward strand.
TGCTAGTGGGAGAAGTTTTGTCTCTATTGGTTAAAATGTTATCTATAGACAACCAAATCCAGACTAATTAAGTTAAGGAGAGATTTGAATAAAATAGTTTAGATCTACCATAGAATATCTGGAGGTTCAAGGAACGAGGTTTGAATGAAAAACATTCAGGAGCAATGCAGTAATGAGAAATGCCTAATCGTATCCCAGGACACTTATAGTGGGAGGTTACATTCGCTTTACACTTTTAAAATGAGTCTTGGCATAGACGGCACAGTTTGTCTTTGATCATTTAGGCATCTTGGTGAAGCCAAGCCTGCCAGTCCTTCAATTAAGTCCCTTGATGCTGGAGAGGCGGTGCCATGAAAGGAGGCCTAGGATACCTATTAGGTTTATTAATGGCACGTGAAGCTCAAGTCTGATTTACTGTATATGTATGTAGGAGTAAGAAAGCATATTTACAATCAGAGTGGATGTTTACTTGGAAATCTTTCACCCTCTTAATAGGATCAAGAAAGAGCAGCTAAAGTTCTTTTCAGCTGAATTTCTCTCTAGTAAATTTATGACTTCTCCTATCCTGGCCAGACTAATGACCACATGTACAGAAACCAGCCCTTTTGAGAACTAAGCTGCTATAATCAATAAACTTGATTTCATCTGGATTACTCGAAGGGCTACCTTTTAAATCAGGCCTACTAGAGTACATTTTAGTCACCTCTGTAGAACTAGAATGTGTATAAAACCAGAATATGATTTCTACCAAAAAAATTGCAAGTTGCAGAAACATAGTTTTTTTTTCTCTCTACCACAGTTTGAGAAAAACCATATGCTTCTCCTCCCCTTTTGAAAGAACATCCATCTAGCCAAATGCAGTTTTTATAGAACCAGTTCATAGGTCAGCATTCTAGCAACAAGGGAATCAGAAAAAAAAAGAAGTTTTAAGTTTTCAACATCATCAAACGTACAAACACAGGGTGCAGTGTTTTAATATGAATATTGAGTGACCCAATTTATTGTACCATTTGTACAGTGTGACAGGTTTCTCATTCTTCTGACTATAATCTTCCCATAACTGATAAGTAGCTATATTATAAAATTCTCCCCTTCCTTCTATTTGTTGTGTCTGCTACAATGTCCAAGTTACACAACATATACCAGGCTCTGGTGCTCACATATTTTAGTCTTAGCTTGCTAAGAATCAAATTCCATCTAGTTGTACTCATAAAACATTCTTGTTGCACAGCTCACAGGTGGCTTCTAGGTGCTCATACATGTGTTCACCAGAAATCATGCTTCCTAGCCATAGTGTCTACACATCTTTTTTGAGTTTTGATGCCTGCCATCTGTTGCATTCTTTGCAGCTGTGTTAGCATACAACTGGATATAGTATAAATAGAAATCATCTATGACATCCAGAGTCATAAACAACAGAATTGCCAAGAACAAATCGCAGTATTACTGTGCTTGTAAACACTATCAATGACACTGGGAATTGAACTCATAGCTTCATGATTATGAAGCAGGTTCTTTAAGTCACAGAAATATTCTCCAGGTCTCTGAATAATTATTGTATTTGAGGGAGATAAGTTGGCTGCCCCTGGCAGTGCTTAGAAGTTGTCCTGGCTCTGGAATCAGGAGAGAATCCATCAGTGGTGCCATGAATTGGAACCTGGGTCAGCCATACACAATGCAAATGCCTTAAATGCTTTACTATGTCTCCAGTCCTCTGAAAGATAGTTTTATTGTTTAATTGAATCAACCATGAGCTATAGAGTCACAAAGTGGTCGATGGTTAAGTTTCATTCATACAATGTTCCAACACCCATCCCTACACCAATATACAATTCACACCACCAATGTCCCGTTTCCCTCCCAGCCCACTCCCAACCTGCTGCTATGGAAGACTTTTTTTCCTCCATCTCTCTCTCTTTCTCTCTTTCCCATTTCTCCCTTTTAGGAACTGTGGTTTGCAATGCTGATACTGAAAATATACCATGCGTACCACTTTATCTCCTTTTATCACATAGTTCTTGTCCAGAATGATCATTTTGAACAGAAGTTAATGAATTTCTTCAAATAGACTCATGGAACAACACTGAAAAGAAGATATCAACACTTCAGCAACCAAAATTAAAAAATCCTGTCAAGAAGAAACACAACCCCTTTTTAAGAAGTTGCTGGCCTGGTTTTCTTTTTCTTTTTTTATCCTTCTTTTTTCTTTTTTTTCTTCCCATAGCTGATGGTTTTAGTTTTGATTTATCCTTTGTTTATTCTTTTTGAAATTTTATTACTAATCCCTTGTTTTGTTTTTGTTTTGTTACCTTTTTCTTCTTTTTTCCCTTCCTTCTTCTAAATGGATATTTATAACACCTAGACAGACTCCTCCTAGATTTTCTCTTTTTTGTTTGCCTTTTTCTCTTTCTCTCTTTCTCCCCTGATGGTACCAAGACCAAAAAGTCGAATGTTCATTTGGTGGAAATCAAATCTGATCAGACACGAATACCAAATACAAAGTCAACGACAACAGAATCCATACCCAATCTACAACAAGCTGTACAAGGGGGAACAGTTGCACTAGCAATACGGGGGTAAAGAAGGGAGATGAGAGATGCATGCTGGGAACAGGGGTGGAGGGAGGACAACACTGATGGTGGGAATGCCCCTCATTCATTGTCACTATGTGCCTCAAATATTACTGTGAAAGAATTGTAATTCACTTTGACCACAATAAAAATAAAAAAAAATCCTGTCAAGATGACAGGCAAAGGTGTAGGAGTGGGAGATTAGGGAAACTGGGAACACTGGTGGAAGCAAGTTGACTCTGGTAGTGAGAGTTGTGATGGAATACTATACGCCAAAAACTCAACTATTACTGACTTTGTAAATGTATTGGTGTTTGGTGCTTTAATATAATAAAATAAAAATATAAAAAGTACCTAAGCCACATAAACAAAGACCCTGTTCTACTATATAAGCTCACTTATATATTTGTACCTATACATATTTCTACAACTTTATCCATAATAAACCCACAGAAATTGAATCAATTACCTAATCACCCCCAATTTGGGGGGGCCACACCCGTTTGATGCTCAGGGGTTACTCCTGGCTAAGCGCTCAAAAATTGCCCCTGACTTGGGGGGGGGGACCATATGGGACGCTGGGGGATCAAACCGCGGTCCTTCCTTGGCTAGTGCTTGCAAGGCAGACACCTTACCTCTAGCGCCACCTCTCCAGCCCAATTTTTGTCTTCTCTTCCTTCACTTCAACTATTTTTTAGGATCTATGATCTCAAACTCTTAATATTTTTCAAAGTATTTTTCTATCATCACTATTGCTGTATAGGTCTTAAAAATTGCAGGAATTTTGCATCTACTCTTTTTACCCTAGTCCAAAATGAAAACTCACTCTTCAAAATCAATCTGAAGTCACCACTAGTTACACCTTTCCTAACTTAAGCAATGTTCAAAAGCTGTCCTCTCAAGCTTCTAGAATAACATTAATAACATCTCTTTCTTAGACTCTGAGAGTACTGTAAACCACAGAATCTCAATAAAATTTTAACTTAAAAAATAATCTTCATCTAGAAATTTCTCTCTTATTCTCTACGTTTTTCTAAGGATTTATCTTTTAGTGAGTCCAGTAAGTTTATTTTTAGATTCCTATGATATGACAGTACCTGTGAACATTAGTAGATATACTAATGGATTATAGCACTAAAACTTTCTAATAATTTTACTCATGGGGCTGAAAGATAGTACAGAAGTTGAGGCCCTTGTCATGCAGGTGGCCGACCTGGGGGTTGATTCCAAACATTTCTTATGGTCCCCAAGTCTGCCAGGATTAATTACAGAGTGTACAGCCATGATTAACTCTTGAGCACCTTGGGGTGGACCCCCCAAAAGAATTTTTTATTATTTCTCCTCTCCCAAGTTCATAAAGTCTCTATTGCTTGTATTTAAAGAACTAATGTGATTTTTTTTATTTTTAGCTTAATGCTTTGTGAACTACAAAATTACTTACAGTTGAGTTTTAGACATACAATGTTTCAGTATGAATCCCACCACCAATGCCAATCTCCCTCCATCAATATTCTCAGAGTCCATCCCACATCTCCACCCCCACTGTAGCAAATTACCATAACATCTGGACGAAGCAGACCATGATACCTGACCACCAGCAATAACCTACCATCGTAACAGGGGCCTTTTAAAATATAGATATTAAAGTTTGGGTCTCATTTCAGTTATTTGTATATTTTGTTCTGTTCTCCTTAACACCGCCAATGTATTTTCTTATTGTTCTGTTTTGTTTTGTTTTGTTTTGGGGCCACTTAGGGATTACTCCTGGCTATGAGCTCAGAAATCGCTCCTGGCTTGGAGGACCATATGGGACGCCGGGCGATGGAACCGAGGACCATCCTGGGTCAGTCACGTGCAAGGCAAACACCCTAATTCTGCGCCACAGCTGCAGCCCCTGTATGTTTTTATTGTACAAGTTTCCAGATGCTTAGAGTAAAAATTGAGTTGGCATCACCTAAGAGAAACTCCAGTATGAAAGTCCATTAATGTGTCTTACGTAATGGGGGAAAATGTCACAAAAGACAGTGATAAAATTAAATTCCATAAAGAAGACTATGACTAATTTAGGGAAATGGCATCTATTTCATTCATTTTTAACAAATTGTGTTTCCTGAAAATTGAGATTTGTTTAGAGTCGTCTTAGGGAAACAATAAGAACTGGAAATTTGGGCTATTAAAAATAACATAATTAAATGCCATAAAAGACACTTTATCCACACTCTCGAATCAAAGTTAAAATGATAAATTTATGTCATATTTCAAATATTGATTTTTTATATGCTCAAGTTTCTCTTTGCTCACAATAAGATCCAAAGTTTATGATAACTCTCAAAACTTTGTGGGGTTGATCTCTTGCTAACCTGCTGACTTACTCTCCTATCATCTATATTTTGATTCACTGTTCAGCCTTCAACATCTACAGTGGCCTGCATGAGTTCTGAAAGAAAATGAGATCTCAGGGTCTTTGTGTCTGTCCTTTTGCCTGGAAAATTTTAGTCTAGAGTAAATCTTACATTTCACTAACTTACAAAATTCAGCTCTCTGTTCAATAATAGTTTAATGGCACTCAGCCCTCACTATTGTCTATTGCCTTACTTGACTTTATGGTGCTTCATTAAAGCTATTTTTATCTTGTACATTTCTATTTTGTTTGATGTTTATTTATTGTCTTCCTCTAAAATGAAAACTGTGTGGCCTTGGACTCTCAATTCTTTATATTATATCCCTAGTTCCTAAGTCGACAGTATATATCAAAATGAATATTCACTGAACTGACAATTGTTTAAAACTCAATTTGCCACATAATTATATAATATGTATAAAGTAGTTCCTATGTTTTAGGTAAATAAATATTGTATTCTGTTATATAATCAGTACAAAAGCCAATTTCTGTGACCCTTCCTTCTTTAAATTCAGAGATTTTCCAAATACTGTTTCTGAACCAACAATATAAGCCTTACATGGGAACTTGTCAGTAGTTTTCTAATGAATCATAAACTATGTGGCTACAGCCCAAAATTTTTTATTTTAACAAGCCCTCCAGGTCATACTTAGAAAATTATGGGTTTCATCCAAGACTTTATTTACAAGTGAAATCTCTAAGAACAGTATATTAAAAAGAAGTCTTCATAAAGGTGAAAAGTGAATAAGTAAAGATAAAACCTTCATCCATAAAGACTGCTACAGATGCTAGACTATTTTTTACTGTTAGCAGAGCAAGCAAAATTTTTTACATGCTTTGTTAGATCTAATATAGAATGCATGGGTGCCATTTTAAATGATCTTATATCTGCATATTCACAATGAAACTAAACAACTACTAATTCTTTGGCTTTGGTCTACACCTAGTGGTGCTCAGTGGTTACTCCTGGCTCTGTGCTCAGGAATCAGTCATGGAGTTACTCCGTGAGCCATAGGGAATGCTCGGGATCAAATCTGGGTCACCCGCATATAAGGCACTGTGCTGTTTATTACTCCAGCTCCAGCAACTAATATTAAGTTTGAGCTTTCTCTTCAAAGCTGTCTAAACCTATTAGAATTCATTTTTACATTATTTAGCAACACTAAACATTTGTTAGAAAAAATATGCTAAATGTGAACTCTGTAGTCATTTTCAAAATTATATTTTGCAAGTGATAACTTTTGAGCATATAAGCTGTGATCTCACTCGATACAATTGGGAAAAAAAAAACAAATATCCTGGGCCCGGAGAGATAGCACAGCGGCGTTTGCCTTGCAAGCAGCCGATCCAGGACCAAAGGTGGTTGGTTCGAATCCCGGTGTCCCATATGGTCCCCCGTGCCTGCCAGGAGCTATTTCTGAGCAGACAGCCAGGAGTAACCCTGAGCACCGCCGGGTGTGGCCCAAAAACCAAAAAAAAAAAAAAAAAAAAAAAAAAAAAAAGAACAAATATCCTAAATGGAGGTAAACTTACAAATATTCCATTAGGGGGGAAGTATCAACAGTCTAAAAAACATCTTTAGTTTTAGGTTTTTTTTTCAGGAATATTGTAATATTTGAAGTAAATAACATTGGAAAAATACAAAGAAAACAATAAAATACATATAAGTACAACTAATAGATGGATACCTTTCTGTATTAGGCACCATGTTAAGTATTTTCCATACATACAGTCTCTCAACAATCCATTAAACTAGATATAAATATATTTATTTTATGGTTTACATAAAATTAGGTAATTTGCCTAAGGCCAAGTAATTCACCAATGGCAAAGATGAATATAAGCCAAGAGTGGTACTATTTCAAAACCTGGGCTTTTAGCCACTACATTCACTGACTCAGTATTAGTTATATTGCATCTATATCTATATAGTTAGAGAAGTACTGGTATGTGTTTTCTTGTTATAAAAATAAAAACACAAAATGACTTCTTAAAGTAGAAAGTTGCAATCACTCTAGCTATATTCAATTTCAATTGCACTTCTATCATTCATATTTAATATGGGAAAAATTGTTTTGTCTCAGATGGAATATATTTCCCACTATATAGTAAAATGTTCTGACAGTATACATTTCAATAAATCCCTATAAAAGTGATATGTTTTAATTACAACAAATGGAATGTTTTTATTTTTATTGAGCATATTTCAATAAAGTTTGCTTCAGTTCTTAAATCAATCACTCTATTAAGATGAAACAACTTAACTTTGCTACTTACAACAAAATAATTGCATTAGCTCATTGAGTTGTGAATATGGACAAGCCCAATATCTTGTCTTCCCATTCAGCTATTATTTTTCCTCTGTCATCTCTATTAGGTGATAAATTAGTCAGGAACCTGGTAATCCATCCGGATTTACTTCATTCCCCAAGAGGGCAGGTGCATTTATTTAAGAATTCTTTGGCACTCATACAGATGTGGGTGTTTTTGTCCACTGCTAAAAGAATGCGTGATCCCACGATTGTCTTCAAAGAACTCTGGCTTGATACTAACTTGTAGGAGTCTTACTTTATTTCCTAAGACCTCAATTCAGTATGAGCAATCCATATGCATACCGACTACACTGAGAGTATCTATTAGAACTTAGAGTAACATCTCATGGAATCAATTATATGAAATATTGTCTTCTTTCTTCTCTATTCTTTTGGGTGATTCCTGTTCAGAAATTTCCAAGATGGCTCAATGATATTGAATCATTCTTCAATGTTTTACTTTACTATTGAAAAGAGAAAGAATATGCTGTCATCAACATTTTACTTGACACAACAAGGTAAAAGTACACTGTATTAAATTACTACCTCATATCACTTGACTGAGGTCAAATGCTTTGACCAGTGCCTTCATTTTTCACTCTTAGATACAGTGCCTAAGTTAAAAAAACTTTATAATACACCCAATAAGCTTTTGTTGAGTCATCGTACACAGTGTTATTTAGAGTTTCAAGATGATCTCATTTGATTATTTTAGATATATGATATGACACTACTTTCTAAGGGAATTGGTGTTATATCTGAGAATTATCTGAGTAAGCATTCATATGTCTATACAACTTTATGTAGATGCACTGCAATAGTCCTTATTTTGGGGGTCTCTTAGCTCGCTTTTTTGCAAGTGTCTAACCAGTTGTGCCAACACCATTTATTGAAGAGACTTTCCTTGCTCCATTTTGGATTTCTTGCACATTTATCAAAAATTAATTGATTATATGTATGGGGAACATTCAATGAATACTCAAATCTATATCTGTCTTTATTCCAATACCATGCTGTTTTAATAACTATTGCTTTATAATACAATTTAAAATTGGTGAAAGTAATGTCTCCCATATTCTTTTTCTCAAGGATTGCTTTAGCTATTCGTAAGTGTTTATTGTTCCAAATGAATTTCAGGAGTGTTTGTTCCATTTTTTGAGCACTGGGATAGTTCTAATATGATATAGAAAGGTGATTCCAGAATGTTAGGATTAAAACATACTGGCTAAGTCAATTGAGAGAGCCCTGTCATATAGCTCTTCCCATTTGTATGTCCACAAATATTTAAGACACAGTAGACTTTGTACAAATGGAGAAGAGTGGTACCCATACTGTGCTTACTATATAATTCATTAGAAATTATCAGAATATAGATATAAATCAATTTTGAATGGAGTGTAGAAATTTTTACTTCAATACCATAATAAATGTCAACACAGACACTTTTTCCATACATAGTCTATTGATTGCTCTTCCCCTAAATTTCTCCTATTCTCACATTGGTACTTTCCATTAACACTCTCTCTTAAGCACTGAAAAATGTCTATATATATTTTGAGGAATCCAGAGCCAAACAATAGTTTACATTTGTTCATAAAGTAAACATAAATAATGTGCTAAATCAGAATGGACAGAATTGGACTGAAGGCAGAAATAATGTTTGGACAGTCGCTTAGTGTCTGTAAAATATTGTTATATTATATCCAGAAGGTAGAGCTTAAAGGCACAGAGATGACTTCAGCATCTTGAATGGACACAGGAGCTTTCAAAGTGTTTGTTACAGGAGTAATATTTTTATTGGACACTTTTGTGAGCTTCTCAGGTAGGAATAATGAAAATTTTATAAAGGTTAATTGAACGCCATTCAGAGAGTATCAGGCAGACTGCTACTAAAAGCAGGGAAAGGCACCAGAGGTATTTAAAAGCTGACTTGTATGAGAGGATCTGTAATACTTTTGTTTGTATATTAAACTGAATGTCAAGGCCATACCAATAATGGTCGAAGTCAAATGTCATTTCCAGGAATTTGGGGAATATATGATGACCTAGATTAGTTTAACAGTCTTAACTGCTTTACTTTTCTCTAAAAGTTGGATTAAACTGAGAAATTTCTTATGTCAATAAAGCACACTAATATAGTCAGGACAAGTCTAAGAAGGTGCTTCAATAATACCATGAGTGAATGGACCTGGGAATACAAAAGAACATCATTGTTAGACATTACTCCTTCTGGCTGTCTGCCAGTGTCAGTAAAATGAGACAGAGGTGTGGTTAATGCACTCAGGGAAGGACAAAGACGGCTAGGAGGAGAAAAACAGCAACCATGGAAGAAAGACCATTTGTTCTACTACTGACTTGGAGAAGCTAAGTGATACCAAGAATAGAGTACATAAGAGTGTGATTGGTTTGGGGAAAGTTTTCACTCTTCTCTAAGCTTCAGTTGCTTACGGTAAAAGGAAATTCTCTTTCTTTATTCAAAAGATATTGTTATAAGCAAATACATTATACTTATTAATGTAATTTTGTTCTTGCTGGAATACTTCAAAGTATACTTCTAAATATTTCTGTAGCAACAAATACAAAGCCACATAGGCTAGAGCTATGCCTAGAATTTAAATATTTACTACTTATACTACATAAACCACACGCTTCTTATAAACACATGGCATCTAGTGTGGTTCTGGCACCCTCTTTTCTGGTTCTATTTTTTTTGCTCTATGGGCTGTGTTCACATCATGAATGAAAGCAGAATAAGGATGACTGAGAAGTAATTGAACGGTTTGAACCATTTTCATAGAAAGTATGAATTCAACAGTGTCCTATGATACTAAACTGCAAACATGGAATTAATATCCCTAGAGAGAGAAAGATTCTCACAATGAGATAAGCAAGATTTCACCTACAACCCTGCTTTCACTCCATTTTTTTCCTAATAACTTATTCTAGGCCTTTGCTTATGTCCTGGACAGCTGACCCAGATTGCCTACCTGCACATTTGCTGTCACTGAACATATTGTTTATATGATTACAAGTGACAGAGACAGTCATGCTGTAGGGACCATGTTATATATATTTTTAAATAAAGGACATACTCACTGGTACTTGGGTATGTGGTGCTACATGGAATGATCAGGGTGAAATTTAATATAAGAACTTATATAGTATAAGAACTCAGGACCTTACAAATACTAAGTTTGTACTCACCCACTTCAGCTATCTTTACAAATCCAGAAAAATTATGTTTAAGTATTTTTTCAATGTTTAAACACGATTGGTAACAATTAATGCCTATAGCAGACACAATATGTTAGGATATGGAAGTTTAAATTATGGTGATAAATAATGTATGCTAAGATAATGAAAATTGCTTACACTATCACTGATTATTTATAACCATTCACTGGCCAAAATAAATAAAGAAAGTTGTCTTCCCAAGATGCTCATATTAATCTTGAGGCACTAAGAGCAAGAACGATAGAGTGGATTAGAGTAGTAAAAAATTTCCAATCATTAAATACACATTCATAATGGAGGCAAAACTGAACATGTATTAACATATTCAATACAGGGCAGGACTTGGATATACATACTTTATGAGACAAAGCTCTTCACAAGGAAGGTGAAGATTGAAACTAAAGAATTTAGTATTATTTATGTTCCTCAAAGCCACTATGAAAAGATAACATACAACAAATTAATTTGTAAGATAGCAACCGTTTTATTATTTCTACCTGAATATCACTCTGGGAGAATAAGTTATCTAGTACAATAAATTAATTTATAGGATAATTGTTTTGTTTCACACATAAATTCATAGAGAATAATTGAGATTGTTATTTAATTGCCATTAGTTATTATTTTCAAACTACTTATTTAATAGACACCACATATCAGCAACTAAACTATTCTGGCATTCTTTTACATTCCTTTACATTCTTGAGAGTAATTTCACATTCTTAATAGTAATAAACTATACTTTTATTTTAACATTTCAGAATACATTATATGTAGGTATTGTAACAAGGCCTTGAAGTAACTTCACCCTTCATGTAAATGAGAGTGAAATTATATCTGAAAGAATTGGGAGAAAGATGGAAAGAATAAGTATATTAATTGATTCCAATTTTTAAATTTTCCACCGAATAATGGCTACATGTTTAAATGTAAATAAACATAAACAACAAAAATATTAGAGTAAAAATATAGCTCACACAATATTTGTGTTATTTTAGTTTTTATTTGATAAATCTTGCAATATTAAAAATGTGTTCTTATCTTGAAATCCTTTACTAAAAGCTGGGAAAATTACAATAAGAATACTAAACAAAAACCCCAAATTCATCATTAGTGGATTCATGCATTAATATATTGTACAAAATGTAAGAATTGTCTATTTTCTTGCTAGAAAAAATAACTAGGTAACAGTGATTGGAAAAGGTTGAAAGAATCAGAGATAAACCAAAAACGAAAGTATACATACTATATATTTATATAAATGTATTATATATTTATATCATATAATATATTTTTCCATTACGTATTTATATTTTGATATATAAAAAGTAAATATAAAAGTGAAAAAACCTAAAATCAGTAAAAGATTTGAGAAAAAATACAACCATACTAGTGTACAGGGATGCCAGTAAAACAACTCCAAAAAGAAAAGATTAGTCTAAGAAGGTCAAAAGTGCTCTCTTTATTAAAATACTATATCACATAGTAAAATTTAAAATAATATAAAAAGAAGTATATATCCTTGTAATTAATAGTATTACAACTAAATTCAATCTCCAGGCAATGTCTTTGATTAGAAAAAGCAGTTAACTCCTGGGGTCTCAGATTCCTTCACTGCAATTATAATTAGTATTAATAAAAACCACTATATGTGTAACTTTTTTATTTCTTTTTCTTAATTTTTATTTTGATCATAACGGCTTACATATCTTTCACAGTAGTATTTTAGGTACATATTAACATTGAATCAGGGGAATACCCATCACCAAATTTGTCCTCCCCCCCTTCCCCATTCCCTTCCTGCAACCATATCCCCCACCATTACCACCCGGGCTGCTATAGTAGGTGGTCCCCTCTTTGTCTAGCTTACTATTAGTGATGATATATCTGTTTGGTCCTGGTACACTCCCTTGTTTCCCACCTCTAAGAGGTGGAACTAGATAAATCGAGTTATGTGGTTTTGTTTGAAGGAAAGAAAAGCAATAGATTGGGGTACAAAATAAGAAAAAATTAAAAAATTAAAAAAGAAGTCAAATACGCTGAAAATGAGCAGAGTCCTTCTAGAGGCTTTCAACCTCAGTTTGAGAGAGGATGTGAAAAAGGTAATTGAAACACCACAACAATACAGAAAGAAATATCAAATTAAATATCCAGTGAGCACTACAGCAATAAAGACAAGCACCACACAATAGTCTCGGTTCTGAAATCAAATCATGCCGTAGTGCAAAAAGAAAGAGAAGATAAGATAAAATAAAATGATATTGGAGACATCAACTTCAATATCTACACTAAAATAAAGACGTGAAAAAAATCGATCAATCGATAAATAAATATTTGAAAAAATGAGTTACTGTATCTGTGCAGGGGGAAAAAGAAAAGGAAAAAAATCCACACTATTATTTCTAGCAGTCTTCTCCAAAGGCACTTTTCTGTGTAAATAGAGAAATAACATGCTGGCCTGTTCAGTGAGGTGATTCTAATATTTCACTACCATCCCTGAGACTCTAGTCACCTTTGTTTTTTGTTTTTGTTTTTGGGCCACACCCATTGACGCTCAGGGGTTACTCCTGGCTGTGTGCTCAGAAATCGTGTCTGGCTTCGGGGGACCATTTGGGACGCTGGGGATCAAACAGCAGTCCATCCTCGGCTAGCGCTTACCTCTAGCGCCACAGCTCCGGCCCCTCTAATCACCTTTGATTTCAAAACCGACGTTCAAAAATTCAATAAGGTTGTGACTAGAGAGATAGTACAGCGGGTAGCAGGTAGCCTTGCACGTGGCTGATTTGGATTTGGTCCTCAGCATCCCTATGGCCCCGAGAGCACTGCCAGAAGTAATTCTTGAGAGCAGAGTCAGGAGTTACTCACTGAGTACTACTGGGCATGGCCCAACAAAACAAATGAACAAATAAAATATAAAATAATATTCAATAAGGAGTATTGTGGTGGCTAGGCCTGGGGGGAGTATCTAAATAAACTAGTTTAATACCAGCAAATACTCATTAAATGAGTTTTGAGATATTATAATCTATAGTCTCATTATCCCACAATGATCATGTTTTAAAATTCTCTACTCATTTCTACTTGAAAATGTCTTACTATTCCATTATGAAACTCAGCCAGACATTTTTTTAGGATCAGAAGACAAACATTCGTTTGTAATTCTTATATTCTTCATGCCATTAGCATCTTAGCCCTTAAAAATCTTGCCCGATTTCAATTTCATGAATTTCTTTTTTTTAATATATTTTTTATTTTGATCATAGTGGCTTACATATTGTTTACAATAATATTTTAGGTACATATTAACATAATATCAGGGGGATTCCCATCACCGAATTATCCTCCCTCCACCTCCGTTCCCATCCACCCTCACCCCCGGGGCTGCTAGAATACGTGGTCCCCTCTGAGCCTAGTTTACTACGTAGTGGTCTTACACCTGTTTTGGTCTTGATACCTCCCTTGTTTCCTCCTCCAACTGGGAGGCGGGACTAGATAGTTCCAGTTATGTGGCTTTGTTTGAAGAAGAGAAAAGTGATAAACTGGGGTAAAAATCAAATACGTCGAAAATGGACGGAGTCCTTCTAGAGGCTCTCATCATCGGTTTGAGAGACGAAGGGGAAAAAGAAGGTGAAACACCTCAACAGTACAAAAAGATGTGTCAAATAAAATATCCAGTGAGCACTCCAACAATAAAGATAAGTATATGTGTAACTTTTTACCACAAGGTTTAATCTGTAATAAATATCAGCCAATATTCACTTTTAGTACCATCACTCCTACTCCCCATGTCACCCCATCTCATCCTATCATAGGCTTGGACAAGAGAGAGTCTAGGGAACTCTAAAAGAACAGAAACTCAGAAGAACTAAAATATATCACAAAACAATGCACCTCACTCTCCAAGACCAGATATGTCCATATAAACAGAAGGTAGTGTATCAGAGGAAACTTCCTTCCCGGAAGAAAGACATGAGAAACTACCTAAAAGAACAGGTTGTTGAACTTTTAAGAGCCTATGACTAAACTTATCCTCATTTTAAGGAAATGTTTATTGGAATTGTGATGAGAGAGCTTATTCACTATTGAGAGTGGTTGATGTACTGACACCAGGCAGGTTTGTTCACTCTACCAGCAGGTTGCTCAAGAATCCTCTCTTAGTTGGGGCCTTTCTAAGGCCTAGATTATGATGGTGAAAGCAACAAGTAGTACAGAGCCTATTTCAAATCAGACACTATTTTAAATGCTAATTTTATATTAACTACTAATTTTCTTGCTTTTGAGAAAAATTAAGATAGAGGAAAGCTTATTAATTTACACTACTTAGCACAGATAAAATATAATCTCGGTCCTTGTTAATACTAACTATTCTGAGTCTGAGCACTCTGGGAGGTGAGTCACATCTTCATAATAAAATATTCAAATACTTTCTAGTCATAGAACTTTATCATACAAAATGTGAAATAATCACTCACAGAGTCTAGAGATGTAGCTCTTGTCTCACATATGTGAGCCCTAGGTTCACTCCCCAATAGCTCTCAATTTTTTAAAAATATAATCACATAAAATATACAGACTAAATCATAGGTCTGAGGAAATAATAAGCTCCTTTTTTCTTAAAACCCATAGATGAGTGAGACCATTCTGCATTGAAAGACGTTCTTGCAATAATAAATTTCAGACACAAAAGAGAAAAGAACTGGAAGTTCCAGCTCACCTCAGGAAGCTCACCACAAAGAGTGATGAGTTTAGTTAGAGAAATAACTACATTTTGAACTGTCCTAATATTGAGAATGTATGAGGGAAATGCAGAGCCTGTTTAGAGTACAGGCAGGGGTCAGGTGGGGAGGAGGGAGATTTGGGACATGGGTGATGGGAATGTTGCACTGGTGATGGGTGGTGTTCCTTTTATGACTGAAACCCAAACACAATCATGTATGGAATCAAGGTGTTTAAATAAAAAAAAGAAAAAGAAATAATAAGCTCCTAAAATTAGTAGTTTGAACAACAAATGTGATAGAAAAATCAAAGGAAGTAAGATAGAAAATCATGGAAGTAAGAGATCAAAATAGCAATGTTTTGTGTCAAGACATTTCTAAAATGGCTTTTTTTCACAATTTGTCTCTCTTAATGATTAGTATAGGCTACTGAATCAATGATTTAGCTGCCATAATAAGCATTATCTCTGAAATGATCATTTAGCAGGTTCCCCTCTCTAGTTTATACATATGCATTCTCATTTAGCCCTACTATTTTTATGGTGTAGATTATATTCTGCTTTGTATGGCTTTTAATATACTGCTCTTCATCTTTTTTGTTGGCAAAGACTCAATATCATCCTCTACAAAAATCTTTAAACATCTATAAATTCAGAAAAATTAAGATAGCCTATATTTTATGCCAACATATATGGAATATATTTTTATAAATTTGTATACTTTGGGAAGCAAAAGTACTTGGAATTAACTTTGTACTTTGTTAAAGAATTTCTGCACTGCCTACCTTTTCCTTGTTCAAATGATAGTTGTTTAGCTGCCATCTTGTGGCAACAACACACACTGTTTTAAAAAAATCAACCTTTCATATCAAGAGTCAATTATTTATTAAAATTTTCTCTTCCTGAATAGATTGATATTTCTTTCACTTGCCTCTGAAGTACACACTTCTACTTTTTCTAATATAAAATGTGTTGGAAGCAGAGTGAATCCAAAATTGGTGTTTCAACAGTTCTTTTATGATTCTTTTTTGCTTTTTATAAAAGAATATTTCATGAATTAGATGGATGTTTCTAAGTGCACAAGAACTTAATATTGCTCTATTTTGAGACAAACTATAAAGAACAAATGAATGCCTGAAAAGGCTCAGATATGTCATTTTCCTTGCAGAGTAGCCTATACA
The DNA here is from genome assembly GCF_024139225.1 of Suncus etruscus. Taxonomy (NCBI): domain Eukaryota; kingdom Metazoa; phylum Chordata; class Mammalia; order Eulipotyphla; family Soricidae; genus Suncus; species Suncus etruscus. Next base: position 122,068,038 of record NC_064868.1, read on the forward strand.
AGTTCTATCACTGAGACTCCATATAGCCCTGAGACCAATTGGCATGGCCAAAACCAATAACATCTTATCAATGCAAAATGGCAGACAGGAAAAGTAAGGCTAGTCACACTGGTTTCAAATTAAAGAGCATTCAAACTAAAGAAAATAATAAAACATAGGGAAAGCTATTACATACTAGTTCAATAGACAATAAAACTTAACTCTCATTGATATGTGTGCACCAAGTGACTAACCAGCAAAGTTTAAAATTAACTATTTATATACATGAAAAATATGTTGATGGCAGTACAATATAAATATAAGACCTCAATACACCACTCTCATCGCTAGACACATCAACGAAGAAAAATATCAATAAAAAATAAACATCCCTAAATACATAGCTGGAAGAAATGCATCTAGTCTGCATATTTAGGACCTTCCACCCATATCAAAACTGAATATTCTTCTACTCTATACATGAAACATTCTCCATGATAGACTATTGAATTTGAGACACAACTCAAACTTTCTTAGTCACAAAAATAAAAATCATATCAATTAATTTCTCATACAATAAAGCTGAAAAAGTAGAAATAAGTCCTAAAATGTGGAAAAATATTGAATTCCTGGAAACAAAACAGCATACTGCTAAATAACATTTGGATCAAAGATAAAATCAAGGCAAAAAAATCAAAGTAATTTTGAAACAAACAAAAGTGAAACATCAACTCCAAAAATCTATGGAACATAGCAAAAGCAGTTCATAGGGAGAGGAGGTATTAGAGCTATTCATGTACAAACCAGAAAGAAAAGGCTCAACAACCTAACTAGAGAAAATAAAAAAATAAAACTGAATTAATCACAAATAAATTAGGAGTCAGAAGATAATAAAAATTATATGAGAATCTGGAGAAGAAAGAAAGTCAAGTCTTGCATGTTCCATACCAGTATTCAATCTGGTCCCTAAGAACTTTCAGAAGAAATCCATGAGCACAGAACTAAGAGTAAGCTCTTATCATAGCTGTGTGGGGTTTCCCCAAAACTAGAGGGGAAGTCAGTTATATAGAAAACAAGAAAACAATACAAGTGGTCAAAGAAAATAGAGTTGGATCGTTGAAAAAGTAAAAGGATTGACAAGCACTTAGCTAGATTCATTCACCAAGAAAAGAAAAGATAAAACAATAAAATAGAATCAGAAATGATAAGAGAGAAAAAGTGAAATTTTTTTAGGGATCCAGAGATGTTACAGTCGATTAAGCACTTTCTGTGCATGTTTCTGACATACAAGGATTGATCCCTGAAAAGAGATCCAGGACTAAATCCTGAACATTGCCGGAAGTGGCCTAAAACTTTTTAATTAATTACAAAAAACATCTTAAGAGGTTATGTACCACTTAATTCCAGCAATCTCAAAAACTTAAAAGAAATTAACGAATTCTTAGAATCAGATGAACTCCAAAGATTAAACCAGAAACCCTGAATACAGATCAGTTTTTAGAAATGAATCACCATGAAATACGCAGTCACAAAGTTGCTCAAGATTGAGATACAATTTTCCAACTCCAGTCCATTCACCAGTGACATTTCCCACCACCAGTTTCCCCAACACCCTTCCCTAGCCTGCCTCTAGCAGTTTTCTCTCTTTTTTATTTTTTTTTTGTTTTAGGCGCTGTGGTTTACAATATTGTACTGAAAAGGTATCATACATATTACTTTACATTCTTTCAATAACCAGTTCTTGTCCAGAATGATCATTTTTATAGTGGTCCCTTATCTGTCCTAATATTTCTCTGCTTCCCCTCCTATGGCAAGCTTTTTGCCATAAACCAGTTATTCTGGCCCTCATTTCTATTCTTTGGGGATATTATTCTCACTATATTTTATATCCCCAAAATGAATGTAGTCATTCTATGTCTGTATCTCTCCCTCTGACTCATTAAACTCAGAATAATACTCCTCAGATCCATTCATTTGTAAGCAAATTTCATAAATTCACTTTCCTAAACTGCATAGTATTCTACTGTGTAAATGTACCATCATTTATTTTTTCACTGATCTGTTCTTGGACACTTGGGTTGTTTTCTGATTCTAGCAATTTTGACTGCAGTGAATATAGGAATGCAGCCGCCTTTTCTGAATTGTGATTTAGATCCCCTAGAATATATTCCCAAGAGTGGTAATGTTGGGTTATATGGAAGCTCAATTTCTAGTTTTCTTTTTTGAACAATGTGATGAATATACCAATCATGAAAATAGATATTGGAACAATTATTTAAAATCTTCCCAAGAAGAAAATCCCAGTCACAGATGGACTCATTGGTTTCATCGGTGAATTCTACCAAAATTTCAAATAAGTCTTTATGCCCATAGTCCTCAAATTGTTGTACAATATTAAAAAAATAGAAATACTCTCTAATAACTTCTATAAATTAAAGGCTGCACTAATACCTAAAATATTATTTTAAAATAGATATTAGATGAATAAGGCTCATGTACATCAATGGAATTATCCTCAACATCCTAGATAAACAAATCCATCACTACATCAAAGGTGTACAGAGTGAACAAATTGGGTTCAACTAAAGGATTCAAGGTGACTCAATACACACAAATCAATTAGTGTAAATGCCATATCAATAAAGAGAAAAATAAGATTATATAATCATATCAATTCATGCAGAGAAGGCTTTTATCAATATCTAATACTCATTTATGAGTAAAAGTAACCGACTAAAATAGAGCTAGAAGGCACATACCTCAAAATAGTGGTGCTCTGGGACAGGAGAGATTGTACAATGGGTATGGCATTTGCTTTTCAATTTCCCTGGTTCATTCCTGGCATCCCATATGGTTCCCTGAATCTGCCAGGAGTAATTTCTCAGAGCAGAGAAATCACTGCTAGACGTGACAAAAAATATGATGCTCAAATATAACAAACCCAGAAACAATATCATGTTCCATGCTGAAATTTTTAATTTAACAATATATTTATTTAAGCACTATGGTTACAAACATTTTACAGTTGTGTTTCAGTCATTTTAAATCCTTTCTCTGAGATTAGGCACAAGGCAGAGAAGTCCTCTGTCATCATAATCATTCAACATCATTTTAGAAATCCTTGCAAAAACAGACAATAAAGCTGAGGGTCAAGAGGACCAGTCCAGTGTAGGAAGCTTGCTACAAATAGTAGAGCACTAAGTGCAGTTAGGGAAGAGAAGGGACCATTTTGACAGAGATAGTTGTAATATCACTCTGGACCAGAACTAGGTGCTGAATTGAGATAAAGTGATATTCATTAACAATAGTGCAAACTACAGTGTATAAAAGGAAAAAAATTACAAAAGATAGGAGTAAAATGCTTGCCCCAAAGGCAGGTTGGATGGAGAGTGCTAGGGAAACTGGGGACATTCGTGGTGGGAAATGTTCATAGGTAAAGGGTGTTGTACTTGTAAGACTGAAACTCAAACTTAAACTGCTCTAAGTTAATATCATTTGGATGACCAGATCCTCCCACACCTGGGAAGGGTCTGTGGTTTGGAATAAAGAATAAAAGAGGCTGGCTTGGGGAGAAGGAGAGAAAGACAGCAAGGAAAATGAAGAGCAGCTGAGACAGAGAGCTCCAAAGAGAAAGAGGCAGATAGTCAAAGAGAAGCAGCAGAGAGAGGATGTTTGAAAAGTTTAGCATAGAAGCCATGTAAGGAAATGCATATAGCGGATAGGGCCGTGAAATAAAGCTGGCTGACTCCTATGAAACTTTAAGTGACTTCCTGTTTATTGTTGTTTTGGTATAAAGATATATATATTTTTATAATGAGAATGTATGAGGGAAATGGAAAGCCTGTCTAGAGTACAGGTGGGGGTCGGGTGGGGAGGAGGGAGATTTGGGACATTGGTGATGGGAACATTGCACTGGTGATGGGTGGTGTTCTTTACATGACTGAAACCCAAACACAATCTTGTATGTAATCAAGGTGTTTAAATAAAATATATAAAAATAAAAATATATATTTAGTATATTTAGTATTATATTATTTATTATATTTAATATAAATATATATTTTATACTAAAAAAAGAATAAACAACTTTTGTAACCACAATGTTTAAATAAAGGAAAAACTAAAATATAACTTCAAAATAAATAACAACAAAAAACAGTGCAAACGATAGACAGTACCTTAGTTCTCAAGCAACATACATAAGGTATTTTATGAGAAACAGATACATTTATAAATAGACATCATTCAATAACTAATAAATACTGGGAAAAGGGCCAGATAAATGTAAATATATACTAAATCAGAAAAATAGAGACTAAAAATAACAGTCTAACTTGAAAAGTAAGAGAAATAAAACGTGCTACAGGAATAAGTTACAAAATTGTAGTGACCAGAGTATATGGACTTTCTCAAATATGTTAAGGACTTATTTCAAATTATATTCCAAGTGCAAAAGAATCTATTAGTGGGTTTTAAAGAAGGAATTGTATGAATAAATACATGATGGTATTTTAAAAGTTCATATTTTGGAGTGAAAAGAACACTCCAAAGACAAAGCACATGGTATGTACAACTCTCTGATATGTTGATAGCAATGGAAAAAAATCCAAAAAGTGTAAGGAGCACAACAGAGAGTTAAGGAGCACAAGATTCTAACAGAACAGTAGCAGAAAGTTTGATTCGGCTTTGATTACTGCCCCCACATAAATACACATATTCCCTTGAGTGCAACCAGGAGTGACCCACCCAGAACAGACCAATGAGTAGCTTCTAAAAACCACCGGATAGAGCACACTACAAGGGGTCAGAGCAATAGCACAGCTGATAGGACATTTGTCTTCCACATGCCTGACCCGGGTTCAATCCCCAGCATCCCATATAGTCCCCTGAGCCTACCAGGAATTATTTCTGAGCAGAGAGCCAGGAGTAACCCCTGAAGGCTTCCAGGTATGTCCCCAAAACAAAAAAAGAGCAAAAAGCTATTTTTTTCTGTACAAAAATCAAAGGAAACTTATCTTCAAAAATTAGACATATGTATAAATGGAAACAATTATAAGACAAAATAATTCTCTTCTTAGGTTGGACTACTGAGTTCCATTGGTTACCTCTTTATAATATAACTTGTTTCTTTTGCTCAAATATTTATGTTTTTTGTTTATTTCCAATAAACTAAAGTATTTGGACTAATTACCCTTTCTCCTGCAAATATGCAAATATTATTCCGTCTATCTTTTTCATATTGGTTTCACTTTTATTTCTCTTTATGAATATTTTCACATGAAAAAGTATAACTTTCTCTGAATCTGCAGTAGTTACATGACATGACTGTATGTCATTCCATCTTTCCTGCAATAGAATAAGTGAAAAGAGGATTAACAAAATTAGAATACATTGAGTTACTGCAGACTGTGGGAAACTAAGTGCATGTCAAGCAATGGAAAAAATCCCTCCCAGTAAAGGAACAATTTAGCCAAGGAAATATAATATTAACATGCTTTGCATAAGCTACTGACATATTGATAGTAGTGGGCAAAAATAATTTCAACATATTCATAATAGAATTTAAGAGCACAATATTCAAAACATCTGAATGTTTTAGTCATAGAAACGTAAGTTAGGGGTCAGATCTGGCACTAAGAAGGATATTTTCACCATCTCTAAAGCTTTTCAACATAGGAAAGTCTCAGCAGATAGAGACCAAGCTATTTAAATTGTGATAATTGTGGAGGAAAAACAGTCAAGTTTGAGATTAAATTTTTTGCCTCTGTATTGTCCCCAAAAAGGAAATATGTATAAATCTGAGATAGGTAGGGGACTGAGATCAAGCAACCCACATTTAGGGAAAATGTATTAGACTGCCATCATTTATTTTTTTCTTAATTGATTTAAAATAATTTCAAATTTGTTTAAGTTTTCACCCGTTCTATTTTGTTGTAGAAAATCTAATCCTTGTTAGACTACTGATTTAAAGAGAGAAAAAAGCCAAGTCCGTAGACAACTTCAGAATCTAGTTTTATAATAAAAATGATTTGAATAATTAGACCTTTACATTCCTTACTATAAACATGTAACCTTTTATATTATTTGCTTAATAAAATTTTTCAGAAGATAAAAGGGATAAAGACAATGTAAAATCTAACATTTAAGTACTGATGTACTTTAATAAGTGAGTAGGTGAGAGCAGTGAATGCTAAACTTAATTCTCATATACCATTCTCTTCATAATAGATCAAATTTTATATATAAATTTTATATATTTTAACATATCATGTGAGACCATTTTCTCAGAGCCACTAGGCATTTCATATTTAATAATGTTTGGGGGAGTTCAGGTCACAGAAACTAATGCCTTTATAGAAAAGCAAAGAAGAGGAGGCCGAAGCGATAGCACAGCGGTAGGGCATTTGCCTTGCAAGCGGCTGACCCAGGATGGACCTGGGTTCGATCCCAGGCATCCCATATGGTCCCCTGAGTTAGGAGTGATTTCCGAGCACAGGAGTAACCAGGAGTTCATTTTCTATGAAATGCTGTTTTTATTTTTAAGTATGCATAATGCCAAATAAGCCAGAAGTAACCCCTGAGTGTCACCGGGTGTGGCCCAAAAACCAACAATAAAGAAATGCAAGCAAGAAGGTAAGTGTTCTTGGAGAATCAAGAAAGCCAGTGAGCATATTGCAAACCAACCTGATAGCTAACTGTATTGTAAAGCTGTTCTCAGTAAAACATACATATTTCTACCCCTATTTTTTCTTATCTACAAAGACTATGGGTGAAGTAAAACCAATGCAGGACTTCAAACAAGAAGCAGAAACTGATGTTTGCTTGCAAGTCCTAAAATAATTTTCATACTTACCTTCTCTCAAAATGCAAAACTTTTACTTTGTGATCTTCGTAGTTTTCCACTGTAAGGTGAAATGAAATAAAAATGCCTGTTTCAAATGAATCATTACATTGCTGGACTAGCAAACATTCTGATTTTAACATGGTTGGGCTTCATTCCTGGATCTTTGAAAATGGAACTGAAATTTTCTATGAAATGCTGTTTTTATTTTTAAGTGTGCATAATGCCAAATAACTTAGATTGCTCAAGCAATCACAAAACGGTCAAAGTTGAATCTATATCCTCCATTACCCCCACAACTCAAGTCATAGAGAAATGATGGAGAAATTCAACCGGAACTCTTGCGTTTGCTGGTGGTGCTGGGGTCTTCCACATGAGAAGGGGGATTGAACTCAGGCCCTTGCACATGCCAGATATGTTATATAGCATGTGAAATCTCTCCTTAAGATTAAATAATAACAGTTTTGATACCCATTCTACAACTAGCTATAGACAGAGGAACCACTTATACTAGTAGCCCGGGGGGGGGGGGTCAGGCAGGGGGATATGGGATGCATGCTGGAAACAGGAGTGGAGGCAGGATACCACTGGTGGTGGGAATCCCCCTGATTCAATGTCACTATGTTCCTAAAATATTACTGTGAAAGATTTGTAAATCACTTTGGTCACAATAAAAATTATTAAAAGTATAGGGGCTGGAGAGATAGCATGGAGGTAAGACGTTTGCCTTTCATGCAGGAGGTCATCGGTTCAAATCCCAGCGTCCCATATGGTCCCCCGTGCCTGCCAGGAGCAATTTATGAGCCTGGAGCTAGGAATAACCCCTGAGCACTGCCAGGTGTGACCCAAAAACCACAAAAAAAAATTATTAAAAGAATAAAAAAGAAAGTCAAATTAAATATTTTTCATTTTATTGAAATTACATTGATTTACAACTTAACATAGGTTGCAGGTATACAAACAAACATATATCGAAATCTGGCCATAGTGATAATACAGCAAGCATGGCACTTGCCTTGCACACAGCATGCCAAAGTTCAATCGCTGGCATCTCATTTGGTCACCTGAACACTGCAGAAGTAGTTCCTGAGTTAGAACCAATAGTAACTCTTGAGCATCAACAGATTTGCCCCCCAAATTAACTCAAGACCTATATATTATGCTTGTTACCAAGAGATGTTTCCATCCGTCATACAAAGTTTACCCTTTTTTTAACATGATATGTAATTATATCTGGTTTTTGCTACAGAATCATTGCTAAGCGGCTCTTCCATTAAAAATGTTTCTTTTTAATTTTTTTGTTTAAAGAGCCATGGCTTATAAAATTATTGATAGTTGAGATTTAGACAAATAATAATTCAAACAAATCCTGTATCAGTATCAACTCCCAAGATCAGTGCTCCTATACTTTATTATCACACACACAAACCATCTTTTTATCTTGGCACAGTTAAGTAGTGAAAGCTTAAATCTCATGTTTTTAGTGTTGTTGAGTCTGTGCTTTGGATTCATAGCTCTATCATTCTCCTACATTACCAATATAACCTAAGCCCCAAGCCCTGGAACTCGATTATTTCCTTTTCTCATCTTTTTCCTTCCCATCTTGATTTATTTTGTTCTCTGAACTTCTCCTCCCTAAGTTCTGGAGTCAAAAAATTTCTTTATCCAGATATTCTATCTATCACAGATTAGTGATATCATCTTATTTTTTTCTTTTTTCTTCTGACTTACTTCACTCTTCATGTTAGCTTTCAATTCCAACCAGGTTTCAAGAAATTGGATGATTTCTTTGTTCCTTTCAGCTGCATAATATTCCATTGTGTATGTGTACCACATCATGCTAATTCCTTCATTTCTTTTTAGATATATAAGATGACTCCATATCTTAGCCATTCTAGTAAGTGCAGCAATGAATAATAGCGTGAATACATTCTTTTTAATGAATACTTTTAAGACCTCGGAGCACATAGGAAAAAATGGAATATGGAAGATCAATTTTAAGTTTATTAAAAACACTCAATATCATAAAAGCTTTATTAATCACACAAAGCAGGCTTCCTTTATTTTAGTATTCTATTTCATATACACTCATTCTAAATTGACCAGTAATAAGTAGGTTGGTGTTTAATACTTTTAGAGAGATGGCACAGAGGAGCGTAAAGTAGCAACAATTCAAATTAATTAACAATTACTCAAATCTCCAGAATGAGGATACCTAAGTCTCATTCTACCTCTTAAGGAATGGGTTACACACACCTGATTGTTCTCTTCATTGGCACTTTTGAAGCAACTGCCGTGACATGAATGACAACAAAATTAGGCCTCGGTAAAATAGTATTACTAGTTTTACTCAAACATAGGAAGTAAGAGGGGAAGTCACTCATGAATTGAGGAATAACTGATCCAGTGTTTCAAGACATTTTCATTTCTTCACATAGGACTTGACACACAAAACAAATTCACAGGTAAAATAATTGAGAATTTAAATATTGTGACCAAAAAGTATTAAATGCCAAGTATAAGATTTCCTTCTGGGGTCGGGGTGATAGCACAGTAATAGGGCATTTGCTTTGCATGCGGCTGACCGAGGGCAAACCTGGGTTCAATCCCCAACGTCCCATATGGTCCCCCAAGCCAGGAGCGATTACTGAGCGCAGAGCCAGGAGTATCCTCTGAGTGTCACCGGGTGTGGCCCAAAAACAAACAAACAACAACAAAAATAGATTTCCTTCTGACCAAGAACCTTTCTGTGACTTTATAGTCACTTTTCTCTGGAATTTGCTTTGCTATAATGTATTTTTACCCCAATACAAATAAAATGAAGATATATACTCATAATCTTCATCATCCTAGATTCTAAAGGATATATATCATATAAAAATTGATTTCTGGGACAAGTTTTTGGCACAATTGCATAAAAAGAAGTATGTTTCATGTGAAAATTCACCCATTCAGGTGTGCTCTCTAATCCTTTGCATTATCTCTTCTGCTAATAATTTCCTCTTGTAATAGTATTTGGTTTGCTCTTCCTGTTTGTTTCCTCGGGTATATTCAAATATATTCAAAATCACTGTTGTGAGTATACTCAAATCTTTGTCACATCTTAGAAATCCCTCACTAGGACCAGAAAGATTACAGTAGGTAAAGTATTTGTCTTTTACATTGCTGATCTGATGCTTAATACCAAGGTCTATTACTCCATATGGTCACCCAAGCCTTACCATAGGATATCCCTGAGCACAAAATTAGTTGTAAAACCTAATCACAAACAATTGTGGCCCAAAAATAAACAGAAATTTCCCACACTGGCCTTAAGTATCTATCTTACTTCTATGCCATTTTCACATTGTATGCAGTCAGGCCTCTAGAAATAATCAATTTTAAAATATCTACTCCAAGTTTGGGGGTCTGGAGCCATAGTACATAAGGCCAACACGGTTAGATCTCCAGCAACTGATAATTTATCCCAAAAGTGATCCCTAGTTCTTTAACCAGAAATAAACCCTGAACACCACCAGGTTTAAGCACCAAGAAATAAAAATAAAACTATCTCAAATTCGACCACCTTTAATCATCTCAACTATTTTCCTAGTCCAAAGCATAATTATTTACCTTATATATTACTAAACCGCTGAAATATCCTGCTAAAGAAACTGATTTCAGCTTTCGCACTATGATTATAGAATCCATTCCTCAGAAACAGTGCTTTAAAAAAAGATATTAATTGAGCACTACTAATCTTCCTTTCCAAACATTTGAAAAACACCTAAAAAAATTCACTAGGTTTTCATTTTTATGTATTATTTATAAATCTTTTTAAATAGTTGCAATTCATTTCATTAACTTATACTCAGGTTCTTCTGCTAGAGTCAAATAAATATTCACCTTAATTTTTTTTATTTTCAAGTTGTTATTTCTTATATTCAGTTGTTTGATATTTTGATGTAAGTCATGTAAGTAGACAGAAATGTCCTCTAGATATTTAAGTAATTATATCATAAACACTTGTGACTGTTTTACAGATGTGACCACTTAATGTCCCCACTAAGTTATAAGGTCTATTGGACATATTCTAATTTCTTTACAAAATAAACATTTTACTGTTATTGGTGATAACTTTGAGTAATAGCATTAGTGATTTTTCTACTTAGGTATTCACATGAGTACAGGCATTGTTTCTTGGCAACTGTAGTTTGGAGTGAGGATAAGAGAAGGATGAAGTTAGAATGCAATCTGACCTGGCCTCTAATTATTCTTTCTTTACAAAAGTTCCTTGGCTAGTCTCTCTGTTTACTCCTCCAGAGGATCTTTAAATTCTTTTCACAAGATTCCAAAATAAATTCTTCAGGATATTGGAATATGAACTACATTGGAGTCATAAATTATTTTGAAATAAATCTAACAATTTGGAACTATTCAGCATTGTTTTCCAAAATTATGAACTGTCTCTGAATTTATTTGCTTTCTATCATAGCTCTCCATTTTTGTCTTTCTTCAAAAAATCCCAAGTTTGTGGAGTAAGAGCGCATTCCCTATGTAATTATGTCTAATATGTAATAATAATAATTAGTATGTAATAATATATGTATAATATAACTATGTAATATGTATATTTCTCAGGCAGTATTTTTTTCGTTTTATTTTTGTGTATATCATAGCATGTTTGTATTAATTAGAAAATTCAGTTGGTTTCATTGTATTCAAATAGCTAATCAATGGTCAATACTACCAAGTTGAGTCAATGGAAAAATGCACCAGATAAAAGATATATAATGGCAGAATGGATCAAAAAGCTGAATCCAACGTTTTACTGTCTACAAGAAACACAGTTGAATAGTCAGAACAAACATAGACTCAAAGTCAAAGTTGGAGAAAAATCATTCAAGCAAACAATTCTCTTAAAAGGCTGAGGTCAGCCTTTTATTTCCATCCTCCTTCTGATTCCAGTGCCATTCCTGATCATCTGCCTCCTGGGGCCACTCAGAAGAATACCCTTAAAAGAAGATAAATCTTGAGCCACCTTTCATACAAACAGTTCAATAGATCACTTTTTAAACACCCTGACACTGTAGCATTCCTAACCACTAAATGCAAAGTTCAATGGGAAAGCTAAGGAATACACCTACAGTTGTGGCTATGGAGAGAAATCCTAGAAAATTTTTAAGTTCACCCAAATGACTGAGACTTATAGATGAGAAACTAAAATTGACATTTAATGTTTTAGCAATGGAAATCAAGAAGTCACTAGACTGAAAAAATTAAAAAACAATAGATGAAAAAATTCAACCAACTCAAAGAAGAACTGTTTCAGAAGATGAGAGAATCCATAAAAATGGAACTGAAGGAACCGAAAGCATGTTAGCAAGCCATGGTAGGAGAATTGCATAGATAAACTTAAAGACGAATTACAAGCCAGCAGTGATAAAGAAGTCAAAAAAGAAAGGAAATACAAAACATTTGAAGAAAATATAAAGTACTTAATAAACAAAGACAAAAGAAATAATCTCTGAATTATAAGAATACCAGAAGGTAAATTAAAAGGAAGAGAAGAAAAACAAGTGAGGGAGATAATAGCAGTGAACTTTCCCATCCTCCAGAAAAAAGGCTTCTCTACAAATCCAAAATATAGAGTGCCAAACTAGACACTAAAAGAACACTGAGATATTTAGTAATCTAAATGGCAGAAAACAGAGAGAGAGAACACCAAGATATTTAGTTATCCAAATGGCAAATAGAGAGAGAGATTGACTATTTAAAACATCAAGGGAGAAGCAAAACCTCACATATAAAGAAAAAAAACATAAGAATCAAAAGACATCTTGCATTTGAAAAATACGGGCAAAAAACAGGAATGAAATATTCAAATTACTGAATGAAAGTTTTTTTTTTTTTTTTTTTTTTTTTTTTTTTTTTTTTTGGTTTTTTGGGCCACACCCTTTTGATGCTCAGGGGCTACACGCTCAGAAATTGCCCCTGGCTTGGGGGACCATATGGGACGCCGGGGGATCGAACCGTGGTCCTTTCCTTGGCTAGCGCTTGCAAGGTAGACACCTTACCTCTAGCGCCACCTCACCGGCCCCTGAATGAAAGTTTTAACCTAGAGTGCACTACCTATCAAAACTCTCATTTACAAGGGAGGGCGAATTAAAAACATTTTCAGACTAAAAATTATTAGCAAAACCGACCCTAAATGAAACGCAAATAGAGCAATTACACAAACTAAATCCCCAAATGTGACAACAACCCTACACAATATAGTGGCACAACAGACCTTTCTGTCAATGGTTTCCTTAATTGTCAGTGGACTAAAATCTCTATAAAGGCAAAGAGTAGCATTTTGGATCAGAAAACAAAACACAGACATCTACTGCCTGCAGGAAACACAATTACAAGTTCAGAATAGACATGGACTTAGAGTAAATAAATGGAATTAAATTACACAAGCCACTGGAAAACAAAATAAAGCTGGGAGAGCCATACTCATATCAGACCAAACTCCACTCAACCTCAAGAAAGTACTTAGAGACAAAGATGGACACTACTTATTGATCAGGAAAATAATAATAATAATAATAATAATAATAATAATAATAATAATAATAATAATAATAATAATAATAATAAAACCAAGAAGTACTAATTCTGATCAACATTTATGTCCCAAATATAGACCTAGCAAAATATATAAGACTGTTGCTTATGAACTTAGAAAAATATATGGACTGAAATGTGATAGTAGTATAATTATTATTATCTATTTCCTTATGTAGAGGTAGTTTTCCCATTACCTTTTTAAAATCTATTTAGTAGGAGATTCAAGTAGATATGTTCCTCTTGGGTTCTGATTTCATGTTAGATCCAGGATAAAGCAATTGTTTTACTTGTTGTTTTACTTCTATATGCACCAGTATTATCATGTGGCATTGTTCCTTTATGCTTAGGAACATTAAAATGGGGGAAATCCTATATATGGAAACAAGTTCTTTAGAATAGGAACTTATAAATTTTATATTGTGGGAGGTATTTATCCTGAACATTTGTCATAGTGACTTGAATGAAGTTTTAGATGATTGGACAATGATCATTCACCTCTGAACCTCTGATCCCATCTTTGGAATGGGCGTAGCACCAGGAATTAAACTTATACCCAGGAAAGCCTTAATATTAGCCTGGCAGCGATTTGCTCCAGAGTGAGTTCAGATGGCATCCTGAAGACTTGGTAATAGCAACAACTTATTTTCAGGCAGAGTTCCCTGCATTGCCACTCAAAGCTGAGATAAAATCAGATGAAACTCCATGACACCCTGACTTCGACATTGGATCTGTGCAAAAATCAGGACCTCTAGTACAGAAAGATCACAGCAACAACTGTGATTGAAAAGAACTTTTACTGGGACCACAACATAAGACTTTGTGGTTAGACTACTTAGTATGTCCAGAGCCTCTAGTTGGTCTTATGGCAGGATGGTTCATGGGTAGAATCTCCTTGTTTTAGGTTAAAAGTTTTTCTTTCTATTTTCCTCAACTTTTGCTGTACCTATGAAAAAAATAAACTGAGACACACACTTTTTCCCTTTTGTTTTCTTTTTTATTGCTTATCTTTTATATAGGGGCTCCGGCCTTTTTCATAGGATCTTTGGACACAGATTACTTTTGTTTTACCACATATTTCTGCATTTTTCTTTAAAACTAAGAAGAAAGAAAGAAAGGCTGGTGGTCAGGAGCCAAGTGGTCTCAGAAGCATTGTTTGAAAAAAATAAATATCCAAGCCAAGGTCAATGGCAATAGAATCAAGAGACCTAAACTTTAACAATATAAACTTAAATGGGCCTGTTATACTGCCAGGTCAGGGGGCAAAGGGTTATGGTATAGGATACACTCAGGGTTCACTGGTGGAGGGAAAACTACACTGTGGCTAGAAATTGCTGTGACTCACTGTATATATAAAATTCAAATATGAAGAACTTTGTAAATCTCTATGGTTTCAATAAAATAGAATAAAGGTTGGGATGGCCATACTAATATATAACAGACTTCAAATTTAAAAAGTTTATAAGGAACAGATAGGGACATTTATTAATAATCAAACTATATGTAAAAAATGAAGTCACACTCCTAAACATGTATGCTCCAATGAGAGACCAGCAAATTATGTAAAATAACTGCTGACAGAGGAGGAAGGCATTGCTGGTGGAAATGTTGCACTGGTGTAGAGGGATATTTGTTTATGACTGAAACCCAACTGCAAGCATGCTTGTAATCGTGGTGCTTAAATAAATATTTTATATATTTAAATAATAAAAAAGTAAAGCTTAAACCTACTATCTGCAAAGCCTGTCAGGTCTGAGACATTATTTCACTAACCAAGAGAAAAGAATTATTTCTCTTTCTTCTATTATCTCAACTGTCATCAAAGATTTACTTCACAGCTACCAAATTTTATAGTGCAATTCTGAGAACATTTTGAAATTCAGATACATGTTTTCTAATGTGAATTGTTAAGAAATAATGTCCTCTTTCCAATATAATCTCTCATTCAACTGAAAATTCTTCTATTTCATTGCCATATCATTCATAAATAGACTCAGATTATTCAGTACCACCAAATTAAACCTGTTGAGGATTTTCTCATGCATTTTATGTGTGTGGAAATAGCTTCAGATTCTTGGGGCTGGAGAGGTGGCGCTAGAGGTAAGGTGTCTGCCTTGCAAGCCCTAGCCAAGGAAGGACCGCAGTTTGATCCCCCGGCGTCCCGTATGGTACCCCCAAGCCAGGGGCAATTTCTGAGCACTTAGCCAGGAGTAACCCCTGAGCATCAAACGGGTGTGGCCGCCCCCAAAAAAAGCACACACACACACAAAAAAGAAAATAGCTTCGGATTCTAAGTTATGTCATAATTGATGGATAATTGTTAAATAAAAATTAAATGTTAATGTATATATCATAAAGTCATTTTGAAAATAAAAAAACTGCTGACAAATTTGAAGAAAGGTATCAATAGCATCACACAATATTTGAAGACTTCAACATTGCCATGCTAACTCTTGATAGGTCAACAAAACTAAAAACTAAAAAGAATACACTAGCTCTGAAAGGATAAACCACAGAAATCCATGACATTATGTGTAAAATAAAAAAAAAAATCAAGAAGTGGTGAGACCACCCTAGGCATCATGTTTCTAACTCCTTAGGAGAGTGGGTCTGATGATAAAATGGGAAGCCTCTCTATGAAACTATAATTAAGCTAATACCCAAAGCTCACAAAGATATTATCAAAAGTAAAGATTATAAAATAATTATCCTAGTTAACTGTGTGTATGTAAACATTTTATGGGATTATTATGTTACTGACCCTATCCTGATCGGTGATTGTGCCCTACTCTAAGGTGTGACCTGGCATTCAGCCCCCACCCTAGGGTGGTACCTGATTCTGCTTCCACCATTGGGTGGTATATGATCCCACCATTGGTTGGTACCTGATTCTGGGGGATAAAAACAAGGGTCTGTGGAAGGTGAGGGGCTTTTGGCTGGAACTGATGCTGAGGATTCGGACTTCAGTCTTGTCCACCAAATAAAGCTAATATTTCCACAAGCCTGACTGTCTGTGAGCTGTTTACCCACCGCTTCACCTCAGAACCGCTGACTGAACAGGGTGGCACATGCGTGCTCTAAGCTGGAGGAGAAAGACCTCATCCTCCATCCCTCCATCAGTCAACCTCTTCAGGGACTGACTTGCAACAGTTAACATTTATGCAAAAATCCTCAACAAAATCTTAGCAAACCTAATCCAACAGTATATCATGACCAACTGTGCTTCATTCTGGGAATGCAAGCATTGTTCAATATAATCAAATAAATGAATATCAGACTCTACATGAGTGGGCAAAAAGATCAAAATCATATGATCAGATCATATGATGCAGAGAGATGTAGAGAGACTTTTGACAAAATCCAACACCTATTCATTAAACCATTAGACTATAGGGGAGAGAAACTGTGAGTGTTGCCTGTGCGTGTTTTTCCACTGTCCTGTCTCCTGAACCTCTTGGGAGTGGGCAGAAAAGGGCCCAGAAAAATAGCTCTCCCAGAGGCTCATCCAAGGGCTGGAATGCCAAGGAACTGTGTCCGACCATGAAAAGAGGCTACCTGCAGTATTCTGAAGAAAGGCAGGTCCCCTGTTTGTGATATCAGGCTGGGAAAATCTACGCCTGCCCAGTGATTCCCAACTGTGAGAATCTGTGAGTGTTGCCTGTGCGTGTTTTTACACTGTCCTGTCTCCTGAACATCTTGGGAGTGGACCGAAAAGGACCCAGAAAATAGCTCTCCCAGAGCCTCAGAAGAGCATGGCAACTCCGCTTCACTTCGCGGCCTTGCACTCTTTCTAACCAACACATAGAAAATATCGCACTACAAGCAATTACAATGGGGAAAACTCGCAGGCAAATACCATGCACAGATAATGAAGATGATAGCTCGGATGACCTAAAAAATTCCAACCATCTGATTAACCTCTCGGATAAGGAGTTTAGAATAGAAATATAGAAGATGTTTGTAGAACTCAAAGAAAGAATACATCGATATGAACAGAACATAAAGACAGAAATCAGAAAACTCCAAACTAAAATAACAGATCTGAAAAACATGGGAACTCAACTGAAAAACTCAGTGGATGGCCTCTCCAGCAAGATAAAAGCAGCTGAGGACAGAATTGGTGTGCTGGAAGATGAGATGCAGAAAAACTCAACACAGCAGAAGAAATTGGAAAAGAACCTTAAGACAAATGACCAGGCAATGGAAAAGGTACTCAAGGAATGTGAACAGAAGAAAATAGAAGTCTTTGATAAACTCAACAGAAACAACATAAGATTCATTGGAGTCCCGGAGGCCCAAGTAGGAGATGTCCAGGAAGAATCAACTGTCAAAGACATCTTCAAAGAGATACTCCCAGAGTTAAAGACTACATGCAATCAAATCCTGCATGCCCGAAGAGTACCAACTAAAAGAGATCCAAAGAAAAACACCCCAAGACACAACCTCATTACAATGACAAATACCACAGATAGAGATAGAATACTGAAAGCAGCAAGATCAAAAAGGATAATTACATTCAAAGGAGCATCCCTAAAACTTACAGCAGACATGTCAAAAGAAACTCTCAAGGCCAGAAGACAGCAGTGAGATATTGAGACAAGACTGAATGAAATGGATGCCTCACCGAGAATACTGCACCCAGCATGACTCACGTTCAGGTTTGAAGGAAAGATACATAGCTTCATGGATAAACAACAGCTCAGAAACTTCACAGATGAAAAACCAGCCTTAAAGGAAAAACTGAAAGGTCTACTTTAAGACAAGAGAGACCAACAAACACAGCAAACTTCTCTACAAATATGACATTAAATCCTATGACAATCATCTCCCTTAATGTCAATGGACTAAATTCACAAATTAAAAGACACATAGTGGTGAAATGGGTCAAAAAGATGAATCCAACCTTCTGCTGCCTACAAGTACACACCTGGATAGTCAGAACAAGCATAGACTAAAAATCAAAGGCTGGAGAAAAATCATCCAGTCAAAAAACACCCTTAAAAATGCTGCGGTGGCCATATTAATATCTGATGACACCAAATTTATACTCAGAAAAGTGTAAGGGACAAAGATGGTCACTTTGTACTAATCAAGGGATATGTGCAACAGGAAGAAATCAGACTATTAAGCATATATGCACCCAATGAGAGACCAGCAAATTATCTTATACAGTTACTGAAAATCTGAAAGAAGATATCAATAATAACACAATAATTGTGGGAGACCTCAACACGGCTCTGTCAACATTTGATAGATCAACCAGACTGAAACCCAACAAAAACATACTAGCCCTGATAAACGTAATAGAAGAAAGAGGACTAGATATATATAGGACACTCCACCTCAAAAAACCTGGATACACATTTTTCTACTTTGAGAAACTTTATGCTACTAAACATGAGAACCTAGAAAAAAAATGGAAAAATTCTTGGACACTTATAACCTTCCACAGTTAATTAAGGAGGGTGTAGCATATCTAAACACCCCCATTACTATTGAGGAAATTGAAACTGTAATCAAACATCTGCCCAAAAAGAAAAGCTCAGGCTCAGATGGATTTACTAATGAATTCTTTCAAACCTTTCAAGAGGAGCTACTACCAATCTTAACCAGGTTCTTCTATGAAATTGAAAAAAACGGGAACACTCCCAAAGAGACTTTATGAAGCCAACATCACCTTGATACCAAAACCAGACAAAGATGCTGCCAAAAAAGAAAATTACAGACCAATATCCCTTATGAATGCAGATGCAAAGATCTTCAACATAATCCTGGAAAATAGGATCCAATACATCATCAAGAAGATCATACACTACGACCAAGTAGGTTTCATCCTTGGAATGCAAAGATGGTTTAACATCCATAAATCTATCAACATCATACACAACATCAACAAAAAGAAAAAGAAAAATCCCATGTTCATATCAATAGATGCAGAGAAAGCATTTGATAAGGTCCAACACCCATCCTTAATAAAAAGTCTCAGCAAGATGGGAATGAAAGGAACATTTCTCAATCTAGTTAAAGCCATCTACCACAAGCCAATGCCAATATTATCCTCATTCTGGTATAAGACAAGTCTGTCCGCTTTCACCAGTCCTCTTCAACATAGTACTGGAAGTGCTTTCTATAGCGATCGGACAAGAAAAAGATATCAAGGGAATCCAAATAGGAAAAGAAGTCAAGCTCTCAATGTTTGCAGATGACATGATACTCTACTTAAAAAACCCTAAAGACTCTACCCAAAAGCTTCTAGAAACTATATATAGACTCATATACCAACGTGGCAGGCTACAAAATTAACACACAGAAATCAATTACTTTTTAATACACCAATAATGATAGGGAAGAGATGGACGTCAAGAAGGCAGTCCCATTCAAATTAGTGCCACACAAACTCAAATATCTTGGAGTCAACTTGACCAAAGACGTGAAGGACCTATACAAAGAAAACTATAAAGCCATGCTTCAAGATATAAGAGAGGACACACGGAAATGGAAACACATACACTGCTCATGGATTGGCAGGATTAACATTATTAAAATTGCAATACTTCCCAAAGCATTGTACGGATTTAATGTGATCCCTCTAAAGATATCCATGACATTCTTCAAAGAAGTGAATCAAACACTTATTAGGTTCATCTGGAACAATAAACACACTCGAATAGCTAAAGCACTCCTAGGGAAAAGGAAAATGTAAGGCATTACTTTCCCCAACTTTAAACTGTACTACAAAGCAATACTTATCAAAACAGCATGGTATTGGAATAATGACAGACCCTCACATCAGTGGAATAGGCTTGAGTTCTCAGACAATGTTCCCCAGACATACAATTACCTACTTTTTGACAAAGGTGTAAGAAATCCTAAGTGGAGCAGAGAAAATCTCTTCAACAAGTTGTGCTGGCAGAACTGGTTAGCCACTTGCAAAAAAGCAAACATAGATGCCCCCAGTTAACATCATGTACGAAGGTAAAATCAAAATGGATTAAAGACCTTGATATCAGACCTGATATCATAAGGTATATAGAACAACATGTAGGTAAAGCACTCCATGACATTGAGACTAAAGGCATCTTCAAGGAGGAAACTGCACTTTCCAAACAAGAGGAAACAGAGAACAACAGATGGGAATACATTAAGCTGAGAAGCTTCTGCACCTCAAAAGAAATATTGCCCAGGATACAAGAGCCACCCACTGTGTGGGAGAAATTATTCACCCAATACCCATCAGATAATGGGCTAATATCCAAAATATACAGGGCACTAACAGAACTTTACAAGAAAAAAACATCTAATGCATCAAAAAATGGGGAGAAGAAATGAACAGACACTTTGATAAAAAAGAAATACAAATGGCCAAAAGGCACTTGAAAAAATGCTCCTCATTGTTGTGTATGTAAATATTTTAATGGGATTATTAGGTTACTGACCCTACCCTGATAGGTGATTGTGCCTTACCCTAGGGTATAACCTGGCATTCTGCTCCCACCCTAGGGTGGTACGTGATTCTGCTCCCACCATTGGATGGTATCTGATTCCACAATTGGATGGTACCTGATTCTGGGGCATAAAAACAAAAGTCTGTGGAAGGCGAGAGGCTTTTTGTCCTGGACCTATTCTTAGGCCTTTTGGCTTTGGCCTCTTCATGGAATAAAGAGCTGTTTTCTTCGGAAGCCTGACTGCCTGTTGGCTTCCTTCCCACCACATTCACATCAGAATCACCGACTGAACAGGGTAACAGACGTGTGGTCCGAGCTGGAGGAGAAAGGCCTCATCCTCCATCCCTCCATCAGTCAACCTCTTCAGGGGCTGACTTGCAACACTCATCACTGATCATCAGGGAGATGCAAATCAAAACAACGCTGAGATAACATCTCACACCACACAGATTGGCACACATCACAAAGCATGAGAACAATCAGTGCTGGTGGGGATATGGAGAGAAAGGAACTCTTATTCATTGCTGGTGGGAATGCCATCTAGTCCAACCTCTATGAAAGGCGATATGGAGATTCCTCCAAGAACTGGAAATTGAGCTCCCATTTGACCCAGCTATTCCACTCCTAGGGGTATACCCTAGAAACACAAGAATACAATACAAAAATTCCCTTCCTCACACGTATATTTATTGCAGCACTATTCACAATAGCCAGGCTCTGGAAACAACCATGATGCCCTTCAACAGACGAATGGCTAAAGAAACCGTGGTACATATACACAATGGAATATTATGCAGCCGTCAGGAGGGATGAAGTCATGAAATTGTCCTATACATGGGTGTACATGAAATCTATCACGCTGAGTGAAATAAGTCAGAGGGAGAGAGAGAAAACAGAATAGTTTCATCATCTATGGGTTTTAAGAAAAATAAAAGTCATTTTTGCAACAATTCTCAGAGACAATGAGAGGAGGGCTGGAACTTCCAGCTCACTCCATGAAGCTCACCACAAAGAGTGGTGAGTGCAGTTATAGAAATAACTACACTGAGAACTACCATAATCATGTGAATTAATGAGGGAACTGGAAAACCTGTCTAGAGTACAGGTGGGGGTGGGGTGGGATGGAGGGAAACTTGGGACATTGGTGGTGGGAATGTTGCACTGGTGAAGGGGGGTGTTCTTTACATGACTGAAACCTAATCACAATCATATTTGTAATCAAGATGTTTAAATAAAGAAAAAAAGTTTAAAAAAGAAAGTTTTAATCAGAGGCTAGATCTTAGGATATTATGTAAATAATTTGTTGTCAATATCTAACTAATTAAGTTAGAAAACATGATCTGATCTGAGAAATAAATGAAAATTTATGCATCGTAGGTTAAAAAAAAGAAAATAGGGGAGAAAGGAACATTCTCGAGATATTAATAGCCATCTATAAATGTTCCATAGCTAATATTTTTCTTAAGTGAACAAATGAAAGCAATATCAGTGAGGTCAGGCTCAAGGCAAGGATGTCCATTGTCTCCACTCTTATTCAGCATGGTTTTATAAGTCCTAGCAACAGCAATCAGCCAAGTGAATTAAATCAAAGCAATCTATATTGGAAAAAGAGGAAGTCATAATTATCTCTACTTGAAGATGATATTATAAAATACATAAAGACCCGAAAGTGTCTACAAAAAAGGTCCCAGAAACAATAAATCAATATATCAGTGTCTGACTACAGAGTTAATGCACAAAATATCAATATGTTCTTTTAAAAAAGCTGAAGAAAAAATCAAAGATTTTTCTCCCATTTTCAATAGTTTCAATAAAAAACAAGTATCTATAAATAACCTTATTTTGAGGACAATGATGAATAACAATAACCAAAGTTAACTGAAAATGGATTAAAAACTTGGAAGTTAAACCTGAAATATAACAAAATTAGAAGACCAGCAATATGGTGTGTAGTATTAACTTCAGGGATTCGGCTTCAAATGCAAAAATAAAAATTTAAAGCAAAAGTAATCATATAAAGATTCTATCATAGTAAAATTAGTACTTCACATAAAGAAACTTTCCTATAACAAAGATATGGGGCCAAAGAGATAGTACTGCAAGTACAACTGCTATGTACAACATTGCAAATCAGAATTCAATCCCAGGCATCACACATGGCCCCTAGCACCAAAATGAGTGATCCTTGAACATAAGACCACTGCTTATCCCTCAGCACTCTGCTGTGACCCCAAAACAAACAAAAATATAAAAATAATAGACATTGTATGACTTTTGCGTGTCAAACATATGACAGTGGGATGATAAGATGTTATTTAAGAAATCTCAAAACTAACTGAACAACAAAAATGCAACCACATAATTACATATGTAGGAGAGTTGAATAAACAATTCCCCAGATAAGACAAATGTATGGCCCCAAAGGCAAATAAAAATATTCATTATTATTTATTATTAGGGAAATACAAACCAAAATTGTAATGCAATTGCTCCTCACATCTATAAGAATGCCTAAATCAAACACCCAAGTACAATAGCTCACAAAGTGTGAAGGAAAACTAATCAAAGTTTTAGAGTGCACACGTCAGAGTATTATCTGACCTAATGTCTGTGGAAACTCAAAATATTAAAAATAGTTATTCCATATAATACAACAATTCCTCTCCTAAATATCTATCTAAACACCAAAGCACTACTCTTAAAAGTTTCTTGCATTCCTTTATTCATTGCAGGTCTATTTTCAGAGTCAAGAAATATAATTAACCCATGTGACTGGTCTACGAATAGCAATCTAGATATAAAAACAATTCATGTACAAATATATTGTGAAACCCATTATATTTCTTTTCCAAACAATACAATACAAAAATTGAGAGGATCCAGAGAGATAGCACAGCAAGTAGGGCATTTGCCTTGCATATGGCCTATCCAGGTTCAATTCCCAGCATCACATATGGTCCCACAAGTACCACGAGGACTAATTCCTGAGTACATAGCCAATAATAAACCCTGAGCATAGTTTGGGTGTGGCCCCTAAACAAAACAAACACTAGATTAATTTTAGTGATTTAAATTTTTGTAGTAATATCTTTATTTAAGCACCATGATTACAAACATTTCAGTCATAAAAAGTACATCCCTTCACCATTACAACCTTTTTAAAAACATGTGCACTATAATAAAAATAAGAATTTTTAATATTTTATAATTTTATTTGCTAATATGTACTCATTTGGTATATAAAGAAGTTACTTCAACTTCAACACTACTAAAGTCTTCAAGAGCTTCTAACACCGTCCTTATATTATTGCTAGTACATCCCTTCTCCTTTCACTCCTCCACTCTGCAACCCCCAAGCCCACTATATAACTTCTACTTTGTAATCAGTGTCCTAGTATTTGTTTCCTATATACCAAACACGAATGAGATCATTCAGCTTTTAATTTATTCTCCTTCTGATTTATATCTCTAGTCATATCCAAGTTGTAACAAAAGGAAAAATTAAAAATAAAATATTGCCTTTTTTAAGAATTTGGATGAAAAACTTATGATGAATGTGCTAAGGGAAAAGAAAAATGACTAGTTAATTTCACTCACGTGAAACATTTCAAAGCCAGGAAATAGACAAAGACAAATAAAATCGAACCATTGGATTCTAAGAGAGTAAATTGGAAACAGAGAGAGGTCAGATGGACTGTGATAGACATTTGGTGTTTTGGTGTTGGCACAGTATGGTAAAATATTTGGGGCAGTGTAAAAATATTCTCCTAAAATATATATGATCATATAAACCAACATTACCTCAATAAAAAGATTTTTAAGACTAATCTGGGATTAATTATATTTTCATGTACATCACCATAAATAATATTGATGGTATTGACTGATTGTTAATTCACAAAACATAATATGTTGGCATCTTCTAGAAATCGCCTAAATTTATTTCAGTCAAAAGCAAAGCAAAAATAGGCATTTGGCATATCTTCACTAGGCCAATCACATAGACTCACTCTGTTCTCAAAATGACATAAACCAAACCATGAAAATTCATGGGTACACAGGTCATGCAGATGAAATCTGGCAATCTCAGGACAGGGCAGGCAAGTTCCCACCCTGCCAATGTCAGAACTGCTGCAACCTTCTGCCATAATCGCTGTTTGCCCATGGCCTTGCTTCACCAGTCCTCTACAGGTCTCTGCAGAGACACCAATCTGACCAAACTGCTGATATGCAATTAATCGACTTGATAACCCAGAAATGTGTTGGAGTGAATTGGGGCACCCTACTCACCTTCTACTAGTTCCAGGAGAACTGGCATCCAGAAACAAGCCCCCACAAAAAATGCAGTATCTATAATAGTGCATTGAATTCCTGGACCATGCAGCCGCATTTGTAACCATGCAACAATTTCATTTTTAATACTGTCACCCCCCCAACGCAATACACCAATTTGAATGCCAATGTGTTAGCTGAAGTCACTTAATATTAAGAAACGAATGAAATAACAGAATGATCAGCTAGCAATAAGAGCTTACTAAATATGATAAAGACTTAATTAAACCTTCAATAATCAATAATTGTCACTGTACTTTTTTCCCCTTCTCTTCTTCTTTCTTCTTCTATTCTTCTATGTTTCCTTTTTTGTCGTTTTGTTTGTTTTTGTTGTTGTTGTTTTGAGATCATACCCAGCGGCGCTCAGAGTTCATTCCTGTCTCCACGCTCAGAAATCAATCTGGAAGGCTCCGGGGACCATATGGGATGTCTGATTCTTTTTTTTTTTTTTTTGTTAACTTTTTTTTTTGTTTTTGTTTTTGGGCCACACCCGGTGACGCTCAGGGGTTACTCCTGGCTATGCGCTCAGAGGTCACTCCTGGCTTGGGGGACCATATGGGACGCCGGGGGATCGAACCGCGGTCCGTCCTAGGCTAGCGCAGGCAAGGCAGGCACCTTACCTCCAGCGCCACCGCCCGGCCCCGGGATGTCTGATTCTAACCATGGTCTGTCCGGGGTCACAAGACAAACGCCTTACCGCTGTGCTGTCTCTCAGGCTCCTCCGTTTTTGTTTCTTTGTATCCCTTTTTTTTGGGGGGGGGTCACACCCGGTGTTGCTCAGGGGTTACTCCTGGCTCTATGCTCAGAAATCGCTCCCGGCAGGCTCAGGGGACCCTATGGGATGCTGGGATTTGAACCACCATCCTTCTGCATGCAAGGCAAACTCCCTACCTCCATGCTATCTCTCTGACCCCAGAAAATATCTTGCTTCTGGACATAACATATGTATCTAAAGTTTTTGGGGTCTTTTTCTTTTTTCTTTTTTTTTTTTTTGGTTTTTGGGTCACACCCGGCGCTGCTCAGGGTTTACCCCTGGCTCTGTGCTCATAAATCGCTCCTGGCAGGCTCGGGGGACCATGAAAATTGAACCCGGGTTCTTACCAGGTCGGCCGCATGCAAGCCTTGCAGCTGTGCTATTGCTCAGGCTCCATGTTTCTTTCTATTCTTTTTAAAATATAATTTTTCTTTCACTTATCTGAGAACGAATGTATTATGATCAAAAATGTCAACTATATGGTACATGCTTTTTAAATAAAGTCCATTTAAAAAAATTAAGTAAAAAATTATTTTGCCTGGTGGAAATCACTAAGTAATTAGTGAAACATTTAAAATTGGATGTAACTAATACAGGCTAAAAAAAATCACATCAACATATAGAATGGAATAAGACAAAACTTGGAATGTATACATTGGAGAACTGCTTTCAATTTATATGCTTTAGTCAATATATACTTTCCTAAATTTATGATTTGAATTTAAATTCATCTGTACTTTGTGGCAATACAGAAAAATATGTCCCCCAATAATGATAATCCAACTTCTTTGACATAGCAATTTCATTCTTATAAATGCATCATTTAGAAATAAAACTAAAAAAATAAAAATGAACAGTTAAGTATGTGCTCATTGATAGAACACATACCTTACATGTATGAACACATACCTTGCATGTTAGAAGATTTTGATGTATGTGAATTTGATTTTTTTGTATCCCATAAACATAGTAAAACTAAATCAATTTACAAAAATTTAGCTACAAAGATGCCAAAAAGTATTTTAAACTATGTCAGATATACTCAATAATTTTCTTCTTATTTAGTTTTAATTATTTATCCTGAATATACTATATTATCCTAAATAAAATGTTATCTTTATGTAAATTTTATTTTCTCTCAAATACTGAAAACAGTGGAAAGAGAATTCTCATATCCCTCCTGCATTCATAATCATACACAAAATGTTCCTCATGATCAAATTCTAGTACCAGACTGATACACTTTTTGCAACTTATTTATATTGACATATTATTTTCACTCAAAGAGGATAATTTGCATTAGTTAACTCTTGATTTGTACATTCTGAGTGTTCACAAACATATAGTCAGATATATCCACCATTATAGTCGATTTACTGCCCAAAAACAATGTGTGTTTTCCTATTTATCTCTTTCTTCCCTCATCTCCTTGCTACCAATTATCTGTCTTGCTTCACAGTAATATTTCTTCTAACAGAGAATAGATTTGGAATATTCAATGTGTAAGACTGTCTAATTGTTTCATTAATTTAGTAACAATCATCTTAGTTTTTTAATGTGTGATAAATTACTGGATCATTGTAGTGCTTTAATATTATTGTCTGTAAATACCATAGTTTATATACACAAATACAAAGGAGCATTTTTGTGTGTTTTCACTTTATTCAGTTGCACATCAAACAACGTACTTACTGTATTACATATTGATAGTATGTTCAGTTTTATTATAATCTGTCATACAATTTTTAGAAATGAGTATACTATTGCATTTCTACCAGAAATGAATGTGAATTCTTCTTATTTTATGTTCTCAATAGTATTTGAGATTGTTATTATCTCTGATTTTCAACATTTTTTTGATTTTCAACATTTTTAATGGGTCTAATAAAACTAGTCCAAATTAAACAATCAAACATCTAATGAATACAATAGCTATATTCTTTGCTATCTGATTCTTTTTTGGGGGGGGGTTATGAATGCCGGGATTCAAACCACCATCTGTCTGCATGCAAGGCAAATGCCCTACTGCTCTGCTATCTCTCCGGCCCATGCCATTCCAGCATCCTATATGGTCCCCCGTGCCTAGAAGGAGCGATTTCTGAGTGCAGAGCCAGGAGTAACCCCTGAGCATGGTCAGTTGTGACCCCAAAACAAAAACAAAAAAAACAAGTAAACAAAACAAAAAAGAAACCTAAGAGTCAGGTGATGATCTTAACTTCATGTTCAATATAATCAATAATGTATTTCCTGGTTGAGCCATTTATTCCTTTAAAATTAAGGCCTCTGGGCCAGAGAGGTGGCACAAACAGTAAGGTGTCTGCCTTGCCCTCATTAGCCTAGGACAGACCTCGGTTCTATCCCCTGGCATCCCATATGGTCCTCCAAGCTAAGAGCAATTTCTAAGAGCATACCAGGAGTAACCCCTGAGCATCACTGAGTGTGGCCCAAAAAAAAAAATTAATGCCTCTAGGCAAATAAAACTTAAAACTCATGGAAACAGAAGCAAATATTTTGTTAGAGTTACTAATAGTAGCAATGAATGATGAAACTCCTATTTCTACCCCTTCCTTCCTAGTACTTTAATACCTAGCTATAAGAGAAATAGCACCATGTAATATATGTTGATTCAATGCAAATAAATATTCCTAGAAAAACTTGCCACCTGTCCTACAAAGTAATTGAGCCATCTAGCAATATAGCTAATTTTTGGGGACAAGCTGTTTAAAGACAATGAAGACTAAAAATAATAAAATCCATTATCATGAACCCATTATCTAATCTCTTTAAGTTTGATGTGAGTTCCCTGATTAAAAGTAATGCAGAAATTTTACATGGAAAGAAAAATCCACACTCACAGTAAATGTCTCTTCTAGTCAGAACAAAATACTATCACTTTTATGAATGTTCAATACAGTCTGCCACCATATTGCTGGCAGATTACCCCAGGGAATGGTGCCATATTGAGATTGATATTGTTATGGTCTATTGCTAGAGGATTGGACATTCAATGGCAGTCATACCAAATTGGTATTGGTGAGTGGAAGTATATGCTGTTGAATCTATGAATAACCTCATTTTTACCTTGATGGCTATTTTGTTCATGAGCACATTAAAATAACTGAAGAAAGGAAAAAAGGCAATTAATATCAACTCCATCATTTCTTAAAATTTTCCATGAAGAGACTCATAATGTCAGTTGGGAAAAACTCAAAGGGGAATATGTTTACATTTTTTTTATTTCAGAGAAAACTATCATCTGCTACATTTTTCTCAGTTCCTTGTCAAAAAATGTATCATTATATTCTTTTCAAGACATGGATGACCCAGAATTAATCATATATTACTAAATTGGCCAGTTCATCAATTACTAAATTACTAAATAGATAACCCCATATCTGGCCATTTTTAATCTAAATATAGCGAACCACCTAGAGTCTTGCTAGAAGTTCTGAGAAAATTAACCTTCGCCACTACCTTTGGCAACTGTTCTCCAAAGGGTTTATAGTTTTGAAACTGTTTTCTTAGGGAACACCTACATATCACATGAATCAGACTAATTAGGTTTAAATATCCTGTTTTTTGTATTAATATTTTATTAAAGCACCTTGATTACAGATATGATTATAGTTTGGTTTCAGCCATATAAAGAACACCGCCTTCACCAGTGCAACATTCCCATCACCAATGCCCCTCATCTCCCTCCTCCTCTCCCTCCCCTGTATTTGAGACAGGCTTTCTACTTCCGTCATTCATTTATATTGTTATCATAGTTGTCAGTGTAATTATTTCTCTAACTTCACTAGCCAAAAACCAAAATAAAATTAAAGAAATATTGAAGGGACAGAAAAGCTAGTAGAGTGGTAGATAACTTGCCTTGCACACAGCTGATCCTGGTTTGATCCCTGAATTCCAATAGTAGTTATTTCTTTTTTTATTAAATATATTTTTAAGTAACATGATCATATTTGGGTTACAGTTATAACCAGAACACCCCCCTTCACCAGTGCAACATTACCCCCTCCTTCCTTCCCATCCCCTGCCTGTTTTCGAGACAGGCATTCTACTACAGTAATTTGTTTTTAAGTTCAGTAAGTTGTATTATTTTCCTTTGAGTAAAAAAATATAGTAAAGGTGTGATAGTGGCAATCGCCAATGTTTGCATAGGTACAGAAAAATGGAGAAAATGGAAATGTTGGAATTTATTCGTTGGCCCCCAGATGCACCAACAATATCTTGTGGCATTGCTTCTCCTTTGCATAGGCACATTAAAATGGGAAAATAATACGTATACAAACAAGTTCGTATCTAATAGAGATGGGAACACAAATTTGGTAATGTAATTAGGCCTTTTATCCTGAACATTGGCATAATGATTTGGCTCAGGTCTCAGAAGAATGGGCATCGGCAACACACACCTGAACTATGGAAACAACCACAATTGTCTTTAACATTCCCAGGATCCAAGCCTCTACCAGAGAAGACCTACCACTGCTTTGGCATTGACTGACTCCAAAGTGTACTCCCAACACCCAGGTGACTCAGCAACAGTCTGCATGCAGAGCAGATCGCTCTACATTTAATGATATGCTGAAACTAGAGGATGCTCCACATCAGCCTGACATCAACAAAAGAAATGCACAGAATCCAGAGTCTTTAAATATAAAAGTCTGATACCAACTATAGATAAAGTGTGAAAAAGTTTCACCGGGACCTTGAGAATGACTGGAGTTGGATAGACTGGTATGCCTAGAACCCAGAGTCTGTCTTATGCCAATAAACTTCTGGGGTGAGGCCTTTTTGTAAATATCCTGTTTTTATGTCAACTCATCATAATAAAGTCTACATAGACTGCATAGCTCCAAGAGTATCTTTAACAATTCCATTTGATGATGAATGGGCACAGCCAAATGCATAATTTAGTAGGTGATATAATTCCCACTTTATGATGGGCAGCTCAGGCCATATAGTGATTTTCTAACTATTTTTCTTTCTTTGGTTTTTTGGGCCACAACCGTTTGGTGCTCAGGGGTTACTCCTGGCTAGGCGCTCAGAAATTGCCCCTGGCTTGGGGGGATCATATGGGACACCGGGGGATTGAACCGCGGTCCTTCCTTGGCTAGTGCTTGCAAGGCAGACACCTTACCTCTAGCGCCACCTCGCTGGCCCCGGTTTTCTAACTCTTAATTAAACATTCAGTCTTTACTAAGGTCCAGTAGCAGGCCTAGAGCTCTTTTGAAAAGGGGCTCAGATAGAAAGGACTGTAGCACCTTGCTTCCAAACTTTAAGTTATGCTATACTATTGATTCCATTAGATCACCTGGCTCTATTGTCATAAAAATAAATCCAGAGCACCAATGGGTATGGTCCAAAAGCAAACAAAAATTATTTCTACTAAACAAATTATGATATAGAATGAAGGATTGACATATCTTGAAGTTATATTTATGATCTTGCCAGATGATACCAAGAAAAAGATACCAATAAATAAGCATATTTCAAATCAATCACTTTTTATCAGGTACTACTGAATTTTCTGATTTTACCAAGTTATTCCAACTGCAATTAGAAAATTATCTTGATCATATTTTAGTAGTTTGCTGTTATTCTCTAAGATTACTTAATCTTCTACATAGACTAAAGAAATAAATTGATCAGTATATTGATCAATCCCCAATATATTGGGAATTATCACACTTTCTCAGGTCATAGCACTATTCCACAAAACCTCTCCAAGAATTATTTCCTTTGGTTAACGATATTTCTACATAGAGGAAATTATATTATCTTCCACTTGGCCATTTTCACCATAATATCTATTATTCCATAGGTTGAAGACCTTTGCAGATGTTATTTCAATTGAGTATATTTATTCTACATATATATTTTGAAACTGGAATAACATAGGATGAATTTGAAGCATATTGTGAAATAGAATTGAGATTGAACTGTATTTATTCACTTGGTGTTGATAAATCCCTTCTATGACCACAGAGTGCTTACGTCTTGTAAATGACTCTGAATATTTACTTTTTACCAATGTACAGTTACCCAGGTAAAAAATACTGCCATTGGTAGTTTTTCTAGGCAGTGTGTTTAATCTCTTTCTCATGGAAGCTAACCTCCCCTTAATTCTGATTCTACAAACTGAATCAGACTATGAATTAATGGAAGTCATTATTTTTAATAATATAAATATTTTTAATAATCCAGGCTAGGCATTCTTTTACTTGAACTGGAACTTTATTGCTTTTGCAGATTATGTAAGAATTTTGCAAGATTTTACTTCACTTCTAGTCAATCTGTAAGGTTTCTCCCTTACAGATTAATTTTACTGGTGCTTTGATTCCGCTGATTATGAAAAGTATACTCACTTGTCTTTGGAAGTTGATGCTACCAGGTGTCCCCTGGCACTTCAGAATAGAATTATACTCATTTGCATATAGGAACTGAGTTGATAAATACACTTTCCACTAACAATTATGACCTATAAGGTAATTAAAAAGAATGATCACTGATATCTTAAAGTATTTCAAGGTTCTACATTCAAATGTATGCTTCATATCATTGGTAAAACATATATATTGAGTAGCTTCTCAGGATGAGTACATATACCTAAAATAACAAATACAGTTTAAAATATTTCATTTATCTATGTCTGAAATAAATTCTCTATATTCAACCAAGACAGATTTGGAATTTTTAAATTGCTCCTTTTTTCTATATTTACCCATTTGACCCACACTTAAATCAGCAAACTAAACAGTCTTTACTTATTTCCTTTTTTAGGGATGGGGGAGAGAGTTTAGGCCACACCTTGGTAGTTCTCCCTGGAAATACTTCTAGAAAGGTGCTCAGGGAGACCATGCTGAACCAGGGATTGCACTATGGTTCCTGGTGGCAAAGACTGTGCTCCAGTCCTTTTAACTATCTCCAAGCCCAACAGTCTTTACTAACTCCCAAATATGTAGCATTAAATTTATAATCCTGATTCATGATAAGAGTTCCTTTTATAGCCTGATTTAACTGTCTTGCCACCATTATGAGCCTAATATTTTTGTTTGGCTTCAAAGCAAGAAAAAACTGTACTTGGGACCTACTCCTGAATCTGCATCCCATTGGTCCATGATGTACTTGGGGAACATATATGGTGAATTAAATCAAATCCAATTCAGGTGCATGCAAAGTACCTTACCCACAGTACTATCTCTGCTTCTACTACTATACTCTCTAATTACTCATTCCCACAGAATTTTCAAGGATTTCTGTCTTCATCTTTTAAAAAATCAACTTCACTTAAACTTCTATTGAAGAGCAGTATAAACTCCATTGTTTCCTTCTTTGGGCTTCATTCTACAGAAAACCAAATCTAGTTTACGTCTAGAAGCAGAGAGATGAGAGAATGGATAATGTTGAAACTCAGCATTCTTTTGACACATCATTGCCTGAAGATATAATATTACAGATTCCTTAGAAAATATAGGTTGCACTGGTGAAGGGGGGTGTTCTGTTTATGACTGGAACCTAACTACAATCATGCTTGTAATTATGGTGCTTAAATAAATATTTTCTAAAAGAAAAAAGTTATTATTTAGAAATGTGATTATGTAAGGCATTTAATAAAAAGGTATAGGACATTTAATTAAGTTAAATTAGTATCTGAAAAAAAGAAAATATAGGCATAATCTCCTCAGAAAGTAGTAAAGAGGCTACAACATTTAGGGGTGTAGAAGCCTATTGTACTAGCAAGGAATATTTTTCAGAATTTGCTACACCTCCCCATTCTAATTTCTAGGATCATCCATTCCAAAATAATATCTTCATGTTAATCATAGATACACCTTGAGACTAGGAATTTAATTCCCATTGTAATTAATTAGAATGCAGGAAGAATTTTTCAATTTGACTTTCAGCAATTTTAGTCTTGACATGGGAGATAAGAATTTCTTTGGAGAAGAATATAATTTTCAAGCCATTATACAAGATGGTTTAATATACATAAGTCGGTCGATATAATACACCATATCAATAAAAGAAAAATGAAAAATCATATGACCTATCAATAGACGCAAAGAAAACATTCGATAAGGTCCAACACCATTCATGATACAAATGCACAATGGAATACTTCTCAACCATCAGAAAAAGTAAAGTCATGCTATTTGTTGATACATGGAGGGACCTAGAACATATATATGGCTGAGAGCAGTTAGAGGGAGAGAGAAAGACAGAGATAGAGATGAAATTTAGGCTAATTATGTGTAGCTATTGTGTAATGTCTGTATGAACATGCAATAACAAACATCATTTCAAATTGTGCTTTTGTATTCTTGGGGGAAATGCCTAGGAGTGGTATTACTGGATCATATAGTATTCCCATTGAAAATATCTTATGGAATCGATGTATCATTTCCCCCACAGGCTGCACGTACTGTCATTTCCAGCAACAGAGGGATAGAACCAAGGTCCATCTTAGATCGGCCGGCCACGTTCAAGGCAAAAACCCTCCTGCTGTGTCACTGCTCCAGCTCCTAGTTATTTAAACTTTTGAATCAACTTTTTGGTTTCTATTTTATTTGTTTCTGCTCTGGTCACTTTTGCCTCTGTTTTTTCTTCCTTTATAATTTACTTAGTTGTTAGGTTATATTTCTTGAGAATTTTATATGAGTTTATAGATCTGATAGTTATGCTTTTGTTTTTGGTTCTTCAGCTAATTTTCTTTCTCCTTTGATTTCTTTATTAATTAAACAGTTATTTAGAAGCATGCTGTTTCATCTCATGTTTAATTTTTTTCTTATCTCTTTTTTGTTAATGCTTAGTCTTACTTATTGTGATTTAAGATATATTTGAGAAAAGGTCAGGAATTTTTTTCTCATATCATAAAATATTTTTAAATACAAACATATTAATAGAGAGTATATCTTATTTATGGGTTAACCTTGATAATGTTATATTATATAAATTGTATGTTATTAATATATAATGTTCACCAAAATTTATACACCAATATGAGTGCAGTCAAATTATTAAAAACAATTAATGAGAGACCTCAAGGGATGTAGTAACAACCACACAAGAGTAAACTATTTCAGCACGCTACTAAGTTGTGGACATCTCATCCAGAAAAAAAAGGTAACAAAATAAATATTCTCAACAGGCTAATTAATTGATTAACTGAGCTTTGTGATAAATACAAAAATTTTTTCTCCGATAAAAATAAGTGTATATAAAACCCCTTCCTCACACCTATATTTATTGCAGCACTATTCACAATAGCCAGGCTCTGGAAACAACCAAGATGCCCTTCAACAGACGAATAGCTAAAGAAACTATGGTACATATACACAATGGAATATTATGCAGCCGTCAGGAGAGATGAAGTCATGAAATTTTCCTATACATGGATGTACACGGAATCTATCATGCTGAGTGAAATAAGTCAGAGGGAGCGAGAGATGCAGAATAGTCTCATTCATCTATGGGTTTAAGAAAATTAAAAGTCATTTTTGCAACAATCCTCAGAGACAATGAGAGGAGGACTGAAACTTCCAGCTCACTTCATGAAGCTCATCACAAAGAGTGGTGAGTGCAATTATGGAAATAACTACACAGAGAACTACCGTAATCATGTGAATGAATGAGGGAACTGGAAAGCCTGTCAGGATTACAAGTGGGGGTGGGGTGGGATTGAGGGAGATTTGGGAGATTGGTGGTGGGAATGTTGCACTGGTGAAGGGGGGTGTTCTTTTCATGACTGAAACCTAATCACAATCATATTTGTAATCAA
Organism: Suncus etruscus; assembly: GCF_024139225.1. Lineage (NCBI taxonomy): Eukaryota > Metazoa > Chordata > Mammalia > Eulipotyphla > Soricidae > Suncus > Suncus etruscus. The sequence continues at coordinate 122,103,764 of NC_064868.1, forward strand.
GATGTTTAAATAAAGAAAAAAAGAAAAAAAAACAAAAACAAAAAACAAAAAAAAATTTCTGTTCCACTTATATTCATTTTTTGTACTGAAATTCTAGTTTTCTTCCTGTGACAGCTGTCTCTTTTTAATATATATTCTTAGCAAAACAGACAAAAAGAGAGGCAATTCCTGGTTAGTCCTTTTTTTTGCATTTCACTTTTTGTTCCTTATTGCAAAAGGTAAGAGAATAACTTACTAGCTAATTAAGGATAATAATTAATTTAATTTCTTTGGTGAGTTAGGCCCCACACAGCAGCACGCTGCGATTATTCCTGGCTTTCTCAGGGAACCATATGGGATCCTGGGAATCAATCCGAGGTCTCTCCAGGATCAGTAGCATGCAAGGCAAAAACTGTGCAATCACTCTGGCCCCTTACTTTGTTGTTGAGTCAAGAAAAGTGTTTAATTTGTTATTCAAAAGTTTCTGTTCTGATAACTGTTCCTCTTTATAATGAGAAGTTCCAAAAAACAATTTTTTACTAATATCTTTATTTAAACACCTTGATTACAAATATGATTGTAGTTGGGTTTCAGTCATGTAAAGAACATTCCCCTTCACCGGTGCAACATTCCCAGCACCAATGTCCCAAATCTCCCTCCTCCCCACTGCCCCAACACCTGTACTCTAGGCAGGCTTTCTACTTCCATTAATCATTCACATTGGAAAACAGATATTTTTGGACCAAGGTTGCCATTAAAAACAAAACAATAAGGTGGGCTCGGGGGGAAAAAAACAATAACCAAAATAAACCCCAGCCACATCAATGATAACCACCTGGTGTGCAGCATGTGGAATACCCTCAAAAATATTTGTTGAATAAGGAAATAAATACTGAATAAAACAAATATAACTTCAAGTACTATCTGATAAAAGTTACTGAAAAAAAGAAAGATACACAAGGGGAGGATTTTCACTCTACAAGAATAACCTGGAAAAGAACTCTTCAAAAGTTTCTTTTAAGTTAGAGAAAATGCCTGAGTTTATGTTCTCACTTAAGAAAGGCTTCCGGCTCATTTGTTCTCTCTTTCCAAGAGGAAGTGAAAGAAGAGATTAGGAGAAGGTGAAACATTTGGGGAAATATTTGAAGAGAGAATTTAGAGAAAGAGACTGAGCCCAGGTCCTTACCAAAAAAGATTTCAGAGAAAATTTTGCCCAAGTTGCCCATAAAGGTTTAGGCTAGAATAAAATCAAGATAATTCCTCCATGTCGCAGCATTCTACCCTAATTACAAGTGGAAGGTAAGTATCCTTGAAAAGACCTAATTAATAGTCAAACAATAAAATTATAATTTCTAAATATACTTTTGAAAGTCATAGGAGAAATACATCAAGATAGAAAGTGTTCAGTTGAGAATTTATGAGGAGGCCAAGTGTAGGATTTTGGAAGGGTGGAAGTCTGGAGAATGAAATAGGTCTGATCCATTTAGGAAATTTAGAGAGAAATGAGCTCTAAATGACTTAGAACTTTGACTTACTATATCTGCTCTCTTCAGGATTTCTCCTCTGATAGCATTTATAAACATTAGATTAGCAAAGATTTCTTATTACTGGATAGCAGTATTTCTCAAATGAAGTGCACATAAAAAATTATAGCATGAAGGGACCATGAATATATCTCAACTTTCAAGGACATACCTCACAAGTCTAAGTTCCTAGGTTCAATTCTTGCATGCCCACCATGTATATCCATAACAGTCAGGAAATGGCTAAAGCTCCCATCTTGTAAATGTGAAGCCATGAGCTGAATCTCCAGTATAGTCACATGTATCTAACGTGGTCCTGCTCTGCTGTTTTTGAAAATTCTACTCCCTGTGATCCCTGACACCACAAGAAATATCTTGTGACTCTAAGATTTTTTTGCAGATATCTGTGCGGGAATCAGTCCTGCAAGGAACCAAATTAACAAGATGTGAACAATGGAAACAGGAGCACAACTCCAGGTGAACTTTACAACCAGAATATGCAAACACTCCAAAGACACCACCTAGTAAGAACACGGACACACACACACATCTGCAGGAGCATGACATAGTCAAATATGCCAGCACCACAACCAAGTCTGTATGCCACCCTCATCATTCCAACAATTCAGAGAAGGGAAAGAACAAAAATTAATTTGAATTTAAAATATTATTTAGTGGTGCTTAAATAAAGAAACATCAAAATTAAATGAATGGAATTCACTTTATTACCCTGTAGTAGCTTTTTAATGTATTGAAATTAAAAAAACTTTTGACATGAAACAAACTGTGTAATCATTAGAAATGAACAATTATGGTCGTACACAAAACGACACATGTTGTTGCTCATGCAACACTATTGTTGCAACAAAGGTGTGAAAATAAGCCAAATATTAATCTATTGGGGATGTCTTGAATAAATAATTGCAAAACCACAAAATGATTACTAAAAAGGGGCTCCAAAGATGAAAGAATGCGGACTTTGATACACTGACATGGTAGACTCTAAGCTTTAATGTAAGAGAGAAAATAAAGGGCTAAACAATGCTTGTTACATGTCACTATTTTCCTTTCCCTTAAGGGAAACCAAGTCTTTCCACTTTGCCTTTATTTCAAAAAAGATACAATGAAAAGATAACTAGCTAATAAAGATACTTACCTAGAAGGGAGGGAGAGAGAAGACCATACTTTTTCTTTTTAAGTACTTTGAATTTGCAACTGTTATTTTCAAAACCTAAAATTCTATATAACACAAATGCTGTAAAAATGAACTTAACTTTAAGGTAAATTGGTAACACATATATAAAAATATTTAACCTTCACTAAAATTATTTGAGGCCCATTTTTTAAAGTCTTCATAATGGTAGGAGTTCGTGCCCATAGTGTTTCAACACCTCACTTTCTCACAATGTCTGCTCCCCTCCATTTTCATCTGTGTCCAACTGACTGCTGATCACTTAACTGCACTTCAGATAATTTTTATGTATTTTATTTTATTGTATTTTAGACACCAGGATTCACTATGTTTAATACTGTTCATTTTGTTACCATATTTTCAAATATTGAAAAATGTTCTCTGGAGATGACAGTTCAAAAACACTTGCCAACGGACTGCCCATTTTCCTCCAATATTTTCTCAGAAGTCCTCACAACTCTCACCTCACCCCCAACATTTCACTTGCTTTTTATGGCCTATTCTGTAGACCAGCGTAGTTTGCTGCTTTTTAAACAATTGTTTCCTTACTATCGGCTCCTGTATACCACACATGAGAGTACAATCTCTGTTTCTCTCCTGGCTGACTTCATTGAGCATGATACTTTCCAGTTCCATCCATGAAGTGGCAGATTGCATAATTTTATATTTTCTTACAGTACTCCATTGTGTATACCATGGTTTTTTAGGACCAGTTATATTTTCTTAAATATTTGGGTTGTTTCCAGATTTTGGTTTTTGCGAGTAGTGATCACAAAAACATAGGAGTGCAAGAGTCTTTTCTGAAGAAAAATACAGTTTTTGTGACTTTGGGATAGATACAAAATAGTGGGGTTTCTGATCACATGAAATAGCAATTATTCCTCTTGGGGATAAGTATCTGTACTTTTCTCAAAAAGAGTATAACCAGATAACACTTCTACCAGCCATGGATAAGGGTTCCAATTTCCCCACATCCATGCCACCACTGGCTGTTTTCATTCTTTGTAATGTGTGTCAATCTCACTGGCATGAAGTGATAGCTCATTGATATTTGGATTTGCATTTTCCTAATGATACATGATGAAAAGCTTTTTTCATATACACTGGGCCATTTGAATATCTTTTTTCAGAACTGCTTTATTCATTTCTAACCCCTCCCCAATTTCCTATGGGGCTGTTCTATTTCTTGAAAAGTTATACAAGTATCTTATATGTCTTAGAAATCAACCTTTTGTCATATAGGCAGTGGTTCGATACAGACTCCCAGTGTTTAGATTGTCTTTTATTTTGGCAATCATTTATTTTGTGATACAAAATTTTCATGTTTGGATATAGTGCCATTTGTTTATCGTTACATCTATTTCCTTGACTGTCCCTTCACCAAAGCACATTTCTCACTACCAATGTCATCAGTTTCACTCCCACACTCCCTTCAACCATCCCCTACCTGCCTCTATAGCAGATATCTTTTTTCTCTTTCTCTCTGGCTATATTCTGCCTTTTAGACACTGTGGTTTGCAATATTAATATTGAAGGTGCATTGTGCGTATCATTTAATCTCCTTTCAGAATTCTATACTTGTCCAGAGTGATCATTTTCAACTGTCATTGTTATGCTGGTTCCTTCACCATCCTAACTGTGCTCACTCACTATCTGTGGGAAGTTTCTACCATGGACTGGTCCTCCTGCCCCCTCATCTTTATAATCTCAGGATCTTATTAACATATTATTCTTTTACATATCCCACGAATGAGTGCAATCATTCTATGTGTAGCCATCTTCCTCTGATTCATTTCATTCAGTATAATACTCTCTCTATCCCTCCGTGTATAAGCAAACTTCATGTATTCATTTTTCCTACAGCTTCAAAGAATATCATTCTGTAGGTTGACCACAGTTTGTTTATCCACTCATCTGTTCTCAGGCACTTGGGTTGTTTCCAGATTCTGGCTACTGTGAATAGTTCTGTAATTAACATAAATGTGCAGAGGGCTTTTCTACATTGTTTTTTTGTTGTTGTTGGGGGGGTCAGAACAGTAATGTTGTTCATATGGGATTTCAATTTCTAGTTTTTCGAGGAATGTCCATATTGTTTTCCAAAAATGACTGTACCGATCTTTATTTCCATCAGCAATCAATCAGAGCTCCTTTCTCCCTGCACCTGTGCCAACATTGGTTGTTCTTTTCTCATATTTTGTGCCAGTCTCTGGAGTGTGAGTTATCACATTATTGTTTAACTTGCATATCCCTGATGACTAATGATGTGGAGCATTTTTTCACATGCCCATTGACCATCTATATTTCTTCTTTGAGGAAATATCTGTACATTTCTTTTTTCCATTTTTGATAGGGTTAGATTTTTCTCCTTATCAAATGGATATTATTTTAATAGTTTGTCCCAATTTGTCGGCAGACTTTATATCCTGGCCATAGTTTACTTAGAGTGTCATCGACGTCTTAGTTTAATGTAGGCCCATATGTTTATCTATTATTCAACTTGTTTTGTCTGTGGTATTTCATCTTTGAAGTTATCTTTAGCTTCAGTGTCATGGAAAGTTATTCCAACAGTTTTCTCTATGTAGCTTATGGTTTCAGGTTTGAGATCAAACACATTTTGAGTTGACTTTTTTCATGGAGGAAAAATAGAGATCCGAGTTCATTTTTATATGTGGTTGACCAAATTTTCCAACATTATATATTAAGGACACTTTCCTTCTCTCTCCATTTCATGCTCTTAGATCCTTTGTCAAAGATTACCTATGTATCTACTGCAAGATCTGTCTCTGGAATCTCAGTTCTATTTTCTAAGCTTAAGAGTTTATCTTTATTCCAATACTATATTGTTTTCATTATTATTTCTTTGTAATACAATTTAAAGTTGGGATGAGAAAAGCCTCCTATATTCAATCTTCCTAGTATTCCAAAGGTTTTGTTACTTCATGCAAATGTGTACATCATGTGGGTTGTGTCTCTAAAAATGTCCAGGGATATGTATGAAGACTTATTGAATCTGTAAAATAAATTGAGTAAGACTATTACTTTGAAAGAATAATTTCAACCCACTGTCAGGAGAGTTTATTGTATTTCCTCATGTCTTCTTTTATTTTAGTAAAAATTTGCAGATTTTTACATCTTTTAAAAATGTGATTCCTTTCTATTTGATTTTAGGGGTTTTATATAGTTTTATTAATCTTATACAAAATCCTTTTTCATTTGTAAAGAAATAAATCAAGGAAGCACATAAAAATAAAACAACCCCCTGTATTCTGTTTGCAGATCTCAAGTCACCAGAAAGGTTGAGGAGAGAACGATAAGATGGTGGTAGGTGTGGAGTGCTAATGTATGTTTATAGAGGAGTAAAAATGTAGCCGACTATATAACACTAAAACATGGTGTTATCACTAAAATCGCTTTATTAATTAATTTAAAATAAAACATAGATAATATTTTAAAAATCGCTATATATACATATGCGTATTTTAATGGTTTTATAAATTTTAAGAAAAAGATACATAGTTAATATTGGTTATGACATGGAGGTATGGTGAGGGAATAAGTAGAAAATAATCAAGAATTGCAAGTAAACATACAAAATTGTGTTTATAATCACCTATCATCAGGCAAGTGCAAATAAATACAATAATATATCAATTCACACTAGTAAAAATGGGATATTTCAAAAATACTGAAAGATGTGCAAATTCTTGAAAAAGTCTAGTAACTTGTCAGTCATTGATTTACAATTTTGTAGAATTTCAGGAGGTTAGCTATATTCGTCTATATGTTTGTAGGTATTACTATCTGCAATAAATAAGAGAACTTACATATGTTGAATACAAATAAATGCAGCGAGGAAAAATGAAATTTCCAAAATTATCAGAAACGAGATTTTGTGTATAGAACTAAGCTTACCTAGGAGAGTGGGGAGGTTAAGAGAGGAACTTCAGACAATAATGGAGATCAGTGTGGCATTGGAATGATGGATGCATGAAGAAAATATTAGAAGTACCTCAATAAAAAGCTAGATATATACAAAAACTAGAAAGAACCAGTGTCTGTGGGAATGTGGTGACAAAGTGCCACTACACCTTACACTATTGATGGAAATGTCCTCTGGTTCAGCCTCTATGGAAAACTGTGGAGATTTCTTAAAACTGTACGGATAGGGCTTCCATTTAACCCAGTAATTCCACTTTTGGGTATTGATTTGTCATTGACCCATATACAAAACCACCAATTTAAAATGATATGTCCAATATAGAAATTAGATTCATAGCTAAGGTATAGAAAACCAAATATCTAATGATACCTGATAGAAATTGTGCTGCAGGACTCACTCTTTTCTGGAACAAGATGTAAACTAAGCCATGAAAAATTATGGCTACACCAGCCAGTGCAGCAGAAAGCTGGCAATCTCAGGAGGATAAAGGTGGGCAAAGACCCACCCGAATGAAGCCATACTTGCTGCCTCCATCACCTGGAATCACTGTTTCCCTTATGGCCCTGATTCATAACTGACCCTCGAGTATTCCCTTCTATGACACCTATCTCATCACACTTCAGATACACTGGATATTGGCTGAGAGCACTAGGGATTTGGGGAGCAAGTTTGGGCACCTTTCACCCATATCTTCCTTCTTCCAGGAAGCCTGGAAGCTAAACTCAAGCCCATAAAAGTCATAGTATCAGTCATAGGGCATTAAATTTCTGGACAACTTCATTTGTTTGATGCTGTCACCCATATAGGAACACACCAATTCTAATTTAACAGATCTGAAAGCTAACAACAAGAGCTTATTGAACATTTTGTCATGTATTAATGAATTTATTGGAGAGACAATATTTTTCACAAATGTGCTTGCTATTGTACTTTTATTCTTTCTTTTTCTCTTCCATTTTATTATTTTCTTTTTATTTTTCTCAATAACTTTGCTTTCATTGATCTGGAAATGAACGTACTGTGATCAACTATGTCAATTATGTGAGGAATTTTCCTTAAATAAAAAGAAGTTGGGCTGTATGTGCATATATGTATATATAACAATATTATGCAGATTGAAAGAAAGAGAAAATCATGTCGATTGTTGCAAGTTGGCTGGAACTGGAGTGGTACAGGCTAAGTGAAATAATATGAAGATGGACAAATAACAGATGATCTCAGGCATCTGTGATACATAGAGAAATAAGACAAAGAAATGGACAGTAGTGATGATGACAAACTTTTAGGCAGGAAACTTAAATTATTAATGAGTATTGGGTGAGGTGTATTGAAGAATTGACTAGCACTGAACTAAGGACAGAGATAAGTGGATAAGGGTGTTGAGTACTATGACGCTAATGAAAGTTTTGTAAAGCAAAACCACAAAAGTTACCGCTACTGTAGCCATGTTTCAAAAATATAATTTTAAAGATAAAAATTTCACATGTGGCCCAGTGTTAAAAGCATATATCTCCCATATAAATGTTCTAGGTTTGATCTCAAGCATAAAAATTGCAAAGGTGGGGGCCGGAGGGATAGCATGGAGGTAAGGCATTTGCCTTTCATGCAGAAGGTCATCAGTTTGAATCTCGGCATCCCATATGGTCCGCTGAGCCAGCCAGGACTGATTTCTGAGCGTGAAGCCAGGAGAAACTAACTCCTGAGCACTGCCGGGTGTGACCCCAAAACAAAAAAAATGTAAATGTGTATTAAAAGATATAAGAAGAACGAAAGGATAATAAACTACTTATTAAAGATGATTGTTATCCCAGAGTAGTTACATTCCAGGGGATATCTTAGTGTCTTCCTGTGATTTCATTTTGCACATTTGAACAATAGACACATGATAGCTACCTAATTAGGAACATAATAAATCTATTTTTCTTTTAAAATTTTATTTAAGCACCATGATTTACAAAAGTGTTCACAATACAGTTGTTTCAGGCACTCAGTGTTCCAACATTAATACCACTACCAGTGTAATTGTCTCTATACCATTGTCCCCAGTTTCCCCACCCCTCTCCCTTGAGCTTGCATCCACAGCAGGAACAAAATATTTTATTTTATATTGCGTGTTGCAAGAAAATGGCTAATCAAAAACCATTTAAGTAAAAGAAAATTAATGAAAAACATATTTTGCAATGGGGCTATTAGAGTCATATATGAGTCTTACCAAATTGTTGCTAGTTGAGCCTTCTGTGTTACTGCTTTTGTTTACTGGCTTCCTTAGCAACTATGTTATTTTTCCCATCTAACTTGGTGTGCTGCTACTGAACTCTCAGGATCACATAGGATTTGGAGGTGTCACACAGCTGTGTAGGCAGCCATGCACTTCAGGATCCATAGAACTGGACCAATGAGTTTCTGCAGTTTAGCTCGCCTGGCCTGTAGGTTTAGCTACTGGGGTTTACAACAGCAGAGTGATGAAGGGAGGCCCCTCTCATTCTAAGAGACCCCAGAGTTCTCAGCCTGAAAACTGGTGTACCTTAATTTTTTTCTTAGTTTGGCTTCTCTGCAGAGATTTGCGGTGAAGCGATGGAGTTCGCATGGTTTGAAACTGTGGGGTATGAGTGTAGCTTCAAATAAATCTATTTTAACTGAATGAAAACAAATGGGAAGAAGAAAAGGTGTTTCAATTTTGAAATGCTATGCATGAATGATATTGAAAACAACTAGAATCAGATAATGTAATAGCTACTGTAATAGCCTGGGGTGCTATGGAGATGTTTCCGGATCAGATTATAGATAATAAAACAGAAAGAAGGACAATAGGGTTAAAAATTTATTTTTATAAGAAATTGAGAAAGTGGGAATTTTTGGAGGTTGAGATGCATGGCAATGAACACAAGAGTGCTGGATCCTTTTTAGCATCGTGTATCTGAGTACTAGAAACAGTATTTATGGGTCCTATAGGAAGGAGTTCATCTTTTAGATTTTAAATGCTCAGATGGTTTTCCAAAAGTGCTGGACCAATTGAGATTCCCAAAAAGAGTGAACGTGAGACTCTATCTCCTGCATCGTGGTCAGCATTAGCTGTTCTTGTTCTTGAGGCGTACCATTGTCTGCGGTGTGAGGATATGTCACGTTGGCGTTTTGATTGGCTTCTTCATCAGATTAATGATGGGGAGCATATTCACGTGCCTTTGGCCACCTGTATTTATACTAGGGGACATCTCTATTGCTCTCTTCTGCACAGTTATATTGGGACTGCGGTTATATATATATATATATATATATATATATATATCTTAGATATATATATATATAATGTATATAGCTAAGATACCCCACCTAAGATGTGTGTTGGATCAATACTTTGCCCCCTTTTATGGGGAGTCTATGTGTACTGTTCCTCATTTCTTTTGAGGTGTTGAAGCTTTTTGATTTGCTGCCTACCCATTAGTTTATCTGCCTTTCTTTCTACTTGCTTGGTCGGTAGGATTTCATCCTCGGAGATTTCTTTACCCTCACTATCACGGACAATTCACCTAGGTTTCATTCTGCACACCTTACGTGAAATTTCAGGTCTGATCTCAAGGTATGTTCTCTTATTTGGATGTGACCTTTGCCGGGTGTCCAAGTGAGTTCTGCTCTCACCAAGCCCCAACGCTGGGTGCGATTGTTCCTTTGAAAATGGTCCTTCGGTTTCTGCCTCGGAATAGATCGAGTCGGCACCTAGCTCAAGTCCAGGAGGAAAATGGACCATGGGGCCAGGAAGTGGGCGGTGGCTCGGCGGAGCCTGGCCCTATAAGAACGCTGCCTGGCTGAAGTCGTTGGGAGTCCTGCAACGTGACTTTGCCGCCATTTTGGCTCTCCCATCCGGCAGTTTTATGTGGGCGACATCTGGGAGGGACGGATTCGTCCGCTCAGTCTGCCCGTCCACCTGCCTGTCGGTGCTGTCCACCCGTCTGCCCGTGCTTGGAGTGCCCCGGAGTGGAGCGTGTGCTGGGTTTCGGCCAGGTGAGTGCGGGTGGGGGGCCTGGACTCAGGGCGGGGAGCTGCAGGCCTGTCCCAGACTCTGCCCTCGGTGGGTGCTCTCGCTCGCCTGGGAATCTGGGGGGTTCCCGTAGTTCGACAGGTTTCCGCCTCCCCACCCCAGGTGGGCTCAGGGCATTCGCTAAGCACTCGGTGCTCACTCCCCCAGTCCAGGGAACCCCACCGTGCAAGGCGAGAGCAGCCCACTGCACTAGGAGTCGATGCAAGACGCAAGATGTAACCGGCCAAAGATGGCTGCCGTGGCTTCCAGGTTGCTTTCCCCAGAGAGTGGATTTCTTCTTGGGTCATTTGTTCCCAAAGCCCACCCATTCCTGCCATTCATTCGCAGAGCACCACCCGTTCTTGCTCTCCATGGCTCCTTCCATGACGGGATGGGGTGGGGGGTGACCAGAGGAAAACTTTTGGTGTGTTGGGAAAGAAAGAGGTTTGTTAAAAGTTGGAAGTTCTCTGAAAACCAGTTCTTTTGGCAAGGGAGTATTGGCCCATACGAGCAAGCCAGGGGCAAATCGGTCCTCCATCCCAGCTGGGCTCAGCTGCCTGCAGGGCAAACGCCCTGCCCTCTGGACTCCTGTATCGTTCCCCAAAGATCTACTGATTGTCAACGTTGATTCCAGTCTAGAGCTGCAGTGGGAGGCACAGGTCCCAGCATGGTCCTTAGGGAGTGCTGTGGCTATTAGGACGATTTCGCTGGGCAGCATGCTTTCCACGTGTCCCCAGTGCAGGAAGGAGGCAGGCAGGCGCTGGAATGGATACGTGGTTCAGATGTGCGCAAGACCAGCCAGGAAGGAAGCAGTTGGGCAGGGGCTGTGCTCATCTTGGGTGCTCATGGCTGTGACTTTTCTCCAGGATTTTCTGCTGTCGACCTTGACCTTGAGGAAACATCGGGCTGGAGAAGATGGAGTGTCACCATCCGACGTCCAGTCCCCAGGTAAGAGGGCAGTGGGGGTTCTCAAAAGGAAAAGGATAGGGAGAAGAAATACAGCCAGCCCAGGACATGGTGGGGGAATCAGAGATGTTTTAGCAAGGAATCTGGGGATGGGTGTGGTGGGGGCCCTAGTCTATGCAGTTTGACAACACTTAGTTTTTCTGATTTTGGTTTCTGGGTCACACCTGGTGAGGCTCAGGGCTTACTCCTGTCTGTGCTCTCAGAAATCACTCCTGGCTTGGGGGACCATAAGGGACACCATGGGATCGAAACGTGCTCCTTCCTAGGCTAGTGTGCCATACAGTATGTCCTGTGCCAACACTTTTGTTCCTTTTTGCTGTCTTGTGCTCATTTGGGGAGCTATGGCAGGTGTTGCTCAGACCTCCTGACTCAGTGTTCCTGCCTGTCTGAGACTGTATTGGATGCCAAGGCCAGGGTAAAACAATGTTGGGGAAGGAGACCGTGATTTCCCCCGTAGGGCCCTGGGGGGAGATCAGAGTGTCCTGAATCCCTCCTTTGTGTGTTTAGGGTTTGGTGACCTACCCTGATTTGTCTATAACCTTCAAACCGGAGAAGTGGACATACCTGGACCTCTCTCAGAGAAACATGTATAGTGATGTGATGCTGGAGCTCTACGAACGTCTGCAGGCAGTAGGTGAGAGCTCTTCTTGCCCTGGGCTGCTGCTGTGGGCTACAACCTGGGGTAACAGGGAGGTGCCAGGATCTGCAGGGATATGGGCTCAATAGGAGACATGATTCTACTGATTCTAAGGTCAAGCGCTTCCCTACTGGAATTTTTTTCAGTTTCAATTCATTCGTTCACTCATTATTTACTTAGTTAGTTCGTTCATTTTTGGCCACACCTGCAGAGTCACAGATTACTCCTGGCTCTGTGCTCAAAAATCACACCTGGCAGGCTCCGTGTACCATATGGGATCCAGGAATCAAACCTGGTTCTATCCCAGGTCAGCCTCGTGCAGGGCAAATGCTCTACGGCAGTGCTATCTGTGCCCCTGCTACCTTACTTTTCCGGCCCCGATTCTCTGACTTTATTTCTTAGAAGGAATTTGGGAAGATTCTCATCTTATCAGTGTTTTGGATAATCAATGGTAGTAACTCATCTCTGAGTGATAAAATTCACCTGTAAGCCCACCTCATCGTCCTGGGTGTTTCTATATTTTTTTAATAAATTTTTTTCTTTTTTTGAGGGGAGGGGAAAACCCGGTGACTCTCAGGGGTTACTCCTGACTATGCACTCAGAAATCACTCCCAATTTGGGGGACCATTTGGGAGTCTGGGGGATCAAACCGCGGTCCGTCCAAGGCACATGACTTACTGCTCCACGCCACCACTCAGTCCCGAGAGTTTCTTAATTACTAGTGATTGGCCTGTTTAGACTTTTTACTTCCTCATTAGTACTGGAAGATTTTTTCCCAGAAATCTGTCCATCTTTTCTAGGCTCTCTAAGTTAAATGAATGCAGTTATTTGTAATCAACTCTTAAAATATCTTGGATTTCTTGGGGTTCTGTTGTCATATCTCTCCTTTTTTTCTAACCCAACTTACTTGAATATCTCCCCTTTTTTCTTTGGGAGCCTTGCCAATGGTTTGGCTATCTGGCTTATTAATAATTAAGTAATTAATAATTGCTGACAGCTCCTGGTCTCATCAAATCTTTGTATTGTTTTCATTGATCCTACATAGTTGATTTCTCCTCTAATTTTTACTGTTTCTTTTCTTCTGCTTAGCTTTAGGTTCCTTTGCTATTGTTCTCCAGAGATTTAAAGTGCCCTGTTAGGAAGTTGATTTTGTCCTTTTCTTTTCTCGTGTAGGCCTGTATTGCTATGGGTTTCCCACAAGTACTGCATTAGCTGTGTCCCATAGATTTCTTCCTTACTCTTCATCTCAAGGAATCTCTTTTATTCCTCGATTTCCTCTATGCTTCAGCTGTTTTTGAGCATCCTGTTGTAGTCTCCAGGATTTAGATTTTTCTCCACATCTTCTTTTTACAACCAATCTTGATCTCTGTGGCATCGTGACCTGATATGGTGCTTCGTATAATTTTTATAGTTGTGAGATTATGTATATTAGAGTTGAGTCCTGAAATGTCCCTCCTTGAAAACCTTCCATGTGCCCTCGAGAAGAACGTGTACTCAGCTTTTTGAGGAGGAAAGTTTCTGTATAGATCCATCAGTCCGACTTATTCTAGTTTCTCATTTAGGGCTCTATGTCTTTGCTAGTGTTCCAATTCGTGGATCTGTCTAGTGGAGATAATGGCATGCTGACATCTCCCAAAAAGATAACATTTAAAAGCCTTACTTACGTATTTTACTGGCTTAACTTTCGGTACATAATGTTGATCAGGGATAGTCCTTCTTGAGCTCTTCTTCCCCTGGTCAATCAGTGGTGTCCGTCGTGGTTTCTGAATACTTTATTAAGGTTGCAGGCAATCAGGTCTAATGTAAGCACGACTCTCTACTTTATGAAGGTTGAAGGAATTTGGTCTGATGTAAACATGACTCTCCCAGACTTTTGTTTGTTTGTTTTCTACTAGGCTGCATAATTATTTTCCACCTTTTTTTTTTTCAAAATCTATGTCTGCCCTGAATTTTCAAGCGTGTTTCCTGCAGGCAGCAGATGGCTGGGTTTTGTTTCCTGATCTGAGCTGCTACTCTGTACCTTTTGCTTGGGGAGCTTTTAGTCCATTGACAAGTAAGGAAGCGTTTGACAGAAAGGGCATCTGTGCCATTCTTTTGGGTAGGGATTTTGCCGTTGCAATTGGATATGTGGTTGATGTAATTGTTCTTTGAGTCGGTTGTTAACATGAATATTGCAAGTTCTATTTTGTCCGAGAATATTTGCGACCCTCCTTCCCATGTAAATGAGACTTTGCTCAGTGGACTCTATGTGGAAAGTTTCTTTCACTTAATACTTTGAATATGTCATTCCACTCTTTTTTACCTCGGTTGTTTTAAATAGCAGATCTGGTTTGATCCTTATGTTCTTTTCTTTCTCCTTAAGGTTCTTCCTCCTTTAGTGCTTTAAAGGGTCCACCTCTCACTTTGTTGTTGGTTTTTTTCTTTGTTTGTTTTCTTTCCTTTAGTTTTGCCATCTGGATTACTCTATGGTCTGTTTTGTTGGCGCTTTTTTGCCTCTGATTTGTATAGCATCCTCTTTCCAGAGACTTGAAATCTCCCTCTTGTTATCTCCCCCACTGTTTTCTCTTCTCTCACTTTTTCCCTCCCACTGATACTCCTATCATTCAGAGAGAATTGCTCTCGCCTTTGTTCAATAAGTACCTTACATTTTCTTCCAATGGTTTGTCTGTCCTTTCTTTTTGGACTTCTTTATTACTGCTGGCTTGCATTTTTATTCCACTTTGTACAATTCTCCAGCTGTGTGTATCTGGTATGGTGGCTTGGTAACATGTGTTTTTATATCCTTGGGTTCTATTTGCATGTATCTGTCCTCTTCTGAAAGAGTTTGTCTTTGAATGGAATGAATTGTTCATCTATAGATATCTTACTTTAGCCAGCTAGTGACTCCTTGATTTCTGAGGCTGAAAGATTCAGTATTAATTTCAGATCCTCATCGATAAGGCTCGGGTGTTTTGGAGGATTTGGAGATTTGCCAGGATTTCTCTCCGAATGCCAACTGCATGTGTCTTCCTTAGTTTCCCCCATTTTCTTTACATTTGGTGCGTTGGCATGCTATAGTTGGAGGGTGTTTAAGAAAATGATCTATTCACTAAGTAGTAAACTATACACAGAGGGGACCACTTATTCTAGCAGCCTGGGGCGTGATGGTGGGGATATGGGATATGGGTTGCAGGAAGGGAACGAGGGTAAAGTGAGGACAATTTACCTGATGGGAATTCCCTTGATTCAATGTTAATATGTATCTAAAATACTACTCTGAAAGATATGTAAGCGAATAGGGTCAAAAAAATTAAGAAAAAGAAAAGAAAGTTTTCTCCTTCATAGACTGCATCAAATGTGACTTGTGTTTTATCTGCTTTAGGGGTTATCTGAGAATGATAAAAAATATTGCAAACTAATTCATTGGTTTGTTCAAAATGGGTGTATATTTTCTAGGAAAAAGATGCTTTAGGTCCATTCAGCCAGGAAATATATGATGTAAATGGAAATGTCCTTTCGCAAAGGCACTAACATCCTTGTGTTTGGGAAAAGGAGGGTTGATGGGAGGGACCTGAGTGTCCGTCCCTGTCTCCACCCAGACACAGACTAGAAATCCTGAAATGTCACAGGATGGTAGGGGGATCAGGACCAGCAGGCTCCAGCCTCCTCTTTTTAAGGCACCTGTGGGCATGGTTGTGCTTGGATTTATTCTTGGATTTTCACTCATTGATCACTCCCATAGGGTCTCAGAAGTTCTGGGGTGCTGAGGTCAAACGAAGATTGGCCATTTGTAAAGCTGACCTATTCCTCCACCATCCCTCCAATGTATTATCCATCCCCTTGAATTAGACTCTTTTCTTTTAGCCTATTCTTATCTCTGCAATAACCAACATGCATATGGGGAGCAGAGATTCTGCTCTTCATTTGTTCTATGATTTGGCTGCTCTCATTGGGGATCCACACTCAGGCATGGATTGCTGTCCCCTTCACTGTCTAACCCAAGATTGTTCTTCTGTGGCAGGGGATGTTGGGGATTCAGGGGATGTTCCCTGTTTGGAGGGAAGAGACCTGGAGAGGCTGCCACCAAGCCTGTTTGCCGGTGAGTGTGGGAAGATCCTCCTGGGCTCAGGGTGTGGTTTTTGGTGTGGATTGTCATGGACTTGTGCGACATAGGAGCCCTAGGTTTGGGTCTCGGCACTTACCGATCCTAGGTGCATGACCTGTCTTGCTCCCTTTCAATTTCCTTGATACTGCATCCCAGGATAATCTTCAGCATTGCTCTCTTGCCATTGCTCTTTCTGGTGCCTTGTCTGTGGGTATTTAAAACAGATCCGGAGATTCCTTCACTCCCTGTTTGTGCTCACAGTGTGGATATAGAGTCTCCTGTTGGGATGCCCGTCTCAGGCCCCTCTGTCATTGTCCTTTAATCTGAACTTTCACTTAGATCATTATGGTTTTTTTTTTGATATCCCCAAGGAAGGGAATTTCTTTTCTTTCATTTGGGGGCTCAATCAGTGATAAGGCTAGGGTTGATCTTACCCTGTGCTTCAGGAATGACTCCTGGTGGGCTTGTGGGGGGTGCAAAATGGGGGGTTGGGAATTGAACTTGGCTCAGCTTCAAGGCAAACACCCCCTGCTGTGCTTTCTCTTCTCAGGAGAGAAGTCCCATGTTTGCCAAGAGTGTGGACGATGTTACAAATGGAGACATCATCTCAGAAGACACCAAAGGACACACACAGGGGAGAAGCCAAATGGTTCCAGAGAAAGTGGTCGAGGGTTCGGTGAACAACAGAAGACACAGGGAGTAAAGCAGCCCTTTATTTGCGACGTGTGTGGGAAAGCTTTCAGAAAGCTATCACAGCACCAGTTAACACACACAGGGGAGAAACCTCATGTTTGTTGTGAATGTGGGCGTGCTTTTAGTGTAAGAATAAGTCTCATAAGACACCAAAGGACACACACAGGGGAGAAACCCTATGTTTGCGGTGATTGTGGTCAGGGCTTCAGTTTGAGAAAAACTCTCATCGTACACCAGAGGACACACACTGGGGAGAAACCTTATAGTTGCCCCAATTGTGAACGGGCTTTCCGTCATGAGTCAAGTCTTACCAGACACCAGAGGGCCCAGGTATGTTTGAAGAAAAGGTGACTAATGAACTGTAACTCAATAGCATAGCGAGAGAACACATGCAACCAAAACAGTCTCCATAGTGTATTTAAAAGGTGGCCAGGGAAGTGTTCTGACATCCCAGTCATTCTGTATTTACGTTTGTGCACTAATAAAACCCATGTTTATGTAGTTCTGGTTGATATTTTCTCCCCCTTTAAAACAGATGAGGATAGAATGGACGGAAAGCATATCAGCCCCGGGGTTAAGGGAGAGGAATATGGGATGCATGCTAGGAACAAGGGTGGAGGGAGGACAACTTTGGTGGTGGAATTTCCCCTGATCCAATGTCAATATGTACCTAAAATATTGCGGTGAAAGATATGTAATCCACTTTAGTAAAAAAATCGTTATTAATAGAACAGAAGTCATACTGTCATATTTAACAGAATCAGTGACTGACCTATTATGTATTGAGAGCAGTCACCTTAACTCATTAATTAGAAAATTGAATCCTAGGTGATTTCATTAAATCACAGATTTAAGATAGAGTAATTGTAAGAAACATCCAAAATGCCATGGGTTAGTGTTAGGGCTTAGGGTTAAAGGGGTAGAGTTAGGGTAGAGGGTTAGGGTTTGTATCTCAACCTACTGAAGTTATACATGATCACCTTCTAGAAACGCCTCTTCATGTTACATCAGGTGCTCTGTAGACCCAACAGATTCTAGCATGTTTTGCTGTGGAACTAGCTTCAGGAACAGCTGTAACAGGTGCCATCTCAGAACAAGGTAGATGTAGAGAAATAACAAAGGACCCAAGAGATGCATATCCTTGGGAGGGAAGAGAGGGGGATCTATCGCCTAGGCACCAGTGCCTCCCTCAGCTCCATCCCTACTTCTTCACTTTCTTCCCTCCCTTTTAGAGACTCCTAAATGGCATCAAGCTCGCAAACTAGTAGCTTGAGGCCCAACCCAATGCAGTACTGAGTCCAGCAAGTGTGAGTGTCAGGGTCCCGAGAAGGGAGAAGTCACCTTTGGGGCATTAGGAGCGAGGCTATGAGGGAAGGAGGGTGCGAGAGGCCCAATTCTGTCATTTCACATCACTTGCTTGTTTGACGGAGGAACTCCATGCAACAAGAGATGTGAAAGGGCAGCAGAAGTTGGAGGTTGTGGCAAAAAACAGAGGTGATGCTAAAGGTGGACCCATCACCACCAACGAATTACTGTTGCCATGCTATTTGGTCACTAAAGGAACAACTATGACTGTGAGACACCCCTCTATGCCCCCTATGACACACCCTCCTTAGCTGTCCTGTATGACAATTTCTGAAAAGGAAGGTTTGCCTTGGGAGATTATGGGCCCACATCCATCCATCCACACAGCTTGGATACACAGGTTTCCAGTGAGGGGACC
This sequence comes from Suncus etruscus, assembly GCF_024139225.1. NCBI lineage: Eukaryota > Metazoa > Chordata > Mammalia > Eulipotyphla > Soricidae > Suncus > Suncus etruscus. Next base: position 122,122,516 of record NC_064868.1, read on the forward strand.
GAGGGCTGCTTCCCTCCCATGATCCCGTCACTTGTTCTGCCCCTTCAACCGCTTACCCGCAGATAGAATACCCTAGGTCAAGACAAACAGACAGCAGGCACAGGAGAGAGCAAAGAACTGGTGTCAGGCAGAGCAGAGCAAACTGAGTACTGAGGGAGCAGGAGGACGGGCAAGAGCTGGGACCCATGGAAAGACTTTCTCTCTGGAGAATACCTGGATCTCCAGGAAATGTCAGTGCTGGGAACAGTACAAAGAGACTCAGGTACAAGTTTTATTGCTTCTTCTAGAGGTTAGACAGAGACGACCATTTTAAAATAAAACTCATCTTACACAACTTTTCTCTCCTTCCCATACCTCCTCATGCTTTCTTCCGACGGCTTAGTGTGGGGAATTTTCTAGAATGACCCAAGATAACCCAGGAGTGTAAGATGATACCAAGGTACCAACCCAAACTTCTTCATTCCCTAAACCTCTTACATTGATAAAAACAAAAAAAAAATGTACTATCCAGTGGGCTTTTTTTATCCCAAGACTTTACCACTCTTGAGATTGGGATTGACTTGCATTAAGAAAGAGGGTTCTAGCTTGTTGGCTGTGGTGGAGAGCATGAGGCAAAGGCCTGGGTCACCGGGATTATCCTTTCATGACTGCCTACGTATTATTTCTTCGCGGCTACCCTGCTTTTGCAGACCTGGCTGCATGGGGTTTAGAAATAGAGTGCCTGGCACAGCACGGTCGCACAGCTCATTCATTTTTATTTTACACAGAAGCACCATGAAAAATGGCCAAAGGAAAGACAAATAAAAGGTGAGGCTTGGGAGAAGAAAGGAGAGGGTCAGGCTGAAAGCTCCCCCATATCATGAGAGCATGCTGGTGTCTGAAGAGACTGCCAAAGCACTACAAGATTCATAGAGACCAGTACATAGAGCACATGAATGTACTGATCATGTGTCCAACACGAGTTTTGCTAGAGACCAACTGCCAGGAAGCACATAAGCTTTGAATTTTGTCCACCCTAAGATGCTCCATATCTAATGATATGGGGGTGATGTGGGACAGACAGCCACCTACTGTGTCATTTCTTTAAATTTCCACTTCTATGTTAGTTTGAATAAATTTGAATATTTTGACTCCCACCTTTGCCATAGTGTACATGGACCAGACTGCACCCCCATTTGCTTAGATGCACATGTACCCTACAATGCTTGCAGTATGCAAAACATAGGAGGGTGATATGTGGGCAGAGGGCCACCTGCCATGCCCTTCCATTGTGTGACCATTTCGGTGCTTGCTTTCGTCAGATGTGAAGGAGATGGGAAGCATTGTTTCTTTCCTCTTCATAATCTCTGGACTAGGACATAAAACACAGCTGTACGCTGGGGGGCAGGAGCGATAGCAAAGAGTGAGTGGGAAGTGCAAGACTATGGTGAGACATCCTCAGCTGGGGACCGAGCTCCATTGCCTGAGCCCTGCGCCTTCTCTCTGTAGGACAATGTGTTGCCCTCAGAAATTGGGCCAGTACAGAGGGAGCAGCAGCAAGAAGGAGGAGCACATGCCCCACCTGGCACAGGTAAGGAAAACTGAGGGTTAGCTCTGACCCTCCGAGGACCCTAGGGACAGGCCTGTGCAGGTGGGCAGGGCAATGATGGGGACTCACTGTTGTACCTGGCCGAAGTAATGGAAGAAAATGAAAGAAGCCACTTAAGCTAACGATGACAATGATTCAACCCAGGCACGATGCCCAGTGCCTTCTACTCCATGTCAGTAACCAAAACTGCACAGGGAGTCCATTTGGACAAAATGGTCTGGTGGGTAAATGGGCTAGAACATGGTTTAGGTTTGGGTTTTTTTTTAGGGGAGAAGTGGTTGATCCACTCATCTATCACTGCTCTCCAGTGACCACTTCTGGTGCTCTGGAGCTCAGAGGCCAGACCCAAAGACTGAGAGGTCAGGGACTCTGTGGTGAGAGGGACTGAGAGTCAAGGTCTGAACTAACAAGAAAGCGGGCAGTCCTCAATCCTAGGCCTGGAACTGAGCATCAGAACTCAATGTTCACCCATAGCACTGAGTTTAGGTGTTGAGGAGCCTTCAAATGAGGAGTTTTCTAGGATGGAGCAGGCTACAGGGAAGGAGTCTGAATTGGGGTCAGGGGAATTGAGGCACAAAATAAGGAGCTTCTGCAGGGGACACAAGGCCTCAGGTCCGTCCTTCTTTGTGCCTGGCAGTCAGCGATGGAACCCCTCAAGTTAAGGTTGGTGCCTGGAGGCCTCTCTTGCTTGTCCTCATTCTCAGTATCATGCTCACAGATAGAAGTTCTGAGGAAAAACAGCTCAGTCATATGACAAGAGCACCCATAGGAGAGGCACATGCATCCTTTCTTATTCCCCTTGCAGGTCGTCTCTGAGAAGGAGCAGCTGTATCTTCAGATGCTGCTGCAGAAGCAGCCCTTGACTGGCTGAACAGGGGACTCGGGACAAAGAAGACGGAGAGGAAATACAAAAGACCTGCAAGAGACCCAAAGGAGACCGAGGCCACGTGCTCCTTCCATGGCCCCTCATCTTTTCCACTCACATGCAGGCACTCCTGAGAATGATCAAGGAGGAGAAGAGGACGTTCGAGTTCAGGACACATGGAGGAGAAGTCACTTTGGGGGCATAGGAGGGTTAGGAAGTGAGAGAGCCAGGGGCCCGCCCAAGGTGGCTCCACCTCCCTTTGTAGTCCCAACCCTGGTGCACCCAAACAGCACATGAGATGGTAGTGGATGAGCAAGTGGATGCACACAAAGTGGAGAGAATGAAGGCTGCGGAAATGTCCCGGCACACTCATACCAAAGAGGTTTGTACTCCATACTATGCCCCTGGGACACACCTTCATTTGGGTTTTATTTATGTTTCTTTTTAAAGTATGTAAACACTGTGGTTACAGAATTGCTCATTTATTATGAATCAAGGCAGCCTCATGTATGCGAAGCTGAGCAGAATTTAGTCAGGGAGTACTTCATCACCTGGGCTGTCTGTGCTCACTTCCTTGGTATCCAAGGCGGAATGCCAGAGAAGACTTAAAAGGTGTGCTGTTCTCAGTGTCCAAACACAAATATAAGAGTGTGAATCTGTGCAGGCCTTCTTTGCCTCCTTGTTAGGCCCACCCATCAATTGCTGGATGAGGTGGGGCAATAATTGCATGGGCAAAAGAATATGTGCACGCTGCTGTTCATTGAAGCATTTAGCACAATAGCTATGACTTGGAATCAACCTGGATGTCTAACAACCAATGAGGGGATCATGAAGTTGTAGTACATATATACAATGAAATACTACAGAGCTTTAAGGAGTGGTGCCATCATGCAAGTTGCAGCACCATGGATAGAACTACAAGATACTATGTTAAGTGAAGTAAATCAGAAGAATAAATACAGAAGGAGACATTTTTTATTATAATTTTTATTTTAATCATAGTGGCTTACATATCATTCACAGTAATATTCCAGGTACATGTTAACATTGAATCGGGGGAATTCCCATCACCAAATTGTCCTCCCTCCACCTCCATTCCTATCCTGCCTCCCGTATCCTCCACCCTCACCCCAGGGGCTTCTAGATTGAGTGGCCCCCTCTGTGTCTAGACTATTACTTAGTGATCTTATAACTGTTTGGTCTTGGTACCTCCACTACTTCTCCCTCTAATTGGGAGGTGGGACTACATAGTTTGAGTTATGTGGTTTTGTTTGAGAAGGAGAAAAGTAATAAAATGTGGTAAAAATCAACTACACCAACAGTGGGCAGAGTCCTTCTAGAGGCTGTCATCCTCGGTTTGAGAGACGAAGGGAAAAAAGAAGGTGAAACACCACAACAGTTCAAAAAGAAATATCAAATAATGTATCCAGTGAGCACTGTAGCAATAAAGATATGCACCTCATAATTGCCATGGTCTTGAGATAAAAAAACATGACAGAACGCAAAAAGGAAGAAAAGAAGAAAGAAAAAGTAAATATTTAAATAAAATAGTGGACAACTACTTAAATATCTGCAACAAAACAAAGAAATTGAAAGAAAGTAGATAAGATAAGAAAAAAATTATTTTGTGCTTATTGTCTCTGTTGTGTGGAGGGGAGGGGGGCTTTTGGGTCAGATCCGGCACTCTTCAGGGGTTACTCCTGGCTCGATGCTCAGAAATTGCTCCTGTCTACCTGTCTGCCTGCATCTCATTTCACTCAGCATAATACTCTCCATATCCAGCCATGCATAAGCAAATTTCATGAGTTCGGTTTTCCTAAGACCTGCATAGTATTCCGTCGTCTAGGTGTACCAGTTTCTTTAGCTACTGGCGTGTTCTCCGGTATTTGGGTTGCTTTAATATTCTGGCTGTTGTGAATAGCGTGGCAATGAACACAAGAGTGCTGGATCCTTTTTAGCATCATGTATCTGAGTACTAGAAACAGTATTTATGTGTCCTATAGGAAGGAGCTCATCTTTTAGATTTTTAAATGCTCAGATGGCTTTCCAAAAGTGCTGGACCAATTGAGATTCCCATCAAGAGTGAACGTGAGACTCTATCTCCTGCATCGTGGTCAGCATTAGCTGTTCTTGTTCTTGAGGCGTACCATTGTCTGCGGTGTGAGGATATGTCACGTTGGCGTTTTGATTGGCTTCTTCATCAGATTAATGATGGGGAGCATATTCACGTGCCTTTGGCCACCTGTATTTATACTAGGGGACATCTCTATTGCTCTCTTCTGCACAGTTATATTGGGACTGCGGTTATATATATCTTAGATATTATATATATATATATCTTAGATATATATATATAATGTATATAGCTAAGATACCCCACCTAAGATGTGTGTTGGATCAATAGTTTGCCCCCTTTTATGGGGAGTCTATGTGTACTGTTCCTCATTTCTTTTGAGGTGTTGAAGCTTTTTGATTTGCTGCCTACCCATTAGTTTATCTGCCTTTCTTTCTACTTGCTTGGTCGGTAGGATTTCATCCTCGGAGATTTCTTTACCCTCACTATCACGGACAATTCACCTAGGTTTCATTCTGCACACCTTACGTGAAATTTCAGGTCTGATCTCAAGGTATGTTCTCTTATTTGGATGTGACCTTTGCCGGGTGTCCAAGTGAGTTCTGCTCTCACCAAGCCCCAACGCTGGGTGCGATTGTTCCTTTGAAAATGGTCCTTCGGTTTCTGCCTCGGAATAGATCGAGTCGGCACCTAGCTCAAGTCCAGGAGGAAAATGGACCGTGGGGCCAGGAAGTGGGCGGTGGCTCGGCGGAGCCTGGCCCTATAAGAACGCTGCCTGGCTGAAGTCGTTGGGAGTCCTGCAACGTGACTTTGCCGCCATTTTGGCTCTCCCATCAGGCAGTTTCGTGTGGGCGACGTCTGGGAGGGACGGATTCGTCCGCTCAGTCTGCCTGTCCACCCGCCTGTCGGTGCTGTCCACCCGTCTGCCCGTGCTTGGAGTGCCCCGGAGTGGAGCGTGTGCTGGGTTTCGGCCAGGTGAGTGCGGGTGGGGCTCCGGAGTCATGGCGGGGAGCTGCAGGCCTGTCCCAGACTCTGCCCTCGGTGGGTGCTCTCACTGGCCTGGGAATCTGGGAGTTTCCCGTAGTTCGACAGGTCTCCGCCCCCCCCAGGTGGGCTCAGGGCCTTCGCCTGGCTCTGCACTTGGTGCTCACTCCCCCAGTCCAGGGAACCCCACCGTGCAAGGCGAGAGCAGCCCACTGCACTAGGAGTCGATGCAAGATGCAAGATGTAGGCGGCCCAAGATGGCAGCCGTGGCTTCCAGGTTGCTTTCCCCAGAGAGTGGATTTCTTCTTGGGTCATTCGTTCCCAGAGCCCACCCGATCCACCCGTTCATTAGGCGGCCCAAGATGGCGGCCGTGGCTTCAAGGTTGCTTTCCCCAGAGAGTGGATTACTTCTTGGGTCATTCATTCCCAGAGCTCACCCGTTCCCGCCGTTAATTCGCAGAGCACCACCCGTTCTCGCTCTCCATGGCTCTTCCATGAAGGGACGGGGTGGGGGTGACCAGAGGAAAACTTTTGGTGTGTTGGGAAAGAAAGAGGTTTGTTAAAAGTTGGAAGTTCCCTGCAAACCAGTTCTTTTGGCAAGGGAGAGTTGGCCCACACGAGGAAGCCAGGGGCACATCGGTCCTCCATCCCAGCTGGGCTCAGCTGCCTGCAGGGCAAACGCCCTGCCCTCTGGACTCCTGTCTCGTCCCCCAAAGATCTACTGATTGTCAACGTCGATTCCAGTCTAGAGCTGCAGTGGGAGGCACAGGTCCCAGCATGGTCCTTAGGGAGTGCTGTGGCTATTAGGATGATTTCGCTGGCAGCACGCTTTCCACGTGTCCCCAGTGCAGGAAGGAGGAGGCAGGCGCTGCAATGGATGCGTGGTTCAGATGTGAGCAAGACCAGCCAGGAAGGAAGCAGCTGGGAAGGGGCTGTGCTCATGTTGGGTGCTCATGGCTGTGACTTTTCTCCAGGAGCTTCTGCTGTCAACCTTGACCTTGAAAAAACATGGGGCTGGAGAAGATGGAATCTCAGCATCCGACGTCCTGTCACCAGGTAAGAGGGCAGTGGGGGTTCTCAAAAGGAAAAGGATAGGGGGAAGGAGTACAGCCAGCCAAGGACATGGTGGGGGAGGCAGAGATGGTTTAGCAAGGAATCTGGGGATGGGTGTGGTGGGGGCCCTGCCTATGCAGTTTGACAACACTTTGTTTTTTTGGTTTTGGTTTTTGGGTCACACCTGGTGAGGCTCAGGGCTTACTCCTGGCTGTGCTCTCAGAAATCGCTCCTGGCTTGGGGGACCATATGGGACGCCATGGGATCGAACCTTGCTCCTTCCTAGGCTAGCGTGCCACGCATTATGGCCTGTGCCAACACTTTTGTTCCTTTTTGCAGTCTTGTGTTCATTTGGGGGGCTACGGCAGGTGTTGATCAGACCTCCTGACTCAGTGTTCCTGCCTGTCTGAGACTGTATTGGATGCCAAGGTCCAGGGTTGAGATCCTAGTGATGTAAAACCATGTTGGGGAAGGAGACCGTGATCTCCCCCATAGGGCCTTGGGGGGAGATCAGAGTGCCCTGAATCCCTCCTTTGTGTGCTTAGGGTTTGGTGATCTACCCTGATGTGTCTATAACCTTCTCCCCAAAGGAGTGGATGTGCCTGGACCACTGTCAGAGAAACATGTATAGAGATGTGATGCTGGAGACCTACGAACATCTGAAGGTAGTAGGTGAGAGCTCTTCTGGCCCTGGGCTGCTGCTGTGGGCTACAACCTGGGGTAATAGGGAGATGCCAGGATCTGCAGGGATATGGGTTCAATAAGAGATATGATTCTGATTTCAAGGTCAAGCACTTCCCTACTGGAATATTTTTTTCAGTTTCTATTCATTCATTGATTATTTACTTAGTTCGCTCGCTTTTGGTCACACGTGTAGAAGTCAAAGATTACCCCAGGTACATGTTAACAATTAATCAGGGGAATTCCTATCACCGAATTGTCCTCCCTCCACCGCCGTTCCCATCCTGCCTCCCCTATCCTCCACCCTCACCCCAGGGGCTTCTAGATTGAGTGGCCCACTCTGTGTCTAGTCTATTACTTAGTGATCTTATAACTGTTTGGTCTTGGTACTTCCACTACTTCACCCTCTAATTGGGAGGCGGGACTATGTAGTTCGAGTTATGTGGTTTTGTTTGAGGAAGAGAAAAGTAAGAAAATGGGGTAAAAATCAACTACGCCAACAGTGGGCAGAGTCCTTCTAGAGGCTCTCATCCTTTGTTTGAGAGACAAAGGGGAAAAAAGAAGGTGAAACACCACAACACTTCAAAAAGAAATATCAAATAAGGTATCCAGTGAGCACTGAAGCAATAAAGATATGCACCACATAATTGCCATGGTCTTGAGATAAAAAACATGACAGAACGCAGAAAGGAAGAAAAGAAGAAAGAAAAAGTAAATGTTTAAATAAAAAAGTGGACAACTACTTAAATATCTACACCAAAACAAAGAAATCAACAGAAACTAGAGAAAAGAAGAAAAAAAAGATTATTTTGTGCCTATTGTCTCTCTTTTTGTGTGTGTGTTGGCTTTTGGGTCACACCCGGCAATGTTTAGGGGTTACTCCTAGCTCCATGCTCAGAAATTGCTCCTGGCAGGCACAAGGGACCAAATGGGATGCCGGAATTCGAACCGATTACCTTCTGCATGAAAGGCAAATGCCTTACCTCCATGCTATCTCTCTGTCACCCCCCCCTTTTCCCCTCCTGCATAGGCACAATAAAAATTGGGGTCATTCGAAAAGGAAATTCCCTTGGCCTAAGAGATACAGGGTTTCTCCACCCTTGGAATATATTGTCATGGGATTATCTATAGACTCCTTTCAAGTTCATTTACTCCCCCCTTGGTGTTTTTGTGTTGTATGGAAGACTTCTGCTCCGATCTGGATGATAAATTCAGACCTCTATATCTAGAGATCTCAGTCTCTGCACAGGTCAAGGAGTAGAACTTACAATGAAGTCTTTCTTTGTGATTTTAGAAGTTCTGTTTCCTCAATGTCATTTTAATCTGTCTTCTGCAGTAATCGGTCACTATTACTAATTGAGGAAGGTTCCTTCCACACCTATTTTTTTGAGGGTTTTCTTCATGAATGAGTGTTGGATTTTGTCAAATGCTCTCTCTGCAATTATAAATATGATCATGTGACTTTTGTCTTTCCTTTTACTGATGTGATGTATGATGCTGATTTATTTGTGTATATTTCTCCATCACAGCTAAATGAGCTAAAATAGTTAAGTTTTTCTATCTTATGTTTATATCTATTTCGCCCTAATTCAAATAGACAGTTTGATAAACAGATTTCTTTGCCCGTTTCCATGAGATGCCTGATAGAAGAAGATTGTAAAGTCAATTGAGATCACTGGGTAGGCTATCTGCCTAATAAAAGTGTAATGTTCTCTGGGGACATGTCTCCTCTTTCCTGACCCAGCTCCCTGGCCACCTGTCATTTTTCAAACAAACAGCCAATTGACCTTATTTTCATATGTACTTGCCCTAATATGGATGCTCACCTCCATATTTTAAACATTTCATCTTCCTGTATATTTGTGTGTGGGGTATTAAGATGTTAAAAACAGTGTAAGATCGGAAATAAAAATTGAAGTACAGGCTTGTTCTAGGCAGTCAATTAACTGCGTAAACTGTCTTCATGATAACAAAGACAGAGAATGCGTAAGCTATAATTTACAAAACTTAGATGCCCTTTAATGAGACAAGTTGAGATCTATCAACATTGGGACATCCTAACTGTGCCTCATGACTTTTGTAGAGGCCAGTGAGGTATCTAGTTCATTATCTGTGAGTTATGTGTTATATACATAAAATAACAAGACTTTTTGTATCTAAATATGTTTGTTTCACTCTTAGAAATATTCTCCATACTTATATGTAGAATTTCAATGAGAACCAATTGTGTATAGAATACATAGGTTATCATATGTATCATATTCTTTCAGAGATCATGCTGTGTCATTTTTACAATAACCAGGAGGGTGAAATTTTGCAAATTAAAAATGACAAAAAACTAATTATTTCTTTGTTCAAAGTCATTTCTAGAAATAATACATAACCATTGGGGATCTGTATTGAATGGCATGCCTTAAATAATGGACTAAGCCCTTTGGGCTATCACCTTCGGATCATTATTTATGCTTTCAAATCTTGTAATAAGTAATAAAAGGTTTTGTACTCCCCTCTAAGTGATACATGAATTTTAAAACTCCTTTGGTTCCAAAGTTTTTAATTTTTTCTAGAAATGATTTTATGTCAACTGGAATTTCTATGTAGAGCATACTTTAGTAATTTCCTCTCATATTATTGGTACCCATTCCCACCTCAGTGCTGCCTACCTCATTTTCTTTTTACTTTATTAGAAATATCCTTTACACTAAGTTAATCATAACTAGAAAATACTTAGTCTTTATTGTCAAACAATATTCCCTTTTCAACCACATTAGTTTAAGCCTACAGCATCCGGTAGTCCCGGGCGGTCTCCCATCCAAGTACTAACCAGGCCTGACCCTGCTTAGCTCCTGTGATCAGATGAGATCAGTGGCATTCAGGGTGGTATGGCCATAGACTTAGCCACATTTTTTGATTATTTGTATACATGGAAATGGAAAGTTCATTTTTATAGTTATAGTTCACTTCACATTTAAATATGTTTTCATTTTGTTTTTTAGAAACCATTTGTTTATCAGCAAAACACCTTCTGTTTAACTTTCTTCTTTATTTCTTTCCTCTCTTCCTGATATGTGTTAATTTTTTCCCTATAATAAAGTGAAATTTTCCTACAAAATTATTGAAATATCTTTCAGGACATATTTGAACATTGAACCAAATAACTCTTATATATTTGTACAACTCCACCTTTTTCTACAAAATGTAGATAATAGTTTATAGTGTTACTGTGAATAAAATTATAGCAATATCTGATAATAAGAACAATTACCTGGTATCATTAATATATTTGGCTTAAAATAGTTATGGCAAATAAAACTGATTCAAATACAATGGTTTGGTAACATATACAGGTCTATGGAATCATTTAGTTGGATACAAAATTTTATCCCACTATGTTTATCAGAATTGGGTTGTGTTATTGGGACAGGAAAACTTAGTTGGTCTTTCAATATTTTTATTAATATAAGGATAAAAAGGCTCTTAATATTCATAATTTCTAAACAACTTCTTCTTCCAGTCTTTAACTAAAACAGAGATGATATAGAGTTGTTCTTACTAATTATTTCCAAGCTGATTGATTGAGAGGCAAAGGAGTATAAACATTTATTAAACATCCAGAATATTTTATCGCCGAGATTTCAACGAACTTAAATATGTAGGACTATTTTCATTAAAGTATTGGGACATTTCTGACACCACCATAGTAATTTAAAATTATAGTGTTGTGACTTAGTAAAAAATTATAGTTATCTTTGAAAGGTACATGTAAAAATGAAAAAGGTCAATAAATGAAAATCTTTATTAACAAATTGAAAGAAGTCTTACTATTGAACATTCCAGGAGAATCCTGGAAACTTTCTCTCATTTCTCCCACCCCAGAAATCTTCTGTGATAAAGGACTCAGACATTTGTTAATGAATCTGTGTTAATTAAGGAAATAGGAGACATATTCAAAAATTTTATTAAGACCATTGTGAATAACAAGTCTTTCAGAGTTGTATTTCAGGCATATACTGGCAGTAAATTAGAGACATTCCCACCACCAGTGTTGACCTCCCTCCACCATCGTTCCCAGAATGCATCCCATACCTCTATCCTTTAAGCCCCTGGTCTACTAGTGTAAAGGTTCATTTTATATTTAGCTTATTATAGTCTGAGTCTCTTGATTCTATTGTTGTTGACTTTGGCTTGGGTATTTAGATCTGACCGTTTTTTCCACTTAATGCACCTTGGACCACATGGCCCCTGGGTCTCAATCACTTTTTCTTTTCTCAATTTGTAGGAAGATATAGAAATATGAGGTAGAACAAATAATTCATGTTCTAAGATTCTGTGAAAAAGGCAGGAGCCCCTATGTAGATTACATAAATAAAATTAAAAGGAAAAAGGGGGCAGATGTGTCAAGTTTTGGGGGAGGTTCTGTTGTTGTTGCTTTTTTTTGTGCATGGGAGCAGTAAACTTTGGGGAAATTAGAAAGGAAATTTTCTTGGCCTAAAAAGATACAAGATGTCTCTACCCATGAAGCATACTGTTATAAGACTGAGTACGGTCCCAGGCATGTTATTTGTCCAACCCCAAGGTCTTTCTTTATGGTCCCAGAAAAAGTTCTGCTCAGTCACAGTTGTGGTAGTTAGCCTTCTATAATCAGAGAGAGAGAGATCTTGGTTTCTTAACAGTTCCTAGGAAGAAGCTGAGCTGTCATGAAGCATCTTCTGATTTCATCTCACCATTAGGTGGTGAAGTAGGGAAACCTGCCCTTAGTTCAATTCGTTGCTGTTTCCTCATAATCAGGGTGTCATATGAACCTATCCTGGAGCAAGTTGATGCCAAGGAGGCATTAGAGTCATACATGTGGTGAGTTTGATTCCTGGCACTGGTGGAGGAAACTGCCAGTTCTAAGATTGGGATTCAGGGTTTGTGGTTGGATGGCCAATGTCTGATCAATTGAGGTCTAAGTCAAGTCCCCATGACAAATGTTCAGGGTGTAAGGTCTCCTGCACTATAACATTCATTGGTTCTTTTTTTTTTTTTTTTTGGTTTTTGGGCCACACCCGGCGATGCTCAGGGCTTACTCCTGGCTGTCTGCTCAGAAATAGCTCCTGGCAGGCACGGGGGACCATATGGGACACCGGGATTCGAACCAACCACCTTTGGTCCTGGATCGGCTGCTTGCAAGGCAAGCACCGCTGTGCTATTTCTCCGGGCCCTATAACATTCATTGGTTCTTATTTCCATTAGATAAGTAATATTTATTCATAAGATTTCCCAATTTCAGTGTGCCTATACAGAAAGGAACAATGCTATATTATATTACTGGTGCATTTGGGGGTAAACATAACAAGCTATACAGTCTTTATGCCCTGGTTTTGACATGAGCTTATTTCCTAAGCAAGACTTTTCTACTAGAATTTTCTACTAAGCAGATCCAAAAAAGGGTTCTTGGAAGCTACCTCTACATATGGAAATGAATACTAAGAAATATCACTATTAAGGAAATGTGTGTACAGAAACATACAAAGAAATATTTATATGTCCTTTCAGTGTTTTTGAAATAGTTTGGGGGAATAAAAACCAGGGCACATTTTTATCCCAAAATATAGTCTTGTTGAATCTGAGAAATGATTTGCAGCAGTCAGGGAACAGGTAGTGTCCTCTATCTGGGGGTCCCTCTGGATATGAATCTGGTATCCAGCAACAGTCTACAGTGAGTGGAGGTGGGAGAAAAGGGACTGAATAGAGTGAATCATCAGGACCAGTGGCTGCAGCTTCTTGCCTGAATGAGAGATTGGGGGCTAAGAGGATGTCCTTTTGCTTTGGGAGCTGGGTGGCTGTTTACTGGGGCAGGAGGAAGGTCCCAGTTCCTGAGGAATTGAGACTTGAGGGTAAAGAGAGATAATAGGGACAGATAAAGGATCAGGGTTGAGGGGGTGAGAGGATAGAAGAGGATTTATAAGATGGTGAATGAGGGGGATAATATATAACAGGGATGATGTACAATACAGATTAGACAAATATAGAGGAGTAAACCACATTATGCATTCTCATCTACTTATAGACAGACATTGTAGATCTATTCGTAGGTTGGAGTTGGAGGTCTGACTCTTATTGGTTGAGTCAGAGCACTTAAAAATGGTGCCAGAGCACAGGGGAAAGTTTTTACATTTCTAGATACTTCATTAATGATGGGGGTAATCTTTGCTAAATAAAGCCTTTGGTGTTAGATTCTGCATGGAACATTTACGATAAACATAATTTTCATGTCTAGAGTACTAAGCAATATGGTGATGAGCACATTAAGAGTAGTCTACCCCATATAGCATCATCTACTGTGACCTGTGCATCCAGGTTCCTTTTCTGAAAGCACAATCACAGAGTGGGCATTATGATATAATATTAACATAACTTGAATTGAAAAATAAAGATAATAAATTGTAAAACTATGAATGGGGTCTGTCACAAAACACTATAATATGCAGTTGCCTATTTGAGTGGCCTCTATGGACATAAGCATTAGATTATAATAGCAGGTGTAATAAAAAGGAAATGGATAAATTGGAATATTTTGTAAAGACATTGTCATAACGAGCACTGTACTTGAAGTCTATTATGATACAGCACTGACATGTGAAATTAGGGTAGCCAACCTATTTCTCCAAGAACCTCTGTGAACAAAGATGGTGAAGTTATTTTATACATAATAAAATTAAGACATTAAAACATTAATAGAGAGCACTGCAGTGGGAGTCTGGCCTCTGATCTTATTATGTACCTGTATCTGTGGATAAAATCATTAGAACATGGGGAAGGGGAAAAAGGAAAAGAATGATTAGAACATTATTATAGGTCTCTGTAGTGAGAAATTGGTAGGATACCTGTTCAATCTAAACAGCTATTTCCGATGCTGCAGCGTTTTTTTGTAGAATAAAAGTGAGGAAAGGCTTTGTATTTCTCCACTTCCACTTGATTTATTTCCTTCTTGCTATCCACTGGCACGTACCTTGTTTAGAGTATCTACAGCCCATTGTGGTTCTTCGTGCAGTTATTCTAAATACCACCTTTAAGTGATATGATTTTGTATTCATCCTTCTTTCTTACTTCATCTAACATATCTTCTAGTTCCATCCATGTTGCACGATTGTATAATTTCTTACCGCTTTGTAGTATTTCATTGTGTATATGTATCACATCTTCACGATCCACTCATCTGTTCGTGGACATCTGGGTTGAATCCAAGTCTTAGCTATTGTACTGAGTGCTGCAATAGATAGTGATATGAAAACATATGTTTGGATGAATATCTTTCCATCCTGGGAATAGATACCCAAGAGAGGGTTTGCTGGGTCATATGGTAGCTCAATTTTTAGTTTACTGAGACCCCCTACTGCTTTGCATAGGGGTTAGACCAGTAGTTCCACCAGCAGTGGGTGAGAGATCCTTTCTTACCACATCCCCACCAACAGAGATTGTTCACATTATTTATGATATGTGCCATACTCAGTGGTGTAAGATGACACCTTATTGTTGTCTTGATTTGGATTTCCCTAAAGATAAGTAATGATGAACATTTTTTTTCATGTGTCTTTTGGTCATCTGTTGGTCTTCCTCAGAGAATTGTCTGTTCATTTCTTCTTACCATTTCTTGAATTGTTTTAGGTTTTGTGGAGCTAACCTTTGTGAGTACTTTGTATATCCTAGATATCAAGTCTTTATCTGATGTGCTGAGTGAATAAAAATTTTCAAATATGTTATGTGTTATTTGTTTCTTTTGCCATACAGAAACTTTTCAGTTTGATGTAGTCCCATTTATTTAAGTTTGAAGCTATAGTTCTTGCCATTGGCATCCTATCAGCAAATAATTTTTGAGGTGTGAGGCTTGGAGTGTACTGCCTAGATTTTCCTCAATGAACTTTATGGCTTCACGTCTGATTTCAAGGTTTTTAATCCATTTTGAGTTGACTTTTGTTTAAGGTGTGAGGAATGGGTCATTCTTTAATGTCTTACGTGTGGTTATCCAGTTGTTCCATCACCATTTGTTGAGGAGGCTGTCTTTGTTCCATATGAAATTCTTGGGTCCTTTGTCCAATATTAGTTGACTATATTTGGAGGAATGTCAGTAAATATTCTATTCTGATCCATTGGTCCTATACTCTGTCTTTGTTCCAATACCATGCTGTTTGGATCATTATGGTTTTATAGTAAAAATTCAAGTTAGATAAAGTGATGCCACCCACTTTCTTGTTTATCGATATAGTAAGTCTTTTATGCTTCCACTTGAACTTTATAATTGATTTTTCTATGTCCTTGAAGAATGATAACTGAATTTGAATAGGGATTGCATTGAAATTATATAGTAGTTTAGGTAAGATGGTCACTTTGATGACATTGTTTTTTCCAACCCATTGCATGAGATGTTCATCCAAATCCTTAGGTCCTCTTCAATTTCTTTCTAAAGTCTTTTGAAGTTTTCATGGTATAGGTTTTTCAGTTATCTTCTTAGGTCAAGTCCTAGGTACTTGATAGTTTTAGATACTATTTTACATGGGATGGACTCTTTGATCTCTTTCTCCTATGATTTATTAGTTGTATGAAACTGTCTTTTCTGTATTGATTTTGTAGCTGGCCACTTTACTGTATTGGTTTATTGTTTCTGGGAGCTTTTCTTAGGGTTTTCAATGTATAGCATCATATCATCTGCAAATAAAGATAGTTTGTCTTCCTCTTTCCCTATTTGATTTTCTTTTATTTTTATTTTCTTTGATTCCCTTCTCTTGTCTGATTTTTATTGCTAGGATTTCCAAAACTATATTGAATAAGAGCGGAGCCAGTGGACACGCCTTGCCTAGTGTCTGGCCTTATGCTTTTACCGTAGTTTTTTGCTGTTAGGGATAGTGTTCGCTGTGTTCTTCTTATAGCTGTAACTATCTTGAGGAGGGTTCCTTCCAACCCTATTTTGCTGAATGTTTTCATCATAAATGGGTGTTAAATTTTTCAAATGCCTTCTCTGCCTCAAATGATATGATCATGTGGTTTTTGTCTTTCTTCTCATTGATGTGCTGTAAAATGATGATTAATTTGCTTATGTTGAATCATCCTTGCATCCTTGGGATAAAATCCGCTTGGTCATGATGTATAATCTTTTTGTTATGTTGATTTATTCGGTTTGCTAAGGTTTTGTTAACGATTTTCGCCCATGTTCATTAGTGATATTGACCTGTCAATATTTTTTTGGTGGTACCTTTGTCATCTTTGGGGATGGGCATGATATTATCTTCATAAAAGAACTAATTAAAAAGTAATCCTGTATTTTCATGTTTTGTAAGAGTCTAAGGATCACTAGTAGTAGTTCTCTGAGTGTTTGATAGAATTCACCTGTAAAGCCATCTTGTCCTGGACTTTTATTCTTGGGGAGTTTCTTTTTTTTTTTTTTTTTTTTTTTTTTTTTGGTTTTTGGTTTTTGGGCCACAACCGGTGGTGCTCAGGGGTTACTCCTGGCTGTCTGCTCAGAAATAGCTCCTTGCAGGCATGGGGGACCATATGGGACACTGGGATTCGAACCAACCACCTTAGGTCCTGGATCGGCTGCTTGCAAGGCAAACGCCGCTGTGCTATCTCTCCGGGCCCTTTTTTTTTTTTTTGCTTGGGGAGTTTCTTAATTACTGTATCAATTTCCTTGTTATTGGCCTGTTTCGGCTTTCTACTTTCTCCTTATTAAGTCTTGGGGTATGATATTTTTTCAGGAATCTGTCCATTTCTTCTGGGTTTTCTAATTTAACTGAGTGCTGTTGTTCTTAATAAGCCCTTGTGATTTCTTGGATTTCTTGAGTCTCTGTTGTAATCTGTCTCTTTTCATTTGTGTTCCTATTTATTTGAGTATTTTCCCTTTTTTCCTTGTGAGTCTTGCCAGTGGTTTATGTATTTTATTTATTCTTTGAAAAACTCAGCTTCTGGTTCATTGATTCTTTGTATTTTTTTATTTCTTTGTTGTTTATTTTTATCTGGTTTTTATTTCTTTTCTTCTACCTATCTTGGGTTCCTTTGCTTCTTGCTTTCCAGATACTTAAGGTGTCCATTTAAGGCATTAATTTTGTTATTTTCCTCTTCCTAATGTAGGCCTATATTGCTGATTTTCTCCAATTACTGCTTTTGCTTTTGCTTTGTCATATAGATTTTATTGTCATTAGTCTCAAGGAATCTCTTTATTTCTTCCTTAATTTTCTCTTTAATCCAGTTGTTGTTGAGCAGCATATTTTTTAGTCTCCAGGTGTTAGATGTTCTCCACATCTTTTTAAATATCTTTATTTAAACACCTTTATTACAGATATGATTATAGTTGGGTTTCAGTCATGTAAAGAACACCCCCCTTCACCACTGCAACATTCCCATCACCAATGTCCCAAATCTCCCTCCTCCCCAACATACCCCCACTTGTACTAGAGACAGGCTTTCTACTTCCCTCATTGGTTCACATTTTTATGATAGTTCTCAGTGTAGTTATTTCTCTAACTACTCTCACCACTCTTTGTGGTGAGCTTCATGTAGTGAGCTGGACCTTCCAGCCCTCCTCTCTTTTGTCTTTGAGAATTATTGCAAAATATGTCTTTTATTTTCTTAAAACCCATATATGAGTGAGACTATTTAGCCTCTATCTCTTTACCTCTGGCTTATTTCACTCAGTATAATAGATTCCACGTACATCCATGTATAAGTTAATTTCATGACTACATCTCTCCTGATGGCTGCATAATATTCCATTGTGTATATGTACCACCAATTTTTTAGCGATTCTTTTGTTGAGGAGCATCTTGGTTGTTTCCAGAGTCTGGCTATTGTAAATAGCACATAATATCCACTTTTAATACTTTGCTGTAAGCTCTGATTAGGTGTTCCTGCTTCTTGTGAAATACAATTTAGCACCACTTATCTAGCCCTTAATTTTTTGTGCTTAACAAAGTATCTCAATTCTTTTTTAATAAACAGAAAATGGGGATATATAGCTAATCTCCTATAGCAGACTCCCTATTTAATACCAGAGCACACACCATACTTTCCCCAATGTCCTAGACCCTAGCTTCCCTAAATACAGAAGCACATACTCTGCTTTAAACCCCTCTCACATCCTACTGATTGGCTAACACAGAGTCCAAACCCTAATTTCTCCTAATATAAATATCCATTTCTCACCTACAATAAACTTATTTTCTCTCCCAAAGTGGCTGGTGAATGTTTTCTGTGAGTACTCTACTCGCTAGGATCAAACCTCAACAGTGACTTCTATGTCTTGGAATCTGACTTCAGCGTCATTTAGAGTTGATGATTTATTTTCAGCCATAAAAAATCCTCCACACATTTTCCACCAGTGCATAGATCCCAGCACCAATGCCTGTTTCCTTCTGGTCTGCCGTTTTTCCTCCTTGCCTACCTCTTTGGCAGTCATATGTCTTCTATCTATTTTCTTTTAGGCACTATGGTTTGCAATAGGAGTTTTATGCCTATAACTTTATATATATTTATATAATATATGTTATAATGTATTTATTATATATTATATATATTTATTAAATATATTATATATTTATTTATATATAACTATAACTTTTTTAGAAGGAGTGTTATGCCTATAACTTTATCTCCTTTCAGCACTCTGTTCTTGTATTGATTGATCATTTCCAACTATCATTTCTTTTAGACACTATAGTTTGCAATATTGTTACTGAATAGAGTATTAATGCCTTTCACTTTATCTCCTTTCAGCTCTCTGTTCTTGTCTAGAGTGATCATTTCCAACTTTAATTTTCTCTTCCCTAACTTAACTTCATTCCCCCACTATTTGTGGCAAGATTCTTTTTTTTTGGAGGGTCACACCCAGCAGTGCTGAGGGGTTGCTCCTGGCTCTACACTCAGAAATCCCTCATGGCTGGCTCGGGGACTATATGGGGTGCTTGGATTCTAACCACCGTCCTTTCTCATGTAAGGCAAGCGCCCTATCTCCATGCTGTCTCTCTGGCCCCCTGTGGCAAGATTCTTATCATGGATTGGTCCTCCTGGCCCTTGTCTCTATTGACTTTGGATATTATTACTCTAAGATATTTTATTTTATACCCCACAAATGAGTGCAATAATTTTATGTCTATCCCTCTCCCTCCGACTAATTTCATTCAACCTTCATATCCACTCATGTAAAAGCAAATTTCTTGGCATCATACAGCTCCTTAACAGTAATGGAAACTATTAGTTAAATGAAAAGGTAAGTTATCACATGAAAAAAATTATTTTCAAACAGTGTAACTGATAAAAAGTTAATACCTATAATGTATAAAATGCATACATTTCAATAGAAAGTTCAATTGAAAATAAGGTTGATATTAATAAAAATTTCCACCCCAAAATATAGATGAATAACACATGCTTAAAAATTATTCAAAGACTCTACTCTTCAGATAAATGCAATTTTTCATGGTGGGCTGTAGAAATAGTAAAGGGATTTAACTTACATCCCATTGATTCAGTTCATATTCCCAAAACCACCTATGGTCCCAGAGCACCTCCATGGGTCACTCCTTGTGCAGAAATGGATCCTGAGCATCACCAGGTGTGGCCCCAAAACAAATAAAAATAAATCAAAATAAAAAAAGAAATAAAAACTTCGTGTTACACATGAAAAGATATGTGCTAGCCTCTCTGTGTGTGTTTGAGTTAAATAAAAGACCTACCTAGCTATTTGAGCAAGAGTTCCTAAAATCAGTATAGTGCATTAGCATTTCAAAATTTATTTTGCTTGTGAACAGGGATTACTCCTGGCTAAGCGCTCAGAAGTCGCTCCTGGCTTGGGGGACCATATGGGACACCGGGGGATTGAACCGCGGTCCTTCCTTGGCTAGCGCTTGCAAGGCAGACACCTTACCTCTAGCGCCACCTCGCCACCCCCCCGAATCATTTTTATAATGTAATTGATTACTACAAGCTGGATATTTATCTAAGACATGCAATTGTTGCAATGTTATTGAGAATTCAATCACTGACTAATATGATGGAATAATAAAGATAGAACAATGGAATCAAAAACCTTGGGAAATGAGTGGTATCTGGCAGATGGAAAGGATACTTAAAAGCTTCATAAGGGGGCTGGAGATTGTACAAAGGTTAGGGTACTTGTTGACCTGAGGTTTAGTTGCTGGAACCATAATTGAGTCTTCCGTTTACTGTTAGGATGATTTCTAACCACAGAGTTTGAAGAAATCCCTGAGCACCTACAGATATGGCCAAAGCAAAGAGATAAAAGCACTCCAGGATGAACTCAATTGTTGATAACATTTTTATTTTAGGATCTCAGTTCTCCAGAACTCTGAAATATTAAATATGCATAATTTTAAGCACAAGTGTTTGATGATTTGTCACATAAACCCTAAAACTAAATAATGTATCCATTTATTTTTATGTTTATTTATATATTAATATATTTATTATATTATATATTGTATATAAATACAATATCAATTAATATTAATATACACAAATTACATTCCTTATAACATATTACAAGAAATGAATGCCCATGTTAAATGCCTACAATATAGATATTGTGGAATTATGATTAAGCTATCTGCCCTAAGGGAAAGAACATTATTTTGGTGGGTAAAAATCATGCTAGCATATATGTATACCTCAGACCCATCATTAGAAGAAACTTTATTCTTCTTTCACCTTAAAATATAACATATATTTTATTAGAAAAATTATATAAGAGAATAAGAAATGGAAAATTAATCCTTTGAAAATATTTTGGTTACCATGGTATTTGGTCTCCAGCCACAAGATGTCAGGAGAGACAACTTCAAGGCATCAGTGTTTTATTAGCAGTATTGTAGGATTCCTGATTAAAAAAAAAAAAGCTAAAAAGAAATCAGAGAATCTATTTACTAATGAACTCAAAAAAGTGACCAAGAATGCAGTAAGCACTGCAAGTATATTTTTGACTTTAATCAATGTATATGCACTAAGTATGTAGTTCTCCGGAAGTCAATAAAATTGTTTCAGTACATTTTGGGGTTTGGAGAAGAAGGGAGGAATGTGCCAGGGATGATTCTGTGACCTCATACATTCAATATGTCTTCTTTCATTATCTCTACAGTCCTAGTTTTAGGCTCTTTGAAATAATTTGTGGTGAGAACTGGGGAGATAGTTTAGGGCATGCATTCAATTAAACTACAATGTTATTTTAAAATGGGCTGTAGCGTGGATAACATTAGAATTGGTATCTATTAATAAATGAACATATTGATATGGGAGGAGATCTTCATTTTGTTTGTTTTGAGACATACCCAGAAATGTTCCTGGCTCTGCTATCAGGGATTACTCCTGGTTATCTCAGGGGACCATATAAGGTTCCAGGCATTGAAGTCCACCAAATATAAGGCAAGAACCCTATCTAGCCTTCAAAAGAGGGAGAACTCTCTCTTCTTGAGGAGTGATGTTCATTTTTCATAGATCATTTGATTCAAAGACCTGTGGATTAATTTCTTGTATGTACAAAATAGAAGAATTAATTTGGTGATCTGGGCAAGCCCAGATAATTTATTAAACAAAAGACTCAGTAATATTAAATGCTTTAAAGTGGGATTTACAATGAGGAGGGCACACAAGGCTATGCTCAGGACTTTTTCTTGCATCTGATCACAGGAATTATTCCTGATAGGCTTAAAGAGTCATTGGAGTTGCTAGGGATTGAGCCCAAGTTGGTTGTACGCAAGGCATGTGTCCTACCCAATGAAATATTTCTCCAGCCCTGAATTTCCTATTTTGATACTGTATGTGGTTGAATTTAAGATTGGGAATATTGGCCTGGTCTGCTTTAGCAGTGTATTGAGCTAATTCTCTGTGCAACCTAGAATGTGACCCACTAGTGAATGACAAATTCATGAAGGCCTCATATAAACCTCCGAGTAATGCTTCGGAGAAGCTAAGACAATACAGAATTTAGATCTGTTATTTTGACTTTTAATGCTATTTTAGGAAATTCGATTACTAATTTTTCAGCATGTTGTGCCTCATAAATAAAGTTTGAAATTTCATGAGGATAGGTAAATAAAGTTGTAATAATAATTCATAATTCAAGGTCTTGAGTAGAACCTAAAGTTGTAAATTTATCCATTTCCATAAATTTTCCTTAGTTTATAATTATTGTAAAAAAACAAGTACTTTTCTACAGACTTTCTAGAACAAAAATGCTAGAACAATTTTTTCAGACACAATTTTTATATGTTTAAATATGGTCTTTTTTGAGTTATAGTTCATACATTATATAATTCAAATGCAAATGCATTTAAATGCAAAACATAATAGGTGTATTTACAGATATTTTCTTCTTTTTTATTTATTTTTTTTGGTTCACACCCAGCAGTATTCAGGGGTTACTCCTGGCTCTCTGCTCAGAAATTACTCCTGGCAGGCTCGGGGGACCATATGGGATGTCGGGATTCAAACCACTGGCTTCTGCGTCCTAGGCAAATGCCTTACGACTCTGCTATCTCTCCAGCCCCTACAGATATTTTCTAAGGAATATTTTATTTACAAACATTTAATTAAAACATCGTGAGATACAAGTTACAAAATTGTTCATGATTGAGTTTCTGTACTACAATATACAACACCCTCCACCAGTGCACATTTCCCACTACCAATGTTCCTAGTTTCCTTACTGTCCTCCTCCCATGCCTGCTTCTGGGGAAGACATTCTTATTTTTTTTTTGCACCACGGTGACATCAGAATTCATGATGCTGAATTCAGAATGGACATTATTTTCCAAACCAGTGTGATCATGAGTCATGATTCTTTTTTTAAATCTTTATTTAAACACCTTGATTATAAATATGATTGTAGTAAGGTTTCAGTCATGTAAAGAACACCCCCCTTCACCAGTGCAACATTCCCATCACCAGTATCCCAAATCTCCCTCCACCCCACCCCATCCCCACCTGTACTCTAGACAGGCTTTCTACTTCCCTCAGTCATTCACATTGTTATGATAGTTCTCAGTGTAGTTATTTTTCTAACTTCATTCACCACACTTTGTGGTGAGCTTCATGTCATGAGCTGGACTTTCCAGCCCTTGGGGAAGACATTCTCTTCCTTTGTTTGCCTTTTAGATAGTGTGGTTTGTAGTATTGCTACTGAAGAAGTGTCATGCTTTTCATTTTAATTCACTTAAGAGCCCAGATCTGGTCTAGAGTGATAATTTCCAAATATTATTGTCATAGCAGTCACTTTTCTTTGCTAACTGCACTCTCTTTTATTTTTAGCAAATTTCCTATCATTGATTCTTTCTCCTAGCTTCTGGATCTATTGTTTTTTGTTAACATACTATCTTTTATTTTGTATGTTACAAAAGAATGTGATCATTTTATATCAGACACAATTTTAAATACCCAGAAATAACCAGAATATAATCTTGTCTTTAGGATTTACAATAAATTCAGTTTATTTATTATACTGTATATTAAGAAGAGTGAGCAATTTTAAGTGAGTGTTTCCCCCATAAACTCTAGCATACCAAATAGGCCTGTTTCATATTTTTGTAATGAGGTTTCTTTATAAAAATAAATAAAAACCAAAATATTTATTTAAGGACATGGTTACAAACATGTTCATAATTGGATTTCAGTCATAAAATGCATACCCCCCCTTCACCAGTGCAACTTTCCCACCACCACTGTATCTCATTTCCTACCTCCTCCCACCCCCTACCTGTATTTAACAGAGATATTTCTCTCTATATATCATTGTCATGGTAGTTGTTACTGTAGATATTTCTCTAACTACACTTACCACTCTTTGTGATAAGCTTCTTATCATGGGCTGGCCCTTCTAGTCCTCATCTCTATTATCTCTGGGTGTTATTATTATATGGTCTTTTATTGTTTTAAATCCCACACATTAGTGAGACTATTCTGTACTTATGTTTCTCCCTCTAATTTATTTCAGGCAACATAATAGTTTCCAAGTGTAAGCAAATTTGTGACTTTATTTTTTCTAACAGCTGCATAGCATTCTATTATATAGATGTACCACAGTTTCTTTTTTTAAAATAATTTTTATTTTGACCAAAGTGGATTAAAAAATCTTTCACAGTAGGTACATAGTAACATTGAATCAGTGGCATTCCCACCACCAATGTTGTCCTCCCTCCACCCCTGTTCCCAGCATGCATCCCACATCCACCTCCTTTTCCCCCACTCTGCTAGTATAAGTGATTCCTTTTGTGTCTAGCTTGTTGTAGATTGGGTATCGATTCTGTTGTCATTGGCTTTAGATTTGGTGTTTAAGTCTGATCATTTTTTATTTCTCCTCAATGTTCATACTACTGTTTTGTCTTGGTACCCTCCATATTTCCCCCTCAGTTTATGAGGCAGGATAAGATGGTTCAAGTTATGTGGTTCTGTTTGAAGGAAAGAAAAAAAAAGGGGGACAAAAATCAAGCAAGCAAAAAACAGGAGTCCTTAATGAGGCTATAAATATCAATTTAAGAGAAGAAAGAGAAAAAGGAAGAAAAACACAACAACAATACAAAAGAAAACAACAACAACAAAAAAGTACCACAGTTTCTTTAGCCACTCCTCTGTTGTTGGGCATCTGGGTTGTTTCCAGATTCTGGCTATTTTATATCACTGCTGTAAACACAGGAGTGCAGGGGACATTATTATATTGAGTTTTGTCGTCTTAGGGTATATCCCTTGGAGTGGTATTGTAAGATCATATGGAAGCTCAATTCCCAGTTTTTTAAGGAATATACAATTGTTTTCCAAAAGGGCTGGGCTAGATGGCATTCTCACTAGCAGTAAAAGAGAGTTCTTTTCTTCTCACATCCACACCAGCAATGGTTGTTCTTATTCTCTGCGATGTGTGCCAGTTTCTGTGATGTGAGATGATATTTCATTGTTGTTTTGATTTTCATATCCATGATGATTAATAATGTCGAGCATTTTCATGTGACTTTTGGCCATAGATGAGTGAGACCATTCTGCATCTTTCTCTCTCTATGACTTATTTCACTCAGCATAATAGATTCCATGTACCTCCATGTATAGGAAAATTTCACGACTTCATCTCTCCTGCCAGCTGCATAATATTCCATTGTGTATATGTACCACAGTTTCTTTAGCCATTCATCTGTTGAAGGGTATCTTGGCTGTTTCCAGAGTCTTGCTATGGTAAATAGTGCTGCAATGAATATATGTGTAAGGAAGGGATTTTTGTACTGTATTTTTGTGTTCCTAGGGTATATTCCTAGGAGTGGTATACCTGGGTCGTATGGGAGCTTGATTTCCAGTTCTTGGAGGAATCTCCATATTGCTTTACCTAAAGGTTGAACTAGATGGCATTCCCACCAACAGTGGATAAGAGTTCCTTTCTCTCCACATCCCTGCCAACACTGCTTGTTCTCATTCTTTGTGATGTGTGCCAATCTCTGGGGTGTGAGGTGGTACCTCATAATTGTTTTGATTTGCATCTCCCTGAGGATTAGTGATGTGGAGCATTTTTTTCATGTGTCTTTCGGCCATTTGTATTTCTTCTTTGTCAAAGTGTCTGTCCATTTCTTCTCCCCATTTTTGATGGGATTAGATGTTTTTTTTTTCTTGTAAAGTTCTGTCAGTGCCTTGTATATTTTGGAGATTAGCCCCTTGTCTGATGGGTATTGGGTGAATAGTTTCTTCCACTCAGTGGGGGCTCTTGTATCCTGAGTGCTATTTCTTTTGAAGTGCAGAAGCTTCTCAGTTTAATATATTTCCACCTGCTTGAGACTGGATTTCATCAGCGTTCTTGCTAGTGATCCTGCCGACACAGAAGAGCCACGTTAAAAGTGTAAAGAGCTGCATGTGGCTCATGAGCCGCGGCTGGCTGACCACTGTCTTAGGCCAAGGGAATTCCCTTTCTAATGTCCCCAATATTTACTGTGCCTATGCAGGAAAAAAAAACAGCATAAAATTATCTTTTATTTATTTATCTATTTATTTATTTTTTTTGATTTTTTTATTTTGGTTTGGATATTGAAGTTGTTGTCTCCAACAACATACGGATTTATTTCAGGATAGTGGTTATTATGTGGTGCTTGTCTTTATTGCTGTACTGCTCACTGGATATTTTATTTGATATTTACTTTTATATTGTTCTGATGTCTCACTTCCTTTTTCCCTTTCCTCTCTCAAACTGAGGTTGAGAGCTTCTAGAAGGACTCCACCCATTTTCGGCTTATTTGATTTTTACCCTCATTTTATTGCTTTTCTTTTCTTCAAATAAAGCCACATAATTTGAATTATCTAGTCCTGCCTCTCAAATAGAGGGGGAGATGATGGAGGGTACCAGGCCCAAGCAGTTGTATGATCACTAAGTAGTAAGCTAGACACAGAGGGAACCACTTGTACTGGCAGCCGGGGGGGGGGGGGGGGGATAAAGGTGGGGTATATGGAATGCAGGATGGAAATGGGGGTGGAGGGAGGACAATTTTGGGGATGGGAATTCCCCGGATCCAATGTTAATATCTACCTAAAATATTATTGTGAAATATATGTAAGCTACTTTGGTCAAAATAAAAAAATTATAATAAAAAAGAAAGAAAAATGTCATGGGTATCCTTATCTGTACAATGCTTTGGGGAGTATTGCCATTTTAATGATGTTCATCCTTCCAATCCATGAGCAGGGTATGTGTAGCCATTTCTTTTTGTCCTCTTTTATTTATAAAAGCAGGGTTTCGTAGTTTTTTTTTTTTATATAGGTAATTCACCTCTTTAGTTACGTTGACTACAACATGTTTGAGTTTGTGTGACACTAATGTGAATGGGATTTTTTTAATGTCAGTTTCTTCTTTTTCATTATTGGTGTACAAGAAGACTTGATTTTCTGCATTAATTTTTTAGGCTGCCACTTTACTATTGTTTCTAGGAGCTTTTTGGTAGAGGTTTTATAAGCATAGTATCATGTCATCTGCAAACAGTGAAGTATGGTTCAACACATACAATGTAATACAACACAACACACACATAAAAAGAAAAATTAAAAACCATGCGATCATATAATTAGGTGCAGTGAAAGTATTTGATAAGGTTCAATATCCATTCATGATAAAAAATAATCTCAACAAGGGGCTGGAGCGGTGGCACTAGAGGTAAGGCATCTGTCTTACAAGCGCTAGTCTAGGAGGGACCGCAGTTCAATCCTCCAGCATCGCATAAGGTCCCCACAAGCCAGGAGTGATTTCTGAGTGCATAGCCAGGAGTAAACCCTGAGCATCAATAGGTGTGGCCCAAAAAAACAAAAACAAAACCCAAACAACAAAAACATAAAAAACTCTCAACAAGATGGGAAAGGAACTTTTCTCAATATAATCAAGGCCATCTGTCACAATCCCATGGCAAATATTATTCTGAATGGGGAAAACCTTGCCTTTACCCTTAGATTTGGCACAAGGTAAGGCTGCCCCTCTCCTCACTCCTATTCAATATACCACTGGAAGTACTAGAAATAGGAATTAGGCAAGAAAATGATATAAAGGGCATCCAGATAGGAAAGGAAGAAATGTAACAAGGTTTCCAATAGTTGGTTTGGGGACAGTCTTTTGACATATACTGCTTAATTTGATGCAAAATACATTCTTTTACTCATTTATTAGTTTTTTCAAAGCCATGGCTAAAGTCAATTTAGAATCTGGGAGTAAGATAGACATAAGATTTTTATCAGGGAAGCTAATTAATAATTTAATTCTCAAAAGCTAGTTATTTAATTTCAATTTCACGCTGTGAATACTAATAGGAACAGGAGTGGTTTGTTCTCTATTAATATATTTTAAAAATTAATTGAATAACAATAATTTTAAGGTTATTGATAGTTGTATCTGAGGTATACAATATTCCAACAGCAATATCACCACCAGTGTCAACTCCCTCCACCTTTACCCCCACTTGCCACCTTGAATGCCATATTGTAAATTTGGTACATGTAGTTTAGATCTCATGTTTTCAGTGTTGTTTATTCTGTACTTTTTATATGTAGTTCTACATAGCTACCATATCACCATTACACCAAAGGTCATTGACTCCTGTTCCCCATTACTTCTCTTTTTTGTTTGATTCTAGCCTCACTCAATTTCTTTCATTTTCTGTTTTCTCTATAATTTGAGTCAATGATGGTATAGGCATCACCTGTACTAAATTACATTTTCTTATCCAGTTATTCTATAAATACCATGCATATAACAGACCATCTTGTGTTTGACTTTCTTCTTCTGGCTTCACACAACATAGCAACTGGTTCCAAATAGCTTGTAGAAAATTGCATGATTACATCATTCCAATCGTTACAGAGTATTCCACTGTACAGCTCATTTTCACAATCCATTCATCTATCATTGAATTACATATCTAGGTTAATTATATATATTAGCTGTTGTGTTAAGTGCTGCAATGAATAATGGTATACATAAATCCTTTCAAATGAATACTTTTTTTCTTGGGATGATTCCCCAAAAGTGGATTTTCTGGGTCACATGTAAGCTCAAGTCTAAATATAATGAAAATTCACTGTTGTTTTTCAGAGAGGTTGAATTGGGGTGTGTGTCTTGTTAGGAGGACAACTGGGGACATTGCTGGAGTCTGGTGATTGGATTGGTTTTAGAATATTAAACACCTCAACAGGTATATGATGGACAACTTCATAAATCATGAAGTTTAAATAAAGTTTCGAACATTTTTAAAGTGTCTTCTTTTGGACGCACTGAATCCCCACACCCACCCAGGAGAGGTTTGTGGGAACCACCCAAAATCCTCTGCACCCCAACATCATGGATCCTAGTTTAGCAGGTATGGGACACAAGGAGCCTCCAGACACCCCTTAAAGCCAGGGGATGCACAAACCAGCCCCTTCCCCAACCTTCCTCCCCCAGACAGTCCAGCCACTGGCACTGAAGCCTCACGCCCACCAAGGAGAGATCTTCAGGAACTGCCCATACTCCTGTTGCTCCATGAACCTAGTGGACACTTCAGTTTATACCAGATGATCCTAGGAAGATCAGGCTTAACATTTCTTCTCTATAGAAATATAGAAATATACAGCTCCAATACCAGAATCTCCATATCACTTTCCATAGAGGTTGGACTAGACGGCATTCCCACCAGCAGTGGATAAGAGATCCTTTCTCTCTACATCCCTGCCAGCAATGATTGTTCTCATTCTTTGTGATGTATGCTAATCTCTGTGGTGTGAGATAGTATCTCATCATTGTTTTGATTTGCATCTCCCTGATGATTAGTGACTACGAGCATTTTTCATGTGCCTTTTGGCCATTTGTATTTTTATTATCAAAGCATCTGTTCATTTCTTCTCCGCATTTTTTGATGGGATTAGGTGTTTTTTTCTTATAAGGTTCTGTCAGTGCCCGGTATATTTTGGATATTAGCCCATTATCTGATGGGTGTTGGGTGAATAGTTTCTACCACTCGGTTGGTGGCTCTTGTATCCTGGGCACTATTTCTTTTGAGGTACAGAAGCTTCTCAGCTTAATGTATTCCCATCTGTTGATCTCTGCTTCCACTAGTTTGGAAAGTGCAGTTTCCTCCTTGAAGATGCCTTTAGTTTCAATGTCATGAAGTGTTTTACCGACGTGTTGTTCTATATAACTTATGGTATCAAGTCTGATATCAAGGTCTTTAATCCATTTGAATTTTACCTTCGTACATGATTTTAATTGGGGCATATGTTCGCTTTTTTTTTTGCAAGTGCTAACCAGTTCTGCCAGCACAACTTGTTGAAGAGATTTTCCCCGCTCCACTTAGGATTTATTGCTCCTTTGTCAAAAATTAGGTAATTGTATGTCTGGGGAACATTGTCTGAGAACTCAAGCCTATTCCACTGATCTGTGGGTCTGTCTTTATTCCAATTCCATGCTGTTTTGATAACTATTCCTTAGTAGTACAGATTGAAGTTGGGGAAAGTAATGCCTCCCATTTTCCTTTTCCCTAGGAGTGCTTTAGCTATTCAAGGGTGATTAATATTCCAGAAGAACTTCATAAGTGTTTGATCCAATTCTTTGAAGAATGTCATGGGTATCTTTAAGGGGATCACATTAAATCTATATAATGCTTTGGGGAGTACTGCCATTTTAATGATGTTAATCCTGCCAATCCATGAGCAGGGTATGTGTTTCCATTTCCGTGTGTCCTCTCTTGTTTCCTGGAGCAGTGCTTTATAGTTTTCTTTGTATAGGTCCTTCACGTCTTTGGTCAAGTTGACTACAAGATATTTGAGTTTGTGTGGCACTATTGTGAATGGGATTTCCTTCTTGACTTCCTCCTCCTCCCTATCATTATTGGTGTATAAAAAGGCCATTGATTTCTGTGTGTTAATTTTGTAGCCTGCCACCTTGCTATATGAATCTATAGTTTCTAGAAGCTTTTTGGTAGAGTCTTTAGGGTTTTCTAAGTAGAGTATCATGTCATCTGCAATCAATGAGTGCTTGACTTTTTCCTTTCCTATCTGGATTCCCTTGATATCTTTTTTCTTTTTAAACACAGGTTTATATATCTGTTCTATTTTAATGTGTACATATTTTTGCTATCCTTACCATTTTTGGTGCTGCTTGGTACTAAAGCCTTGCCTGAGATAAAATGGCAGATCAAAAATGGACCACAGAAATTGTGAGTATAACCAGTCATCCTTACCCAGAATAGCACCAGCAATCCAATATGGAACCATAAGTTTTTGTTTTCTCGTTGTCATATCATAACTGATACAAGTTAGTGCCAGAGCTGTGCAATAATTCTCCCAATGGAGTTGGTTCCTGGAGTTGCTGCCCAGAGCTGTATCAGTTCTACATCTGGGATCTGGGGTTTGGAGTTGAACTGGCACTGTCCAATTTCCTGGAGACTGGGTTGTATCCACATGACACATGTCCAGAATGGGAGGCATCCTAGTGTTATAAAAAGTGTGATGTCTTATCCCTAGAATATAAGATCTTATTTCTGTGTCTATGGTTTCCCCTTATTTACTGTGCCCATACAAAAATGTATGGTTCCATATTGGATTGCTGGTGCTATTCTGGGTAAGGATGACTGTTTATACTCTCAATCTCTGTGGTCAGTTTTTGATCTGCCATTTTATCCCAGGCAAGGATAAAAAAAGTGATCATTCTCTAGGGATATTAATAAAAATCTAAGATATCTTAATAAATACATGAGAGCTCCATAGTACTCCTCAGCCTCCATGACCACTCATTTCCTCTTTTTTTTTTTTTGGTTTTTGGGCCACACCCTACGGTGCTCAGGGGTTACTCCTGGCTGTCTGCTCAGAAATAGCTCCTGGCAGGCTCAGGGGACCATATGGGACACCGGGATTCGAACCAACCACCTTAGGTCCTGGATCTGCTGCTTGCAAGGCAAACACCGCTGTGCTATTTCTCCGGGCCCTCATTTCCTCTTTTGTGCTCAAATTTTATGTTATAGTTTTCTGCATCTGGGTTCAAGGTCAGGTCTCTAAACTATTCCCTGAATTAGTGGGGGGTGAATTCAGACAGTACAGCTGTTGCTAAACTCAAACATCATGATTTGCTATTTTCCCAGAATTCAGTTTATACCACCAGGACAGTCTTTCACACCATTTAGGTATTCACTGGTGTTGTGGACTATAATATGCAATTGCTGTTTTCCTCCATTATTGTCATATATGCCAATATAAGTGACATGTGGATACACTGTGCTACAAATTTCTTTTACAAATAGCCACTCCTCTTCAAATTACATGTACCACAATAGAGTTTTGGATATGTGAAAGCATATGTGCAGATTCTAGACTGATGAGGTTTGCTGTGATTTGCAGTCGATATCCATGGAGATATGAAGCTCTCTCTTTTTTTTTTAGATCTGGTTCTTAAAATTTCTAAATCCCAGACAAAAGTGATAACTCAATGAATTGAGCCCAAAATTTGTATGAAAGAGGACTGAGTTCAATTATCACAACATATGGTCGCCTGAACACAACTGGAGGTGACCCACAAACAGAGTGCTAGGAGGAGTTCCTTAGTACTGCAGGGTCTGGCAAAAATAAAAAATATAAACTAATTACTTCATTGTAAACTGGCAAGGTTTCATTTTGTAACTCATACAAATCAAGTATAATCATAGTTAGATTTTATGAGGGAAGTAAACATTATAATATTATAAATATACAACTAATAGTAAATAGGGAGAAGACTAAGGGATTTGAACCACTTAAGAATTGAGTTTAGGGGCCGGAGAGATAGCATGGAGGTAAGGTGTTTGCCTTTCATGCAGGAGGTCATCAGTTCGAATCCCGGCGTCCCATATGATTCCCCCGTGCCTGCCAGGAGCAATTTCTGAGCCTGGAGCCAGGAGTAACCCCTGAGCACTGCCGGGTGTGACCCAAAAACCACACACACAAAAAAAGGAATTGAGTTTAGAGGGGCTGGAGAGATAGCATGGAGGTAAGGCATTTACCTTTCATGCAGAAGGTCATCGGTTCGAATCCCGGCATCCCATATGGTCTCCTGTGCCTGCCAGGAGCGATTTCTGAGCATGGAGCCAGGATAAACCCCTGAGCACTGCCGGGTGTGACCCAAAAACTACAAAAAAATGAGTCTAGGAAAACATGGGACCAGAGCGGTGGTGAGAACAGCAGGGCACTTGCCTTACACTAGCTAACCTAGGACATATCGTGGTTCAATCCCCCAGCGTCCAATAAGGTCCCCCAAGCCAAGAGCGATTTTTGAGCCCATAGCCAGAAATAACCCCTGAGCATCACCTGGTGTGGCCAAAAAAAAAAAAAAAGGAAGGAGTCTAGAAAACCAGGCTAACTGATGAACAGCATTGGATATTCAGAGTTCCTTTCCAGCTGTGTCTCATGGAGAGAAGGGTCATTTCGCCAGAGCAGATCCACACTAAGTTTTAGGAAAGAAAGAAATTCACAGAAAAGTCAGAATAATATCCAGTTTCTGTTTTCCCCCATTATTGTCATATCTGCCTATATTAATGGCATGTGGATACACCATGCTACAAAAAGGGAGCAAAACTTACTTTTACATACACAAAGCACCCATAGTACAATGGTTAGTGTTCCAAGAATTTGGAATTTATCACAAAAAGAGATAGTCCAAGAAGGGAAAAAGAGAAAATTTTCTTGGAAATAAGATGAGAATTTGGGAGAAATGATTTAAATATCAAAATTAATTTTGCAGTGATAAATATGATATACAATAATAATTGATAAAACAGTAAAGAAATATAAGTTCAAAGTGATAAAAAGCAAATTATCTGCTTATATGTATATATGTATTGTAAAACCCATTTCAAGAATAACACAAATCCATCTTGTTGATAAATTGCCCTTTTGATATTTCTAAGTGAAAATTAAATAACCCATAGATTATGGCAACAAGCCCTTATACTTCACAGTTCTGTCTGGGGACTTTGGCTTATGAATCAGAACCAAAGGGACTTGGGAACCAATTCAAAAGTGTCACCACCACTTGCCTAATTTCAGATGACTATCTTTAAAAATGTTATGCCTTGATATCAGAGTGAAACATACACTGGAATTTCTTCTAAGTTGTCAAGTGGAATCATGATTCCATTTCTTGAATAAATGCTTCTTCTGATTAAGTTATAAACTAATTATTTCCTGGTTGACTGTAATCTGCGTCTGTATTTATATCTTTAAAAGTGCCTTACTTTTGCTGCAAATAATGATGAGATGTGTAGCTATTTTTATCTATGTAAATTTTTCAGTAATGAGAAATTATCCTTAATATAAAAAACATGCTATAATTTCTCATTTCAGAAAAGACTTCTGTGATCCCACAAAATGATTTTAGAAGTAAAGGATTTTCTTTCTGAAAATGTTAACTATTTGTAGGTATACTTGTGCAAGTGAGCACTACTGTGGATGTCAGCCCAGTTATCTTCCTGTACTATTAACAGGATAAGTGATTCTTTTCAGTGATAGCATGGGAATTTCTGTTCTTTTATTCCAATAATCATTACTTATAGAGTCTGTCTAGTAATGACACTTTTCCTTATTACCCCAACCCTTTCTGGCTTTAATCATCACAGCTAGTTAATTCAATTTGCCATGTCTGAAACTCTAGTTTATTGACATGTGAGGCCACCCAACATTTTCCCATTTCAGGCCTCTAGAAAAATCCAAAATAAGTTAAAATAGGGATCATAGAAATAGTGAAGAAGTGAAGGTGCTTTGCTTGCATTTGGCTAACCCTAGTTCAATTCGGGGCATTACATATGGTTTAGAAAGAAGAACGCCAAAATTCATCACTGAGCACAGAACCAGAAATAAGCCCTGAACCCCACTATTGTGAACCAATCACCCTCCATATGAACCAAAATAAAATATGTTTTCCTCGTATTTTCTCTCTTTTTTTATCTGGCCACAGAGTATTAGATAGGAATTTTTTTCTGGTATTGTCTACTATTAGATCAATTGTGGGACATAAAATGTAAAAATCATTTATCATCACCTCTTCATTATAAATTTCATTGCACTAAGTCCTGCAAATTATAGTTTAACTGTCTAAGTAATACTATACAATCTCATTTCACAGAACAAAAAATTATGCCAAAATTTTTGTTCTCTGAAAAATAAGGTTTAAGGAACCTCTTTTTACTTTTTTGCATGGTGCAGAAAGGGCGGCAGGTATGGTGGTTGCTTCATATTGTCCATTTTAAATGGAGCATAGTAAAATATGACAGAGGATACTACCATATGTTTCCTCTCCTTTAATTTAATGATGTAAGCACATGTTCTGAAGTTCTTGTACTGCTGTAGCTAGGGATGTGCTATCAATAAAGTTGGCATGGAACAGGGGCACAAGCAGTGGGGGAGGGGACGGGTAAGGTTGAAGGATCATGCAAAACCATCTCTGAAATATATGGTTGGTAGTCTTGGAAGTTCTACTTCAGCAACCAAATATTACCACTTGGCATTACTCAGATCATATGTATATTATATGTAAGTAAGGATTCATTTATTTGAACTTACATTTCTTTTTTTTATTTAACCAACTTTGTATTTGGGTTTCATTAATGTAAAGAACACCACCCATCACCAGTGCAACATTCCCATCACCAATATCCAAAATCTCCCTCCTCCCCACCCAACCCCTTGTAAAATGTGAAAAAATTACTCCTTGTGGGAATAAAATGGATTTTATGGAAATTTCTTACAGTAATATAAAATATATAAAGCTCAGCTGAGTGTTAGGATGAAGAAGAAAAAGAAGGATGAGGAGGCAGGATGAGGAGAAGAAGAGGAGGAGGGGAAGGAGGAGGAGGGAGAGGGAGGAGGAGGGGGAGGAGGAGAAGAAGGAAGAAGAAGAAGAAGAAGAAGAAGAAGAAGAAGAAGAAGAAGAAGAAAAGAAGAAGAAGAAAGAAATAAGAAAGAATAGAAGAAGAAAGAAAAAAGAAGGAAGGAAGAAGAAGGAAGAAGAAGAAGAAGAAGAGGAGGAGGAGGAGGAAGGGGAGGAGGAGGAGAAGGGGGTGGAAGAGGAGGAGGAGAAGGGGGAGGAAGAGGAGGAGGAGGAGAAGCAGGGGGAGGAAGAGGAGGAAAAGGAGGAGAAGCAGGGGGAGGAAGAGGAGGAGGAGAAGAAGAGGAAGAAGAAGAAGAAGAAGAAGAAGAAGAAGAAGGAGGAGGAGGAGGAAGAAGGAGGAGGAGGTGGAGGAGGAGGAGGAGGAGAAGAAGAAGAAGAAGAAAAAGAAGAAGAAGAAGAAGGGGGAGGAAGAGGAGGAGGAGAAGGGGATGGACGAGGAGGAGAAGGAGGAGGAAGAGAAGAAGGGGGAGGAAGAGGAGGAGGAGAAGCAGGGGGAGGAAGAGGAGGAGAAGGAGGAGGAGAAGCAGGGGGAGGAAGAGGACAAGAAGAAGAAGAAGAAGAAGAAGAAGAAGAAGAAGAAGAAGAAGAAGAAGAAGAAGAAGAAGAAGAAGAAGAAGAAGAAGAAGAGGAGGAGGAGGAGGAGGAGGAGGAGGAAGAAGAAGAAGAAGAAGAAGAAGAAGAAGAAGAAGAAGAAGAGGAGGAGGAAGAGGAGGAGGAAGAAGAAGAGGAGGAGGAAGAAGAAGAAGAAGAAGAAGAAGAAGAAGAAGAAGAAGAAGAAGAAGAAGAAAAGAAGAAGAAGAAAAGAAGGAGGAAAGAAGAAGAAGAGGAGGAGGAAAAAGAAGAAGAAGAAGAAGAAGAAGAAGAAGAAGAAGAAGAAGAAGAAGAAGAAGAAGAAGAAGAAGAAGAAGAAGAAGAAGAAGAAGAAGAAGAAGAAGAAAAGAAGAAGAAGGAGGAGGAAGAAAGAAGAAGATTAAAATGATGTGGTTCTTTTCCATTGTGTAGGTAAGGTTAAAAAATGTGATCCCTTGGGGCCAGAGTGGTTGCACAGTGGTAGGTTGCACGTGGGTGACCCAGGATGGACATGGGTTCGATCCCCCGCATCCCATATGATCCTCCAAGCCAGGGGCAATTTCTGAGTGCAGAGCCAAGAGAAAGCCCTGAATGCCACCAGGTGTGGCCCAATAAATCAAAAAAAGGGGGATCCCAACTATGAACATTTCTGTAAACACAGTGCTTAAATAAATGGTTTAAAATATAATAATAAAGTATATATATATATATATATATATATATATATATTTTAAATGGGAAAATAAAAAGAAATTACAAAGCACCCTCAAATATGGGCAAATTAAAGAGAGTTTCCTTTGTTAGCTGAGAAATTCACCTGGAATTCATACTTTTGAACAAAATTGTTATAGCTTTATACATGCCCACAGTCAATGATAACATGTTCATGAACCATCTTTTCACGCGGTAATTCTTCTTAGTCCCAGGAACAATCACTGTAGTTACAGCTCCAGAGAACTATTTCGAAATTAATACTAGCATCCTATGGAAGTGGAGCCTGGCTTAAAATTCTAAGGACTATAGAGGCAATTCCTTAGATTAAAGGAATATTTGTGATCAGTGAGCTTAGTAGCATAATTCGTATAGTTATTATTGTGGTGTAGGATTGACAGGACCTAAAGGGGTATCAACAGTAGACTAAGATATTATGAGATAAGAATGATGGAGGGGTGTCTCTGAGGACAGAATTTAATGAACAAAATCAGAGACATAAAATAAAATTAGGTCCTTAAAAAACAGTAGTTTTGTGATACTTAAATATTCTTCAAGAGAATAGCACAGAGAATAAAATCCATGAAAACATAAAGTCTTATAAACTTAACAAACCAAGATATGAAATCTGAACTTTCCTTTCATGATCATTAGGAAATTATGTCTGAGGATGAGAGAGAGAGAGAGAGAGAGACTCTAAGAGAATGACAAGAATCCAGATAAGCAATGATATGGCCTAATATTAAGTATTTGGGGGATTTTTAAAATGATACAATTATAGGAATAAAGTTAAAAATTATATTTGGGTTTAGTTAAAATTAAAAAGCAGGCACACGTGATCTTTTAATTAAATATTTTATTTGTATGAGATGTCTTACAAAATTATTTAAAATATCAAGTCATGTTTGGATATACATTTAAATACTTGTTTTTATTGATAGTTACAAATAACATAAAATTTAAACTTTCCCAGATAGTAAAGGGAAAGATTTATTTCTTTCATTTATATTCCTGGAACCTAATAGAGAAGCAAAGCTTCTTAAATATCAGTTCTACCTCAGAGATTGGCACTGCTCCATGAAGACCCTAGATAACTTTGTATGATAGAGCTCTACCTTCTATATTGTAATCAATTCTTTATGCAATCTCTAGGTTACTCAGTTTCATGTCCTCCCCTGAAAAGGAATACCAATAGTGTTGCAAGGAAGATCTATGGACCAGCAATGGGTTTTAAAGAGTTCCAAAATATTTGATAAATTCTGGAACAGTTTTCATTGTATAGCTTCAAACTATCCTAAGATCTATATTGTCAAAGCCACATTGCAAAGTCCTGACAGAATAGTTTTTCAGTGACACCAAATCTGTCATTTGCTGCCTCTCTTTGTTCTCCCAGGATATCAAAATTCCATTGTGGCATAAACTTTTCCTATGCTAGTTTGCCAATTAAGGTTTTATCACATGTTATAAAATTAAAGAAATCACCATATATTTTAGAAAGCAATCCAGAAACAAAGCATCAATAATAAAAATCAAGCCAACTTTCTACATATCAAAGCATGACAATGGCAAGAATATAAACACTGACCTTTATATTTTATAACAATACACAGTGTTGAGTTATTATTTTAAAAAATATCAAAGAACATGGAAACCTTCCAACAATAGTTAAAATAGACAGAAGTTTTAAAATGTGCTTATTCAGAGTTTAGTAAACATGGAAATATTTTATTATAAAACTGTTACTATATATTTTAATTTCCATTATTATAAAAATAAGCTAAAATGTAGGAGTATATGTGATCTGATCCATATCCCTAGATCTATTTAATGTGAAGCTATATCTGAAATATAAACCTATGCTTAAGTGAAATTTTAAAAAATACCATATATAATATTCATATAAAAGGCATATGCTTAGAATTTGAATATTCCTTCACCAATCTATTGTAACATATTAATTTGAAAGATTTATATCTTTTAACATGATGCCTTGTAATAATGCAATGAGTTAAAAGACGGGTGTGGATTTAAGAAGAAAATCTAAAGAAATCTGATACTGAAAATAATTTTTTAATTCCAGCATGTGTCAAGAAGAAATGAGAAATTTCAAATCACATTCACAATTTCTTACTCTTTCTGATTAAAATAAACTGTCAATTACTTCTAGGTTATGTAAAAAGTCTCTCTAATGATTGTTTTGTACATTCAGACAAAAAATTAGATGGGAAGCAATTCCTAAAAGACATTAGAGGATAAAACTTTTGCTTTTATTGGCTTTGCTGATTTCGAAGAGTGAGAAAAGAATATTGCAAACATAAACCCTATTTTTTTTTTACCAGAGCCAGTAAGAGATAATACCAGGAGGCTTCCAACCAAGTCGCCATGTTGATAACCTCTGTGGCACCCTTACATTTAAGGCACAAAGGTCTCCATTTCTCTCAGGGAACTGCTTTTTCGACATGACATGCCCTCACTCTTGCCTTGCAGCCAAGTAATTGGAACCCTAAACACACGGCGGAGCTTCTGTTGGAAGCGGTTTCCAACAAAACAATACAGAAAGGGATTAATGCAGCTGTTAGTGAATCCCAGGAGGATGGCAAAAGGAAGTGCCAGGTCAATGACTGCTATAACTCCGCAGCTATTAATGACACCCATCCAGGCGAGAGCATCCAGGAAAGTCAGAACATGGAAGGGAAGCCAGCAAATGATGAACGCCAGGACAACAGCAGCTGCCATCTTCAGAACTTGGTCACGAGTTACTCTGTTCTTCCCATAGCTATTGGTCTTCAGTAAGTGTTTTCTAATTCCAAAATAGCACGTTGCTATGAATATTAAAGGAATAATAAAACCCAGGATATTTTTCATTAAGGCAATCCCAGCTGACCATTGGGCATATTTTTCAGGTGGGAATGCCATGATACAAGCATTTACTCCTAGATACTCAATGGTTCTGACATCTCGGAAATAAAATGTTGGCAAAGAGGACAGACATGCCATGCACCAAACCAGGGGGACTATATAAGATGCTTGCCAGGGATTTCTTCTTTGAGACAGAAAGGGATAAATGACAGATTGGTACCGATCAACACTCATGCATGTGATGAAAAAAATGCTTGCAAACATGTTCAGAGTCAGGAAAGAACCAAAAACTTTGCACATAACAGGTCCAAAAAGCCAGTCATATCTATAAGAATAATAGGATGCCCAGAGTGGAAGAGTAGCCAAAAGCAGTAAGTCAGCCACAGCCAGGTTGAAGATGTAAATGCTTGACACCCTTTTAGGACCCTTCTGGCAAAAGAACAGTGTGACCACAATGGTATTGACAAGAAATCCAATCACA
This sequence comes from Suncus etruscus, assembly GCF_024139225.1. Taxonomy (NCBI): domain Eukaryota; kingdom Metazoa; phylum Chordata; class Mammalia; order Eulipotyphla; family Soricidae; genus Suncus; species Suncus etruscus. The sequence continues at coordinate 122,162,757 of NC_064868.1, forward strand.
AATATCATGTAGTAAAGAATAGGAATTGCATCTAAATGCTTATCTGATGGCTTATGCGAGCAGTTAAGTGACTCGTTGCCAGCCTGGTTGAGAAGTCCAAAGTGAAGACTGCTGGTAATGTTTTTGCTCACGGTGGCAAGAGTGACGTTGCCCTTCATATTGAAATGTCAGCAGCTCCTAATTCTTACACCTCCTGTTGGGGGAAATATGGGATTCTCAGAACATGACTTAAGACATCATTGACTCATTCATTTTTGAAAATTTGTTGAAAACTAATATGGTAGGTGAACATAGAAAGCACTCTGGAACAGAACTTTGCCTTTGTAAGAATAGATTTTCGGGGGCCGGAGAGATAGCATGGAGGTAAGGCGTTTGCCTTTCATGCAGGAGGTCATCGGTTCGAATCCCGGCGTCCCATATGGTCCCCCGTGCCTGCCAGGAACAATTTCTGAGCCTGGAGCCAGGAATAATCCCTGAGCACTGCCGGGTGTGACCCAAAAACCACAAAAAAAAAAAAAGAATAGATTTTCATTTATTTTAAGGACAGTTTTCTCAAGAGTACCAGTCAGTTGTTAGTATAATTTTAGGAACTGAAATTTTTCAACAATACTACACCTTGCTCATCCTTTTTATGATATATTTTAAGTATTTTAAAGTAATATTTCAAAACATTATTCATAAAGAAAACATGTGCCACAAACAAAAAGGAGCTCACAAATAATAAGGTAATATTTCAGAAACACGTGAGCTTGTGTTCTTTTCTGTATATTTTCTAGACACTACACTGCTGCTTGCTATTACATAGAAAACTGCTTTATTCAAACAACTAATTATATACAAATATTACAGCTATGGAAAATATAACATAAGCTGTGAAAAATAAGTTAGTATACAAAAACGACTGAAAGCATGTGTAAAAATATATATAGGAGAGAAGAGTGTGGTTGTATTTAGTAATCAAAAGGATTCGTTTTGTTATTGTCTTATATAAAAATATAATTAAATGAAGTTATGGAATATATACATATTTTTAAATGCACCCTCTTCATATTTTAATGGAGTCTATATATCAGATATAACTATTTAACTTGAATGCATTTAAGAAAAGTTTGTTTATTTTTCAATTAAATAAGAAAACAGTAAAATCTTGTCTAGAATCAAATAAACATTCTCAATGAAGTAAGAAATGAACATCAATGATAAATCATGAAGTAATTTTTACATTGTCCTTTTTAATCTTCTTAGTTTGATACAATTAAGCAGTAATATTTTATACTCACAAATATAAAAGTCATTATTCAGGTGCTTTTGCTACTAGTTTTTTAGGGAGAGCATTATTTTAAAAGAAAATTAAATGAAGATAAACACAAGAACATAATGACTGTTTAGATAGTTTCAAAATGAATGCACATAAACCATTCAATGAAAACAGTAAACAATCTAATAAAAAGTAAAATGATCCTTTTTGTCTAGAGCTCAACGCATAATAATCTTTACCTAGCAAATTAGCATGAAAGACTCTAAAAGAAATGCACTTAAAGACTTACTGGTCGTTGGAATTTAAAACTGAGTTATCATAAATCAGGTTGGTTAGTTCCTAAGTGCACTCCTGTAAGAGAAACAGCAGTTAAATAATTTAGGAGCTTTTGTAAATACAGTGTTAAAATACAGGAAAAAGGAAAGTTCATCCATAAAAAATATTTTCATGTCATGAATGCTCGATTTTCCACATAGTGTATATATAAATTGTGCAGACCTACCTTTAAAACTCGAGCTGAAGAATGCTTTTTAATTCTGTGCTTGTTCGTTCTCTTAGACTGAGTCGTAATAGCACCAGATCTCTGGTTTCCTTCTTATATGTTCGCTCTGTCCACTGGGAGCCTTCAACCTACATAATTCTGGGGCTGACTTATGAACACTTGCCAGCTTTCCAGAGGGGTTTTTTTTTTTTGGCTGCAAAACATTAATCTGAAATTCTCACTGTCTCCAATCATAACAGCTCATTCAAATAAATCTCAAACAAAAAAAAATGAAGTTTCCACAAATGTGTTAGAGAATCTTGAAGTCAGTAGCTTCATTTCAAAGAGTTTATTTGTACAATTTTCTCTTTATTTTTCCTTGATAATGGCATTCTAAAATAAGTAATAGAGACTAGGGAATTTATTCCTAGTAGTTGAGTCTTGGTCTACCAACACATTTTGCTTTTTAAAAGTTTTATTTTATGCTGGGAACAGGGGTGGAGGGAGGACAACACTGGTGGTGGGAATGGCCCTAATTCACTGTCACTATGTACCTGAAATATAACTGGGAAAGAGTTGTAATTTACATGGGTCACAATAAAAATTATTATTTTTTTAAAGAAGAGATTTTATTTTTATTTAACTTTTTTTTTTGGTTTTGGGGTCACACCCAGCAGTGCTTAGGCTCTATGCTCTATGGCTCTATGCTCAGAAATTGCTCCTGGCAGGCTCAGGGGACTATTCGGGATGCCAGGATTTGAACCATGGTCCTTCTGCATGCAAGGCAAAAGCACTACCTCCATGCTATCCCTCCAGCCCCAATAAAAATTATTTTTAAAAAAGTTTTATTTCTGTTTTTAAAAAGAATGGGTAGCAATTTAATGGTTTTTTTTAAAAAAAGTTTTATTTCTGTTTTTAAAAAGAATGGGTAGCAACTTAATGGGTTTTTTTTTTACATTTTCTCTATTGAGTTAAGAAAATTTTGTTGGCTTGTTGGTGAAGGGGTGGTGAACCAAGAAATATAACTTTTATTACCTTTAGAGATATTTAAATTAAAAAATAGAAATTAACATTGAGACTCCTTTGATAGGTTTCTGATATATTCTTTTTTTAATTACGAAGTACAAGAGGTGAAGGATTAGACAGCTACCACAACCTACACTTCTGTTGTTGTGTTTTCTGTTCTTTTTCTCTTTTTTTTTCTTTTTTTTTCTGTGACCACTCTTAGATGCTCAGGAGTCAATTCTGGTGGTGCTCAGGAGATCACATAGGATACTGAAGATTGAATACAGGTTGACCACTTGCAAAGCAAGCACCCACCCACTGTAATAGTACATGGGCCCTTTAAGCTGTGTTTTCTTTATGGAAGTGGGAGACATAGTAATCTACTTTATACAATTAGTTCAATAGAGGACAGAGTGAAGATTAAATGATGGGGGGAATGCTAGAGGCATTATTAACTTAAAATAAATACAGTGTACCAAGCATTATGCCAAGTGCTTTATAAACAATAATTTAATATAGAGGCAATATTACTTTACTAGCATGCACATGCTATCTGGCTTATCCCCACTTAGCATCGCAAATGGCTTTATACCGTTCTTTAATAATATGACCAAGGCCAAATTACTTTCCTAACATGTCATTTTTTATCTGAGATATGAGCATGAAGTTAATTACCGAAATCCTGAATTTTTATTTTCTTTCCTTTTATGGTTGAGATGTAAATGACATAAATATTGCTAGTTTCCCTATATAAAATAATGAGCTGATATTTACATACTTAAAAATGATCACTATAATAAGTATAATTTACAGTCATCATAACTGATTGCATGGATTTATGAATATTATAAAATTTGGACATATTTAAAGACTGTGCCTAGAATATAAGTGCTATGTGAAGTTTTTAATATTACTTCCATTTTGGGACCAGAGCAGTAGTGCAGTGATAGGGCATTTGCCTTGAATGCGGCTGACCCAGGATGGACCTCGGTTCGATCCCCAGCATCCCATATTGTCCCCCAAGCCAGGAGCGATTTCTGAGCGCATAGCCAGGAGTAGCCTTTGAGCATTATTGAGTGTGGCCCAAAACCGAAAAAAAAAAAGATATTACTTCCATTTTACTATCAGAAATCTGAGCTCACAGGGTTTAAATAAATAAATGTTTAATTGAATAACTACATTTATGGTTTTTAAAGGGAGGCAATCTAATTTCAAGGCTCTTGCCCTAATTTCCACACTGTGCAGAGGGAATAACAACTGTAGGGTTGACTGTAATATCACCCTTTGTTCTGCCCAAAAAGAGAACATGCAACATTTACAGGAAGTTATTGCTGACAATTCATAAACTGTTGCAGAAAGGCACCAAATAAGGAGAAAGAATTTAGAGGTATGCTACATGAAAGAATACATTTTCATAATTTTATTCCCCAAAAAGAGACCATACAAAGGTAAAAATATGTGATGAGATAACTAACTATAGTAAGTGTAGCAAACCAGAAAAATAAGCATGTAAATGGATATAAAGATTCCAATAATTTCTAGGACTCATTTTTAAATAGTAAGAATGCACCTCTCCATTGATGCTTTAGGCTGCAGGTAAATAAATGTAATTTGAGTTAATGGTTGAGGACAAAAGAGTTCTACAGAGCCCCAAGAAGGAAGAGTGGGTGGCAGAAAACAAAATTTGTAAACACATAATGGGGGCATTGATGGTGGGAATGTTGCACTGGTGAAGGGGGTGTTATTGTTATGCCTGAAAACCAACTACAATCATGTTTGTGATCATGGTGCTTAAATAAAAATATTAACAAAAAGAACAACTTGATTCCATTTGACAGTTGTCTACCTGTTCAATAAGCTTGAAGTGAATCTTACAGTACACAAATGGATTGAATCAGTTAGATAAGGTCCCTATTACTGAGAAATAATAAGAACCACATTTTATTTGATGGTCTGAATATTGGGAAAAATAACCCTAATATACAGATATAACATTTAATTAAGGCTCAGCTTAGTTGCTTCTTAGGTTCTCAAGAGACTCAAACTGAGTCTTTGTCCAAATGATGGAAAATTGATGTTTGGGAAACAAATGAGCTAGCACATATGGCTGTCAGCAAGAGAGTTGAAAAAGGAACTGGCTTCCTTCTCCACTGAAGCCTTAATTCTCCCTTCATTACAATTGTTTGTTTTTGCCACATACGGAGGAATTTTCCAGGCCAGAGACTCCTGAGTGGTCATGATGGGTCATATTCCCACCATGCTCTATTTCTAGCCTCTTTTAAGGCCCTTGTGAAGAAACAGGCAGAGAAGTGAGCTCTAAACTCTGGAGACCAATCTGCAGGCTCACCTCCTGGAGACCTAGCCTTAATCACCCCAGGAACAGGAGACCTTGCCTGGAGTTTTTGTCCTTCATTATATAAATTCTGACGTAAATAAAGTTTAAAGAGGCAGAAAACAAAAAAGGCATGCTTACTTTGTTTCTTCATCATTTTAGGAGTGAAACTTTTCACAGGTCAAAAAGAAATGTTATAATGGTAGGAAACAAAGTGAGAAAAAATAATAGCAATATTATTGATACCACTTGAATTAAGAAATACAGCATAGTCTTAATTCAGCAAAGAACTCCCAAGTTAAGCAAACATTGTAAATACACTTGAGTCAAATAAATCTCAGACATGGGAGCAGCACAACACACAAAAAATTCACTCTCCTGGGGGCCAGAGGCAATGTTTCTGCTAGAAGATTCATTTTAAAATCCTCAGGTCATTTGAATAAATCATGCAGTTCTTCAATACAAATGCAGCCTGCCTAGCAGTCTTAAAACAATGGTAAATCACATTAAGCTAATATTTTCTAGTGAAAACCTATCATATATCATGAGATTACTTAACAGTAATATTTAAAGGAGAGACCACTTAGACTCGCATCCCGGGGGTCAAAGGAGGGAGATATGGGATGCATGCTGGAAACAGAGGTGGAGGGAGGACAACACTGGAGGTGGAAATGCCCCTGATTCAATGTCACTATGTACCTAAAATATTACTGTGAAAGATTTGTAATCCATTTTGGTCAAAATAAAAATTATTTAGTTAAAAAAAAAAGAAGAAAATATGTTGGGAGATTGCACAGCAGGTAGAGTGCACAGCAGGGCAATGGTGGGACCACTCCAGGTCAGAGCACCAGCATCATAAATTGTATTCTGAGCACTACTGATATGCCTCCCACATCACCAACATAAAATGTCAATTTATCTTAAGAAAATTTTTTAGGAGAATTTCTCCTCAGTTAAAAAATAAATTATACAATAAGTAGAGTGCTTGCTTTGCATTCAGCTGACCGAGGTTCAATCCCTGGTATCCCAATGGCCCTCTTAGCACCACCAGGAGTAATTCTTGAGTGTAGAACTCCAGGTTATTCCAGGTTACTCATTGCCAGATGTGCTCCCCTCACAAAAATTGGTCTAATTTAAAACTGATTTTTAGAAGAAACATGGATATATTAATTATAAATACCCCATTTATTTTAAAATGCTATATTGAACTTAATGTTTTAATTTAAATGTTTTTACAGATATACCCACATGATATATTTATACTGATATATTTACATAATATGTCTATAATGTGGTAACAATATGGTATAATTCTTGGTATTTAGCTTTATAGTTCTCTATGCCTGACTCCTTGCACCAACCATAAGAGTTCTTGTGACACCCCATTCCTCCCATTTCCTTTTCCTCTGATACTAATTGTCTGTTGAGTTCCTCTATCATGGCTTCTCAAATTGTAATATTTGAATTAGCAACCTCGCTGGCACCTAAAAATTTTGTAAAAATGAAAATTCTTGACTCTTACCCAGACCTACTAAATCAGAAATTCAAGGATTTAAATCCAGTTATTATTTTAGCAAGTGTTCTTGGTGATTCTCATTGCAGGGTAAAATGGGAAGGCTATTGCACAATATCTTGCTTTAAGTTCAAGGTAGCCCTAAATCAGTTAATAAGTACCTAATTAGATTTGTGTATAGCATATTCACATTATTCATATATGATCTTGTTTTTCTGTCACATATAATACAAATGTTATAACTCTGTATCTCAGGGTGATTTAATTAAAAAAAAGTTCCAGGTTCTTTCCTGGCCTTAAGATTTCTGTTCAGAAAAGAAATAGAGATGGGTTTGTAAAATTTCCGTTTTGTTTATTTAGCAAGTAGGGGGACTGAAGAGAGAAAGAGAGAGAGTGAGAGAGAGCATTTCCTGTGTCTGTTTCTTTTCACTTGTCTTTACCTCACAATAATGCTAATGGCGAAGCAGTTCTGGGGGATTGGGTAACTTATTCTGATCCTCTGTTGATTTAGTATGGGAGAAATGTCAGATTTGTTAGCTAATACTTTGCAAATAAACACAAAATATAGATTCTTTCAATTTTTTCATTTTTCTGCCAGCTGTGTTACTTAGTCTTTTGCTATTTGGTAGAACAAGAATGTTTTCTGTGAGTTCCTGGTCTGAACATGACGCACAGGCCTACAGATGCCTTTGGGGCAAAGGGAAATTGAACTCTTTTCTTCTCCCTCAGTTTTGGGAGCAGATTCAGCTGGAAGTAATTGGTGTCAGGAATGTACTGAGTCAGAGAGCCATTAACTTTTCTAGAAGGATTTCACCTTGTCAAGGGATTTATTTTCTTAATCAGTATATGGGGCCAACGCTGACCATTTCATGCAAATTATTTCTCCTGTAAGTCATTGTCATTTGTTTATTACAAGAGAGTGTAATGATCAGCTCCAAATAGAGGATTTTATCATTTACTCATTTGTTTTTATCTTGATATTTGTCTTCTCTTAATACTAGTTGCTGGTGGGAGACATAGCTCCTAGGAGAAAAGGAATAAGACTTTCGGGGTGATTTACATTAAGTAAGTGGGGAGGACAGAGGTGGCAGTCTCAAGAAGAGAGTATTGCTGCTTCTTTCTCACTGTCCCCTACTGGGTCACCTGGGGAAATTTCTGTAAGTTTGCCAGGAACACCTGAAAGCTAAACAGACCTACAGATCTCACACCTTATCAGCCTGACTGAGGCAGTTGTCAAAGCTTACCTGGATCTCTTTGCTCTGCCCAGCATGATTTCCTGAATAGCCAGGAAATTTAGTCTGGGGTGACAAATTTTTTTTGAAAAAGGAAAGCCAGTCCTAAATATTATCCAGTTGAGTTTTGGTCATCCAATAAAACCTGGAACTCTTATTCCATTAGTTCCTCTGCATTTATTGTTATTAAATAACTTACAAAACAGCCTTGAAAAAAATAATTCTAGGTCAGATGTCTAGAAGTTGACAAAATCACTTACAGTTTTATTATTGTGAGTCACTTTTATTTATTTTTTTACTTTTTTAAGCACCATGATTACAAACATATTTGTAGTTGGGTTTCAGTCATAAAAAGAACACCCCCCTTCTCCAGTGCAACCTTCCCACCACCAATGCCACCTATCTTCATCCTCCCCCATTTTTAAATAGCAACACTTATTTTTTTATTTTTGTCACATGATTGTAATTGTTCACCTCTTGTTTTTTTATTTATTTATCATTCGCACACCATAATTTTTTTCTAATTTAAAATGTCCAATTCATTGATTTTGAAAGGTATTCACAGCGCTGTTTAAGTATAACCTCTATTTAATTTCATTACTTCTAAAAGAAACCTAACACACACTAGCAGTTATAAGAACACCCCCCCCCCGGCCCCCATACACACATTCCCAGCCTTTACTCTTCTTTTAAGGCTTTAAGAATGAGCTTATGTTAGACATTCCAAAAGACATTTTCTGGGAAATAGAAGATTACAAATTCATACATAAATGAATGAACTAGAAGGAAAACATTACATTACATATTTTCATTGTGCTTTTGTTGTTTTCAGTGGCATGAACCGGTGTCTCCACAAATTGTAGAAAACTAAACATTCATTCAGTGAACATTTAATATCATTCAGTGAACATTTAACAATATCAGTGTACTCCCCCCTAACTCTATGCATTCTTGTTGAATTATTTGTACTAAATTCCCAGTCAGTAGGTTTCTAGGGCATTAATGAAAAAAAATGACATGTAAATAGCCTCTAGAGTTAATTCCATCTGAAGGCCCCTAATCTTTCTGAGAAGAGAAGCCAATTTTCATTTCAGACAAGAAGTCCCAAAGGGGTTGTGAGGGAGGTACTGACATCAAAGAATGTAAATGAAGTATGGGAGAGAGCCTCAGCACTGTTCTGGGGACTGTATACACATTTCATGGATGCTTTGCAGCAATCCTAAAAGACAGTTGTCATCCTCATGTACAATCAAGGAGAAATTAAGAGACACAGAAAGATGAAGGAGCGGCCCCAAATCAAACAACTAGCCAATTAAAAATGTGGACCTCAGACCACAACCATTATTTCCATTGTACTATTCTGTTAAATTGGACACACAAAATTAATTAATTAATCAAGAGGTGCTCTCAAGCATTCTTTAGGTAAACTTGCAATTGCTAGGAGAAAATCAATCATAAAATGTTGCAAAAATTTAATAAGAAAATCAGTACAATGAGAAAAGTACAAACATGATACACTCCAAACAGAAAAAATATATAAAAGCAAAATTTTTCTTTGTGGACACTCTTGTGGGGACTTCAGGGCATGGGAGGCCCTGCCAGCAATATATTGTCCTGTGAAGCAGGACAGCTCGAGGACCAAGTTCCAGGCCCATTGCAGATGCAAAGAAAACTCTTTGGTCCACTTTTACAGACTCAACTCAAAGGTAAATATCCCTGGCTAAGACAAGTCAAACAGTGAAAAGAGCTTGAATTGAAGTTTACATAATTGTGTATTATATTAATATTAAGCATAGTGATTGATACTATTCTATAACACTTTGCTTATATTCTTTGCATAATATAATTTAATTGCAAATCTCTTGGAGTACTTGAACCCCTTAAGAAAATCTAAAGCTGGAAACATGCATGACATCAGAGAATAATGCTAACATAACTTGTCCTGCAACTTTCAAATTAATTTTCCATCAGATTGTAAATTTCTTTTCTATTACAGATTGTCAATTGTTAAAAATTTTCTATTTTTTCCCTTGAACATTTTCTAAATAAAATGGTTCAGGCCCTATAGGCATTCCTATCTAAGACATAAAATGAATCGAAAGAGTCAAACAGAAATGGGAAATCATTTCAGATAAATTAAAAGAGTCAAACAATAAAAATTATTAAAAAAATAAGAGTCAAACAAAAAACTGAATTCTCATAAGGATTTAGTTAGTTCAATGGCTTCCCACTGTGGGTGTCAGCTAAGTTTATGTGGCAAAGCATTCAAGAAAGGACAGGTAAAAAATGTCCAAGTTCACTGCTTCAAAGAAAGTGCGCAATTCCTCTGAGTGCTTCTGTGAGATACTGTTAACATGAAGCTCACCAGATTTATAGGCCAAGCTTCATTGAGGCCTCCTTGTTTTTCAAAGGTACTACCTGACACATGGCTGACCCCTGTTCAATCACTGTCATCCCAGATGGACCCTCTAGCCTGCCAGGAGTAATCCCTATGGGCAGAGCTAGAAGTCAGCCCTAACTTAACATTCTGGTGAGTTAAAAATAAAAACAAAAACAAAAACTCAAGGTCTACCATGTATCAGGCCTTGGTTAAGATAGAGAAAGTAGACAGACAAATAAAACTTACTCAACAGTTTCTAGCTTTCAGTCTAATTATTTCGGAAGCTATACTTTTCTCATTTTTTTTTCTTGTTTTGTCTATGAGACTAAGAAGGTGGCCTTAGGGGAATTTCTTAGACTATCATTCTTTTTTATCAATTCATCTTTACCTTTTATCTTTATTACTTGTGTTGAAATGACTGAAATGACAAAAGTATTTTCCACATATATTCAAAGTGATAGGCACACCATGGCCATCATTGGTCTCAAGGACAAAAAATTTCAGATGATTAAAGAAACAGAAAATATATCATGTGGATAGATCAAGGTAATAAAAAGGCTTACTGTCAGACACTAAGTTTATTACCAATTCGGCTATATGACTACTCCTAGTAGACTTAAGTATTCAACTGCTAATGATTCTCAATTTACGGATTAAATTAATTCTGGCATTTTAGAACTATTTTTCACCAAATAACCTTTAACATATTTTGAAAGTAACAATGTGTTTTCATTCCAATTTAGAGAAATGGCACTGTATCAGCATTCTATTATAAAAGTGGAATTCTTGTGATGTGATGAATGTAGGTTTTTTTCTCTGTTCTACCCATTAATACCATTGTGACCTTGCATACATTAATTCACAATTATAAATTCCAATTTCTTTTCTGGTATAGTCTAAGGATTAAATAAAATAATGCACATAAACATAGTGTGGTCCCTGAAATACACCCTATTAAATCAATATTTGTCACTTTGATTAAACCACTGTTATTATGAATAATTCAAAAGTACATCAGTCATATAACTCATATATTAATCTCTGTTGTGCCTTCATAAAAGGTTAAATGTTGTTGTTTTGGGGTTTGGGGGTTTGTTTGATTTTTTTGTTTTTTTGGATTTTGGCCCACACCCAGTGATGCTCAGGGGTTACTCCTGGCTATGTGCTCAGAAATCACTTCTGCGGGGGACCATATGGTACACAGGGGAATCGAACCCAACCGCGGTCTGCCCTAGGTCAGCCGCATTAAAAGCAAATGTCCTACCATTGCGCCACTGTTCTGACCTCTTAAATGTCATTTTGAATAAGATACATACCAGCATAAATACAATATTTCAGGAGAGCAAGTAAATTATGTTCACGTTTTTGCAAAAATGAATCTCCTTATAGATTATTGTGAGGATTGTGTGAAACAACACATATGTAGTTGGAGAATACACAGTGGTGTATATGACATTATTTGAACATAATATTATTGCTGTTGCTTCTATTATAATGATATCTAAAATTAGTAATAGTTGTTATTCCTAAATATAATCATCATTATTAATAGTTATATAAAACTACATAAGTTGCTCTATAAGAACTTTAACTTCTTAAAAGAATGAGATTGGGGCCGGAGTGGTAGTGCAGTGGTAGGGCATTTGTTTGCCTCCCAAGTGGCTGACCTAGGAAGGACCTCGGTTAGATCCCCCAGCATCCCATATGATCCCTAAGCCAGGAGCAATTTCTGAGCGCACAGCCAGGAATAACCCCTAAGTGTCACTGGGGGGTCCAAAAACCAAAAAGCAAAAAAAATAATGTGCTAAATATGGGTGGGAGTGACTGAGATAAATTTAGAATCAAAGATCAGCTATGTAGACCATATATAACTAAATTTCAGATCCTGTAACTTCCCCATTCAAAGGCCTCAATATCTTATTTTTCTTTAATATGACTTATAAATTATTCTCTATTCCCCAAGCCCACATATAAATCTCCATTATGACTACTCCTCTGATCTCAGCTCCTACCGTTATTTTAGGATATGCTCTACTGTAATCACACAGACTTTCCTGATATGCCTCCCAGTTCTCAAGCATTATACACTAAAGGGCTACACAAACAATATCTTCATCACATATCTTTTATAGGAAAAGCACACCAAATATAGAACAAGTTGCACATCAGGGATAGAAGCAGGAGGAGAAAAGAGAAAACTAGAGAGAACTAAAAAGCTGGAATAAGACATGTATAATAAAAATTATAATAAAGGGTCATTCTAACCCTACTATGAAATTCATATTTACTCTACTAATAATGGTAAGGTTTTAAACTTAAAAATAGCAAAGCTAAGTTGATTTTTAAAAGAAAGGACGTGACAACATTGTGCAAAATTGATAGGTATGATAGAAATTATAACTATGTGGATCTATTAAGATGTTTTTTGTTAAGGCCAGCAGTCTATGCCCCTCACCAACTTCAAAACTGATCATAAGAGTGAAACAAATGAAGATCATGACATGTATGGAAGTTATTTGATTTGAAGGAAAGGTTAATGACTGTCTTGCTCGGATAATCTAAAAATGTCCGATGTTTTTATTGCTTTAATATCAGTACTTGTAGAAATAAGCAGTGTTCTTAACTAGGAATGAATGAATTTTAGTTTGAATCTGAATTTGTTCTATGAACACTAATGACCAGAAATAATTTCTGATTTACATTATCTACTAATGAACCTTTTAAGTCTCATAACTTTAAAGGATTCTTTTAAATTTCCTTATTTTTTGTATTGCTGTTTGCTTAGCTTTACCTTAAATGAGCACCCACTTGTAACTGCATTTATATTTATTTGTAACTGAATTTCCAATATCTTATGTTTTTTACCTGCTTGATGTTACCCCTGTGAATTTTGAAAGAAACAAACTGACCTATTTTAACCAGCTAAAAATTTTATGGCTAGTAATGTCACATGTTCCTAGTCTAGTGTTCATTTAAAACTTTAGCAGGTCTAGACAATGGAATTTTTACAAATATGATAGATAACTCACATATTAATAACATTTCCCATTAATATTTAATGTTTTCTGTGACATATGAGCATCATATTTCAGAAAAGCTTTCAGTTGAAATACCAAAGCTAGGAATTGAGATAAATGCAATCAGTTCTATTTGACCTGAAAACCCATGATTTTGTTCACTTAGTCAAAAAATGAAGTAAATGAACACAGAACAAAGTTTTCATAGACCTCTGTAAACTCCGATTCCATCAAGTCTGAATTTACTCTTTTTAGCTTAATATTGAAACATACCAAAGTAATGACATTTTATTAATCAATTGTGGAACTAATCACTGCACACTTTTGGAAAGCAATATGGGCATTAGTATTAAAACCTAATTATTCTATTCTCAATAACATATTTCAGTGAAACGATGTACCAGATGCAAGAAGATATGTAAGGACACTATAACACAATATACGATACAACAATTGGAATATCAAGTTTTATAGAATATTACTGTTCCAATATCAAAATCTTTTTTAAAAAACTTTATAGATTAATTGATTGACTGGTTGTTAGGCCACACCCAGCATCGCTCAGGGGTCACTCCTGGCTCTGTATTCAGAAATTGTCCCTGGCAGGGTACCAGGAATTGAACCAGGTCCCTCTTGGATCGGCTGCATGCAAGGCAAATGCCTCACAGCTGTGCTATCTCTCCGGCCCACAATATTAAAATCTTAAAGTATAATTTCTGAAAACCTATGCAGAGAATTGTAAAATGTATAAGTATTTATTTAAAACAACATAACCCAAAATTTGTCTATGGGCAACCACCTGAAAAAATAATACTAAATCATGTTAAATTACTAATTTCCAATTTATAGTAAATTAGATCCAGATGACACAACAATTTAAAGACGAAAAACAATGTATTAAAACAGTAAGAAAGATTTTTAAACATAATGCAAAATCCAGAAGCAATAAATTTTTAGAATAAATGAATTTAACCACTTAATATTTATTAATTCTGCAGAGAACATGCTGTTCAAAATTCAAAAGAATTTTTTCATTAGGAAAATGAGTATGTAATGCACACAACAGAGATATAATTTTTGAGACTGGATCTATAGTACAGCTATAGATCTTGACTTGCATGTGACCAAACTGAGTTCAATCTCTGTCTTCCCATATGATCTTCTGAGAAGAGCCAGGAGTAACCCCTGAGCATCTGCAGGTGTGGCCAAAAGCAAATAAACAAAATAGATAACATTTTCTTAATATATAAAGAGCACCTCTAAATCCACAACAAAATGTTGATAAAACCAATGGAAACATTGGGGGAAATGAGTAGAAAAATCACAGTAAAAGAAAAAGAAAAATGGATAAATAAACTTCTTTAGAAAAGAGATAGCCTTTTAAAAATCATATTGAAATTTTTTTTAAATGTCTGTTCAACTACATTGGTGGAATATAAGGAATTGGACTTTCATATACATAATTGGTGAGAATCTAAGTTGGTAAAAAATTCTATGATAATAATAGTAGCTGCATCCTTTATATCACAATATATCTTATGAGCCAACTTACACACATGTGCAAAGAACTGTGAACAAAGATATTCACTCGAGCGTTGCTTTTTACAAAAACATAAGAGGAAAATTTTCTAAGTATATAGGAAAGTTTTCAAGATTTCATTCTTTTTTATTTCTGAATATTTTTCCTGCCAATTTTATTTATATTAACCTATCAAAGGAGAACTCCAATTTCTATAGCTTGACTATTGTAAATAACATCGCCATAATCAAAGGATGCATACCTCTTTTAGAATTAATTTTTTCTTATGATGAATATCCTGTGTGGGAGAATTTAAGGATAAGATTCATATTATTATGCAGTTGTTGGAAGGTATAAAGTAGTAATATGTTATGATAAGAAACAATTTACAACAAAAGTTAACTGAAAAGCAGATGTTTCTGTTTCCTAGTTATGAAAATAGGGACCTTAGAAGCTGTTACTTCATCTTAATAAATAAAAAGAGCAAACTGAAAAATCACATTTTACTGCATTTGTCAGTATTGTGAAGGCAAACAACTACTACCAAAATTGGAAACAGGATTAAGCACATACAGAGAATCACATATTATTGGAGAATTAAGCCATGAGCAGAAATTTCCAAGGGTGCTAGTACTGGGGGTTAGAAGCCTGAATTGCAGGAAGGTAAAGAAAGAATACAGTAGGCAAGGAACTGAGGCACTTGCCTTTCAAGTGTCCAACCTAGGTTAGAAACTTATGTGCCTCATCTAGGTTTTAAGAAGCACAAGGAGTGAACACTGAGCACAGTTCAAAGAGCTAATCCTGAGTACTGCTAGGTGTCAACCCTTCTCCTCAAAAAAGGAAACCTAACCTGCATTTAATAAAATTCTGGAAGCTAAGTGTGTGCACAGCCTCGAGTTAAAAACTCCAGAGAGTGCCACATCATATGCAATTCCCCACAATTTTGTGACTTTTACCTCAAGAAAATCTACCTCAGTCTCACAATGAATATCAGAAAAAATATATTTGTGTTTTCTGCAAGAAAGGGGAAATGTAGACTCACTAAAAGAATTAAATTTACCCTGAGTACTATATAAATATTCCTCTTCTTCTGCACCTTACAACAACATATTAAATGTCTACTTACTATAGTCTCATTTGCACAATGCTAGCATAATAGTATATATGGATACTATATAAGTATATATACATATATATGTGTGTGTGTGTGTGTGTGTATAACCTTTCAACAAAAAGGAATGATGTTCTAAAATCTTAAAAGTAAAGACAGTTTGAAGGGAAAGAGCAAATAGGGTCAGTTCTGGTGGAATCAGGGGTCCATATGTGGGTGCCGGGAATCGAATGCAGGTCGACAGCATGCGAATTAAGTATGCTACCCAATGAACTCTAGCACCGTCACTAAATATTTTTTAAACGCTAAAATAAAAGCAAAGAATTCCTCAAAGGACTCAATATTAAAATTCAACATAGCTGAACAATTCAAGCTCAAGGATATGTCAATAGAAACTTCCAAAATGAAATTCCAAAGCAAAGGAAAAAGGAGTGGAGAAAATCAGAATATAATATCCAAGAATACCTGAGACAACTTAAAAAAGTATAAATTATGCATAAAAAATGAAATAACAGGAGAAGATAAGTAGTAACAGAAGAAATATTTGAAGAAATGTTGACTGGGAAATTTCAATTTCGTTTTGTTTTTGTATCACACTCAGCAGCCCTCAGGGATTTTTTGTTTTGTTTTGTTTTTGGGCCACACCCGGTGGTGCTCAGGAGTTACTCCTGGCTGTCTGCTCAGAAACAGCTCCTGGCAGGCACGGGGGACCATATGGGACACTGGGATTCAACCCAACCACCTTTGGTCCTGGATCGGCTGCTTGCAAGGCAAACGCTGCTGTGCTATCTCTCCGGGCCCAGCCCTCAGGGATTACTCCTGGCTCTGCACTCATAAATGGTTCCTGCCAGTCTCAGGGACAATATGGGATGTCAGGCAAGGAACCCGGGTCCATTCTGGGTCAGCCGAGTGCAAGGCAAATGCCCTTCTATTGTGTTCTGGTCCTAGGAAATTGCAAATTAATCTAAAGCATCAAACCATAGATTTAGGAAGCTCAGAAAAACAGCAAGCAGGATAAATGCAAACAAACTATATTAGATATATGATAATCCAAATCTTTAAGAAAGGGAACATTTTTATATAATGTAAGAGTGAAATTGTTTACCTATAGAGAAATAAAGATAAAAATGTGTTACCAGCAGGTGTGACACTGAGTTAAAATACCATGTGTACAACTGCAGGTTTTGTCCCCAGCAGCACCTAAAAATAATGTGTGATCCAGTCTGATCAACAACAGTGCTGTCTAGCTTGCCAATGTCGCAAGGGACACTACAAACAAACCATAGTTAATGTGAAACTCCCACTAAGTGCCTCAACCAAGTGTACACCAAGTTTACACTGTTGTTGCAGTGAAACTGCAATAAGAGAAGACATCGAACTTCTCCTAAAATTGGACAAACAAGTAGAAAGTGGTATCATGTAGCTGAACACATAGAACTCACATTTTGCTTCTCCAAAACAGACTCCATAGATTCCTTTTCTCATACTCACCCATTTTGAGATGTACAAGGCCCACCTAAGCTTGATTAATATGAGTTAGAATGTATTTCTGTATGTTACATCTGCCTTTCCCTTCTGCATGTGGATTGAGCTTGCAAAATAAAGACTGTACAAGACAGATGTTTCATGTTCATTCCATGCTGCTGGAAGTCCCTGGACACCATGCTTTTATCCCTAAATCTGTTTTGTTTTCCAAATCCTTGCCAAATCCCTGCTTCACTCCTGATTACTTGGGGTTGGAATACAGCAAGTACCGTATCAATATGGTGCCTGAACAGGGACCTGAAAACAGAGACCTCAATCCTAAAAATGTATCAATAATGAAAGAGAAGTAAGGACCTCTGCAAGCACACAAAACTTAAGGAGATGTCTTGCCAGTAAATCTGTCTTGCTAGAGAGGTTAAAAGTTCTTCATATCTAAGGAAATATGTCAGATGGTACTGATGCTGAGAGAAAGGTATTTTCATTCATTGCTGGTGGCAATGTCAACTGGTCCAGCCTTTTTCGAAAACAATATGAACATTCTTCAAAAAACCAGAAATTGAGCTTCTATATGACCCAGAAAAACTACTTATAGGAATATACCTTTAGGATCCAAAGTCACAATGCAGAAAAGCCCTCTGCACTCTTTATATATATATTTATATATATATTTATATATATATATATATTGATTACATACATGATTGTGTTTGGGTTTCAGTCATGTAAATAAAACTACCCATCACCAGTGAAACATTCCCATCACCAAAGTCCCAAATCTCCCTCCTCCCCACCCGACCCCCACCTGTACTCTAGACAGACTTTCCATTTCCCTCATACATTCTCATTATTAGGACAGTTCAAAATGTAGTTATTTCTCTAACTAAACTCATCACTCTTAGTGGTGAGCTTCATGAGGTAAGCTGTAACTTCCAGCCCTTCTCTCTTTTGTGTCTGAAAATTATTATTGCAAGAATGTCTTTCATTTTTCTTAAAACCCATAGATGAGTGAGACCATTCTGCGTTTTTCTCTCTCTCTGACTTCACTCAGCATAAGAGATTCAATGTATAGGAAAATTTAATGACTTCATCTCTCCTGGTGGCTGCATAATAATCCATTGTGTATATGTACCACAGTTTCTTTATCCATTCATCTGTTGAAGGGCACCTTGGTTGTTTCCAGAGTCTTGCTATGGTAAATAGTGCTGCAATGAATATAGGTGTAAGGAAGGGGTTTTTGTATTATATTTTTGTGTTCCTAGGGTATTTTCCTAGGAGTGGTATAGCTGGATCGTATGGGAGCTCGATTTCCAGTTTTTGGAGGAATCTCCATATCGCTTTCCATAAAGGTTGAACTAGACGGCATTCCCACGAGCAGTGGATAAGAGTTCCTTTCTCTCCACATCCCCGCCAACACTGTTTATTCTCATTCTTTGTGATGTGTGCCATTCTCTGTGGTGTGAGGTGGTACCTCATCGTTGTTTTGATTTGCATCTCCCTGAGGATTAGTGATGTGGAGCATTTTTTCATGTGTCTTTTGGCCATTTGTATTTCTTCTTTGT
The DNA here is from genome assembly GCF_024139225.1 of Suncus etruscus. Classification (NCBI taxonomy): domain Eukaryota; kingdom Metazoa; phylum Chordata; class Mammalia; order Eulipotyphla; family Soricidae; genus Suncus; species Suncus etruscus. The sequence continues at coordinate 122,181,649 of NC_064868.1, forward strand.
CAAAGTGTCTGTCCATTTCTTCTCCCCATTTTTTTGATGGGATTAGATGCTTTTTTCTTGTAAAGTTCTGTCAGTGCTTTGTGTATTTTGGAGATTAGCCCCTTATCTGATGGGTATTGGGTGAATAGTTTTTCCCACTCAGTGGGTGGCTCTTGTATCCTGGGTGCTATTTCCTTTGAGATGCAGAAGCTTCTCAGCTTTATATATTCCCATCTGTTAATCTCTGCTTTCACTTGCTTGGAGAGTGCAGTTTCCTCCTTGAAGATGCCTGTAGTCTCAATGTCCTGGAGTGTTTTGCCTATGTGTTGTTCTATATCTTATGGTTTTGGGTCTGATATCGAGGTCTTTAATCCATTTAGATTTTACCTTCGTACATGATGTTAGCTGGGGGTCTAAGTTCAATTTTTTGCAAGTGGCTAGCCAGTTGTGCCAACACCAGTTGTTGAAGAGGCTTTCTTTGCTCCATTTAGGATTTCTTGCTCCTTTATCAAAAATTAGGTGATTGTATGTCTGGGGAACATTTTCTGAGTATTCAAGCCTATTCCACTGATCTGAGGGCCTGTCCTTATTCCAATACCATGCTGTTTTGTAGTTCCAATACCATTGCTTTGTAGTAATGTTTAAAGTTGGGGAAAGTAATTCCTCCCATATTCTTTTTCCCAATGATTGCTTTAGCTATTCCAGGGTGTTTATTGTTCCAAAACGAATTTCAAAAGTGTCTGATCCACTTCTTGAAGAATGTCGTGGGTATCTTTAGAGGGATTGCATTAAATTTCTATAATGCCTTGGAGAGTATTGCCATTTTGATGATGTTAATCCTGCCAATCCATGCTATTTATGATGGTCAGAATCTTGAAACAACACAAGAACAAAGAACAAATTAATGGATAAAAAAAAACTGTGGTACATCTACACAATGGAATACTACATAGCTGTTAGTAAAAAATAAAGTTATAAAATGTGCTTATACATGGATGGATATGGAAAGTAGTATGCTGAAAAAATGAGTCATAGGGAGAGGGATAGATATAGAATGATTGCACTCATTTGTGGGATATTAAAATAGTATGGTACTAATACCCAAAGACATTAGAGAGGAAAGCCAGAGGTTTTTGGTACGAAACTTGCCAAAATTGTAGAGAAGTTCAGTTAAAGCAGAGAAGGAACCACTATGACAATGATAATTGAAAACAGTCACTCTGGACAAGAACTGGTTGCTGAAAGGTGGCAAAAGTGATATGCATGATACCTCAGTAAAATACTGCAAACCATAATGCCTCAAAGGAAAAGAGAGAGAAGAAAAATATCTACCATAGAGACAGGCAGAGAGGGTAGGAAACTAGTAACATTGGTAACTGAAAATGTGCACTATTGAATGGATGCTTTGTGGACATTTAATAACTGGAACTCAATAATAAACAACTTTGTAACTGTGCATATCATGGTGATTCCATTAAACAATGTAATTTTTTTTTTTTTTGGTTTTTGGGTCACACCCGGCGGTGCTCAGGGGTTACTCCTGGCTGTCTGCTCAGAAATAGCTCCTGGCAGGCACGGGGGACCATATGGGACACCGGGATTCGAACCAACCACCTTTGGTCCTGGATTGGCTGCTTGCAAGGCAAACGCCGCTGTGCTATCTCTCCGGGCCCTAAACAATGTAATTTAAAAAAGAATATATGACACAAAATTGAAAATATGTAAAGAGAATAAGAGCAATCAAAAATGAACTAGAAAGAAAACCAAACTAAAATTTTTTTCTTCTATTTAATTGATAAAAAGAACATTTTTCAAATCAAAAGTATTTATAACACTATTTTCAGAATGCGAATATAATATAGATGTGATTTGTATAATTAATTTATATATTGATTTTATTTACATATAGATTTATATATTTGTGATATAGATATTTTTTAATGCATAATTTTTTTTATTTAAACACCTTGATTACATACATGATTGTGTTTGGGTTTCAGTCATAAAAGGAACACCACCCATCACCAGTGCAACATTCCCATCACCCAAGTCCCAAATCTCCCTCCTCCCCACCCAACCCCCGCCTGTACCCTAAACAGGCTCTACATTTCCCGCATACATTCTCAATATTAGGACAGTTCAAAATGTAGTCATTTCTCTAACTAAACTCATCACTCTTTGTGGTGAGCTTCCTGAGGTGAGCTGGAACTTCCAGCTCTTTTCTCTTTTGTGTCTGAAAATTATTATTACAAGGGTGTCTTTCATTTTTCTTAAAACCCATAGATGAGTGAGACCATTCTGCGTTTTTCTCTCTCTCTCTGACTTATTTCACTCAGCATAATAGATTCCATGTACATCCATGTATAGGAAAATTTCATGACTTCATCTCTCCTGACAGCTGCATAATATTCCATAGTGTATATGTACCACAGTTTCTTTAGCCATTCGTCTGTTGAAGGGCATCTTGGTTGTTTCCAGAGTCTTGCTATGGTAAATAGAGCTGCAATGAATATAGGTGTAAGGAAGGGGTTTTTGTATTGTATTTTTGTGTTCCTAGGGTATATTCCTAGGAGTGGTATAGCTGGATCGTATGGGAGCTCGATTTCCAGTTTTTGGAGGAATCTCCATATCGCTTTCCATAAAGGTTGAACTAGACAGCATTCCCACCAGCAGTGGATAAGAGTTCCTTTCTCTCCACATCCCCGCCAACACTGTTTATTCTCATTCTTTGTGATGTGTGCCATTCTCTGGGGTGTGAGGTGGTATCTCATCGTTGTTTTGATTTGCATCTCCCTGATGATTAGTGATGTGGAACATTTTTTCATGTGTCTTTTGGCCATGCGTATTTCTTCTTTGTCAAAGTGTCTGTTAATTTCTTCTCCCCATTTTTTGATGGGGTTAGATGTTTTTTTCTTGTAAAGTTCTGTCAGTGCCTTGTATATTTTGGAGATTAGCCCCTTATCTGATGGGTATTGCGTGAATAGTTTTTCCCACTCAGTGGGTGGCTCTTGTATCCTGGGCACTATTTCCTTTGAGGTGCAGAAGCTTCTCAGCTTAATATATCCCATCTGTTAATCTCTGCTTTCACTTGCTTGGAGAGTGCAGTTTCCTCCTTGAAGATGCCTGTAATGTCCTGTAGTGTTTTGCCTATGTGCTGTTCTATATATCTTATGGTTTTGGGGCTGATATAGAGGTCTTTAATCCATTTGGATTTTACCTTTGTACATGATGTTAGCTGGGGGTCTAAGTTTAATTTTTTGCAAGTGGCTATCCAATTGTGCCAACACCACTTGTTGAAGAGGCTTTCCCTGCTCCATTTAGGATTTCCTGCTCCTTTATCAAAAATTAGATGGTTGTATCTCTGGGGAACATTTTCTGAGTATTCAAGCCTATTCCACTGATCTGAGGACCTATCCTTATTCCAATACCATGCTGTTTTGATAACTGTTGCTTTGTAGTACAGTTTAAAGTTGGGAAAAGTAATTCCTCCCATATTCTTTTTCCCAATGATTGCTTTAGCTATTCGAGGGTGTTTATTGTTCCAAATGAATTTCAAAAGTGTCTGATCCACTTCTTTGAAGAATGTCATGGGTATCTTTAGAGGGATGGCATTAAATCTGTATAATGCCTTGGGGAGTATTGACATTTTGATGATGTTAATCCTGCCAATCCATGAGCAGGGGATGTGTTTCCATTTCCGTGTGTCCTCTCTTATTTCTTGGAGCAGAGTTTTATAGTTTTCTTTGTATAGGTCCTTCACATATTTAGTCAAGTTGATTCCAAGATATTTGAGTTTGTGTGGTACTATTGTGAATGGGGTTGTTTTCTTAATGTCCATTTCATCCTTACTACTATTGGTATATAGAAAGGCCATTGATTTTTGTGTGTTAATTTTGTAGCCTGCCACCTTGCTATATGAGTCTATTGTTTCTAGAAGCTTTTTGATAGAGTCTTTAGGGTTTTCTAAGTAGAGTATCATGTCATCTGCAAACAGTGAGAGCTTGACTTCTTCCTTTCCTATCTGGATTCCCTTGATATCCTTTTCTTGCCTAATCGCTATAGCAAGTACTTCCAGTGCTATGTTGAATAGGAGTGGTGAGAGAGGACAGCCTTGTCTTGTGCCAGAATTTAGAGGGAAGGCTTTCAGTTTTTCTCCATTGAGGATAATATTTGCCACTGGCTTGTGGTAGATGGCCTTCACTATATTGAGAAAGGTTCCCTCCATTCCCATCTTGCTGAGAGTTTTGATCAAGAATGGGTGTTGGACCTTATCAAATGCTTTCTCTGCATCTATTGATATGATCATGTGGTTTTTATTTTTCTTGTTATTGATGTTGTGTATTATGTTGATAGATTTACGGATGTTAAACCAGCCTTGCATTCCTGGGATGAAACCTACTTGATCGTAGTGGATGATCTTCTTAACGAGGCATTGAATCCTATTTGCCAGGATTTTGTTGAGGATCTTTGCATCTGCATTCATCAGTGATATTGGTCTGTAATTTTCTTTTTTGGTAGCGTCTCTGTCTGGTTTAGTTATCAAGGTGATGTTGGCTTCATAAAAGCTATTTGGAAGTGTTTCTGTTTGTTCAATTTCATGAAAGAGTCTTGCCAAGATTGGCAGTAGTTCCTCTTGGAAAGTTTGATAGAATTCATTAGTGAATCCATCTGGACCTGGGCTTTTGTTTTTCGGCAGACATTTGATTACTGTTTTAATTTCATCAATGGTGATGGGGGTGTTTAGATATGCTACATCCTCTTCCTTCAACCGTGGAAGATTATAAGAGTCCAAGAATTTATCCATTTCTTCCAGGTTCTCATTTTTAGTGGCGTAGAGTTTTTCAAAGTAGTTTCTGATTACCCTTTGAATCTCTGTCATATCAGTAGTGATCTCTCCTTTTTCATTCCTGATACGAGTTATCAAGTTTCTCTCTCTCTCTTTCTTTGTTAGGTTTGCCAGTGGTCTATCAATCTTGTTTATTTTTTCAAAGAACCAACTTCTGCTTTCGTTGATCTTTCGGATTGTTTTTTGAGTTTCCACTTCGTTGATTTCTGCTCTCAGCTTTGTTATTTCCTTCTGTCTTCCTATTCTTGGGTCCTTTTGTTGAGCATTTTCTAGTTCTATTAGCTGTGTCATTAAGCTACTCAGGTAAGCTCCTTCTTCCTTCCTGATGTGTGCTTGCAAAGCTATAAATTTTCCTCTCAGTACTGCTTTTGCTGTGTCCCATAAGTTCTGAGAGTTTGTGTCTTTATTGTCATTTGTTTCCAGGAACCTTTTTATTTCCTCCTTGATTTCATCTCGGACCCACTGGTTATTGAGCATGAGGCTGTTTAACTTCCAGGTGTTAAAGTGTTTCTTCTGAGTCCCTTTGGAGTTCACAAATAATTTCAGAGCCTTGTGGTCAGCGAAGGTAGTCTGCAAAATTTCTATCCTCTTGATCTTATGGAGGTATGTTTTATGTGCCAGCATGTAGTCTATCCTGGAGAATGTCCCATGTACATTGGAGAAGAATGTGTATCCAGGTTTCTGGGGATGGAGTGTCCTATATATATCCACTAGGCCTCTTTCTTCCATTTCTCTCCTCAGGTCTAGTATATTCTTGTTGGGTTTCAGTCTGGTTGACCTGTCCAGTGTTGACAAAGCCGTGTTAAGGTCCCCCACAATTATTGTGTTGTTGTTGATATTATTTTTCAGATTTGTCAACAGTTGTACTAAATATTTTGCTGGCCCCTCATTCGGTGCATATATGTTTAGGAGAGTGAATTCTTCCTGCTCTACGTACCCCTTGATTAATATACAATGTCCGTCTTTGTCCCTTACAACCTTCCTGAGTATAAAGTTTGCATTATCTGATATTAGTATGGCCACTCCAGCTTTTTTATGGGTGTTGTTTGCTTGGATAACTTTTCTCCAGCCTTTTATTTTGAGTCTATGTTTGTTCTGACTATTCAGGTGCGTTTCTTGTAGGCAGCAGAAGGTTGGATTGAGTTTTTTGATCCATTTAGCCACTCTGTGTCTCTTAACTGGTGCATTTAGTCCATTGACGTTGAGAGAAAGAATTGTCCTGGGATTTAACGCCATCTTTATTTCAAAATTTGGTGTGTCTTTTGGGTAGTCTTGTCTTAGATTAGGTCTTTCAGTTTTTCTCTTAAGACTGGTTTTGTGTCTGTGAAGTTTCTGAGCTGTTTTTTGTCTGTGAAACCATGTATTCTTCCATCAAACCGGAAAGTGAGTTTTGCTGGGTATAGTATTCTGGGTGAAGCATTCATTTCATTCAGTCTTGTCACAATATCCCACCACTGCTTTCTGGCATTGAGCGTTTCTGGTGACAGGTCTGCTGTAAATCTCAGGGAAGCTTGCTTGAACATGATTTCCCCTTTTGATCTTGCTGTTTTCAGAATTCTGTCTCTATCTGTGGGATTTGTCATTGTGACTAGGATGTGTCTTGGGGTGGTTTTTCTGGGGTCTCTTTTGGTTGGTACTCTTCGGGCATGCAGGATTTGATCACATATATTCTTTAGCTCTGGAAGTTTCTCTTTAATGATGTTCTTGACCATTGATTCTTCCTGGAAATTTTCTTCCTGGGTCTCTGGGACTCCAATGATTCTTAAGTTGTTTCTGTTGATCTTATCATAGACTTCTATTTTCGTCTGTTCCCATTCTTTGACTAATTTTTCCATTGTCTGCTCAATTGCTTTAAGTTTTTTGTCCAATCTCTCCTGCTGTATGGAATTGTTATGTATCTCATCTTCCACAGCACCAAGTCTATTCTCAGCTTCTGATACCCTGTCCCAGAGCTTATCCATTTTGTCATTCACTTCGTTTACTGACTTTTTCAGTCCTGTTAGTTGACATGTTATTTCAGTTTGGAGTTTTGTCATTTCTGCCTTCATATTTTCTTGGTTCTTATTAGTGTTCTGTTCAACTCGATCCATGGTTTCTTGGAGTCTGTTGAGCACCTTCCATATTGCTAGTCTAAAGTCCTTATCTGAGAGGTTGATTAGTTGTTCAGTCATTATCTGGTCCTCAGAATTGTCATCTTCATTCTCTATGTCTGATGCTGGCCTGCGTTGTTTCCCCATTGTCACACTTGTATTGTGGGTTTTTCTACGTGTTGTGGTGGTATTCATTGTCTATATGATGTAGGCAGCACACTCCTCTGGCTCCTCCCTTTCTGGATGGGCTGACTTGCCTCTAAGGGAGGGGAGTCCTCCGTGGATGAAGCCTCACACTGGGTCAAATCTTAGGCCCGAGCATGCAACAGAGAAGACAGTCCAGAGAGAAATGTTTGCTTCTGTGATATAGCGCCGTTCTTAGTGTGATTTTTCCTTCTTGTTGCAATGGAGTTCTTTCCTTAGAAAGAGTGCACGGCCGCGTAGCGAAGCGGAGCGGCCGTGCTCCTCTGAGCCTCTTTTTGCCCCACTCGCAAGAGTTTCACGCAAGAGGACAGTAGACAGACATAGACAGGTCACACTCACAGTCTTTCACAGCTGAGCCCCACTGAGCCGGTGTACTTTCGCGGATTTTCCCCGCCTGGTGTCACACACAGGGAGCCGGCTTTTGCAAAGCTTAGCCGGTTTTTATGCTCTGAAGTCCCTCCCTGAAAATGGCGTCTGGGCAAGCGAGGTTTCTGGAGGCTCTTTTTGCCCCACTCGCAAGAGTTTCACGCAAGAGGACAGTAGACAGACATAGACAGGTCACACTCACAGTCTTTCACAGCTGAGCCCCACTGGGCCGGTGTACTTTCGCCGATTTTCCCCGCCTGGTGTCACACACAGGGAGCCAGCTTTTGCAAAGCTTAGCCGGTTTTTATGCTCTGAAGTCCCTCCCTGAAAATGGCGTCTGGGCGAGCGAGGTTTCTGGAGGCTCTTTTTGCCCCACTCGCAAGAGTTTCACGCAAGAGGACAGTAGACAGACATAGACAGGTCACACTCACAGTCTTTCACAGCTGAGCCCCACTGGGCCGGTGTACTTTCGCGGATTTTCCCCGCCTGGTGTCACACACAGGGAGCCAGCTTTTGCAAAGGTTAGCCGGTTTTTATGCTCTGAAGTCCCTCCCTGAAAATGGCGTCTGGGCGAGCGAGGTTTCTGGAGGCTCTTTTTGCCCCACTCGCAAGAGTTTCACGCAAGAGGACAGTAGACAGACATAGACAGGTCACACTCACAGTCTTTCACAGCTGAGCCCCACTAGGCCGGTGTACTTTCGCGGATTTTCCCCGCCTGGTGTCACACACAGGGAGCCAGCTTTTGCAAAGGTTAGCCGGTTTTTATGCTCTGAAGTCCCTCCCTGAAAATGGCGTCTGGGCGAGCGAGGTTTCTGGAGGCTCTTTTTGCCCCACTCGCAAGAGTTTCACGCAAGAGGACAGTAGACAGACATAGACAGGTCACACTCACAGTCTTTCACAGCTGAGCCCCACTGGGCCGGTGTACTTTCGCGGATTTTCCCCGCCTGGTGTCACACACAGGGAGCCGATATAGATATTACTTAGATATAGGTGCAATTTAAATAATTCATTTATGTATGTAAATGAAGTGAATGACAGCAAAAGTATAAAGGAATAAGAGACAATTGGAATTATTTTGTTATTACAATAATACATTTCATTATCAGTGAAGCAGGATGCCCTATTTGAAAGTGGATTTGTATGTTTGAAAGAAAATTTTAGGAAAACCACTGAAACAAAAATAAAGCAAAATGAACATGCTAAGAAAGGAAAATATATTAAATAACTCAAAAATAATCAAAAGTGGAAAGGTTGAAAGACAAAGACATAGAACAAGGGCTTCTAGGGGCCAGAGCAATAGCACAGGAATGCATTTGCCTTACATGCGACCGATCCAGGTTCAATCTTTGGCATTCCATATAGTCACCCAAGCCTGCCAGCAGTGATTTCTGAGCACAGAGCCGGGAGTAACTCCTGAGCACTACTGGGCATGGCCCCAAAATGAACCAAAAAAATAAGAACAAGAGCTTCTAGTAGAAAACAATAACAAGCACTACAAGCATTGCAGATATTATTACAATACAGGAATGCTTATAAAAGAAATCACCATAATTGTATTAACACATGGAAATTGGAGAATAGAGAAAGAAAAATGGAAGGAAAACTAATTTCTCATTTGTATATTTCTATATAATTTTATGGTAATTATGTTTATATATAACCTACTGAAAATCAAAAATTGGGAAAATATATTTTCTTGTATTAAATGCATGATATTTTTTACTGTTCTCCATATAGACAGACACTAATACCAAACACACTAAGCACTCACAGTACCAATTCCCACTGAGAATCAGAGAATTCAGATTTCCTTTCAACATCGTGGTCCAGACTGCCACAACCATTGAGCCAAATTTATCTTCAATAAAAATATAATTAGATTAAAAATGATATACACTGAATATATATTTTATAAGTGACCTCTGAATTATGTTTTCATGTAACCTATACTAAATGTACCTTTAAATAGTGCTTTTACAAAATTAATAAAACAAAAATAAATAAGCTAAATATGAACCATGTTGCTGAGATTTCTGATTCCATGTTTACACTTTTCTGCCAAATTAAGGACAATAAATCAGCATTTCAGGGCTTCTATTCTCACCTATATATGAACTGTGTTAAACTATGTACCATTTCAACATATTCTGGCAGGTTATCTAACAATGCTGCAAAGTAAAAGCAGTTAAGCTTCCAAATCTCCAACTGTGGGATCCAGATGTGGAAGGCGTCTGAGAGCATGTATTTTCTTCTAGACAAATCCAGGATCAGTCCATGTGAAATAATTACAGCCTCCCTCTTCCTAGACTATATGTTAGTAACCATAACTGGTCAGTATTGTTTTTTGGTACTGGACAAAGAATGATCCTATTTTGTATTTGCTATTTGCCAAATACTTGTAGATTATTTCCTGGCAGAAAATTATTTTCAGTCTAAGTCAAATGCTTAAGTTCATGGCATTTCTCTAGCAGAGCCAGTAACATTCAGAATATTGCAATCTTCAACATAACATGCTTACAGCCAAGTGACCACATATTCACATACATGCAGACACACACAAACACACACACCATTGTTCAAACCCCATCCTCCCTTTAAGAAAAGCAGAGAGGGAATACTTTCTCAGATTTCAGAGTAGAGTTGAAATTTCCTTGACATGATTTTAATCTAAACTCACAGTATATTTCCCAGAAGGAAAAACTTCATAAGCATATTCAACAGTAGGTTTCGTCTTACAGAAATAATTTCCTAACTCTAGACTTCCGTTTCCTTACCTTTAAAATAAAATAATTTTCCTAGCATTCTTTTTACTCTATCTAATTTACACATCTCAACATAACAAAAAATTAATTATATAAAATACTTTTACATGAATAATAGGAGCAATAGTCCATCCCCATTAACACTAATAGACCTTGAAGGTGGATTGCAAGAATTTAGCTGGATCAACTTTCATCACATTAAGTCTCTTTCAACTCAAAAATTCTATTGGCACTTAACATACCAGTTAACATACCCTCATTTTTAGAACACTGAAAAGAGCATTAAAACTCATTAAACTCATTAAAAAGTATTACTTCAAGGCTGGAGCCATGGCACAGAGGCAGGGAGTTTGCATTGCACGCAGCCAACCCAGGACAGACCCGGGTTTGGTTCCGCCTCAAAAGCCTGCCAGGAGCGATTTCTGAGTGTAGATCCAGGAGTAAGCTGGATTTTGCGTGTGGCCCAAAAATAAAATTTAAAAAATTACTTCAACATTTATTCTATTCAACAAAGCATAAATAGAAATATAGGTATTTATATGAAAAGTGCTAAACACTGAAATTTTATCTGCACATTCATCATGAAACAAACAGCTTTTTATCATGAGGCAATTCTCCAATTTTTTTATTTACCTCCTCTTGATCAAGATTTACCCAGAGGGATCAGAGCGATAGCACAGTGGTAGGGCATTTGCCTTGCATGCCTCCAACCTGGGAGGGATTCAGCTTTGATTCCCTGTATCCCATATGGTTCCTGGAACCTGCCAGGATCGATTTCTGAGTGCAGAGCTAGGTGTGATCCCTTCCTGAGCGCTGGCTGGTGTGACCCAACTCCCCCCAAAAATGGTTTATCTGGAGGGGTCTTAGCCATACACAGCAGGTAGAGTGTTTGCCTTACTGATATTCCATATGATCCCCTGAACTTGCCAGGAGTGATTTTTGAGTGCAGAGCCAGGAGTATCCCCCGAGCACTCCCTGGTGTGCCCAGAAAACAAAACAAACAACCAAAAATATTTACCTGGGAAAATTTGGTCTTCAGTCTTATAATTATTGTTTATCTAAGATTATCCACACCCAGAAAATAATATAAAATAGTAAAGACACATGCTGGAGAGATAGCATGGAGGTAATAAGGTGTTGGCCTTTCATGCAGAAGGTCATTGGTTCAAATCTCGGTGGTCCCCCATGCCTGCCAGGAGCGATTTCTGAGAGTGGAGCCAGGAGTAACCCCTGAGCACTGCCAGGTGTGACCCCCCAAAAATAGTAAAGACACAAATAGCTTTATGGGATAGCAATTTGCAGATACTAAATAACAATGGTGTCAATAAATTGGCTTTAAAGTAAGAAAGATGGCATTTATGGTCCTAATCCACTATATATTGGATGCATCATCCTCAATGAAATAACTAACCCTTAATGCTTCTATTTTTCTGAAATATGGGTGGCAGGGCCTTTTTCAAAAAAGAAATCAAAAAATCGCGGCCTGTGAGCCTTTTGCAATCCTCCATACAACATTTTGTGGCCCTGCCCTAGAGGAACCATTTTTGTTTTGTTTTGTTTCGTTTTAGTTGTTTGGGTCACACCCCCTAATGTTCAAGGCTTACTACTGACTTTGCACTCAAGGATCACCCTGACTTTACCTCCTGCAGCCCCCAGTTAAATTGAATTTGAGACCCCTGAAGAATGATAAACATCTACAAATAGCCAAAGCAATCCTTGTTAAAACAAAGATGGGATGCAGAATTGCCACAAACTTAAACCGTTCTATAAAGCAGTAGTAATTAAAACAGTATGGCATTGAAATAAAGACAAACCCTCAGATCAATAAAATACACTTGAGTATTTGGAGAGTGACCCCAAGATATGCAGTCAATTAATCTTTCATAAAGGGGTAAAAATACAAATTAGAGCAAAGAATCTCTTCAACAAGTGGTACCGGAAAAAAACAGTCAGATACATGCAAAAAAAAGTGGATGCAGACCTCTATTTAACACTAAAAAAAGGGTCAAATACAAATGGGTTAAAAACTTTGATATCAGAACTGAAACCATAAGATAAATAGAGAAAAATGCAGGCAAAACACTCCATGATATTGAAGCTAAAGACTTCTTCAAGGAAGAAATACCTATGGCCAAGCAAGTGGAAGCAAATATGAACAAATAGGACTACATTAAACTTAAAAGCTGCACCTCAAAGAAAACTGTAAGTAAAATACAAAAACAGCCCAAGAATGAGAGAAACTGTTCACCCAGATCTCATTAGATAAGGGGTCAATACCTAAGATATACAAATTACTGATAGAATTTATGAAGAAAACATCTAACCCCATCCAAAACTGGGGGAGAGAAACAGACATTTTCTCAAAGAAGAAATATGATGGCCAAGAGTCTCATGAGAATGCCAAAAATAATCAATCATTAATCAGAGGATGCAAATAAAAATAATGAGATATCATCTCACACCACAAAGACTGGCACACATCACAAAGAAAAATACCACTGCAGGCATGGATGCAGAGAAAGACTCTCATTCACTGCTAATGGAACTGTAGAATGGTCCAGCCTTACTGGAAAACAATATGGATATTTCTCAAAAAATATAAAATTGAACTTTCATATGATCCTGCAATACCACTTCTAGAGATACCCTAGTAACTCCAAAACCCCAAAACAGAAATGCCCTATTCATTCCTATATTAATTGTAACACTAATTAAAATAGCCAGAATTTGGAAACAACCTGAGTGCCCAAGAACAGATGAGTTTCTTAAGACACTGTGGTACATCTACATAATGAAATACTACCCAACTGTTAAGAAAAATGAAGTCGGGGGGGAGGGGCGGCAAGAGGTAAGGTGTCTGCCTTGCAAGTGCTAGCCAAGGAAGGACCATGGTTCCATCCACTGGCGTCCATATGGTCCCCACAAGCCAGGGGCAATTTCTGAGCGCTTAGCCAGGAGATACCCCTGAGCATCAAACGGGTGTGGCCTAAAAAAAAAAAAAGAAAAGAAAAATGAAGTCAATAAATTGGTTTATTCATGAATGAATAAATTTATTAATTTATTCATGAATAAATGAATAATGTATTATAAATATAATATTATATAATATGTATATTATATAATTATATATGCTGAGTGAAATGAGTCAGAGAGACAGGGATAGGTACAGAATAATCTCACTCATTTTGGGATATAAGAAAATTTAAAGTTATTATAATTTTATGCAGGAACAATAGAGATGATGGGTCAGGAGGGCCAGTCCATTTTAGGAAGCTTGCTACAAAGAGCAGGGAATGCAATTAAGATAACTAAGGGTCCACCATGACAATAACATTTGGAATTTAATACTATGGACAAGAAATGGGGGCTAAAGGAGATAAAGTGACATGTATGGTGCCCCTTCATTAACAATAGTGAAAAACACAGTGTTAAAAAGAAAAGTGCGAGAATTAAAATGTCTGCCCCTGAGACAGGAGGTATGGGTGTTTAGAAGGACTGAAACTGCAGATATTGGTGGTGGAAAATTGTACTGGTGAAGGGTGGTGTACATTCTATAACAGAAACTCAATTATGAACCAAGTTGTAACCACAGTGCTTAAATTAAGTAATTATTTTAAAAATCAATCAAAGTGACTGATCTTCTGTGTTCCTTAAGAGAAATGACTTTAAGTTTAAAAGGGCAAGATAATTGTTCTTTAAAGTAAGATTCTAAGATCAAATTACTATTTAATAAGAACACGTGGTGCTCGGCAAGGTGAAGGAGGGCATGAACATTGTGGAGGCTATGGAGCGCTTTGGGTCCAGGAATGGCAAGACCAGCAAGAAGGTCACCATCTCCAACCGCGGACAAGTCTAAGGCCCTGCTTCTCTGTTCTCATCCCACCAGACCCTCATGAGTCTAGTGTGCCCATTCCCTATGTGCCCAGAATACCCTCTGGCCCCTGTGTGCACCCTCAGTTCCCTTGTCCTTACTCTGTCCCATCTTGCTGGATTGCAGAGTTTATGATTATGAAATAAAAAGTACATAATAACGGTAAAAAAAATCTTTGCTCTTCTTGATTTATATCCTTAATAAGATAAATATAGCACAATTCCGGGTTTTTATTGTCTTCTAAAGACCTCCTTGTTTTTTTGTAAGATCTGTCTACAGTTTGAAAGTTCTTTAATCTCTCTGAACTCTTAGTAAAGTCAAGATAACAATCAATGATTTCAATGTTCTAGTTGGAGGAATGTTATCAGGCCCTTCCTTGCACCTGGGTTCTCCATGGACTGGAGGTTGATGTCCCTATAAATATGTCACGTAGTTGTATAAACCAAATGGGAGAAGGGAAAAAATCCTTCTGAATTTGATATTTTAAAGATAGTGTTTAAAGAGTAAATCTGGAACAAAGTGAGCATTTATCTGTGTATATCAGGTCAGTATTATTACAGCTTGATGTTAGCAGTGTAAGGAAAAATTGTAAGAACAGTATAAGAAATTTTGTAAACAAAATTTTAAATCTATTCTGAAATTAAAAAAAGTACATCATTCTAATAGTAATATGTGAAGGTTAGCTTTTATTCACAAACAAATGTCACATATTTATAAAAATTATGAGGATATTACTCCAACTTCTGAGACTAGAATAATAACTAACACCCATAAAATACTTAATAATTGCCAGCTGCAGTTATAATTACTTTAGATCTCTGGTTTCTAACCTTGTATAAAATTAAAATCATATTTTAAAAATATAAAATCAAAATACCATGCTCAATTAAAAATTAAATTTGATACCTAGGAGTTGTGTCCAAAAATTAATGGATGTTTAATCCCACCAAATGATCGCATTATGTAGTTGAGGCTGGAACAATTGCTTCTGTTACATCAACTTTAAAAGTGTTTACAGAAATCCCTTAATGTGAGATTTATCCCCACCACCACAATTACCATTTATAAATTATAATAGATATGTGAAGTTGATTTACCAAATGTTATCCTGTCCCAAACTTCCTGTTTCCCTAACCTCTTCTGAAATGTTAATCACGCCTGGATTACAGGGCTGCACACCTTGGTAGGTGGGGATCTAGAGGATAAAGAAAAGGTGCTGACTTTAGAAGCAGGAGAGATAGTGAGTGATGTGATAAGCAGCATAGAGAGAAGCAGGAAAGAGTGAGAGGAACAGCAAAAGTTAGAGAGCAAAGGGAGATAGAGGGGGAGTAGAAATCTTAGCAGAGTAGCACATGTGAGAAAATGCACATGGAAGACAGAGCCATGGAATAAAGCAAACTGACTCTGATGAAACTTTGACTGCTGTGAATTATTTCTCCACCACTACTACCCATCATCATTCACCTGGGCGGTTGGAGGCGCAGGAGGTATGGGTGTTTAGAAGGACTGAAACTGCCTGGTGCAGCCTCACCCAACACATGGACTTTATACTATATATTTTATATTTTCAATCAACAACCAAAGACAGCAATTTAAGTCTAAGCAGTCTCATTTGATTATACAATTATATTATCACTACACATGTTTAAAAACGCAGATATGTCACAGAAGTAAGTACGAAATAATACTGATTTATTTGTTTAAAAATAAATATATAGAATATATCTGCTGAGACAATTCATTTATTTTAAGCAACATTATAAATGATCTAATGATCTAGTTTCTTGTAGTAATGTAAAATATTGGTCCTTCAGGAATTACTACTTTAATAGTCTTCATTAAAATTTTTATTAAATCATTGTGAGATACAGAATTAAAATATTATTAATAGTTGAATTTCAGTCATGCAATGTTCCAACAACTATCACTTCACCAGTGTTCATTTACTTCTACAATTTTACCCAGTTACTCTCATCATCCCACACATACCCCATCTCCAATACCAGCCTTCCACTATGGCAGACATTTGAAGATATATTGTTCCATATAAATTTCAGGAGTGTTTTTCCTATTTCTTTAAAAACATCATGGTGCCTTTATAGCAAATGTGTTGGATCTGTACAATGCTTTGAGGAGTATTGTCATTTAATGATCTTAATTCTCCAAATCCATGAGCAGGTGATGTGTTTCCATTTCCATGTTTACTTTTATTTCTTGAAAATGTAAATTTCTTTGTATAGGTCTTTCACCTCTTTCATTAAGTTGATTCTGAGATATTTTCTTTTCTGAGGCACAACTGAGAATTAGATTATGTTTCATTCCTCTTCACTTCTATTATTTGTATACAAGAAAGCTATAACTTTTGATTATTAATTTTATTTTCTGCTACTTTGCTGTAAGTAATCTATCATTTCTAGAAGCTTTTTTTGTAAAGGTCTTAGGATTTTCTTAATATGGTATTATATCATCCACAAATAGTGAGTTTGTTTACTTCCCTTTCTATCTGGGTGAAAAATGATCATTCCTTCTTGCTTATTGCCATGCAGGTACTTCCAGTACTATATTTAATAAAAGTCAGAATGACCCACCTTGTGAATTGCTTGATGTTGGAGAAAAGGCCTTTAGTTTTTCCCCATTATTTATCATGTTTGCTGTTTGGTTTGTGGTAAATGGCTTGATTTTATTGAGGAACATTCCATCAATTCTGAACTTTTTGAGAGTTTTATCATGAATAGTTGATGGATCATAACAAATATTTTCACTGCATATGTTGATATGATGGTATTATTTCTATTTTTCTTTTGTATTTATGGTGCATTATTTTTATTGACTTATCTCTGTTAAACCATCCCTATATACCGGAATTAATCCTACTTGGTCTTTGTGCATGACCTTCTGATGAACTGTTATATTCTATTTGCAAGTATTCTGTTGAGAATCTTTACATCTGTGTTCATCAAAGATATTGGGCTGTAGTTCTTTGTGTGCGTGCGTGCGTGCATGCGTGCGTGTGTGTGCGTCCATATGTGTGTGTGTGTGTGTGTGTGTGTTTGGTGTCTCAATCTTCTTTTGCTGCCAGGGTGATGATAGCTTCATAGAAACTGTTTTTGGAGTGTTTCTTGTTCTTCAATTTCCAAACAGAGCCTTAAAAGAATTGGCACTATGTCTTCTTTAAATGACTGAAAGAATTCACAAGTGAATCCATCTGTGCCTGGGATTTTGCTTTACGAAGCCATTTTATTACCATTTCAATTTCCTCAACCATGACAGGTCTGTTCCTGTTTTTCAATTTATCTTGGTTCAATATTGGGAGGTTTAAAGAGACCAAGAATTTATCCATTTCTTCTAGGTTCTCTCATTTCATGGCATCAAGTTTCTTAAAGTAATCTCTGGTTGTCCTTTGAATTTCTAAGGTGTCTTTGATGATGTCACCAACTTAGTATCTGATTAGGTTTTGTAGTGCTAGAGGCTGAATAGGCAAAACCCTGACAAGAAAAGGTTTTTCTGAAGACTGAGTTTAATAGGGGAATAGATAAGGTAGGGAAGCCAGGGGCCTTATAGACAACCCCTATGAGAGTGAGAGAGATTGGAGAGAGAGAGAGGAGAAAGAGCTGAGGTAGGAAACAAGGTGTGGGGTCAGTCAGATAGAGGAGGAGAGAAGGAAAGGCAGGAGAACCAACAGTTTCTCCAGTACTCTGGCAGCAACCTTCCAGAAAATCCATCTAGGAAAAGCAGTCACCCCACATTTGAGCACTGAGGGCTTACATATCCCCTATCAACTTTCCCTAAACAACACTGACAAGGGGTCCCTCCTGTTTTCTTAGCCTTGAACAGACCCATTTTATGGCTTCCCAGGGGCCATAGGAGTCTGTATAACCCAATATGTAGGGTTCTCTAAATATTTTTATTGTGATTCTTGGTAGTGGTTTATTGAATTTTTAAAGAACCATTTTTTGGTCCTTTCGTTGGTCATTTTCCAGTTTCTTAAGTTTCAGAGCTAAGTTTTTGACATGACCCCTTTCTTCCTTTCTGAAGAATAGTTATAAAGCTATGAACTTTTCTCTTTATCCCACAAATTCTGAAAGCTCTTATTACCTTCTGATTTGTTTCCAGGAATCTTAAGGTTTCCTCTTTGATTTCTTCTCTGAACTCATTGGTTGTCCAGTAATTATTTATTTATTTACTATATGTTGTCCACTAATGATACATTTAGTTACCAGGTGTTTAGATTGTTTCTCCATTTTTGTTTGTAATTCGTATGTATTTTCTTGCTTCATGGGCTCAGAAGGTAACTGGTATAATTTCCATGTTATTGACTTTGTGGAGGTATGCTTTAGTTCCCTGCATGTGTGTTATTCAAGAGAATGTCTCATGTTTACTACAGAAAAATTTGCATTTGCATTTTGGGGGATGAAAAGCCACACACACACACAAACACACACACACACACTAAGCCTCTCTTCTATTTCTTCCTTCTAATGACATGATTCCTTACTCAGTTCATTTGTTTGGACAGTTCAGTTAGATCCACCTACAGGCTATGTTCTTCAGGTCTTGGCCTTCCACTCACAGAAAATCCACACACTTGGAAATGATCTCTGGCCTATCTTGGTGGGCTATGAGTCCATTTGTTTAATTAGTTTGGTATGGGTACCATACACTGTGGTACTTAGGGTTTCCACCTGGCTCTGTGTTCCGAAATTACTCCTGCCAGGCTTGGTTCATGGGGACCATATGAGGATGCTATGGATCAAACTAGTCTCGAGCCCCTGCAAGGCAAACTCCCTACTGGTGTGTTATTTTTTTTCTGGCTTTGTGAGTCCATTTACTTGAGAAGGTCAGGTCTCTCAGCCTCTGGGCTGCATGACTCAAGCCACAGCTTCTGACTCACTGCTGTAATACAATCTTAAACTGACTTCTATTCCTATTTTTAAACACCCAAGGACATTTAATTTTATGCAAGATTGAAGCAAGGACCAATTTTCCTAGATATTCTACTCTGTACACATCAATTAATTAAACCAGACGAAAGATTATTATTTGACCTAAGTTGCTTTAGCTCTTGTAGAATTATTTTCACTTTAGTATCTAAAGATTCCATACGTATGTATTACATTTCTAGCTCCCGGTTTCTTTGATTGCAGACTGTTTCAAAGTTAGGGAACAGTGGCTTGCTCCTCAAACCCATATTCTAAATTGAACTCCTATCTCAATTTTTCAATTGTTTGTTTCTTTGCTTACTTATTTTCACTTTGAAGAAGCATTTGCTCTCCCTGGAACATATATTTTCCTCTTTACCCTCTCACATATATATATGTCACATAAGCAAATTTTATCCAATAAAAACTATCTTGGAAAATATCAAAAAACTATCAGAAAAAAATCTGAGTTATAAATAATTAAATATCCCAATTATAGACTGAGGTGAAAGCATATAAGGATAATTTCAAAACATGTAAACTTACACTACATATTTAAATTGTTAAATGAAACTATCTGAACTAAAAACAACATCGAGATATTTGAACAGTTTGAAGCAAAGAAGACAAAACCAAAGCAAGTAAATAAGTAGGATCATGTATTCAAAAAGAATAAATGAAACAACTGCAACACTTTGAATCAATTCACTTGATTTTTGCCAACAGAATTTTCTGTCAGATCTCTCCATCTAACATTGACCCAATACTCAGGTTTTTGCACTCAAACACACAAGAAAAGCAAATGTAATTTCAAAATACCTATTACACAGCGTGATCAAACATCTAAATGCATTGATCCTCTTACGAAAACAATAAATATTAGTAATTAAGGTCTTAATAAATATAGTGGGGAGTTTAGTTAGGACAGAATGTAAAAGGAAGCATCCTTAAGATTTACAACAGATTAATCAAAATAAATCCTACAAGCCTGAAGACAGTTGTAGGATATCATAAAAAAAATCAATAAAATGAAAGACTTTTCATGAACACTTGACACAGCCAGACATTCATTTGTATTGGAAGAAAGAATACAAAGCTTCACAGATAAACAACTCAGAATTTACAGACCCAAAGGCACTATTAAAAGAAAAACTGGGGCTGGAGCAATAGCACAGTGGGTAAGGCACTTGCCTTGCATGCAGCCAACCCAAGTTCAATCCACAGCACCCCACATGGTCTGTCTCTCAGTCTGCCAGGAGCTATTTTTGAGTGTAGAGTCAGTAGTAAATTATTAGCGTTACAGAGGGTGGTCCAAAAAACAAAATAAATAAATAAATAAATCTATAAAAAATACAATAAAAGAAAAACGGAAGAGTTTGTTTTTAAGGCAAGACATACCCACAAACACACCAAATTTCTACAAACAGATGACACAAATTCCCTTGACAAAAATCTAAATTTTTATGCTCTCAATATAGAAGTGAATCACAAACAGAATGAAAATAAATCTTAAACACCCAGAAATTAAACCGTTCGCTACTGAACAATCAATGAGTCAGAAATAAAATCAAGGATGAAATCTAAGATTCTTGGAAACAAATGATAAAGAAGACATAAATTATCAAATTTGTGGTACACAGCAAAAGTGGCACTAAGACTAAAATTCATAGATTTGCAAGCATTCATTACAAAGAAGGAAAAGGCCTATATAAATAGTTTTATGGTACATCTTAAGAGATTTGAAAATAATCTTCAAAATGAGCCAAGAGCAGGCAGGAGGCTATAAATAATAAAACATAGTGAAGAAAATAATAAAATTGACAACAGAAAACAAACCAAAAGATAAATAAAGCTAGAAACAGTTCTTTGAAAAAAATAAAAAGATTGATAAACCAATAGCAAGACACATAAAGAAAGGTAGAAAAGAAAATTAATAAACAGAATTAGAAATGAAAAGGGGGATGTCACTAAAGATATATATATGTATATATATATGAATCATAGATTTCTTTGAGAAGCTGTATGCCACAAAACAAGGAACCTGGAAGAAATTGATAATTTTTGCACTCTTTTTAATTTTAATTTAAAATTTTAATTTAAAATTGCCTGGTTTGAACCAAGATGATCTAAATACCTAAAGAGACCAATCATGATTGAGTAAATTGAAATGGTAACCAAAAGGCTTCCAAAATAACAAAATCCCAAGCCCAGTTATATTTACTAATTTCCCCAAACCTTTAAAAAAAAGGTCTGTTTGTAATCATGGTGTTTAAATAACATAATAAAAAGGAACTAAAAAATAAAAAAAATTAAAAAGGACCTACTACCAATCATTTTCAGGTTCTTCCAGGAAGTTGAAGAAATGGGAACCCCCCCACAAACAGTTTCTATGAAGCTAACATCACCCTGAAACCAAACACAGAGACAGCACAAAAGATTATTCCAAAGATGCAAAGATGGTTTAATATATGCAAATCAATCAATATCAAAATGATATCAATGAAATAAAAATTATACAATCATAACAATAGGTGTAAAGAAAGAATTTGACAAGTACCAGGTCCCATTTATGATAAAATTTCTTAACTTGGGAATTGAAGGAACTTTCCTCAATATAGTCAAAGCAATCTATCAAAGCCTTTGCAAACATTATATTCAATGTGGAAAAACTGAAAGCCTTTCCTTTAAGATCTGGCACAAGAAATAGTTGGCCACTATCACCACTTCTGTTTAATATAATATTGGAATTACTTGCAATAGCAATCAGGCAATAAAAAGATATAAATGGCATCCAGATAGGAAGTGAAGAAATCAAGCTCTCGCTGTTTGCAGATGACATGATACTATATTTATAAAATTCTTAATACTCCATAAAAACTTTAGAAAGTAGATTTGAATGAAAATTTGATAGCCTACAAAATTAATATGCAAAACCTCTGACTTTTCTATATACAAATGAAGATTATTTTCTAAATCCCCATTTATAATTGTGCCTCATAAAATCCAGTTCATTGGCCTCAATTTAACTAAACAGATGAATGACTTACCTACAAAAAAATACAAAGATTTGCTTCAAGAATATGGCAATGAGAAGGTATGGAGCCAGTGGTTGTTCCCATGACAATATGCTTCAATTCAGGAGAAATCCTGAATCTCTTAGGCCATGTGAATTTCCTTCCTTCTCCAATACTTACTGTGACTATACAAAAGAAAGAAAGAAAGAAAGAAAGAAAGAAAGAAAGAAAGAAAGAAAGAAAGAAAGAAAGAAAGAAAGAAAGAAAGAAAGAAAGAAAGAAAGAAAGAAAGAAAGAAAGAAAGAAAGAAAGAAAGAAAGAAAGAGAGAGAGAGAGAAAGAGAGAGAGAAAGAAAGAGAGAGAAAGAGAGAGAGAAAGAGAGAGAGAGAGAAAGAGAGAAAGAGAGAAAGAGAGAGGAAGAGAGAACGAGAGAGAGGAAGGAAGAAAGAAAGAGAACGAGAGAGAGGAAGGAAGGAAGGAAGGAAGGAAGGAAGGAAGGAAGGAAGGAAGGAAGGAAGGAAGGAAGGAAGGAAGGAAGGAAGGAAGGAAGGAAGGAAGGAAGGAAGGAGGAAGGAAGGAAGGAAGGAAGGAAGGAAGGAAGGAAGGAAGGAAGGAAGGAAGGAAGGAAGGAAGGAAGGAAGGAAGGAAGGAAGGAAGGAAGGAAGGTGGGGTAACACCAAACCCTCCCACTATAGCACTTTTTCTGGTTTTGTTTTGTTTTATTTTTTGTTTGTTTTTTGATATTATTTTCCTTCTCTTTTTTCCCTCCCACTTTTTACTTTCTTTTTCACTTTTGTGGATATTATTCATTGATTTTTTTTCTTTTTTAGTAGTTGATACCAAATTTTTCCTCCTCTTTTTCTTAACCTTTTTTATCTCCAACAGAAGAGCATAATTTGAATCATTCAGCCTCATAAACTGAGGGGGTAAAGAATGATACCAGGACCAGTCATATGAACATGTAGTGTAAATAAAAAATGACCAGACTGGAACACCAAACAGAATAGATACCCAACCTATAAAAGCTGTAAGGTGGAGACCATTTGCAGTAGGATTCTGGGGGGGGGGGGTAAAGGAGGGAGATGTGGGAGACATGCTGGGAACAGGAGTGGAGGGAGGACAGCATTGGTGGTGGAAATGCCCTTCATTCATTGTCACTATGTATCGTAAATAATTCTGTGTAATGAACTTCAGTCATAATACAAAATAAATAAAACAGGACACAAGGAAAAGGGAACATATACATTGATCATAAATTGGTAAGATTAGTATTATTAAAATGGCAGTACTTTCCAAAGTTTTGTACAGATTTAATGCATTCCCTACAACCATGACATTTTTCACAGAAGTGCATTAAACACTTCTGAAATTCATATGGAAAAATAAACGTCCATGAACAGCTAAAGCAATCCTTGGAGGAAATGAAGATGGTTGGAATCATTTCCACAAATTCAAGCAGTAATCATTGAAACAGCATGGTACTAGAATAAAAACAGACAATGATATCAATGGAACAGATCTGAATATACTGAGATATACCACAGATGTAAAATTAATTAATCTTTTATAAAGGGGCAAGAAATACAGAGTGAAGCAATGAAAGCCTCTTCAAAAAGTAGCGTTGGGAAAACTGGTCACATACATGAAAAAGAGCAAACTCAGACTTCTATTTAATGCTGTGAACAATAGTATTTAAATAAATTTTTTTAAAGATTTAACCACTGCTCCAATAAAAAAAGAGGACACAAGGAAATGGAAACATATTTTGATAATGTATTGGAAGAATTAAAATTACTAAAATGGAAATATTTGCCAAAGCATTATACAGATTTAATACAATCCCTATAATAATACCTATGGCAATTTCAAAGAGTACATCAAACACTTTTGAAATTCATATGGAAAATTAAGCATTCACGAATATCTAAAGCAAACCTTGGGAAAAGGAAGATGAGATGAATCTCTTTCCCCAACCTTGAACTGTACTATAGAGCAGTGGTCATTGAAACAACATGGTACTGGAATAAAGACGGACTCTCAGGTCAATGGAATAGAGTTGAATAAATATTCTGAGATCAATCCACAGTTATATGATCAATTAATCTTTGATAAAGGGGCAAGAAATACAAATTAGAGTATGGAAAGACTCTTCAACAAGTAGTGTTGGGAAAAATTGTTCAGACACATGCAAAAAAGTGAACTCAGATCTCTATTTAACTCCACACACAAAAGTAAAATCAAAATAGATTAAAGAATTAATATCAAATCTCAAACCATAGTATATAAAGAAGAAAATGTAGGCATAAAATTCATTACATTGCATTGCCCTTTAATTGTGAGTTGAAATTAGACGACGCTACACACCATCCTGACTTCAATGTAGGATATACAGATTCCAGGATCTTTAATACAGAAACATGATACCAACAATAGAGACTGTGTGAAAAATAAAACGGTATTGGCACTACAAACAATGACCTGTATTGGACAAACTAGTTTGCCTGGAGCCTATAATTGGACTTATGTCAGGAAACTTCAGGGGTAAGGTCTCCTTGTATTTAGGCCAATGTTTTTCCTTTCCATGCCCCCCATACTTTGGTGGGCCTATGCAAACGATACTTGCCACTCTAACACTGTTTTTACAGTGCTCCTTTGACTCTAAACCTTTTAGAAACCACTTGTAAAACCATCTGGAACTGCACTTTTGTTTTTGTTTAGTTTCAATTTCCATTCTTGAATATGTCTGTTGGTGTTTTTTTGCTATTTGTTCCATTAAGTCTTGAATGGCTGTGAGATTCTAAAACTATGTTTATTTCCTCTGAATGATTAAATTTAGTTAAAGTTAGTCCAGACATTCTGGATGAGGGAGAGGGAGAAAGAAGAGGGAGAAGAGGAGAGGAGAGAGTAGGGGAGTGGAGGAGAGGAGAGAAAAGAAAAAATGTATGTCCCAGAGACAGGCAGGGGAGAAGGCATAAAGGAGGCATAAAGGAAATTGGAGACATCAGTGGTGGGAAATGTGCACTGGAAAGGGTATTGTATATTGTATGACTTTAACTGTGGAAAAAAACAACAAATGTATTATGAACAATCTTATAGCCATGGTGTTTAATATAAAGTAATTAATAAAAAAAAGAAAAAAATCATTAAATTGAAGCTAAAGGAAATTTAAAGGAAGAAATACCACTGGCCAAGACAGTCAAAGCAAAGATAAACAAATGGGACTACATTAAACCGAAAGGCTTCACACATGAAAGGAAACAGTGTCTAAGACACAAAGACTACCCATAGAATGGGAAAAGCTATTCACCCAATACCCCTCCTGTTAAGTTTAATATCTAAGGTGAAACTTAGCAAAAAAAAAAAAAAAACTTGGGGCCTGTGAGATAGTACAGCATAGGGCGTTTGCCTTGCCAGCAACTGACCCAGGACCAATGGTGATTCGAATCCCAGCAACCCAAATGGTCCCCCAAGCCTGCCAGGAGCTATTTCTGAGCGCAGAGCCAGGAGTATCCCCTGAGCACTGCCGGGTCTGACCCAAAAACAAAAAATAAAATAAAATAAAATAAAATAAAATTAACCCTATCCATAAATGAGGTTATGAAAAGATATTTTCGCAAAAAAAGAAAGACAAATGTCAAAAGGCATATAAAATGTTCAACTTTACTAATTATCAGGATGATGCAAATAAAAACAATAATGAGGTATCATCTCACACAACAGAGACTTGTACAATCACTAAAAACAAGAACAAGTGCTGGTGTGGATATGGGGAGAAAGAAACTCTTTCCTGCTAGTGGGAATACAAACTTGTTCAGCCTTTTGAGAAAACAATATAAATATTCCTCAAAAAACTTAAAGTTGAGTTCCTATATGATCAAGAAATAAACTTATATGGATATACTCTAGGAACACACACGCTATACATACATACAAATATATAAATTTAGGTATATATGTATATTATATATGTATAATTTATTTATATATATAAATGCCCTCTTCACTCCTAGGTTCATAGCAACACTATTTACAGTAACTAAAATCTGGAAGCAACTCGAATGCGCAAGAACAGATGATTGGCTAAAAAAACTGCAGTACATCTGCATATTGACATAATATGCTGCCATTAGGAAAGATGAAGTCATGAAATTTGCATATAAATGGATGGACATGGAGAGTATTGTACTGAAGAAAATGAGTCAGAGGGCGAGGAATAGACATAGAATAATCTCACTCACTTATGGGATATAAGAAACATAAAAGAGTGTAAGATAATAATATCCAGAGCCAATAGAGATGAGGGCTTGTCACAATTATTGGAGCAACGCAGTTAGGGCAAAGAATGAACAACTATGACAATGATAATTGGAACTGATCAATCAGGGCAATAATGTGGTCGTAGAAAAGGTGATACGCTCATCATTCCTTCATTAAAAATAGTGTAAACCACTGTTTAAAAAATGAAAAAAGGAAGGAGAGAAACAGAAATAGAGAGAGAAAGAAAAAAGAAAAAAGAAAAAAGAGAGGAGCTGAGTGTAGTGGCAAGCAGGGGAGAGGGTGGGAAGGAAACCGAGGACCTTGGAGGTGCAAAACGTTATTTGTAAAGAGGAGTATTGCTGCCTCCATAATTTAAGAAAAGTTAAAATCAGAAGACCCGCTGGGCTCCCCCAGTGCGAATGGCTGAGAAAAGACCTCAAAGAGAGGTCACTTCCTTGAAAAGTATGGGTGGTATTTCTCAGGCTTAGTAATAATTTCAAAGAATAGTTGCAAGCATGTATTTGGTCTACTAAGAATCTCCCTGCTGCTGTGTTAAGTTTGTGGATAGTTGAGCATTTTCTTCGAGATGACAAAATTAGTACACACAAATAAGGCCTTGATTAAATATCACTTTACTTGGGAAAATCAGCATCAAGAGAAACATAAAAATAACTTTGTACTTGTCAAGTAAGATATTCTGCTCAGTTGAATGAAGCCCTTTGTAGGAACACCTGGCAAATTTGCTAATCTTTTAATTTATATCAGAATTGACACGCAAGGTCCAGCCTAGGAGGAAAAGACTTTGAAATGCTAAAGTTTGTCCTTAGATACCAGAGGAGCCTCTGGCTGAACTCCCCTGTCTTTTAATTGGAACTGATTCAGAAGATTTGTGACCCACACTAAAACCCTGGGAATTGTATGTTGTGAAGAAACTTATAGATCAGACAGTATGTACTGAAAAGCTTGTTGCTAACAAGAGTGCAATTCTTTTAATTTGTAAGAAAGCAGGTGTAGGCAGTCTTTCACATGTTTAAAATTCATGTTTAAATATACCTCTGTAGCATTCAATAAACAGACACGCAATTATGATCCACAACTAAATGCGTCTCCTTCCTTGGCCGAAACCTGTACCCACTTTCCTGAGTGACCCAGAGAACTCCCTGAAGTGCCCGGACTAGGAATCCATAGCAGGGCATGCATTGTAAGACTCAGACTCAATTTTGAACAACTTTGTAACCACTGTGCTTAAATAAAAATGAATTAAGATGTTTGATCATGTTTTTATTATCTTAACTGTCAAATATATTGTTCAAGTATACAGAGAACATCAGTGAAGTTTTTAAATGAATAGGCCAAAAGAAAATGTTTAAAAGATTTTTTCACATAAAACTTATGAAATAGCTTTTCATTAACACCATAGAAGCTTACAACTGCAATCTGGAGAGTAGTAGTAAATTCACGTATTTTTCTGTACTTTTTAATTGAAATTGCTTTTAAAAATTTCTGAGTGTTTTTAAAATTTAATGTTTGAAAAGAATACAATAATTTAAATTCGGTTAATTAAATGATACATTTCAGGGCATTTTGTCTAGAATATGGTCAAGGTACCATTTTGCCTTTGAGAAATCAATGTATTTGTATATGTTTATTTATATAAATTATGAAAAAAATAGTGTTAAAACAGTCACTTTCTGGAAACCCCCTTTCATTTGAAACCCCATTTCATTTAGTTCCTTTGTATGCTCATTAATTGATCTGTGGAGATACCTATACCTTATGTATTTAAATTTGTTGTGTCACATGGAAGCAAATGACAAGAAATCAAAGTTTATAGTACTCCTTTTTAAAAATTCAAATATTATGGATAAATATTTCTCCAAAAATGTATATGTGACCAATCATATTTGATTTTACCCATTGTTTAATGGTTTTTAGAAAAAAAGATATGTTTGGCAAAACTCTGAAGAAATTCAAACTCTCATATATTGCTACTTGTATTGTAAAATGGTACTACCCTTAGTGTCATTTATAACTCACAGCAGATAAGTAAATGCCACAGTATTTCTAATTCAAGTAATTGTGATTGATGACACATGTTGTATGTGCTTTTGTTTTTATCCTTTCTTGGACAAATGTCTTCATCTACAATACAAGCCACAATATTCTGACTATTTGTGTATCTCAACTGGTATCTTTTATTTTGTAGACTTATTTTTCTCTTCATAACCTTTAGTCAGTTTGGGTAGGAAATTTGATTCCAATTCTGCCACTCTCTAGTTTTCTAGCCTTAAACCAATCATTTATTTCCCAGGAATCTGTTTATTCATTATAAAAATAAGAATATTTTCTTATGTATCTTGAAGGAGTATATAGAAAATTAAATGTAGACATAGATAGCAATAGTGTATTAATTCTAAATCAAAAACTTCATTATTAAATATCTGAGTTTGCAAGCAATCGTATAGACCTGAAGTATGTACTCACCATTATTTATATTGATTGTGTAGAAAAATGAGTTTTGTTTTTGTTCAGCTAATGAATAATTTTCCCATTTTTTTTCTTAAGAGAGCACATCAAATCCAATTTTCATGTATGCAGTCTTGAATTGATTTTGTTCTCTGCTGTGGATCGGTGACCTTTTATAAAAACATTAATCCATAAAAGATATCAGAAAATAAGCTCTCTAGCTTAACCTATATTTCTGGAAGGATATTATTTTTACATCTTCATAATACATAAATGAGTCTATTGAGTGCTCTTGCCCATTCAATTGGTTACTGTTCCTGCATTTACAAAAACAACTGAACTAAATAATTTCCAAAAATTCCTCAGTAATTCCTTCTGATAGCATCACAACGAGGGGAGAGAAATAAGCTGTCCCTGAGGAAAACTATCTCCCAATTTATTCTTAGCCAATGTCACAATGACTTGACAGTCTTCAAGGTTATAAATCAAATAATAAACTGCCTATAATTAATGATCTAAAAGGCAAAGCTCTGAAAGTTTAAAAATCCAGAGGAATTCCAGGTTTTATAGTCCAGCTTGCTTTGATGTCATTCAAAATTCTCTTAAAGCAGACTAAGGAGGAACTAAAAAGGAAAATATCCTAATTATCTGTTTTCAACATAGCACTCTTGTCCTATTTTATAATACTTTATATAGTATTTAAAACAAACCAATCTAAGAGAGTTATATGTGAACTTTTCAGTTTCCTTTTTATGATATCATTTACCATAGATGAATATGTGACAATTCAGAGTGTCTATTTATAGAGAAACACTGCCAGAAAAATAATTTTATTAGAAAAAATTTAGGTATAGCAAATGTTTGTGTTCTCAGGATAGATTCATATGAATGTAAATATGGACCATTTTGGTCATATTTATTACTTGAAACACTGACATTTCTCTTCAGATTTATTAGCAATTGCCTTATAAATTTTGTCGATCTTATATTTGGTATATTTATGTTGACAAGAATTAAGACATCCGGATTTATTGACAATTTAACCAATATATAGCATCTTTCTATTACTGTCTTTAGCTTTAATGTATTTGTCTGGTACAAATATCTGTCTTTAATTTTTTTAAATCTGTTATTAAACTGTCTGTATTCTTTTCCTTTCATCTGAGCTTGTGATTATCATGACTTGGGGTGTATTTCCAGTAAGCAGCATAAGGTTGAATTCTGTTTGCTCATCTGTAGAATTACTCTGTGCCTTTTGATAAAAAGAGTTCAGTCCATTGACATTTAGGGAGACTAAGAATTAAGGAAATTCCCTGCCTTTTTTTTTCTTGAGAATTGAAGTCATGTTTTGCCATTCACCATTTATTTTTTTCAGGGAAGTCCATTTAGTATTCCTTGCAAAGCTGGTTTGGATGAAGCAAATGGCTTCCACTGTTGTTTGCCTGGAAATGTTACTTTTTGTTTTGTTTTGTTTGAAAATGCCTTTATCACTACCTTAACTCTGAGTAATGACCTTGCATGGTAAAGGAGTCTTAGCTGAAGGTTATTTCCTTTAAGTACTTTGATTATATAATTCCATTACCAACATTTTACTATAAATCATTTGATTGAATTATAGTGAAATACACAGTTACAAAGATGTTCATGACTGACTTTCAGTCATACAATGTCCAACACCCATTCCTCCACCAGCACACATTTCCAACTACTAATATTTTAGTCTCCCTCCTGCACTTCTCTCCGCCTACCTCTGCGGCAGACATTTTTCTTCTTTCTATCTATATGTCTATTTATATTTCTTTCTTTTTTCCTTTTCTTTTTTTAATTTTTATTTTTGACCATTCTTTCTATAATCTGTTTTCAGTTCTTTATGACTTTTATTTGTCTTTATTAGAATATGGTATATTTTGATTGGCTCCCTCTTCGACAGTTATGCAGAACTTAGAAAAAGTCATTTTACAATTTTTATTTGTTTTTCAATTTAAGGCACCATAATTTACAATATTGTTAATGATAGGACTTAGTGCATACAATGTTTCCAGAGCCCCCCAGAAAAACTTAAATGTAAATATCCAAAAGGGAAAACAATAGACAATATTTAAAATCTTATTGAAACCATTGTGATTTACAAGGTCCTTCATAGTTGGGTTTCAGATATTCAATGAATCAGGTCCTATCGCAACCTGAGAATCAAATTCCCTCTACCATTTTCCCAAAGTTTATCCTATAACACAATCCTTTGCCCCTTAGCCTGTCAATTTAACAGGTCATTTAAAATTTATATTGTTAGAGTTTGGGTCTCTTGATTCTATTCTTTCTTTCTCTTTCTTTCTTTCTTTCTTTCTTTCTTTCTTTCTTTCTTTCTTTCTTTCTTTCTTTCTTTCTTTCTCTTTCTTCTTTCTTTCTTTCTTTCTTTCTTTTCTTTCTTTCTTTTTCTCCTTTTAGACACTGTGGTTTGTAATAGTGTTACTGAGGTTGTATTATGTATATCACTTTATCTCCTTTCAGCATGCAGTTCTTGCCAGAGTGGGCATTTCAGTTCACTTTATCATTTTGTAGAGAAAGTAGAGTTTCATAGGAAAATATTGATGTGATTTTTATTTTATTTTCCTGTACTCTGACACTTTGCTTTTCACTTTTTTAAATAGCTTCTCTCTGTCTCTCCTTCTCTCTCATTTTTTCCTTACAATGGCTTTTGGCTTTCCTCTGTTTTAATTGAGATTGCTTAGTATTGTTTGAACGTCCTATGTTCCATGCAAAAGTCTACCTTTTCAGACTTTGAAAATTCTCAGCTATTATATCACTAGTCACTTTTCTTTCCCTCCTTCCCTTCTTTCTGGAATTTCAAGAATTAGGAAGTTACTCCTTTTGTCATTGCCGCTGGGATATTGATATGGCATATTAATGTGGAGTGTACAGAATCTGTACAATAACTTTAGTAGCACAGTCATATTAATTTGTTCATTCTTCAGATCAGTGATGTTCAACAACAGACAGGTGGAACATGAAGATGTGGCACATATATGCAATGGAATACTACATAGCTGTAAGGAATGATGAAATCATGCAATTTGCAGCAACATGGATGGAAATGGAAAATATTATATCTATAGTATCATGTCATATGCAAATTGTGAGAGCTTGAATTCTTCCTTTCCTATGTGGATGCCCTTGATATATTTTTCTTACCTAATTTCGATTGCAAGTAATTCATGTGCCATATTGAATAAAAATGTTTTGAGTGGAGAACCTTGTCTGATGCCTGATCTTAGATTTTTCCCCATTAAAATTATAAACTTCTCTGTGGGGTTGAGGAAATGGCTTTGACTATATAGAGGGAAGTTCCTTCAATTCCAAATTTGTTTAGAGCTTTCACCATGAATGGGTTGTATCATGTGCTTTCTCTGAAACTATTGATACGTCCATATACCATTCTTCTTTTATTGATATGATGTATTATGTTGATTAATTTCTGTATGTTAAACAACACTTGCATCCCTGGAATGAATCCAACTTGATCGTGGTGTATAAATTTTTTGATGAATTGTTGGATTCTATTTGTTAATATATTTAAGAATCTTTTTTTTTTTGAGCCACACCCGTTTGACGCTCAGGGATTACTCCTGGCTATGCGCTCAGAAATCGCCCCTGGCTTGGGGGGACCATATGGGACACCGGGGGATCGAACCGCGGTCCGTCCTACGCTAGCGCTTGCAAGGCAGACACCTTACCTTTAGCGCCACCTTCCCGGCCCCTAAGAATCTTTTTATCTGTGTTCATCAAGGATTTAGGTCTTTAATTATCTCTATAATATTTTTTAGAATATTTCTGTCTGCTTTTGGTATCAGGGTGATGCTTGATTCATAGAAACCATTTGGAAGTGTCTGTTTCTTCAATTTCCTAGAAGATCCTGAAAAGAATGGGCAGTAGGAGCTCTGTAAAGATTTGAAAAAATTTACTAGTGAGTCAATCTAAGTTTGATAATTTATTTGGGGTAGACCTTTGTTTATTATTTCAATTTCCGTGATAGTGATATCTATTCAAGTATTCCAACTATATTGGTTCAGGCTTAAGGTTATAAGAGTCCCAAAATTTATGCATTTCTTCTTGGTTCCCTCATGTTTTGACATAGAAATTCTCAGAATAATCTATGATGATCTTTTGAATTTCTCATAGTGTCTCTTGTTATTTCCCTTTTCCATTTTTTATTCAGTTTTTTATGTTTCTCTCTTTCTTTTTGACTCTTGCTATGGTTCATTTGTCTTGTTTATTTTTTGAAAGAACCAACTATTGGTTTTATTGATCCTATGTATTGTTTGGAGGTTATAGTTCATTAATTTCTGCTTTCAGTTTATTATTTTTTTTCCTCCTGCTGATTTTGGCCCATTTTGTTGGCCATTTCCATTTTTTTTTCTGGATGTCACGAAGAGATTTATTTAACAAATATTAAAGAATAATAAATGTTTACTTTTTTAACATAATTTTTATTTTGATCATAGTGGCTTACATATTGTTGACAATAATATCTTAGTTACATATTTACATAAGATCAAAGGGGATTCCCATCACCGGTTTGTCTTCCCTACTCCTCCCTTTTTGTCCTACCACCCATATCCTCTTCCCTCACCCCTAGGGCTGCTAGAATATGTGGTCCCCTCTGTA
This sequence comes from Suncus etruscus, assembly GCF_024139225.1. Classification (NCBI taxonomy): domain Eukaryota; kingdom Metazoa; phylum Chordata; class Mammalia; order Eulipotyphla; family Soricidae; genus Suncus; species Suncus etruscus. The sequence goes on from NC_064868.1 coordinate 122,215,085, forward strand.
CCTATCCTATTACTTCGTAGTCTTACACCTGTTTGGTCCTGATGCCTCCTTTATTTCCCCCTCTAGTTAGGAGGCAGGAGAAGGTAGTTCAAGTTATGTGGTTTTGTTTGAAGAGGAGAAAAGTGATAAACTGGGGTAAAAGTCTAATACGCCGGAAATAAGCAAAATTCTTCTAGAGGCTCTCGTCATCGATTTGGGAGGCGAAGGAGAAAAAGAAGGTGAAACACTCGACCCCTACGAAATGCAGTGTCAAATATCTATTAAGAGTTCCAACGCGAACGCTAAGCACCACCAGAATAGAACAAAACCAACAAATACACAACCAAAAAAAAAAAAAAAAAAACGCCGCGATCTTGAGATAGGCACCATGGCATAGCACATGAAGAGGGAAAAGAAGGGGCCAGAGAGATAATATAGAGGCAAGGCGTCTGCCTTTCATGCAGGAGGTCATCGGCCCGAATCTTGGTGCCCCACATGGTCCCTCATGCCCGCCCGAAGCAATCTCTGAGCCCGGAGCCAGGAAAAATCCCCGAGCGCTGCCTGGTGCCTCCCAAAAATCTGAAAGAAAGAAAAGAAAAGAAAAAAAAGATAAATGGGGCAATAACTTCAATAACCACACTAAAACAAAGAAATCGGCCAAAAATAAATAGGTAAATAAAATGATAATAGTAGTACATGAAGATAAAAAGTAATATATGAAAAATAAACAAGATTTTTTCCCCCTGCCCAGGCAAAGTAAATATTGGGGTCATTCAAAAAGGGATTCACATGGCCTAAGATGTATGGGGTTTCTCCGCCCTTGAAGTATATTGTCATGGGATCCACTATAGACTCTGTTCATGATCCTTTATTCTCCCGGTGGTCCATTTGTGATGTTTGGGAGGCTTCTGGTCCTTCCTGGGTGATATAGTGAGTCCTCTGTATCTAGCAATCTCAGTATCGGCACATCAAGATGTTTTGGGGAATCCTTTCTTTCTTTCTGATGAATGCTTGCAAAACAGTGAATTTCCTTTTAACTCTACTTTTGCTGTGTTCCACTAGTTCTGGTAACTCCTGTCTTCATTCTCACTTGTTTCCCTGATTATTTTTGATTCCCTCTCTGAGTTGCTGAGCTATTTTTCCCCTGGTGTTTGTATTGTTTCTCTGTTTCTATTTGTAATTAACATATATTTTCAGTGCTTGTCTGAGGAGATAGCTGGTAGGATTTTAATCCTCGCTACTTTCTGGAGTTATGTTCTTTGTACCAGCATGTGGTCTGTTGTGGAGAATGTGCTATGTACATTAGAGGAGAATGTGTATTTGGACTTTTGGGAATGAAAAGCCATATATATATACATATATATATATGTATATATATATATATATATATATACACTAAACACCTTCCATCCATTTCTAACTTCAAAGCACCTATTCCTTAATTAGCTTTAGTTTAGTTGATCTATCATGAGGTAACAGAGCAGTGTTAAATTCTACTACTATTGTTTTGTCATCAATATATCCCTTCAAGTCTATCAGCAGTTGTTTTAAATATTTAATGGGTACCTCAATAGATGCATATATATATTTTTAAATGGGAGCTCTTTGTGGTGTACATGTCCCTTGATCATTAAAAATATACATTCACTGTCACATATAACTTTTTGAACCTGAAGTCTATGTCACGTGATACAACTGTTGCCACCCAGGTCTTTACAACAGATGGTTGCTTGAAGAATTGTCTGTGTTTGCTCTGTTCAAATGTGTTTATTGTAGGCAGCAGAATGTTGGATTCAATTTTCTAATCTATTCTACCACTCTGTGTCTCTTAATTGGTGTGTTTAGTTCATTGACATTGAGCTTATTGCCATGAAGTTTTGTGCCCTCTATCTGTCAAGTTTGGTATGTTTGTGGCATTGGACTTGTATTAAAGTAGTCCCTTTAGTTTTTCCCGTACAGATGGTTTCACGACTATTAATTCCTGAGCTATTGTTTATCCTTGAAGTTGTGTATCATTCTTCAAGTCTGAATGAGTATCTAACTTTGTAAAAGTATTCTTGGTAAAGCATTTATTTCCTTGAGATTTTTTACTACATACCACCACTGTCTTAGGCCCTAAGAGTTTCCTTTCATAAATATGCTGTCAATCTTAAAGGTTCGCCTTTGTCTATAATTTTATTTTTTGATCTTGCTGCTTTCAGTATTCTATTTCTACCTATGGTCTTCATCATGCAACCCAGGACATGAGTGCATATGTTCTCTAGTTGTGGGTATTTCTCAGCAATTGTGCTTTTTACAGTGCTTCTTTCTAAGGGTTATCTTACTAGCTCTCTGGAACGGCTTGATTCTTTTGTTGATTCTCTTGAATTGATCCCAAAATTCTCTTGTCATCTGCTCATTTATTTTAAGGTTTTTTTCCATCTTCTGTTGTTGTTGACTGGAGGTTTTCTGCATTTTATCTACGAGCTCAGTGATTTGGTACTCAGCAGCTATTACTCTGCTGATGAAGCATTCTAATCAATTTAAATCACCTGCTAAGTTTTTCAGTTTTGACATTTCTATATTTTTCTCATTTCTGCTATCAAGTACTTCTGTGTTTTATTGACAGTACATTCCATCATTTCTTTGAACTTGTTGAACATTCTGAACATTTCTACTCTGAACTCCATGGGTCTGCAGGATTTCATTTATCACTCACAAGACATGCTGTGGTTTTATGCTGCTTTATCATGGTTCCTTTTGTAGTCTCGAGGTGTTTCTTTCCTGGGTCACTACCAGTCTTCCCCACAGTGAGAAAAGTCTCAGGGGAGCTTATGTGAGTGAGAAATTACCTTTCAGCAGCATAAGAGCCTACCCACTCTGAAAGTCATGCCCCCTTGATGGACTGTCCCTGTAGAATAATTGTTCACAGTATTCCTTTGGGTAGTCCAGCTAGTTCCACCCCCAGTCTTCATGTTCTTCCCTCAGGTCTTTCTATCTCACAGTGGTTTGACTTTTAAAAATATTATTCTCTGTATCTCCCTCTGTATATCACTTTGATTTAATAAAAATTGTTAAATAAAGCTGATAATCAATAAAGAACCAAATCCCATTACAATATCAATTCCAACCCCTCCATCAAGACTCTCAAAATGGATTTTAGAATGGAAATACTTAGAGCCAATCCTGGCTCTGCCAAAGCCATGCCCACTGCACCTGTCACCCACAATTCCTGCTCTGTCGACGGCCCTGCTTCAGCACTCATCTACAGTTCTCTACAGAGACACCAATCTGACTAGATTCCAGCTATGCCGATATTGGAGCTAACATCATCACTTTTTTAGAGTGAGTGCAGGCATGCTTCCCCCCACTACCTTCTCATACTTCAAAAGCCCTGGAAACCGAAAACATGTGCCACAAAAGCTGCAATATCACCAAATAGTGCTTAAAGTGTCTGCATTGTGGCCTTGCTAACAGCTGCAATTCTTTTAATATTATCGCCATAGGAACACAGCAATTTAGATTCCAATGTGTATCTGAAGCCACCTAATATTAAGAAACACAAGAGGTTACAGAATTATCATCTAGCAACTGGAGCTTAATAGACCTTCTGCAAATTGACTTAGTGACCTTATTGGAGATAAAATGATTTTCACCAGTTTTCTTGTTGCTCTACTCTTTTTTCCTCCTTTCTTCTTCCTTGTCTTTTCCTTTTTTAAATAATTTTACTTCCACTTACCTGGAAACAATAATATTGTGATCAACTACGTCAACTATGTGATACATGATCTTTAAATGAAGAAATTCATATATAAAATATTCTAATCTGGAATATGCAAGATTACTAGAAGAAAATTAAAATGAAGACATGAGGTATAAGAATTTGTGGAACACAGCTAAGACAGTATTAAATTGAAAGTGTATAGCTCTGCAAGAATTCATCAGGAAGTTAGAAAGGACACACATAAATCACTGAAACAGAAACACTTGAACTTTCTATGAATCAAACATCTTTTCCCCCAAGACAGACAGATACACCACAAAAAGGAGAAGAGAATTAGAGGCAGATATACTTGATAAAATCAGATACAAAGTTACTCAACAAAATACTAGCCATTAGAATCCAACAATTTATCAAAAAGATCATACAACATGACCATATAGGATTCACCCTAAGAAAGCAAGGATGATTTACTATAAGCAAGTCAATCAACATACAACACCATATCAATGAAATAAAAAAATAAAAATCAGGGCAGGAGAGATAGCATGGAGGTAAGACGTTTGCCTTTCATGCAGGAGGTCATTGGTTAGAATCCCCACATCCCTTATGGTCCCCCGAGCCTGCCAGGAGCGATTTCTGAGTGTGGAGCCAGGAGTAACCCCTGAGCGCTGCCAGGTGTGACCCAAAAACCAAAATAAAATAAAATAAAATAAAAATCATATGATCATAGCAATAGATGCATAGAAATTATTTGAAAAGATACAATATCCATTCATGACAAAACTCTCAAGAAGAAGAGAATGAATGAACTTTTCTCAATACAGTTAAAGTCATTTATCACAAGGCAGTGGCAAACATACTCTAAGGGAAAAATCTAAAGGTCTGGGGCCAGAGAGATAGCACAGCAGTAGCATGTTTGCCTTGCAATCGCTGACCCAGGACCAATGGTGGTTCGAATCCCGGCATCCCTTATAGTCCCACATGCCTGAGCAGAGAGCCAAGAGTAACCCCTGAGCATCGCCGGATGTGCCCCCCCCAAAAAAAACTAAAAGTCTTTCCTCTAAGATCTGTCATAAGACAAGGCTGCCCAATCTCACCACTTCTATTCAATATAGTACTGAAAACACATCCCTTGATCATGAATTGGAAGGAGTAACATCATTAAATGGCAGCTGTCCCCAAAGCGCTTTACAGATTCAATGCAGTCCCTATAAAGTGTTCATTCCACTCAGTTTTTAACAAAAAAAATCAAACTCTCCTGAAGTTTATATAGAATAACTTCCCCACTCCAAATATTTAAAGCAATCATTGGTAAAATGGGAGACATCATTTTCCCCTATTGTAAACTGTACTATAATGAGGTAAAAATTAAATCAGCATGCTATTCAAATAAAGACAAACTCTCAGATCAATTGAATAGGCATTAATGTGCTGAGATAGACTTTTGGGTATATGATCAATTAATCTTTGCTAAAGAGAGAAAAAATAAGAAGTGGAGTAACAAAAACCACTAAAGAAGTGACGTTGGAAAAGCTGGTCAGCTACATGCAAAAATACTAACTCAGGCCTCCTTTTAATGCACACAACTCAAAATGGATTAAAGACCTTGTGAATCAGGCCTGAAACCATGAGGTATATAGAGGAAAACATAGGCAGAAGACAAACTTCTCCATGACATGGAATCTAAAGATCTCTCAAGGATCAAAAACCACTGATGAAGCAAATAGAGTCAGAGAGAGAGAGAGAGAGAGAGAGAGAGAGAGAGAGAGAGAGAGAGAGAGAGAGAGAGAGAGAGAGAGAGAGAGAGAGAGAGAGAACAACATTATCTACCAAAGAGGCAGGTAGGGGAGGGCAACTGGAGACTGATGATAGAAAATGTGCACTGGTGAAGGGATGTGTGTTAAAGAAGCATTGCATGACTGAAACTCATCATGAACAGATTTTTGTTTCTCATAATGATTTAATTAAAACATTTTAATTAAAATAATCTTGCAGCTATGTTTCTTTTTTCTTGTCAAAACAGACATGGATTCTCTGCTGTTAAAGAACATAAACAGACTAGATTGGTGATCATGGTTTGGAAAATGTGACCACCCAAACCAGAAAACAGTTACCTTGTTACATCAGGCTTTGAGTGAACCATGACTGAAACGTATAGTTTCTCTCCTACTGGTACATACCTTATATTCCTGGCAGGTAAAAGTGATCAATGAAAACTGCATAATAGAGGTCTTCTTGATCAATAATTATTTCCCAATTATTACACTTAAAAACACACCTGAGGATTTTTTTTTTGGTGTTTTGGGTCATCACCCAGCATCTTTCTGGCTCTATGCTCAGAAATTGCTCCTGGCAGGCTCGTGGGACCATATGGAATGCGAGGATTCAAACCACCGTCCTTCTGCATGCAAGGCAAATGCCCTACCTTCATGCTATCTCTCCTGCCCACACCTGAGGATATTTCTTCAATATTTTCATTTTCAGTAATATATAATCATATATACTCATCATGCTCCCTCTAAATATACATGATCTTTCCTTTAAAGTTCCAAAATATACCTATTCCATGATCCTATCTATTTAACATGGAGACAGGACACCCCATTCCTCTTTACATGCTTTCTCTTCAGCCTGTGCTCATCAGATTCATTCCCCAACTTATTAGTAGTTGTCTTTTTACAATAAATTCTTGTTTTCTGTACTGATGCTGATTGTACTCATAAGAGATTATCTTATAAAATGCACTCTCCATCATGTTAACAACCTGCTTTTCAGTAGAAGCCATGAAAACCTGATGTCATGGGGCTAGAGAGATAGTATAGGGACTGACACTTACCTGCCTTATGGACAACCCAGGTTTAATCCTGGTACTGCCTATGGTTGCTTGAGCCTCACGATGGATTAGTACTGAGTACAAAGCCAGAGTAGCACCTAAATACTTCTGGGTATTGCCCAGAAACCTATAAAAATGCTTTTTAAAAGAAAACCAGAGGTATCAGCCTGGGCCAGTCTATCTGGGAAGTATCAGTGGCTATTATTTTCTTTTGGGAAAAGATAGCTGGGCTATCTTTCTGCTAGGAAAATGGAGGATGTGGGTGGCTCAGATACACATACACTCTTAAAAAGTGTGAGCAAAGAGAAAGCTGGATATCACTATTCTAGAATTCTAACCTATGCCAGCTTCAGACCACCAAAGTACTTTATTTACAACAACACTCACAGACAATACAAAACTACTACCCAGTTGGAATCACTGGGTGGGATAACTAATGAAAGAATTGACTTTCATAAGTCAACAATGAAGACAAAAAGAAATCTAAGTTTCAAACACACAAGCACCAACGCAGTGTCACAAGTATCATGAACTATCAAGGTAACATTTCAACATCTGAACATAAAGAAATGAAGACATGAACTTTGTGACAAAGAACTCTTCTTGGAGAAGTGTTTATTTTGTTGAGATCTGTCGCTGCATCCCACAACTGCCTTCAGGCCTGGAGGGTTGCTTGTGATAAGTATGCTGTAAATCTTAACGGTGCTTCTTTGTAATTTTCCTTTTTTGCTCATGCTGCATTCTGCATTTTATCCCTGTCTATGGTTTTCATCATTGTTATTGGATGTGTCTTGGGTGCTTTACTTTGAATCTCATTTTGGTGGTACTACATGGGCCTCCAGGATGAGGTTGAATGCATCCATTAGCACTGGAACTTTTCAACAATAACATCTTTGATTGTTTATTCTTCATAGGGGTTTTCTTCTTGGGCCTCTGGGACTCCAATGATTCTTATGTTGTTTCTGTTGAGTTTATCCCATTGTCATCTATTTGATTGCCTTAAAATTTTTTTATCTTCTGTTTATTTATTTTTAAGGTTCTTTTCCAGCTCCCTCAGTTGTATGGAGTTGTTATTAAGCTCAATTTCCAGCTTACTGATCCTGTCCTTAGCAGTGTTACTCTGTTGATGGGGCCTTCCAGTGAATTTTTCATTTAGTCTACCAAGTTTTTTAGTCCTGTTATTTTAGTTTGACTTTTTCTCATTTCTACTATCATATATTCTTGAGTCTTAGTTGTGGTTCACTCAGTTTGTTTCATGCTTTCTTTGAGTTTTTAAAAAAAAAACCTCCACATTTGTTCTCTAAAGTCTTTATCTGCTAAACTATATAAGTGGTTGGTAATAGTTGGGTCTTCAGAGCTGCCATCTTCATTCTCAAAAGCATGGTGGAGTTGTCTTGTTTCCTTATTGTGTGTGTAATTTTTTAGTTTTGGCCCACACCCTGTGATACTAAGATGTTACTCTGGCTCTGCACTCAGAAATATCTCCTAACAGACTCGGGGGACCATATGGGATGCTGGGGATTGAATCTGGATTGGCCATGTGCTAGGCAAATGCCCTGCCTTCTGTGCTACCGCTCCAGCCCCAGTGTGGTGTTTTTGTATGTGGTGTGCTGGAGTATACTGACTAAAATAAATGTGTAACTAGATAAATGCTCTCATCCTTTTGTACCAATCGCCGCCTTGCTTCATCCCTTCACAGGGGCTTGGCCATGCTCGGTTTTGGTAGCAGGTCTCCAGACGTGCTCCTTTGTCACGGTTCACCAGGACACAAGGATCTATGCTTCACTGGATCCAGAATGCTGCATACCCTTAGATATAATGCAGTTATGCAATTCACTAGGTATAATGCAGTTATGCAATTCACTGAAAATGTTTAATGAAGCAAGATAGAAGCCAAAAGAAGTATAAATATTCAATGATATCATTTATATCATGCGGTAGTACTTAGAGTAACTTCATGAGGGATGCCACAGTTTAAATGTGGCTTGCCTAAACTTTAGAATCCTTTGTACCATGGTAGAGTGAGGAGAAGGAAAAAAAAAACTAGAAGAGAAGACAGACAGTTGTGAAATAACAGGACAGAGGGCATTAGGGGACTCAGGTACATTGTGATGGTCTTAAGGAAAGAGAGATAAATATTCAAACTATTGAGTGAAAAATACTGAAATTATGTTTCCCAAACATTAATACCAAACTTAAAAATGTGACTGTTGGGGCCAGTGAGGTGGCGCCAGAGGTAAGGTGTCTGCCATGCAAGCGCTAGCCAAGGAAGGACTGCGGTTTGATCCCCCGGCGTCCCATATGGTCCCCCAAGCCAGGGGCAATTTCTGAGCGTTTAGCCAGGAGTAACCCCTGAGCATCAAATGGGTGTGGCTGAAAAAAATGTGACTGTTGTTCATATGGCTATGACAGAATGGAGTGACACTTTCCTTCTATGGTCTTTTTCACCAAATAGCTTTTACTCCAATCTAATCATGACAAAAACAATAGACTAACTTCCAGCTATAAGGTGTTCTGCAAAATACCTGACTAGAATTCATCAAAATTGTAAAGGTCATCAAAACCAAGAAACCTCTAAGAAACTGTCACATCAAGAGGATCCAAGAAACAGATGAAGTGATGATGTTCTCTGAAAGAGAAAAAGTTCATTAGTAAGGAAGGAAATCTAAAGTATGGACTTCAGTTAATAATAATATGATACCAGTTTAATGAAAAGAAATATATTAGTATTACAAATTATCAATGGAAACTGTATGTGGGTTATATGGAACTTCATTGTATTATCTTTGCTTTATGGTAAATCAAAGTCTGTTTGAAAATTAAGCTATTTTATACCTCTGCTTGACAAATTATATGACAGATAAATTTGAAGTTGATTAAATTATTAATGTAAAAAATGTGACTGTTGTTATGTGTTGAGGGGTAAGTTTTGGGTGGACTCTAGGAACATTAGGGGAGTGATGTTGAAACTGGTGCCAAGATTGCTGCTGAAAAATTGTATGACTAAGACACAATTATGAATAACTTTGTAAATCACAATGATTTAGAATATTTAAATATTTAAAACACAAATATTAGTGTGTGTAAATAATGAACTAAAATGAAAATGAATTGAAAAATAAAACCCTTTCAAAATTGTGTCCCCAAACATCAAATACCTTGAAGTCAACTTAACAAACTAGGTAACAAACTTATATGCTTAAAATATAAGTCACTACTATAAGAAAAAGAAGACACCAGGAAATGAAGAGGATCCCGGTTAATAGGTCAGAAGAATCAATATCATTGATTCTGACCTACCTACTCAAAGCATTATATAGATTCCATACAATCCCCATTAATATTTCAGTAAAATTCTTCAACTATTTGGAACAAAAGCTACTAAAATCATATGTAACCATAAAATTCCTTAAATAACAAAAATACTTTTAAAAAATGAAGCTAGGAGATATTGCATTTCCCAACTGTATATTGTACTCAAAGCTATAATAATCAAAACTGCATGACTTTGCAATTAAGATATTATGTAGATTATAGTAACAGAATTGAAAGTTCTAAAGAAAACCTTCAGACATATGGGCAGTTAATCTATGATCAAAGAGCTAATTACATAAAATAAAGCAAGAATTTTCTTCATAAAAGATATTGGGAATACTGAATATTCACATATTATAAAAATGAAGTAGAAATCATTGTGTCTAACACCACTCCTAAATTAAGTCAAAGCAATTAAAGGCATCAAGATTAGATAAAAATCTATAAAACACACTGAAAAATAGGCAGAACTTTTAAGAAAATGTTCCTCAACAATGTCGTCAACAAGATAATCATAGTCAAAGACAACAAAAATAAATAAAAGTATTTAAAATGTATAAGCCTCTGCACAGCAAGAAACTCAAGAGAAACCCAATGAATCAAGATAAATATTTTTACATACAATAAAAGAGTTATGGTCCAAGAATTATGAAGCACTCTCAACAGCAGCAACAAAAAATATTCAAAAACAGAGAGATTGAACAGACATCCAAAGAAGATATACAGATGGCTAATAAGCATATGAAAAAGTGGTTTAAACTATTTACTTTAAACTAAACTAAAATAATTACAATAGAAACAGTGTGGTACTAGTATAAAAACTCACTTTCAGACTATTGGGATGGAATTGAAAACCCAGCAGTAAAACTTCAGATATATGACCAACTAATTAATGGCAAGATGTTAAGTGGAGAAAGGAACATCTTTATAAGAAACGGTATTGTGTGGGCCGGAGAGATAGTTCAGGAGTAGGGCATTTGCCTTGCAAGTTGCTGATACAGGACGAACCTCAGTTCAACCCCCCAGTGTCCCCTATGGTGCCCCAAGCCAGGAGCAATTTCTCAATGCATAGCCAGGAGTAACCCCTGAGCGTCACTGGGTGTGGCCGAAAAACCAAAAAAAAAAAAAGATATTGTAGAAGACTGGATAGCGTTCTGCTAAAAGAATTAAATCATAATGATATGTCACAACAAACATACACAAAAGTTAATTCCAAATAGTTTAAAGACCTCAAGATTAGACCATGATGCATTAAAGAATTGAGGAAAACATAAGCAGAACTATTCAGAATATAAGCCTCAGAGATGTCTTCAATGATTCAACTCCATTGTCAAAGAAAGCAAAAGCAAAAATAAATTTATATTGATAAATTTATATTGGGGCTGGAATAATAGCACAGCAGGTAGGGTGTTTGCCTTGTAAGAGGCTGACCAGGGTTCTATTACCCACATCCCACTGCAACTCCTGAGCCTGGAAGTAGTGACTTCTGAGCATAGCCAGGAGTCACCCCTGAAAACTGTCAGGTTTGACCAAAAACAAAACAAAAAAGAACAACTGTGATTATATATAAAACTAAAAATATTATTGTGTGACAAAAGAAACTCAGGATAAAATTAAAACAAACCCCCCCCAAATTAAAACATAACCTACAAATAGAAAAAATTATTTGCTCTACATACATCTGATAGTTAATATGCAAGATATGCAGAGTGGTCACCATGCTCAACAATACAAAAAATACTTCCATCCAAAAATTGGAAGAGAAAATTAATAGGCACTTCCTCAAAGAAGGCATATGGATGATAAATAGGCAAATAAAATGTTCGTCGCTGATTATGCTTATTCATGGATGGTGAGAATGTTGTTATATCAGCCTCTATGGATACCAGACAGATCCTTCTTAAAGAACTAAAATTTGAACTCACATATGATTCAGCAATTCCATTCCTTAGCAAATTTCCCAAGAACACAAAAACATTAAGTCATAAATGCATGCATACCAACGTTCATTGCAGCACTATTTACAAGCAATGGAAATAATCCAAATGTCCAAAGACAGATGAGTGGCTAAAGAAGTTGTGGTATAAAAAAAAACTCAATGGAATACTACACAGCAATACAGAAAAAAAAAAACTTGCCTTTTGCTGCAACATAAAGAGAGCTAGAAGGAATCATGTTACGTGAAATAAGTGGGAGGGTGGTAGAAACATGGGATGATCTCATTCCTATGTGATGTATAAGGAAATAAAGCCTGAGACAATATCTAATGATTACAAATCTGTAGCATTGGCTACAGAACAGAAGTTACTGAGCAGTGTGAGAAAGAACTTTATGCTGGAAGTAAGCTCTGGGCTAGAAGTGCCCTAAGGATCACCTTACAGTGGTCCTCAAACTATGGCCCGCGGGCCACATATTGTATTTGTATCTATTTTGTCTCTTCATTGCAAAATAAAATATATGCAGTGTGCATAAGAATTCGTTCATAAGTTTTGTTTTTACTATAGTCAGACCCTCCAATGGTCTGAGAGACAGTGAACTGGCCCCCTGTTTAAAAAGTTAGAGGATCCCTGATTGGAGATAGTTCAGCACTTTGTTGGTAGACATATAGTGACATTGTAAACCAAATTAAAACCATTACCACTATTGTACCTTTAAATGTAATAAAATAGTAGAAATCTTTTCACCCATAATCTTAAATTGTTAATATTAAGAATAAATCTTTTTCTATTATATTATTTTACATAAGGATATTAGCATTATCAAACTTTCTGTCCACAGTGTCTCTTACCATTTTTTTGGTCCTTAATTTTGAATATTTTACCTATAATATATTCTTATAGTATAAAGTTCAAAATGGAGAAAGATTTGCACAGTAAGTCCTCCAAACAATGTTGTTAGGTTCATGGAAATTGTGGTGTTAAGTAAAACAACATATAATGAAAGAAAGTGCTCAAATAGCATCACTTAATTCAATGTTGTCTTGGATTGATTTTTCTCACTAATCTACAATGAAATGATCTTTAATAAAATGATACTGTTCCATCACCTGCTGTATGGTAAAAATATCTTTATCATTTCTGGCTTCCAGCCATTAACTGAGTTCACCTTTCTGCAAAAAAACGAACCAAATCTCTGTTTGCCAAACTGTTGTAACAGCAGATAATTTTATTTTTGTTTTTCTCTGCTGAAAGATTTTATTTTATTTATCCTTTCTGAGCAAAATTATTTTGGTTGTTACTTACCTAATTCCTATCAATTCAATTGACAGTAGTGCAAACCACGATGTCAAAAAGGAAAAAGAGACAGACAGACAGACAGACAGATAGACAGACAGACAGAGAAGCAAAAGGCCTGCCCCAGAAACAGATAGGGGACATTTATGGCAGGAAAAGTGCAGTGGTGAAGGATGGTATGCATTCTATGACTGAAGCTCAAGTGTGAACAATTTTGTAACCATGGTGCTTAAATAAATTATTTTAAAGAATATAAAATAAATGTGGGTTTTGTGCTTCTTTTTACTTAAACTAACTCAGGCTGCTTAAATTTGAATCAATAACAATTTGCACTTGTAACTATGTTTTCAAGACATTAAAATACATTTTAAAAGATGCTAGTATGTTAAAAAAAATACCTTTATTAAGAAATAATTCAGATATTGCCAGAAAGATAGTGCAGCGTTAGGGCGTTTACCTTTCACGTGGCTGATCCAGGAAGGACCCGAGTTCAATCTCCAGCATCTCATATGGTCTCCCAAGCCAAGAACGATTGCTGAGCACATAGCCAGGAGTAACCCCTGAGCGTCATCGGGTGTGGCCCAAAAAACAAAAAAGAAAAAAAATTCAGATCAAGATGTAGTGGAGCTGTTATCATCAACACATTGTTTCACTGTATGCTGTTTTTTTTTTTCTGTCAAAACATTGGTTTATAACCTTTCATCGTTTTATGGCATAGCTTTGGGCAATTGTTCATTTGTTCATGGTTTAAAAGGTGGAGTCAGGCAAATGAAGATGGCTTGAGAGAGTCACATAATATGCTAAACCTCTTCTTCCCATGCTAGCTAACCTGTTCGGTTTGCCTACCAGTGGTAAACTGAAACAGCTGGTTTAGCGTGTTTTAGATAGTTTGCAGGTCACATTCTGAATAAACTGAAGCAACTGCTCCGTGAAAATAAGATGCAATACGAGGTATAGGTAATCATTCTAGGTGACCTAATATTTATCTTGAAATCACTGGCTGTGTGTACAAATAAACTCTTTAAAGATCCATTGTACCATTTCTACAATGAGAGGAGGATAAACAGGTATTCAGAAGTGATGCTGGATGGATATTAAATGAAACTGTTATTCATTGAGTAATTAAAGCAAGTGATACTATCTGTCAATATCTGTTATTGAAAACCAAGGTGCCTAAAAAGGAAAATGTGTGACTGGTTGGGGCAAGGAAATTATCTGCCAGAGGCAATTTGGGGTTCGAGGGAAACAGAAAGGAAATTGCAGGCATTGGTGACAGAAAATGAACACTGATGAAGGAATGGATGTTGGAATGTTGTATGACTAAAACTCAACCATCAACAACATTTTAATTTTAGTTCATGGTGATTCAATTTTAAAAAAGAAAGAAAAAGTCATCAAAACGCAATGGGGTTCATCTCCAGATCTTTAAGGAAATTATTAGCTGAAACCCCAAAGTCAAACATGTAGGAACTCATGGTAGGTGCAGTGGAGGGAACTGGGCACATAGTTGTGACTAGAAAATTGGGTTTTCTCAAAGATTTCACAGTTCTTGTTCTCACATTGTGGACACCATGTGGATGCTCATCAGTACCTAACTTTGGAAAACTGTACAAACTCCTCTACTAACCTTTAAGGAAACATATGCACTGTGACATGATAGACATACCACAAACTCTGTACAATTTTAACATAAAAATTTAAGGAGTTTGGAGATAAGTAAACATTCATAAAATTATTACCATAATCTATACTAGAAACTTATCCATCATCTCTAGAAATATTGTCTTAGCTTCCTTCATTACTATGTTTTGTAATAAGAACTCTTAAGACCTATACTCATCTTATTTTTTGTTTGTTTGCTTGTTTGTTTGTTTTTGTTTTGGGACCGCACCTGGTGATGCTCAGGTATTACTCCTGGCTATGCGCTCAGAAATTGCTCCTGGTTTGGGGGACCATATGGGACACCAGGGATCAAACCGCGGTCCATCCAAGGGCAGCATGTGCAAGGCAAACGCTCTACCGCTTGTGCCACTGCTCTGGCCCCTATACTCAGCATAATTTAGTACCCCACATAGTACTTTTTACAATAGTACTGTTGCTGTATATTAGTTATTCTCATCTTGCATAACTGAAATTCTGTATCCTTTTGCTACTATATGCCCATTTTCCACTTACCTCAGCCTCTGACAACTATTCTACTCCCTTCTTTTGACAGTATGACTATTTTAACACTCTTGTAAAAGTGCTGTTATGTAGACTCTTTTCCTCCATGCCTAGCTTATTTTACTTAGCATAGAATCCTCTAGATTAAGCCAAATTGTATTGAATAGCAAGACTTTCTTCTTTTGTTATCTCTCTTCCTTTTCCTCTGTTGTTAAACTGTCTGTCGAGGGGATACAGTGCATTACAGTGTCTATGGGGGAAGGGGCATCACATACTTGCTTGCAGTCCTCACATTTGACTGTGGTGTTCATTGGAGATGTACACTAGGTTGTGATGCAGCAAATGTCAAACTTGTGGTTCTTGAAACCTAAAAAAAGGGCCAGGGATAACCTCCAAAGATGTAAGACAATATAGGGACTGAACACATGACCTCACATTTACAAGGTAGCTGTTGAGCTACATTCCCAGTGTCCCAAAATTTTATTTTTTAAGGCAGGTCTTCAAAGAGATACCTGCATTGTAATATTCTCGCTACAACATTCTCACAATAGCAAAGGCATGGAAACAACCTAAATGTAAAACGTAAAATCAGGTAAATGGTAAAAGGAAATATGTGTAAATTATTCAGTCATTTTTAAAAAAGAAAATTAATTGCCTACTTTACATTAGTAGGCTTTGACTACTAAGTTGTAAGAGATTTTTATGCATTCTATATTTAGTTTTTGTTTTGGGGCCACACCCGGTGATGCTCAGGGGTTACTCCTGGCTTTGTGCTCAGAAATCACTCCTGGCTTAGGGGACCATATGGAGCACCAGGGCATCGAAGGACGATCTGTCCTAGGTCAGCGCATGCAAGGCAAACGCCCTACTGCTCGTGCCACGACTCCAGCCCTGAAAAGATATATTTTTAAACATTTTATTGTTTGAGGTTCTGTGATTTACAATGTTGTTATTTATGGTTTCCCTTGTACACAATCCCAACAACACACCCATTTTCAGGCCTCCCACCTCCCTCATCCAAGGACCCCAAAAATTGTGTCTAGATTTACTCATAAATAAACATATCACCAAACACATAAAACTAATTGAAATTACACAAGGCAAATGAAACCTTTATTGTTATGTTTGGATAATATGATGGGCCTGTTTTTCTTTACCACTTTTATGATGGTTTGTCCTAGCCCCTACATATGCCATTATAGTTTTGGAAGTTTACATTGGAATTGTAGTAGATGTATGTACCTATACTTTTTTGGGAGAGAATATTCTTATTCATAAAGAAAGCCTCTGTTTACTCATTTGCTTTCAATATACATTCAAAATTCTAATAACTTTTTCATTTTATATAGTGCCTTCTCCAGCAATGCTCAGGGAACACAAAGGTCATACTCAGCAGTGTTTGGAAGACAATGCCATGCCAGGGGATAGATTCAAGATAGCTTACAAGGGACATGTTCTACTACTTTGAGCTTTCTCCACAGCCCTTTAACAGCATTAGTTTTTGCATATAATATTAATATTTTATGATAGCTTAAGTAATATCATAATATTATTAAAGCTTATTGATGTGCAAAATTACTGTAACCAATTGCCATCAAAGTTCCCAGAACTCTCCTCTAATGTCCTAACTCACTTCTAGACCTTCATTTTATTATTTCCACACCTCTAGCCCAAGGTTGGGTAATCTGAGCTTTGTAATGCAGGTCCTTGGATTTGCCATTATTAAATACTCTATTCCCTTATTTGTGTCTGTATTTAATGCAGATAAGTGAGATTATCTAGTATTTTCTCCTCTCCCAGTGACTTATGTTTTGTAACATATCCTTGAGGTGGGTTGTTGCACATTAAGATTTCATCTTTATTACAAATTAATACAATTCTGTTGTATATGTATGGCACAGAATCTTCATTCATCTTTCATTGCACATTTGGTTTGCTTCCATACACTGGTTATTATAGTAAGCTTTGCAATGGCCATAGGTATGTATATATCTTTTTGATTTAATGTTTTTGTGTTCTTGAGTATATGCCAAGAAGTGGAATAACTAGGTCATGTGAGACTTTCAGTCTTACTTATTGGAATAAGAAAACTGTTTTCCATATAAACTGCATTGGATAACATTTCTACTAATTTAATAAGGGTCCGTTTTCACCATAGCCCTGCTACCATTGGTTATTTGCATTCCTTTTTGAAATATGCCATTCCCTTTTATTTTATTCTTATTAATAATAATTTATTTATTAACTGGTATAATAAGCATGCAAGGCATTGCTTCTGTACTCTCTGATCCCATGTAAAACAGTTTTTATAGAAAATGTATGCATAAATTTAATAGAAATTTGCTCTAGATGTTGCCTCATATTGAATTGTTTTACTTGCTTTTTATTGAATCACCTTTATTGAATCATTGAACTGTAATGATATACAGTTACAAACTTGTTTTTAATTAAGTTTTAGTCATACAATTTAGCACCCATTTTTTTCACCAGTGTATTTTTCTGCTGTCCCCAGTTCTCTACTCCTCATCGGCCTGTCTTATGATCGACACTTCTCTTTTTCTTACTATTTTTTCTTTTAGAATTGTAGTTTACAATTCTATGACTGAGATGGTAATATTAATACCAATATTCTTCTTTTAAGTTCCCATTTCTTGCCTAGAGTGATCATTCCCAACTATCATTGTCATAGTAATCTCATCTTTGACCTAACCTCTACCACCAACATTGTGGCAAGCTTTCTACAGTGGATCAGTTATAAACCTCATTTCTATAATCTTTGGGTACTATTTCCATACAATTTTGATATTCTAAAAGATAGTTCAGTCATTATACCTACATCTATTACTCTCTCTGACTCATTTCACTCATATCAGCATGGGACTGTCCACGTACATCCAAGTATACTCAATTTTCATGACTTCATTTTTCCTCTTAGCTGCATAGTATTCCATTGTGTAGATATACCACAGTTTACTTATCCACTCATCTGTTTTCAGACACTTGGTTGTTTTCAGATTATATTTATTTTGAATAGTGCTGCAATGAACATAGGAGTACAAATATATTTTCTGAATTGTGTTTTGAAAAAGTTAGGGTATATTTCCAGGAGCCATATGGTATATTCCTGAGCCATATGCAAGCACAATTTCTATGTTTTGGGGGTTTTGGGGGGGTTTTTTTGTTTTTGTTTTTTTGGGGGGTGTCACACCCAGCGGTGCTCAGGGGCTACTCCTGGCTGTCTGCTCAGAAATAGCTCCTGGCAGGCACAGGGGACCATATGGGACACCGGGATTCGAACCAACCACCATTGGTCCTGGATCGGCGGCTTGCAAGGCAAACGCCGCTGTGCTATCTCTCCGGGCCCAATTTCTATGTTTTTGAGGAATGCCAATATTGTTTCCCATAAAGCTGAAACAGTCGACATTTTCATCAGTAGTGAATGACGGTCATCCTTTATTCCCCCACATCTATTCCTACATTGGTTGATGTTCTTTGTAATTAATGCCAATTTCTTTATTGTGATGGGCAATCTCATTGTCGTTTTGTTTTGCATCTCCTTAATAATTAATTATATAGGGGCCGGAGAGGTGGCGCCAGAGGTAAGGTGTCTGCCTTGCAAGTGCTAGCATAGGGACGGACCACGGTTTGATTTCCCCCCACCCCCCGAGCATCCCATATGGACCCCCCAAGCCCGGAGCGATTTCTGAGCGCATAGCCAGGAGGAACCCTTGAGCGTCAAACGTGGGTGGCCCAAAAACCAAAAAATAAGTAATTATATAGATAATTTCTTTGTATACCTTTTGGAAATTTCTATTTCCTCTTTGATTTCTGTTCATTTATTATCCCATTTTTGATGGAGTTGGATATTTTGGTAAAGCAGTCATTTCCATTATTTGGGGTATTAACTATTTTTAAAGAACAATTTCTTTAAGCACCATGGTTACAAAAATGGTCACAGTTGGGTTTCAGTCTTCCAACAAAATTGTTCATAGTTGGGTTTCAGTATACCACCCTTCATCAGTTTAACTTTCCTGCCACCAATATTTCTCACAGTATTATCCCTTTGTCAGGTGAATGGTAAGCAAATAATTTTCCCAGTCTGTGGGATGTCTTTGTATTCTGGTCTTTAAGGTGCAGAAGCTTAATAAT
Organism: Suncus etruscus; assembly: GCF_024139225.1. Classification (NCBI taxonomy): domain Eukaryota; kingdom Metazoa; phylum Chordata; class Mammalia; order Eulipotyphla; family Soricidae; genus Suncus; species Suncus etruscus. The sequence goes on from NC_064868.1 coordinate 122,234,460, forward strand.
TTAATTTAGCCTCATTTGTTTATGTTTGTTTCTATTTGCTTGACCAGTGGCATTTTATCTTTAAAGATGTCTCTACATTCAATACCTTGAAAAAAATCTGCCTATATTTTCCTCCATATCCCTTATTTTGTCTGCATGTGGTTAAACCAGTTTTCCCAGCACCAGTTGTGAAAGAGATTTCCATGTCCCATGTAATATATTTGCTCCTTTTTCAAGGATTAATTGATTTTACACTTGAAGGTTTGTCTCTGGATTGTCAAATATATTCTATTTATCAGAGAGTTCTTTCTTTATTCCAATACCTTGCTGTTTTCATTACTACCAATTTGTAGTAGTTTGAAGTTGGGAAAGGGATGGCTCCCATCTTTTCCCAAAGGATTTCCTTGACTAGTTGGGGGTATTTATAGTTCCAAAGGAATTTCAGGGATGTTCAATCTATTTATTGGTAAAAAGGTCATTGATATCTGTTGCCATACACCTGTAAAATCACTTTACTTGTTCCTTTTACCTTTTCTGAGTTAATGAACAAACACAAATACCCTTAATTATGTCAGCTCTGACCCTAAGGTGATTTATTTTAAACTCTGGCTCATAAAAGTGGCAAGGAAAACAGCAGGAAAGAAGAAGCTTGTCTTAGTAAGAATCAAGAAGCTTCTCCATAACCCCTGGCCTTAATACACCTTTTTACATGACTTCTTATAGGAACAGCATTGAATCTGTACAATGTCTTAGAGGGTATTGACATTCTATGTTAATCCTCCCAATCCATGAGCAGGGAATATGTTTCCATTTCCTTTTTTCTCTTTTAATTTGTGAAGTAGTGTTTTGTAGTTTTCTTTGTACAAGTCTTTCATCTCTGTAAACGAACTGATATCTAGGCATTTGATTTTATGAGGCACAACTGTGAGTAGGATTTTTTATTTCTCTCTCTTCTATATAATTATTTGCATATAGAAAAGCCATGGAGAGTTGTTTGTTAATTTTTTTAGCCTGAACTCTACTATCTAGATCTATTGTTCCTGAAACTTGATTTGTAGAATGTAGGATTTTCTAAATATGTCATCCACAAAGAGCTTGACCTCTTCCTTTCCTATCTGCATAACCTTTATCTTTTTATTGCCTAATTGTTATGGCAAGTACATCCAGTACTATACTAAATAGATATGATGACATTGGCCAATTGTGCCTGTGTCTGATCTTAGAAGAAAGCTATTAGTTTTGCCCCATTGCATATGATGTTTCCTGTGGGCTTGTGATAAATGGCTTTGTCCACGTTGAGGAAAGTTCCTTTAATTTCCATTTTTTTGAAAGATTTTTTTTTACCACAAATACGTGTGGGATGTTATCAAATTCTTTCCCAGCATCAATTTATATGATTTTATGTTTTTTTCATATTGATGCAATGTGTAATGTTTACTGACTTATGCATGCCCAACAAAATATTTATCAATTAACATTTTAATACCCCCCATTTGCTGCTATTATGAATACTAGACGTCACACACAAACCAGTTGCAGCAATCACTTATTTGGCTATGTTGCTTGCCAGAGATTGTACACTTGAATTGTAGTGTGTGAGCATGTGTTCACCAGTGGACACACTGTTCATTCTGATACACATGAATATTCTGGTTTTAGTACTAAACAGGGATTTCTGTGGTTCTCACACACATGGTCACAGAAAAATCACACTCCTGAATATAATGATTAGACAATTGTCATTGTAGTGCTCACCAGAAGTTAAACATTTTAGTTGTATTATATTCACACAATTGGCTTCTCTGCTCCACAGATCACAAGCGTGTCCAGAGAGTAAAAGGATTTGGAAACACTTGGTACAAAAAATTAAATTTACATCCTAAGTTTATTTGCCACTAAGCCATTTCACAGGATGTGTGTCCTATATTTTGCAACTGTAGATGTTACTGGATCTTTTTTTAAATTATATCTTTATCTAAGTATTTTGATTACAGACATCATTGTAGTTGGGTTTCAGAATCTATTTTTTATGATGATATTTTCTTATTATCTTGGTGCTATAAGGGAAATAAGTAAGAAATTTTACACTGATCAACAGCAAATTTAGATTCATATTTTTCTTTTGCTTATTAGATAGAACTTCTAGAATAAAAAGAAAACAAACCATACTAGTGGTAACAGATGCAAAAGGCTATGTCATTATGTTTTTATAACTGTCATTTATTTTATTATATTTCCTATGTATGAATTTATAATTTACATCATAAACATAATCATCTTAGTTTCCATGCTATGCTTTTTAAATAACACTAAAAACACCATTTGCTGGTAAATCATTTGAGATTTTTCCAACAATAATCATAAATAATGTCAGTATGTTGTTTGCTTTGTTTTGTTTTGCTAACATTGTGAGCATAAGTTAAGAATTGTGGTTTTTACAAAGATAGTGAGTGAGAGAAGTAGAATGCCTTTCTCTAATACAGCAGGGGGTGGGGAGGACAGAGATGGGAGGCATTAGTGGGAAGGTTGCACTGGTGAAGTGGGCTACCCAACTACAAACATGTTGGTAATCATGGTGCTTATATAAAGATATTATTTAAATTTTTAAACTAACAGTTCTCAAGGCAGTAATAGCAATCTATAACCGCAAGTATCATTCTAAATGTAAGAAATTGAAAGAAAGCATTCCCTCTGAGATCAAGTAAAAGGCAAGAATGCCCACTGTCTCCACTTCTGTTCATTATGATATTAGATGTCCTTACAACAGAAATCAAGCAAAGTAATAAACTAATGCATCTAATTATAAAAGAAGTAAAATTATTATCATTCACATATGACATGAAAATATACAAACTAAACACTAAAGAGTCAGCAGCAAGAAACAATAAACTAGAAACAATAAATTAATATAGTAAACTAACTGGCTACAAAGTCAACACACAAAATTAGGTGACATCCTTTTTTTAAATAGGTCACATTCTTATAGGAAAATACTGGATAAGAGGAAAATTAAATAAATTAAATAAAATAAATTAGCCTTTCCCATTCAAAAGTATTCAAAAATATCAAGTACTTTAACAAAAGAGGTGAGAGATATATACTATGGAAATTTTAAATCACTGTAAAAAGTTTGTAAATGCAAAAATAGTCCAGGCTCATGAAGAATCAATACTGTAAAATGATAATCCGAGGTAAACATTATTTAGATTGAACACAATCCCCATACAAGTCTAGATGATATTCTTCAAAAACCTAGAACATTTGGTAAGTTTGTATGGAATCAAAGAGACCTCCAAATAGCAAAATCAATCCTGAAAGATATATGAAAATCTGGGAGATATATCATTGTCTACCTTGAAACTAAAGATATATGTATCAAGTACCTAAAATACTACTGTGATAGATATGTAAGCCTATATGATCAAAATAAAAATTTAAGAAAAGGATATATGTATCAAAATGACATAGAACTGTGAAAAATGTTAGGCTTTCTGAACAATGGGTCATATTAAATTCTAAGGACAAATCCCATATTTGTGATTAGATAATTTCCTACAAATAAACTAGGCATATGAAATAGAATAAAAATCTCTTCAACAATATAATCTGTGAAAGTTAGGTAACCATGTGAATAAATTAAATCTGATCTATATCTCATAACTTACACAAAAGTCAATTCAAAGTGTATTAGTGTATTAAAGACCTTGAAATCAGACCGGAATCTATATATTGAGGAAAATATAGATTTGGGATTCAAAGGGGTCTTCAATGATATGATGCCATTAGCAAAGGTAACATAGTCAAAATTAAACAAATGAGACAACATCAAAGAGCTTCTGTACGGCAAAAAGAAACAAAGGCTAAAAGTAAAAAAAAAGCATCTAACTGAATGGACAAGTATATTTGCACTCAACACAACAGATAAATGGTTGGTATCAGGGAGATATAAAGTAATCACAAATATTAAACAAAAATATAAAAACCCTATCAAAAATAGAATAGGGAAATGTTGATGACGCCAATGATGTCTGATCTAGGTGAGTTCATGGCCTCACCCAGATCAGTTTAGGAAAGCAGATAACGGGAAGTGTACAGAATAAAACCTCCCATTGAAGCACAAAGAGAGGAGATTTAAAAAGATACAGGCAATAGGGAAAGCAGGATTTACCTTTGCACAGGAAGATTAAGGGGAAATTAAGATTAAAGGGAAGGGAAGGTACCTACTTATTAGATGTACATGCAGCAATTCATGTCTGCTGGTGTGACTAATGAGACTAGGGGAAATATGACCTACATGACCGGGTAATAGCACAGGAGGTGGGCTCCACTGTGACATGCCAGATGTATAACAGGCACTCATCTCCCTCTACCCCAGTTGGGTTGGGGCTGCCTCAGTTTACAGGGTGCCTACTTTCAGAGGGCTCCATTTGGCAAACAAGAGAGATTACTAGAGTGGCAATCCCAATGGGGTTCAAGTCTGTCACTGCAGAAGTCAATGGAGGGCCAATAGGCATATGAAAAAAGTGCCAAAAATCACTTATTACAGAAATCCAAATCAAGGTAAAAACGAGATATTATCTTATACCAGTCAGGATGGCACTTATCAAAGAGTGGGAATAAATAGGTGTTGACAGGTAAATGGTGGATGGAAGTGGTGGGATTATTGTTTGTTTTTTTTTTCAATTCCTATAGAAAACAGTATGGAGATTTCTTAGTGAAGTAATAATTGAACTACCATACGACACAGCAATCCCACTTTGAGATATCCACCACCGGGACACAAAGACACTCTCAAAAACACGCATGTATACCATAATCTGCAGCACTTAGTACAGTAAGTGAGTAGATTATGAAGATGTGGCATATATACAAAATGGAATAACTATCAAGCTTCAAGGAACAACAAAATCACGCCATTTACTGCAACTTTGATGGAACTGGAGGGCATTATGTTAAGTGAAGTAAAACTGAAGAAAAAGAACCAATACAGGAGAATTTCACTTATATGTCAAGGAATATGTCACTTATATGACAAGGAAATGAAAGGTAATAAAGGGGGAATAATACGTCAATTTTAACCATAGAATATATGAATGAGGTCATAGAGAAAAAGAACCTGAGATAGATAGCAAGAAGTGGGCAGGAAATTACAGTGGGCTAAGGTTAAAGGCCTTAGGAACATTGGTGGTAGAGATTTGTATAGCTATATCCTATATCCTAACCACAGACTTAATTACTGAAAATGTTTCAGTTCAAATACTAGCAGTGCTTCATCCAAAACACTGAAAGCAGGAGAACCAAACCATAACAGGAAAACTTAAAAATTTGCCTATCCATCTTCAAGGATGAAACGCCACAGACCAAACAAGTGGAAGCAAAGGGAAACAAATGTTACTATGTTAAATTAAGAAGCTTCTGCACTTCAAAGGAAATAGTCACTAGGATACAAAGACTATCTACACTAGAATGGGAGAAACTAATCACTCAATACCCATCTGAATAGAGGAATAGAGATAATATTTAAGGTATACAATGCACTGGTAAAGCTGAGCCCCCCCTCCCCCAAATAAAACCCTCTAACCCTATCCAAATGAGAAGAAATGAACAGGTATTTCCTCAAAGAAGAAATACAGATCATCAAAAAGCTCATGGAAAAACACTCCACATCATTAGTAATCAATGGAATGTAAATCAAAACCACAATGAGATATCTCTTTACACCACAAACACATCTCACACCACACATACACATCACAAATAACAAGAACAATCAGAGCTGGTGTGGATGCAGGGAAAAGGGGACTCTAGTTCACTGCTGCTGGAAATATCAAGCCATTCTGGAAAACGATATAGATATTCCTCAGAAAATTATAAATTGGGTGTCGATATGTTCCAGTAATATCACTTGCATTCCTCAGTCTGCATGGCCACATAGGTAACTGTGCTGCAACTCCAAATTTTCATTACTGCCATTACAGTAGGAACACATCAATTTAGACACATAATGTTCAGAAAAGAAACAAAATCAACAAGCAACAAATCATTTAGCAAACCTTTCGCCAATGACTCAATTACCTTATTGCAAAGTACATTAATTTTCACAAATTTTCTTATTGCTGGACTTAAAAATATCATTACCTCTTACCTATAAATAAGCAATATGAAATATATGAAATATATTACTTCATGCCCACCAAGAAGGTAGGATTGGAAATGGGTGGGAATTGGGGACAATGGTGAAGGGAATTTTATATTGGTAGTGGGTCAGTCTTAATACAAATGTATTATGAGCATATATATAAATTTTAAATAAAGTAATTTATAAAAAAAAAGAAAAAGAAAAACAGTTTTACTTAAAATTGCATCAAAATGGGTAGAATTCTTCGGGTAAACTTAACAAAAGAGGTGAATTTCTATACACTGAAAATTAAATGGAAAGGTTCCATGGTCATAGTTTAGATGAATTAATTTTTGTTTTAATACTCATATTACTTAAAATAATGGAAAGAGTCTATGCAACCTTTTTCAACATCCCACTACTATTTTTGTTTGTTCGGGAGGTCATATCAGTTGTTATTTCTGGCCTTGTGTCAAACCTAAGCATTTGATGGGTTGTAGTAAAATTAAAAGCAGATGTTAAAAGGACATAAAAAGTAGGAAGTTTTTAGCCCTTCAATAAATATAACCCAGAGTTTAATGTAGATAAATTATATAATTTTTATAGGTCCATTTATTTAAGTAATGTCTGGAATATGCAAAGTAGCATAGACTTTATCCCTTAAATGTATTTATAACTCTTTCATATGAAATCTTTGAGCTCTTTAGTACTTGTATCTAGTTGTCTGGAGAGAATATAAATTACTCTCGTAGCATTTGGGAGAAACAATCTCAGAATGAACCTTTCTTCTTTAGAAAGGAGATCTATGTCTCTACAAAGAACTTGTAGCTTGCCAAAGTAGAATTCCAGAAAGTTTGCTTACAAGTGGGACAGTTCAACCTCCTCAGTATTTGACTTTTATTTGTTTGACCTTCAGTGAAAAAATGAGACAAAGCACATTGAAACATAATTTCCAACCTCTAAAATTGTTGACAATTATATTTACTCCTTTGAATAGACTTTTGGTTCCAAAACATAAGAACACTATAAAAAAAAACTAAAAACATCTTTCTGGTTTAAGTATCCTGAGAATTTACCATTATAGGAAACCTATGTATGCAATATCTTATTTTAGCAATTTAGACTTTTATTTTATTTAATAGTTTTTACTATCTTTACTTCCATGACCTAATTTTAGTTGATTTCATACCTCAGGATCAGGGAGACAGCTTAAGGGGCTGTTACATATGCATTACACACAGGAGGTCTAGATTTAATCTCTGCCACTGACTGGTCCGCTGAGTAGCACATGATCCCCTGAGTACTATAACCCCAAAGTAATGAAGCAATAGTAGTTTTTGAGTACCGCTACTGTGTGTGGGCCCCAAACAAAACTCTTACTTCACTTTTAGAATTTTTGACAGTTGATATTTTTTTCCTTGAAATACTTCTTGGTCATCATTTGTGACATTTTATTGTAGTTTAGATAAAATAGTTGCAGTAGTGTTAACTTTCTTTTGTTGTTGTTGTTTTCAATTTACAAATCATCACCAAAAAAGTGCCCAAAATTATCTACCAAAATCCAACATTCTTTTTATATGGGGGAGGCTACACCCGGTGATGCTCAGGGGTTACTCATGGTTATGTTCTCAGAAATCGCTCCTGGCTTGGGGGAACATATGAGACGCCAGGGGATCAAACCATGGGCCGTCCTGGGTCAGCAGCATGCACGGCAACCCCCTACCACTGCGCCATCGCTCTAGCCTCTCTACTAATGTTCTTATGTCATTTCTAGTCTGCCTCATCCTCTGCTGTCTGTACACCTGGCTGCGTGGTAACCTTGGTTTTGTAATCACATAGGCCAACCATTTGTCATCATAAGATATTGTAATACTATTTTCTCTCATTTATCTTCCTATGTTTCAGAATCTTATCCATTGTGTCTCTTTGAAAGGTTACAAGCTTCTCCATTTTTACGATCTCTTTATGGAGCTATTTTATACTCTAAAGTTACCATTAAATTTATCATCTTATAGAGCTGGTAGGCCAATTATCCTTTAACCATAAGGAAGTCAGAACTTTACAACATTTTATTTGAATAGTATTCAAAGATGCCAATGTTTCAGCTTCATTATTCTATGACATCCTTTATCATTTTGAGTCTTAAAATCTATAGTTTTATAAAAATATGATTTTATTCATTGAAGTACTATAATATATAATGCAGCTTAATGGTTTTTATATATACACAATTCCAACACAACATCCATCACATGTACCTACCATCTTCCCCCTAGGATCCTCAATGCATGACCTTTCTTTCAACAACCTCTCCCCTTCTACCACAACTCATTTCTGTGGATATTTTCTCCATTGTTGCCTTTGGTCCATTTTATTGATACCTTCCCCTTTTTTATTTTTGTTTTTGTTTTTTTTTGGGGGGGGGACACCCAATGATGCTCAGGGTATCATTATGGGCTTAGAAATTGCTCCTGGCTTGGAGTACCATATAGGATGCCAGGGGAGGAGGGGCTGGGAAGGGAATCGAACCGTGGTTCATCCTAGGTCAGAGCGTGCAACCACTTGCGCCACCACTCCAGTCCTGCTACCTTCCCTTTTGTTTTTAAGTCCCATATTGAGAGATCATTTTGTATCTAAATTTTCCCTTCTCAATTACTTCACTCAGCATTATATCTTCTAGTTCCATTGATATTGCAGCAATTTGCATGATTTTTGAGATGTAAAATTTTAAATTATCCCACTGTGACTCTCTGCCTTTCCCACCAATCTTCCAAATGGAAATATCTGGTTTTCCCTATACTCTGTGGTTTTAATTTTTAAGTAATAATATTTTGGTGCTCAGGGATTAGAATCATTCCTAGCATGTCTAGGGGTTCAATCAGGGATTAGGAATAAGGTGCTCTTTGGGACTGGTAATGCTGAGGGCCACCAGAGTTACACTAGACAATATTGAGTAGACATATGGTACATGGATTTTGCAATTCCAGCTTGGTGTCTGGCACATGCAAGGCATATGCTCCATACTTTTAAGTTGTCTTCCAGATCACTGTGATATGTTTTTTTTTACTTTATTTAAAGAAAATGCATCCCATAGATGACAAGTAGACCATAATATATTTGTTTCCAGATAAGTGAAGAAAAATTATTGGAAAACAGAAAAAGATAGAGAAGAAAGTTTTGAAAATTAAAGAGAAAGAAAAAAGTACAGTAGCAAGCACATTTGTCAAATCTATTGTCTATCCAATAGTCATTAATACAATGGCAGAAAGTTTAGTAAGCTTTTGTTGTTAGCTTTCCATCCTGTTAAATTGATATGTTTATGAAGTTTGGTTAGATTGGTGTCCCTGAAGTGAATTATAGGAGGCAATGAGGCTGAACAATCAGAAAAATGGTAATTCTCAGTGATGGAGACAGCAAACATGGCTTTGGCAGGGTGAGGGGTTGGCCCATCCTATGAAATGGTCAGCTTTCTGCTGCATGGGCTGGTGTACCTATGATCTTTCATAACTTGGTTTACATCTTGTTAGAGAAAGAGTGAGTCTATGGAGCTGGATAGGTTCCAGCATGGTGACTGCATTTGTGGTCATAGTTATGACTACCAGGTATCCCAGAAGAAGGACGTACAGAGGGAGAGTAGGAGAGTGCCTACACTTGCTCCAAAAAGCCCTGGTGATATCAGCCCCAAAACCAGTGTACCCAAAGTTTGGTCAGATTGGTGTCTCTGAAGGGAAACAGAAGGGGTGATGAGGTACGGCCATCAGGAAAATGGTGATTCTGGAAAATGGAGGCAAAAGGCATGGCTTCGGCAGGGTGAAAACAGCAGAGATTTTTGCTCTTGGAAATTTCAAGTAATGGTTCACTGACTCCAGGCTTAGGCTTATTTGAAAGCCATATTTTCCAAGTCTATTTGTAATAATTCTTTATTGCAAAAATAATTTTTACTGCCTTAGAATTATTGTTCTTGGCAGATCAAATGTTCCTAGTATTATACACAAAATGTGTGGGGCATTTTTCCTGTGGTGAAGATCTTATATTTTATTAGATCCCAATGGATCTTTTCTCCTCCTCTACCAAATTTTGGGATCACTACAATAAAGAAATCAAATTTGTCTGAGTGCATGTGTTTAATTGTTGTGTATGTAAATATTTTAGGGGATTATTATGTTACTGACCCTACCCTGATCAGTGATTGTTCCCTACCCTAGGGTGTGACCTGGCATTCTGCCCCCACCCTAGGGTGGTACCTGATTCTGCTTCCACCATTGGGTGGTGGTATCTGATCCCACCATTGGGTGGTACCTGATTCTGGGGGATAAAAACAAGGGTCTGGGGAAGGCGAGGGGCATTTGGCTGGAATTTATGCTGAGTCTTTGGACTTCAGTCTTGTCCACCGAATAAAGCTAATGTTTCCACAAGCCTGACTATCTGCGAGCTGTTTACCAGCCGTTTCACCTCAGAACCGTCGGCTAGACAGGGTGGCAGATGCGTGCTTCAAGCTGGAGGGGAAAGACCTCATCCTCCATCCCTCCATCAGTCAATCTCTTCAGAGGCTGACTTGCAACATTAAATTTTACAAATTTTGGTTTCTATCGTCTGGACAGCAGGTAATTTGCTTGATGACAAGAATTAATCTTCGGGGCCGGGCGGTGGCGCTGGAGGTAAGGTGCCTGCGCTAGCCTAGGACGGACCACGGTTCGATCCCCCGGCATCCCATATGGTCCCCCAAGAAGCCAGGAGCAACTTCTGAGCGCATAGCCAGGAGTAACCTCTGAGCATCACAGGGTGTGGCCCAAAAACCAAAAAAAAAAAAAAAAAAAAAAAAAGAATTAATCTTCAAAATCTATTGCTCTCTTTGTTTTTATAACTTCTCTGAATTTTGTTATTTCTTATCTTCTGCTAGTGTTTGGGTTCCTTTGTTGTTAGTTTTCCAGATATTTAAGGTATGTCTTTGGTGTTGAGTTTATCTTTTTCTTCTTTCCTCATGTAGGCCTGTGTTTCTATGAGTTTCCTCATAATAACTGCTTTCGTTGATTCCCATAGATTTTGATATTTTGCTCCTTTGGTAGCAATAATCTCAAGAACTCAAATTCTTCCTTGATTTTCTCTGTTATGTTGATCCAGATGATCCAGGGGTCCTCAAACTTTTTAAGCAGGGGGCAAGTTCACTGTCCCTCAGACCATTGGAGGGTCTGACTATAGTAAAAACAAAACTTATAAACGAATTCTTATGCACACTGCATATATCTTATTTTGCAATGAAGAAACAAAACAGATATAAATACAATATGTGGCCCGCGGGCCATAGTTTGAGGATCACTGATTGATGATCCAACTGTTATGTTGTTTAGTCTCCAGGTGTTAAGAGTTTCTTCATATCCTCTTTTTATAGTCAGTCTAAGTCTCTGTGACATTGAGGCTGCTTGATATAATTCTTATGTTTGTTGATTTTTGTTAGACTATGTCCTAAAATGGGATCTATCTTAGAAAGGACTATTTTGCTATTATATTCTGTAGACTTGTTGCTGTTACAATTGGGCATTTGTATAAATGACCTCTGAGTAGTTCATTTAAAGTCAGTTTGTTCAGTGCAAATGTTGTAAGTTCTTTTTTGTGTGATTATGTTTATAATTCCTTCCTCCCATAAAAATTAAAAGGTTTTGGGTAGTGAACTCTAGGTTGAAAATTCCCTTCATTCAGAAAATTGAATGTCATTCCACTCTTTTGTTGATTGGACCATTTTATACGGAACATCTGGTTTGATATTTATGTTGATTTCTTTATAATCACAGTTTTCCTGCTCCATTACTGCTTTAAGGATTCCATCTCTATTGTTTGTTTGTTTGCCATTTGGATTACTATATGTATTTCTGTTATTGTGTTAGTGTCTTTTTGTTTGGTACTCCTAAATTTACACAGTGGTCTTTTTTCCTAATATGGGAAAGTTCTATTATCTCTCTCACTACTTGTTATTCCCCCTTTCCTTCACCTATTCTTCTAGTATTCCTATAATTCAGAGATTATCGGAATTATATGTCTTTGTTCATCGGGTACCTTGCATTTTCTTTCATTGTTTTGTCTCTTTTCTTTTTTCACTTCTTTATTAATGCTGGATATTTTAGTCAATGACAAACTATATGAAAGCTATTCTTTTAATGTATTAACTTTAATATTTATTTTTTTATTTTTAATTAATTTACAGTGACTTATGGAATTATGCATAGTTGAGTTTTGGCATATTTATTCAAGCACCAGTCACACTTTCAATGTCATCTTTCCTCTACCTATGTCTCCAGGTTTCTGCCCAGCCTCTTTCCTCTTATCTAACCTTCTGGACAGCCACATTTTTAAAAATAAATTATTTAATTGATTCACCATGATATACACAGTTACAAACTTGTTCATGATTGAATTTCAATCTAAAATTTACAACAGTGATCCCTTCACCAGTGCGCATTTCCCACCACCAATGTCCCCAGTTTCCTTCCTGTCTTAACACCTCTGCCTTCTCCCCTGCCTGTGGCTGACATTTTTCTTATTTTCTCTTTCTCTTCCTTTTTCCTCTTATAAATACTGTGATTTGCAATATTGGTACTGAATGGGTATTACGGATATCACTGTAGCTCCTTTCAGAACCCAGTTATCATCTGGAGTAATATATTTTAAAATATTGAATTAGTTCAATGATATTCAGAGACTTACACTTCGTGGTTGCTAGAAATCTAGCTTCAAATTAAAGCTATATTATTAAGTAATTTTGCAAATTTGAGCAAAAATTTTTCTAAGAAAAAAGAATGAACACAAATAAAATTAGAAATGAAAGATGAAAAACTACTAGATAAAAATTTTATAAAGTTTTCAAGTTGGGTGGATCCAAGCAATAGTACAGAAAGTAGAGTGTTTGAGTAGCTGTTGAATCTCTAGTTCTTCCAAATCCTATTAGAAGTGATCCCTGAGCACAGAATCAGTAGTAAGCCCTAAACAACAAAAGGTGTGCCCCCCAAAATAGAATTTCTCAGTATTGAGAAGTGCATGCATCTAGATTTATGAGGCCAGAAGAGTTCCAGTGAAATAGATCCAACTAGAAAAACTCAAAGACATAATCAGAATGACAAAAGAGGCAAACTATTGAAAGTAGTAAGTACAAAGAAGGAACTGACACCTGAAGGAAAGCCTTTAAGGTTCACAACAGATCTCTCTAGTGCCATTCTATGAGCCAGAAGAGGATGGGATATAGTAGGGGAAAAAGTCTCTATAAAATGAACACTGTACTAAGAATACTTGATCCAGCTAGATTATCATTTAGATTTTAAGAAACTTTGTAGACAGGCAACAACTTAGGGAATTCAAAGCATTAAAAGCAGTTTTACAAGGAGTTACTTTAAAAGACAAGACAGGCCAGAGCAATAGTATAGCAGAAGGGCCCGAGCCAAAATAAGATAAAATAAATAAAAGATAAGACAAACTTCTCAACATTTTTCCATTGAGTCTGGCAAGCCAAGAGTTGATCCCCTAAATGTAGAATCAGGAGTAAGGCATGAGTACCTCCAGATGTGGCCACCAAAACAAAAACATCAAAAGAAGGTCTGTTTTTTCCTTGTTTGCTAAGTTTTTAAATATTTTAAATAACAAATGTATTTTAATTTATATCAAATGTCCTATATATTCAAATAATTTTTCACTTTAGAGATTTTTATTACAATCTTTTACTTATTAATGCAGGTACTTAAACATTATATATCATATATATATGATATATATCATTATATAAGACATTATATATTATATATATAATAAATATATATATTTATATTTATATTTATATATTTATTATATATATTTATTACAATCTTTTACTTATTAATGCAGGTACTTAAACATTATATAATCATATATATGATATATATCATTATATATGACATTATATATTATATATATATATTATATATGACATATATCATATATATTTTCTAACTTTTAGGATAAGCACACTTTTATACTTCTATAGGTCTGTTAATAATTTAGTTTGTAATTCTCTCCTCATTCTTACTAATTCTATATAGAGGATATATCTATTTCATATAATTTTTAAATAATTTGAATAAAATTATTCATGTTGTCAAAATTTAATTTATGTGCCTATAAAAATGACATATACAGGGTTTTTTTGGTTTGGGGAATAATACCTGGTGGTGCTCTTGGCTCTTTGCTCACAAATCACACCTGACTGGGTTCAAAGATTCATATGGGTTGCCAGGGATTGAACCCCAGTTTGGTCTTGTGTAAGGCCTGCACCCTACCTACTATACTATTGCTATGGCCCAAAGTATATAATTTTTTTTTGGTTTTTGGGCCACACCCAGCAGTGCTCAGAGGTTACTCCTAGCTGTCTGCTCAGAAATAGCTCCTGGCAGGCACGGGGGACCATATGGGACACCGGGGATTTGAACCAACCACCTTTGGTCCTGGATCGGCTGCTTGCAAGGCAAACGCCGCTGTGCTAGCTCTCCGAAAAGTATATAATTTTTAAAATGAATTTTATAAACTGATTATTGACTTACAATCTTGGAATTTCAGATTATCATTATATATGTATAATATGGGTGTCATGACCTCAACAATTTTTAAATGTTCTCTCTCATATGTGGTATAGGAAACATACTAAGGAAAAAGAAAGTGGTCAAAACAATTAGAACTAGAGATTTTATCTATAGAACTGAGATTACCTGGGAGAGGCCCTTGCAGAGTGATAGGAGAAATTGGCACTCTAATGATGGGTGTGATTGGAACAGTGCATGCATAAAAAGTATAATTAATAGCACATCAATACAAATGGTAAAATATTTAAACAATATCACATAATAAGCATGTAATAATGTGACTAACATATTACTTTTGTTGCTCTTTTGATTACTATTACTGTTCAAATTTCCCAATCATACAATAAAAATTGGAAATGGTAACTTATTTTTTGACATTTTAGAATATCAATAATATTTGGCATAGTGTTGTTACATACTAAAATTCAGAAAAAAATGACTATCCTCCATGAAGAAATAATTGAATTAGTCAGTTGATCTAATGAAGATGGGAATCTTATAAATCATAAACAAATAAACAATAAAAACATGGAGAATTTTGAGAAAACCAAATGAAAATTGTTGGTCCAGAGCCTATCAATTTATTAAGGAGACATCATTCCTTAATGGTCTTCGTTTACATCAATAAATGCCTGGTTAATGAGAAACTTAGGGTGAAAGATATCATCTATACATATCTACATTCCACTCAAACTTGGGAGATGACTCTTCACCTAGGAATCGTAAGAACCACAGTTTAAACAGAGAAGCACAGTTAAACCAAGTCAGAGTGGGTTTTTTCTTTTTCTTTTTTTTCATTTTGATTGTTTCTTGGTTCCCCCAACACACTAGCACATTCATGACACAACAAGCAGTCAGGCACTAGGTGTTGGGCAGACATCCAGAGACAGACAAGAGGATGAGAGCCAGAAACAGGAATGGGTGGAGATCAGGAGCCTCTTAAGAGCAAGTGTGAGCATGACAGGAATAAGCAGAGTCTTGGAGAAACAGGCAAATGGGGGAGGGGGGGGGACTGTAGAGCCAACCAGGCAGTCTGTTTCAAAAGCCTGAGGATAAAGTGGCCAGGGGAAGGGATAGCGACCCTGAGGAAGGAGAGGGAAATTGAAAAGCAAAAGCAGAGCAGGAACAAATTACAAATGGAGAATGCAGTCACATTGCGTCAGAATCCAGTGGACTTTGGCAGCCAAGGCAGCTGAGCGTTCCAGCTTCAGCCTTTCTTCGCCTCCATCCATGTGAATCGGGCCTGGGGGCTTTGCAGCAGAGGCAATGGAAACAGCTGGCTAAGTGGAGAGTTTGGGGCGGGGAACTCAAATCAGGTCCTGCAAAGAAAGAGTATGTTGCACTTAGGAAGAAAATTAGAAACATGCTAGAAGAATGATCAGAATATGAATGAGGAAACTGAGGAGGGAGCTCGTCAAGAAGAAAATCACTCAGCAGCAAGAATGCCTGAGCTTACAAAGATTTAACAGAATAAACATGAGCACACACTTCAGTAAATGAGTTAATAAACCATATAGCTAAACATGCAGGACATTTTTGATTTATGCCTGTCTCGCAGCCTTCCAATGGTCTCCCACTCTTTTTAAAGGGCAGAGAGCTGTTTAACAACCTTTCAGTGTTCAGGCAGCAAACAGCCTCTCAACTATTAATGGCCAAGCTGCCAGAAGCCAGACATACCTGGGAACAGATGAAAGGTTTCGTTTGTTCACCTTCAATGTTATACTAGTTCCCACTCAGGACCTCTGAGCACATTACTGGAAATTTTTTGAGACACACAGTTACTGGTGTGAAGAGGTTTCTGAAAACTAACAAAGCACACATTCAACAAGAAAGTCCACCTGAAAATCCTGTGAGGTTCAAAACTGAATTGGAACATTACAGCATGCCTGTTATTTTTATAAAGACCAAAGAAAGTTCAAAGACTTTTGAATTTTCTGCAAAATGATAGAAGTGTGATGGCAAATGATCTTCCTTCCTGCTTGCCAAATACAGCTGATCAGTAGTGACTTCCCAAAGGCCGCTCTACTTGGTCATCAGAGCTTAGACAGCCAGAATTTAGGGAGCGCTGAGGAGATGCACACTAATTTTTAGTCTGCCTTGTTTTGAGTCACACATGGGCCATGTGAACATACTATTTGAGGTCTAGGCATGCAAACTGGAAGTTTGTGGATTGGGAAGTGATGCTTTTGCTTTGGTAGAATCTTCTAAACTTATTTTCCAATATTTGAAACTGGGAGGTTTTCAATTTTAGAGCAATATTTGAAGTTTCTCTTAAAAGGGGAAGTCTGGTTGTCCTCTCTTTTTTTCTTTATTTAAACATCTTGATTACATATATGATTGTGATTAGGTTTCAGTCATGTAAAGAACACTCCCCTTCACCAGTGCAACATTCTCACCACCAATGTCCCAAATCTCCCTCCATCCCACCCCACCCCCACCTGTACTCTAGACAGGCTTTCCAGTTACCTCATTCATTCACATGATTATGGTAGTTCTCTCTGTAGTTATTTTTATAACTGTACTCACCACTCTTTGTGGTGAGCTTCATGAAGTGAGCTGGAAGTTCCAGCCCTCCTCTCATTGTCTCTGAGGATTGTTGCAAAAATGACTTTTATTTTTCTTAAAACCCATAGACGAGTGAGACTATTCTGTGTCTCTCTCTCCCTCTGACTTATTTCACGCAGCATGATAGAGTCCATGTACATCTATGTATAGAAAAATTTCATGACTTCATCCCTCCTGACGGCTGCATAATATTCCATTGTGTATATGTACCACAGTTTCTTTAGCCATTCGTCTGGTGAAGGGCATCTTGGTTGTTTCCAGAGCCTGGCTATTGTGAATAGTGCTGCAATAAATATAGGTGTGAGGAAGGGATTTTTGTATTGTATTCTTGTGTTCTTAGGGTATATTTCTAGGAGTGGAATAGCTGGGTCAAATGGGAGCTCAATTTCCAGATTTTGGAGGAATCTCCATATCGCTTTCCATAGAGGTTGGACTAGACGGCATTCCCACCAGCAGTGGATAAGAGTTCTTTTCTCTCCACATCCCCACCAGCACTGATTGTTCTCATTCTTTGTGATGTGCGCCAATCTCTGTGGTGTGAGGTGGTATCTCATCGTTGTTTTGATTTGCATCTCTCTGATGATTAGTGACAAGAAGCATTTTTTCATGTGCCTTTTGGCCATTTGTATTTCTTTTATATCAAAGTGTCTGTTCATTTCTTCTCCCCATTTTTTGATGGGATTAGATGTTTTTTTTGTAAAGTTCTGTCAGTGCCCTGTATATTTTGGAGATTAGCCCCTTATCTGATGGGTGTTGGGTGAATAGTTTCTCCCATTCGGTGGATGACTCTTGTATCCTGGGCACTATTTCTTTTGAGGTGCAGAAGCTTCTCAGTTTAATGTATTCCCATCTGTTGATCTCTGCTTCCACTTGTTTGGAAAGTGCAGTATCCTCCTTGAAGATGCCTTTAGTCTCAGTGTCATGGAGTGTTTTACCGACGTGTTGTTCTATATACCTTATGGTATCAGGTCTGATATCAAGGTCTTTATTCCATTTGGATTTTACCTTCGTACTTGATGTTTACTGTGGATCTATGTTTGCTTTTTTGCAAGTGGCTAACCAGTTCTGCCAGCACCACTTGTTGAAGAGGTTTTCCCTGCTCCACTTAGGATTTCTTGCCCCTTTGTCAAA
This sequence comes from Suncus etruscus, assembly GCF_024139225.1. Taxonomy (NCBI): domain Eukaryota; kingdom Metazoa; phylum Chordata; class Mammalia; order Eulipotyphla; family Soricidae; genus Suncus; species Suncus etruscus. Next base: position 122,252,850 of record NC_064868.1, read on the forward strand.
AATTAGGTAATTGTATGTGTTTGTGTCTTAAATTTGACTTTGCTCACACATTTTCATCACTTATCCTGTTTCTGTGGGATGTGCATTTCTTTTTTGTTCATTTCTTATTTAATTAAAGAACCATTATTTGCAAAATAATTGATAATTAAGTTTTAGGCATATAATATTTCAACACCAATCCAACCAGCAGTGTCAACTTTCCTCCACCAGTATTCCCAGACTTCATCACCCTGCCTGCCACTTTTACAGGTTCCTTACAAAGTTTGGTGCTTACAGTTCAGATCTCATGTTTCAGTACTGTTGAATTTGTGCTTCGTGTATATAGCTAGAGACTCTGTGGCATTTCTAAATGTTCCTCTCTGGTACTGCTAATAGTGTACCCTGCATCCCTCACACCAATATGGGGACATATAGGTTCATTACTTCCCTTTCTATTTAAATTCTGTCATCAGTCAGAATGACTTAAGCTCCTTGACTTCACAGTTGCTCGACATGCTCCATTTCAAAGAAGCTCCTCTTTATTTTTGTAGCACATTCTTTTCAGCAGTAGAAATATTTTGCCTTCAAATTTTCAGTTCTATTGCCCTCGTTTTTTTTAGGTTTTCGGGCCACACTCGTTTGACCCTCAGGGGTTACTCCTGGCTATGCGCTCAGAAATCGCTCCTGGCTTGGGGGACCATATGGGACGCCGGGGGATCGAACCACGGTCCGTCCTATGCTAGCGCTTGCAAGGCAGACACCTTACCTCTAGTGCCACCTCTCCAGCCCACCCTCATTTTTTATTTTGCTTTACCAAAGCCTCAGTTAGTAGAGAGGTTTATTTTTCTAATATATCTACTATAAATTCTCAGCCAAATGTTTAATCTTCTACCTTTTCCCATTTTGCAAATCTCTTTGTCCTTTCTAATCTATTTTAGTTCTCACTGCCTCTTTTGAAATTAGCATTTATAAATTTATTTTGTTATTAACTACCATGGTTTACAAAAATTATATTTAGGTTTCAGACATACAATGTTTCAGCATCAATCCCTTCAACTTCTCTCCAACAATCTCCCCAAGTTCTCAACCGTCACCAGCCTACCTCATTGGCATTATTGTCATTTCGATCAGCTGCTGACAGTATTGTTAACACTGTGGTTTCTATGAATACAAATGCCACACTTCTATACCACTGTTGTGCTCAAATTTCCTGACCACTACCCATGTTATATTTCATTCCCTGGCATCATTTCTAATACCTAGGGTCAATATTAATCTAGGTATTCCCCCTGGTATTACTCCTTACTGATAGCTTACAATGATTTCACTGATACCTTGAAGTATCTCATACTGTTATACTATATACTATAGAAAAATGAGATCGTCCGATATTTGTCCATTGAACTCACTTCACATAACATGGAATTAACTTTTTTGTTCTTTTATCTTTCCCCAAAACTTTTCGCCAAATCTCATCCATGAATCTACCAAGTCCTTCAGTGTCTCCAGAAAGGTTTAAAAGAATCACACTAAAATCCATGAGATTATTGGCCTTTTGCTATTAATTCAAAGAAGTTAGAGAATAGGAGTATGAAGAAATATTAAGTTGAGGCATAAGAACCTTATAATCTTATAATCTTACTCAGATGAATAAATAGCATCTAATCAGTTCTTTGGACTGACTATAAAACTAAGATTGCCAAGTAAGGTAATGGTAAAGGGAGGGGAAAAAAAAGAAAAAGGTGGAGTAGAAGTGATACCAAACAGTAATGGAATGTTAGGGTTGATTACTCAGTGAAGGGGTAATAATTTTGTGAACCTTAGGAATAAAAGTAAATACTATTAAAACCAAATTATTTCAACTATAAAAAATAAATTCACGACTTCATTCTCTATGAGCCAGGATTATGTAAATGTCCTGTTCTCCTATTCCCCTTGGTTGTTACATCAAATAACTACCACTTTCATCAAATTGTATAGTTTAGTTCCCCTAAAATATACTTTGAAGACAGTTTTGCATTCTACTCTCTTAGAAAATTGTGGCCATCATGAAGCTCACCACAAAGAGTGGTGAGTACAGCTATAGAAATAACTACACAGAGAACTACCATAATCATGTGAATGAAAGAGGTAACCGGAAAGCCTGTCTAGAGTACAGGTGGGGGTGGGATGGGATGGAGGGAGATTTGGGACATTGGTGGCGGGAATGTTGCACTGGTGAAGGGGGGGGTGTTCTTTACATGACTGAGTCACAATCACAATCATATTTATAATCGAGCTGTTTAAATAAAGAAAAAATATCTTTCTATATTTTATTTAAACACCTGGATTACATACATGAAAAGAAAATTGTGACCATGGGGCCAGAGAGATAGCATGGAGGTAGGGCATTTGCCTTGCATGCAGGATGGTGGTTCGAATCCCGGCATCCTATATGGTCCCCCGAGCCTGTCAGGAGTAATTTCTGAGCATAGAACCAGGAGTAACCCCTGAGCACTGCCGGGTGTGACCCAAAAACCAAAAAAAGAAAAGAAAATTGTAGCCATCAGATGAAATAGGCTCCTACAAAATTACTGAAATATCCAGACATTCTTTCCTGATTCATTGGAACAAATGTTTCTCCTGCACTCAAACCCAATCCATTTAGTGGCTGGAGTAATAATACTGTGGGTAGTGCTTTTCCTTGCATAAGGCCAAACACATTCAATCCCCAGTGCCTACCATGAATGATTTCTGAAGAGCCAGTAATAATGCCTACTCACCACTAGGTGACTCTGACATTCTATTTACTGTCACTCTTTCACATTCACAATGCCTCTTTATGACTAAAACCCAACTACAATCATGTTTGTAATCACGGTGTTTAAATATTTATTTTTAAAAATACCCTCTTTATCGGTGGCAACAGGGACTTCCAAGAGTCACACAGAAGGTATAGGGCCCCACCTGCAATTCCTGGCCCAAGGGGCCAGTATGTCAACATAAGGGCCAGCGAATGCTACCTGTATGGGCCCTACATTTCTGGGGATCCCTAGGTCAAATTAAGGGTTCTGTGAGCCTCCAGAGATACATGCTGTGGTGTGGGTAGGTAGGACGTCTCAAAATCTGTACCTGGTGAAACCCCAGGGCCTGGAATTGAAACTCTATACTTTAGTCATTGTAATATTTTCAAATTTCTTTATATTATTATTATCATTGAGCTACTATGAAATTGCAAAGTTATTAATGATTAAGTTTCAGACATACAATGTTTCAACACTGACCCCTTAACCAGTGTTCACTTCTCTTGAACAATGTTCACCCCATCCCCAGTTGCCTTCCAGACACCAGTCTGCTTTTACTAGAGGCATTTTTAAAGATATTTAGTGTAGTTTATAGGGTTCACTGATGTTGATAAGATTTCACACAGAACACTACTACCTTTCAGCATCACTGTCCCCTCCCAATTAAATGCTTCCACCCACCATCATAGTCATTGCCCTCTCCCTATCGTATCTACTAGTCTGCTTAAGTTGTGAGGTCTCAGCTTGCAGTTATGCACAAGAAACAAGTTTCAAGCCCCTGTTCAGGCACCAAACTATGGGTTTAATTCTGGGGCTCAATGGTAGACTGGTTTCCCTGGGGTTGATGGCCCACTCAGTGATGTCATACTGTGGGGTCTCAGCTTGCAGTTTCACACAAGAAATCAGACAATCATGGGGAAAAGTGCATTTCGGCCAGGGGTTCTCAAGCAGCTTCTTGGATCTTATTGAGACAATGAAACTTTTCCTCTCTGCTACTTTTCCTGCCACTTTTATTAGCAGAGTTTAGCATAGATCACCTAAGGGCTAGGTTGATGTAATTAAGGGTACTTGTACTAATAAACTCAGAAACGGTGAGAAGATTTTACAGGTTTATTTAAAAAAAATGGATGGGGGAAATATCAGATAGTGATTAGCTGACAAAGTAATCTGTTGATGAAGAGCAGTCAGGGTGATGATGATCTCCTGCAGCTGCTGATCAGATCGCCACTCAAAGAAGCAACTTCATGTGGTCAGTTCAGTTGCAAGTGGTGACTCTATGACCCATATTATAAATCTGAAAAGATACAGGAGGGGGAAAGATGTTAGAGGGATAGAGAAAAGATTTTGCTTACAACATGGACAGATGAACAAACATCCACACATCCACAGTTGATCAGTGTTCTCAATTGATAGCAGCTGGTTGAGGGATCTCAGGCCTCTCACAAACTGACTTTACAGAGGGTGGTGGGCACCAGTGTCTGGGACACTTCTGAGTCTTCAGCTCGCTACCCTTCACTGCTAGTTTATTCAGGTCTGATGGGGCTTCAGCTGGACAAGGCCAAATATTGCATTGGTGGAACCTATGTTGACTGGAAGCATAGTGGCTGCCTTGCACTGTTATTCCCCCTGGCCCAGTTACATTAGAAGCTTCTACAAGTTTCTGTTCTTCCAGCTTCTAGGTCTGTAAAATCACTTTTTACTTTCTTCCATTGCCTTTTCTGAGTTAATTAGCACAAGGACCTGTAATTATATTAAGTCTGACTCTCAGGTGACTTATATTAAACTCTGGTTAATAAAAGTGGCAAGGAAAGCAGCAGAGACGTAGAAACTGGCTGTCTCAATAAGATTCAAAAAGGGGCCGATGTGATAGAACAGTGGTAGGGTGTTTGCCTTGCATGAGGCCAACCTTGGACCAACCCCGGTTTGATTCCTGGCATCCCATCAGGTTCCCCTGAGATGTTTTCTACTGAATAGTAATCCTCATTTTCTTTGTTTTCATCATCTTTGGGTATTCTTTATTTTATCAATATGTTTCTTTACATGAGAGAGATCATTCTTTGTCAGTATGACTAGGTTCACTCAGCAGGCTCTCCAGGTCCCTACGAGTTGTAGCAAATCTTTTCTTATGGCTAAGTAATATTCCATCTATTCATGTATTCTTTAATTTCCAGATTTGGGCTATTATGAATAACACTGCAAGAAACTTAAGGATGCAGGTGTCTTTTATCCATTTTTATATTAGGGCCACACTCAAGGATCACTCCTAGCTCTACACTTCGTGATAACTCTTGGCAGTGCTTAGGGAAACCAATAAAATACCAGGGATCAAATCTGGATGAACCACATGAAAGTCATGGCATAACCTCTACATTACCTAATTTTATTTTGGGATCCTTGGGCTATATTTCAAGAAGTGAAGTTGCTGGGTCAAATAGAAACTCAATTCCTAAATTTCTTAGGAATGTCAACACTTTTTCTGAAAGGTTTGTCCAGTTGACAGCAGTGGGTCTCTTTCTCCCACCATTTGCATTGTCACTAATTGTTCTTGTTCTTTTTGATATATGCCAGTCTCTATGGTGTGAGATATCTCATTGTCTTTCTGATATACATCTTCCTGATGCATCATTTCAAATCCCTTTTGATCAGTTGGGTCTTTTGTTTTAGTTTGGGGCCATACCCAGCAGTGCTCAGCTACTATCCTGGCTCTGTGCTCAGAAATCACTTCTAGCAGGCTCAGCAGATCATATTGGAATATGGGTATCAAACCTGTGTTGGCCAAGGGCAAGGAAAATGCCCTATCTGCTGTGCTATTGCTTTAGCCCTCCCTTTTGACCATTTGTATTTCTTCTCTGAGGAAGTTTCTATTCATCTGTCCTTCCAAATTTTTGATGAAGTTGGTTGCTTGTTTCTCTTGTAAAGTTCTATCACTGGCTTTTTCTATCTTTCACATTAACCCTTTATCAGATGATTGGTGGGCAAATAATTTCTCCCAACTCGTGGGCTATTACTTTATCCCTGTTATTGTTTACTTTGAGGTACAGAAGGTTCTTAATTTAATTTAATTTCTTGTTTATCTTTGCTTCCACTTTCTTAATCAGTGATGTTACATCCTTAAGGATGTCTTTAGTTTCAATGTCATTGAGAGTTCTGCCTATATTATCCTTTATATACCTGATGCATCCACATCTGATATCAAGTTCTATAATCCATCTTCTAAATTTCATGAAGCACAACCTCCACTTCCTTGTCTTCCATTTAGTTGATTACTTGCATTTGTTGATTATTCACTTATACCATTAGCCTTTTAATTGGAATATTTGCATGGTTATCAACAATCTCCACATTTTCAATTTCAGTAAATATTTTGTTTCTATCTTGTTTGATATCTGCATTGAATGTTGCCCAGAATTGTATGTTCTCTCTACCACTGAACCTTTTTTTCTAGGCATTTAGTGATTTTGCTATCTTTATGATCACGTCTTTCAATACTTATTGGAGCATAGTTTATTCTGACAAACTAAATGTTGAATTATCCAAGTCTCCAATTTCAGATCCATGTTCTCTCATATGTTCACTTTCACTTGTGACTCCATGCACTTACATAAAACTTCAATTATCATTTGGAAACCATAATATCCAACCTCAGATCCTCTCAGACTCAAAAATCAGAGGTTTAAGTGCCCATCAGATTTTCATTTGGATAATTTTAAGACATTGAAACCATCACATCTCAAATTGAACTCCTCTCTCTTATTCTGCCTCATTATTATTGTTATTGTTATCTTCATTATTCTTTTTGTGATGTTAGGTATCTATCCCATACTTTTACACATGAGAAGCATATGCTCTATCACAAAACTACATTCCTACCCGTCTCCATTAATTATATAAGTATGGAGTCAGATTCTCAATTAAAAGATTTCTGAGTTATTCTAAAGTCTGCTCCCTTATAGAAAGAAACAAAATAGGGGAATAGCAAATGTCCTAAAGCATCAGACACTGATATCATGCCTTCAACAAGAAGCCTGACATGGGGAGGGAGCATAGGGAGACATTGGGATAATGGTGGAGTGAAGTGGGCACCCTAAGGAATAAAGAGGAATAGAGTGGTGTGAATAGTATTTTGGCATGGAACTCTACCAGTAAAAGTATTATAAATCATGATGTGTTGGAATAATAAGTCTTTACACTAATCAGTATGGCTTATCAGATGTAATTTCCCTTAACCACTATGGCTTCCCTTTTACATATCAGAAATCTCCCTGGGTGGGAAGAACCTCTGGATCGACTCTCTAGCCCAACCTATGCTCCACCCATAAAGGTTATTCTGTCTTCCCAATAAAGACAGTGGTCCTGCTGGGCCTTTCTCTCCACATGGTAGAAAGGTACCCAGATCCATGTTTCATTTCTCTTCAGCATGGTTTTGATTATTTCCTGTGGTGGCTCTGTTCCAGACCAGTTTCCCTTTTCCCTCACAGGATTGGGCTGTAAGGAATTATTTACAATCTTGTATTTTTAATGGTGGCTTAAAATAATTTTTTAAAAGTCTGTGAGTGGGAAGCAACTTGAAGACATTGGTGGAGGCAAGTTGACACTGATAATGGGATTAGTGCTGGAACATTGCATGCCTGAATCTCAACTGAAATACTTTTGGAATTTTTAATCTTTATTTAAGAACCATAATTACAAACATATGATCATAGATGGGCTCCAGTCATAATAGTTTTATAAATCATGTTATTTCAAATATTTAACCAAAATTAAATATATTCCTTGATTCCTCACCCAAGTTTTATCATTTCAGATATTAAATAAAACTATTACAAGGACTAAATAGTGAAAGTATCCCATTGTAAGTAAGAAAAATAAAATAGACCTGTGAGACTCAATTGTAGTTTGACCTAAAGGACTCTATTCCCTTAGGAATCCTATTTGTAGTATATAAAATAAAAATCTGACCTATCACTTCATTTCAATGACCCCATAGAATTAAGCATACAAGGTAAAACACTTATTTGAAGCACAAACCTTTCTTGAACAAGTCCTTGCTAATCTTGTTTACCTCACTTCCTGCCATTTATATAATGCTGTTATACCACACACTACATGCACTTTTCAAAATGTATTGCACTACTTCATTCAAACTGCTCTCTATACCTATAATTAGTGTTTTTGGTTTTTGTTTGGTTTTCTGTTTGTGTGTTTGTGTGTGTGTGTGTGTGTGAGTAGCTTTTTGGGTATCACATCTGGAAGTGTTCAGAGGTCACGCACACTGGTACCACACAAAATCAAACCTGGAGATTCCACATGCAAGCATGGGCTGGAGTCCATTAAGTCACCTCTCCAGACTTGATTAGGCTAACCTCATCTTCAAGATTTAAGCTCAAGAAATGTTTTGGGTTTTTTTTGCACCCTCCTATTTTTTCTCTATGTTTATTGTATGGGGCAAGGGTGGGGCTTGCTGGTCTATATCCAGCAGTGTTCAAGGATTATGCATGGTTCTGTGCTCAGGAATCACCCCTGGCAATGCTCAGGAAACCTTATGTGGTATAACCCAGGTCAGCTACTTGTGAGCAAGTACCTTACCATTAGTATTATCTCTGATAATTTCTCTATCTTTAATGACTACATTTTTCAATAAATAGTAGATAATATTTGCTAAATATAATTTGCTAAATATAATCTGAAGGCACAAATGACTGATCAGTTAATCAGGCAATAGAAAAGAGCAAAATGACACTAACTCTCAATTGATATTTTTAATTAGATTTGAAGTATTGGAATTTACAATATTGTTACTGATAGAATTATATGTACACACATTTCTAAACTTCTATTTTAAATGAGTTTTGTTTCAGTTATGTAGTTATGGGAGGTAATTAAAAATTTATAGGCATTAATACTCTTTTATCTTGTACTATTTTGTGTTACTCTACACTAATTTAGTCTGGACTTAGCCGAAATTAAGTGGTGCTTGACATGCTCTGCTAAATAAGAGGCTGGTAGGATGTGTTCCGGTAAGTAGGCCACATTATGTCATCCAGCATTTGTCTTTCACTTGCCAAATCTTTACTGTCTTCGAAGGAATGTTTCTGCAAACTATGCCCAAGCCACAATGCCTCTGGGACTTCTCTAAAGCAGTTCTGCCTGTCTTGCCTCATCTTGCTCATGTTTGTTACTGTTCACAACTGCTTCTATTCTATTATAGAATGATCCAACAGGGCTCCCCGAGCAAGGTAGAAAAATGTTTCCCAGAAGAGCAACATAATTGTTCACTCACAGGCTTTACGCATCAAAAATTGCTTCTCATCTCACTCAAGCGTCCTTTTGTGCCTGGAACAAATTTAAATAGTTTTGCTTCTGCTCCTTTTACTGCAGGTTCACCTTACAAGCCCCCCTTCAAAATCAACACCTTCCTGCCAATGAATAGCCCAATTCAGACCTCTTCCTTTTCGATGAATAGGTCAGGAGGTACACTCTACTCCTTTCCTACCTATTCCTCGGCTGTCAGATTCATCCAATTATGCTATAGGACTACACTAGAACACAAATATTGCTGTCGGACCAAGGAAGAAAGCTTAGTACTATTATATAGACAGTATAACCTAGATTAAAGAGATTCTGGCATTCTTCTGAACTATCTATTCCTTACAATGCAGGTCAGCCTCATTGACCTATGATAGGCACAAGCTACATGTCAGATTGACAGAAACCTGGTCTAGTGGCTTAAAGCTTTTAAAAAGTTCCAGCTTGTCATTTCTATATTGTCAAGTCTTCTATATTGCCTGTCTTCTTTAAACTTATTGTGATCTCTTATTTTAACACATGTATTTGACATTGCTGTCTGTTAAAAGAAAAATAAGTTAGTCACCTGGTGCCAAGAGTCATATCTGTCATTTTCCTAAATGACATCATTGCTTTCATTGGTACTTTATATAATCAGGACATTCAGCCATCATACTCCCATTCAGATATTTGGTTAGACCACACTATATGATGTTTTTATTTCCTCTGGATTATTGCATGCCCTCAAGATTTCAAGAGTTAGAGGGGTCGGAGTGACAGCACAGGGGTAAGGCATTTGCTTTGCATGCTGCTGACCTGGGATGAACCCAGGTTCAATCCCTTGCAACCTATATGATCCCTGAGCCTGCCAGGAATGATTTCTGAGTGCAGATCCAGAAGTAACCTCTGAGCACCCATGGGTGTGGCCCAACAAACCAAAACAACCAAAAAGAACAGAGGAAACCAATACTTTAGGGGCCAGAATGATAGCTCAGCAGTAGGGCAGTTTTTTTGTCTTGCACATGGCTGACCCAGGATGGACCTGGGCTTGATCTCTGGGGTTTCATATGGTTTCCCAAAGCCGAGAGAGATTTCTGAGAGCATAGTCAGGAGTAGCCCCTGAGCGTCACTGGGTGTGGCCCAAAAACCAAAAAAAGAAAAAAGAAAAAATTCAAGAGTTGTATCTAAGCAGCTATTGGAATAACTTCATATTAATACTTTGAATAGACTTTTTGAATAAATTGAATAAGTCAGGCTAGTATTCATGAAATCTTTCTTAGTGCACATCTCAAATCTATTTTCTAAAACATTTGATATATATCTTCAAATATTATACATCACTATCAGTCCTCAAAATTCTCAAATATTGCCAGTTTCTTCATAAAGCCTATCAATTATATTGAATCCATAAGGAATTGTTAAAGAGTATTGGTAAATATTCTCTCAAATATTCCTGAATGTCTTTAGATTCAGATAAGTGAAACAGAAATATGCAACCTATTAAGGCTTAATAGTTTTCATATTAAATTTAAGTCATTACCAAATTACTAAGCGTGCTCATTAGATTTTTTGTGCTTTCATCAAGCTGAGAAGTTTAAATCTTATTACTAACTAAATTGTCAGAATTTGTTCTCTTTTTAACAATCTGAGGTGATAAATTTGCATATGAACAGATTTAAATATGAATTTTGAAAATCTTCCATATTGTCTTTCCATCTAACAAAAGCCTCCCCTCCTCTACAAGCAGAAATAACTGAAATGGCCTCTAAATTCATCTGACTCCCCGCCCCCAAGTTAACTTCAACAAAGGCAGGCTATTTACCATGTTTCTATCTCTAGAACTGTGTCTGCACTTTGGCTGGGCTATGTCAGTGAAGAGAAGACATAAGAAATTGTCCTGATATATGCCATGCCAATCACTGACCCTGGCTCCAGATTTTATCAGCACCTTGCTATGTTTTTAACTGACAAATTAAGATAAATAGCAAGACAACCTCATACCAATGGCTTTCATTCAATCTGCTGTTACAGACAGGTTTTTTATTATTGCCGTCAACTGGTATGTTTGGTATGAGGAGTGAAGCTTCACAAGCTATTTCCTGAGTGTAGATGAAAACCTGCAGTTGCATATGACAAATATTTTATAAATTCTGTATTTCTTCCAAGCATCACTAAGAAACTAATCTACCAGCCATGCTCCTGTAATTTTACTTATCAGATGTTTGGTTGGTTAAGTAAACATACACCATTTGAACATTAGCAATGAGTAGTTTACTTTTCATAAATTTTAGCTCACACACTGACTTATATCACTTAGCATACATATATGAAGCAGCAAAACTTTGATGTACACAACGTTTATGTGATTTGACCCTTATGTTCCTTTATGGTCTGCTAAATCAACAGGGCTTACACATTATATCATAGACATTCCCAGGAGGAATGCAGATACATGTGATCCCCAGGATCAGGACTTAGGCAGCACTGCATTGGAGAATAGCAAATCCTTCATAATCACATATTCTTAGAACTAGAAAGCCTCCCAATTTACCAAATTATTTTCAGAAGACCGAACCAAACTGAAAAATTGTGTCGGTCACTTTTGGGATGTAGTAAACTGCCTATCATTAAAGGCATTCCAGTTGAAACTCAATAACTCCTTAGCAGGAATATTGTAGTGGGATATCAAATACAACCTAAGGAAATTAGACTAGATAATATTTAGGGAAATTTAGAAGCCTAAGTTTATATTCTCTCTAGCTAAAAGAAAAGATAGAACTCCCATTCTCAAAAGTAAAAATAATATTAAGGTATTTTCCCAGTTTGTCAACAAGTAGAATTTTGAAAAATATTTTAATGAAAATTATGTTATGCCAGTAGTATTAAAACAAAAACTATATATTGAGAGGTCATTGGTTTAATTTGGAAAAGCAAAAGAGCAGAATTACTATATTTGAATATTTCTGACCCATATTTGGCAGGCAGATTGCTTAGTATTTATACTCTTCTGTTTTTACCAGAGTTCAGAAACAGAATAGTAATGAAATAGAGATGAATAGGAGTGAAAATAGGGAAGAATAAAACTAGTGCACAAAATGAAACATTAGTAAAGATATTACATATGTGATATTTGTTGGAGAGCAGCTGTGACACTAACAACATTTCATCCCTTGGGAAATTACATATTCATATAATTATATAACAAGTTCACGTTTATTCAGAATCGTATGTTTATATAAACATTTTCAAAGCAGGGCAAGAATTCTGGGTGCCACAAGAATTCTGTTACAAGAGAGCTGTTAAAATCTTTATAGTGCTAGAGGAGGTTGCAAATTTGCTTCTTAAGGGCAGGATTTCAAAGGGGTACCAGGTCATCTTTAAGAAATATGTCCAGGGGGTGTCCTTTTATACAACTAAAACCCAACTACAAACATGTTTGTAATCATGGTGCTTAAATAAATATATTAATTTAAAAAAGAAAATAAGGTTACTATGAAAAAAGAAAGATGTCCAAACATGGGATCCAGTGAGAGTTGCTGAAGCAGCATGGTGATTGACTCCCACTCTGCAGCCCAGAAAGGACCCAGAGAGAGGCTCTAAATATAAGCGTGGTGAGTAGCACCGATCCCATGGCCCAGATGGCTTCAGCTTGGTGAGCTTTACCCACCCCCAGAGGTAGCAGTGAGTAGTTCCTCCTCTGTAACTCAGACTGGACCCCGAAAGAGGCACTGAGCAGCAGTATGGTGGGCTTCTCTTACTTTCCCAGAGATGGCAGCAAGTGGTGCCCACCCTGCGGTCCAGAAGGGACCCAGCAAGAGTCCAGAGCAGCAGTGTGATGAGCCACCCCACCCTTAGTGAGACCTACACAATGAGAAGAGCACAAGGCCATTCTGCTCAGATCCAGATCCAGGGCTGTGCACATATCCTCTAGTCAATGGAACCCAGCACAACATGTAAAAATCACCACACTGCAAAGGACACAATGGCGAAACAATGTAGAACCCCACAATGCTTAGAGAATGAAGATGTTAGTGCTATAGACTCAACAAATACTGGCTACCTATATAGCCTCTCCCGTAAAGACTATAGAGAGAGGAAATCTGGAGGATGTTCAAAGAACTCAAAAAAAATCTATGGAACAAATGGAATGAACTACAAATTAGAATTAAGAAGATATGAAAGTAGAAAAGAGAATACTTCAAACTGAAATAACAGGACTGAAAGATGAAAACCTCACTGGAAAGCCTCACCAGCAGAGTAACAGAGTAGCTGCTGAGGACAGAATAAGGAGCTGGAAGATGAGCTGCATAACAACTCCAGGCAACAGAAGAGGTTGGAAAAGAGCCTTAAAACAAGCGATCAGGGCCAGTGAGGTGGCGCTAGAGGTAAGGTGTCTGCCTTGCAAGCGCTAGCCAAGGAAAGACCACAGTTCGATCCCCCGGTGTCCCATATGGTCCCCCAAGCCAGGGGCGATTTCTAAGCACTTAGCCAGGAGTAACCCCTGAGCATCAAACGGGTGTGCCCGCCCCCCCAAAAAATAACAACAAGTGATCAGACAATGAAAAAAGTTCTCAAATAATGTGAACAGATGAAAATAGAAGTCTGGGGAAAACTCAATAGAATTTGGAGTCCCAAATTCTTTCTAGTGCCAACAGAGTGGGAAGTAAAGAAGAGGGTGAAAATTAGGATTTATATAGCACTTCCAGTGTTCTGTGCCATCTGTTTTGTTTTTGTGTTTTAGTTGCATGGGTTCTCTGCTGTGACATGACAACTTAGTCCTCACAACAGCTCTATGAAATAGGCACACATTTTCCCTCCACCAGTTTCTACTGAAGTACCACGATTATCTGTAATACTATTAATGATATTTTATGCACACATTACTCTAACACCACCGCACCATAAGAGTGCCTACTTCCTTCCACCAATGTCCCAAGTATCCTTCCCATCCAACCCATTTCATCTCCCAGGTATGAACAGCTCTGTACACCAACTCTCCAGATCCATTGCCTTTAGCCATTTATTGCTCCCTTACATGTTTCCTCAAGGCAATATTTTTGTATTTAACTTTTAACTGAATCATTCCAAGATACACAGCTGCAAAGTTGTTCATAATCGAGTTTCAGTCATACAATATACAGCCATTCCTTTCCCAGTGCACATTTTCTGACACCAATGTCCCCAGTTTCTCTCCTATCCTTCCCCCTGCCTGTCTCTAAGGCAGATAATTTTGTTCTCTTTCTCTTTCTTGTTCACCTTTTAAACACTCTGGTTTGCAATATTTTTACCGAAGTACTACAATAATGCACTACTCTTATGCTCTTGTATGCATAAGAATTTTAAAATGTCTGATATTTGACCATCCAGAAATAAGCAGTACTAATGACTTTGTGCCCTTTCCCCTTTTGAAAATGCCTCAGATTATATTTTATGTCATAAGGATGTAATGTATGTATCATTTGTAGTTGATATAGTAAGTTGGACATGCTATGAGAGGTATGTAGGAGCAATAGCACAGTGGTAGGGCATTTGTCTTGCATGTGGCAGGAGTGGGAGGGACCTGGTTTGATTCCTGGCATCCCCAGCCCACCAGGGGCGATATCTGAGCACCTCTGGGTGTGGACCAAAAACCAATCAATCAATAAATAAAATAAAAAAAGACTGAGGGGACAGACTCATGCTTGCTGCAAGAGGAATTGGCTTTCTTTTATCTTTCTCATATTGTTAATGTGATTGGTTTTTGTATGCATGTTTATAAAAGTTCTACTTTTGAATAATCTTATATCCTGTTATTTTGGATAACATTATGTAGCTTTTCTATATCATTAAAAAGCATCCTACCTATTAAAAAAAGAAAACTATCTCAGATTCACGAACATAATATTTGAATCAATTTCTAAGATTTTAAAATTTTTGCTTCTCAGTGGTGGCAGGGCATTATCCTTGCATGCAGATGACCTGGGTCAAATCCGGTTCAATCTCCGGCCTCCCATGTGGTCTCCTGAGCCTATCAGGAGTGATTTCTGAGTGCGGAGCCAGGAGTAACCCCTGAGCACCATCGAGTGTGGCCTCAAAACGAAAAAAAAATATTATCTTTCTGTCATCATCAGATTGTCTTTCATATATCCATATACAGATTAAAATCATCTATGGATCTTTTAGAATTTTAGGATGTTAATCTGCTCCCTAAAAAGGACTACTATCCAGGCCTCTCTCCTAGAGATTCTGATTCAACTATTTATTGCAAAAGGGGGCAGAGAAGAAATTAGTATATTTTTCATAACATACATACAAAATAAATTAACAAAACAAATATATGGTATGAGTAAGTATTCCACTATACCTTTTCTGTGTAGTATTTTTATTATGTGGGTTACCACAATGATTTTTATTTTGTTATTGTTGGTTTGCAAGACTGCTTTAGGGGTACAAAAGCACATCTTTAAAAATATATAACACTATTATTATTCTCATTATCATTATCATTATTACTCTCACCAGTGTCTCTCTACACAGTATTTTGGCTTTCATTTCTCCCCTCCACTTTGGTAACCTCAATTATATACACAGGGTCTAAGGTTTCTCTTTCTTTCATCTTTAATTTTTCCTCTATATTCCATACATGAGTGCAATCATCCTATGGTTGTTTCTTCCTGGGACTTCTTTGACTTAGCCTGACCCCGCTCCGCTTTCCATTCACACAAAAGGAAATATATTTTCTTATAGCTGAATGGTTTTCCACTATAAAAGTATTTTACATATTTAAATTGCATTGTTAGTTTATAAGAGTACAGATATTTAGGGGCCGGTGAGATAGCTTTTGCCTTGCATACAGAAGGTCGGTGGGTCAAATCCCTGCATCCCATATGGTCCCCTGAGTCTGCCAGGAGTGATTTCTGAGCATAGAGGCAGGAGTAACCCCTGAGCGTAGCCGGGTGTGACCCAAAAACAAAAAAAAAAAGAGTACAGATACTTAGAATCTGGAGTAATGCAAAAAAGGCTTAGGGTGCCTGTCTTGCACACTTGTCACAAGTTCAAATTCTCAGCATCACACTTGTCCCAAGTGAGGTCTGAGATCCTGGGTACATAAATAATTTCCACCAAAAGCAGTTGGGTATGAGAGTGCACCACAAATAGGGCATGGCCCTAGTAAGCATGGCACCTTAAAACAAAATGCCTGAGCATCATCACAATACTAAAAATTTACTTAAATTATAATGTGATCATAATATATCATTGAGAGGGTGCAGAGTGATAGAATAGTGGGTAAGACACTTGCCTTGCATGCCGCCATCTGAAGTTTTACTCTCAGAAACCCACATAGGGATTGCATTGAATCTATATAGTAGTCTATTTAAGATGGTAATTTGGGTTATATTGATTCTTTCAATCCATGACATAGAATGTTCTTCCATTTCCTTAGGTCTTTTGCAATTTCTTAAGTGTTTTTGAAGTTTTCACGGTATAGGTCTCTCACTTCTGTTAGGTTGATTCCTAAGTACTTAATAGTTCAGACACTATTTTAAATGGAATAGATTCTTGATCTCTTTTTCCTAAAAAAAAAAAAAAGAAAGAAAAAGGACCCCACATAACTTCACCCAAAGACTAACCCAGAGTGTTCCTTGACCACAGAGATATGAATAAGCCCTGAGCACCACCAGGTATGGCACATAAAAGCAAAAAATGAAAACAAATATGGCTAAGAATTACTATAGTAGGATTAAAATTATTTGTTTATTTTTAACTATATATACATATATAGTGTCAAGCAGTTCCCGAAAATAATTATAGTTTATGAACAGGAATAAACTTCAGTGGTAGACTGCATGTGTCTCATGTTTAATGCCCTGGGTTTCATCTCTAGCACTACAAAAAATTTTAATCAAATGTGTCTTAGAATTTGTATAGTTAATGTCTTTGTTTTGTTCAGAAAAGTAGTAAATGGGAGGCGAAGAAAAAATACATAAAACAGATAGGACAAAATATGAGAAAGTATCAGAGTTTTAAGACAAATGAAAGGTGTAGCAATATGATGTATCTGTTTGCCTAAACAACAGTGCCATCAATACTGTAAACATGGAAACCAAGTCACAAAAATTAAATTTTAAAACATGCTTATTAAAAATATAGGCTAGAGATATCACATTTCAGGAACCTGGGTGCATTAGTGGAGGGAATTTGACATCGGTGGTAAATTAGTGTTGCAATATTATATATCTAAAACTGTATTTTGAATACATTTGTAAATCATGGGGCCTGATTTTTAAATGAATCTTAAAGAGTCACAATAGTTGTATTTTTATAGAATCATAGAAAATTCTAATGTATATACATGGTTGAAACAAAAACACCTACCACACAGTTCATAGTAAACAGAACAAGTATACCCAGAGCTACATATCACACAGCCACTGCCATATCCACTTATTAGCCAGCTTCATAACATACATTCATTTTATTCTCAAAAGAGATGTAAACCAAGCCACAAAAATTCAGATATACACCAAACTCATAGATGTACACTGGGGTACTCTTGGAAGTAGGGTGGGCCAAGTCACAGCCCAGCCAATGTCTCAGCAGTCCCACACACAACCTTTAGTCACTTCCCCACCAATGACCCAACTTCACCACTTTACAGCTGATCTCTGCACAGAATTCTAACTGAACAAAATTCCGAATATGCTGATATTTGGGCTGAGAATGCTAGAGTCTTCTTGGAGTGAATGAGGCCAGCTTCCTACCACCACCGACCTAACTCCCTTCCATACTTCCAGAAGCCCTGGCAGTCATGTTCACACTCTACAGCTGCTACCATATCAGCCACAGAGCCTGAAATTCCTGGAGCATGCAGCCGCAGACATGACTTCACTACACATACAAATCTTTCAATACTGATACCCCTGTAAGAACATACCAAATTAGATGCCAGGTGTGTGGCCAAAAAATGAAAACAAATGTATGTTCAAGGAAAAATATTTGGCTTGACATGGTCCTCTTTCCTTACCACTCTTCTTCCTTGGTCACTATCAGCACTAAGGAGCAACCTCTGTGCAAAGTTTTGGGATTAGTTTTGTTAACAGTTATATGAAAATCCTGTGGATAAATTTATCAGAAATTCATCAAGTAATCCAAACTACTTATTCTCATTCTGATTCTTTGACTCTGTTATTAGCAGAGGCTGTAGAACTTCTTACTATTTTTCTCTAGACAACATTTGGAACATCTTTTGCTGAGCCGAACCTTTTTCAGTCCAATTACCAATTTTGACTATACCTTGTTATCTATCACTTTCTCTTCTGAATACCACAGTTCTAGCTTAGGAAAGAACCAGAGGAAAACATTTTCCATTATTGTCAAGCTTTTGTATACATTTTCAAAGTACTATATTGGTGTTTTTAAGGCCCGATAGACAGCAAAGATGGTCATTGAACATTGTGTTTGAAAGAAAAACTCTGCTATTCCCTAGAAATAAATATCACACTCACTTGCATACAACTCTGCCTTTCACCTCTCTTTGATCAAAAAAACAAGACATGGCTCTCTACCTCTACAGGCCCAGCCAGGATAATTTTGATTGCGTGAAACAAGACCTTTGCTCCAGCATTTTTCTGATCTCACATATGTCAGGATCTAGCCTCACCTAAAAGTAGTTACATGTTTATGTTATCCAGTTTCTTATTAATAAAAGTATCTAAGACTACCTGCATCTCCTGAATAGTTGACCCTTTCTATGCATACAATTCCACAACATTGGCTGTCTTCTAATTTACTGTCAAACTGGGAGGTTGTGAATATTTCTGTTAGATCTTCCTATGCTCTTTATGGTTGCATTTAGACAATCCAATAAAGCCCTCTGATAGAAAAAAACTACAAAAATAAATCCTTATTTTGAAAAAACAATCGAGAGGATAGGAATTGTATCAACTGTCTTGTCAGACCATAATGCTCTGAAAATAGACATGAATTACAAACAGAAACACAAATAACCATAACACCTAGAATTTAAACAGATCACTACTTAACAGCTAGTGGGTCAGAAATGAATTAAGGAGGAAATCTAAAGATCTAAAAATTCTGGAAACAAATGAAAAGGAAGACGTGAATAATCAGAACTTTTGGGACACAGCAAAAGCAGTATTAAAAAAGAAAATTTATGAGGCCAGAGAGATAGCATGGAGGAAAGGCATTTGCCTTGTATGCAGAAGGGCAGTAGTTCGAATCCCGGCATCCCATATGGTCCCCCGAACCTGCCAGGAGCGATTTCTGAGCGTAAAGCCAGGAGTAACCCCTGAGCACTGCTGGGTGTGACACAAAAACTATAAAAAAGAGGAAAATGTATAATTATGCAAGCATTCATTCAGCTAAGTCAACAAAACCAAAAAAAGTAAATTCAGATCTCAAATCTCTATTTAATGCCATGCACAAATGTCAAATCAAATTAGATTGAAGACCCTGATATCAGAACTGAAACCATAAGGTACAAGAAGGAAAATGTAGGCAGAGCACTCCATGACAGTGAAGCTGGCCAAGAAAATGAAAGCAAAGCTAAACAAATGAGATTACATTAACTACAAAATCTTCTGCATCTCAAAAAAATTGTGACCAGAATACAAAGACTACCCCACAGAATGGAAGAAATTATTCACCCAATTCCCATGTTAAAAGGCGTTAATATCTACAATATACAAAGGCACTGGTAGGACTCAGCAAAATACAAACATCCAACCCCATCCAAAAATGGAAAGAAAAAAGAACAGATATTTTCTCAAAGAAGAAATACAGATGACCAAAGACACTTAAAAATGCTCCATAGCATTAATCATCAGGGAGATATAATTCAAAACAACAATGAGATATCTCACACCACAGACACTAGCATACATCGCAAAGAGCTAGAACAACAAGACTGGCGAGGGAATCCCTATTGGTCCATCCTTTTTTACTAAGCAAAGATGGACATTACCAGAACATTCTGAAGCCACTGGAAAAGATGTTTAGAAGTATCTGTTATACACAGCCTAGGACATGGTGTTCCCTAGACTTTGGGGTCTCCTGGGGAACTTTTCTCACTTCTGCTAACCTCCCCACCAGGCCTCCAGGCTGGAGGAGACACCCATGAAGGAAGTCCCCTGAGACCAGGCTCCCCTTTTTTTACAGAAGGACAGACTCTACTCTAAACAGAATCCTAACCCTATTCCTTGATGTAATAATGCACATTATCCATCTTAGCAACCAGGTTCCCAAGTCACCCAGACCAGGTTCCAGAGAAGGTTCTGGAAGGTTCCAGAAGGGCACTAGTTGAGGATATCTTGGGCCTGGTATTTTACCAGGAACATCTCCATGCTTTTCACATCAGTGCACCAGAACTCCAGATGGTCCTTCATGCCTTTGATCTGCTATAAATCCAAGATGCAAAGCCCTGCATTCAGGTCATGTGCACCCCTTTATCCACCTCATCAATGCTACTTTTCACCAACCCCACTGAGAGTGCCTTCATCACACGCAACTCCACCTCATTTACAGTAATTTTAACACTTTGAACAATTTCTTCAAAGTTGGACTGTCTGTGATTGGCAGGGCGTGTGAAAGTCATCTCTATGAAGCCCAATAACTGAATTTTCTTCAGAAGCAGGTTCTCATTGGCTGTTAAATCAAGCTGCTGGCCCCAGGCAGTCTTCAGAGTTTGAAACCACTTCACATTGTCACTGTTGAAGGAAGAAAGGGTGTTGATCAGCCACTGGTGGTCAGTGCTCTTCAGCCAGACTCCAGAACAGGGTGCAATAGGAGTTCTCCAAAGTTAAGAAACACTTTCGCCAAGAAGTCCCACTGGTACCAGCATGAAATCTCTCCTGTTGCTCAGACACTGACAGATACTTGATGTGGACACAATACAGAAACCGGAATGCATCTTTCTAGTAGGAAGCGTGGTTCCCAATGGTCTGATGGGATTTGCTAGAAAGATCACAGAAATGGTTGTGCACCGATATCACACCCAGACAGATCGCCAAGCATTTATTCAACATCTTTGATCCTTTCTTTTGTGACCTGCAGGTCCCCAATGTTTAATTTTAGTGCTCCTACTGCGGTTTTACACAGGATCATGGCCTCATCGCTACTTTTCACTTGCTCATGTGTCTTTTCCAGAAAAGTAAGAGCCACATTTGGATCAGTCATCTGTCGAACTACGTGAAGAATAATTTCTACCAAGGACAAAGGGTTTACCCTATGTTCAAATTCCCTGATGAAATTTTCATAAAGCTTGATGAGGCCATCTCCTTGAGCAAAGCACCGGTCCTCACAAAGTCAAGCACTGGAAGTGTCAGTTGATGTCATAACTTCTTGGTGTAGAGCTTCTCCAGACGATGCCACACGGCAACCTGGCTGGACTCGGAGCTCTGGCTTGGCTGCAAGAAGCCAGGAACGTCCTTCATGACGGCAGGAAGAGCAGAAGTAGGACAGCAGTAGCGATAGCAGAACCGACAGTGCAGGAGCTTGTCCAATCTTTTTGAAAACAATATGGATATGCTTCAAAAAATAAAAATTGAACTCCCATATGATCCAGAAATACCACTCCAATGAATTACCCTATGAATAAAAAAATACAAAAATGCCATCTGCACCCCTAAAAGGGTTCATTGCAGCACTGTTGGCAATACCAGAAACAACCCAAGTGCCCAAGAACAGATGATTGGCTAACGAAACAGTAGTACATGTGTACAATGAAATATTATGCAGCTGTTAAAAATAAAATCATGAAATTTGCTTAGACATGGATGGATATAAAAGTATTATGCTGAGTGAAATGAACCAAAGGGAGAGGGATAGAAATCAAATTATCTCACTCACTTATGGGATGGAAGAAAAATAAAAGATAGCGTGATAAGGGGCCGGAGAGAGAGCATGGAGGTAAGGCGTTTACCTTTCATGCAGAAGGTCATCGGTTCGAATCCCGAAATCCCATATGGTCCCCCGTGCCTGCCAGGAGCAATTTCTGAGCACTGAGCCAGGAAAAAACCCTGAGCACTGCCAGGTGTGATCCAAAAACCACACACACACAAAAGATAGCATGATAATAATATCCAGAGACAATAGAGAGGAGGTCCAATAGTACCAGGCTATGGTAAGGAGCTTGCCACAAATAGTGGAGCAGTGTAGTTAGAGCAGAGAATGGATCACTATGACAATGTTAATTGAAATTGATCGCTTGGATCAATAACTGGATGTTGGGTGGAGATAAAGTTAAATGTATACTATCCCTTCATTAACAATAATGAAAATTAAGGTGTCTAAGTAGGAAAAAAGGAAGATAGATAAAAGGAAAAGAGAGGTACAGAAAAGGAAGATAAGAAAAGATACATAGAGACAAGAGTAGAGTGCCTGCCCCAGAGGCAGAGGGGGGAAAGATGAGAGAGAAACGGGGGACATTGTTGGTGAGAAAAGTTCATAAGTGAAGGGTGATGTACATTGTAAGACTGAAACTCAATTATGAACAACTTTGTAATCATAGTGTTTAAATTTAAAAATTAATACATCAAATAAATTATTAATTTTTAAAAAAATAACCGAAAATGTGTTATTTTCCTTTGTCTCTTTAGATGCAGATTAATACTATTAAATATGTCTAGACACCCCTCCCAAAGACTCTGGGCTGTGTAGAAAAGAAGCTCTTTTCTGGAACCAAAAAATATAGCTGTTCAGAATAGGAAGGACTGAAAAACTCTCCGCTCTTTCAAATTGCAAATCGAGTAAAAGTGAATCGTGATTGCCCTCTAGTGACCAAAAGGAGAATAAACACTTACCTATCTTTTATTTCTCCCACCCCCTTCAACATGCTTGTTTGTAACTGTAAAAATCCGCCCATGTTTATTCTTAGCAAATAAAACATTATCACACAACATCTGTATGTCTTTATTTATCTATGACAAGACTAAAAACTACTTGAAGAAGAATGGCATAATTTGGGTACCAGCTGCTTAAGCACTAATTGCCTTACTGCTAAGAATAGGCATGCCCAAACAACATTAAAATCTTGTAAACTAGGCAACTCCATGTTAAGTAAACTGATACATGACAAAAGAAAATATCTCATGAAGTGCAGAGCCGGATCCCTGCAGCGTGGTTTTCAAATTGACTGCCACCCAGACCTGCAGCTCTGGTTCTTGGAACAACCCTGCAAGAAGAGGATGTAGAAACCATGTCAACATACATAATCAGGACACCCATGAAGGGTGGAGCTTGATATCCACTGCATACTTTCCAATGCCAAAATCCACAGCTTCTACGGATTGGTGCTGGGACCAAGCCTGCCCAGAAGAGCCTGTTGAAGCCATGTCAATAAAGGTGAGCTGTCCACGCCCACGAAAGGTGGAGCTAGAGGATCTCTTCACTCCCTTCGCTCTGCTGCAGCCCACATCTGCTGGTCAGTGATCCTCAGCACATCATGCAGAAAACATCACACTACAAGCATGACAATTGGGAAATAGCGAAGGCCAACACCATGCATAGAGAATGAAGATGGCAGCTCTGATGACCCAAAAAGTGCCAACCACTTATTTAGCCTCTCAGATAAGGAGTTAAGAGAAGAAATATGGAGGATCCTCATAGAACTCAAAGAAATCATGGGTTGAGATAACCAAACCACAAATAAAAATCAAGAGGATATGAAGATAGAACTTAAAAAAACTCCAAACAGAACTGAAAAACTTGGTAGGTAAATAATAGCCTCTGCAATAGAGTAACAGCAGCTGAAGACTGAAGTAGCAATTAGACAAGAAAATGAATTTAAGGGCATCCAGATAGGAAACGAAGAAGTCAAGCTCTCACTGTTTGCAGATGACATGATACTATATTTAGAAAACCCTAAAGACTCTACCAAAAGCTTCTAGAAACAATAGATTCATATAGCAAAGTGGCATGCTAGAAAATTAACATGCAAAAATCAATGGCTTTTTTAATAGATTTTTATTAATATCTTTATTTAAACACCTTGGTTACAAATATGATTGTAGTTGGGCTTCAGTCATGTAAAGTTCACCCCCTTCACCAGTCCAACATTCCCACCACCAATGTCCCAAATCTCCCTCCTCTCCACCCCACCCCCACCTGTACTCTAGACAGGCTTTCTACTTTCCTCATTCATTCACATTGTTATGATAATTCTCAGTGACCTTCTTATACACCAATAATGATAGAGAAGAAATTAATATTAAAAAAAACAATTCCATTCACACTAGTGTCACACAAACTCAAATACCTTGGAGTCAACTTAACTAAAGAGGTAAAAGACCTATACAAAAAAAACTACACTGCTTCAATAAATAAAAAAAGGACACGAGGAATTGGAGACACATACCCTGCTCATGGCTTGGGAGGATTAACATCATTAAAATGGCAATAGTCCCCAAAGCATTATACAGATTTAATGCAATCCCTCTAAGGCTACCCATAACATTTTTCAAAGAAGAATAGTTAAAGCAGCCCTGAGGAAAAAGATGCAAAGCATAACTTTCCCAAACTTTATATTAGAAAGCAATATTCATTAAAACAGCATGGTACAGGGATAGACAAGTCCTTGGATCAATGGAATAGACTTGAAAATTTAGAGAATGTTCCCGAGACATACAATCAATGAATATTTGATAAAGGGGCAAGAAACACAAAATGAAACAAGGAAAGCCCCTTCAACAAGTGGTGTTGAGATAACTGGCCAGCCACATGCAAAAAAATTGAACTCGGACCTCCATATAAAACCATGCACAAAACTCAAATCCAAATGTATTAAATGAAGTTATGAAATTTTCCTATACATGCATGGACATGGAAACTATTATGCCAAGTGAAATAAGTCAGAAGGAGAGAGAGACATTCATCTATGGGACTTAAGAAAAATAAAAGATACTGTGGTAATAAAATCCAGAAAGAATAGAGATGAGATTTGAGAGGAGCAGCCTATGATATGCAGTGGTGACCGTAATTAAGAGAAATAACTACATTAACAACTATGACAATGGTAGTGAGTGAGAGAAACAGAAAGAGTGAGAGCAGAGAGGCAGGGGTTGGGGAGGAGAAAGATGGGTGTCATTGGTGGCAGGAAGGTTGCACTGGTGAAGGGGATATACATTTTTTTTGGTTTTGGGTTTTGGGACCACACCCAGTGATACTCAGGTTACTCCTCGCTATGTTCTCAGAAATCGCTCCTGACTTGGAGGACCATATGGGATGCTCGGAGATTGAACCATGATCTGTCCTAGGTCAGCTAAATGCAAGGCAAATGCCCTACCACTTTTCCACCTCTCCAGCCCCAAGGGGATGTACTTTTTATGAGTGAAACTCAACTGCAAACATATTTGTAATCATGGTTCTTAAGTAAATATGTTCTTTTTAATGAAATAAAAAAGAAAAAGAAGAGAATATCTAATTTTACTGCAGTTGGAGTCAATTTACAGTTATAGAGATAAGCTTTTATATAATGTCTGAACTAGACTATGATACAAATTTTCTGTTCCTCTGCTACTCACATAAAACTCTTTAATAATCACTGTTTCCTTCCTTATACTGTTTTAAAATTTGAGATTTTAATTTCTTTATTTAAACATCTTGGTTACAAGGTTGTTAGTAGTAAAGTTGGTTTGTTTTCAGTTACAAATTTGTTCTTATTTTCAGGGGAAGCCTATTTTTAGTTTATATGTTCAAGATTACTACAGAATATTGACATTGACAGCCAACACTGAGCAGAACTTACCCTGGGACCAATAAAAAAACACCCTAACCTAGACTTCGGCCTAGGATCTGTACAAAAACCAAGATATCCAATCCCAGGTCTGACTGTAACAAATGCGGTGAAATAGAACTTCTGAAATCATAATTTAAAAACTCTATTCTATGCTTTTCCCTAGGATCTGTGCAAAAATCGAGACCACCCGGGCCATGAAGATGGCACAGCGGTAGGGCATTTGTTTGCAGGACAGATGGTGGCTCAAATCGTGGCATCCCATGTGGTCCCCCAAGCCTGCCAGGAGCGATTTCTGAGCACAGGGCCAGGAGTAACCCCTGAGAGCTGCCGGGTGTGACCCTCCTCCCTCCCCAAATAAACGAGACCACCAATTATAAAAGTGTGATTACAACAGTGATGGAACAGAACTTCTAGAACTATAAAGAAAGACTATTCCTAGGCTTCATCCTATAACCTGTGTAAATACTAAGATATCGAGTGGAAAGATGCCTGGCACCATAAAAACACCTTGGGGAAAGAAGAAGAGTGTATACGGAATCTGTACTATTTCTCATGACAGCATGCTTCAAGGGTGGAGAAACTGTGTGACCCACGATGGGGGACCCCTGACCCGCGGGGGTGTGAGAATGAGGATCACGAAGTAATTCGTGGGTCACGAGCGGGATCCGACCTGAAATGGAGGAAAGAGGCTGAGAAAGAAATGAGCTCAAGTCAGGCTGGCTGATCAAGAGCTAAAGTTTATTGAAAGGGGGCTAGTTTTTATAGATAAGCAAAATACGGAAGTAACAGTCAGTACTTTTCCATGGTATCTATAGAAAAGTAGGGGGGTCGTACAGGACGGACTTTCCAGTTTTACAGCATACCCTTAGATCATACAGACATTCTTTCACAATGGTAGCTTAACAGGATATGATCTATATCTTATCAACTCAGGAGGTTTATTGGAGCATCTTGTGACTATTGCTAACTGAACTATGTGGCTGTTCTTTTCTTTAGGCCCATGGGGGAAATGCCACAGTATAGCCTGTCAGGTACGCAGGCCTTTGGTTTCTCAGGCATCAGAGACTCCATTTTGCTCTCTAAGTCTTATGGCTTCCATCAAAACTGGAAATCTCTTAGGCCAAGAGGATTCCATTTCTAACTTCCCCAATACTTACTTACTATGCCTTTGCAGATAAAGAAGAAGAAGAAGAAGAAGAAGAAGAAGAAGAAGAAGAAGAAGAAGAAGAAGAAGAAGAAGAAGAAGAAGAAGAAGAAGAAGAAGAAGAGGAGGAGGAGGAGGAGGAGGAGGAGGAGAAGGAGGAGGAGGAGGAGGAAGAGGAAGAAGAACAAGAACAAGAAGAACAAGAAGAACAAGAAGAAGAACAAGAAGAAGAAGAAGAGGAGGAGGGGGAGGAGGAGAAGGAGGAGGAAGAGGAAGAGGAAGAAGAACAAGAAGAAGAAGAACAAGAAGAACAAGAAGAAGAAGAAGAAGAAGAAGAAGAAGAAGAAGAAGAAGAAGAAGAAAGAAGAAGAAGAAGAACAAGAACAAGAACAAGAAGAAGAAGAAGAACAAGAACAAGAAGAAGAAGAAGAACAAGAAGAACAAGAAGAACAAGAAGAAGAAGAAGGACAAGAAGAAGAAGAAGAAGAAGAAGAAGAAGAAGAAGAAGAAGAAGAAGAAGAAGAAGAAGAAGAAGAAGAAGAAGAAGAAGAAGAAGAAGAAGAAGAAGAAGAAGAAGAAGAAGAAGAAGAAGTTGCTGGCTTAGTTTTTTTGTTTGTTTATTTTAATATTTTGTTTCTGTTTTTTATGTATTATTCTTGTTATCGCTTTTTTCTTTTTTGTATTCTTTTGTTTAGTTACTTATTCTTCTTTTTACCCTTCCCTTTCTAAATTGATACTTATAACACCTAGAAGGACTCTTCCTAGTATTTTTCTTTTTTCTTTTCCTTTTTCTTTTTCTATATCTCCAACAGAACCACATTGCTTGAATCATCTTGTTCAGCCTCATAAACTGAGAGGGGAAAATGAATGGTACCAAGCCCAGACACTCGCATGAACATTTAATGGAAATAACAAATGATAAAACCTGAACATCAAACCAAAAGTCAATGACAACAGAATCTATACCTAATCCACAGCAAGCTGTACAAGCAGGGACCAGTTATACTTGTACTCTGAGGGGTAAAGGAGGCAATATGGGATGCATGCTGGGAACTGGGGTGGAAGGAGGACAATACTGGTGGTGGGAATACCCCTGATTCATTGTCACTATGTACCTTAAATATTACTGTGAAAGATTTGTAATTCACTTCGGCCACAATATTTAAAAAAAAATAAAGTTGTTCTGCTTTTCATTCTTACAATGTGTAATCTGGGCAGCATCCCAAACACCACTGCCTACCATTTTTCCTCTACGAGAGGCACCTCTTGTGGGGACCCCAGACCCTTAACCTGCAGCAGATTATCTAATAGACCTGAGAAGCCTAACAAAGAAGGTGATGATGGAGAAGATGGAAGATCCAAGACGAGCTGAAAATCAACAAAGAAGAAGCTGGTTTTTGTTTTATGTTTTTTTTTGTTTTTTTTTTAATATAACTTTTATTTTGATCATAGTGGTTTACATGTTGTTGACAATAATATTTTAGTTAAATATTTACATAACATCAGGGGGGATTCCCATCACCAAATTGTCATCCCTACACCTCCGTTTTTGTCCTATCTCCCGTATCCTCTTCCCTCACCCCCAGGGCTGCTAGAATATGTGGTCCCCTATGTACCTATCCTACTACATAGTAGTCTTGCATCTGATTGGTCTAGGTGCCTCCCTAATTTCCCCCTCTAACTGGGAGGCAGGCCTAGCTAGTTAAATTTGCGTGGTTTGGTTTGAAGAAGAGAAAAGTAGTAAACTGGGGTAAAAGTCTAATACTCTGAAAGTGGGCAGAGTCCTTCTAGAGGCTCTTATCATCGATTTGAGGGGTGAAGGAGAAAAAAGAAAATGAAACATTCCATCAGTACAAAAACAAAAAAGTGTCCAATATCCAGTGAGGACTCCAACAATAATGGTAATCAACACACACACACAAAAAAAAACCGCCATGGTCTTGAGATAAGAAACATGACATAGCCCATAAAGAAAGAAAAGAAAAGAAGAGAAAGAAAAAAGGTATATCTGGGGACAATAGCTTCAATAACCACACCCAAACAGAGAAATCGACCAAAAATAGTTAGGTAAGTAAAAAAAAAAATAATAATAATAATAATAATAAATGAAGGTAAAAAATAATATATAAAAAGTAAACAATGTTTTGTGTTTTTTTCCCTCCTGCCCTGGCACAGTAAATATTGGGGTCATTCGAAAAGGAATTCACTTGGCCTAAGAGTTATGGGTTTCTCCGTCCTTGGAGTATATTGTCATGGGATCAACTATAGACTCTGTTCAGGATCATTTTCTTTCCTGGTGGTCTTTTGTCGTGTTTGGAAGACTTCTGTTCTGTTCTGGGTGGTACAATCAGACTCTGTGTCTAGAGTTCTCAGTATCTGCAAATATTCAGGGTTGGGACTTATGATGACGTCAGTCTTAGTGGTTCAGGAGTTCTGTTCCCTAAGTGTCATTTTAATCCATCTTCTGTGGTTGGTCGTCTTGGTCTTTGCACTGTACCTAGGATGGCACTTAGGATAGCATCTTTCTTTGTGTTTCCAGAAGCCAGATTCCATTACAGGTGTCTCTGCTAGACCTTTGGAAGTGGGGTTCATGGTTGTTGTGCAGTTCGTAGTTCAAACCCTGGACTAGGGCTTTTTTATTGGTCCCATGGTGTATACCTTCTGGTCATGGTTCTAGCAGCCAGTCATCTGTAAATCGCGATCTTGGCTTTTGGATCTACCAAAGGGTGACAAGTCTTCTGATTTTGTCTTATTGTTAGCTGGTAAGGTAGGGTAACCTGCTCTTAGGTCAAGTTGTTCCCATTTTCCTCGTTGTCAGCATATCATATTGAAGCTGGGACTTGTTGGTGACCCTGCCGTATTAAGGCTGTCCCGGCTGGGGTTTGTTTCTTGTACTTGTCGTGGAGAACTGTGCCGTTTCTATGTCTGGGATCCAGAGGTCAAGGCTGGACGGATGGTATCTAATCACCTGAGATCTAAGTTGATTCCACATGACATTTTTTCGAGGTAGGAGATATCCCTGTATTGTTAACAACTATGAGTTCCCATCTCTAGTAGATAGGAGCTCTTTTTTGTATATAAGATTTCCCCTTTTTTTAATGTGCCTTTGCAGGGGGAAATGGCACTACATTATGTTGTCGGTGCATTTGGGGGTGGACAAAGGGGAAAACAAAAACAGGTCACATACCCAGAGAAGGTAAAAAAAAAATATATATATACATATATATATGTATGTATATATAAGAATAAAAATATATGTGTTTACATATGTATATGTAGGACAGACACATTTAAAAATATATAGTAAAAAACAAAACAAAACAAAACAAAACAAAAAAAAAACAACGAAATAAAGAAGTATTTAAAGGACCAAAGTGATGCAATAGACTACATTTGGGGAAAAGCAAGTAAAGAGGTGGTGTAAAACAGGTCTTATGCTTATGTTGGAAGTACAGTTTTTACCATTGTCTTTCAGGTTTTTTTGTGGTGTGTGGGTTCCCAGGCACCTTTCCATCACGCCCCCTGACCTTCTTTAGATTGACAAAAGGTTTGCAGCAGGGAGGTCCTGGAAGAGATCTTGCATTGGGGCTACTTTTGGGAGTAAGACCAGTTTCAAGTAACAGTCCACGTTAGGGGGAGTTGATAGGGAGGGCCGCGAAGCATGAATCCGCAGGGGAGTTGGCTGCCTTTTCTTGCAGGAGACGAGGTGTGGGTTTGACTGGGTGTCCCTTCGCTTGGGTGCTGGATACTGGTTTATTGGGGTAGGAGGTCAATCTTTTGCCTAATAGATTAAGGACTGAGGGTGAAGAGTTTTAATATGGTGGGAGGTCTGGATGGGATTGAAGGGTGGAGGGATAGTTGGATTTCCAGTGGGGGAAAGGGTAAGGTATATGGAAGGGGTAGGAAGGGGGAAAAGAGAAAATACATTAGAAAGAAAGGGAGAAGAGAAAGAAGAAAAAGTAAAGAAAAGAATAGAAAAGAAAAAATAAAAAAGTGGTGAGGAGAGAATAGCAAGGAAATGCTAGTTTGCTTGAATGTGTTCGATGAATAGAGCATGTAGTTTGAGTCTGTACGTCGCATTTACTGCTTCGGTGGTCTGACTAGTCATGTGCTTCAATCCCTAAAAGAAGGTAAAACCTAGAGATAAAGTGTATGTTAAAGAGTTTTCTCGGGGCCATCTCATAGTGCAATCTAGGTATGGTATCTCGTGTGGTATCCCGAGCTGCCATCTTAGCTTGTCCGCCCTTTGTATGCAAGAACGCCTGTGGACAGAAAAGCTGAGAGGTTATTTTAAATATAGTAAGATAGAGATATTAATACGTAGTGTTATGGGATGTTTCCATTGGAGTCAGTGGTTTGCCGTGGTATTCTTTATCTGTGTTCCTGTATACGATCTCTAAGGGATTATTGTGGGCCATTGTTGTAGAAGGTTGATTACATACCTATTCTCTCTATGCTGCTGTTTCTGGTGTTGCTGTTTTCTTTGTGGTATAATGTGTAGTCAAGAGTTTGCATTGTTCCTTTTTCATGTATTTTGGGCACTGTTCCCAGGTATATGTTGACTATTACAGTGTTTGGAATTTCTACCCTGTTAGACCCTGTTATTTGATTGTTAAGTATTAGTTTTGTTTGAGATGTATGTTCTATGTGCTTCAGAATAGTGCTACCATTCTGTGTTTATCTTTTGTCTTCTGACTTACTTTGTTTAACATAACATGATCTAGGTCCATCCACGTTGCTGCAAAATCTGTGATTGTATCGTTTCTGACTGCCATGTAATATTCCATTGTGTATAGATACCACATCTTAATGATCCATTCATCTGTTGTTGGACATCGAGGTTGGTTCCAAGATTTGGCTATTATACTGAGTGCTGCGATAAATAGTGGGGTGCACACGTATTTTGGAATGAATGTTTTCCAACTTGGGGGTATATACCTAGGAGTGCAATTGCTGGGTCAAATGGGAGCTCAATTTTGAGTTTCTCCAGACTGTTCTCCATAGGTTTTGGACTAGGGGGCATTCCCACCAGCAATGGATGAGAGTTCCCTTCATACCGCATCCCCACCAACAAAGATTGTTCTCAGTATTTTTGATGTGAGCCATCCTCACTGGTGTAAGGTGGTATCTCATTGTTGTCTTGATTTGGATCTCTCTGATGATGAGTGAAGGTGAGCATGTTTTCATGTGTTTGTTGGCCATCCTTCTGTCTTCCTCAGAGAAGTGTCTATTCATTTCTTCTCCCCATTTTTTATGGCTTTATTTGGTTTTGAGGGGCTCAGTTTTCTGAGTGCTTTGTAAGTTCTAGATATCAGCCCTTTATCTGATATGTCTAGTGAAAAGATTTTTTCCCATTCTGTTAACTGTCTTCTTGCATTAAGTAAGGTTTCTTTCGCCATGCAGAAGCTTTTTAGTTTGATGTAGTCCCATTTGTTTGTTTGCTGCTAAGGTTCTTGCCATTGGTGTTCCATTCTCAAAGACCTTTTTGATATATAGGTCTTCGAGTGTTCTGCCTATTTTATTCTCGATAAACTTTATAGATTTGGGTCTGATTTCAAGGTCTTTGATCCATTTTGAGTTGATTTTTGTATAAGGAGTGAGGTATGGGTCGATTTTCACTTTCGTACATGTGGTTTTCCAGGTGTACCAACACCATTTGTTGAATAGGCTTTCTTTGTTCCATTTCAGATTCTTGCCTCTTTTATCAAATATTAGTTGGCTGTATATCTGGGGGTTTATGTCTGGGAATTCTGTTCTGACCCACTGGTCTGAGGTCCTGTCTCTGTTCCAGTACCATGCTGCTTTGATTACTATGGCTTTATAGTATAGTTTCAAGTTAGGTAAGGAGATTCCACCCAACTTCTTGTTTTTCAGTATGTGTTTGGCTATCCTGGCTCTTTTGTGGTTCCAGATGAATTTTGTGATTGTTTGTTCTATTTGTTTAAAGAATTGTGTCTGTATTAGGATAGGGATTGTATTAAATCTATATAGAAGTTTGGGTAGGATAGTCATTTGGACTATGTTAATTCTACCTATCCATGAGCATGGAATGTTCTTCCATTTCTTTAGATCGTCTTCCATTTCTTTCTGAAGTGTTTTGAAGTTTCCCTGGTATAGGTCTTTCACTTCTCTTGTAAGGTTGATTCCTATATACTTGATATTTTTTGATACTATCTTAAATGGAATTGTATTTTTTTTTTGGTTTTTGGGCCACACCCGGCAGTGCTCAGGGGTTATTCCTGGCTGTCTGCTCAGAAATAGCTCCTGGCAGGCACGGGGGACCATATGGGACACTGGGATTCGAACCAACCACCTTAGGTCCTGGATCAGCTGCTTGCAAGGCAAACGCCACTGTGCTACCTCTCCGGGCCCAAGGAATTGTATTTTTAATCTCTCTCCTCAACTTCATTGTTTGTATATAGAAACACTACTGTCTTTTGTGTATTGACTTTGTATCCAGCCACTTTGCTGTATTGGTTGATTGTTTCTAGGAGTTTTACTGTGGACTCCTTAGGATGTTTGATGTGTATCATCATATCATCGGCAAATAGAGATAGCTTGTGTTCCTCTTTCCCTATTTGAATTCCTTTGATTCCCTTCACTTGTCGTATTGCTATTGCTAGGACTTCTAAGGTTATATTGAATAAGAGTGGAGAGAGTGGACAGCCTTGCCTAGTTCCTGATCTTAATGGGAATGCTTCTAGTTTCTCGCCATTAAGTATAATGTTGGCTGTAGGCTTTTCATATATAGCTGTAACTATCTTGAGGAAAGTTCCTTCTAACCCTATTTTGCCAAGTGTCTTTAACATGAAAGGATGTTGGATTTTGTCAAATGCCTTCTCTGCATCGATTGATATGATCATGTGGTTTTTGTCTTTCATGTTGTTGATGTGATGTATCAAATTGATTGATTTGCGTATGTTGAACCAACCTTGCATTCCTGGTATGAATCCCACTTGGTCGTGATGTATGATCTTTTTGATGAAGTGTTGGATTCGGTTTGCTAAGATTTTGTTAAGTATCTTTGCATCTATGTTCATTAGTGAGATTGGTCTGTAGTTTTCTTTTTTGGTGGTGTCTTTGCCTTCTTTGGGAATGAGTGTGATATTAGCCTCATAAAAGGAGTTGGGGAGGATTCCTGTTTTTTTCTATGGTTTGGAAAAGCCTATGGAAAAGTGGTAGTAAGTCTTCTTGAAATGTTTCATAGAATTCACCTGTAAATTCATCTGGGCCTGGGCTTTTGTTCTTAGGGAGTTTTTTAATTACATCTTTGATTTCCTCTGAGGTGATTGGTCTGTTTAGGCTTTCTAGATCTTCCTTTTCCAGTCTTGGAAGAGGGTGTTTTTCCAAGAATCTGTCGATTTCTACTGGGTTCTCTAACCTAGTTGAGTATAGTTGTTCATAATATGATCTCATGATATGTTGTATTTCTTGGGGTTCTGTTGTAATCTCTCCCCTTTCATTTGTGATCCTACTGATTTGGGTGTTTTCCCTCTTTTTTTGGTGAGTTTTGCCAATGGTTTGTCTATCTTGTTTATTTTTTAGAAAAACCAACTCCTGGTCTCATTGATTTTTTGTATTGTTTTCTTAGTTTTGATGTTGTTTATTTCTGCTCTGGTTTTTATTATTTCTTGCCTTCTGGTTGTGGTTGGATTTCTCTGTTGCTGTTGTTCCAATTCTTTGAGGTGATCTTTTAAACTGTTGGTTTTGTTATTTTCCTGTTTCTTGACATAGGCCTGTATTGCTATGAGTTTCCCCCTAATTACTGCTTTTGCTGTGTCCCATAAGTTTTGACATGTTGTCTCTTCATTGTCATTTGTCTCAAGGAATCTTTTTATTTCTTCCTTGAGTTGTTCTTTGATCCAGCTGTTGTTGAGCAGCATGTTGTTTAATCTCCAGGTATTAGTTTTTCTCCATTGCTTCTTCTTGACATCAATTTTAACCTCTGTTGCATAGTGATCTGAAAGGGTACTTCTTATGATCCTTACCTTTGTGGTCTTATATAGGTTGGCTTTGTATCCTAAGACATGATCTATTCTGGAGAAGGTTCCATGTGGGTTTGAGAAGAATGTGTATTCTGCTTTCTGGGGATGGAGGGCTCTATATAAATCTATTAGCCCTAAATCTTCTAATTTTTCATTTAGAGCTCTTATTTCTTTGCTATTTTTCTGTTTGGTGGATCTGTCCAATGGTGATAGTGGAGTATTGAGGTCCCCTACTATTATCACATTTCCCTTCATGTGTTTCTCCAGGTTTGCCAGTAGTTGCCTCACATATTTTGCTGACTCTACATTAGGTGCATAGATATTGACCAGGGTTAGTGTTTCTTGAACTAATGTTCTCCTGATCAGTAAGTAGTGACCCTCTTTGTCTCTGATCACTTTCTTGAGGTTGAATACAATTTGGTCTGATATAAGAATGGCTGTCCCTGCTCTTTTTTGTTTTCCATTGGCCTGAATAATTACTTTCCATCCTTTTATTCTAAGCCTGTGCTTATCCTGTATCTGTAGGTGTGTTTCTTGCAGACAGCAGAAGTCCGGTTTATTTTTCCTAATACAGTTCTCTACTTATGTGTCTTTTAATTGGAGAGTTTAGTCCGTTATCATTTAGGGAGATTATTGAGAGAGAGGGTTGTTGTGCAGTTGTGTTGTGTAAGGTGGTTTTTGTTACAATCTGGGGTTTGGATTGCGTAATTCGTCTCTGAGTAAGTCGTTTAGGATCGGTTTTGTTTGCGCAAATAGTTCAAGTTCGTTCTTGTTTGAGAATGTTTTTAGTGTATCCTACCATATGAATGAAAGTTTTGCTGGGTATTGGACCCAAGTTTGGAAATTTCTTTCCTTCAGTCGTTTAAATATGTCATTCCACTGTCTTCTTGCTTGAATTATTTCGAATGGGAGATCTGGTTTGATTCTTATGTCCCTATCTTTGTACTTGAGGTTTATTTTCTCCCTTATTGCTTTAAGGAGTTCCTCTTTCTCTTTGTATTTTGCCAGTTGGATTACTATATGTCTTGGTGTTTGTTTATTAGGGTCTATCTTATTGGGGACTCTTTTTACTTCCTGTATTGGCATTGAAGTTTCCTTCCAGAGGGAGGGGAAGTTCTCTGCTATTATCTCTCTGACTACTTGTTCTTCCCCTTTCCCTATTTCCTCTCCTTCTGGTATACCCACAATTCTTAGATTGTTTCTTTTGTCTTTGTTCATTAGATACTGGACTTTTCCTTCCAGTGCTTTGCCTTTTATTTCTTTGTTGGTTTCTTGATCATTTTTTGTTTGCAGTTTTCCTTCGAGTTCTTCAATGTGTTTCTCCAATTCTGTGTTTCTGCTTGTAAGGCTTGTTACTTTGTCTTTTAATTCCTTCACTTCTTATTGTATGGACTCTCTCATGTTCTTTAACATTTCTTCTTTAATTTGGCTGATTCGTTCATCCATAGATTTCTTATACTCGGTAGCTAGGGTTTCTTTAATTTCTTTTATTAATTCTTGCATTTCCTTCCTCATGGCTGCTTTTAGGTCTTCTTCGCATGGATCTGTGCGTTTTGCTGGACTTGGAAACTTGCAAGGGTTTGTCACGGTATCTCCAGATATTAGGGTTCTCCTTGATTTACGCATATTTCTCTGTATTTAATGGTGTGCTTTAGAGTGCTGTGTCTTCTAAATTCTGCCTGTTTAGATCCCCTGTGTTGTGGGAATGGGTCCCCTCCCTGAAGGTGGTTCTAGAGGGACTTTCGGGTGAACT
Organism: Suncus etruscus; assembly: GCF_024139225.1. NCBI lineage: Eukaryota > Metazoa > Chordata > Mammalia > Eulipotyphla > Soricidae > Suncus > Suncus etruscus. The sequence continues at coordinate 122,289,511 of NC_064868.1, forward strand.
CGCTGATGTTTGGTTCCTCCTGTGCTCTTTATGTGGCCTGGTTAGTTGTTTTGCCCTTTTGTTGGCAGCTAGTACTGGCCCTCTCCTGGCCACAGTGGTGGAGGGCACTGTTGAGCCTAGCTCTTTCTCCCCTCCTCTACTACCTGGAAGTCAGCCTTCCTCTTTATTCCTGTCAGCAGGTGTAGTTCTGCTCCTGGCCACACTGGTTGCGGGCACTGTTGAGCCTAACTCTCTGTTCCCTCCCTTATCTGGGAGTCAATGTAGCTCCACTCCCTCCGAGTTTTCGCGGAAGAAATTCCCCCAGTCAAGCCCTCCCAGTAGCTGCTCTCAGCCCTTGGGGGGTCTCAGGTCCACTCTGGGGCTCAGGGCTAGGTTGCTCTAGGTTAACTAAAGGTCCAGGGGGCAGGCCCAAGCTCACCCAGTCTATTTGTCTCTGCCTGTCCCAGTGGGGCAGGTGACTCTTGCCCGCTAAGTACTAGGGAATGCCCTCTTCTGTCTAAGCTCAGGTTGGGTGGGGTGAACTCTGGGGCCCGGAAAGTGAGGCGGCAGGTGGTGTGGTCTCTGTGCCAACAAGCTGGCGTGTGCGGAGTTCTCCGAGCGCACTCACCCTGGGCACCAGCGGGGTACCGGCGCGGGAGTCCCTGCGCCCCAGTTGGAGCAGCTCCGGGTCCCTGCAGTCGCTCTGGGGAGGGGCGTGCAAGGTGGTGGGCACAGAGGTCCCTGGGCACCCACGTGGAGGGCCTTAGGGGAACGCACTCACTCTGGGCACCCCCAGTTGGAGCGGCTCCAGGTCCCTGCAGTCGCTCTGGGGAGGGGCGCGCAAGGTGGCAGGCACGGAGGTCCCTGGGGGCCCATGTGGAGGGCCTTGAGGGAACCACTCACCCTGGGTACCCCCAGTTGGAGCGGCTCTGGGTCCCTGCAGAAGAAGCTGTTTTTAGAACTTCTTGCACCTGGGTTACCTCCAAAAATCAACATTTTTCTAGGCTAATCTTTTGGCTATTTGCATCAGTCATTGTCTTACTACTTAAATTGTGTTTTATCTCTGTGTATCATATTTTTTGTTTTATGCCTTACTGCAAACAGAAAAATTTGTATCCAGCTCCTCAATGAAAGACACTCTCTCGATCCCCCATCTCGTGTCTCAGCAAGAATCCACAACCAACACGCCAGCTGACTCAAGCTTTGTGGCCCCTCTCACCCCCATCAAATTGTGGACTGTTGCATGATACCAGAATCAGCTTCAGCAAAACTCCCAGCTCAAGGACAATACAGGACTCCAAACTGCCGCAAATCATATCTCAAACTCTTGACCAAGGTCTGTGATATGAAAAAGTGCCTTCCTTGGCTTTCACTCCCCACAAGAATATCTCAGAATACCTAATTGGGAGGCCTATATTGCCTATGTAAGCTTAATACCTTTATAATAATGCCTCTTAAGACATGTATTCCTAATTCCTATCACTTGTTTTCTTCAAATACCTTTTTTTCCTTTTTTTAATTTACTTTTTTATCTCAGTTTTATCTATTTGTTCTATATATATACATACATACATACATACACACACACACACACACATATTTTCTCTATTCTCACCAGTTTTGGTGCTGCTTCGTACAATAACCAAGAAAATGTTTTGCCTGGGATAAAAGCTCAGACCACACCACAGATACTGTGTGTGTAGCCTGTCATCCTTACCCAGAATAGTGCCAACAATACAAAATGACATTGTATGTTTTTGTATAGGCACAGTAAATAAGGGGAAATCATAGACACAGAAACAAGATCTTAATTTTTTTTTTTTTTTGGTTTTTGGGCCACACCCAGCGGTGCTCAGGGGTTACTCCTGGCTGTCTGCTCAGAAACAGCTCATGGCAGGCACGGGGTACCATATGGGACACCGGGATTTGAACCAACCACCTTTGGTCCTGGATCGGCTGCTTGCAAGGCAAATGCCGCTGTGCTATCTCTCCTGGCCCCTGAGATCTTATCTTCTAAGGATAAGAACTCACACTTTTTATACAAGGGTGCTCCCATCCTGGACATATCTCAGTTTCCACGAGATTGGACAGTGTTAGTTCATTCTCAAACCCCAGATCCCAGACGTAGAACTGAAACAACTCCCTGCAACAACACCAGGAACTAAGCTCCATTGGGAGATTTACTTGTGCCAGTGTTAATATGACAATGAGGACAGCGAGGAAATGACAACTTGACCTAAGGCCAGGAGGTCCTATCACATCACCTAACACTAAGTGGAAATCAGAAGATGTACCGTCCTTTGAACTATGAAAAATAAGAGCACTAACTGCAGAAAACTGACTTTGACAACCATGACTAGGCAGAACTTAAGACCATTAAGGAAACCCTAGGCTGTAGCCCAGGACTCTTACAAAAATCAAGAAATCTTAGTACAGAGGCCCAATTTTGACAACAGAGACTGAGCAGAACCTTTGGAACCATAATTTTCTAGACTTTGGCTTAGGGAACGAGCTTAGGGAATGGCTTAGGGAATGAGCACATGATACAAAAAACTGAACACACCAACAGTGATGGAACAAAACCTCTAGAACCATAAAGACTCTATCCTAGGCCTTGTCCCAGGACCCGTGCAAATACCAAGATTGCTAGCTACAGTGGCCTGATTTTCTCATCCGCAACCGAGAGGAAAGTTTCCTGACACCACAAAACAAAAACCCTGGGATATAGCAATGAGTATGTATGGAGCCAGTGGTTGTTCCCATGACAATATGTTTCAAGAGTGGAGAAACCCTGAATCTCTTAGGCCAGGGGAATTTCCTTCCTTCCCCAAAACTTAATGTGCCTATGCAAAAAAAAGTGGGGGGACCACCAAACCCTGCCACTCCAGCATTTATTTTTCTTGTTTTGTTTTGTTTGTTTTTTGATATTATTTTCCTTCTCCTTTTTCTTCCACTTTTTTCTTTCTTTTTCACTCTTGTGGCTATTATTTGGTGATTTTTTTAGTAGTTGATTCTAAATTTTTTCTCTTTTCCTTAACCTTTTTACAGAATAGCATAACTTGAATCATTCAGCCTCATAAATTGAAGGGGGAAATGATGATACCAGGACCAGTCATATGAACATGTAGTGAAAATAAAAAATGACCAGACTGGAACACCAAACCCAAAGTCAATGACAGAATAGATACCCAATCTACAACAAGCTGTAAAGTAGAGACCAGTTACACTAGTATTCTGGAGGGGGTGGGTAAAGGAGGGAGATATGGGAGACATGCTGGGAACAGGAGTGGAGGGAGGAGAACATTGGTGGTGGGAATGCCCTTCATTCATTGTCACTATGTACCATAAATAATTCTGTGTAATGAACTTCAGTCACAATAAAAATTTAAACAAATATTTATTTGCACAATTCTGGGGAAATGCATTTTAGCGTTTTGAAAGTTCTCAGCTATCCTGGTGCATGTTTCTCAATTGTTATGTTATATTGTGTATCTTACATAACAATTTTATACATATAAATCTGTTATATCTCTGTTATAGACGTATCAATAATGCCTCTGTAATAATACAAAAAATGTGAAGAATGTGGGTATCCCCTCCCCCACCTGAATTTATCCCGCTTGAGTGATCAGATTGCCCACACCTGGAGTGGGCGGGGAGAGGAGTCTGCATAGGGAAAGAGAGGGTATAAGAAGGAGAGTTAGAGAGAGAGAAGTGGAGAAGAGGCATCAGGAGAAAGAGCCATCATCATCAGAGATACAGCATCGGATTCAGCATTAGCAACTCGGTAACATCAGGGAAGCAGCAGCAGTAACCACCAAAGGGAGTTGGTCAGCCTAGAAGCCAGTTAGGAAGCCTGGTAAAAGCAGCTGAAAGGGAGAGAGAGGCCAAGAGAGCCAGAAGCAGTAGAGAAGTAGCTGCTAGGAAAAGGCTTAGTATAGAGGCCGTGATGAGGTGTACATAGCGGTAGGGACTGAAATAAAGCTGGCTGACTCCTGAAACTTTAGCTGACTGCTTTGTGAATCTCTCCGCCCTCGTCCTGCCACCTTCAGACCTACCAGACCATAGGGACTGTGGAAACCGGGTTGAGTCCAGTAAGACCTCACCATCCCCACACCAAACGCAAGACAAATTAATTTATATTATGACAACATGTAACACAGTTCACCAGTGCACAATGTCTCCAGTTTTCCTCTCACTCTCCCCCTTCCTCTCTCCCTTGCTTGCTTCTCTTTTGATTGTTTGGTTTTGGGCAGGGCCCATACCTGGTGATGCTCAGGAGTTACTCCTGGCTATGTGCTCAGAAATCGCTCCTGGCTTGGGGGACCATATGGGACTCTGGGGGATCAAACCGTGGTCTGTCCTAGGTTAGCACAGGCAAGGCAGAGATGCCTTACCCCTTGTGCCACCACACCGGCCCAACACTTTTTTGGGCCACACTCGGTTACACTCAGGTGTTAATCCTGGCTATGCGCTCAGAAATCGCTCTTGGTTTGGGGGACCATATGGGACACAATCTGTCCTAGATCAGCGCCGGCAAGGCAAAAGCCCTACCACTGTGCCACTGCTCCGGTCCTCCTTGCTTGCTTCTATGCCAATCAGTTCCTCTCTTATTTCCTTTTTTGAACTGTAGTTTGCAATATTGTTAGTGAAGAAGTGTTAGGTATTTCGAGGAGTTTATAATATTTCTCTTTGTGTATGTTTTCTCTGCCTGCTTTCGCAGCTACGACCTTTCAGGTAGGGGGCGCTATTTGGATCTGAATAGGAGAAAAGCTGGGAGAAAAGGGTCTTTTACAGCTGTCCAGCTGGCTCTAGATTTTGGAGCAGCTGGATGGTTGGCAAAGGATTTTGTGTCTGACCTTCTTCCTCTTTTTACCCTCTTGTCTGTGTGGATACTAGCTGGCCCCCAGCACGCACTTCTCAGTTTTTCTTTTTATACCTGGCATGACAAGGGGGCATGTCTAGGGGGCATGTCCAGGTTCATAAAGTGTTATCCAAGGGGAGTACCCAAGTTCAACTGCCTGACATCAACAAATGTCCTACATGGAGAAAATTCGAGGCTGTCAGTTCATGAAGCTGGGAGCCCCCTGACCTCATGCTTGTCTCTCTTATGTCTGTCTCTTTATCTTTATAGGAAAGGTTTGGCATACCCAGGAGCGCTCAGAGGTTACTTCTGATTCTGAGCTCAGAGATCTCTCCTGAAAGGCTCGGGGGACCATATGGGATGCCAGGGATCAAAACTGTGTCAGTCCCAGGTCGACCACATGCAAGGCAAACACCCTACTGCTATGCAACAGCTCCAGCCCCTGTCTCTTTTTCTAAATCCTGTGGCACCTCTGCTTTATGCCCGTCACCTGGAGCTGGATTCTGGCAAATGGTACCTGAACAGGGACCTGGATCAGTAGAAAATATCAGACATCAACTGAAATTGATGAAGCTCAAAACCCTTGAAATCCCAGAACCAAAGTAGGGAATCTCCAGCAAATAAGCAAAGCTCAGAGTGAATGCTCTGGAAGTGTGTTGATCAGGGTAATAATGGGGCAGAGTTCTTCCAAAGAAGAGAAGTACATTCAATTCCTAAGATCGCTAATGCACAATTCAGGAGTAAAAAATTTAAAAGGAAGTCTATTAGAAGCTATTCTAGGCAACTAGACACCATTGTCACTCTCTGTTCTTGCAAGAAACTTTTAGAATTGAAGCAATGGGAGAAAGTTTTCTTAGAATTAAGAAAGGCCTTCAGACAATGGGCATCTATGTTGAATACCATGTGGTCCCTTTGCAAACTTAATTTGCTTAGTTTTAAATTTATTACAGTCAGGGGGAGGACCTCAAAAAGGAGAAGAGGGGCCGGGTAGGTGGCGCTGGAGGTAAGGTGTCTGCCTTGCAAGCGCTAGCCAAGGAAGGACCGCGGTTCGATCCCCCGGCGTCCCATATGGGCCCCCCAAGCCAGGGGCGATTTCTGAGCACATAGCCAGGAGTAACCCCTGAGCGTCAAACGGGTGTGGCCCAAAAACCAAAAAAAAAAAAAAAAAAAAGGAGAAGAAACATTTGTAAAGAGGGGGGATAGTAGGTTCCTCCCATAACTGCTATAACCATCAGAATCTCACAGAGATCAGAGATATGAACAAATCCATAATACTCATCCTGAGCATGTAATTAAAGGAAAAACTCTCAGATGCCAGGACAAATGTCTCCAAAACATCAGAATAACAGTGACCTCAGACTTGGTCAACTCAAACCATCTCAGTAATTTTATCTGGCCTGGGACCAATATACAACATGAGGCCAAGTCTGCAAATTCTTAAATGTGAAAAGTTAGAGTTAAAATGGCACCTTACAATGCTATATGACTGCAAAAGCTATACGTTTATGGGTGTAAGATCTGTTACAACAAAAAAGAGCATCTTTTATTTTAATAAAATACCAGCATTAATTCTGGTAAATGAATGCTAAATAGAATGTCTTGAGTTATTTCCATACCTTAGTCAACTTAATCTTCATTACAACTTTCTTTTTTTTTTTTTTTGGTTTTTTGATTTTTTTTGTTTTTTTGGGCCACACCCGGTACCGCTCAGGGGTTACTCCTGGCTATGTGCTCAGAAGTTGCTCCTGGCTTGGGGGACCATATGGAACACCGGGGGATCGAACCTTGGCCCGTTCTAGGCTTGCACTGACAAGGCAGAGACACCTTACCTCTAGCGCCACCGCGCTGGCCCCACACTTTCTTTTTTTAATAATATTTTTATTTAAGCACCATGATTACACACATGATTGTAGTTGGTTTCAGTCATAAAAAGAACACCCCCCTTCACAAGTACATCATTCCCACCACCAATACCCCCATCTCCCTCCTCCTCTACCCCTTGCCTGTATGTGAGACAGGCATTCTATTTCTCTCATTAAGATTGTCATGATAGTTGTTAGTGTAGTTATTTCTCTAACTGCATTCACCACTCTTTGTGGTGAGCTTCATATCATGAGTCGGACCTTCCTGCCCTCATCTCAATTTTCTCTGGGCATTATTACAATAATGTCTTTTATTTTTCTTAAAACCCATAGATGAATGAAACTATTCTATGTCTATCTCTCTCCCTATGACTTACTTCACTCAGCATAATAGATTCCATGTACATCCACATATAGGAGAATTTCATGACTTCATCTCTCCTGACAGCTGCATAATATTCCATTGGTATATGTACCACAGTTTCTTTAGCCATTCATCTGTTGAAGGGCATCTTGGTTGTTTCCAGAGTCTGGCTATTGTAAATGGTGCTGCAATGAAGATAGGTGTGCAGAAGGCATTTTGTACTGTGTTATTTTGTTCCTAGGTTATATCCCTAGGAGTGGTATAGCTGGATCATATGGGAGCTCTATTTACAGGTTTTGTTTTGTTTTGTTTTGTTTTTTTGGTTTTTCGGGCCACACCCATTTGATACTCAGGGGTTATTCCTGGCTTGGGGGGACCATATGGGACGCCGGGGGATCGAACCGTGGTCCTTTCCTTGGCTAGAGCTTGCAAGGCAGACACCTTACCTCTAGCGCCACCTCGCCGGCCCCTCTATTTACAGTTTTTGATGAATCTCCACATTGTTTTTTATAAAGGCTGGACTAGATGGCATTCCCACTAACAGTGAGAGCATCCTTAATCATTCTAGGCTTCTCAATCAAAGCATGCTGAAGAAATTACTTAAATACCCCTTAAGGCAAAATCCTAATGAAAATCTTTAATGGGGCTACTGTTCTATGTATTTCACTCCAGTCACCTGGAAGGAACAATGACCCTTGAATTAGAAAAAAAAAATCGGTGAGTTAAAAGAGATTATAGAGTAATTTGTTTAGATAAGAAACCTTTCCACAGTCTTTAGAACTACTTAGTTTTTGTGATAAAAAGAAAGGCTATGGGAAAAGTTGGCTGATTTGAGAATAGTGAATGCAGCAATATAACCTATGAGACTTTTACAGTCCAACCTCACTGGCAGTAATTCCTAGAAAATGGAAACTACAGTGTGGGGTCCTAGGTTCTGAATAAGGAGGGCTGCCATTTTGTAAGGACCACGTGGTATAAGCCACATGCTAGGTTTCCTCAAGCCTATTTTCATTACCACTGCCCCCAATCTACCTGACCATATCAGGTACCCTACTGGGGAAGGATACAAGGGAGCAGTAGGAAGGTACCCCTAGACAACAGCCAATTATTTTAAAGATCATAAAAAAGCTAGAACCTCTTATATCCCTTCACTATATAATCCTATTCATGACCTTGAGCGAAGTTAGTCTCCTTTTAGAGATGACCCTGACTGGTCAGTTTTGATTAAAGTTTTGTTCAGCTTTACTCCAGTTGTGTGGTCTCAGTGTTTTTTCACTGCTGACTAAAATTTTAGTAAGCACTAAAACTTCTATGTTTAAATGTATGCATTTCTTTGCTTATGCATATGATTGTTAGAACATTTAACTCCAAAATATTTAGATACTGGTACTAATATAATAAATTAAGATGTTGGGGCTGGAGAGATAGCAGTGGTAGACCGTTTGCCTCGTATGTAGCCAACACAAGACAGATGGTGGTTCAATTCCAGGTTTCCCATTTGGTCCCCCCAGGAGCGATTTCTGACTGCAGAGCCAGGAGTAACTCCTGAGCACAGCTGGGTGTGACCCAAAACCAAAACACTAATTTATTAATTAATATGCTAAATATCTATAAATATTTGGTCTCTAAAATTTTGGCAAGTTAGGTTTTTAATTATTCTAGGTGAACTGGATTTAACTCATCACCTATTTTAAAGAAAAAAAACAGCCAACTGATACCTTGAAGGGCTTCTTATCTTATGCTAATGAATCTCCCCATACATAGAAAAGGGAAAAAATGGGTAGGGGGGAAGAAAAGGGTGAGTTTGATATACAAATGCTAGGAAATTTCTACCTTACTTAATTTTTTTAATTTCTAAAATAAAAGATTGGTTTTTAATTGAAAGAAAAATCATTATTAGCAACTTTTTTAAATTTACGGGGAAATCAAGTTATGGTAAATTTAATAAGAGGTTAAATGTATGAAATATGATTATATAAAGGCGAGGCAGATATGAATGGAAATGTTTGAGAAATTGTCTTTTTTTTTTTTTTTGGTTTTTGGGTCACACCCGGCAGTGCTCAGGGATTACTCCTGGCTGTCTGCTCAGAAATAGCTCCTGGCAGGCACGGGGGACCATATGGGACACCGGGATTCGAACCAACCACCTTTGGTCCTGGATCGGCTGCTTGCAAGGCAAACGCCGCTGTGCTATCTTTCTGGGCCCGAGAAATCGTCTTAAAGTGAAAATGATAGATCTTGAAAAAAAGTTTGTGGTACAAAATGAATGTAAAGGAATGTATAAAAGTTGTTTTTCTAGGGGATGAGATTAAAAAAGAACCTCACAAACCAAAGCTTATATGAAATGTGATTGGCTGGGCCAGAGAGCTAGCATGCAGAAGGACAGTGGTTCGAATCCTGGCGTCTCATAGGTCCCCCGAGCCTGCCAGGAGCGATTTCTGAGCATAGAACCAGGAGTAACCCCTGAGCACTGCCAGGTGTGACCCCCCCAAAAAAAAACCAAAAAATCAAAAGCAAATGTTATTGGAAATTTACCCAGTTCTGTGTAACTCTCAAAATATATATGACTGAAACCCAACCACAATCATGTTTGTAACCAAGGTGTTTAAATAAAAACTATTATTAAAAATACATAATGAGACACACATCCATGGGAGCTAATTAAAACATATTTGCTTAATTATGGAAATATTTCCCATGATACACAGCTTTTGAAACAAAAAATAATTGATACTTTCCCTCATGAATTGAAAGTTCTCTCTAGCAGCGATCTATTCAGAAGCATGACAGATGGCATCACTGGTCTTAGTCCATTAAAAATCTTCTGCTTATGGTAATTTTAGTATGTTTTCTTTTTATCCTAATTATTCTATGTTCACTTTAATGGGTAGTCTGGAGGATCCACCGCAGGACCCGAGTAGACAACAAGAATGAGATTATCATTCACAATCGTGAAATTACTTGCCCATAAAGAATTTTAAAAAGGGACTTGAAGACATCCGAGAAATAAACCAGTTCTACTAGAGAATAGATAGTCTCAGAGAAGCTGTAGATAATAAACTGAGGAGTCTAAATTCAAATTACCTGAACACTGGTGTCCACAGGGAATGTCCTGTGAGTGAGAGTCCTATATACAGTCTCCAGTCTGCCATCCTTAACTTTTTCATTCCTCACATCCCCTTACAAAATGTAAAGACCCCTTAGACATAGTTAACATTAATTGAGAATTTGTCTGTTATCTGCCCTTTTTTCTATGACCAATTATTACCGAACAATAAATGTCCTACTTGGAGGACAGTCAAGGCTCTCAGTTCACGAAGCTGGTAGCCCCCTGACCTCATGCTTTTCTCTCTAATGTCTGTCTCTTTTTCTTTTTCCTTGTTCTTTTGTCTCTTTTTTGTCTCTTTTTCTTAATCCTTAGGGTGCTCCTGCTTCAGGCCGGTAAGTTGGAGCTAGACTCTGGCAGCTATGATAGCAACTGAAGCAGTGGTGGATATGGTAGCAGTGGCCATAATTATAATAGATGCAAACAATTTGGGCACCATGAAAATTATCTTGTTTGTGATATTATACCCCTAACAAACAAAAATATCCAAGGTTGGTATAGTCTCCTATGAAAAATTTACAAACTGTACTAAATGTCTCTGTCAACAGTGGCTCACTCATTGGAAACCTGGTGGAGGTTGGGGAGCAATATAGTATTGAATAAATGGCCAATGTGTAATACCACTGAGGACTACCCAGGGGACCCTAAAGTTTGAAGAGTTCATATGTGTTAGTCTCCCTATGTGTTTGTTTGTCACATTCTCTGTGATTGAAGATGTTGAAGATGCCAATCTAGCAGGCATCAAACAATAGTAATTTTGGAAATTACCACAATCAATCTTCAAATTTTTGTCCCTTGAAAGGAAGAAACTTTAAAAATCAAAGGTTAGGCCCATATAGTAGTGGAGACCACTACTTCGCCAAACTATGTATTATTAAGACAATAATAGAAGATTTTAATAGCCAGTAAACAAGTTTAGTGGGAGAGGAGAACCAAAGATATGAGGGAGACTATGTAACGTACACATATCAACTCTTATGTATGGGCAAAAAAATTTGACAATTATATATGTGACTAATTGTATAGCAGGTTACTTTATTTTCTGTTCTATGCAAAGTGGTCATCATTCCAACAAAGAGTTTTACTTATTTGAGAGAAAGAATTAGAGCCCACTGCTCTACTGGTGCTGGAGATCAAGATTGAGAAAGCCAGAAGAATAGCAAACAACTTACCCCTCATGACTAACACTTCAGCTCCCCAACAGAAAGTTTTAATATAGTTTATTATTACACCCACTTTGTTAATTTCAAATATTTGTCTAATCATAATGCCAAAAAGAAAGCATTCTCTAGGGCCAGAAAAAATTTCACACAGAGTACAGCACTTCCGTTGCACATAGCTGACCTGGACTAAATCCCTGACTTCACATGATGGTCCCCCAAATGCCTCCAGTTATCCCTGGACACAAAACTAGAAGTAAGTCCAAAGACCACCAATTGAAGAGCCCCCCAAAAAACCAAAATTATTTAGAACAAAAGAAGACAGGGGTGTGGGCTAAGCAATATAGAAGGAGGGAAAAGAAAAATGCCTGCCATAGAAACAGGCAGGGGAAGAGTAGGGAGGTGGAGAGTAAGCATACTGGGGACATTGGTGAAAATGAAAATAAAGTCTTTTTATTATTTTTGATGGAAAACAGGATTTTTATAATATATTTAAGCACCATGATTACGAACTTGTTTGTAGTTGGGTTTCAGTTATAGAAAAGAGTACCCCTCTTCACCAGTGCAATATTCCCACCACCAATCTCCATCTTCCACCACCCCTGCCTGTATTAGAGACAGGCATTCTATTTCTCTCACTCACTACCATTGTCATGATAGTTGTCAGTGTAATTATTTCTCTAACTGCACTCACCACTCTTAGTGTAAGCTTCATATTGTGGGCCGGTCCTTCCTTTCCTCATCTCTGTTGTCTCTGGGTATTATTACAATACTATATTTTATTTTTCTTAAATCCCACAGATAAGTGAGACTATTCTGTGTCTCTCTCCCTCTGACTCATTTCACTCAGCATAATGGTTTCCATGTCCATTTATGTGTAGGAAAATTTTATTCCATTGTGTACTGTAGATGTACTACAATTTCTTTAGCCACTCATCTCTTGAAGGGCATCTCAGTTGTTTCTTGAATGGGAGGCCCATATCTTCTAAGGACAATGGGGGACTTTCCTGATGACTACATTTAAGTTATGGTCTCCAGGTCCTTGATGAAAAAGCCCTTGATTAGTATAATTCTACTTAAGCATAGATTCACTTATATTTGAACTGTAAAAAATATATTCTAAGAACTCGAGAAGGGACAAATGGGATTTGTTTAAAGTTTTCTTATCATTATAATGGAATATAGCTTTATGGAAAAAGACCATACTTTTTTAACATTATCTCAGTGGTACATATCAGTATAACATCACTGATGATGTTGAGTTATATCATCTGCATGAGATAGAACCTTTTGATAATTGTTTAATTCTTTTTTTTTTTTTTTTTTTGGTTTTTGGGCCACACCTGGCGGTGCTCAGGGGTTACTCCTGGCTATCAGCTCAGAAATGGCTCCTGGCCGGCACAGGGGACTATATGGGATGCCAGGATACAAACCAACCACCTTAGGTCCTGGGTCGGCTGCTTGCAAGGCAAATTCCACTGTGCTATCTCTCCGGCCTCAATTGTTTAATTCTTGCTCTGTGTTCTTGCCTACATTTCTAAAAGTTTCTCGTTTTCAGAGTATTTCTTTCATGTCTGGAAAATACATTTATTTTTCTATGGAAGTGTTCTTGTGTTTTCATCTCATTATGAAAAGGATCTCTGACATTACATATAGGCATTAGAACCATTAGAAGGTAAGGTAGGAGCACTTTAATTCACTTCAGCTTAGTAGATGCTCACTAAATATAAACTAAGCCTCCTGAGCAGGAGTGGAGAACAAGTTCGACACAAAGAGCCAACATTTTAAACTGTGAGTCAGAAAGCCACACCACACAGTGACCTGCCAAAACAGACAAACACTCACACAAAAGCATATAATTTTAACAATAATATATTCAACACATACTGCATTTTGCCATTTTGAGTGAGGGTAAAAGTCCTGTTCGCCACCCCTGCTCCTGAGTAACAAGTCAAGGACACACATGCTTTCCTCTTAGAGTTTTATTTTCTAGCATGGGGATAGAACACAATTCAGAAGACTGATAAGAACAAGCAAGAGATCATGGAGTGTAGTAAAACATCACTGATGTGTGAGAGTTTTAGAGGACAGATTTTCAACAAGACCATTTAGGAAAAAGTCAGAAAAGTCACTCCAGAGGAAGAAATGAAGAGTTAACAAGTATAATATAAAAGGAATCTGAGGTCTTGTCAGTTTCTATGGATGAAGAGAACAGAGATACAGAAATGGTGTGTCAAGAAAGGTTCGGCACAAATTTTTTGGTCATCTAGTACTTCTGTAATATAGCCCATCTTTAATTTAATTACTGGTACACATGACATTTATTATTTAAATAACCATACAAATGATTATTTGCATGGCTACAAGGTACAAAAATAAGTGGCTAATGCTAATTTTAAGAAAATCATAGAATGTTGCCAGGGATGGAACCAGGATTGTCTCCGTGCAAAGCAAGCACCTTTCCTGCTACACTATTGCTGCAGCTTGGAGGAACATGCAGTATCTCAAGTTGAATTTGGTTGAGTGCCTATGCCTGCAAGGCTAGTTCTGATTCCTGAGCTTTGTCTCCCCAGATCCTAACATATTTTTATTTTTATTTTTAAAATCAAATTATTACTTGCAAAAAAAGAAAATCATAGAAGATATTATTGAGTCAAGATGGAGAAGTAAAGGTAGAAATATTCTATGAATATTTGTGTAAATTGTTTTGCTTACATCCAACAATGTTCAGGGAATAGTTATGGTTCATTGCTTAGAGTCACTTCTAGCAGTGATATTGTAATGTTGCATATCAAAGCCAGGCCTCCTACATGGAGTCCATGCACTGCAGCCAACTGAGCTATCACTAGATCCCTAGTATGCATTTTATTCATATCTATATTACATAATGTTTCTTGTAGAGATTTATCTGGAAGAGAGCACATGACAATTTCTTTTCATTGTGACAATGTTTTCTTGAAAACTAAACTAGTGAATGTTAAGTTTCATTTATGTAGGGAAAAATAAAACTAATAGGAGTGATGCTTCTTACCTAATTTTCAACAGAAAAAATTCAAAATCTTTTTAAACATACTTTAAATTATTTTTAATGAAAGAATCATGATTGGGGCTGGAGCAATAGTGCAGCAAGTAGGGCATATGTTTTGCATGCAGCCAACCCAGTATTGATCCCCAGAAACACATATGGTGTCCTGAGTACCACAAGGAATGATGTCTGAACACAGAGCCAGGAGTCAACCCTAAGCACCACCAGGTTTGGCCCAAAACATTATTTACAGTTATTTAGAGTTGAATTGTAGGCATACCGTATTTTGACAATCCTACTATCAGTGTTCATTTCTGTCCACCCATGTTCCCATGCTCCCTCCTGCCCCCCACCTGCCCCCTCAACAGGCACATTTCAAAGTCTGTGGTTGTAGCTTATATCTCATAATTTCACTGTTGTGTTTTAAATATATAGCTATATAGTGTTATATAGAATAACTGGACAATGAAATGTCATGGAGTAAAGTAAACATCTAGATCAATCTTGACCCCACAGTTTAGGGAAAAGGACAGAGAAAGAAAGAAACTAAGGAGGAAAAAGGAGAAAGGAAAATATTCAAAAATTTTATATTTAATCTCTGCTTTTTCCTTCTGAAAATCCTTGTATTTTATCATATAATAAACATCATAAAAATGTATTACCCCACCATCATTCTTACTGTTTTCACAATCTCATCATTTTCCATCTCATTTCTTCAACATCACCCTTATTATCAACTCTAACACCGTTACTTGTCATCTTCATAAACATATTTTCTATATTAATCATCAGTGTACTCATCAACATAATTATCAGCATCATCATCACAGCCAATTTTTTTCATAAATACAAACATGATCAATTACAGAATTGCAAGTTGACTGAGATACAGGGCACTCAGATATTTATTCAAAACTATTTTAGGTGCTTTTGTATGGTTGTTATTGGACTAATCAATTTACATACTGGAAATAAATAATGAAAAGCTTCAAGAAACATGAAAATTTAAGAAACCATGACGTCACCCCCCAAAAATTCAAAAAACAAATTCTGGCAATGAAGAGTGAAATGACTGGACTGAAATTTTTCAAAAATATTTAACAATGGATTTAATTAAACAGAAAAATAATCAACAAGATGAAAGCACTGTCATTTATAATTATCTAGGAAGTAAAATTAAAATGAATTAAAGAGAAGTAAACATCTATTCATTTCGTCTCCTATTTTAATGGAGTTTTTAGGTTTTGTGGAATTAATCTTTGGGAGTAATTTGTATTTCCTAGATATCAAACACGTGTCTGATGTGTTGAGTGCAAAAATTTACTCCTATTCAGCTAGTTCTTTTCTAATTTTAGCCCGTGTTTCTTTTGCTGTACAGAAACTTCTTAGTTTGATGTAATCCCATTAAGGTTTGATGCTACAGCTCTTGCCATCATATCATCTAAGACTTCCTTGAGGTCTAATTCTTGGAGTGTTCTGCATATATTTTCTATTTTGTGTTTTTGTTTTTGTTTTGGGACCACACCCGGTGATGCTCAGAGGTTACTCCTAGTCCTATACTTAGAATCATTCCTGAGTCGGAGGACCATATGGCATGCTAGGGATCAAACCCAGGTCCATTCTAGGTCAGCCCCATGCAAGGCAAATGCCCTACCGCTGTGCTACCATTCTGGCCCCTCTATTTTCTTCAATGAACTTTAAGGATTTGGGTGTGATTTCAAGATCTTTAATCCACTTTTAATTGACTTTTGTGTAAGGAGTGAGATATGGATCAATCTTTAATTTCTTATACATGATTGTCCAATTGTTCCAACACCATTTGTTGAGAAGTTGTCTATATTCCGTTTCAAAGTATTGGCTCCTTTGTCAAAGATTAATTGACCATATACTTGGAGGTTTGTCACTGGATATTCTTCTGACCCATTGGTCTAAAACTCTGTCTTTGTTCCAACACCATGCTCTTTTGATCACTATGAATTTGCAATAGAGCCTCAAATTAGGTAATGATATGTCTACCAGTTCCTTGTTTTTCAATATTGATTTGATTATCCTAGGTTTTTTATGGTTCCACACAAACTATATTGAATAAGAGTGGAGACAGTAAACAGACTTGCCTCAAGCCAAGCCTCAGTGGAAATGCTTTAAGTTTTTGCCATTAAAATAATGTTGGCTTTTTATAGATAGCTGATTTTTTGATAGTTGTTACTATGTTTTTATAGATATAGATAGCTGTTACTATCTTGAGAAAGGTAGCTTCCACACCTGTTTCACTAAGGGTTTTCATCTTGAATGGGTGTTGGATTTTGTCAAATGCTTTCCCTGCATCGATTGATAATATGTGGTTTTTATACTTCCTTTTACTGATAATGATTATGATTTTATTGATTTGCATAAATTGAATCACCCTTGCATCCCTAGGATAAAATGCACTTGGTCATCATGTATAATCTCTATTATAAGTTGTTAGATTTGGATAGCTAAGATTTTGTTAAAAATGTTTGCATTCATGTTCATTAGTTAGATTGGTCTGGTTTTCTTTTTTGGTGGTATATTTGTCAGCTTTGGGATGAGTGTGATATTAGCGTCATAGTCATTTTCCATTTGCTTATGACTGCTAATATGATCTAATGTTTATGTTCATAGATACCATTGAAATAAGCAACTGCAT
This sequence comes from Suncus etruscus, assembly GCF_024139225.1. Taxonomy (NCBI): domain Eukaryota; kingdom Metazoa; phylum Chordata; class Mammalia; order Eulipotyphla; family Soricidae; genus Suncus; species Suncus etruscus. Next base: position 122,306,539 of record NC_064868.1, read on the forward strand.
GTAATAGACTTTTGCTACAGTGCTCATTCATTGAGTTGAAATTTATTTTAATTCAAGCTAACTTACTAGTATATCATAATGTCTATGGTTTCAGTTTGTTTTCAAGAAAGGAACATGGATGCTAAAGACCTGTTAGATGATACTTTGTGGTATAGACTCATTTTACAGTGCTCATTAACATAATCACTTAGTATTCTAGACTTGAAAATGATGATTGTTTTAAGAATGCTCTATGTACATTCTAACCAGGAAGCCTTTCTTCAGCAAAGTTGACCCTCACCAATGACGATTTGCCTAGGAATTGGAAAACCGTTCCATATGATTTGCTGGCTTTATATCATTTTAGTGCTCCGGCCCATTCCACCTGGGTCACTATTTTCAACTGCAACTTATGGATTGATCTTTATTGTCTGCCTGTGTGTATTTGTGTATGTGGTTGATACCTCTATGTATGTCTAATGTTTGTCTCTATGTACATAATGCCTGCTGTTGCAAGTAAGCCCCCAAAGAGGTTGACTGATGGAGGGATGGAGGATGAGGTCTTTCCCCTCTAGCTCGGAGCACGTGTCTGCCACCCCGTCCAGCTGATGGTTCTGAGGTGAAACGGCAGGTAAACAGTCGCAGTCAGGCTTGTGGAAATATTAGCTTTATTCGGTGGACAAGACTGAAGTCCAAAGACTCAGCATAAGTTCCAGCCAAAAGCCTCTCACCTTCCACAGATCCTTGTTTTTATCCCCCAGAATCAGGTACCACCCAATGGTGGGATCAGATACCACCCAATGGTGGGAGCAGAATCAGGCACTACCCTAGGGTGGGGACAGAATGCCAGGTCACATCCTAAGGTAGGGCACAATCACTGATCAGGGTAGGGTCAGTAACATAATAATCCACTAAAATATTTACATACACAACAGCCTGCCTCTGTTGTATATCGTCCTTCCCCCCTGAGATATATAACCCTTTCTTTTCCACCTCTCCTGCTTATCACTTTACAAATCCTTTTCTATCCTTTCACTCCCTCAAAACTGATCTGTAATTAATTTCTTCCTATTTAACCCTTTTACCCTCAGTTCCTAACTTCTCAGTAACTGGAATGTTCCCCCTCCCCCAACAATCTGCCAGCCAGCTCCCAAAGCCAAAGGACAGCCTCCCAGCCTGCCTTGCCTCCATTCAGGAAGAAGCTGCCCCCACTGCTGCTGCTGATTTGCTTTCAGGGGCCCCCTTTTTCCCATCTCCCTTTGCTGTGGACTGTTGTTTGCCACCAGATTTGGCTTTTGAGAGACCATCAGTTCGAGAACATTTCCTGATTCATGCAAACTGTTTTTCAGATTCCACAAAACCACATTGAGGGCTGAAGCTGTGCTTTGGAGTTTATTCCTCCCCTCAGTCTATTTCAAAAGACTTAATGGGGATATGTATATTTCCTTTGTATATTTTCTTAGATGTATTTCCTTAATAGGTTTAATTCTTATTGTGTATTTTCTTATGTAGATGTAGTTTTCCTCATCCTTTTTTTTGGATTCGTTTAGTGGGAAATTCTAGTAACTAAGTTATTCTTGGGTTCTGAATTCATGTTAGAACCAGGTTATAGGGACTGTTTAGCTTGTTATTTTACCCCCATATGCACCAGTTAGTATCATGTAGCATTGTTCCTTTTTGCCCATTAAAATGGGAGAAATCTTAGGCAGAGAAAGAAGTTCCTATCTAATAGGAATAAGAACTCAGAAATTCTATATTGCGGGGGAGCCTTTCATCTTCAGCATTTGTCATATTGACTTAACTTAAGCTTTAGTCAATCAAACATCAGCCGTTCAGCCCTACACCTTGGATCTCATCTTTGGAATTGGCATGATTTTCTGCACCAGCACCAGGAATCAAAATCCTACTGGGGAAGTCCCTAAGGCTGCCCTGACACTCATTTGCTCCAGGCTGGGTTCATATGACATCCTGACAACCAGGAAATAGCTACAACTTGCTTTCAGGGCAGGTTTTCCTACCTCACTACATAACGGTGAGATGAAACCAAAAGATGCTCTGTGACCCTCTGGCTTAGACATAGGATCTTTGCAAAAACCAAGATCTCTAATTACAGAAGCCTGACTGTGACAATCATGATTGAGGAGAACTTTTCCTGGGATCATGAACAAAAACTTTGGGGTTAGACAACTTCGTATGCCTGGAGCCTATAATTGATATTATGTCAGGATGCCTTATGATTAGGGACACCCTGTTTTTAGGCCAAAGATTTTTCCTTTCTATTGCCCCATCTTTTACCACTCCTATGCAAAATAAAAACTCCCACGCCCTTTTTTATCTTTTAGATAAGAACTCCTGCCTTTTTCATAGACCTGTGGGACACAGATTACTTTGTTTTACCTCCTATTTCAGCATTTTTCTATAAACTTAAAATAAATAAAAAGAAAGATGGGTCCAAGAGCCAAGTGGTCTCAGGTGCATTAGTGGAGGGGAAAAAAGACAGAAATAAATATTCAAGCCAAAGTCAACAACAATAGAATCAAGAGACACAAACTAAAATAATGTAAACTTAAATTGGGCCTGTTATACTGGCAGGCCAGGGGGCAAATAGTGGTGCTACAGAACACGTTCTTGGGAACATTGTTAGAGGGAAGTTGACACTCGTGCTGAGAATGGCCCTGCAGTATATCTGAAATCCAACTATAAAGGACATTGTAAATCACAATTGTTTCAATAAAATAAAAAAATGAAGAAGCAAATAATACATGAAGAATGGGTCACAGCAATAAAAAGGAATATAAATATTTGAGACTAAACAGAAGGTAGAGAGAAAGTTAGATGCTCATTTAAAGAAATAATAGCTAAAGGATTTGAGTCATTACGTCAACCCAACACTTATTAGAATTCCTAGAACCTCTATGGTCCTCTGAGAATACACAAGGGTCAATCTTGAGCTCTGAGTTCTGAGCCAGAAATAATCTCTGAGCATGAGTGGATACAGTGGGGAAATTATATAGAAATACATGAAACTCACATGTTTTGATGCCATATAATTTGATAGGGTTACACTAGGATATATTGGACACAATGAGAAATATTCCAAGAAAATTAGCAAATTTTTGAAATCAGCAAAGGAAAAGTATTTTTGTATCTAAGCAAGTCTCCATGAAACTGTCAGTGAATTTTTTGAAGGATCCTTCCATTGTATGAAGAATCCAATTATACAAGTAATATTTTATCTGACAAAGCTAAACTATAAAAATAAAAAAGAGATAAGGATTTTCGAACACAAACAAAAGTTGAGGTAATTTGTTAACACAAAGGGCTGGAGCAATGGCACAATGTTAGGGTGTTTGCCTTATGCCAAGATGACCCAGGACAAACCATGGCTCAATTCCTCAACGTCCCATATGGTCCCCAAGCCAGGAGTGATTTCTGAGTGCATAGCCAATAGTAATCTCTGAGCGTCACTGGGTGTGGCCCAAAAATATTGTTGACACAAAACTGTGTTACAGTAAAGGTTAGAATGTTCCTCAAATTCAAATAAAAATATTCTAAATAATAGCATGAAGGCATACAAATTATAAATTCCACTGCCAAAAATAACATCAATATAAACTCAAAATATTGTGATTGCATATACAGAAAAATATATCTGATGTTCATATACAAATTAAAGACAAAGGTAAAAAGAAAAACATTAACTTCAGAAATGCATTAATAAAAATATCAAAAAATATAATGTAGAGGTAAGTGATAGAATTTGTGTGTGGCTTTAAAGTTTAAACAACTTAAAAGAGACAGTTATTAATAAAAATGATTGAAGTTATTTTACTGCTAATAACAAAGTACAGAAGATGCATGCATGAGGCATGTCTATCGCCCTGTGAGGGATGGCAAGGTCTGCCAAGGCTTCCAGAAGTACAAAAATCCTTGAAGAATTTGCCTGCACTTACTCAGACAAAGTCCTGTAGGTTGCAGCTCAAATACCAGCATACCTAAAGTTTGGCCAGTTAGATCTCTTTGCAGAGATCAGTGGTAAAACGATGAAGATGGGCTATTGATGTGATGGCAGTTGTGGCACTTATTCTTTAAGGCCTTTTTTGATATGGGTCATTGTCAATGGTGCAAGGTGATATCTCATTGTCATTTTGACTTGCATTTACCTGATAATAAGTAATTATGAGCAGTTTTTTATATGGACCACTAATGTCTTCTTTAGAAATCCATTTAGGTAATCCATTTCTCTCACTCACTACCATTGTCATGATAGTTGTTAGGGTCATTATTTCTCTAACTGTACTCACCACTCATTGTAGTAACTCCATATCGTGGGCCAGTCCTTCTGGCCCTCATCTTTATTGTCTTTGTGCATTATAATACTGTCTTTTATTTTTTTAATTCTATAAATGAGTAAGACTATTTTCTATCTATCTATTTACCTATCTATCTATCTATCTATCATCCTCATCTATCTATCTGATTTATTTCACTCAGCATAGTAGTTTCCATGTCCATATACGTATAGGAAATGTTCATGACTTTATTTTTCCTGATGACTCTATAGTATTCCATTGTGTACATGTACCACAGTTTCTTTAGCCACTCACCTGTTGTCGGGCATCTGGGTGTTTCCAGATTCAGCCTATTGTAAATAGGGCTGCAATGAATATAGGCATGACAGAACTGTTATTGTTAAGCTGTTTAACATTGTCTCCTGCTCACACCCAAATTTGACTAACTCAATTTGACTAACAGGACTGAAGAAAAAATATAATGTCAAAAAATGGGAGAAGAAATAAACAGGCACTTCCTCAAAGAAGAAATACAGATGGCCAAATGGCACATGAAAAAATGTCCACTTCACTAATCATAAGGGAGATGCAAATCAAAACAACAATGATGTACCATCTCATGCTACAGAGACCAGCACATATCAAAAAGAACAAGAGCAATCAGTCCTGGAGGGGATGTGCACAGAAAGGGACTCTCATTCTTTAGAAAATTATTCAAAATAATGGGTTTCTGAGGGCACATTAGGCTGTCAAGAATACACAGTGAGGTATGTTCCACTCTCTTCTTCAGTGTGATATATTCAACACGGATATATAGTGATAGTTGTGTTCCAAAGTCAAATAGGCCTAGGGGTGTTGTGAGGTTCAAGACTGAAAGGACACAGAAGCAGAAGAAGCTGTGCACCAAGAGTGAGAAACTACATGCATTGTAGTATGTCGGTACCCAAAGACTCAAGCAAGATTAGCCTGGAAAAGCAGAAAACTACAGACCATTTTAGATCTGAGTCCACAAGCTGCCTCTTCCCAGGTCTTTTATTGTGATCTTAACAAAGGCTTGTGTGCCTGTTAACTTTAATATTTCTCCCAGGAATTTCACTTATGACAAGCAAGCCATAACATACATGGTAAAAGTGTATTTGTTATGAGTTACTAATAAAAATGCTGCTGAGATTTTTTTAGAAAGTGTCAGGATAGAATGCTGCATGTGTGACCTTTTTGGTATACCTGAAGGCCCATCCACCTCAAGGCTTCTGTGTGCAGGGGCTTTGGCAGATATCTGCTTGTTGTCTACATAACTCCTTCATACATGCAATTAGTGCTTCATAGCCACCAGTGCCTAAAAGATACCATGTTGTATACAACACATAGGACTTAGTGTGACAGGGGAACCAATGTGGAAAGTGAACTTTAGAAGAAGCATGGCCCTCTGACATAGAACTTTCATCGGGTGCTAGCCAGGAGCAATGCTAGAGATGATCCTTTTTTAAAAGTCAGTAATAAATCAAATTTATTGAAGGCTGCTAGGAAAATGTAAATGCAACATACATTTGGCATGTCTATCAGGCTTTTCAGAAGAAACTATTCAAGCTAGAAAAGAGTGGAATAGCATTTATACTAACAAAAGACAAAAAACTGCAAGTCAAAAAAATCTTGACAGAACTGTTATTGTTAAGCTGTTTAACATTGTCTGCTGCTCACACCCAAATTTGACTAACTCAATTTGACTAACAGAACTTAAGAAAAAAATATAACATCAAAAAATGGGGAGAAGAAATGAACAGACACTTCCTCAAAGAAGAAATACAGATGGCCAGATGGTACATGAAAAAATGCTCCACTAATCATGAGGGAGATGCAAATCAAAACAACAATGAGGTACCATCTCATGCTACAGAGACCAGCACACATCAAAAAGAACAAGAGCAATCAGTGCTGGAGGGGATGTGCGCAGAAAGGGACTCTCATTCACTGCTGGTGGGAATGCTATCTAGTCCAGCCTTTCTGGGAAACAATATGGATATTCCTCAAAAAACTGAAAATTGAGCTCCCACATGATCCAGCTATAGCATTCCTAAGGATATTACCTATGAACACAAAAACACAATACAAAAATGCCTTCTGCGTGCCTATATTCATTGCAGCCCTTTTTACAATAGGCTGAATCTGGAAACACCAGATGCCCGACAACAGGTGAGTGGCTAAAGAAACTGTGGTACATGTACACAATGGAATACTATACAGTCCTCAGGAAAAATAAAGCCATGAACATTTCCTATACGTGTATGGACATGGAAACTACTATGCTGAGTGAAATAAATCAGATAGATGATGATGATGATGATGATAGATGATAGATAGATAGATAGATAGATAGATAGATAGATAGATAGATAGATGATAGATAGATAGATAGATAGATAGATAGATAGATAGATAGATAGATAGATAGATAGATAGATAGATAGATAGAAAATAGTCTTACTCATTTCTTGGATTTAAAAAAAAATAAAAGACACTATTATAATACACAAAGACAATAAAGATGAGGGCCAGAAGGCCAGAAGTTACTACAATGAGTGGTGAGTACATTTAGAGAAATAATGACCCTAACAACTATCATGACAATGGTAGTGAGTGAGAGAAATGAATTATCTATCTCAAATACAGGCAGGGGGTAGGGGAGGAGTGAGATGGGGCATTAGTGATAGTAAGGTCTCACTGGTGAAGGGGGAGTCTTCTTTTTTCTATAATTGAAACCCAACTACAAATATGTTTGTAATCATGGTGCCTAATATTATTTTTAAGAAAAGAAAAGAAAACTTTTAAAAAGTAGTAATCAATTTAAGTGATTAAAATGAAAAACAAATTTTAAACCAAAGGCATAATGGGAGAATAAAATCAAATTTCCATTAATATTCATATTGTAATTTTTTACTTTACATTGTTTTTGAGGCAGAAGGTACAAATATGTATAAATAAATAAATAAATTCTAATGTATTAGAAGATTGTACAGGGGCCAGAGTGATAATACAGTGGTAGGGCATTTGCCTTGCACGTGCCTGACCCAGGACGGACCTGGGTTCGATCCCCAATGTCATATATGGTCCCCTGAGCCAGGATCAATTTCTGAGCGCATACTCTGGAGTAATCCCTGAGTATCATCGGCTATGGCCCAAAAACAAAAACAATAATAACAAAAAAGATAGTACAGTGGGTATGGCACTTGTCTTGCATATGATTGACATGACTTCATTCCCTGGCACATATATATGTGGTTCCCTGAGCCTTATAGGAGTGAATCCTGACTATAGAGCCAAGAGGAAAGCAAGCAAGAAAGAAAAGAAAGAAGAAAAAAAGAAAAGAAAAGAAAGAAAGAAAGAAAGAAAGGAAGGAAGGAAGGAAGGAAGGAAGGAAGGAAGGAAGGAAGGAAGGAAGGAAGAAAGAAAGAAAGAAAGAAAGAAAGAAAGAAAGAAAGAAAGAAAGAAAGAAAGAAAGAAAGAAAGAAAGAAAGAAAGAAAGAAAGAAAGAAAGAAAGAAAGAAAGAAAGAAAGAAAGAAAGAAAGAAAGAAAGAGAGAAAGAGAGAAAGAGAGAAAGAGAGAAAGAAAGAGAGAAAGAGAGAAAAAGAAAGAGAGAGAAAGGAAGAGAGAAAGGAAGGAAGAAGGAAAGAAGGAAGGAATCTAAGTACCATATACCTTTTTAAAATACATATGTATGTATTTAACCTGTTACTTTATTCTATACTCAAATGTAAATTAAAAAGATTAAAGAACCAAATGGAATTACATCAAACTAAGAAGTTTTTTTTTAATATAAAAGAAGTTTTGACTAAAGTAAAAAAAAATCCTGTTGAATGGGAGAAAATATTTTACTACCATCAGTTTAATGAAGGACTCATATTCAGGATATATTGAATTTATATCACTCATTCACAAAATTCAACAATTACAAAAAAAACGTTATCCAAAAAAGGAGTGAGGAGATGTACAGACATTTCCTTCAAAAAAACATAGGTGTCTACTAGACATATAAAGGACTGTTCATCTTCACATAACATCAAGGTTATGCTTACAAAAAATACAATGAGATATCACCTCACACTAGTGAGACTGACTCAAATAAAAAAAGAAGGAATGGAAACAACCAGTGCTGGCAGTTTTGTGGTGTAAAGGGAACCCTTATTCACGGTTGATAGGAAGGTAATTCGGTTCAGCTCGTATAGAAAGAATAATTCTTAAAAAAATAAGTAAGAATAAGATACCTATTTGAACTAGTGATTGTAATCTTTGGCATCAATCCCCAAAACACCAAGTCATTGATGTGAAAAGATACATAGAAACCTCTTTTTACTACAGAGCTATTCAAAATAGTCACGGTATGAAAGCAACCTAATATCCAAAACCAGATGACTAGATAAAGAAATTTTGGTTTGCGTATATATACAAGATAACATACTATTCAGTCATCAGGAAAGATGAAATCTTGCCTTTTCCTGCAACATAGAGTTGTAGCAGGTTATGCAAAGTGGAATAAGTTCAGATGAGAGGAAGATATATGAGATGAATTCTCTCATATGATATATATGTGTATACACACACACACACACATATATATATAAAGAAACAAAGCAAGGGATGGACAATGTTCAATGATAACAAAACCTTGGACTTTACCTACAGAATCCAGGTGGCCAAGTGGTGGTAAATGAAAGTTGGATGCGAGCAGTAAGAGACAGACTAAAGTTATGTAAGAACAGTAGTGAACTGGACAAGAACTGGGTGCTGAAAGGAGATAAAGTGATGCCCCTTGAGTAACAATATGCAAACTACAGTGTCTGAAAGAAAAAAATATTTTGCCTTCAATCTTTGAGACATAAAAATATTACAGCTTGGTGAATGGATTCCTAACTGACATAAGTTTAGGCAGTTTCATCCATATTTTTAATAACATACACAAATAGTGGTTTTGCTCTTGTTAGCCCTTTATCATGGGTCATTTCAAACTATAAAACGAACAGTACACTAAAATCTCCATGCACCCCAACTTGTTACAACAATAATCAAGATTAATAATAATCAATTTTCAGCAAGTTGCAATTTATTTGCTCCTTTTAAATGTTTGAATTAATTTTAATGTGCCATGAATTCAACCACCTTGTAGATTGAGAGATGACTACTATACACAGGCCCCTTGGACGGCAATATTAGTTTCAGGTATACTTACAAATGACATTATTTTCATGCCTTCATAATTGTATATGCCACATCACACTCACCACCAAATCTAATATGTAGTTTCCATCATCACTAACCAAAGGACATCCTCTACCTGTCCCATGCTGTCCCACACCACCATTCCTTGGTGACTACCACTGTTGTCTTTGTCCCTTGGTTTGTTCATTTATATTCCCTATGTGGGTGCAACAAACAAAAAATCTTTCTCCTTACTTATTTAGCCTGATACCCTCCAGTTTTATCAATGTTGAAAACAGCAAGAATGTATCTTTAAAAAATATGTTGCTGACTACTATTTTTTTGTGTATATATACCACAGTTTCTTCATACAGACGATTAGCTTATTTTCCTAATGATGACTAGTGCTGTATTCTAGAGTTGTTGTACAATTTATTTTTGCACCTATAGCACTAAAAGGTTTCTTTTTTTACCCTCATAGGAAAGAAGCCCTAGATTGACACAGGTTATCACCATCAACTGGGGCAGAATATAGTACAGCGGATTAGGTGTTTGCACAGCATGCAGAGGACCCAGGCTCGATTTCCAGCACCCCATGTTGTTCCATGACCCTTGCTAGGAGTTGTTTTTGATCAGATTTTAAAGTAATTTCTAGTTAATTATATTTATAATTATAATAACTAGAATCATGATTTACAACATTATTGATAGTTGAATTTTAGGCATATAATATTTCAATACCAATAACACCCCCAATGTCAACTTCCTCAATCAGTGTTCCCATATCCATCATGCTTCCCAGATCAGACCTTTATTATATTTCATTTTAAAGAATCACTGTGAGATACAGCGACAAAGGGATTCATGATTGAGTTTCAGTAATACAATGTTCAATAACCATCATCAGCGCACATTACCCACCACCTATATTCCCAGTTTCCCTCCTGACCACTCCCTTGCCTTATCCCACAGCCTACCTTTGTGGCAGATAGTTTTCTTCTCTTTCTCTCTCCTCTCCTCCCATCATTTTATCTTTTTAGACACTGTGATCTGCAATATTGTTACTGAATGGGGATCATGCATATAACTTTCCCTCCTTTCAGCACGCAGATCTTGTCCAGTGTGATTATTTCCAACTATCAATTTCAAAGTGGTCCCTTCTCTGCCCTAATTGTATTCCCCAGCTATTTCTAGTAAGCTTTGTACCATGGTCGAGTCCTCCTGGCCCTCATCTCTATTGTCTTTGTATACTAATACCATACCATCTATTTTCCTTATATCCCACAAGTAAGAGCAATAAATCAATATATATTCCTCTCACCCTGACTCATTTTGTCAACTTAATACTCTCAGTATCCATCAATGTATAAGCAACTTTCATGACTTAATTTTTTCTGACAGCTATATAATATTCTATTACACAAATGTACCACAGTTTCTTTATCCATACATCTGTGCTTAGGCACTGGGAATTTTTCCAGATTCTGCTTTTGTCTACAGTTCTGCGGTGAGCATAGGCATGCAGAGGGCTTTTCTGCATTGTGTTTTGGGGAGCCTATGTTATATCCATAGGAGTGGTATTGCCGGGTCATATGAAAGCTTAATTTCTAGTTTCTTTTTTCCTTAAGGAATGTTCATATTGTTTTTCAAAAATATTGGATAGGTCAGCATTCCCATCAGCAGTGAATGAGAGTCCCTTTCTCCCACATTCATGCCAGCACTGGTTGTTCTTGTTCTTTGTGATGCGCCAGTCTCTGTGGTGTGAAATGATAATCCATTGTTTTGAGTTAATCAGCCCGTGCTTGGGTGCTAGAGTGTTACTCCTGGTCATATTAATCATTTCCCTGAAAATAAATGATGTGAAGCATCATTTTTTGAAGCATCAATTTTTCATGTCTTTTTGCCCATCTGGATTTCTTCTTTGAAAAAATTTCTGTTCATCTCCAGATCAGATCTGGAAGTAAATCCTTAGCACACTGGGTTGTTACAAAAAAAAAAAAAGCAAAATACAACCAACACAAAAATAACCCAACTAGAAGCCAAGCATCAATGATATTTCCATTTAGTGTTCTATGTTATTTTTACTTTGTCCTCTCACAGGCAGGAAAAATTTTTATAATATTTTAAATTATTTTTCATGATTTTTAAATGTTTGCTTTGTCCTCTCAGAGGCAGGAAACTTTTTTAAATTTTAATATAGTTTTTCATTTTTACTTTGTCCTCTCCCAGGCAGGAAAATTTTTACTTTATTTTGTAATTTTTTCATATTTAATATTTTTTTAAATTTTTACTTTGTCATCTCACAGGCAGGAAAATTTGTACTGTTTTTAATATTTTTAAAATTTTTATTTTGTCCTCTCACAGGCGGGAAAATGTTTGCTTTTTTAAAAATGTTATCTTTTTTTTTTTTTTTTAATTTTTTCTTTGCCCTCTCACCGGCAGGAAAGTGAAGTTTCCTCCACAACCAACAGGGTTCCCCCCGCACCCCCAGATTTTCCCAGGCTCAGGGCTCCCAGCCAATGGGAGCACCTGCGACTTTTCTCAGCCTCTGCTCCTCTGCCAGGGCAGGGCAAAACGCCTAAAAGCCCCCCAATTCTGGGCCCGGAGAGATAGCACAGCGGCGTTTGCCTTGCAAACAGCCAATCCTGGACCAAAGTTGGTTGGTTCGAATCCCGGTGTCCCATATGGTCCCCCGAGCCTGCCAGGAGCTATTTCTGAGCAGACAGCCAGGAGTAACCCCTGAGCACCGCCGGGTGTGGCCCAAAAACCAAAAAAAAAAAAAAAAAAAAAAGCCCCCCCAATTCCCCTTTTGACCTTTAACCCCTGCCCCGCCCCAGGAACAGGAGGAGAGCGGAAGAGGGCGGGGCGGGAATTGGGGGCCCGCGGGATGTGGGTGGGACGCCGGCTGCGTGCCGGTGCCCGCGCGAGATTTGAGACCCCTGGGGCTTTCTCTGCCACTGGCGGCCTCTGCCCGGTAGGTGCCATTCGCTCCGCTCTTCCTCCTCTCCGTTGCCTTCCCGGCCTTCCCCCAGCAGATCCTGGGGCCGGGGCGCCTTTCCGGCCGAGGGGGCCCCCGGGCTGGCCGTCCGGCCGCTGCTGATGGCCGCCGCCTTGCGCTCCGCGGCCCCACCGCGGCCTGCGTGGGCCGGGGCGTCTTGCAGAAGGCCGCGGGGTGCCTCCTGCGGTTCCTTCCACCGGAGGTTTTCAAAACGCCCTTGGAAGCATTTCCTGGAGCCTCGGGAGTGGAAATGCTCCAGTGGTGCGAGGCACAGAGCACAGATTAGGTGGTTTTATTTTTTATTTATTTATTTTTTGTGTGTGTTTTTTGGGGGTCACACCCGGCAATGCTCAGGGGTTTTTCCTGGCTCCGTGCTCAGAAATTGCTCCTGGCAGGCACGGGGGACCATATGGGACGCCGGGAATCGAACCCGATGGCCTTCTGCATGAAAGGTAAACCTACCTCCATGCTATCTCTCCGGCCCCTATTTTTTTTTTTTTTTTAGTCTTTGGAGCCACTAAAGTGCTGGGGTGCCACTCCCGGGCAGATGGAGCTGGACACCATGCATTACTGGGGGATCCAGTGCATGAGCTCCAGACACTTTAAGTCATCTCCTAGAACCTGAAATTAGTCGTTCCCCTTCCCCCCCCCCCCCCGCATCAGATTGCTGGATCCCATGGTAGATTTATTTTGATTTTTTTTTTCATTAAGAAGCCCAGTAATGTTTTCCATCGTGGCTACTGCAAGCTTAGCACTATCTTTCCACATCTGTGCCGATCCTGCTATTGTTTATAATCATTATTGATAAAGATGGGGGCTGATATCCAGGGTTTGTGTTTGTTTGGTTTCAGGCCCACACCTGGCAATGCTTAGGGCTTTCCCTGGTTCTACATTCAGGAATCACACCTGGTGGGCTCGGAGCACTATAGAGGTACCTTAGGTAGAACTTGGGTCGTCTCCATGCAAAGAAAGCACCCTACTCACTGTACAATCTTTGCAGTATTTGCATGGTTTGATTGCATTTCATAAGATTTTTTTTCTATTGAATGGGCTAAATTCTTTATATATTTTGGATACTAATCCTGAACATCCATGGTTAGCAAATACTTCCAGTATTTTCTTTCTGATGATGATTTTCTTAACTGTGCAAGGTTTTTTTAGTTTGAGTTTGGCTTTTAATGTTAATTTACAGAAGTCATCACAGGGCCTTGGGAATCATTTCAAGAGCTGTTGTACCTATCTTGCCTGCTGGAGGCTAGCCTGGAACCCAGGCTTAGAAATAGAATCCAACAACGGTGGGTGAGCCCCCAAATTTAAGTTAGGGTTGTTATAGTAACCTCGGGTACCCTTACGGGGTAACATATGTATGCACACACTTGTATATGTCTATGTTTAGACCACACCCAGCAGTGCTCAAGGCTTACTCCTGGCATTGCTGTAGGATCATTCCTTCAGGGGACTCTACCCACTTTGCTATTGCTCTAGCCATGTCTATTTACTTAAAAATAATTATATTTGGGAAAAGAGCATTATAAGTCATCACAAAAAAACACTGTGAATTTTTTCTCACTGTTTCAGATTTTTCTGTCATTAAGCCATTTTGTTTTAATTTTTGCATAATGTATAGATTTTACAAAAGAGAAGCTTAGGATAGAACTCCAGCTACTTTGTGACTTTTTACCATACCATTGATTGGAGAGCCAGTCTTTATCACATTGTACATTGAGTCTTTTGTATTTTTTTTGTCTATATGCATGGGGGTGGGGAAGATTTGGATTATTTTGTGCCATTGATCATGTTCCATACTGTTGTGTCTATGGCTTTGCAATATATTTTGAAATCAGGGAGTTTGAAGCTTTCTCATTTGTTCATTGGCTTTTCAGGTCTTTCGTGTCTCTGATAACACCTTTTAGGTTTGTTCTATTCCTGAGAAAAATGCCATTGGGATTCTGGTAGGATTGCATTTAATCTATGAATTGCTTTGGGTAGTGTGGGCATTTGCGCAATATTAGCTCTACTAATAATACATGAACATGGTTATCTTCCGATTTATCTGTCTTTGATTACTCTAACATTTCCCTCCTCATTTTTCATTGATTTATAATTCTGTTAACAAGAATTTCATACGTGCATCTTTCTAATACTACAGCCACCACCAGAATGCCTCCTTCCCTCCACCAGTGTACCAAGGAACCTTTCCATGCCCCCTGACCCCAAATAACCTCAGATCTATTGAGCAGCTATTTAGTTTTTGCCTTTGGCCATTTGTTGCTTCCTTATTATGTTTCTTTATATTCCGCAGAGAAGTGATTATCCTGACTTCACACAACATGATAATCTCTAGTTCCATTCATGTAGTGGCAAATTGCACAATTTTGTCTTTTGTTATAGCTGAGTGTGTGTGTGTGTGTGTGTGTGTGTGTGTGTGTGTATATATATATATATTCTTAGCTAATGTGAATGAAGACAGAAACACAAATTTCATTTTGAAACTGATTTTTGGGCCTTTGGGGTAGATTCTGAGAAGTAGAATTGCTAGATCATATGGAAGCTCAATTCTTAGCTTTTTGAGAAGAGGTTGAACCAGTCTATTCCACCAACAGTGGATGAGGTACTTTTGCCCCACATGCACACTAGTGCTTTTTGGGGGTAGGCGGGATTTTTGTTTTTTGGGGGGTTTTTTTGGTGTGCCAATCTCACTAATGTGAAATGGCATTTCATTGTTGTTTTTATTTGCATTTCCCTACTGATAATTGAAAAGTATTTTTATATACCTATTGGCTATCCATATGTATTCCTAAGGAATTGCCTCTATTTTTTTGCTTCCATACTTTTGATAGGGTTGTTTGTTATGCTGAACACTAAGTTTTTGGTATGTTGTACTTACATTTTCATTTGCGTGACATTTTTAACTCCATCTTTTAAAGATGAGTGCTTGTGAATTTTCAGTTTCTTCATTCTGTGGTTGAAAAATGTTCCATGTATGTTTAATAACAATGTATATTTTTGCCTTTGAATGGAATGCTCTGTATGTATCAGTTAAGTCTATGTAGCCTAATATGTCATCTAGTACTAGATTTTGTGGGTCTGAAGAAATAAGTAGTGCTTGCTTTAAACATGGCTGGCATGGGTTTGTTCCGTGGCAACACATATGGTCCCCTTAGCTCCCCTTGGAGTTATCCCTGAGCACTACCAGGTGTGACTCCCCCAAATAAAGACAAAGACAATACTTTGTTAATAAATATTAATAAACAATAAATATTATTAATAATTGATTAAATGTGGAATGTTTAAAGTCCCCTAATATTATAACACTGTCTAATTCCCCATGTTGGTTTTATAATATTAAGTGATCCTATGTTAGGTAAATTAAATTTTGGCAAATGATATATTTCTTAATTGCATTGGGTTTTTAACTTTTTTGGTGTTGTTAAACTTTACATTTTTGGTATTAATTTTTTTTTGGTTTGGGCCCACACCCAGCAGCATTCAGCAGTTACTTCTGGCTCTGCTCTCAGAAATCATTCTGGCTGGAGGGATCAAATAGGTCCCTGGATCGAACCCAGGTCTGTCCTGGGTTGGCCACATGCAAGGCAAATGCCATACTGCTATGCTATAACTCCAGCCCTATGTTATTAATTTGTTTCAACATAATTTTGTCCCAGTTTTTTGAAGGGTTCTATGTTCAATATTATATTCTTTATTCATTATTTCCATCCTAAGTATCTTTGGGTCTGGAGATTTTTTTACTTTATTAAAGATTCATGATTTACAGAGTTATTAATAGTTGAGCTTTAGAAATACAATGTTTTAGCATTTATCCCCCCAACCATTGTCGTCTTCCCTATATCTTCACCTTCCCCACCCTGCCATTTTCACAGGCACCTTTTTAAATTTGTGTGCTAGATTTTGGGTCTCATGATTTCAGTTTTCAATGTTGTTGATGATATGGTTTGGATATTTAACTATTAAGCTGTCTTTTTGTTTTGGTTTTTAGACCACACCTGGTGGCAGTGCTCAGGGGTTATGCTTAGCTCTATGCTCAGAAATTGCTTCAGCAGACAGACTCAGGACTTACATGGGATGCCAGGGATCAAACCCAGGTTGGCCATATGCAAGGCAAACACCCTACCCACTGTGCTATTCTGCCCCAGCTCTGGCCTTGATCGATACCACCTGACTCCCCTTGATTCCTTCCCCCATTCTCATCTGTCTCTTTTACCAACTCTACACAATTTCTTTCCTTCTCCCTATACTGTGTGTCCAAGGGCAGTCTAGATATTCCTCCTTTAAACCATTGCATTTTCTCATCACATAAGTGACATCATCCTGTGGTTAGCTTCTGGCTTACATCACTTAACATATATTTCTGTTCCATCCATGCTGCAGTGAATTGCATGACTTAGTCATTTCTTACAGCTGTGTATGTATATATACCACATCTCCATAATCCATTCATCTTCCATTGGACATCTAGGATTATTCCAAATCTTAATCGCTAAGTATTATAATAAATGTGTGCCTACATCATTTTGAATGAATTTTTTTGTGTTCTGAGTATTGCTACCCAAAGTGGAATTGCTGGGTCATATGGCAATCCAATTCTAAGTTTACTGAGAACCCTCCATACTGCTTTCCACAGGGGTTGAACCAGATGACATTCCCACCAGCAGTGAATGAAAGTTCCTTTTCACCATATGCCAGCCAACACATTGTTCACACTATTTTTATATAATATTTTTATTTTGACCAAAGTGGATTACAAATCATTCACAGTATGTTCACACTATTTTTGACATGTGCCATTCTCCGGTTGTAAGATAGTATCTCATTGTTGCCTTGATTTGGATTTTCCTAATAAATAATGATGATCAATTTTTCATGCGCTTGTTGATCTTCGTCAGAGAAGTCTGTTCATTTCCTCACCCCACCCTCTTTTTTGCGTTTTTGGATTTTTGGGTCACACCCAGAAGCACTCAGGGGCCACTACTCCTGTGCTCAGAAATCACTCTTGACAGGCCCAGGGACCATAAAGGATGCCATCCGTCCTGGATCAGCTGCGAACCGCTGTGCTGTCTCTCCAGCCCCTCCTCTCCCTATTTTTGATGTGGTTTTTCTGCTGGCTTTATTGTTTATGAGTGGATTTTTGGTGTTTTTTATTTTGGTTTTTGGAGTGTTTTGTTTGTTTGTTTGTTTTGATTTTGGGCCATACCCAGTGGCACTCGGGCTACTCCTGGCTCTGTGCTCAGAAATTGCTCCTGCCTTGGGGAACCATATGGGATGCCAGGGTATCAAACCCTGGTCCTTCCTGGGTCAGTAGCATATAATACAAACAAATACCACTGTGCCATCTCTCTGTCCCCTGTTTGAGTGTTTTAAAAACTATATATTAAAATATATTAAAATTAAATATATTGAGTGCAAATATTTTTAACTTGTGTTTCTTTTGCCATGAAGAAACTTTCCCATTTGATTTAGTCCCATTGGAGTTTCTTTCAGCAGCATAAGAGTAGATTGATGGGTTTTGTCCATTCAACATTATTTTGTTTATAGAATTTATTTTATTTACATTAAAATGATTATTCATAGGCATGCATTGCTACTTTGCTGATTGACATAAATTTTTTAATTGTCACATTCTTCTATTACCATCCTCTTGGTAACTTTATGATTTTAGTGCTTTATATAAAATCCTTTCTTGTTAGTTTTACAGATGCATATCATAAGTTTTTGTCTGTGGTCACCATTAGACTTAAATTTGTAAGTCTTTTAGACAGGTAATGTAGTTTGAGTGCATTCTAAAGTCTGCATGTTTACACACTTCATGTCATGCTTTATGGTTTTCATGTCACATTTTAATCTTGTGTATTCCTTAACTAATTATTGTAGCTGTATTTTTCCTTTTTGACACTTCTTATTAGTTTTTTATTAGTGATCAATTTGCTACCTTTACTATGTATTTCCTGTCACCAGTGGTAATTTATACATTTCTATGTTTTCTTTTGCTCAAAAGTGTGATTTTTTTATAATTTTTATTGAGACTAATGTGAATTACAAGTCTTTCACAGTTATATTTAAGGTACTTAGTGACAGTGAATTAGGGCCATTCCCATCACCAGTGTTGACCTTCCTCTGCCCCTGTTCCCAGCATGGTTCCCATCTCCACCCTTAATCCCCTGAGCTGCTGATGTAATAAGTCCCTTTTATGTAAATAATGTGACTTTTATTCAGATTTTTAAAGTCCCTCTAAGATTTTGCCTGAGTCCAGTTTAGTGGTGATGAACTTTAGGTCCTTATGGGAAAACTTATTACGTTTCCTTCAATTCCGAATAGCATCTTAGCTAGAAAATTCTTGGTTAGAAGCTAATTGTCATGTCACCATGTCTACTGACGATATGGCTTTCACTGGCTCTCATGAGACATCATGTACCACCACTGTCTCACAATTTGATGTTGCAATAGACTCTATACCTTCAAAGATGTGCATACATTTTTTTGGTAAAGAGAAAATAACTGAATTTCTTTTTGATAATTTCAACAGTTTATATTTAGTAAAAGACAAAAGGACTTAACTTCATGTAAAAATAATATGATTTGCAATGTTTAAAAAATAAATAAATACATATTTTAGTGGCCATTTTGTAGTAATTATTCTTACATAGTCAGCAAAGTCAGCAGAATTGTTTATAGAGACATTTCTGCCTTTTCTTCCAGACAAGGATTTACAGCATCCTGTATAGAGTTTTCAGGATGTTCTAATAGATTCTGTCTGAATTAAGATAATGGGTAACTTATAGTAGCCGCTTCTTCAATAAGGCAATTCCTGGTTAGTAGCTAATCAAGATTTCTCAAGTTTTAAAATATTAGTTTGTAAATGCCCTACTTTGATGTATGAATCATGCATACATGATACAAGCCAAGCTCATCATGCTAACAGTATCACTGCTTTTTTGTACCACTTAGTGTTTTTCCTAAACAATTATAGTACTGTACCTTTTGTTTTGATATGTCAATACCTTTATTGCAGTATTATAATAAAATTCAAGCTTTAACTTTCCTTTTATTCCTTCAGCAATGTATTCTTCAAAGTTGTTAGTATACCAGCTGGTCTTTTATCAGGCCATTCCAAAAATTTTAAATTTGACCCCCCCTACAATTTTCAAATCTCTTAATATCCGCATTTTTTGGTTTCATTTTGCTTTTTTGTGGTGCCTGCTTTGCATGTGATTGGTGCTTGTTTGACCCCTAGAATTGCATATTGTTTCCCCGGGCACCACTGGCAGAGGAAATCTTAGGCACTGCCAGGTATGGTTTCTGAAAATAACAAACTTCAAAAGCTCTTTAGCCCAAGAGACACTCTATAATACCTATCTGTGCATACTGCTTTTCAAATAACAAGCCACCCATCAATTTCCTCATTATGCTGTGTGCATGTGTTGTCATGATTGTTGTAGTCTTTCCTACATATGTGTAACCTCGGGCTTGAGGGGCAACAGGCAGCATGGGGCGAAGAGCAGAGGACGGGGTGCAGAGACACTATTGACTGTGTTAGAGCTCTTTGTTTCTTGCAGGTGGGAATGGGCCAATTACACAGAAGCAAGAACAATGGGAGAGACGAGATTGCCCAGGTAGGGAAAGGAGGAAGAAGTGGAAGGTCATTCATTCATTTGTCGCCCACCATGCAGAGGGTGTTTTTCAGGTGTGCAGTGTTCCATGTCGGCTGACGTGGCTTAGGGGAAAGCTGGATGGGAGGTCCCATTTTCCATCCCGTCTTTACCCATGGCCACATGTTGGGAGAACGGGACTCCTTTCTATGACCTATGAACAGGTGTGCCATCACATGGGTCA
Organism: Suncus etruscus; assembly: GCF_024139225.1. Classification (NCBI taxonomy): domain Eukaryota; kingdom Metazoa; phylum Chordata; class Mammalia; order Eulipotyphla; family Soricidae; genus Suncus; species Suncus etruscus. The sequence goes on from NC_064868.1 coordinate 122,326,847, forward strand.
CCTCCTTGATGATGCAACCGGCTTTCCCAATGATCTTTGGCAAATTCCCAATCACACAAAGTTCCCGCAAGGGGTCAGGATGTGGTGACTGTGTGTGGGGTGGTTTTGCTTGGGATGTGACTTGACCAGGATTGTGGTAAGGGTCAGTTCCTCATTCCTACAGCTCAATGTCTGCACGATGGTGCCTGACCCTATACGGAAATTGCCGCAACCAGTTCGGGGCCAGGATCCTACATTGACCTGGAGGAGATGGACGTCTTCCTGGATTTGGCCACCTTTGGAACCAGCCCAGGTTTTGGACTTTTGAGGCGGACTGAGGCTGCCTTGTGCCTGCCCCAGCTAAGGTAACAAAGCCGGACCTCCTTCAGATCCTGCCACATAGATGTGTGCATGTGTAAAGATTGCGGTATAGCCTCTAGTCAAACTTTATATATAATTTTATTCCATATTTATGTCCCTTGATTGCAATATATTTGTAATAATGAATGTGCTTTCTCTACCTCTTTCAATGTTTTCACCAGGTTAAACAGCATTTTGAATTGTATTAACTGTTGCTCATCTGATGCTTCAAATATTGTTTAATGAGTCATGAGTTCTAGCTGTTGTATTGTCAGAAAAATATATAAATACTTAAGAATAGGCAGAAAATTGTCAATCCATATAGCATTTACTTATTTATTTTAATGAAGTAAGATAGTTTATTAGAAGAAATATAGAGAGATATGAGAGGATACACACACACACATGTTCAAGAGAAAACATGGGCTTCTCCACAGTGGATAAAGCCTCTTTGTGTCATTTTAATGCATGTGTTCATATTTTTGAATCCTTTTTGGAAATCCCTTGTGTGATCCAAATTATTTGCAACACTACAAGTACCAGAGGGGAAAAAAGATCTCAGGAAATAGACTTATAACTTCCTGATTGTGTTCAAGTGACCATCCCCAGTGCTGGAGAGCTAACCTAGGATCTACTGTCTGCAAAAGCAGTTCTAACTCTCTGGCCCAAATGGACTGGCAGTTGTAACCAAGAAAGCAGACCAGTAGTTCTCAGTCTTTCTAGACCTGTGGATTACAGATCACCACTTCATCATAGACCAGTGGTTGAACAATGCTGATGATTTTATTTAAGTAATCATCAAAGAAAAGTAGAAATTTTTAGTTGTATATAATGAGATAAGGCTAAGGAGTACTGGAGAGCATGTTATCAGACATTATTGGAGATAAAAATAAAAAAATTAAGCAAGGCACCTGGACTGTCCTTTCTTGTGAAATTACAGTAAAAAATGTTAAGCTATACACTCTTCAAACCAAGAGATAATGGAATGCCAATCATTTTCTTTAGGTATTTTAACATTCTTATTTGTGTTTTGATAATACATAGGCCCTTATTTTCTCATTAGAATATACTTAACATATTTTAATATGCCTGGGAATTAGAGAATCTAGTTTAAAAATGCCATGAAAAGTTTTTTTGGGGGGGGTGGCAGTATTTGGGGCCATACCCAATAGTGCTGAGAGCTTACTCCTGACTCTACCTAAGGGTCACTCCTGAGATACTGAGGACCGAACTAGGGTCAGTTGCCTGCCAGGTGAGTATCTTAACCCCCGACTCTCTTTCTCTCCTGGCTTTTATAGCTTGATTGGAGCTCAAGATTCTATCTCTCAGTGCAAACCTACACTCTGAAGCAAAACCTGTTTTGCATGAAAGAGTTCAGAGAATTGACATATAGGGTGTTGGTAAACGTGCACATTCATCAAGGTAATATTTTTGACCTTTTATATTGATTCCAATTAAAAAGCATGTGGACTAGGGGTGTAGGATCAATGTTGAAACATTTGCTTTCTGTGGAGGAAGCTCTGAAGCCAATCCCTAGCACCACTGAAAAAAAAGAAAGGACAGAAAAATACAAGTGTTCTGTGTAGGTCTCAGTCTGTGGATATTAATGATATCAACTAGAATCATCTAAAAGTGGGCTGGACAGCAAAGAACCTCTTGCAAACATCTACCGTTTCTAAACCAGGGTTATGACCAGACTGAAGCTTGTGACTCATAGGGTTTCAAAACATCCTGCAAATATAACCTTAGGAAACTTAGAAGAAAGAAAAAGTTTATTATCTAAAATCTTTCAAGACATGTAAGGAATACATGATATGCTGAAGGACACATAATTGAGGTCACAGTAGAGAGAATGCAAGCATGGACCAAGGATTCTGATTTTATGACAGCTGAAGTGGGGAGGTTCAGGATGCTCTGACTCAGTTGTAGTGTGTATTATATATAATATGTAAGAATATAAATATATATTTTATATATAAATATATTATAAACATAATATATAAATTATATTATATCTTATATTATTTTGTATTATGATATTATATTGTTATGTTTATAATATATTTATAAGTAAATATATTTATATATTATAGAATAATATAAATATAAATGTATATAAATATATATATATATTCTCACTAAAAATATAACACCTTGGTGGGGCTAGAATGTTAATCCAGTGGGTTGGGCACTTGCCTTGCTCACAGCCAATCTGAATTCGATCCCCAGCACCACATATGGTCCCCAAACCTGTCCAGAGTGATACCTGAATGCAGCACCAGGAGTATTTCTGAGCATCACTGGTTAGCCCACAAACTGAAATGGGAAATAAATATTCCTTCGTAAAAACTGGCGGTTCCAAGAAAGGGACATGGGTAGGACTGTTGGGTAGAGAGGCCTTTTTGGTGCAAAGGATGGAGGAGAAGGCCTGGGGGTGGGGCAGCTTGTGCACCCTATTTCTGGAGAAACACTGCCATCAAGCGGAATCTAATTGTCAATCTTGTGAATCTGCACCAGCATTCCCAAGTGAGCTCTTGGGGAACAGATAGTATCCCCCCAAAATGCAAGACCCTGGCAGACACATAGAAGTGGGGAGGGCGGGGAATAGAAACATGAACCAAAACCATTTGAGGGCCTGCAAGAGCTGGAGCCCCAAAACACACTTTGCACACCTATACTGTACGGAAGAGTGACACAGTGCGCCACTTCCTAGTGCGGAACACGCATGCGTGCGCGCATGCTCACTCCCCTTCTCAACCCGGAAGTAAGTTAGATCCCGGGTCTCTGGTCAACTAGGTCCTTTGGGGGGTATCACGTCCGATTTGGGGCTGAGGCCTCGGAACTCTGGTCAGGGACTCATATTTAGGCCTCAAGTCCCTTTCCTCCAAGAAAGAGGCCAGTCAGCCTGGCTTGAAAACCTCCCAAAGCCGCCATGTTTAATCTCGGATTCCTTCAGCATTCCGGGAGTTACCGAGCACGGACCTATCACTTTGCCAAGAAACAAATGGGGCCCGGCACCCAGTGTCACCCACCTGCTTGAGTCTACCTACACACACATAAACACATACGTTGGGCATTCTCTTTGATCTAGGGCAAGGATCCACTTCTGTCCCTCAATGGCGGATTCAAGGCCACGCCCCTACGCTGCCTACAAATAGGGGTGACTGGCCAATCAGAATCCTGTTGGCTGCACCCCAGTGACTGCAGCCCAGATCACAAAAATTCCTCGTGATGGCGCTGTTAGTCCAAAATACCAGTCATCATGCTTTCCCCCGCCCTTTGTGGATTAAAAAAAATTAACACCATTGACTCCATTTGTTGGGGAAGACTTTTGCTTGTACTGCCAATCTTGAAGGGAATGCTGGCACTGCAGCTTTAGCATTCACCATACTTATGCAATAGCTTTGCACTGACTGTGGCTTAATGCAATAGTTGTGCAATGACTGGGGCTGTCATACAGACCAAAGAGATGGTGGCCAAGGAATCTTTAGATTCCTCTGGGTTGGTTCTGCTGGAAAGCTTGTTGATAAGAATCTTGTTTTCATGTTGTGCAGGCTTTAGAAATTGGGGGTTGACCCTGAAGAACTAATCAAATAGTAATTTCCAAAAACACTTGAGCCATGCTGTGTGGGGAGTAAGGGGCAGATGCCATTTGCTAACCATCAATGTCTTTCTCACACTGAAGGCAGGTGTTCTCAGTGCTGAGGAGACAGGAGTGCAAGGGGAAATAAAAGAAAAGAAACAAGAATAAATATGAACAGTCATCAGGCTCTCACAGTATGGTGAGTGCTTTTTGCTCTTGTCTTTCTCCATTTCCAACATGTGTTCCATCTAAGGAAAATAGCTGTGATGTAAGAATTTACAGAAGCTGGGGCTGGAGAGATATCATGGAGGTAAGGCGTTTGCCTTTCATACAGAAGGACGGTGGTTCGAATCCCGGCAGCCCATATGGTCCCCTGTGCCTGCCAGAGGCGATTTCTGAGCATAGAGCCAGGAGTAACCCTTTAGTGCTGCCGGGTGTGACCCCAAAACCAAAAAAATTTTAAAAAAATTTACACAAGCCTCAAGGTAGATCCAAGACCTTTGGACCTTGGACTATGCTGAATTTTCAGCCCTGATTCAGTATAGAAATTGAAAGAGCTATATATACACCTACTAAGGAAATCTGCATTATGAAAGCACCATTATGTTATATCTGTGTCCTATAGGAACTGAATAAGAGGAAGCAGGTTAGTACTTACTAACTTACTATGGACCTACCCGTGTGGAGCATTTGCCAGTGACAACACCATTCAGTATCCCATATCCCCATCTAAAGTAACTCAGCCCCATTTGGAGTAAACCAGGCCTGTAATTCCTTTGCTCTGTTTTCAGTGAAACTCCCATACCTTTCCTACCACCAACATCCTGTGATGTTCACCGTTCATCATGACAGTCATTCCATGTGACCCTCCACCAAGCTAGAGTGGACTTTGATGCAATCTTCTTTGTTTTTTCTTGGCAATGGTGCTCAAAGCTTGAACTATATGGGGTTCCAAAAGGCTTGAAGCAGGATCAGTGTTGTGCAGTATAAGCACTTTACCCACTGTACTTTCTCCCCAGTTCCTGACACAATGTTCTTAGGAAATCATGGACTGTTTTGTATAGGTACGAGCAATTGCATGTTGTGAGGCCAATGTAGATAAGGAGCTATACCAGCTTCAGAAGCATGAAATGTAATAGAAACTGGAGACTCAAGACATTTCTATCTAAAAACACAGCTCCCTTCCTGGCAGTCATGAACACTTGGGCCTTTCCTATCACTGATCTTTTAGAGACAGAATTTCAGAAGATAGATTGAAACTAGGCATGGGAATATTTATGGGTTTTCGGTCAAACCCGATGTATCCAGATGACCTGTGTTCATATATTTTATGCCTCGACTTGAAAATCCCTTGGTAGAAGTGCCAGATCCTCATGATCCATCCTCTTCTGTAGTCCTCTATGTCTTATTGCTATCTCCTCTCCTAGGTTGCCTCAAAGTAAAAACTGCCTTCATGGGCCATATATATAGTAAAGTGGCCAAGGTGCTTGCCTTGTACACAGCTGACATGGGCTCTTTATTTTGTACCACATAAGGTTCCTGAGTCCACCAGGAGTAACATCTGGGTTACAGAACATCTGGTACAGACATCAAGGTGTAAGCCTTGAGCACTATCTAGGAAGGAAGGAAAGAAGGGAGTGAGGGGGGATAGAGAGAGGAAGGAAGGCTTGCTTATTGGATGGAGACTCATATTTTGGAGCACAGACCCCACTGTGGCTGACCCCAAAAAGCAAATTACCCTTATTCAGCAAGATTAGACTTGATTTTTTTTTCATTTTTTTTAAGTAAAGGGCTAAGAGGTCATTTACTTTGCATTTTTATTGCAACTTATTTTCCCAGTTTAACAGAATAATTTTCATAATTCAGTGTCACTTTCTGGAAGGAATAATTAGTGGGATGAAAGATAGATTTTTATCCAGTTTTTCATGGTCATACCATTATCTCAAGGAAACCACACCTTCAGGACCCCAACATTCTTCCAAATACACTCATACCCATATACACACATTTTTCTCCCATTCATTTCAGCAGCCAAAGAAGTTACGTTGTTGGTTCTTGTTTTTGTTTTTAATGTTTCTGGCTTATGTGAGGCTGACTCAGGTGACCGGTTTGAATGCTGAGAGCAAAGCTTTCTGCCATATGCTGGCTTCCTGGAGGCACAACAGGCTTTTGGGCCACAATCACTAGAGGTCTCACAGTCTCAGCAAAAGTATAGTGCTTATAAAAGCAGCTTATCTGCCAGTTAGCAGATAAACAGACGCAATCTCAGTACTTAAAGCAGGTGCCCCAAAGAATCAAGATGGTTATCACTTTGCCTCTTGTATTGACAAGTTTAGACCTGTTTTTCCTAAAGGAATGACAGTGGGAGAGGATTTGGGGGGGATGGTAGGTAGCTGTAGGGTTTTATTCCTGTGACAATACTGCCATCAAGCGGCACTAGTTTGCCAATCCAGTGGCTCTTCCTGGAACTAAGGACTAGAAAGGAACATTTCCCAAGGAAGGTCTAAAGTTAGTTTCTGCAGTGGGTGGTGAAGAAACTTCAGAAAAGACCAAATAGGGCCCAGGGATGTCTAGAGGCAGAAATCTTGTCTGAGACCCAATCTCCCTGTGACTTTAAGGTCCTCCTAAGGACTCTGGAGGCAGCCATTATCTGGGAGGGACTGTGGACTCTTCCGGGAACCCCCACTGGGTTTGGGGTCCTTTCTGCAAGGACACTTTTCCCTTTGAGCCAGACCCTCCTGAGCATAGTTGGCTGAAAAAAAAATCCATATGGGAGAGCAGAGCCCAACAAAGAAGAATTTCTGGATTTTACACACCTCTACTGCTAGTTTTGCAGATGTGGCTAAGTTGCTGGTCCTGAAGTCTCCAAATGTGTCATCTAGTTCTGCTTCATGTTGTCCCTTAGCCCTGGAGCCCCACTGGCCTTATTTATTCCTGCCCTATGGGCAAAGATTTAGATGCACTTCAGATTTTTGTCTTAATTTGGTTGCTCATACAGGCCGCACCCCCTCCAACATGGGGCCAGAAACATGTTACAAGCTGATTTGAGTGATACAGCCTTGTATCTTCTGCGCTGCTAGAGTGGTGCTCAGTGGAATCGCTTGAGTGACCCCCTATTCTGGTCCTATCTGTTACCACAGTGGAGCCACAGATCCTATTTTAAACCATGCTCAAAAAGTTTTTTCCACGTGATGGCACTGTTGTTCCAGAAATTACAGCTACCCTCATGAGCTTGGCTTCTCCCTCCCTTTGTGAATCAAAAAACGCCAAGAGTGGTTCCCATATCATTCAAGCCTCCTAGTGGGTGGTACATCCTCCTGGGGGAGACTTGAAATATATAGCTACTGACCTGAAATATTATAAAGGTGGGTCTAGACTCTTGATGAATAGTACAGTGGATGGGATGTTTGTTGCCTTGCACATAACAAACCCAGATTCTATCACTGGTGTCCTATATGATGTCCCTGAGCCCTCTGGGAATGGCTCCTGGGCACAGCCAGGAGTAACTGCAGGTGTGACCCAAAACCAATCAATAGTATGTAGAAGGACTGAGTATATCCCAGCATTTGGGGCTATTGCCTTTCCTGAGTCCTCCCCAGTATCCTGGAATCGAGTGTCCCTACTGGGAATAAGCCTTGAGTATGGTCTGGTGTGGCCCAAAAACCAAAAGCAAAACAAAACCCAAAATTCCCCTGTTGAAGCATCTTTTAGACTGTCTTTTCTTTATAGCAGTTAAACTTCTGTATTTCCTCTGAGTGTCTCTTTTTCATGTATACCCTGGAAGATAACTATCCAAAACATGATCTCCTTGGCCAGAATCCTTAATTGTCCAGGACTTTAGTAGTTTCTATAGGCTGCAGTAGAAGCTACATTTCCTGTCTTCTCCTTGAGCCAGTCTTTTTTGTAATTGGAACTTAGGAGCAAATCCAGGAAGTAGTATAAATTTGTAGAGGCAGAAGGGACTATCAGTTGTTCAGGTGAGACACAAGGAGGTAAATTGCTTTGTATCACATGATTCTCTTGAAATCTTAGAGCATTGTGAGCCTCCACCTTTCTGGGAGATGGCTGAAAAAAAGGAACTTTGGAATACAGGTATCATGTTGGTCCTTGGTTCCCAGGTTCATCAATATTTTCAACAATGAAAATACTGAGTGATTAAGCTGGATTGATAATACAGTGGGTAGGGCACTGACTTTGCATACAGCCAACCCATTTAAATCCTTGACATCCCATATGGTTCCCAGGGCTCAGCTGGCAATGATTCCCTTTCATGTTGGTAAATTAAATCTAACATTTCTACAGTCCCAATTAGGTCAGTGAGGTTGTCCTATCCTTTGGAAGTATTTGGCTATATAGAACTCATTTGACTGTTTGCCCTGGAACAACCTATCCTTATTTCTCAGCTTTCTGTGAGCTACCCTAAGGCCTGGGGCATAAATCAATCTGTTTGTCCTAGGATGTGGCCTTAGGAAACTAGAGACTACCTAGGTTTCCAAGAGATCAGGAATATTGAAGCTGGAGTCATAGTAGAGCAGGTAGGACATTTGCCATGCATGTGGCTGGATCCTGATTTGATCCTTAGCATCCCACATGGTCTCTCTGAGCACTACCAGGAGAAACTCCTGAGTTTTGCCAGGTATGGTCAAAAAAAAAAAAAAACAAGGAAAAATGAAATCACAGGAATGTTTAGAGTCAGCTAAAATGTTGTCATTTTCAGCAGCTGACCAGGGGAAACTGAGGCTTCCTACTTTGTTAGTGTCTTACACACTGAGAAAACAAATTGGCTATGTATGCACAGAAATAACCTGAGGGCTAGATGATTAGATGCATCTTTTTGGATTCTCTACCTGGCATTGTCTCTACTCCAGCCTCTCATATCCCACTATGATATAAGAGGTTAGTGCTCCTATTCTGGTGGGCCACTAGAGAGTGATTGATCCCATTTCTGCCATACGTTGTCCATAACACCACTGAGCCCTGCACATCTCATGGTATGGCCCTAGTAGATCCTGACTTCTGTAAGACTGAAGGCCACTGGGCCATGCACCATGTCCTGAGCACTGCAGGAAGCTCCCTGTAAGAAATATGTAAGCCTCTGAGTAATGTACAGATATTTGGTATGTATATTTTTGTGAAACTTCATCTGTTGTAAGGATAAGTGGGTATATGCCAACCTCACATTCACAGACACTACTAGCATGAACCTAACACTGTATAAGCTATATTTCTCTCCCTTTAATTTTTCTCAGCTACCTGGGAAATGGTCTCTCAACTACCAGTTTTGGACAGCTAACCTATTGAACTCTGGCCATTTTCAAACTGCCCTCTCCCTTCAGACTTTCTCTCTGTTGAGATAAGCATCTGGTTTTCCTTGGAGATGCTTCTAGCACTGAATGCAAAAGAAAGCCATAGACACTACAGGACCTAGTGTTTTCTCTGCTCTCTAATTCCAGGAATCTTGCAGTGGGAACTCTCCCAGCATCTAGGGCCCTTGGCCTTGGGACTCTAGTCAGGTACATTGCTAGTTCTCTCCTGCTAGACAGTTTCCTTTATTGTTTTGCTTTGGGGCCAGACCCTATTATGCTCAGGGTTACTACTGTCTCTGCACTCAGAAATAACTCCTGGGGGTACTCTGGGATAGATAGAACCAAGGTCAACCACAAGCAAGGCACTACGTGCTGTTCAGTTTCTCTGGCCCTAGGTAATTTTCCTTTTAACAATCACTGTGGTTCTGGTGTCTGCTTGGATCGGGCACAGAAGCTATGTAATGTGCCCCTTTTCTAAGAATACTCAATTTTCATCTTGGTTTTGGAAGCCACCCTTCTGTTATCAAGTTTTTCTCAAGATTCTGTGTTCAGAGGACCACAATAAATTTCTTATTTCTTTTCTTTTCTTTTCTTTTCTTTTCTTTTTTATTCTTTTCCTTTCTCTTCTGTTTTCCCATGAAGCAGCTCTGAGCTAGAGTGTATAGACTATGTTCAGTTACCAAAATGCAAGGTTCATGGTTAGTGTTCATAGAGGAGAGCTGCTTAGTAAACCCTTACACAGCCATATCACATTATCTATGTCCATCTCCCCAGGCCACTACAGACAAACTAATGGATGGTACCTGTCAGTCAAATGAGCGGTGGGGTCTGTGAATTTGCTGAAGCAGAGGAAAAACACAGTCTTGTCATGATTTCCATCAATGTCCTTCTCTAGTCACATAGCTATAGAGACAAGAAAGAAATATCTGCAGGTATCAAGACCAAAGCATGGTTGTATTTCACATGTAAGAGACTAGGGGGCCAGAGAGATAGTATAGTAGTAGGGCATTTGCGTTGTGTGTGGTTGGGCCCAGGACAGACCCTAGTTCAAATCCCAGTATCCCAGAGTCTGCTAGGATCGACTTCTGAGTGCAGAGCCAGGAGTAATCCCTGAGTACCACTAGGTTTGACTGCCCCCCCCAAAAAAAAGGAAAAAGAGAAGTAAAAGAGATAGGGGCCCTGGGATGTGACTCTGTGGCAAAACACACATCTGGGCTGAGTAGGACCCTGGGTATTTTACTATGTTTTTTCTTCTTTAGTGTAGTTAACTGAGAAAATAATTAAGAGATAAGGATAGAGGAGAGGGGGGAGAGAGATAGGAGAGAGAGAGAGGAGAGAGATCTTCTGATTTTAGCTGATATTATTGAGATCCACTATTCTTAACATCCCTGGCTGAATCCACAGGATTTCCCCCAACAAAGAGTGGAACTGTTTTTTTTTTTTTTTGTGTGTGTGTGTGTGTGTGTGTGTGTGTCTTATTCTCTTTGTGCTTTATTTAGCCAAACTAAGTCCTCTAGCTCTTCCTTTTAGAAAATAGTGGCAGGAAGCCACATCCTCAGAGCCTGAGTGCCCTGGACGCCTCGCCTACACTAGTTTTTTGTCAGGAGAAAACTGATTTCTCTACACCTACTGGCTTTCGCATCACTGCTTGGAGATGCCAGCTTTGGCATCCTTGGAATGCCCCAACCCCAGGCCCGGCTTTTCCCACTCACTCTGCTCATGAAGTTTGGGCAGCAGGTTAAAAGTTGCCACTTGATAGCATTGTTGTTCCATGGATGGCAATTACCCTGCCTGCACAGGGTGGCTTTTCCGCCTTTTGGGGATCAAAAAAGTTCCCAGTTGGGTTGTAGCCATAGAACAAGGCACATTGTAATGTGATCCCCCAGAACCACATATGGTCCCCCCCAGGCTGTGCTAAGAGTAATCTCTGAGTATCCCACCAGGAGTAAATTCTGAGCAATGCCAGGGGTGCACCTCACTGCCACTCCCATAACCAATGCCCAGACATCCTCACTGGTATTTAAGTCCTCCCAGTGAGGTGGAACTTGGCATATTGATGTCCTTCCTTTTGCAAGTCCTGTGTTTGTAGAACTGTACAGAAGTCACCATCAGAGGCAGAAAAATGCATCCTTGGTTGCAGTCCTCATCCTTCTAAGGATTTTGAGTTTGTCCTTTGCCTTTGGACAGAGTTAACTTGTATTGGGGAGAGGGGTTTGAAGTAAAATAGTTTTTTTTTTTTTGAGACCATTGTGAATTACAGGTCTTCACAGTTGTATTTCAGGCATTTAGTGACAGTAAATTAGGGACATTCTCACAACCAGTGTTGGCCTCCCTTCACCATAGTTCCCAGCATGCATCCCATAACACCCCCTTTTGCTCCCTGGTTTACTAGTGTAACAGGTCCATTTTGTGTTTGGATTGTTGTAGTTGGATCTCTTGATTCTATTGTTCTATACTATTGTTGTTGACTTTGGCTTGAGTATTTAGTTCTGACATTTTTCCCCTCTCAATGCACCTGAGACCACTTTGGGCCCTAGGTCCAGCCACTGTTTTTTTTGTTGTTGTTGTTGTTGTTCAATTTGTTTGAAGACATAGAAATATGAGGCAGTACAAAATGATTCAAGTTCTATGGTTCTATGAAAAAGGCGGGAGCCCCTATCTAGAATATAAGTAAAATTAAAAGAAGAAAAGGAGTAAGGGGCAGATGTGGCTTTTTATTTGGGGCATAGGCACAGCAAATGTTGGGGAAATTAGAAATGAAATTCCCTTGGCCTAAGAGATACAGGGTGTCTCTACCCATGAAGCATACTGTCAGAAGAACAGCTGTAAGCTCTGGGCATGTTGGTTGTCCAACCCCAAGTTCTCTCTTTTTGTTTTTTTTTGTTTTTGTTTTTTTCTTTTTGTTTTTTTTTTTCAGGCCACACCCGTTTGATGCTCAGGGGTTACTCCTGGCTAAGCGCTCAGAAATTGCCCCTGGCTTGGGGGACCATATGGGATGCCAGGGGATCGAACCGTGGTCCTTCCTTGGCTAGCGCTTGCAAGGCAGACACCTTACCTCTAGTGCCACCTCACCGCCCCCCCAAGTTCTCTTTTTATGGTACCAGAGAAAGTTCTGCTCAGTCTCAGTTGTCAAAGTCAGGCAGTTAGAGATCTTGTTTAGCAGAATAGTTTTTATTGAAAGAAATTTAGGGCTATTTGGGAGGGAGGGAGGAGAGAGATGGATAGAGAGAGGGAGGAAAGATATTTGGAGGAAAGACATTTAGATCCTTGGACCCAGTGAACCATCTAGTTTCACTTTCATTTTACTTGGAACCAATCTCTTCATTCCCCATGGCTATCCGGACTGTATTTCCAGTAACTACCTAGACCAGAACTCTGGTAAACCCAAATTTCTGAAAGAAACAGGATCTGAAAAGCAATTCCACCTCCTGATACGGGCAACAGGAATACGCTGGTGATCCTCCTCTCAGCAAATGGCAGCCGACAAGCCGCGTCCCACAGCTCCAAGGCCCTACACAAAGGCCTTCAGAGTTTCCTTGGTGGTAATGCCAGGTTCCCTTCCCTAGCTTCTCATTTCAGTTCCAAACAAAAAATGCCAGCCCTTGGGGAGTCTTTGGGTACCCCCAGCCCTTGCTCTTTCCACTAGATCCACAGACACAGGTTTGGAGTCCATGTTAAAAGTTGCCACTTGATGGCACTGCTGTCTCAGAAATGTCAGCTACCTTCTAGACAGGGTATCTCCTTCCACCCTTTGTGGGTGAAAAAAACACACTGGCCTCAAAGCCCTCCTAGTGTGCAGGGACCTAGGGTGTTCCTGGTGTATTGGGATGTATTGAGAGAAAGTCTGGAGTCTCCTACTCATCTCTAGGGGTGCTAAAGTACAGTTGCAGGGCTGAAGGGGTCTTTGTGCATCACTTGTGGTTAGCTGTCCTGGCTGATCTTCAGAGGCAGAACCAGCCTTCCAAGGATAGTATTACCCCAGTCAGTTGCCTGATTCATTTTCTTCTTCTCCTGGCACCATTGCCTGGCTTCTAACCTCCACCAGCCTTGGTTTTACGCTTTGGAGATGAAATTCAATCCCAAGAGAGGACATGGTGGGGAGAAGGCTGGCCCTGGCCTAGCTCCTGCATCTCTGGCACTGCTCAACACTTGACTATCCTAAGGTTGTTTGTGTCCATATGTGCCTGAAGAACAACAGGGGATAGGGTGGGGTGGGGATTAGGGGGTGCTTAGGATCAGGTGGAATCTCCAATGCTCCATAGGCATAAGGTGTCTTCCATGAGTTTGTCTTCATCCATCTACCTTGCCACATTATTTGTTCTTTCACTATTCCTAGAAGAGTACATCTAAAAACAAATGGTGCATGTAAAAGTAAGTAGAAGTTTGTGTATATTTGTATACATAAACATGCATGCATAAATCACATATATGTATACATACATGTTAATTAAGTTAATTAATATATGAATTATATTCCACTTCTCCTGTGTGTTTTTTTTGTTTGTTTTTTTGGCCACATCCATTTGGTGCTCAGGGGTTACTCCTGGCTAAGTGCTCAGAAATTGCCCCTGGCTTGGGGGGACCATATGGGATGGTGGGGGATTGAACTGTGGTCCTTCCTTGGCTAGCACTTGCAAAGAAGACACCTTACCTCTAGCATCCTCACCGGCCCCTTCTCCTGTGTTTTGACCTTAACTGTTGCCAGGGGTCCCTCAAGAAGTTACAACATGTTTGTAATCATGGTGCTTTAAATAAAGATATAGATATAGATAGATATAGATATAGATATAGATATAGATATAAAAGAAGTTAGGGAGGGAGTGGAAGTGGACTCACTTTGGGAAAACTCAGTAAATGCCAGGTCCCAGACAGACTGTAAACCACTAATAATAAGCCCAGGACTGGAATAGATAGTCTTGTCCTCTGAAAAAAAATCTACTTTTGGTGAGCAGTCTCCTTCCTCTGGGAAGCTTGGGTCTGCATACTTTGGGGTTCCTTATCTCTGCCCTGCATTTCAGGAAGTGGGTAGGTGAGCGCTGCAGCCTTTGACTAAATCTATAATGAGCACTGTCTGCTGCTCATTTTATGAATGAATCTGCTCTACGCTGGGCTGTGTTCCAGGTCACAGCTGGTCTGGGCTGAACCCAGAGGGACCTTCAGTTTCCTGCTTTATTTCATAACCACCTTGGAAATGACACTCTCGATACTTGCTGTTTGTTCCAAGTCAAAGCCAAAGCCTTCTCTCTGCCGTGATGAATGCTCCCAAATGCCTATTTAAGTTCCCTCACAGGAGAAGGAACCATGTGTAATTTTTCTTTTCAGTGCTTCTAAGGACAAGGGGAAAAAAAAGGAACAAATTCATTGCTCTGACTGAGTTTTTTCCTTTTTCCTTTTGTTTCTGTTTTGTTTTTTAGGGGAGCATCCCAGGTACTCAGGGGTCTTGGGTATTTTTTCCTTGCATCTCTTCCCCACAGAGTTGAGCCCAAATAGCCTGTCTGGACACAGAGAGTGCTAGAGTTTCTCTAGACTTGGAACAGCCTAGAAAACAATCACCAGAGACAGGATTTTTGTGGCCAAAGGATAGATGAGACATTACTTGAAATGAAGTTAAATTAAGGATGGGAAATATGGCTTCTTGTTCTGGGTTCCCGGGGGTGCTTTGTTACAGAGACCACTCTGGCGTACCATCCCTCACTCTCCACAGACCAGTAGTCTGAAATGGGAGCTTCAGGCTCTCCTGGCAAAACAAAATGGCCGCCGAGGCCTGCCTGTTCCCCAGCTTCTGAGTGAAAGAAAGGCCGTGCAACTAGAAGCGCCTTGCTTGGTGCCAGGCTCCTAGTACCTCCTTTTGCTTCCACACAAACATTGAGGTACTTTTGGTGGGGGGAAAAAAGGATCACGAAGTTTCAATTGACTTTCTCCGTAAGCCTGTCAGGGTGGAACGACACACCAAACAAGGCAGCGGTCTTAAAAAATGTCCACTTGATGGCACTGTTGGTCCAGAAATAGCAGCCACCGCCACCTCATGGCTCAGTTCCTCCGCCCTTTGTGAATTGAAAAACTGCTGAGTTTTTCAGTCACTGGAAAGTCTTTTGGGCTTCAGTGTTGACTGAGGTCTGGGGGATTCTGGATGTGACAGGAATTCCTCTGGGTGTTGTACTTTTAAGAACATTTGAATGAAAGAAATTACTTCACTGGATATACTACATTATTCTAGAAATTTCCAATTCACCTTTTCCATGGGCTTCTCCCTGTTTTCTCCACACAGGAGAGAAGGGGATACTTCATACTTGTCTTCTCTTGCCAAATCCTAGCCATCATCTGGGGACAGACATTCTTAGAGACCAGCAGTAGCATTACTTCCTGTACTCTTTCCTTCTCAGATTATATCCTGTGATTGGAACTTGGCTGAGACCCACATCCTTAATACAGGCTGCTCAGGAATGCGCTAACAGAGACTAACAATGACTGATGAGGCAACAGGGGAAGAAGTAAAATTTCCTGGCTCAGTGTCTGGGCTCTCATACTCTGAAGCATTGAGTTATGTTTCTGATTGCATGTCTGTGTGTACTAAGCAAGTTAGGGAGAAATGCCCTAAATGCTGGTAAAGATAAACCTACCTCCTTTCATATAATAAGTAGGTCTCAGGGGACATTTGTTTTGTGATTCTTTTCTGAATGTTGATGTGGTGTTTAGATGTAAATATGGTTCAATTTGTTTAAAGTTTGTTTAATATCACAGGGAGCTACAGTTGTAAAGTTGTTCATGATTGAGTTACAGTTATACAGTCAGCAGAATGTTGGATTCATTTAACACTGTTTCTTAATTGGTGTACTTGACATGAGAGAATATCTTCACTGAATTTTGTGCCTTCTTTTATAGGTTTGGTGTGTTTGTGAGGTTTGTCTTACCTTGAAGCATCTGCTTCAGTTCTTTTAAGGTTGATTTTTGAGTCTGTAAAGTTTCTGAGCTGTTGATTATTCATGAAGCTCTGTATCCTTCCTTCAAACTTGAATGAGAGTCTGGCTGGGTGAAATATTCTTGGTTAGTCATTTTGTTGATTTTTGTTTGTTTGTTTTTGTTTTTTCACTATATCCCACCAATGTCTTTGGGCCTGACTTGTTTGTTATAAATTTGCTGTAAATCTTAAGGATATTTTTTTGGTCTTGGTGATTTCAGTATTCTATCTTATGGTTTTCATCATTGTGAGTAGGATGTGCCTTGGAGTGTTTTAATTTGGGTCTGTTTAGCTGGTATTCTTTGGGCATCCAGGATATGGGTGCATGCACTCTTCAGCTCTGGGAATTTCTCAGCGATGATATCTTTGATGCTTCTTCATAGAGGTTTTCTTCCTGGCTCTCTGGGACCTCAATGATTCTTGTGTTGTTTCTGTTTAATTTATCTCATTGTTGTCTGTTGTTTATTTTGAGGATTTTCTCCATTTTCTTTTGTTTATGTTTAGGCTATTTTCTATCTTTTATTGTTGCCTGGAGGTTTACTACATTTCATCTTTTTTTGTTTGTTTGTTTTTTGTTTTGTTTTTGGGCCACACCCAGCGTTGCTCAGGGGTTACTCCTGGCTGTCTGCTCAGAAATAGCTCCTGGCAGGCACAGGAGACCATATGGGACACCGAGATTCGAACCAACCACCTTTGGTCCTGGATCGGCTGCTTGCAAGGCAAACGCCACTGTGCTATCTCTCCAGGCCCACTACATTTCATCTTAAGCTCAATGATTCTATCCTTAGTAGCTGTTTCTCTGCTGGTGAAGCCTTTGCAATAAAATTTTCATTCAGTTTGCCAAGTTTTTCAGTTGTGACATTTTTGTTTATGTATTTTTATTTCTGTTCTCATGTTCTGCTTTGTTTTATTGGCAGTCCATTCTGTTGTTTCTTGGAGCTTGTTGAACATCCTAAGCATTTCCACTCAGAACCTCCATTTCGAAGAGGTTCTGTCGGGGATTAGTACTGATTAGGTCTGTAGGATTGCAGTCTTCACCAATTCCAGGTGTGCTGGGATTTGTACTGCTTTTCCATGGTTCCTTTTGTAGTCTCCTCTAGTCTAACCTACTACCAGGGAATCTCAGGTGAGTTTATATGGGTGAGAGATTACCTTGTGGCTACATAAGCCTAGGCAGCTTGGGAGGCCATGCTCTTTATTGTGGCCTTTGACCTTTTTCTATCAGTAGGCCACAAGTCCCTTTGTTGTGGTGGCTGCTCTCCTTGGCTCTTATTCAGAGCTCTCCAGTATCTACTTGTTCATTCTGCCATACCTACATAGTGTTTTTACATAAGAAACTATATTGGATAAAAAGGATTTCATTCACTTTCTGGTGCTTGCGTGGCAGATGCCACTATAAATAGGCTTTCTCCCAACCAGAGTTAAAGCCTTTATTGTTGCTGAAACATTAAAGTTCCTGATTTGTCCATGCATCTTCCATACC
Source organism: Suncus etruscus (assembly GCF_024139225.1). Lineage (NCBI taxonomy): Eukaryota > Metazoa > Chordata > Mammalia > Eulipotyphla > Soricidae > Suncus > Suncus etruscus. The sequence goes on from NC_064868.1 coordinate 122,344,516, forward strand.
CTCACTGCAGAAGTTCCTCTGATACGGGAGCGAGCAGTGGTGTTGGGTCCCCTAGTTAGTACAGCAGTCCCAGATTTATAAGTCTTTTTTCAGGAATGAAAATACCGATTAATGAAATGTTTGGTGTTGGAGCCATAGCACCGTGTACAAGGATGGCATTTGCCTTGCATGTACCCAACCCAGTTTCAACCCCCGGCATTCTATAATGTCCCCAAAGCCTGCCAGGAGTAATTTCTGAGCATAAAGCCAGGAGTAACCCCTAAGTGCTGCTAAGTGTGTCTCCAAAAACCAATAAAATAAAATGGAATAAAATAAAATACTCGCTCAGAAGTACACACAAAAGTTGATTGAAAAGCAGAATAGACAGAAACTTCATTGCTGGGGTGAAATGGGATTTTGTACTAAATTAGAATATTCTTTTATGGGAGGGGGTTCATAGTAATATTGCCTCTTTGTGCTTTTTATCATGTGATCAGATTTTTGCAAAGTATGAGAAGGTTTATGACAGATGTTCTCTTCACCAAATGCCTTTTATGTTGTTAACACAAATCTAATATCCCCATATTCTCATGTAGGCCAGTTAGAGCCCCTTGTAAGTGCTTGAAATTGTTTGCCCTTTACTTATTTCTCAGTCTCCTGCTGGCTCAAGACATGGGACATAATTTCATCCTTTTGGCCTAAGGTGTCTAGACATGGGAAACTTTAGACCCCCCTCAGTTTCCAAGAGTGCCCTGAAAACTTCGAGAATGTAAACTAGGAAGCAGTGAAAATGGAGCCACTCTCAATGTAGCAGCTAGCCATGAAGAAGCTGTAGCTTCTTCTCAGGGTAGAATATAAACAAAAATAAACACCATCTTTCCAGCCGGTTGCCTGGCAGAGAGATTTGATTTTTGATTTTGGCCTTTGGCTTCTCTCACAGTTGGCAGGTTCCCTGGCCTCTGACTTCTGGACAACATAAGCTGCTAGATCCTCTCATATTCTTCTGTGACATCTTCCTGGCGTTGAGGGCCTCTGTGTCTTCTGGGAATGGGAGCCTAAGTGAGTCAGTTTCCCTTCTTTTGGGGGAATAGGTTTCTGTAGTCTCAGTTTACAGAGTATTTACCCTAAAGGCATATATATATGTATATATACACACATATATATATATATATGTGTATAATGGGATGTGTATTGGCAGGGCAGTGTCCACTCAGAAAAAAGCAGTTGAGATCAATCATGATTCAGCTACTTCCAAAAAAGGGCTTAACCTCCTGGCTCTGCACTCTTGGCAGGCTTGGGGTATGTGGGGATCAAATCTGGATCCCATTGTCTGTTATACTGTTGCTCTATTCCCTAACCCTCCAACTTCATTTTTCTTTTTTTGAACTTTATTTATTGATTAATCTATTGGTTGGTTGTTGGGCCACACCCAGTGGCACTCAGGGGTTACTCTAGGCTCTGCACTCAGAAATCACCCCTGGCAGGCTCAGGGACCATATGGGATGCCAGAAATCGAACCAGGTCCCTCCAAGGTCAGACATATGCAAGGGAAGTGCCCTTCCGCTGTGCTGTTATTTTTCATAGGAAAAGAGAATAAGGAAACCACATGCTGATCCCTAAAATGCAAATAAAGATTTTTATTTAAGGTTTATTACCCTCTTTTTTGTTAGGTCAAGACTAAGGGGGAAATTCTCAACATTTTCGAACATTCCTGCCTACCCAAATTTTCTGGTTTCTAATATTTAATTCTACTCATCATTTCTTTGAGCCTGCTTAAAAAAATCATCTATTATTTTTACTTTCTCCTTATGGTTGATTTTGTTTGACACCTCTAGTTCCATCCATGATTTCATCTTTCTTATACTGGCATGTAAGAAAGGCCCGATTCATTGTGTATATCTGCACAGTATATTTTTATCAACTCATCTGTTGTTTGGCACTTAGGTTGTGTACAGACCTTGACTATAGTAACACAGAGGTTTATATGTGTTTCATATTAGGTTTTCTTGGCATATGTTTTTGGGATTGATACCTAGGAATAGAATTATTGGAACATATTCCAATGCTAATTTTACTTTTTTATTTTGTTATCTTCAGGGGTAATATCCAGCAGTGCTGGAGCATCTTGGTATGCTGGGTGTTGAATTTGGACCTTTTATAAGCAAAGCATGTCTTTAGCACATTGAGCTATCTCTGGCCAGGTTAAAAATAATTTTTAAGAAGGATCTATACAGGTTTTCCATAGAGGCCAAACCCATTTCCAGTTCCACATATAATGAGAGCTCCTTTTTCCTCTACATCTCCATCAGTTATATGGTTGTCCTCAGCCTTTTTTAATTAATATCTTTACTTAAACACCATGATTCCAGCCTTTTTGATATAAACCATTCTCAGTGGCTTGCTGTGACACTGGTTTTCAGACTTGTATTTCCTGGACAATGGGCCTTTTTTCGTGTCTTTGAAAAATTGTTTGTTCAGCTCTTCTCTCCATTTATTGATGGGATTATTTGGGGTTTTCTTCTTTAGTGTTTTAAAATGTTCGTATTTTTTAGCATACTGGTGACATGTTGCTTTATTTCATTTTGTTTTATTTATTTATTTTTGTTTTAGGGCAACACACAGTGATGCTGAGGCAACACCTGGCCAGGGACTATCTGGGATGCCAGGGATCGAAACTTGGTCAGTGGCATGCCAGGTAAATGCCCCATCACCATCCTATCTCCTCTCCAGCTCCTTCTTCTTGAGTTTTGGTCATTGTTTCTGCATCTTGGATGTTAGCCTTTCATCAGATGAATGGTTTGCATTTACTGTTCCCTATTTATTTATTTATTTATTTATTTATTTATTTATTTATTTATTTATTTATAAGGGAGGAGTTGGGCCATAGCCTTTCATCAGATGAATGGTTTGCATTTACTGTTCCCTATTTATTTATTTATTTATTTATTTATTTATTTATTTATTTATTTATTTATAAGGGAGGAGTTGGGCCATACCTGGCAGCGCTCAGGGGTTACCTCTGGCTCTGTGCTCAGAAATCATTCCTGGCAGGCTCGGGGAACTATATGGGATGCCGGGGATCAAATTTGCAAGGCAAGTATCCTACATTGTGCTCTCACTCTGGCCCCTAATATTCCCCATTTTGTAGGACTTCGTGATTTTACTGGTACTTCCTTTTTCAGTCAGATTTTTTTAATTTGACTAGAATCCATTTACTTATTGTTAGTTTTATTTTCCTTGCCATTGGACTAGCATTCCTGAAGACATTACTGAAGTCACTGTCATGGATTGTTTGTCTATGTTTTCTTCCCTGTACTTTATGGAATCAAGTTTAGTCTCTTCACTCTTTAATCCATTTTGAAGTAACTTTGGTGCCTGCTATGTGTAAGATGTCCATCTTCATATTTTTGCATGTGACTGTTCAGCAATCAAAAATTGTTAGATGGGGCAAAGGTGAATTTCCTAAAGGCTTTATCTTCTTTCAAAAGAAAAAAACTGGTCTGGAGAACAAAATGATCATTCTTTGAGAATTCCCTTATTCAGTCCTAGCAGCCCATTGTGGTTTCATGAAACCCCACTGGGATAATTCCTGAGCCTAGAGCAAGAAGTACACCCTGGCTATTGCTCCAAAATTAAAAAAAAAAATAGAAGGGGAAAACCCTATTTTTCTTGAACATAGATGAGCTCGGAAACCATAGCCAATCTATAATTCTGGTCTCTTCTGTTAAATACTCTTTAAAACCATTTTTCTTCATAATCTATTATTAATTTTGATAATCCCTTGTGCCTGGGAATCTTTTCATCATACATATGGAATATTACTTTTATCAGACATTGAATTTTGCTAACATCTACTGAACATTTTGCCTCAAACCCCAAAGTATAAATGTAGTATTTGATTTGCAGGTCTTTGAAATTACTATTAGATAGCCTGTTAAAAGGTCATTCCTTTGTTCCTGCCTTAATTTCAAATAGAAATTTCCTCTATGAAAAGTAACCTCTTTGTCAAAACTCTTAACTCCTAAAATCTGGACTTAAACTAGAAAGAAGCTATAGGCTTTATTCTGACTTCTTTCTCAGGGTGGCTTTGAAATAATTAAACTCAAAATAATGAAAGGTCTTTCTTTTATCTAAATTACAGAAATGATTTATTGCTGCTCTCCAGGTTTTGGAGCCCAATTTGTTGAGAATTCTCTCCTTTTCTCTCTCATCCTCTTTACTGTACATTAACTGTCCCCATGTCTGAGGGTTTCTTTCTGGGCTCTGTTTTGTTATATTGATCTGAGTGTGTGTTATGGTCCTAGTACTTACACTGTGGGAAATGTTTAAAGTAAGAGAATATAATGTCTGTTTTCTTCTCAGGGTACGTTGTCTATTTAGGAGAGTTATTTCAGATTTAAATTTTTAATTTTTTTATTTTTATCATTTGGGGGCCACAACTGCTGATGCTCAGGTTTCACTTCTGGTTCTGTGCTCAGGAATCACTCCTGGGGAGGTTTGGAAGGGGACCATATGAGATTCCAGGAATTCAACCCAGGTCAGCCCTGTGCAATACCAATGCCCTACCTGCTTTATATCGCTCTGACTCCCATTGGGGACAGTCTATTGTCTCATACTATATAGGTACCTTTTATCCAGATATCTAAAGGGTAGGTTTTTCTGATCCACTAGAGAGGAGATAGTTCTTACTGATCTGTCTCTGCATGAGTGCTGAAGATTCAAGTTTGCCAAGTTACACATCAAAATCATCATCTTGTCACACAGAAAAGACCAGGTAGAAATCTCCATGCATATCAACACTGAGGTGAAAGCTACGGTTCCATCTGAAAAGGGACTGTAGTCAATTGACCAGATTTTTCTAGGTGGTTCTACTATACAAAAACAGATATCTCCTCCTAGATCTGTGACATTTTCTGAAATACGATCAGAATTTCTTTTCAATTGTACTTTTTTAATATTTGGGTTGGCTCAAGAGCTTCTATAAACAATAATGGCAAACATCTCTTACCATATTCTTGGCAGGTTAATAATTATCACCATAGTTTCCACACGGTGGGAGTTCTTCTCTTCCTACAGAGATGACATAAATTATAATGAAAGGAAGAGGAAAACAAGGACATAGGTCATTTCTAGGCTCTGATGATAATCTGTTAAGTGAGCACTCTTTTTTTTAATTTGTTTTGTTGGGGGCCACACCCAGTGGCGTTCTGGGTTTACTCTTGGCTCTGTACTTAGGAATCACTATTTCCAATGTTTAGGGGCCTATATGCGATGCTGGAGATCAAACAGTTCAGCTGTGTGTAAGACTGTCTCTTTGACCCCATCATTCTTTTTTTTTATTATGTCAAAGGACTACAGAGATACATAATATTCCCCAAACACTGCCAGAGTAACACTTGAGCAGAGTAAAGAGTGATCCCTGAGTACCATCAGATATAGCCCCACCCCCCAAAAAACCTTTAAAATATGATAGGATAATACATATTTTAATATTTTTTATATATTTTATTTAAACACCTTGATTAGACCCCATCATTCTTTAGTGTTTTTAAAAGTCTTATTGAACTAAAGAACTTTACAATGCTTTGGGGAGTATTGACATTTTAATGATGTTAATCCTCCCAATCCAGGAACAGGGTATGTGTCTCCATATTCTTATGTCTTCTATTATTTCTTGAAGCAGAGTTTTGTAGTTTTCTTTGTTTAGGTCCTTCACATCTTTAGTTAAGTTGACTACAAGATATTTGAGTTTGTGTGACACTAACGTGAGTGGGACTTTTTTAATTTCCATTTCTTCTCTATGATTATTGGTGTACAAGAATGCCATGGATTTTTGCACATTAATTTTGTAGCCTGTCACTTTGCTATATGAATCTATTGTTTCTAGAAGCTTTCTGATAGAGTCTTTAGAGTTTTCTAAATATAGTATCATGTCATCTGCAAACAGTGAAAGCTTGACTTCTTCCTTTCCTATCTGTATGCCTTGATATCTTTTTCTTGCCTAATGCTATGACTGAACTAAGGAACTTTGACTTACAAAGTTATTGATTGATGAGTCTTTGGTATACAATAATTCAATACCAATCCCACCACCAATGTTACTTCTCTCCATCAGTGTTTTCTTGCTCCCTTATGCACCCCCTAAAGCCTTCCCTATACCTTCAAAGTTTAGTGATTATAGTGTAGGTGTCACGTTTTCAGTGTTGCTAAGTAAGTAAACTTAGAATTGAGCTGCCATATGTCATAGCAATTTCACTTTGGGGCATCTACTCTCAGGACTAAAATAAAACAGTGGCTATAGTGATCCTTCAGCAGGTAGGGCACTTGCATTGCAAGCTGCTGACTTGGGTTCTCTTTGTGATAGTGCCCTATATGATCTCCTAAGCACCATGAGAATTGATCCTTGAGTGCAGAGCCAGGAGTAAGCTCTGAGAATCCCTGGGTTGAGTTGGGCATTCAAAGAAACTGCTCTCCATTCAAAAGGACATATGTACATCACTATACATTGCAGCACTTAGTACAGTAACTACAATATGGAATTAACCTAGGTGTCCAATGACAGATGAATGGATTATGAAGATAGGGCATATATATACACACAATAGAATACTATCCACCATGAAGGAATGGTGAAATAATGCAATGTTCTGCAACCTGGATGGAACTGGAAGATTAATGTTGAGTAAAGTAATCTAGGAGGCAAAAGACAAACAGGATGGTCTCCCTTATCTGTGGTATATAGAATAACTGGATTAGGAAATATAATGTAGGAAAGGGGAGATGCCTAGTTCACCCAGAGCTCAGGGAAGAGAGGACAGAGAAGGAAAGAATGCATTCTTTATTTTTAACATCTACTTTTCTGTGTGCGTGTGGGAAGGGCACACATTTTAGGGAAGGTATGTGTGAGAAACTATTTCAGGAAGTATGAAGTTGGAAAAAAACTAAAGGCTCATGGCATATAGACAATGGACAATGCAGTACTTTTCTTAAATGTTAACTCAGGCAGAAAAAGCTAATAGTTGAGTGAAGCCTGGTGTTCCTGCCATTGACTCTGAATCTATCTACACCCTATAATCAAAGATTTCAGCAATCTACAGTGCTAAAGCAGCTGTTCGAATATATTCAGTTGAAATGAGAAGGTGCCGGGGGTTGGGGGATATATTCAATAGCTAGATGTATAAAACAATCCATTGACTAGAGCTGCAGACTTTGAAATACCTGCCCCAGAGTGGCAGAACAGTGATCTACCTTGTAAAAGAGGTTGCATATGTGCTTTTTTTTTTAAAGTCAAGGATGGAGGGAGAGGACTTGGGGGATGGATAGGTAACAACAAGTGGCCATTTCTGTGATGATACTGCCATCCAGCGGAGAAGTTTTTGCCTATCTGTTGTCAATTCCTAGGGCTTCAATGGGGGGTAGGGGTGGGAGATACAGTTCCTATAAGAAGTCTAGAGCTCAGCTAGTTTATGAAGTAGGTGATGAGGACATTTCAGCCAAGATCAGATAGGACTGGGAAGCACCAGAGAGAGAAACCTGGCCAGGCAGGTTTCTTCAGGTACCTCTGAAGCCCACCAAAGTAAATCATGTCTGCAGACGCTAGAACCCACCATGTCTGAGCAGGGCTTTGAAAAAGTCGTTTCCTAAGCATCAAAGGAAACTGTGAGGGATCTTCTATTGGAATCACTTTCTCTTGAACCCAATCACATTTGAACCATAGGTATCTGGAAACCCATAGAACATCTACCAGGCCTGTGAAAGGACACTAACATTAGTTGCCTGTAAAAAAGATGATGCCAGTGATGTAATGTTGATATAATAGCAGTTGGATATGCCCCTTAGATACCCCCACTGTAATGACAATTGAACCTGGACATTCACCTTGGACCCGCCCCCTTGTGCTGGGTATAAAAGGAAAAAACTTAGACAGTTGTGGGGGGGGTCACAGGATAGTGATCAGAGCAGTCCTTCTTGGTCCACAGGGTACCAGAAATTAAAGCTTAGGAGAGATGCTGCCTGCTCTATATCTACTCCATTTTCTTTCTTGTTTGAACCCAGGCCTCCCCCTGGCAACCTCTGGCTGGTGGATTTCCATCTAATTCTTTCTCCCTTTCTCTGACACATGCCCCGGGCGTTGGCAGCAGGCCTCAGACACCAGGAGGAATAAAACATATACTTAGTTCCTTCCTTTCCCTTCTGCTCCCCTACCTTCCTCTCTCTTCCTTCCCCTCTCCTCCCCTCCCTGTGTACTGGAGATTCAACTCATTCAGCCCATGTACTGGGGATACAGCAAAGGAGAAAGCCCCTGTTGGAGTCTCAGACACTGGAGCACTTGTCCCAAAATGGCAATCATGAGGACGCATGGGCCTGAATCTGTCTTTTAGGATGTTTTCCTAAGATGGGTGCAAAGGAAGAAGACTTGGGGAGAGTACAGGGTAGCAATTTTGTTGCAATATTGCCAAATGGAACAGTTTTTCCTATTCACTCCATGCTGGGGATTCCTGACAACAGAGGGAAAATAGTGAGGATTTTTGCCCCAGAAAGTTTCACTTCTACTAGTACAAGAAAAAGACAATGGTGAAACTTAGACCTAGGTAAGGGAAGACCTTGAAAGCCAGTGAGACATGACCTCACCCAGGCACTGTGCATATCCAGTAACCCAAAATAACAAACAGGATATATTGGAGGCTGCCATTTCTGGCAGGACTATGGAAACCTCAGTAGCAGCACCTTCTTAAGGCTGCACTATAGCTGACATGCATGGCCTGGTTGGACCCAGTGACCTGGAACCTCTCTGAATCATGGAGCATCAACCAAATAACATTGGTATCCTGGAGTTCTGGCAATGTCTGCAGGGCAGCAGACCTGCCTGGTACATGGGCAGGGCCCTCCAGACATAGCAGTAGAGATTTTTTTTCTCCCCTAGTCCTGAAAATCCAGGGATCCTGGTATCTTTATTCACTCTTGCATTGAAGTCAAGGATCCAGGCTCTCGATGGATATCCTGTTCTTATTTCCTGAATAAGGCAGAGCCAGATGCCGTAACCCCAGTGTCTGTAACCCCAGGAAACTTGGTGGTGTCCTTGGTGGTGAGCCAGACCCAGGAGGTTCATGTTGCTCCCCACCTAGCCTGGATTCTTTCAGAAACTATAGAAACCCAGAACCCTCTGAGAGCTCCCAGTCACTAAGCTGTGACTCAGGCAACCATAGGTGTCCATAGGCAGTGTTGGAGCTTGCTGAAAAAGTGTCCACTGGATGGCAATGTTGGCCTAAAAATGTCAACCAGTTCCTTGTGCATTTTTCTCTACCTCTACCCATTTGGGGATGAAGAAAAATACTCAGGGAGGCAACATCTCTGCCTTTGAGGGATTTTTTTTTATAATTTTTATTTTGACCATATTCGCTTACATATCTTTCACAGTAATGTTTTAGGTACATATTAGCATTGAATCAGGGGAATTCCCATCACCAAATTTGCCCTCCCTCTACCCCCATTCCCATCCTACATCCCATATACCCCACTCTCACCCCCCAGGCTGCTAGAATAAGTGGTCCCCTATGTGTCTAGCTTACTACTTAGTGATCATATATCTGTTTGGTCCTGGTACCTTTGAGGGATTTTTGTTGGGATTCAGGAATGTAGTCAAAAGGAAGTTATTGTTATTGGCATCATCTCGTGTGGAGTTTGGAGCTCCCACTTCATTTTTTTTTGGTTTTTGGTTTTTAGGCCATACCCAGAGGCACTCAAATCACTCCTAGTAGGTTCTAGGAACCATATGAGTTGCCAGGAATCGAACCCAGGACTGTTCCAGGTCACCCACATTCAAGCAAACGCCCAACCACTGTTCTATCACTTCAGCCCCATGGAGTTCCCACTTCCTAAATCAATTTCTAGGTACATCATTATCAATAGATATCCATAATGGTCCTCTGGCTACAATCCTAGCTTTCACTGGCCACTGTGACAAGTAGTGACAAGAGGGACCAGATCTATAGCACATCAGCAGTGCATTTGCCTTGCAAACAGACGATCTGGGACAGACCCACATTCAATCCCCAGCATCCCATATGCTCCCCCAAGCCTGCCAGGAGCAATTTCTGAGCACAGAGCCAGGAATAACTCCTGAGCACCACTGGGCGTGTCCCCCAAACAAAAAAATAGTGACAAGAATGCCTGTATTTCTTTTCTTGAGCCACTGCTTCTGCTGCTCCAACTCTATAAATATATCTATATAGTCGTCAGCAGAAGAAAAGCCCAAGAGGAACTAGGAATAACAGATCTGGCTCAGGAGAGAAACAAGTGAAATGGTTGCTGCACCTCTTGATGTCCTGTAGCCATAAAAGACTCCAGATTATTTGTGGGAGGCCACTGAGTGGGGATGTGTAATGTATGTAGGAGAGGAGTCCCCCAGTGAATCTGTACACACAGGTAACCTGGAAGCTGATCTAACATTTACTATGCCTTTGAGAAGCTCTACATGAGTGTTCTCTATATTCCAATACATACACACATAGAAGTATACATGGGTAGATATACATAGATATGGTATTAGCTAAATATTTGCATATATGCCTTTTCCCTGTAATTTTTCTTTGAACTTCCTTGGAGAGGAATTGTACACATAATTTTACCTACTCAGGGCCAGAAGACACACACATATCTCAGCAGCAACAACTATGTTTAGGATCCCTTGCAGACAGGTGTGCTTTATGGAATAAAAATTTTCTTTCATGGGGCCAGAAAGATAGTACAGTGAGTAATAAACTTGTCTTATGTGCATTGGACCCCCTGTTTAACCCTAGTCCTTTATATGGTCCCCCAAGCACTACCAAGGGTGAGCCCTGAGCACTGCTGGGTGTTGCTCAAAAATAAGCAAAAAGAATTTCTAACAGGCCAGAGAGCTAAATCTGGCATATGTCTCCAGCATCCCATAGCCCTGAAAACTACAGGACAACCCTTGAGGCCAAAGTCCAGTTGCCTCTGATCAAGGTGTGACCTCAAAGCCAAAACAAAACAAAACGAAATTTCTTAACACATGAAAGGAAAATCCATGATAAGAACCTGGAATGTGGCTTAAGCAGTAGAGCTCAATTCTTGTTAGTTTGCGGCCCCGGTTTTGAGCCCTGGCAGAGTAGGACCCACTTCTGTCCCCAGGGTCCTCTGCCCTTCTCTACCCCCATCCCCATCCCAACAAGGCTGATCTTTTTGTGGTGGCCAATGAGCCTCCTGGCTCCATAGGCAGCCCTCCAAAAGAAAATCCACTGATAATTTAGGAGATGCTCCCAGGATCACTGTGCCCAGGCATTATGGGGCACTGCAGACTGTACTCACACTCACAAGTCACCTCACAGCCAAGGTCAACTTGGGGTGCTAATAGAGCTGAGTAGTAGATGAGGCCTTTGATAAGGCCTACTACTGAGAACCCAGCAGGAGATAGGTTGGAAAGATCTGACAGTATTTCTGGAACAATGATGACATCAAATGTAATATATTTGCTAATCCAGTGAACCAGGTACCTTCATTTCCTTGAGAGGAATGGCAAAGGAGGGAAGTCAGGGGCAGTGGACATCTCCAAAGACAAGAGCCCAAGCAGGCTAACAGAAAGGAGTAGGGGACTTGTGGGTTCAGATCATCATAGGTCTTGGATACTGCATGGGATAGGTAGAGGTTCCAGCTGACTGGGCACAGGGAATCTGTTGGCCACCATGTCTGAATAGGGCTGCTATTGGCTGCTGTGAAGGAAACTAGGTCAGTGGTTGTAGCATTTGTCTTGAACTCACAAGTATGTCATCCATACCGGGCACAGATACAGGAATTTCTCTAGACTTGGTACAGCTCAACAAAAGAGCATTCGTGCAACTAACGAAATAACATTGGAGACACAATTTCCACAGATATGAGTGCACCTTTAGAATTACACCCAGGATATTGCTATGACTAAATTAGGGGTAGAAAATATGGCTTCTTATCCTGAATTTCCAGTAGTCCTTAGACATAGGGACACTGTTGGCCTTCCCAGCCTCTCCCAGCAAAACAATAAGATAGCTGCCAAAGCCACACCTTTCCCCAACCTCTGAATACCAGAGGTGCTTTGCTAGAGATCCAAGCTCTTAGTACCTCCATTTGCTTCTACACCAATATTGTTGACTGGTTCCAGGCTAGGCCAGAATCCTCTGTGACCCTGCAGATGACTTTAATTTTTAGGATGGTAGCCTACATAGTCAATTTACAGACAAAGCAGAAGGCAGCACTGAAAAAATACTCCTTTGATGGCACTGTGGGTCAAGAAATACCAGTCACCTTGGTCACTTGGCTGTTCCCTCCTCCTTTTATAGATTTAAAAAAAAGCAAACACCCAAATTCTCTCTAACACATATAATACCACTTGAGAATGCAATGGTTATGGCTGGGTGCAGTCTAAAATACATGTGGTTGAGGTATCTTCAGATTCCCCTGGAACAATTCTGAAGAAAGGTTTTTGTGTGCATTTTTGGTTGTTTGTTTTTGGGGCTATATGCTGTGAGGCTCAGGAATTACTCCTGGTAGACTTTGGGGACCATAGATAATGCTAGGGATCAAACATGGATGAGCTGCATGCATGGCAAGCACCCTGCCCTGCTGTACTATTTTTATAGCCCAGCCCATCTGAAGGAAAAATCATTGTTGAAAAAGGAAGCCTCATTACTCCTGTGTCAAAATGTCTAAATGTGCATTTTAAACATTACTGCAAATTCCTGGTCTCTGTCTCTGTCTGTCTGTCTGTATCTCTGTTTCTCAGGAAACTGTTCTATTTTCTTTTTTAAAAAAAAAACTTTATTTAGGTTTTTGGGCCACACCTGGCTGCACTCAGGAGTTACTCCTAGCTCTTCGTTCAGAAATTATCCCTGGCAGGCTCAGGAGAATTTATGGGTTGCCGGGAATTGAACCCAGGCCCATCCTGGGTCGGCCAGCAAGGCAAATGCCCCGCTGCTATGCTATCTCTCCGGCTCCCAACTTTTCTCTTTTCTTTCTTTTTTGTTTTCTTTTGTTTATTTGTTTTTGTTTTTTCGGTTACACCTGGCAGTGCTCAGGGGTTACTCCTGGCTCTGCCCTCAGAAATCATTCCTGGCCTGGTTGATCTTTCAAGAGGTAACAGTAGTGCTGAAGTCTCCAATTACTATTGTGTTGCCATTGATGTTCCTTCAAGTCTATCAGCAGCTGTTTTAAATATTTTGCTTGCCCCTCATTGGATGTTTGTATATTTAGGAATGCAATTTCTTCCTGATTTATATGACCTTTCATTATTAAGAAGTGACCCTCTCTATCTCCTATAACCTTTTTTGAGTTTATTTTTATTTTTTATTTTTATTTTTTAATTATTTATTTAAAGAAAATGTATCACATTGTTGATTTAACTGATCATAATACATTTATTATGATTATAGAAATCAGTTATTAAGATAGAAAGAGAATAGAGAATTAAAAATGGAAAAGGGGGAGAGAGTTCATTAGCAGTTATATTAGTGAAAATTATTGTATCACCTATAAAGTCATTAATGCAATAGCCAAGGGTTTAGTATGCTCCCTTTTTTTCTCCAGAGATGGAAACTACACTAAAAAATAAAAAAATAAAAAAGATGTGTGTGTTGCAAATGTTGTATGCGTAGACACAGCAAAATATGGAAGAAATTGGAAATAAACAACTTTGACCTAAAAAGTTGGGAGATCTTACCCCCAAAGCACTTTGGTGTAAGACCAAGTCAAGGCTCCAGGCTGCTCAGTTGTCCCAACCCCCTTGTCATTCACCGTGGTCAGCTCTTCAGTCTCACAGTTGCTGCTGTCAGGTTTCTGTAGTATAGATCCTGGTTTCTGTACAGGTCATTTGTTGAAGACCAGGTGGTGTGTAGTGTCTTCTGGTTCCTATAAACTTTTTAAGTCTAAAGTGTATGTGTTCTGATAGTAGTATGGCCACCCAGTCTTTAAAGGGAGTTGTTTGCCTGAAGGATTGTCTCTCAACCTTTGACTCTGGGTCTGTGCTTGCTCTGACTGTTTATTCAAATGTTTCTTGAAGGCAGCAAAGTGTTGGATTCAATTTTCTGATCCATTTGCTACTCTGTGTACCTTAACTGGTACATTTAGTCCATTTATATTGAGAGAGATGATTGTCAGGATTTTGTGTCATCTTTTTATAGAACTGTGATATGTTTGGGGGAGGGCCTGTTTTGCCTTAAAGTAGACCCTTCAGTCCTTGTTTTAAGGTTGATTTTGAGACTATAAATTTCCTGAGCTGTTGTTTGTGTGAGGTTGTGTGTCCTTCCTTCAAACCTGATTGTGAGAGTCTGGTTGGGTGACGTATTGGCAAGTCATTTCTTTTCCTGAGTTTTTCACTGTGTCCCACTACTGCCCTTGGGCTAATAGGGTTGCTTGTAATATATCTAATATAAATATTAATAATGCTTCTTTGTATATAATTGCTCTTTTTCACCTTGCTGTTTTCAGTAATCTGTCTCTAATGTTTTCATCACTGACTAGGATGTGCCTTGGAATGTTTTTCTTTGGGTCTCTTTTAGCTGGTACTCTTCAGGTTTCCAGGATATGGGGGCATGCACTCTTTAGGTCTGGGAATTTCTCAGCAATGATCTTTGTTGCTTCTTCATAGGGGTTTTCTTCCTGGCTCTCTGGGATCTTAATGATTCTATTGTTGTTTCTGTTGAATTTATCCTAAAGTTCCATTGTTGTCTGCTCAATTATTTTGAGGATTTCTGTACCTTCTGTTTGTTTATTTTGAAGCTTTTTGTTTCATAGTCTGTTGTTTGGAGGTTTTCTGTGCTTCCTCTTCAAGTTAACTTAGAAATTCTGTCCTCAGCAGCTTTTAGCTTGCTGGTGAGACTTTACAACAAATTTTTTATTTTTCTTACCAAGTTTTTCAGTTTTAAGATTTCTCTTTATATTTGTATCATTTCTGCTTTCATATCCTCCTGTGTTTTATTAGCAGTCTGTTCCATTGTTTTTTGGAGCTTCTTGAACATCCTAAGCATTTCCACTCGGAACTCCATTTCAGAGAGTTTATATAGGGGATTAGTACTGACTGGGCCTGCTGATTGCAGTCTTCACCCACTAGGTCTCGGGTTGCTTCTTTTCTATGTTGCTGTCAGTCTTCTTCACTGCCAGGGAGGTCTTAGGGGAGTTTTATGGGTGAGAGATTATCTTGCCCCTGTGTAATCCTCAACCTGCTTGGCCTCTGACCTGTATGGGTGAATAGGTCACAATCCCATTGTTGTCATCGGGGCTACTCTAGCAGGACAGCCATGCAGACCTCACTTGCTAGGATTCTGCAGCCACAGGGACCTTTGTTGTTGTTTGGGTTGATCTGCCACACCGTCCATACTCCCCATTCCTCTGCTTTACAGCAAGATGAGTGGAATTTGTATGCACATTATGCAGGGGTTAGAAATTGGAGTTGACCTTGAAGAACAAATAGAAAAAGTAACTACAGGGGCCAGAGAGATAGCATGGAGGTGAGGCATTTGCCTTGCATGCAGAAGGACAGTGGTTCAAATCCCGGCATCCCATATGGTCTCCCGAGCCTGCCAGGAGCGATTTATGAGCATAGAGCCAGGAGTAACCCTGAGCAATGCCAGGTGTGACCAAAAAAAAAGTAACTACAAAAAAAACTTTTTTTTCTTTATTTAAACATCTTGATTACAAATATGATTGTGATTAGGTTTCAGTCATGTAAAGAACATCCCCTTCCCAAATCTCCCTCCATCCCACCCCACCCCCACCTGTACTCTAGACAGGCTTTTCAGTTCCCTCATTCATTCACATGATTATGGTAGTTCTCAGTGTAGTTATTTCTATAACTGTACTCACCACTCTTTGTGGTGAGCTTCATGAAGTGAGCTGGAAGTTCCAGCCCTCCTCTCATTGTCTCTGAGGATTATTGCAAAAATGACTTTTATTTTTCTTAAAACCCATAGACAAGTGAGACTATTCTGTGTCTTTCTCTCTCCCTCTGACTTATTTCACTCAGCATGATAGATTCCATGTACATCCATGTATAGGAAAATTTCATGACTTCATCTTTCCTGATGGCTGCATAATATTCCATTGTGTTTATGTACCACAGTTTCTTTAGCCATTCGTCTATTGAAAGGCATCTTGGTTGTTTCCAGAGCCTGGCTATTGTGAATAGTGCTGCAATAAATATAGGTGTGAGGAAGGGGTTTTTGTATTGTATTCTTGTATTCCTAGGGTATATCCGTAGGAGTGGAATAGCTGGGTCGAATGGGAGCCCAATTTCCAGTTTTGGGAGGAATCTCCATATCGCTTTCCATAGAGGTTGGACTAGATGGCATTCCCACCAGCAGTGGATAAGAGTTCCTTTCTCTCCACATCCCCGCCAGCACTGATTGTTCTCATGTGATGTGTGCCAATCTCTGTGGTGTGAGATGGTATCTCCTTGATGATCAGTGATGAGGAGTATTTTTCATGTGCCTTTTGGCCATTTGTATTTCTTTACAAAAAAGCTCTTGAGAATCCTGGTTTGAGAGTGGAGCTCTTGGGGAGATGCCTTATAGATGCTGTTACTGTATCTTTCCCAGACTGAAAGTACGTGTTCTGTCTTCTAAGTGCAGAGAAGCAGGAGTGTAAGAAAAGGAAGAGAAAGGAAATGAGAAGAAAACCTCCAGGCTTTGACATTGTGGTAAATGCTCTTTGTTCTTGTCTTCCTTCTCCAAAGAGTGTATTTCATCACAGGCAAATGACAGTGAGGTAAGAACTTATGCTAGTCTCAAAGTAGACATGGCCTATAGACAGTGGTGTACATTCTGGAATTTTCAACCATGGTGGAAAAGGCTTTTGCTCCAGTCCTCATAAAAGAGAAAAACTGTTTCCCCTTTCAGATTCTGAAAGTATAATCTCTTTAAAATGGAAGGGATCTATAGTTTTCTAAATCATACCATAGGTCCCATGGATTTAATAATTTCCCAGGTCTTCGACTAGCTCAAAAGAGGTTAATAGATAAAGACTGATTTTACCAGGGCAAACAGTCAAAGGAGTTCTGAATAGCCAAGAATTTCCAAGAGAGATAACAGCCTTACACCCCTAATTAGAAATGACGAAGTGTTAGATTTAGCATAGCAATATGAAAGGGCCTTGGTTAACAGAACGTCCATAGATGAGAAACTGGTTAGGTGGCCGTCCACTACTCAGAACCGAAGACACAGAATAAAGATTATAGATTTATTAAAGCTCAGCTCTGAGGGCCCGCAAGTCATAGATACTTAATTTGTACACTTTAGTCTAAGCATTCAAGGTCAATATTTGCATTCTTAACCCTTATCTAAGCAAAGCAGTTCTACAAAAGCAGATGTAGTGGTTAGGGCATTCTGACCGGTTGTGTCAAGTTCTGGAACTTTGTCTGCTCATTAAAGTCCAGATTTCCAGGGACTTGGGAAGGGGGAGAATTCTCTGATCTTATTCCAAGCACTTGTTGATCCTGGTCACCATTTTGTTTTCTCTTAGGTCAGATCCAAGCTGTGTAATGGCATTGCTCTGATTCACAAACCAACAACTAAATCCCTTGAAAATCTTGCTGGCCATGGTCCCTTGGGTGACTTATGTGAAGTGGGAGGAGAGGTGGCAGCCTCTAGAAGGAAATGTATTGCTTACACTCTCCCATCTTTGTCACCCCAGGAACTCCTGGGAGATTTAGAACCAATGAAGTTTTAAGTGAGACCCTGTGTTGCTTGGGACTTCACGTTCCACCAGCTCCACCAGGGTTAAGCCATACCTGATGTCCACTTTTTCTGCACCATGAGGGAGTTAAACCGTGCCATCTGATTTCTCAGGGACCATTATATTCAGGCTAGGACAAGGAATATCTCTGCAAGAAAGGAGAGCTAGTCCTGAACTTTACACTTGCATTTTGGGTTTGTCACCTTTCTCTCAGAAAAGAATTTCAGGAATAGAAGATCAGTAAAGAATCACAAGTCCAATGGGAAATAGAGAGTTACAAGGTAAAAAAAAATGTGGACAAGAGAGAACATGGGCTTCTCCAGGGAGAGAGCCCAACTTAACCTTGGGGATATTTTCCATACCAGCTTTGGCCCAAATTCTTTCACAATGAATGGGGCTTTTCTGGGACAAAAGAACTGACCATCTGGTCCTTCCTTTCTTGTTGTTACAGCAGCCTTTGATCCTGCATTCCTGAGGCACCTCTCCTCTAGTCATCAATGCTTTAGGCCTGGAATTATGCATGGCTTTCCTGTTTCCTAATGTGGATCCTTTGTCTCAAGGACCTCCGTGACTTTAAGCAGATTCAGGTTTCAGATTTGCCCAGTATGCAATGCCTTGGTCTCCCCTATCTTTCTGCCTGCAACTATAAGAAACAAAGACTCAGTGTTCCTTGAAAACCCCCAACGGAAGGAACTATACTTGAACTTAGTACTATACTATATTTCTTCTTCAGCAATAGTTTCTCTTTTGCTTTTTCATAAGCTTCCTTTTCTAACACCGAGAGTGGACATCTTCATCACTCAATATTTTCTGGTAATGTGGGCATCTAGAGAACTGTGAACCAACATAATTGGACTCTAAGGTTTTAAGCACATACCCCAAAATGGCAAGATGGTGGTCAGCTGGTATTAGCAACTTCGGACCTGTTTTTTCCTAAAGGAATGGCAGTGGGAGTAGATGTGGGAGGTGCTAAGTATAACTACAGGTTTTTATTTCTGTGACAAGATTGCCATCAAGCGGCACTGTTTTGCCAATCCATTGGCACTTCCTGGGAGAAACAACTAGGAAGTGAAGCCCTGTGAAAAGAAACATGCCCCAGGAAAGAATAAAGCTCTGCTGGTTTCTGAAGTGGGTAGTGAAAAAAGTTCAACAAAGGCCAGATAGGGCCAAGGGATGTCCAGAGACAGAAACCTGGTTTGTAATCCAACTTCCTTGCACCTTTTAGAGTCTTACAAAGAGATCCAGGGTCACAACTATGGAGGCAGCCATATTCTGGGCGGAACTATGGACTCTTCCAGGAACCACAAGTGGGCTTGGGATAGTTTCTGCACGGACTCTTTTCCCTTTGAGCCAGACCTTCCTGAGCATAGTTGGCTGGGAAAACGTCCATATGAGGGAGCAGAGCCCAACAAAGAAGGAAGCATTAAAGTAAACATACCTACACAGGTATTTTACAGACTAGCCTGAGACATGGCATAGTGACTGAGTTTGAGGTCTCCAAATCATCCAATTCTGAGTTGTATTTGAACACTGGGACACCACTGGCCCTGTGGACAAATACTTAGATGCCTGAGGTTTGCGTTTGAATTTTTTATCAATTGAGTTCTACCCCCCCCCTCCAACACGGGCCAGAAAGATTGTACTATAGGCTCCTTTGAATGATGCAGTCATATAGCTTCTGCACTGTTAGTAGCGGTGTTCAGTGGAACCCTTGAGCAACCCCCGCCCCCAATCTGGTCCTATCAGTTACCAACAGTGGAGCCACAGGCTGTATCTCAAACCATGCTTAAAAAGTTTCCACACGATGGCACTGTCGTTCTAGAAATTTCAGCCACCCTCCTGTGCTTGGCTTCACCCTCCGCCCTTTGTGAATCAAAAAAGGCCTACAGTGGCTCCTGTAATCATTTAAGCCTTCTAAGTTGCTGGTAGATCTTTATTGGAAGCACTTGTCTTTGGGGGGCTTAGATATGTATAGATAGTAATATCAAAAAGTATAAAGGAGTACCCCTGGGATAGTGCCCACAAAAACAGAAGCCTGGCCAGTTGCCCTACCCCAGTGCCTGTCAGGCACTGCATGCTGAGCCTCCGGTTATATCTGCTGAAGCCTTGAAGGAATAGCGAGAAGCATTATGGACATTTTTACTGGTAATCCTTTTCTCTTTGAGCTGATATTAGAATGAACCTTGGTACTTGGAATTCCCTGTATCACAGGAAAGGTCAACAAATGCACACATTCTACAGTCCATTGATGGGTCTTTGGGCTTGTTTAACTAGATTGGTTTCTATGCCTGGGGCTTCCAAGGAAATAATCTGGTTCTATGCTTGCATCTTCATGCCCTAAGAAACTAGTAGCCTTTCTTCTAGGGCCAGGACCAAGTGGTCTCAGATGCATTGTCTGGGAAATAAATAAGGACAGAACTAAATATCCAAGCCAAAGTCAACAATAATAGAATCAATGAACCTAAACTTTAACAATCTAAACTCAAAGGATCCTGTTATACTGGCAAGCAAGGGGGCTAAGGGTGGTGGGATAGGATGCACTGTGAGGCCATTGGTGGAGGGAGGTTGACACTGGTGGTGGGAAGAGCCCTGACTCATTGTATATCTGAAGTGCAACTATGAAGGATTCTGTAGATCACGATTTGTTTTAATAAAATAAAATTTAAAAAATAAATAAAAGGTATAAAACATTAAAAAAAGAAACTCGTAGCCTTTTTTGCTTCTGCAGTGATGGCTGCAGACAGCCAGGAAAAGTTTAGCCCCTTCTTCCTGAACATGGTGGCAGTCAAGGCAACACCCCTAAGGGATCTATGTTGTAGCACTCTTGGGTGGGCTGTCAAAGATCAGGGCTCAGATGGTAGCTTCCACTGCAAAGCCCAGTAAGTTAGGTGGCTGGAACTGCTCCTAAATGCTCCCAACTCACCATGTCTGGCTCTCCTCAACATTCTCCTTGGATCTGCAGCCAGTGCTCAGAAAGCTTCCATTTGATTAGCACTGTTGCTTCTGAAATGACAACCAGTTTCTTTGCATGGCCTCTCTGCCTTTTTTGCTTCCTAAAATGCCCTGGGAGGTAAGAACTTTGTTTGTTTGTTTGTTTTTGGGTCACACCCATATGATGCTCACGGGTCACTCCTGGCTAAGCGCTCAGAAATCGCCCCTGGCTTGGGGGACCATATGAGACTCTGGGGGATGGAACCACGGTCCTTCCTTGGCTAGCGCTTGCAAGGCAGACACCTTACCTCTATTGCCACCTCACCAGCCCCAAGGGAGGTAATAACTTTTAAAGGCTTCTGCTTTGGGTGCTACACTGTGTCTTAGGGGCAGTAAAGTTCGTTTTGGGATTATTTTTTGAAGAATGTACAGAAGTAGACATCCAAAGGGGAAGAAGAATGTCTTTTCACATAGCCTTCATCATCTTAGGTTTTTGCTTTAAAATGTCTTCCAGTCTCTCTTCTATGTTCATTCATCCAGCTCCATTCTCAGTTGAGGTGCCATAGTCAGCCAGTGAAGGATCACTACTGAGTCCTAAGGGACTGTCTTGGGGGTTGGTGAAGAAAGAAGGTTGCCTTGGTTCAACATGGTGTCTCTGTCCCAAGTTAGTTGTGGGATAGAGACCATATAAATCTTTGTGTGGCACAGTACACACATGCTACCTTAAACAAAGGCTGTTTTTAGTAGTGCCCTTCGTAAAACTTGGAGATGATGATATTGTCTGTGTTTTCTCTTCCCACAAAATTCATTCACTCAGTTGCTATGCTCATGCGTGTCATGGCTGTGCTCTCCAGGGACTGCATACCCTAGCTAATATGTGGGCCTACACATGGCTATTCCTAAGAGTACAAGTATTGTTGTTCTGGGAACCCTGGACAGTAGAGCCTCTATGTTTATGCTTCTGTGAGTTACTGAGGCCTCATGCTTTCAAGGCAGGCTCTTTCTACAAATGATCTATCCTCTATCCTTTTGGACGATTTTTCTGTTCAAGACAATGCTGCATGATAACCATTACCTAAACTTGTTTTCATTTGTGTTTTTTGTTTGGGCACCACATTTGGCAATACTCCTGGCTTACTTGCTCCTGGCTCTGTGTTCAGGAGATCATATGGGCTAATCTGGGTTGGCCGTGTGCAAGGCAAGTGCCTTACCTTCTGCACTATAGTTCTGGTCTCCTTCCCTCTGTTTTTAAAAGCCCTCTTTGCAAAGAGAGGTAATCACCTCAATTCCTTGGATGTGCTTCCAGATTATAGAAGAAAGTCAACAGACAAGTTGTGTCCTTTAGGTTCTCCCTGTTCTCTGACCCCCACAAGACTCTTGTTGTGGGGCTCTTATGTCCTTGTCACATCAGAACAGATGCAAGTCTTACCCTACTGAATCCTGTCCATTTCTGGTGTACCAACTCCCTGTGGGTGCAAAACCACTCCTCACCCTGGGCACATGATGGAGAAGTTATTTTCTAGGAGTGGATGTTATTTTATATGTCATATTCTCAGGCACATGGTTTTATTTTTCCTTCTTTCTTCTGGAGCCCACAGCACTGGCAATCAATTCGTGTCCAAGACTTGTTACCGAGTAATGGCTGTGCATGACCAGAATACTTTGTCAGGGTCTGCATTTATCCAGAAGAAATCAGTTATGGAGCTGGAGAAATAGTACTGCAGGTGGGGTACTCCCCTTACACACAGTCTATCGCAGTTCCTTCCTAAGATCATATGGTCCCTTGAGCTCCATCAGGAACGAATTATCCCTGAGCACAGAGCCAGAAGTATCTGGAGTAAACTATGAGTAGAACTGGGTGTGGCCCAAAGAACAAACAGAAAAAGAAAATGTTTCAGTTCCTCATAAGTCAGCTATATCTAGAACAAATATCCTAAAGCCTTAAATCCAGGGGTCCTCAAACTTTTTAAACAGGGGGCCAGTTCACTGTCCCTCAGACCATTGGAGGGTCTGACTATACTAAAAAACAAAACTTATGAACAAATTCTTATGCACACTGCAGATATCTTATTTTGCAATGAAGAAACAAAACAGATACAAATACAATATGTGGCCCGTGGGCCATAGTTTGAGGACCACTGCCAGTGGATTGTTTATTTATCCCATTTGGCAGCAGGCATAAACTTGGCACAGTTTCTTGAACTGTCCTTAATTCACCCTGGTACAGAGTTCAGGTCAAAATCCATGAGTGTCCATGCCAACTATGTGATGGCTATAGTTGTACTGAATGAAGCAAAATTGGGAGAACTGGAGATGGTCAGAGACTGTTTTGTGGATCTGCTCCTTAATTTCCCTTCCTAACACCCAGAAGTATCTGAAAGGACTGGAACTACTTGTGACTTTGTCCTTTATTTAATCCTTAGTGAGTAGGGAATGGCATGATGATGATGTCGGAACCCTATTCAATCCTTCACATCCTGTGTTCCTGAGGGCATATGAGGTATATGCAGCCCCTTCCCTTCCCTCACCATCCTCCACCCTCAGGAGTGGTTGAGGCCATTCTCTCACTGTGCTGGTCCATGGCTTCCAGATTCTTCAGCAGTTTCAGGAATGAATGAAAACACTGAGTCATAAAGGTGCTCAGATTCAGAAAGATAAGAAAGCAGGGTCCCTGCGGGGGGGAACTTTTATAGGAACATTGAGTGTTGAGTCTCTTACCAAGTCACAGGCTAGTACAAAATATCACATCATTTCCATTCATTTCTCAGCCATGTCTCTTTGAATTTAGGGCCCATTAATGTTGGTAAGATGAGATTAAGGTCTTGCATTCTCATTTTTTCTTTATTTTTTAATATGGAACGCTTTACGAATTTGCATGTCATCCTTGTGCAGGGGCCATGCTCATCTTTTCTGTATCATTCCTATTTTAGTATATGTGCTGCTGGATCGAGCACTTGCATTCCCATTTAGGTTGGTGGGGGCTGCCTGTTTATTTAAGACTATCTAGGTTACATATATGACCATTAAGCTAGGAGCCTGTTCTCTTTGGTCCAAGACCTGGAGCATAGCATATTTTTCACTCTAAGATGCACCTGACCATAAGACACACACAGTTTTTAGATGCTCTCCTCCCCTACACTCAGGCTTCAGCTCCAGATGGCATTTGCTCCAGAAGACACACCCGGGGGTGCATCTTATGGTACAAAGAATACGATAATTTATGAGTACTGGGTAACTGTGTGGAGCTGGAGCAATATTACAAGGGGTAGGGCATTTATTTTGCATGCAGCCAACTCAAGTTCGAGCCCCAGATGCCATATGGTTCCCCCAAGCCTGCCAGGAGCAATTTCTGAGCCCAGAGACAGGAGTGACCTAAGCGCTGCTAGGTGTGGCCCTTAAAAAATTAAATAGAGTCACCTTCAGGCAGCTGGTGAGAATAAACTGAGGCTTCCTCATTTTTGCCCACCCCACTTCCTGAATTTAGAATGATCCATGAGCTGGTATAATTATTGCAAGCATTGGAGTAGTGGTGGAACAAGAAGAGGGATGCGTAGTACAGATTTCTATCACAGTGTTCCAGGGGCCTGGACGCCTCTATTAATATGACTGTAGCCCTACAAAATAATGCTGAGGGCAGTGAAGTTCCAGTTACATTAGTGACTTAAAGGCTGACCTGCAGGCATGCTGTGGTAGCCCAGCATTGGCTCCTGCATCTCCTGTGGTAACTCCAAAGTGCAGAGCCATCTCAATGAAAATTCATCTTCATGAAAATCCCTTTTGTCTGCTTGGACAGGGTTTGGGGGGGCAATTAATTGCATGTAATTAATTGACATTACATTTCTTCACACCTAAAATGGCTTCTACCTCAAAGATGGTTATCTCTTTGGTTCAAAATATGCCTTTTTTCTTTTTTGGTTCAGGCATGTGTTAGGAATTACCAGATGCTCAGCAAAGATGAGTGCTTTCTGACTTTAAAATGAAATTTTCTGTGACCCAAGTACAGCGGGTAGGTCATTTGTCTTGCACACAGCCTACCTGAATTCAATCCCCTGGCATCCCATGTGGTCCTCCAAGCCCACCAGGAGTGATTTCTGAGTGAAGAGCCAGGAACAATCCCTGAGCACTTCTGGTTGTGGCCCCAAAACAAAAAATAAAGTGAAATATTTCTTTTTTAAAATGAAAATTTCTTCTTTTAAGAATAGCTCGGGCCTGGAGAGATAGCACTGCGGTGTTTGCCTTGCAAACAGCCGATCCAGGACCAAAGGTGGTTGGTTCGAATCCCGGTGTCCCATATGGTCCCCCGTGCCTGCCTGGAGCTATTTCTGAGCAGACAGCCAGGAGTAACCCCTGAGCACCGCCAGGTGTGGCCCAAAAACCAAAAAAAAAAAAAAAAAAGAATAGCTCAAGGGGCCAGAGTGATAGTACACTGGGTAGAGCATTTGCCTTGCACATAGTCAACTTGGTTCAATCCCCAGCATCACGTATGGTCCCCTGGGCCTACCAGGAGTAATTCTGGAAGGCAGAGCCAGGAGTAACCCCTAAGCCAGGAGTAACCACTAGGCATGTCCTAAAAACAAATAAGCAGAAAAGAAGAGGGAATAGCCCATCAGTTCCAACTGCTTGTAAATGGGACTGCCTTTGTTGTATATGGGGGGCATGCTAAAAAGGGACCCCTAACATTTTTATCTCCATATACTTTTCCTTTAATATTGCCTTCAGTGCAGGACCCATGATGCCCAAAACCATGTTCTGGGAGTACAGGGGATTTAGGAGCCAATGCTAGACTATCACACCATATCTATAGGTCTGTGACAGGCCTGCCCTGCCATAGCAATTTCTCCAATAGCACTAGTTCTGGGTAATGACCCTCCCGATTTTCATTCTTCTACATAGTTGAGAATAGTAAAAATTGTCTGGTAAAACTGAAAGGTTTCAGTTGCCCTGTGCACCAGAAAGTCACATCTTCATGTTTGTACTTTTGAAATTAAAGGCAAACACAGCAAACAAAGAGATCCTCAACTGTTCATGTACTCTGATTGCAAAGGATTCTTGTCCAGTAACTCACTTTTGTAGTTGCTTATTCTCATAACATGTAGCTCCCCTGACCTTGGTACACCTGTGCAGGTGTAATGGTAAATGGTCCTACCCAAGATCTCATTTCTGACATTCTCTTGGCCTCTCTGCCTTAAAGTTGGAGCAATTTAACATATTCCTTCTTCTTAGACACTACGCTTCTCTTTGTCTTCAGCAGAAATTTTTGTGAAGAAATATGGTTCCCAGAAGGCAAGTGTGCATGAACAGAAAACCTTTTCTAGCAGCATTTTTATATAGAGGAATGCAATTGGGTGAACTGGAACTCAGTGGCATCCCACACCAAATGTCTATCTCCCCAGAAAGTCAGTGTTGGGGACCTGTATGTCACCAGAGAGGAGAGACTGGTATCTGCAAGCAAATGAATTACTATTCTACTGAGGACATGTTATTGTTTGTGGTGGAGAGTGTGTAAGTGCTAAGATTTCCATCAATACCCATATATACACACAGATCCAGACAGTCAGTCTCATTCTTGTGCTGGAATTTTGTTTTGGTGTTCTAGTGCACCCTTCTACATGTGGCCCTTTACTTGTGTTCTTGTTTGTTTGCTAGTATTCAGGAGTTTCTCTGTTGGGTGAATTCTACTGAAACACTTCTGTGCAATCTTGGTATCAATATTATGTTAGTGGTAGGTGTAGGGAAAGGCCTTGTTTTATTTCTCTGTCCAGCTCCTAATGAGCTTTTGGAGTTGTAAATAAAAGAGCCTTCTTTTTTTCCTTTTTTTTTTGGGGGGGGCACCCTGGCAGTGTTCAGGGGTTACTCCTGGCTCTGCAGGCTCGGGGAAACATATAAGATCCCAGAGATCAAACCCAGTTTTGTCCCAGGTCAGCAGCTACAATGTAAATGCCCCACCACTGTGCTATCACTCAGGCCTCTAGAAGAGCCTTCTTCTATACTGATGGGAAATAAGCAAAGTAAGTCAGAAGAAGAAAGATGAACAAAAATGGTCTCACTTCTATGTAGGGTATAAGAAATAAGGTAAAGTAAGAGACAGTAGTTCCGATTAAAATAAGACTTAAAACATGATGTAGTAAAGGAGGGACACCTAGATCACCCTGGACCCCAGAGTTCAGGGAGGAAAATGTGAGAAAAGGAGATAAATCAAGTACCTGAAATACTACTGTGAATGATTTGTAATCCACTTTGGTCAAAATAAAAATTAATATAATCAATGATTTTTATTATTAATATAAAAAAGAAAACTAAAAAAAAAGAAAATGAGAAAGGGAAGCAATGGGGTTGGGGCTTTGGTTATAATGGTGATGTGGGAGAATGTTTTAGCTAGATATCTAAAACACAGGCTCAGAAACCCTGAAAACATGAGATCTAAGCTGCAATTAATGAACTTTGTAATGTGCCTGTCAAGGTTAGTATGTGGGGGTAGAGTAGGAATAGCGTTTAGAAATACTAGTGCACTGGTGGAGAGAAGTTCACACTGGTTGTGGAATTGGTGTTCAAATATATGCTTAAAACTGGAAAGTCAATAAGTTTGTAAATCTAAGTTTTTTTAAATATAAAGTTATGAAAATAAAATAGTTATATTGTACTGCATTAGACATAAACATGTGGGCCATTGGAACAGAATTCAGACTGTTGGTGATGGGAATGTTGCACTGGTGATGGGTGGTGTTCTTTACGTGACTGAAACCCAAACACAATCATGTATGTAATCAAGGTGTTTAAATAAAAAAAATCCCTTCTCCCAAATATGGGCAATTAATCTATAACAAAGGAGCTAACTATCTGAAGTGGAGCAAAAAAAATCTCTTCAACAAATGATTTTTGGGAAAACTGGGTAGCCATATGTTAAAGAGAAGAAATGATAACTGTACCTCACACCATTCACCATTCTTCAAAACCAGTGGATTAAAGACATCATGATTAGACCAGAATCCATAATATACATTGAAAAATACAGCTGCAGAATTCTCCAGGAAATTGACTGCAGAGTTGTCTTAATGAGATGACTACAGAGGCAAAGACAAAAAACAAAAATAAATCTTACTACATCCAATTTAAAAAGTTCTGCCCAGAACATTCCATGACATTGAAACTAAAGGCATTTTCAAAGATGAAACAGCTGTATCAAAGCCAGTGGAAGCAAAGATAAACAAATGTAACTATATTAAACCAAGAAGCTTCTTCATGTCAAAGGAAACAGGGACCAGGAAAAAGACCACCCACAGAATGGGAGAAACTATTCACCCAAAGCCCATCAGATAAGGGGTTAATATAAGATATAGAAGATACTGGTAGTGTAAGAACCAAGGCCCCCTGGGTTCAGTGACTTAACCCAGTGAAATAGTTCTTCAAGACACAGGGAGAGTTAATTCTGCAATAAAACCAAAGTTGGTGCCCTCCAGGAATGAGGAACTAGGGGTTGAGTGAGCTCCAGAATGTTCTATCTGATAAGGTTCTCTTGACAATCAAAGGCTCCCTCCACAACTGAAGTTTGAATCAGAGTATCTGTGGATTCTGTATCTAACTAGGTTTGAGAGGTGATTAGATTGGCCTGTGTATGTAAATTAGTGAGAAGACCAGATTTTATTTATATATACATATATAAATATATATATATATATATATATATATATATATATATATATATATATAGCATAGGGTGATTATCAGAGAGCCAGTCAGGTTGTGCATGTAAGTGAAGCTGTGAGGTGAATGTGAGATAACCAATTATATTACATATACCCTCAGAGGGTTTATAAGGTTTTGATTATCTGGCCCCTCGCTCCTCATTTTCTCCATACAAATGTGATCTGATGGGACCAGAGTGATAAATATAGCACAGCAGACAGGGCACTTATTTGCCTTGCATGCATCTGACCTGGCATCCCCTATGGTCCTTGGAGTCTTCCAAGAGTAGTTGAGAGTAGAGCCAGGAGTAACCACTAAGTGCCACCACGTGTGACCCCAGAACCAGAAAATGGGGAGAATCTGAAAATAACCAGCTTTTGAACTTTTTTGTCTACATATAAGTGTTTTTTTCCAGTTCGCATTATTAGCATTTTATTATTATCTCTGCTAATCTGAAAATTACTCTTTAAAATAGTGTTTCTTTCATTAATAAAATACATTCTCTTTGCAGATTCTCTTGTATCACAACTGTAAGTACAAGCACTAGTCAGAGATATTGAGGTATTTAGTTCCACACTGCCACAGTACAGCCAATATGGCCATAAAGAGAATCATGTAAGTTTTTTGTTTCCCAGTACATTTTAAAATTGTGGTATTGTATACTCATTTCTAGTCTAATATACTTGTTATAGTCAATATCATATCTATAAGCAAGTTTACATACTTTACTTTAAAATTCACTAGTACTAGGGTCACAGTGATATTATAGCAGGTAGGGTGCCTATCTTGCATGCAGCTTACCCAGATTTGATCCCTGAATTACCCTAGACTTTAGCTGTTAATGGAAGCTAGGTCTGCTGCAGGTAAGACAAGAGCCTTAACTCCTGTACCACCAGCAGGGAATTCTGTAAACCACTGACCCCTACCCTAGGCAAGATCTTTCCCTCTTACCTGCAACCCATATATTTTCTTCTAAGGTACTTTTTAATCAGCGAGATATAAATACCCCCTCAGCCTCAATCTAAAAGTAAAATGATTTCTGGAACACAAATTATAGCATCACCTCAGATTAATATCCTATAAACAAACTTTTTTTCCTGGATCAACCATTTCTTATTGATTATGGTTCCATTTACTGGTTATGTCTCCAGTTCTAACTGCAAACTAGTGATTTTTTTAATATAGGTAAAAGTATTTTAAGAATTTAGTTTATATGAGTCTTGCCTATTTGTCTTTTTTTTTCTTTTTTTTGGTTTTTGAGTCACACCCGCCAATGTTCAGGGGTTACTCCTGGCTCTACACTCAGAAATCGCTCCTGGGTGGGGGGGAGAAAAAAAAGAAATTGCTCCTGGCAGGCTCGAGGGACCATATGGGATGCCAGGATTCGAACCACTGTCCTTCAGTGTCTAAGGCAGGGGTCTCAAACTCAATTTACCTTGGGGCCGCAGGAGGCAAAATCGGGGTTATCCTTGAGTGCAAAGTCAGTAGTAAGCCTTGAACATTGGGGGGTGTGACCCAAACAACTAAAACAAAACAAAACAAAAAAAGATTCCTCTAGGGCAGGGCCACAAAATGTTGTATGGAGCGCCGTTTGCAGCCCGCAGGCAGCGAGTTTGTGACCTTGGTCTAAGGCAAACTCCATACCGCTTCACTATCTCTACGGCCCTGAGTCTTGCCTATTTGTAACAAGTATTTGTGGAAGGATGTTAAGGTGTGAAAGAAATTTCTGAAGAATAATCACCGGTCAGGTCACCTGTAGGAATGGCATGACCATGTGGTTTTTATTATTTTATTCAGTGCTCATTGAAATCAGACACACATTTTTAAACTATTAAGTTAATATGATTTATAATAGTCTTAATTTTTATGATTTGCACAGTGTTACTTCACCCTTCTCATCCTGTGCATTACCGTCCTCCCATATTCTGCCCTCTTAACAATCATAGTTCTGTCAGAGACTATTCTTAGTGTTGGAAACAGCCATGCAAGGCACAAAAAGTCCCTGCTTACATAGACAATAAGTTTAATGGGGTAGGGAAATAGTGGCAATGACAGAAATAAAATCAGTCAGGCATGTGTGTTTATGTATGTATATGACATGCTGTGGGATTACTGGGATTGTCCTGTTTCTACCTCTGTCAGTATATGCCTCATTACACATTGGTTGGAAACATCTTTGAATGTAGCACCTTGGATTGGTGTTGAGACCACTTGATCCCACCTCTAGGTGTGGTCTTCTTCCCTGAGATTAAATAATCAATTGGGAGGAAGTCGCCCTCTTGTGTTTCTGGACCTCCAATGAAGCTTGCTGCTTCTTAGGAGCAAAGGTCAAACGTGGGGGAACTCCTGAAGATTCATTTCTCCCTCGATGAGTGTGTGTGTGTGTGTGTGTGTGTAAATTGTTCTCCAGACTGCCATTCACTTCCAGACCCACTTCTTTCCAGTGTTCTGGTGTTTGAACCTAAGGACTTTATTCAATATAATGGTGCCTGAACTGGGACCTGATCCCTGGACCATCAGATAATATGTATGTTTATATATCAGAATAGAAGGTGGTAAAAGCTGTGCAGCAAAGAAAAGAAGGATATGACAATAGGGCATGGGAAGATATGGGGATAGGAGCTAGGGAAAACTTGGGAATGTATACCATTGCTAGACTGTACAGCCAAGATCTGAGTAAGAAAGTGACAGAGACAAGAAGGAAGTAATGGGAAGAGCCCTTTGAAAATCTGGATGTAATGTGGGTGCACACTTCTATTTCTTACTATTTCTTATTGGTGATAGGTTTCCTGGTGACAATTAGCCACTGGCAAGTATATTTTCCTCCAGTTTTGATGTAGGACATGAGTGTTATTTGACAGTTTTCAATTGGTCAGTCTTAAGGCAAGAGAGAATTTGATTTTTTGTATATCTAGTATAATTTTAGACTTCCTACTTTAAAACTCTAGCCACATGCTTGAGTCTATGGCACAAGAAAAATCAAACCTTTTTTGGAAGGCATTAGTCCTAAAAACCAAAGTGACTCAGTTCATTTTTGTGAGCTATTTTAATCTGTTTGTCTGACAATGGCATACAGAACTTTGGCCTGCACTTAATTTTAAGACACTGTCTCCATTAGAATCCATCTTAAAGATGGCAAACCATTTTGTATCTGTAGTTTTAGGACTAAACCATTACTTATTCCATTAACTACAGGGACAAGGATAGTAGCTCTTGATAAGTGCCTTTGATTGACAATCGGTTTCCTAGCATATTACATTATGACATCATCAATAGGACACAGTTGATTACATCACTGTGTATTTGCAGTACAGCTCACTCACAGACTTTATCTTAGATATCCTAAGAGGGAGTAGTGGACAGTAGAGGATGAACAGAGCTAGAAAAACTGTTTGGGGTTGGGGAGTATAGCAATATTTTTCATGATAACTATTTTCTTAGGGAAATTGATTTGATATTAATGGCATACTTAGTAACAATCCTCTCTTTTCTGTTCACAGCTCCGTGAAAAGACTGAAGAGTATTAGCTGTATCTTCCATACTACCGAGGTGTTTCACCAAGAACCAGGCGCAAAAATACCTACTTGCTTAGGTATGGCTTTTAACTCAGTGGAACTTGATTGATTGCCTATTATCCCCAATAGACCTACTTTCCAAGAGACGGTCCTATTGAGTCTCCTTTGTTTTGCTTTGCTTGTTCTTTGGAAGTCATACCTGGAGGTGCTGAAGGGCTATTAGTGGTTTCTTGACCCTGTCTGTGTTTAGGAATCTCTCCTAATGCTGCTAGGGAGAAAGGACCATATATGTTGTCCAGAACGAAATGGGTTAAGCCACATCCAAAGCAAACCCCTTACTCTGTGTACTCTATCCAGCCCTGAGCTTCTTTTGTTAACATCTGATTATGCACTTAATCCATGTATTACTCAGCCTTGATAACTCATTATGTTGATCATGAGAGTTCTTGTCTGGTCATTTGAAATACTGATTTATTTAATAAGTTCTAACAGTCATCTTAAAGCCCAAGAAAAGGTTGTTTTATTAGAGTAGATTTTAGTCATCTTAACTGTGGAACTGTTGTAATGTTTTTGTGTTTTTACTCCATGATTGCTATAACTTTGATTTTCTGAAAGAATTTAATCGAAGTTTATTTTGGTACCCTGGCAGTTTATCAAAATCATGTGTACATTAAACTCTACTAAGTATTACAATTATATTCTAATACGAAGATTAAACTAAACTGAAGATAAAGAAAGAAAAGCTAGATTATTTCAGTAAGCTTGGGACTTTTTACAAGTGAACAGATAACATGATGTTTTCATAAATCCTAGAGCTAGAGAATAATTTCTTGTCTTGTTTTCCCCCATGCATTGCTGTACTAGTGAGCTTATGTTAGGCTTTCTGAAGAATGATGCAAAACTTAAAATATATTTTTCTTTAGATCCGTCTAACAATGCAGTTTTATTTTTCTTAATTGGAATCCCTGTGGTTGAAGGATCAAGTATGAACAGTCCTGTTTATCAGAAGAAAACTATAGTTGTTGAATACTAAATACATATTAGTTGGTCTATAATACAGAGTATTGTCGCACCGTAATATTCATAAATTTCTAACTTATTTCTAAAATGGCATTCCTTGGAAAGGATTTAGAAGTTCCTACAGGTGTGATGAGTGACCTATCATGGATACTTTACCAATTGCTCTACTGGTTCCTCTCTTCTTGTGGACCCTATTGTTTTTATACCCTCTCCTGAGCAAGCTTATCAGGGTTCAGCAGATTTTAGCTTAAGTTCTGTGTGACAGCTCCTTAAGACTATGCTCTGTAAATCAGCAATCAGAGTAGGGAATGTTGAGTGGACCAGGGGAGAAAGGACAGTAAAGAGCATAAACCACTTAGGACTTTAGCAGCCTCTTACACATCATTTTACTACTTTAAGTTTTCATTTCCTCAACTAATATGAGTATTAAATAAATGAGTCTCTTAAAACTGTATGGTTCTTTTTTGAGAACTGAATGAATTACTTTAAAAGACACAGGTGCATAGACGAAGAGAAATAAGGCCATCAATATCTCACAAATGCCCCTATATGACACTGTTACTCCAAAGAGTTTAGTTATTTATTTCAAATATAACTAAAGAGAATGTGTTATGAAAACAATTTTATATGTTCCAGAACCTGGTAATTACTGGTCTTAATTCTGCCCATATAGTTTTGTCTTTTCAAAAATATCAGATGTGTGAGATCATAGTTATGATTGTATTTTTATATCTGGGCTTCTTTCAATATACACAATGCTTTTTATGTGTCTGGTTTTGTTTTATTTGGGGGAACCATATCAACTGTGTTCAGGGCTTACTCCTGGCTCAGTGCTCAGGGATCACTTCCAGTGGTGTTCAGGGGACCATGTGTGGTACTGGGAATCAAACCACATTCAGCTGAATAAAAGGAAAGTGCTTTAACCCCTGTATTATCTCTCTGATCCTAGGATTCAATCTTTATAATATGATATGATAATATCATATAACATCATATATAATATGATAGCATGATATATAATATAATATTCAATCTTTATATATGTTATAGACATATATACATTTACTTGTATAAAACAAACATGCTGACACGATTCTACCATTACAGTATTGTACAGAATTGTTTTACATCACTAAACATTCAAATCAAAGAAATAGCTTAAAGGGCACATGTGCTTTATATGCAAAAGGCGTGGATTTGATCCCCAAGTACTGTTTGATCCTCTGAGCACAGACACAGGAGCTCTCCTTCTGCACTCCCAAGTATAGCCTAAAAACTAAAATAGATAAGAAAAGGTAAAGGAAACTACTGTGTTCTACTTTTCTTATTCATCCCTCTCTCATTTAGCATAATTGTTTCCAACTGCTGGTCTCTTGTCTCCATAGTTTTTCTTTTCTAGAATGCTATATTTTAATAATATTTTTATTTAAGCACCTTGATTAAAGACATAATTGTAGTTGGGTATCTGTTATATAAAGAACACCTCCTTCACCAGTGCAACATTCCCACCACCAATGACCCTCATCTCCCATCCACCACTAGCCTGTATTCGAGACAGGCCTTGTACTTCTCTCACTCATTGACATTGTTATGATAGTTTTCAGTGTAGTTATTTCTCTAACTGTACTACACTCACCTCTTTTTGGTGAGCTTCATACTGTGAGCTGGCCTTCCGGCCCTCATCTCTATTGTCTATGGGCATTATTACAATAATGTCTTATTTTTCTTAAAACATGTAGATGAGGGCCCGGAGAGAGAGCACAGCTGTGTTTGCCTTGCAAGCAGCCGATCCAGGACCAAAGGTGGTTGGTTCGAATCCCAGTGTCCCATATGGTCCCCCGTGCCTGCCAGGAGCTATTTCTTAGCAGACAGCCAGGAGTAACCCCTGAGCACCGCCGGGTGTGGCCCCCCCACAAAAAAAAAAAACCTGTAGATGAGTGAGACTATTCTGTGTCGATCTCTCTCCTTCTTATTTCACTCAGCATAATAGATTCCATGTATATCCATGTATAGGAGAATTCCATGACTTCATCTCTCCTGATGGCTGCATAGTATTCCATTGTGTGTGTGTATATATATATATGCGCATATATATATGCATATATATATGCATATATATACCATGGTTTCTTTAGCCATTCATCTATTGAAGTACATCTTGGTTGTTTCTAGAGTCTAACTATTGTAACTAGCACTGCAGTGAATATAGGTGTGAGGAAGACATTTTTGCATTGTGTTTCTTTGGTCCTGGGTGTATCCCTAGGAGTCGTATAGTTATGTTATATTTTGATCTTACAGTTTATAGCCTTTTAGGGTTCATGTCTTACATATGCAATATGTATTTAAGGTTCCTCTTTCTTTTTCTCTTTTTTTTTGCTTGTTCCTTTATTTTAATTTAGAGGGACACCTAGCAGTGCTCAGAGACTGTTTCCAACCCAGTACATGGGAGTCAGTCCCATTAATATTCAGGGGATTATGAGGTTTCAAGGATGGAACCCAAACTTTCCACATGCAAAGCATGTACTCCAGTTCATTGAGCTATCTCTCTATCCCCTTAATTGCTTTTTTAATTTCATTGTATGGATGAATTTTTTCTTTCAACTTGATTTATTTATTATAATTAATTTATCTATTAAATTTAATTAACCATTTTTTGGTTTTTGAGCCACATCTGGTGATGCTCAGGGGTTACTCCTGGCTATGCACTCAGAAATAGTTCCTGGCTTGGGGGGACCATATGGGATGTCAGGGTATTGAACCAAGGTCCGTCCTAGGCTAGTGCTTGCAAGGCAAACACCTTACCTCTAGTGCCATCACTCAGGCCTCTAATTAAACTTTTTAAATTTGGTATTATCATTGTATAAATGAATTTAAATTCACTGTATGGATATACAGGGTTATCAAAACCATCTCAATTCTATTATCTGTATCTCAGAAAATTTATTTACTTTTATTTTCTACTATAGTTTATTTCACTTTTTTTTTTTTGGTTTTTTTTTTTGGGCCACACCCGGTGACGCTCAGGAGTTACTCCTGGCTATGTGCTCAGAAGTCGTTCCTGGCTTGGGGAACCATATGGGACACCGGGGATCGAACCACGGTCCGTCCTAGGCTAGCACTGGCAAGGCAGGCACCTTACCTCTAGCGCCACCGCCCAGCCCCTATTTTTTTTAATTATTACTTAAAGAACTATGATTTACAAAGTTATGGATAGTTGAGTTGTATGCATTTAATATTTCAACACCAATTTCACTTTACCACCAGTGTCAACTCCCATCACCAGTGCTCCCATATTCCATAACCTCCTACCCCCTAACAAACTGCCCCCTCGCCCCACCAACTTCCTTGGCAGGCATATTAAAGTTCCAAGGTTTCCTCTTAGATCTTGTTTTCAGTGTTGTTTAGTCTCTGATCCTCTATTACTTTTCTTTCTCATCTTCTTCCTTGCCCCTCTTGATTTTTCTTCTCTGGCCTTTTCTTCCCTAGCTTCTGGGGTAATCTTGATTTCCCCTTTTACTACATTACATTTCCTAATGCAAGTTTTTTTATACTACAGATAAGTAACATCCTCCTGTGCTTGTCTTTCTTCTGGCTTACTTCACTCACCGTATCTTCCAGTTCCAACCAGGTTGCAGCAAATTGCATGATTTCATCATGCCTTGCAGTTGTATGTATTACATTGAGTGTATATAATACATCTTAATCCACTCATCCATGTTGAACACCTAGGTTGATTTCATATTATAGCTATTGTACTCATTGCAGCAATAAATAATAGTGTGCATATATCCTTTTGAATGAATGTTTTGAAGTCTTGGGTATAGATATCCATAAGTGGAATTATTGGGCCATATAATGGCTCAGTTCTAAATTTACTGAGGACTCCCCATACCATTTTCCTAAGGGTTTAAACCAAACAACATTTCCACCAGCAGCGAATAATATTTCCTTCTCTATTCACCACATCCCCACCAGCACAGATTGTGCCTACTGTTTTTGATATGTGCCATTTTCACTGGTGTGAGATGATGTTGTTGTTGTCTTGATTTGTATTTTCCTAATGATGTGTGCAATTGAGCACTTTTCATGTGCCTTTTGGCCATCTGCTTGTCTTCCTCTGAGAAATATCTGTTCATATTTCCTCCACTCATTTTCGATAGGGTTTTTATTTTGTTTTTGTTGATTTTTGTTAATACTTTATACATCCTGCATATTAAACCCTTAGCTGAAGTAAATATTTTTCCGATTTAATCAGCCATCTTTTAGTTTTAGCCCATTTTGCTTTTGCCATGCAGAAGCTCTTTAATTTATTGTAGTCCCATTTATATTTTATGTTGCCTTTGCCAGTAGTATTAGATCATTGAAGATGCCATGAAGGTCTAAATCTTGGAGCATTCTGCCTATGTTTTCCTCAGTGTACTATATAGTTTCTGGTTGGATTATCTGTGTCTTTGATCCACTGTGAACCAACTTTTTTTGTAACTGTGAGATATGGATCTGTTTTTAAACATGGTTTCTTAAACCATGTAGTTATCAATGCAGGTGTGAATCCTGTGCACAGTGACGCGCAAGTGCAGAAGGGACCAGGCTTCTGGCTCAGAGATGCCTGAGATGCCCAGAGATGCTCAGGCACATGAGGGCAAGCTGCCAAGGCAGCGCGATGATGGGTAGCTGTGGTGAGGTGGAGCCTGCTCAGGTATTAACATCCAAAGAAAACTCTTATTCAAAGGAAGTTCATCCAGTCATTAAGTCAACTGAAGAAGGGAAAAAAATAGAAGAGAAACAGAATAAGCAGCAGGCTATATCACAGAAAGATCCCATCAGTGGGGAAGTGCAGGATCTCTTCTGCTCGACATGGCCCAATTCGAGCAGTTCGAATGTTGCCTGCTCCACAGTTTGGCCTCACTTGGTGATGCTCAAGTTACTCCTCACTCTGCACCTAGAAATCACTCTTACTGGTGCTCAGGAGATCATAGAGAATGCCAGGGTTTGAACCTGGGTTGGCTATGTATAAGGCAAGTGCCTTACTATCACTCTGACCCAGATAGTTCTTTTTGAATAAAATTTTCCTATGTTCATTGCAGCCCTATTTACAATAGCCAGAATCTGGAAACAACCCGGGTGCTCTACAATAGATGAGTGGCTAAAGCAACCGTGGTACATCTATGCAATGGAATATTATGCAGCTTTTAGGAAATATGAAATCATGAAATTTGCTTAGATATGGATGGATATGGAGATTATTGTGCTGAGTGAAATTACTCAGAGGGAGAGGGATAGACAGAATAATTTCACTCACTTGTAGGCTAACAGAAAAATAAAAGATAGTATGGTAATACCCAGACAATAGAGATGAGGATCAAGAGGACCAGTCCATGGTAGGAAGCTTGCCATAAAGAATGGTGAATGCAGTTAGGGACAGTCCACTGTAACAATAATTGTTGGAAGTGATCACTCTGGGTGCTGAAAGGGGATAAAGTGATATGCATAATACCTCTTCATTAACAATAGTGCAAACCACAGTGTTAAAAAAAGAAAAGACTGAAACTATAAGGGATATAGAATAACACGTAGGAGGAAACCACACTCTCCAAACAAATGGAAGCAGGGATAAACCGATGGGACTATATTAAGCTGAGAAGCTTCTGCACTTCAAAGGAAATAGTGACTAGGATATAAAATACACCCACAGAATGGGAGAAACTGTTCACCCAACACCATCAGACAAGGGGCTCATATCAAAGATATACAAGGTACTGAGAGAACGTAACCAGAAAAAAATCTAACCCCATCAACAAATGGAGAGAAGAAATGACAGATACTTCCTCAGAGAAGAAATACAAATAGCTAAAAGGCATATGAAAAATGTTCCACATCACTAATTATCAGGGAGATGCAAATCAAAACAACAGCCAGGTGCCATCTCACACCATAGAGACTGGCATACATCACAAAGAACAAGAACAGTCAGTGTTGGCAGGGATGTGGGGAGAAAGGAACTCTCATTCATTGCTGGTAGGAATGCCATCCAGTCCAGCTTTTATGGAAAACAATATGGAAATTCCTCAAAAAACTGGAAATTGAGCTCCCATATGATCCAGCTATTCCACTCCTACGGATATACCCTAGGAACACAAAAATACAATACAAAAATCCCTTCCTCAAATCTATATATTCATTGCTGTGGTATTTAAAATAGCCAGACTCTGGAAACAACCAAGATACTCTTCAACATATGAGTGGCTAAAGAAACTGGTACATATACACAATGGAATTTTATGCATCCATCAGGAAAGATGAAGTCATGGAATTTTTCTATACATGGATATACATGAGAACTGATATGCTGAGTAAAATAAGCAGGAGGAAGAAAGAGACACAGAATAATCTCAGTGATCTATGGGTTTTAATAAAAACAAAAGACATTATTGTTATAATACTCAGAGATGAGGGCCAGAAGGACCAGCTCAGGATATGAAGCTCACCACAGATTGGTGAGTG
Source organism: Suncus etruscus (assembly GCF_024139225.1). Lineage (NCBI taxonomy): Eukaryota > Metazoa > Chordata > Mammalia > Eulipotyphla > Soricidae > Suncus > Suncus etruscus. Next base: position 122,383,860 of record NC_064868.1, read on the forward strand.
CAGTTAGGGAAATAACTACACTAAGAACTACCATGACAATGTTAATGAGTGAGAGAAGTAAAATGCCTGTCTTGAATACAGGCAGAGGGTGGGGGATGAGGGGGATCAGGGGCATTGGTGGTGGGAATGTTGCACTGGTGAATGGGGTATTACTGATATCCAACTATAATCATGTTTGTAATCACGGTGTTTAAATAAAGACATTATTTAAAAAAAACATGTAGTTATCCAACTTTCCAAGCACCATTTGCTGAAGAGGCTCTCTTTGTTCCATTTCTTTTTTTTTTTTTTTTTTTTTTTTTTTGGTTTTTGGGTCACACCCGGCAGTGCTCAGGGATTATTCCTGGCTCCAGGCTCAGAAATTGTTCCTGGCAGACACGGGGGACCATATGGGACGCCGGGATTCGAACCGATGACCTCCTGCATGAAAGGCAAACGCCTTACCTCCCATGCTATCTCTCCGGCCCCTCTTTGTTCCATTTCATGTTCTCAGCTTCCTTTATCAAATATTAACTGTACATATATGTGCTATTTTGTCTCTGGGTATTAGATTCTGATCTGTTCATCAGAGAGCCTAACTTTATTTCAGTACCAGGCAGTTTAATTGCTATAGCTTTATAATACAGTATCAAATTAGCTAACAAGATACTTTTGCATTTCTTATTCTTCAGTATGGCTTTGGCTATTCATGGTCTCTTCTGATTCCATAAAACCTTTCTAATTGACTTTTCTAGGTCCTTGAAGAATATTTTTTGAATTTGATAGGGATTGCATTGAATCTATATAATATCTTGGGTATGTAGTCATTTTAACAATATTGATTCTTCTCATCCATGAGCATATAATATTTTTCCATTTCCTAATGTCTTTTCCTAGCTCTTCAGTTATTTAAAGGTATGGTATAGATCTCCCACATCTTTTATTAAGTTGACTTCTAGATACTTGATGCTTTTGGATACTATGTTGGATCAGTTTTGGGTCACAACCCACAATGCTCAGGGCTTACTCCTGGCTCTTCGTTCAGGAATTACCCGTAGCAGTACTCAGGGGGACCATACAGGTTGCTAGGGATAGAATATGCATTCGCTGCATGCAACAAAAATGCCATATCTTCTGTACTATATCTCTATAGCCCCATTTTTGGATAACATTTCAGATGGAATAGACTCCTTGATCTCTTTCTCTCTGATTCATCTTTTTACATATGAGAATACAACCAATTTTTGTATATTGACATTGAAGCTAGCTATTTTGTAGTATTGATATATTGTTTCTAGGATCTCTTTATATTCTGTGTATATTATCATGTCATCTGCAAATAGAGATAATTTGATTTCTTTTCTAATTTGGATCACTTTGATTTGTTTTTGTTGCCTGATTGCTGTAGCCAGGACATCTAACTACAATATTGAATAAAAGTGGAAGCAGTGAACATTCTTGCCTTGTGCCTGATCTCTCTTTTTTTTTCTTGGTGAGTGTAGGTAAAGATTTCTGTCTTATTCTTTCAAAGAATTAACAGCAGTTTCATTAATTCTTTGAATTGTTTTCTTGATTTCTATGTTGTTGGTTTCTGCTCTCACTTTTTACTCTTTTCCGCCTTCTACTACCTTTTGTGTTTGTTTGATTTTTTTCTCCAGATTTTTGAGATGTGTATTCATTAGGCTTTTTCTTCTTTCTTACTGTAGGACTGCAGTGCTAAGGATAGCCCCATAATACTATAGAATATAATGCCCCATAATGTTGCATCCCATAGATTCCAACAACTTATATTGTTGTCTTTAGATTCAAGGAATCTTTTTATTTCTTCCTTAATTTCCTCTTTGATCCAGTTTCTATTTAGCCTGGTTTTGTTCAGCCTTCATGTGTTGGAAGTTTTCTCCATCATCTTTCTGTAGTTAATATCTACTTTCATGCCATTATATGGCCTACAGAGTTACTTTGTATGATTCCTTTATTTATAAATTTATGTATGTTTGATGTATGCCCTAAGAGTTGATATATTTTGGAGAACATCCATGTGCAATAAAGAAGAGTGTTTATTCTTCTTTGGGGGATGAAGAGCTTTGTATATATCCAACAATCCTAGCTTTTATAGCTCCTCATTTAGCGTCTTGTCTCGTTACTGATATATTTCATCTGGTCTGTCTAGTTGTGAAAGTGAAATGTTGAAATGTTCCACTACTATTGTATTTCCAATCAGTGCTTTTCTTTAGATTTGTTAGTGGAAACTTTATGAACTTTTCTGGGCTTTCATTTGGTGCATAAATGTTGATGATAGTATTTCTTGATCTTGTGTTCCCTTAACCAATAGATTGTGTCTAGCACTGTCTCTAACTTCTTTCTATTGAGTGTTATTCAGACTGACATAAGTATAGCTGTCCTAGCTCTTATTTTTCATAAGTATGGCTGTCCTAGTTTTATTTGTTTCTATTGACTTGTATGAATGTTTTCTGAGTATGTATTTATCCTTTAGGTTTAAGTGTGTTTCCTTTAAGAAACAGATGAATGGCTTTTGTTTCCTGATCAATCCAGCTAATCTGTGTCTTTTTATAGGGGAATATTATCCATTGATCTGCATTAAGAGGGAGTAATCATACATAGAGTTGTGTTATTTTTTGCATATGTGTGTGGAATCTAGCTGTTTTTGCAAGAGTCTGTTTTAATAGGTGGCCTCTCAGTAGTTTTAGATTAATTGTCACAAATGCTGCCAATTCTTATTTTTCTGAAAAGGTTCTTATTCCTCACTCAAGTCTACATGTTACTCTTACAGGATAGTGTATTCTGGACTGGAATTTTTTTACTCGGTACTTTGTAACTCAGCTCTTCCACTGATAATGTCATCCCACCCTTTCCTGGCTTTTAAGATATCACATGGAAAGTCTGTTGCTATTCTTGTGTTTTTTTTTCTTATATTTGAGGAGTTTCTTACTCTCCCTTGTCACATTATATAGTCAGTCTTTGTCTTTTCATTTTGCCATTTTGATTACTATGTGTCTTGGTACAATTTTGTTTCAGTTTATTTGTTTAGAACTCTTTTTCCTCTTGAATGTTTGCAAGGGCCTCTCCAGTGATCAGGAAAGCTCTTGATGATTATTTCTTCTGACAGCCATTCTTCCCTTTTACCTTTTTCCTCTCCTCTAGCCTTCCTATGATTTGAATATTATTCTCTTATTATTATCTATCACAAGTTTTTCAATCTCTTCCATTCATTTATCTCTCTTTATTCCTTTATTCTTGGTGATATTCAGTAGTTCATCTTTAATATCATTGATAAGGTTATCCTCATGTTGAATTCTGTTGTGATGGCTGGCTATTGTGTTTTTTAACTCTGGTTCCATTCTCATGGACTCTTGGATACCCTGATTCAATTTATCTTTCAGTTGGTTGAATTGTTCTTCCAAAGATTTCCTTCTTTTCATGGTCATTGCATGGAGCATTTCTTTTTTTGTTTGTTTTGTTTTGGGGTCACATCCAGCAGCACTCAGGAGTTACTCTTGGCTCTGCACTCAAAAATCGCCCCTGGCAGGCACAGGGGACCATATGGTTTGGGTATCCCCTTCCCCAACTTCTTTTTTTTTAATTTAAACACCTTGATTACATACATGATTGTGTTTACGTTTCAGTCATGTAAAGAACACCACCCATCACCAGTGCAACATTCCCATCACCAATGTCCCAAATCTCCCTCCTCCCCCCAACTTCTTATTTATCCCACCTGAATGATCAGAACTGCCCACACCTGGAATGGGCGGGTAGAGGAGTCTGCATGGGGGGAGATGGATTAAGAAGGAGAGTTAGAGACAGAAGTGAGGCAGAAGCGAGAATCAATAGCGAGATTTAACAGAGATTCAGCATCAGTGATTGAGCATCATCAAAGCAGCAGCAACAGTAGCTTCAACAAAGGGAGTTAGTCAGCAAGGAATCCTGGCTGAAAGGGAGATAGAGGTCAAGAGAGCCAGAAGGAGTAGAGAAGTAGCTGTTAGGAAAAGGCTAGCAGAGAAGCCATGTGAGGAAATGTGTATGTTAGGTTAGGACCGTGAAGTAAAGTTGGCTGACTCCTAGAACTTTATCTGACTGTTTTGTGAATCTCTTTGCCCTCATCCTACAACCTTCAGATCTGCCAGGCCGTAGGGGCAGCTGGAGCCGGGCCTAGCCAAGAAAGGCCTTACCATTCCCACACTGAACCTAGGACTTTTGAATTTATATTAAAACAACAATATAGGATGCCAGAATTTGAACCACTGGCTGTCCTGGGGTCTTCTGCATGCAAGGCAAACACCCTACCTCTGTGCTATCTCAGGCCCCTAGCATTGAGCATTTCTTTAAGCTCCTCATAGTGAGGGTTGAGAATTTGTTTTAGCTTAATGGATTGGCAGTATTAGTGTCCCCATCTATCAGAATCGTGAATTATTTTGTATCTTCATTGTTTTTAAAGATTTGTGGATGCTGTGGTTTGAGATTCAGAGTCACAATTAATTGCCTGAGATATAAGCTATTTAAATTACAGTCACACGTTACTCTTTATAATCTGTTGTCTAATAATATCAGTGTCTTAAACTGTTATTTTAGTGTTCATATAGGGTGATTAGTGATCTCGTTTGCCTGGACAGTGATTGTGGAAATGTTTGAAACAAGAAATCAAAAAATCCAAAACAGTTGGAGTTATTGGGATGAAAGGTGGAAAGTTGAATTCAAGCAACAGGCAGTGATGTCGGATCTTCCTCGTGTGCAAGGCTATCTGGAAGAAGTGGCACACAGCACAGGGACTGTGGGGCTGGTGGGAATAGAGGCCTGGACCCCCCCCAGATAACAAAAGAGGCCAACATTTGCTATATGTGTCCCTCTGATGTGTTCTGGGTTCCACGGGGGCTTCCTGGTGCAGTTATTTATTTTATTTATGTCATTTTATTTTACTTTACTATCTACTATTTCTCAGAAATTGTATTTAATTAATAATACTAAATTTTTTATTTGATTTTCTTTAATCATCTGGCCTTATTGGTTTACTTTTACTTTAATTATTTATTCTACTTTTAATTCACTGTAGGGATGAATGAAATGCACTGATGAATATACTGGGTTATCAAAACCATCTCCATTTCTAATATTTCTATCTTAGTAGAGAAACACTTCAAAGGGGTCAGGAAAGATTATATAGAAATTAAAGTGCTTTCCTCCTCTCTTCCCAATTGTGGGGCATTATAGCAAAATTCAAGTAGTCTTGTGATGCTCTGAAGTTGATAGCCAGGTTCTGCCATGCCTGGAGTGGTTGCTGGCTGCGATACAGCAGCTCCGTGGGTTGTGCCCACTTATCTGCCCAAAGGATAGCTAGTGTAGGAGGGCGGCAGTGTTGCTCTGTTCCGGTATCAACTGTCCAAGGTTTGATAATCTCATGAGGGCACCAATTAGCTGCCAATGTCATTTGACTCATCAGAAATATCCTGCTTAAAAGAAAAGACCCACCAGGCCAGATTTCCTTTGCTTATTGAGTGGCTAATGGATTCCCTTTGCTGCCATCCACACCAAAACTGTCCTCTCCAGACAAAGCCGGACAAAGCCTGCGTGACATCCCAGGATGTCATCTCCACATCACTGACAGGTGAAGAAAGCCTCATGTGTGCCAGTCATCAAGAGTCAGAGAGCGTCACTGATATCTCCGGCTGCGAGGACATCCTCGAGTTGGAGCCGGTGAGTCTGTCAGAGTCTAAGCCCAGGGTGAACTCACTGTTCCTCCCTGAGAACTCAGACTGGGCTGGGTTCCCGTACCAAGAGCAATATGTAGTCGAGCCTCTCTCCCCGCTCCTGGCCGAAGAGACCTTCCTTTATTTGAGCACACACATACTAGGCACAGACAGGGCAGAGCAGATGAGGAGAGCATCCAGTGACCTTGACATGGTCATGCACCTGCTGGCAGAGAGGGACCGTGACCTGGAGCTGGCTGCTCGGGTGGGACAAGCTCTGTTGAAGCGAAACCAGGTCTTATCCGAGCGGAATGAGTCCTTGAAGGAGCAATTGGAAGGAGCCTTTGATCGAATTCATCAACTACAGCATGAGCTGTCCAGGAAAGATGCGCTACTGCACGTTGTGTCCTGTGCTTCCGAAGAGAGGGAGACTGAGGCCAGCTGTCCTATGCCTCTTCATGGTTGTGGCTCTTTCAACTCCTCTCAAGGTTTGCTGCAGTCAGACATGCTCCAGGAAAAGCTCAAGGAACTGGAAGAAGAGAATGTAACTCTCCGATCCCAGGCTTGTCACCTCCAAACAGAAATGATCACCTATGAAGAGAAGGAGCAACAGCTCGTCCATGACTGTGTTGAAGAACTTCATGAAGCAAATGCTCAGATGTCCAGAATGACTGAAGAGTTGTCTGGGAAGAGTGATGAACTGATTCAATGCCAAGAAGACATCTCCTCCCTCTCCTCTCAGCTTGTAGATCTTCAGCACAAACTTCAAGAACATGTGATTGAGAAAGTAGAACTGACCCTTCGCCTCCAGGAGTCCAAAGATGCTCAAAGATGGCTGACCAGGGAGCTGCAGGAGTTGCAAGACAGGAATGTGGAATGTCTCGGAATGTTGCATGAATCCCAAGAAGAAATAAAGGAACTGCGTAGGAGATCTGGCCCTGCTGCTCATCTTGACTTCCAGGGGTTATCCCTGGCAGCTGAGATTGAGGGAATCATGCACCAGGAGTTGAGTTTGGATAATGATAAATCTTCTATTTTCAAGCAGAAGTGGGTATTTGACACAGTCATGGCTGCCAGTGACACGTGGGGTCGCCCTACCTGGTACCCCACACTCCTCTCTATTCCTGGCTCCAACCCCTCAAGTGTCATCATGACCGCGAAGCCTTTTGAGTCTGGTTTGCAGCAGGCAGAGGACAGAATTAGTAACCAGGGGGACCCCACCACGAAGAACCCGGAGAACCCCCTGAAGGACGACCAGCGAGGACCCTGTGGAGACAGTGACTTAGCCACAGCATTACACCTGAGTCTGCAGACACAGAACTACCTGAGAGCAAAGTGGTTATTGGCTGAGAAATGGGAGAGGAAGCCCCAGAGCCTGGTGGAGAAGAAAGTCGAGGGGGTGAGTAGTGGTGGCACCCCCTCGGAGAGCCTGGCCTCTGTCTATACCAGCCAGTCGGAGATCCCAGACTTCAGCGCTGTCCGTAACCTTCGATTATTTAGGTATGGAAAATTGCAATTTGTCAAGCCCCTCGAAGGATCCCAGCTTCTGCGCCACTGGCAGCAACTTGCTCAACCAAGTTTAGCCACCATCCTGGATCCACGGCCAGGGATTATCACTAAAGGCTTCGACCAGTTACCCAAGGATGCCATCTATCACCTCTCAGACTTAGAAGAGGAGGAGGAGGAGGAGGAGGAAATCACTTTCCAGGTTCAGCAGCCCCTGCAGGTGGAACAGATTCCATCCGCAGCTAGGCCAGGAACAGAAATCTTCCTGCCGCTTACCTCTTCAGCAGGGGCTAGGCCATGACTGCTGCAACCTCGAATCCAGGATAGTGACTGTCAAGTACTAACTCCACCTTCACCACCTGCAGGCTCTTACACCCCTCTGATATCACTCAGGTCACCCCCAGCTCTGCATTTCTTTTCTCATCCTGTGGCAGTAGTAGTAGCAACTCTTCAAACACCACAGTCAACTCGCCAGCCCTGTCCTACAGACCCAGCATTGGGGAATCCATCACCACTGGGTGGGACCCCACTATCACCTTCAGCAGGTCTGGGGGCTTGTTGGCCAAGCTGCTACAGGGGCGAGACCTCTCGGCCCAAGTGTACCACAGCTTCATTTTATAGAGCCCCTTGCTTCGGCCTCTGTCTAGAGCCCTCACAATCCCTTGCACCCTGCCAAACTCACCCTTTCACTCAGCCTGTTCCACCTCTTCGCCCTTTGAACCATATGTGCATACCTTTGAGAACTTTCTGGCCTCCTGACCAGCCAAGACATTCCAGGAACCCTCCCAACGTTGGCCAGTTGAAAATGAACTTGGTGGACAGGCTGAAGAGACTGGGGTAAAGACTCCCAATGTCCAAGAATATGCAAGAAGCCAAGAGGCAGAAATGAGTCTTCAGAGACCAGGTTTGGCTGTTTCCTTAAATTCTGGTAGTAATTTATTATTAAGTGAACTCAGAAGGAATCAGAGTCTCCCCCATGATAATGGGTAGTAGCTTTGCCCCCCCACCCCACCCCCCGATGTGCACGTCCTCACCTAGAATGGAAATTCTGAAGAGGAACACTGAGTCCCCAAAAGTTCCCTGACCTCTTTCACAGGTTAACCCTTGGTGGAAGGCTTTGTGTTGCTGTCAGCGGTCTGTTCTGTCTGAGAGAAACAGAAGGTAGCATAAGGTTGAGAATGTGGGGAAGGGTGGATGGAAGAATGGAAACAGTAATAGAGCACTGAGATGGGAGCACTGGCCCTCAGGAATGGGGCCTGATTAGTAGAAAGTACCCAGAAATGGTCATTGAGTCTTTAGAGATAGATGTGAAAGAAGAACGGGTTAGACATTTGTCCAGTTGGGTTTTCTTGTCTTGAAAAATGATTAGAACCAGAAATTGTGTATACATGGACATATTTCTATTAAGTATAAGCGAGGAAAAGCCCAGGTTGGGGGATGAGAAGAGAAAAGGGTGGCCTGGGAGATAGCTCTGCAGCCAGTGCTTGCTTTGCATGCATGAGATGTAAAGTTTAGCCCCCAACTGAACTGAACTGAGCTTTGAATCTGGGGTAGCTTGTTACATAAGCCCCAGGTATCCTGAGCACTGCTTGGGAGTCCTCTTCCCAGCAAAAGTGAAAAGGTTGCAGGAGCAGCTCTGGAAGGTGTGTAGAAATGATCTGTTTTACTGAGATAATGGTAAGGTGGCTTTGACTGTGGCCACCAAAATGTGGTGAAATTGCCCCTGTGTCAGGACTTGGCTTGCCACACTGGCAAGCAAGTAGTTTGGCCTTTTCCAGAAGATCTGGGTAGAGAGGACTCACTCCCTGTTGGCTGTTTTCAGGTCTCTGAGCCACTGGGAGTCCAAACACTACCCATATATATTGCTTTGGTCTTTGTGATTTATGGAAGTTTCTGTTTTAAATTTGTATTTTTATATGATATCCAAAAAGTTTTTTTAAAAAGCAGCATGTTTTTGAGGGGGGTGGAGGGGTTTACTTTAGAAAGGAAATTATGTGTAAATTGGAGCCCCAGTAAACTCACTTTCAGATCATTTCTTCTGGACAAGTGCAGCGACCAAGGAATTTGAACATTATTGAATGTTTTCAGATTTCCTTAGAAGCCAGGAGGCAACCCCAGGTAACCAGAGTGCAATCAATAGGAATTAGGGAATGTTATGTATTTATGTATGTGAATTTTTTTTGTAAAAAAAGTTGGCTGCAACTAAAAAAAATAAATTAAGGTGCTTTCCTGCACCTGTCAGGAGTGGTCTCTGAGCACAAAACCAGGAGTAAGTTTCAAGTACTGCTAGATATGCCCTGCCCCCTCCAAAAAAAGGGGGGATTAAAGGTGGGGAATAGTAAGCATATCTATGATAAGTAGAACTCCAGGGTTCTTCCCCTTTATTTTGGGGAGGAGGGTGGGCCACACCCAGTGATGCTCAGGGGTTACTCCTGGTTATGCTCTCAGAAATCACTCCTGGCTTGCGGAACCATATGGGACGTGGGGGGATTGAACCACGGTCTGTCCTAGGTTAGCATGTGCAAGGCAAACACTCTATTGCTTGCGCCACTGCTTCAGCCCTTATTTTTTTTTTTACATTTTTTTTATTTAACCAACTTTATTACATACATGATTGTATTTGGGTTTCCCTTATTTTTTAGTTCTGGGGCCATACCCTGTAGTGCTTGGGGGGTTATAAGTGCTAGAGATCATTCCTGGAACTCCTATGTGACATGATCAGCCTACTGAGAACTCTCTCCATTCCAGATTCAACTATTCTTTTATTCCCTTTTTATTTCTTTTCTTTTCTTTTTCATTGTGAAATGAGTTTGCCTTTGGCTAGGAAAGCATTTTTTCACTACCATCAGCATCACTGGCCCACCCCTACATATTTATTTGTTCTGAAAATAATCATGATGAAGGGTTTGAGAATTTGTGCTCTATTTACATTATATAATACTGTTTGAGGCTTTGTGAAATTCTGGTTATTAATAAGTGTATATTTATGGTGATAATCATTGCAGTTAAATGATGGAGGGCTCTATTGGTGGGGGTGGGGGAGCCCACACCTGGCTATGTACAGGGATTACTTCTGACCCTGCATTAAGGGATCACTCTTGGATGAACTAGCTCAAGATATGAAGCTTACCACAAAGAGTGGTGAGTGCAGTTATAGAAATAACTACACTAACAACTCCCACAACAATGTTAATGGGTGAGAGAAGTAGAATGCCTGTCTCAAATACAGACAGGGGGTGTGGGAGGAGGGAGATGGGGGGACATTCGTGATGGGAATGTTGCACTGGTGAAGGGGGCTATTCTTTTTGTGACTGAATCCCAACTACAGTCATGTTTGTAATCACAGTGTTTAAAGATATTATTAAAAACTAAAATGTGAAATGAAAAAAAAAATAAGTATGGAGCCTGAAGTTATTCCCATGATTAATTTTTAGTTGTTATTATTGTTTGGTTTTTTTTCCTTTTTTCCATTTTGTTTGTTGTTTTTGTTTGTTTTGTTTTGTCTTGGTGCTCTGTTTTGTTTTTATTTCAGGACCATGATTATTGTTTGGTTGTTGTCTTTATTGCTGTGGTGCTTTTCGAATATTTGCTTGATTGTTTTCTGTATTGTGTTTTTTTTCTTTTTTTCCTTTCTTCTCTTAAATTAATATTATATCTATAAGGACTCCTCCCATTTTTTTACTTGTTTGATTTTTGCTCCCCCCCCTTTTTATTTCCTTCAAACAGAAACACATAACTTGAACCATCTTGTTCCGCCTCACAAATTGAGGGGGAAATAATGGAGGGTACTAAGACCAAACAGTCATATGAACATTGAGTAGAAATAAAAAATGATCAGACTTAGGTACCAGATCCAAAGCCAATGACAGCAGAATCAATACCTGTTGCAAGTCAGCCCCTGAAAAGGTTGACTGATGGTGGGATGGAGGATGAGGCCTTTCTCTTCCAGCTCAGAGCACGCGTCTGCCACCCTGTCTAGCCGACGGTTCTGAGGTGAAACGGCGGGTAAACAGCTCGCAGACAGTCAGGCTCGTGGAAATATTCACTTTATTCAGTGGACAAGACTGAAGTCCAAAGACTCAGCTTCAGTTCCAGCCAAAAAGCCCTGGCCTTCCACAGACCCTTGTTTTTATCCCCCAGAATCAGGTACCACCCAATGGTGGGATCAGATACCAACCAATGGTGGAAGCAGAATCAGGTACTACCCTAGGGTGGGGGCAGAATGCCAGGTCACACCCTAGGGTAGGGCACAATCACCAATCAGTTTAGGGTGAGTAACATAGTAATCCCCTAAAATATTTACATACACAACAAATACCCAATTTACAAAAAGATAGACACAGAGAGGACCACTTATACTAGCAGCATGGTATACTAGCAGCCTGGGGGATATGGGATGCATGCTGGGGACAGGGATGGAGGGAGGACAACATTGGTGGTGGGAATGCCCCTGATTCAGTGTCACTATGTACCTAAAATATTACTGTGAATGATTTGTAGTCCACTTTGGTCAAAATACAAATTATTAAAAAAAAAAAAGAACTGTGTGTCAGGCAAGAAAGATAGTACAGTGGGTAGGGCTCTTTCCTTGAATGCAGCCAACCAGGTTTGATCCCTGGCATCCCATATGTCTCATCTGGTTCCCTGAGCCTGCCAGGAGTAATTTTTGAGTGCAAAGCAAAGAGTAACTCCTGAGCACTTAAGCATTACCAGGTGTCACCCCAAAACAAAAAATGTCAGCTGATGTAACAGTTATTACAAATGTACTATTATTGGCCTAAGTTTGCTAATTCATTCTATTTTTGCCTTTTTAAAAATTTATTGTGATCAATGTGAATTACAAATCTTCCACAGTTATATTTAAGGTACAAAGTGACAGTGAAATAGGGCCATTTCCATCACCAGTCTTGTCCTCCCTTCAATCCTGTTCCCAGCATGCATCCAATGCCTCCCCCCTTTGCTCCCTAGACTGCTAGTATAGCCGATCCCTTTTGTATAAATCTTGATGTTGATTGGGTATCTTGATTCTGTTGTTGATAACTTGGAGTTTGTTCCTGGTACCATCCACTTTTTTCTCTTCCACCTCCACTTATGAGGCAAAGATGATTCAAGCCCTGTGGTTCTGTTGGAAAAAAGGAAAAAAAGAAAAAGGATGCTGGGAGGGCTCTGTCTAGGAGCTATCAATAGCAATTTAAAATGAGAAAAGGGAAAAAGAAAGAGAAAAAAATAAAGAAAAAAGAAGAAAACAGAAAAGAACCAGGCACCAACAAGCAACATGACAGGAAAAATAAACACTAGCTAAAATGACTACAATGTGAGAAAGGGAAAAACAGTGGAGGGGAGATGGTGTGGTAAGGTTTTGTCTTTTTTTTTTTTTCATAAGCATAGTAAGTATTGGAGAAATTAGACAGGGAATTCCCTTGGCCTAAGAGATGCTGGGTTTCTCCACTCTTTATTGTCATACTGAGTACAGGCTCTGGACAGGCTCGTTAACAAACCCAAGGTCCTTTTCTGATGCCAGGAAATGTTCTCCTCAGTTGTGGCTGACAAAAAACAGTATTAAGTAAATATATTCTTGTCTGTTTAAGGTGGGGGAACTGGAATGGTGGGTGAGAAATTGGGAATATTGGTGAGTAGAAGATCACACTGGTGGTAGGATTGGTGATGGAACATTTTATACCTGAAACAACTGTATTATTAAAAAAAATTTGGGGGACGGAGAGATAGCATGGAGGTAAGGTGTTTGCCTTTCATGCAGGAGGTCATTGGTTCGAATCCCGGCACCCCATATGGTCCCCCGTGCCTGCCAGGAGCAATTTCTGAGCCTGGAGCCAGGAATAACCCTGAGCACTGCCGGGTGTGACCCAAAAACAAAAAAAAAAATTGATCAATCACAGCATTATAATTTTTTAAAGAAAATGTCACCAGAAACTGAGTTTCTGGCAAAGTACCATTTAGTTTAAAGAATTGTTGCATGGCTGATGAGAACACATACAAATTAATAAACAAAGGCTAGAGAGATAGTCCAGCTATTACGACACTGCATTGCATGAGGCCAACTAACCCTGGTTCAAACGCCAACTCCATATATGGTCCCCTGAGTACTCCTAAGAGGAATATCTGAGCACAGATGTAGAAGTAGTACTTGTTGGGTATGTACCAACACATACCTCCCACATATGACCCATTGTACTTCAGGGGCCATTTCTGAGCACAGTGCCAGGAATAATTCCTCAGCTTTGCCATTTGTGGCCCAAAGCACACCCACCAACTTTTCTCCATAGTTGAGCCAACTTACTCTTTTTTTTGGTGTTATTTCTTTTTTTTAAAACATAATTTTAATTTTAATTGTAGTGGCTTACATATCGTTCACAGTAATATTCCAGGTATGTATTTACATTGAATCAGGGGAATTCCCACCACCAAATTGTCCTCCCACAACCGCTCCCATCCTGCCTCCCATATCCTCCACTCTTCCCCCCCAGGGGCTGCTAGAATGCGTGGTCCCCTCTGTGTCTAGTTAATTACTTAGTGGAGCCAACTTACTCTTAACAGGCCCAAATATGTTCAACATAAAAACTAATTATTGAATATTTTGAAGTAGTATTTTACAAAGCTTTTGATGAGATTGCCTGTGCTATCGTTAGGATTGATAACCAATGTAGTTATTGGATAGATTTTTTTTTGCTTATTAAGGGCTGGAAAAATATCTCAAGAGGTCAAACACTTGCTATGCATTCAGGAGCCCTAGGTGTGATCCCTTGCACCAGCTGGTTCCCCAAGTACAGCCAAGAGTGACCCTTGAATCTGCAAGAAGTGAGCCACAAGCATCGATTCTTATGTACAGTTCTTGAATGTTGAATATATATTGGGACTGAAGCAATAGTACAACAGGTAGGGCATTTACCTTGCATGCTGCCAACCCAGGTTCAATTCCCGGCATTCCAAATGGTCCCCCGAGCCTGCCAGGAGTAATTTCTGAGTGCAGAGCTAAGAGTAATCCTTGAGTGCCACCAGATATGGAAAAACAAACAAACAAGAAAAAGGTTGAGGGGGCTGGAGAGATAGCATGGAGGTAAGGCATTTGCCTTTCATGCAGAAGGTCATTGGTTCAAATCCCCGCATCACATATGGTCCCCAAGCCTGCCAGGAGCGGTTTCTGAGCCTGGAGCCAGGAGTAACCCCTGAGCACTGCCGGGTGTGACCCAAAACAAACAAACAAACAAAACAAACAAAAAAAAAAAAACAAGAAAAGAAAGCACAGCAGGAAAGTTTCTGGTCTTGAGTGCACCCGACTTGGGTTTGATCCGCAACTCTCTTATGGTCTCTTCAGCCTGAGAAATCTTTGAGGGGCCCAGAAGGTGGCACTAGAGGTAAGGTGACTGCCTTGCAAGCGCTAGCCAAGGATCAGGACCTCAGTTCAATCCCCCGGCGTCCCATATGGTCCCCCCAAGCCAGGGGCAATTTCTGAGCGCATAGCCAGGAGTAACCCCTGAGCGTCAAACGGATGTGGCCCAAAAACCAAAAAAAAAGGTTGAGTATATAATATTTAAGAAACATAAATATTAAGAATTATTTGCTCCATATTTTATGAGCATTTTTAACTATGGTTTATTGGGGGAGAGGCATGTGGTCATATATACCATTGCTCAGGAGCTACTCCCAGCTCTGTGCTCAGGGATCAAAGCCATAGTGCTTCAAGATCAAACCAGATTCAATTATTTGCAAGCCAGGCACTTTAACCTCTCCCCTATATTACCTCTATGGCCCTGACATCCTTTTTACTAAAGTAAGATTTCATTTTAGCCAATGTATATGTTTCAGGTGTGTGCATCATTGAAAATCAACATGTGTCCCTTTATTACAGTTACTGTCCCCTCCTTTCTCTTCTAGTAACCATTAGTCTTGTAGCTCAGAAGTTTATTTTTGTTATATTTAACTCGTCTGTTTTCTCTATGTAGCACGTATGAGTGATGTAATGAAGCTAAACCTTGGCTCCTTATATTACAGGACTATGAATCCTCGGGTGGAGCAAGAATTTCAAGATCTTTCCAAGGTGTACACAGGCAAACGGAGGCCCATCCCCACCATCAACTGCATCAGTGCTTCCTCCCCCACCTCCCGAAGAGTTGCTGTTCCTACTCTATTTCCTGGAATAAGAAGGAAACAATCCTCCTCATATTGGACCATCTACGCTTAGGGTGTGAGGCAAATAAACATTTAAATGTGAACTTCCTCCTGCTTCCCTTCCTTCCTCCTTCCCTTTCTTTTTCCCTCCCTCCTTCCCTCCCACCTCCCTTATTCTCTCCCTCCTTCCCCCCTTCCTCCCTCTTCCTGTCTTTCCTCCTCCCTCTCTTCTTCCTTCCTCTCTCCCTCCCTTCCTCCTTTATTCCTTTCTTACTCCCTCCCTCCTTTCTTAGTTCCTCCATCCCTCTCTCTTTCCTTCCTCCCTCTCTTCCTTCCCTCCATCCCTCCCTTTCCTTTCTCCCTCCCTCCTTTCTTCCATTCTCCTTTCCTCCTTCCTTCCCTCCTTCCTTTATTCTTCCATCACCTCTTTCTTTTTTCTTTTCTTTCTGGTTTATAGACTACAACTGGCAATGCATAGGGATTACTCCTGGCTCTGCACTCAGGAATCACTCCTGCTCGACTCAGGAGATCTTATGGGATGCTTCAGATCTAATCTAGGTTGGTAGCATGCAAGGCAAATGTCATACCTGCTGTAGTATTGAATCGACCCCTTCTTGTGTTGTTCCTTAAACTGTATTACTTGATTCTCTTTTAAGGAAATAAACAAGATACAAGAAAATTTTAGACTATAATTTTTGGCATCTTTAATCACTGGTGTGAAAACTGCATACCTACATGTATATTATTAGTATAATGATACTTTAAGTTATTTCTGATTCTTAATCTCCTTTGGTAATATTTGCCTTATTCATTTTTCAGTATAATGTTTTGATAATTGGGAGCTCCACAGAGGGTATCAGATACATGTAGAAGGAAAACAGGCATTAAAGTTGGAGAAGAATAATGTTGTTAGTGCCTGAAGGCTCTAATAGTAAATGCCTACAAACTGAATACTTTAAAAGCCAACCATCTTTCATTCAATTCTGATGACCAGACTCCAAAATCAAGGTGTTGATAAAGTCATACTTCCAGCTAGTTTTTTCTGCTGCTTCTGCTGACAGCATTCCTTGGCTTGCTGCCACATCTCTATCTGCTCCAGTTTGCCATGAACATCCCCTTTATGGATCTGCTCTCTCTGTATTTCTCTTCCTTTATTTCAGAAGGGTATGTGTGATGGTATTTGGGGCCTACCAAAAAGACATATTTCCTATATAACTGTAATAGGATGAATGTTAACCTCTTTAAGAGGTTAACATTCATCCTATTACAGTTATATAGGAAATATGTTCCCAAATTAAGAGTAGCTTTGGAGGGCCAGCAAGATAATACAGTGGTGGGGTCCTTGCCTTGCACACAGCTGACCTAGGTTCACTCACTTGCCTCCATAAGATTCCCCAAACCTACCAAAAGTTATCCCTGAGCAGAGTCAGGACTAAGCCATGAGTACTGCCAGGTATGTCCCCAAAACAGCAACAACAATAAAAGCAATTTTGGCTCTTTTTCCATCATTTTCTTTTGCTATTACATTCTTAGGTAGAACATATTTTCATCATTAAACCTTATTATCTTGGATATATTTTTTCTTAGAGAATGTTTTCATTTATTTTCTTGTGGTACCTGGGATCAAACCCAGGTCTTAGGTGTGAAAAAGAAGTAATTTCCAGTGAGCTGTATCTTTGGCTATATATATGGCTCTGTTTCCCTTTGTTTTCAAACTTTGTCAACACTACACAATTGGTGACAAAGTATCTCATCTGAATATTATTTGCCCTTTACATCATCAAGCTTGTTTTATATTTTGATAAAATATTCATAGCATAATTTATTATTTTAATCATTTTTGAAGAGTTATAGCTACCACTACAACCCATTTCCTGAATCTGTTTATCTTGAACAGAAATTCATTAAACGGTAGTTCCTTATTTCTTTTCCACCTGTAGCAGCTAACTGCAGTTCTACTTTCTATCTCTGGGAATATATCTTTTAAAAGAATATCACAAATATAGACTCATTTGTCTTTATCCCCAGGACTAGGTACTAAATGAGGCTTGTATATTATTTGCCTGTGAATCTTTACACTAACTAATCCAATCTGAGTCAACTGTTTTAAATTTTCATTTTTGTTTGTTTCAGGGGCCACATCTGGAATGGCTCAAGGAATTAGTCCTGACACTCTGCTCAGGAAAGCATATTAGGGCTTGAATCCAGGTTGGCTGCATACAAGACAAATACCCTACCTGCTGTAATATCACTCTAGCCCTAAGTCGACTTTTTTATATTTTTAAAATAATTTTTATTTGATTAATGAACCATGAATTACAAAGTTATTTCTAGTTGAATTTCCAGCACATAATATCTCAACATCTAAACCCACCACCAGTGTCAACTCCTGTCACCAGTGTTCCCACACTTTATCATTCCCCCAACCCTTCACCCCTTGCCTGTTACCTTGACGGGACAATACAGTGTCTGGTGGTTGCATCTTAGATCTCATGTTTTTAGTGTTGTTGAGTCAATGCTTTGGATATTGAGTTGCACCACTGTCCCACATCACCAATATAATCGGAGCCCTGACCCCTTATCCTCCATTACTCCTTTGTCATCTTCCCATCCCATTTATTTTCTTCTCTGTTCTTCCTAAGCTCTGTGATCAAGGGTGATCTAGGTATTCCCCTTTCCTACATTATATTTCCTCATTCAGTTATTCTATATGCCATAGATAATTGAGATCATCTTTTGTTTGTCGTTCTTCTGGCTTACTTTACTCTGATCTCATTCCAACCAGGATACAACAAATTGCATGATTTTATTAAAAGTCAAACTTTGGGGAAGGGTCACAACCAGTGGCACTCTGCTCTCAGAAATCGCTCCTGGAAGGTATGGGGGACATATGGGGTGTTGAGATTCAAATCACCATCCATCCTGAATCGGCTGCATGCAAATGCCCTACCACTGTGTTATCTCCAGCCCCCAAGAGTCAAACTTTTTGTAGATAAAATTATTTTCCTCTTAAGAGTACATTTTAACTGGACCAGAGAGATAGTATAGCAGAGGGCACTTGCCTTTATGGCCAACCTAGGTTCAATTCCTGGCATCCCATATGATCCACCTGAGCATAGGCTAAGCACTGAATACTACTAGGTATGGCCCAAAACAAACCATAAAAATGGCATTGAATGTGTTTTCACAAGTGTATGTGGTGATATAATCCACATTTCTGCCAAGATACACACATGTAAATGTAGTATATAAAACACTTGAAAGGAGGAGTGACTAAAGAGCCTTGTGGGTTTTATATTTCAAAGAGATTTGGCATTACACCCAGTGGTGCTAGAGACCCCCAACTCTATGCTTGGAAGCCCATCATTATGAGGATTGTACCTTAAACCCTATACTATCTCTCTGAACTGCTACATGGACTTTCTAAGCTAGTAAACGATTATAGGGGATTTGGGCTCCAAGGAAATAACTAGATATGAAACCAAAGATAAAGAAGTCACTTTTGATCTATACAATTAATAATAGTGAAGAACAATATTTATGATCAAATTATCAACAAAAGGTAGATACCTTTATTTTAAGAGTTTCTAGAAGGATACAGGCTTTCTTTGACAAGGAAGTGTTCATCTATAAAAATTTCAACATTTAAAGACAGGTTACCCTACCTCACCAACTAAAGGTGAGATGAAATCAAAAGACACTGCATCCTAGGATCTGTGCCAAAACCAAGATCTCAAGATCTTTAATTACAAAAGACTAACTTTGACAACCATGACTGAGCAGAACTTTTCTTGGGACCATAAAGACTTTAGGGTTCAACAACTAACATTCCCGGAGTCTGTAGTCAATCTTATGACAGTATGCTTTAAGGGTAGAGACACCCTGTATCTCTTAGGCCAAAGGAATTTCCTTCCTAATTTCACCATTTTTACTGTGCCTATGCAAAATAAAAAGGCCACATTTGCCCCCCCCTTTTACTTCTAGATAGGGGCCCTACCTTTTTTTTTTACAGAACCAGAGGACACAAAACCTCTTGTTTGATTTCATATTTCTATGTCTTCCTACACATTGAGGGAAAAAAGTGGGTGGGACCCAGGGGATAAGCAGTCTCAGGAGCATTGAATGGAAATAAAAAATGGCCAAACCTATGTACCCAAACCAAAGTAAACAACAATAGAATCAAGACTTGAACAAGCTATGCACAAAAGGTACCCTTTACACTAGCAGTCCAGGGAATGTGTATGGATGCATGCTGGAAACTGGTGAAGGCAGGTCTATACTAGTGGTGGGACTGGTCGTGATTCACTGTCACTATCTACCTGAAATACAACTATGAAAGAGTTGTAATTCACATTGATCTCAATAAAAAACTTTAAAATTCCAAAACCAGAAAAGTAATGGATTCTTAAGCAATCTCATACAGCCAGTGTTCTCCACAAGGTTGTCTATACATATGTGGACACTATCTGGTTCTTAGATCACTCCCTGTTTTCCCTTTTCTCCTCTCACCTTTGAGTTGTAGAAACCCACCTAGGCTTGATTAGGAACCTACCTGGGTTTAATTAACATAAAATTACCCTTAACTATTGTCACCCTCACCCCTCAGGTATTTTGTTCACTTTGGCTAATAAAAGCAGAAGGAGGTATAGGTGGGAAAGAAGTGGCTAGTTCACTTCTATCCAAAAGGACATTGTGCAATGTCTTTGCTGCTGACCCATCCACCCCAGAGTGGGAACGAATCTGAAGATGAACTGCAGCAAGCTGGAAGCTCAGCCATCCCAGCAGATATGAGGGTTAATGAAGTTTATTCTTTGATAATAACTACAAAGAGAGAATGGAAATAAAATATTTGTTTGACCCGCATGTGAGGAAAGACTCCCGTGATGGAAAGGCAGTAGTAAAAGATAAGAGAAAGTATGCGAAAGCATGTATAGTACATTAATAAAGTCCAGGTGATCACAGCATCTGTGCCATAGGCAAGCAAACCAATGGCGAAAACAGCCATGATGGCGTCAGTAATCACTGTTCCCAATTCTCCAACTCTAAACCTGTCAGGAGCGATTTCTGAGTGTAGAGCCAGGAGGAACCCCTGAGTGCTGCCGGGTGTGACCAAAAAAAAAAGCCAAAATAACAAAACGAAACAAAAACATAATGGATTCCATGGGCTTCATAATTATGCCGTCGGATCAATTTTAAATAAGCAAGTTGCACTTTTCAATTTCCATTTGCCCACTAGGTGGCATATCCGCCTCAACATGAAAATAATAACTAGCTCAGAACACCTCTCAGTGGTCAGCAGCCACCACCCCAAAGGGAGCCTTCACTAAGTTAAAGGGCACTATAAGTTTATTTTTATCTCAACAATGATGTTAACAAGTGCAGTTTTGGGTCTCTTGTTTTTACATAGACAATTCTGCCCTAATATATCATCTCTCCACATTTTAGAATTTTTCTAAGGAAAACTACATTAGTAAGGAAAGAAAATCTAACACTTTTTTATGGAAATCCAGGGTGCATCCAGAGGTTCCACTTTTGTCAAAAATGGTTTTCAGGATGCATCATCTGAGGAAGGGATGTTTGGGCCCTCATTTGGCTCTTCAGGCTCCTAGGGCCACTGCCAATCCCCTCTCCCAAACTCTAGACTCAGCCTCCTGCCCATCTGATATCCAGCTCATCTGCCTTCCCGTCCACAAACCACAAGGATGTATTCCAATTTATAGCTACAGTTACAGACAGATAGACCCTAGCACTTCTTTGTCTTAAACAATATACAGCCTCGCTTCTTTCTGTGGGAGCCAGCCCAGAAACACCAAAGATCATCTCTCCAGGACCCACACCCAGCCAGAGACACCAAGGATCATAATCTCTCCAGGACCCACACCCGGTAACATGTTCCCACCCAACTAGTGTGGGGCTAATTCCTGCCGTGTGATTGGGCATCCAGAGACATTATAAAGGACTGCTGCCCTGCTCTCTGACTTCTTTCTGCGGGAGCCAGCCCAGAGACACCAAGGATCATAATCTCTCCAGGACCCACACCCAATCTTTTAACCCCTGAACCCCACTTCTCCACATTGTATAAAGCAATCTACAACCTAAACAATGGGGAAATTTTACAGTACAACCCCATGTTTAAAGAGTCACTGCTCTGATAATCTGAAAAATATCAAACACTTAGGTATCCTCTCAAATAAGATGTTTAGAGTAGAACTATGGAAAATGTTTAGGGAGCTCAGTAAAAGCATTGATAGACTTGAATGGAACACAAATAAGCATCAAGAGGATTTGACGATTGAAATAAGAAATTTTCACACTGAAATAACAGGATTGAAAACCTCGACTTATGAATTGAATACCTCAATGGAAAACCTCTCCACTGGAGTAACGGCAGCTGCAAACGGGGTCAGTGAGCCAGAGGATGAAATGCAGAACAACTCCATACAACAGAAGAGATTGGTAGAGAACTTTAAAGCAAATGAACAGATAATGTCTAAACTACTCAAAGAATGTGAACCAATGAAAATAGAAGTCTTTGAGGAACTCAACAGAAACAACATAGGAATCAATGAAGTCCCAGAAACGAGTTGGAGGAAGAGTGAAAACAGGATGAGGAGGAAGAAGAATTTTAAGAAGAATAAGGTGAAGAAGAGTAAGAAAAATAAGGCAAAAAGAAGAGTAAGAATAAGAGGAAGAGGAGTAAGAAGATTATGGTGAAAAATAGTAAGAAGAAGAGGGGGAAGATGAAAAGGATTCATCCTTTTCTTCTGAAAAAGAAGAGGAACGAGAGTAAGAAGAGGGCAAAGAATAGTAAGAAAAGAAGAAAAAGAAGAGGAGGAAGAAGAATAAAAGGATGAAGAAGAAAAAGAAGAGAAAGAAGAGGAGAAGGGGAAGAAGGAAAAGAAGAGAAGAAAAAGAAAAGAGAGGAAGAAGGGAAAGAAGAAGAGCAAGAAGAAAACGAAGAAGAGGAGAAAAAGAGGAAGAAGTAGAAGAGAAGGAAGAAAAGAAAGAGGAGGAGGAAGAAGAATAAGAAATGTGCCTGATCTCTGATCTCAGAAAGAGGAAGAAGAAAAAAGAGTGGAAAAAAAGAAGAAAATGGATTGAAGATTTATTTTAAATTTCTTTAAACTTCTTTTCTTATAATAGTGTCTTTTCTTATAATAGTGTCTTTGTTTAAACACCGTGAATGTGACATGTTTTAGTTGAGTTTCAGTTAAAAAATTAAAAAAATTTAATAAATGCACAAGATGACACTGGTGGTGGGATTGGGGTTGAACATTTGTATGTCTACAACTCAATTATGAATAAAAATGTATCAATAAAAAACAATATACAGCCTCAAAACTTAGTCGACCAAACTAAATACTTAGTTGGTCATTTTTTTATACTCAGATAACCTTGCATGTTTAGGAAAATAACCTGTAAGACACAGCTATTCGTAGCCCCTTTTGTATAATCAATTCAATAGATCACTATTGTAAGTAATGGGAAACCTAACTGCATCAATTCAAACCCCCAAAATGCAAGGAACTATTGGGAAACTATGGAGGACAACTATAATTGGGGATATGGAGAGGAACCTAGGCAAATCTCCAAGGCTATAAAAGCTCCTGAGCCTTATAGATGAGGATCTAACATCAACACTTAATGCTTTAGCAACAGAACCCAAGGAAGCTAGCACTAGCCAATGAAATTAAACAATTAATAGATAAAAAATCCAACCAACTCAAAGAACTACTTCAGAAAATGAGAGAATCCATATAATCCATATAAATGGATAAATCCATATAAACCCATATAAATGAAAATAAAGTAACTAAAGAACATATTAGCAAAAAAAGTAGCAGAGTTACACAGGTGGAGAGCTGTGTAGATGATATTGAAGACAAATTACAAGCCAGCATTGATTAAAAAAAAGTCAAAAATATTAGGAGAGAAAAAACAATGGGAAAATAATTTAAGACACTTAGAGACTGGAAGCCTGGTTCTACCATTCAAGCAAACAACACCCTTAAAAAGGCAAGGGTGGCCAGCTTAGAGCAGAGTTTACAGCAGAAATGAATGAACTGAAAACCCCAAAAATCCAAATGATCAATCAAAAGTTAGAGTTGATTCTTTGACATAATAAACAAGATTAATAAACAACTAGTAAGACTCACAGGGAAAGAGAGGAAGGTAATGAAATGAATCAGAAATGGAAAGGAGTATGTCACTACAGATTCTACAGAAATTCAAAGAGTAATCAGAGATTTCTTTTAGAAATTCTATGTGACAAAACAAGAGAGCCTTGAAGAAACGGATACATTCTTGGACTCCTATAACCTCACAAGTTTGAACCAAGATGTTCTGGAATTCCTGAATAGATCTACCATTATTCGGGTCAATTAAAATGGCACTCAGGGGGCCGGAGAGATATCATGGAGGTAAGGCATTTATCTTGCATGGAGAAGGTCGGCGGTTTGAATCCAGCATCCCTGAGCCTGCCAGGAGCGATTTCTGAGCCAGGAGTAACCCCTGAGCACTGCCAGGTGTGACCCAAAAAATAAAAAATAAAATGGTACTCAGAAGGCTTCCCCAAAACAAAAGCTAAGCTGTAATGGATTTAATAGTGAAATATTTTAATGTTTTTTATTTTTATTTTATTTTTGGTTTTGAGCCACACCTGAAGATGTTCAGGTGTTAATCTTGTCTTGGCACTCAAATAGTTCCTGGCGGGCTCAGTGGACTATATGGGATGCCGGGGCTTGAATTCAGGTCGGCTGCATTCAAGGCAATCGCTCTGACCCTTCTTTTAATCTTTTTATTAAAATTATTAATTATTTAAAGAAAATGCATCACATAACTGACAGGTATATGAAAGCAAAGTTATTGAAAATAAAAGAAAGAAAAAATAAAATGGAAGAGTACAAAAAATAGAAAGGAAAAGGAAAACGTAGAATAGCAAGAACTTTTGTGAAAATTATTGTATCTCAAATGAAGTCACTAATACAATGGCAGAAACAACAAAGGCACATCAACTCTGATAAACTAATGTTACAATAAAAATGAATGTAAAAATGCACAAGTAAATTAAAGTTTCTAAGTGTTTTATAGAACCCCTGAAGTTCTTTTTCTTTCTCTCCCAGAGAAACATAAATCAAGTCCCCCAAATAAACAGACACTCAGTGTTCCAAGATAACTGAGTGTTCTGAAGATGCTAGGAAAACATAAGCAGAAATGACTCTGTCATGACAATTCATAAGGAAAGAATTCTTTTTTATGTCTATAAAATCTTTATTAAAGCACCATGATTAAAAGCATGGTTGTAGTTGGGTTTCAGAATAAACAGAACAACCCCTTCACCAGTGCAACATTCCCACCGCCAATGCCCCCTCCCTTCTTTTAATCTTTTAGAGGACGTACTGCCAATCCTTTTCAGGCTCTTCCAGTAAATTGAAGAAACAGAAACACTCCCAAATTGTTTCTCTAAAACTATTGTTTCATAGAATTGTTTCTGGTATCATCCTGATACCAGAAGCAGACAGTGAGTCCACAGGAAAAAAAATTACAGGCTAATGTCCTTGATGAACACAGACACAAACATCCTCAACAGAATAATAGCAAATAAAATCCAATAACTCCTCAAGAAGGCTATATACCATGACCAAGTAGAATTCATTCCAGAGATGCAGAAGTGGTTTAATATAAGCAAGTAAGGAGCCAGAGCAATAGCACAGAGGATTGGGTGTTTGCCTTGCATGCAGCTGACCCGGGGTTGATCCCCAGCATTCTATCTAGTCCCCCTGAGCTGCCAGGAGTGATTTCTGAGCACAAAGCCAAGAATAGTCTGAGTGTCCTCAGGTATTGCCCTAAAACAACAAACAATAATAATAATAATAATATAAGCAAGTATATCAATAAAATAATCATCTGATTGGAGTACCAGGATAGGAATAAAAAGGAGAAAGGGAGGAAAAAGAAAAAGTAGTGAGAGATATAATAGCAGAGAACTTCCCCCACTCTCTGGAAAGTGGCATTTGTACAAATCCAATATAAAAAAGACCCTAATAGAACAACACCAACACATATAGTAATCCAGGGGCTGGAGAGATAGAACGATGACAGACCCAAGATACCAACTCTTAGCATCCCATATGTTCCCCTAAGTACTGCTCAGACTGATTCCTGAGGCAGAACCAGGAGTTACCTTTTAACATTGCCTGTGCTGCCCCAAAATTAAACAAAATAAAATTTCTCTCTTACTGACCCAAGTTCAATTCCTGGCAACCCAGAGTGTACCCTGAGCACTGCCAGAAGTGATTACTGAGCACCATGGATGTGGCCCCAAAACAACAACAACAACAGCAGCAGCAACAAAATTCTGTCTTAAAATAATGAGATTGCTAGTGCCTACAACCTGCTAATAGCTTTTGACAGGGGACTGGTCTCACAAAGAGCAAGCCATGACTGAAGGGATAAAACTTTGAACTCTGGCCTTTGCCTTCCATGGAGGAGCAAGGGATAGGGAAGGATAGTAAGTTCATTCTCCCTCACCAACATGAGCTGCCATCATTCAACCTACTAGAGGTCCAAGTAGAATGAAATAGTCAAGGCATGACAATTCTGTTTCTTCTTTAGATGAAATGTGTATTGAACTCTGCTTGCAGACATCTGCACTCCTGGTTCTCCAGCCTTCAGAGTCCAAGGATTATAGCATTGGCTTCCCTAGTTCATCTAATCTTTTAAAGTTTTGAATTCAGGCATACAAAAAATGTGTTATATCCAAATATGTTTGTTGTAGAGAGTCTAATGACCTTTTTCCATCATGAAGTCCCCCCCATAGTTTATAGTGTTAAATGATAAAACCAAAGCCATTAGTAGTGATTTTCATATTCTTTAAGGCAAATTCTCTATGACTTGGAAAAGCACTCATTAATCTGTAGAGACCTTTTCTTAAGGGATTTGGGGCAAGAGGGAATTTTATACTATGTTCAAAGACACAGCACAGAAGCAGGGCATGCTGTGTTGGGGGTCATGGTTTTGTTCCATAAAGCTAGCAGGCACTATGTTCTCCTTCCCCTTTTTGCTGTTGTTGAGATGACAACATCACAATGATGAACGTTGTTTGTGTGTGCTGTGTGTCACACATCTGGCATGGTGCTGTGAACATCGCACTCCTTTGGGGGATGGGGTGGTGGACGGGGAGAGGTGTTCTGGAGAGCAGAAACACTGGGCCTGTTCTCAGCACATATGATCCAAAAACCCCAAGGACTCCATTTCTTTGGCAAACCTAACTTTTCTCAGAGACAAATGAATAAATACCTAAGAAGAATGTGGTACTATGCAGGGGGTGATGCAATGTTTTACAATGTACCTCACTGCCACAGAAATGTTGACATTAATGGTCAACCAGTGTTAATATAACCTGTTTCATGATCAATTTAGCCTAGAATAGGAGTCAAGTGCTCTAATACATTTTAAATGTTAATCCAGTGCCCAGCAATTTTGTGGTGTTGCCTTTTGAGATTTCCATTAGCAATCAATTATTCCTTTCATGTGATTCCTTTATTGTAATGGATAACCTAATAATAGATTCTAATAGTGAAACCTATACCTACTTGGAATTGAATGTATTGTTCATTAAAACCCTTCTGATTTCTTGTCTCATTTCCCCCAGTCCTCCTGCAGTTCATAATTCCTTATGAGACATTTCACATTGCTCTGAGTTATTGTCGTCTTGCTTTGTTAAAAATAATCCTGAATTCAGCCAGAGTTGCTGTGTCTGGCTGGCTATGCACAGTTCCTGAGATGTAGAAGGATCTCCTGCAGGCATTTATCTTGTAGATAACAAACCCAAATATTATGACCTACCAAGTCTCATACTTAGAGATCTGGAGTCTCTCACACTCCAACTTAGCACCCAGAAGGATTGGAGCAGGAAAAACTCAGTGAGGTCATGTGAAAGATATGGAGTTTTATCTGATAAAGGCTTACTGGACATTCCAGAGAGGCAGTAAGCCAAAGGATTCCTTGAGTATCTTCACTTGCCATCTGTTTCTAGAACCTTTACCCACACCCTCTTTAGGCCCCAGCTCATGGTGAAACTGTTAAATGACAAAACTGAAAAGATTCAATGATGGGTTTATTGTCCTTTATTCAGAAGAAAACAATCCATGGGTTGAGAAAATATAGTGTTTCACCAGCAGTCATTGTTTCTGAGGGACTTTGGGCAAGGTCACCTTCATAAGATCTTAAAATTAGCAACAACTGGCCAAAGACAAGGTTAGCAAAGAACTTGGAGAATTGAGTTGGAGGGTTGCAATTGCTTCATTTAGGCTTCCTCAGATTTCCTTAAACTGGTGTTTCCAGTAAGTTCTGGAGGTCTCAGATTTAGCTTTGTGATATGGGCCAGTCCACCGCAGTAACCTCTATTTGAGGGGGTGGGTGGGCCCTGATCTAGGAATTTATTTTATCAATCAGTACAGCTAGGACTGCTTGCTATAGCACACATTCCTCTTATTCTACTTAAGACAGAAACAAAAACTATGGGATTGTCTATAGCAATTCTAACCATGAAGTTTAGAGTAGTTTGTCTTTCAAAATTGAAGTTGTGTTTCTCAACTTTTTATTTTATTTACTAGAGATTTTATCTCTAATGGAAGATAGACAGATGAACATACAGACACACAGAGAGAGAGAGAGAGAGAGAGAGAGAGAGAGAGAGAGAGAGAGAGGGAGGGAGAGAATATGCAAGGGGGAAAAGCAGTTGTTTCTTCTGTGGAATTTTCCTTTTTCTCTTTTTCTTTTTGGTTTTTGGGCCAAACCCAGTGGTGCTTAGGGATTACTCCGAGCTTTGTACTCAGAAGTTACTGTTAGCAAGCATAGGGGAACATATGGGATGTCAGGGATCAAACCTGAGCGGGCAGCTTGCAAAACAAATGCACTACCTACTGTTCTGACCCCTTGGATTTTTCTATTTATTTACTTTTCGGAGGGGGTTACTTTTATGAACAATCCCACCTCTGCTTGAGACTCACTTAAAGTCGTATTCTGGGAACCATGTGTTGGGATCAAACCTAGGCTCCCACATGCAAAACATGTGCTCAGCAATATTGGGCTATATCTCTGGTATTTTATTATTATTATTCTCTTTTTAACTTTATCATTTTATTTTCTATTTTATTAAAGCATCATGATTTACAAAGTTATTTATAGTTTAGTTTAGTTTTAGACATACAATGGTTCTTACCAATCCCACCACCAGTGCCAATCTTCCTTCCCCAATGTTCCCAAGTTCCCTCTCATTTCTTTACTTCTTCCTATACAGTGGGGCCAAGGGGGATCTTGGTATTCCCCTCCCTTTAAACCATTGCATTACCTCATGTGGTTATTCTAAATATCACATATAAGTGATACCCGGCATTTATCCTTCTTTGGGTTTACTTCATTTAACATGGTATCTTCCAGTTCCATCCATGTTGCAGTGCATTGCATGATTGCATCATTCCCTATAAGCAGGTAGTACAATATATTGTACAATATGTACCACATGTTCATTATACACTCAGATGTTGTTGGACATTTATTTATTCCAAATCTTAGCTATTGTGCTCAGTGCTGCAATAAATAGTTGTGTGTATATTTCTGTTTCAGTGAATATTCTTCCGTATCAAGGACAGATACACAAAAGTGGAATTGCTGGATTATATGGCAGCTCAATTCTGAGTTTACTGAGAATCTTCTCTGCTATTTTCCATAGGGTTGGACCAGACAACATTTCTCCCCTAATTTTTTGATAGGGCTTTAGAAATTTTTGTTTGGTCTTTGTGAGCAAATATATCTTATGTCCTAGATATCAACCCTTTGTCTGATATGCTGAGTGCAATTATTTTTTCCCACTTAGTCTTAGTGTCATGTCTTAGTGTCATCCTATGTTTCTTTTGCTTTATGGAAACCTTTTGGTTTCATGCAGTCACATTTGTTTAGCTTTGATTCAATAGCCTTTGCCAATGACATCGAATCTTTGAAGATTCCTTTGAGGTCTTGAAGCATCTGCCTATACTTCAATGTACTTTATAGAATCAGCACTGATCTCAAAGTCTTTGCTTGATCTACTTTGAGTTGACTTTTGTGTAAAGCATGAGGTACGGGTCCAGCTTTAATATCTTCAATTGATTAATAGGTGTTTATTCAATCCTTCCAAGATTATTTGTTGAAGAGGCTTTCTTCATTTCATGCTCTCAGCAACTTTGTCAAAATTACTAATCATTTATATGGAGGAGTTTACCTTGGATATTCTATTCTGACCCATAGGTTAGAGAATCTTTGTTCTAGTACCATACTATTTTGATAAGTGTGGCTTTGACTATCCAGGGTATTTTATGATTTCACACAAACTTTGTAATTGACTATTCTAAGTTCTTGAAGAATCTTTCCTGAATTTGTGTAGGGATTGTATTGACTCTATATAGTAGTGTAGGTAGTATAGTCATTTTGACAATATTGGTACCTCCAACCCCAAAGCATAGAATAATTTTCCATTTTCCAAGGTTTTCTTCAATTTCTTAAGTGCTTTGAAATTTTCATGGTATAGGTTTCTCACTTCTTTTGTTAAATTGATACTAGGTACTTAATATTTTGACACAATATTAAATGGAATGGACTCATCACTTTCTCCTCTGATTTTTTATAATGAAATGCAATTGATTTTTTGTGTATTGACTTTGTAACCAGACACTTTGCTGTGTTGCTTTATTGTTTTAGTTTATCTCCTTTCAGCACCCAGTTCTTGTCCAGATGATCATTTCCAACTACCATGGTCACAGTGGTCCCTTCTCTGTTCTAACTGTCCTCCCCTCTATTTGTGGCAATCTTCCTACAATGGACTGGTCCTTCTGGCCCTCATTTCTATTGTCTCTGGATATTATTTCCATACTATCTTTTTTAATATCCCCCAAATGAGTCTGATCATTCTCTGTCTATGTCTCTCCCTCTGACTCATTTTGCTCAGGATAATAATCTCCATATTAATCCATGCATAAGTAAATTTAATGACTTTATTTTTCCTAACAACTGTATAGAATTCCATTGTGTAGAGATACCACAGTTTCTTTATCCACTCATCTTTTCTTGGGAACTTGGGTTGTTTCCAATTTCTGGCTACTGTAAAGTATTACAATGCAGAGTGCTTTTCTACATTGTAGTTTTGGGTTCCTAGGGTATATCTCTAAGAGTGGTATACCATGTGCATTGGATAAGAATGTGTGTGTATTCAGCTTTTGGGGATGAAAATGATACATATGTATATATTTTATATGTGTGTATATATATATATTTAAGCCACTCTCTTCCAGTTTTTCTTTCAAAGCCAGTATATCCCTGTTGAGAATTATCTTGATTTATCTATCAAGAGATGATAGCAGTGTTGAAAACTCCAATTACAGGGCCCAGAGAGATAGCACAGCGGCGTTTGCCTTGCAAGCAGCTAATCCAGGACCAAAGGTGGTTGGTTCAAATCCCGGTGTCCCATATGGTTCCCCGTGCCTGCCAGGAGCTATTTCTGAGCAGACAGCCAGGAGTGACCCCTGAGCACTGCGGGTGTGGCCCAAAAACCAAAAAAAGGAAAAAGAAAAAAGAAAACTCCAGTTACTCCTGTGTTGCTAATTATATTGTTCCTCGAGCCTATTAGAAATTTTAATCGTTTCTCCCATTCTATGGGTGATCTTTGTATCCTAGTCACCATATACCTTGAAGTGCAGAAGCTTCTCAGTTTAATGTACTCCCATTTGTTTGTTTATTTAATGTTGGGGAAAGCAATTCCTCTTATCCCCCCCAAGATTGCTTTAGTTATTTGTAAATTTTATTGTTCCATATGAATTTCAGGAGTGTTTGATCCACTTCCTTGAAAATATGCCACAATTATTTTATAGGAATTACATCAAATCTGTACAATGCTTCAAAGTACTGTTGTTTCAATAATATTAATCCTACCAAACCATGAGCAGAGTTTTTTGATTCCATTTTCTTTTGTCCTACATTATATCTTGAAGCAGTGTAGTCTAGTTTTCTTTGTATAGGTCTTCCACCTCTTTAGATAAGTTGACTCCCCATTACTTGATTTTCTGAGGCACTCTTGTGAATGGGATTATTTTTTAAATATTTCTTCTTTCTCTTTCATTACTTGCAATTTTGCACATTAATTTTGTAGCTTGCCATGTTACCATAGAAACCTATTATTTCTAGAGGCTTCTTTGCAGACTTCTTAAGATTTTCTAAATATAGTATCATGTCATCTGCAAACAGTGAGAGCTTGAATTCTTCCTTTCCTATCTGCATGCCCTGGATATCCTTTTCTTGCCTCACTGTTTTGGGAAGTATATCCAATACTATATTGAATAGAAGTGGTGAGAGAGGGCAACCTTGTCTTGTGCCAGATCTTAGAGGAAAGGCATTGCTTAATTTTTCTCCATCGAGAATAATATTTGTGGGGGGCTTGTGATAGATGGATTTGACAATACTGAGAAAAGTTCTGTCCATTCCTATCTTGTTGAGAGTATTTATCATGAATGGGTGCTGGACCTTGTCAAATGCTTTCTCTGCATCTATGCTATGATCAGATAATTTTTCTTTTATTGATACAGTGATTTCTATTGATTGACTTGCTTAAATTAAACCACCCTGGCATCTCTAGAATGAATCCTACTTGGTCATGGTATGTAATCTTCTTGATGAATTGTTAGATTTTATTTGCTAGTATTTTGTTGAGGATCTTTGTATCTGTGTTCATCAAGGATATCGGCCTCTAATTCTCTTTTTTCTGTGGTTTTCTGTCTGCTTTTGGTATCAGAATGATATTAGCATCATAGAAACAATTTGGGAGTGTTTCTGTTTCTTTAATTTCCTGGAAGATATTGAAAAAGATTGGGAATATGTCCTCTTTAAAAGTTTGAATGAGTTCACAAGTGAATCCATCACAGCCTGACTTTTGTTTTGGGGAAGACTTTTGCTTATCATATAAATTTCCTCAATTCTGATAGATCTGTTCAGGTATTCCAGATTATCTTGCTTCAACCTCGGGAGGTTATAGAAGTCCCAAAATGTATTAATTTATTTCAGATTTTCTTGTTTTATGGTATTAAAATTCTCAAAGTAATCTGTTTACCTCTGTATTTCTGTAGTAGCTGTAGTGGCATCCCCCTTTTCATTTCTGATTCTATTTATTAATTTCCTATTTCCCTTCTGTTAGACTTACTAATGATTTATTTATCTTGTTTATTTTTCTAAAGAACAAATTTTTGGTTTCATTTTTTTTTTTTTTTGGTTTTCGGGCCACACCCGGTGACGCTCAGGGCTTACTCCTGACTATCTGCTCCTGGCTTGGGGGACCATATGAGATGCCAGGAGATGGAACCGCGGTCCGTCCTAGGTTATTGCGTGCAAGGTAAACGCTCTACCACCTGTGCCACTGCTCTGGCCCCTTCATTCATCATTTGAATTGTTTTTTTGGGGGGGCGGGGGTTGTCCTGTTCAATAGTTTTTGCCCTAAGTTTTATCATTTCCTTCTGCCTGCCTACTTTTGGCTCACTTTTCTCATTCTTTTCCAATTTCTCAATCTGCTCCATTAAGTTATTTATGTAGGCCCTTTTTCCCTTCCTGATGAATGTGCTTCCAAAGCTATACTTTTCCTCTTAATACAGCTTTTGTTGTATCCCACAAAATTGTAGGGTTCATGTTTTCATTCTCATTTGTTTCCAGGAGTCTTTTGATTTCCTCTTTTATTTCATCTCTGGTTGTTTAATTTCCAGGTGTTAAAGTTATTTCGCTGTTTCTCTTCCTAATTAACTTCTATTTTAGTGCATCGTCATAGTCTGAGAAGACAGTAGAAGCAATTTATATCCTCTATTTTATGGAGGTATGTTTATGTCTATGCATCTTGGAAATTGTTCCATGTGTATTGGAGAAGAATGTTTTTTCAGCTTTGAGGGATGGAAAGCTCTATATATGTCCACTAAGCCACTCTCTTCCATTTCTTCCTTCAAGGCTAGTATATTCTTGTTATATTTTCACCTGCTTGATATATCAAGAGGTGACAGAGCTGTGCTGAAGTCTCCCACCACTATTGTATTGCTATTGATATAGTTCTTAGGTCTTTTAGCAGTTGTTTTAAGCATTTTTCTGTCTCCTCATTGAGTGCATATATGTGTAGGAGTATGATTTCTTCCTGATGTACTATCACTTGATTATTAAGAACTATCCCGGTAAGGTGTCTGCCTTGCAAGCGCTAGCCAAGGAAGGACTGCAGTTTGATCCCCTGGTGTCCCATATGGTCTCCCCAAGCCAGGGGCGATTTCTGAGCGCTTAGCCAGCAGTAACCCCTGAGCATCAAATGGGTGTGGCCCAAAAAAACAAAAAAAAAGAAAAAAGAAATATCCCTCTCTGTCTCATTAACTTTTTAAGCCTGAAGTCTTTTTCGCCTGATATTATTTTGTTAAACCCAGCCTTTTTAAGGGAAGGGAGTTAATTGCTTGAAGAACTGTCCTCAACTTTTGACTTTCAGTCTGTATTTGCTTTGAATATTCAAATGTATTTCTTACAGGCAGCAAAATGTTGGATTCAATTTTCTAATCCATTTTGCCACTCCGTTTCTCTTAATTGGTACATTTAAACCATTGATGTTGAGAGAGATTACTATCATGGGATTTTGTCCCATCTTTTTGTAGAAGTTTGGTGTGTTTGGGGGAGCTGTTTGGCCTTAAAGTAAACCTTTCATTTATTCTTTTATTTTTATTTATTTATTTATTTTGATTTTTGGGTCACACCCAGTGGCTGTCAGGGGTTACTCCTGGCTTTGCATTCATAAATTCTCCTGGCAGGCTCGCAGGACCATATGAGATGCCAGGGGTCAAACCCAGGTCTGTCCTGGGTCGGCCCCATGCGAAGCAATTGCCCTACCTCTCTGCTATCTCTCCGGCCCCTCATTTATTCTTTTAATTTTAGTTTTGAGTCTGTAAAGTTCCTGAGTTGTTGTTTATCTGTTCAGAATACAGTATGAGCCCAAGATTTTGCCTGTATTTCCTAGGAAGAGGGGCTGGGCAAAATGATGCCCCCATGCACAGTGGCTCCGTGCCTGTCACTGCTGGCTTACTCTTAGCCTGCCATCTCAAAGCCGTGCTGCCTCTGCCCATGTGGCCAGATTGCAGGGTCCTTCTTCCTTCCTAAGCTTTGTTTCCACTCCATTCCTTCAGTGCTAATATAGGTGTCCTGCAAGCTGCACCCGCTCCTTCAGCTCCCAGGCCCTTGCACGACCAAGTCAGGGTGCAATTTAGTGACAATCTCCTAGCCCCCACAACACTGCTCCCCAGCCTCACTGCCACTGAAAGCCATCTCACAGCTTGGCTGCTGCTATGGCCCTTGTGGTCATATTCCTGGGCCCTCACCTCACTGTGCCTTCCTCTGCCGCACTCATTTGGTGCTAATGTTGCATTCTGGGAGCTAGGCGGCACAAATGGGCGCCAGAGCTCTCAGTCCAGTGGCAGGACCTGCCAGACTCCTGTCTCCTGAAATAGTGCTGCAGTTGCTTCTAGCACTGCCACTGTTGTTTAAGACCACCACATAACTGAAACCCAACTACAACCATACTCATAATCACGGTGTTTATATAAAGATGTATTTTTTTTAAAAAAAAAAAAAAAGGCCACCACAACACTGTGAGCTTGATTTTTTGACCTGGAGGCTGGCTACTGTTTTGCTCCAGGAGTCAAGTGCTATGTCACAGGGCTTGGAGGATTTTGGGGGTTTCACACTTGGTATTACATGGGCATGAGCTTCTTTTGGAAATGTAGGCTCCTCCACACTGCTGCTGCCAGACAGGTTTTTTTTTTGTTGCCATTTTAGGGGGTTCTTTTATTGTTAAATAAACTGCTGTATACTGCTTTGTGGGAGGCCTCTAGGTAACATTTTCCTCCAGGATGTTACCTTCTTGTTTTTGTTTTGTTTCACTTCAATTGCTAATAGTACCAGAGATTGAATCCAGGGCCTCATCCCTCACACATTCAAATTTTCTTCCCATGAGTTACATACCCAGCCCTGGAAAACGGCACTTTCGAATATGTAAAAGTCTCTCAAATGATGCTGAAGATAAATGATAAATTTGTATGTGACAAAGCAACATACATTTGTTTATTCATATACAGTATATATTCCAGGTCCTCATGTCCAGTGTGATCTTGGAGACACTGCATTGAGATCCCTGATGTAATCTCCAGCCCAAGGCATCAAGTGTGCAATTACCAGTTGTTGCAGCAGCGACAAGACAGACAAGAGCAGGAAAAAACAGAGTTGCCTTTTGAAAAAGCCATAACCTATGTGGACATATTGGGAGTATAATGTTTGTTTCTCACAAGAAAACGAAGCCAATTTGTTCTTTTTGCAGGTAAATAATGTTTTGGCGGTGAACCTTAATATTTCATAAAGAAGGATGAAGGAACTGCCCTTTGTTGTGGTTAGCAATGCCTCAATTTTACTGTCTGCCCCTATTGGACAG
The DNA here is from genome assembly GCF_024139225.1 of Suncus etruscus. Lineage (NCBI taxonomy): Eukaryota > Metazoa > Chordata > Mammalia > Eulipotyphla > Soricidae > Suncus > Suncus etruscus. The sequence goes on from NC_064868.1 coordinate 122,419,692, forward strand.
GTGTTGCAAGATTAAAAAGCCTTAGTCCAAGCATTCTAATAACGTGAGTTACTCTATGGCTGAAGAGCAGGACTAGCGAGGGATCTGAGTAGTTAAGCTTAAGTACCTGAAGAACCTATATAAAGGCAATCTGTCTTCTGAGATGTTTATAGGCAGGAAGACTAGATTACTATCAGCAGGCTAGGGGGTGAATATTAGATCCAGAGATTAGTTCAAGTTGGAGAAGTTAGAATTAGGAGAGGGGCGAGGAGAGATCTTACAGGAATTCAGTGCACAGTATGCATGCAAGAGGCACAGGTTTGACCCCTAGAATTACATGGTCCTCCAAATACCACTGGGAGCAAACCTAGATACCAGAAAGTATGGTTCTAAAACAAACTAAGAAAAAAACAAACACGAGTATTTTGGTTTCCTTTAAGAGGCAGAAGAGGCAAAATAATAGGATGAAGGCAAGGGAAATCACATTAGTGTTTTAGAGCATTTACTAGAGTGATACTAGGCAGTAGGAACTGCTGTACACAAGGGCAGGCTATAGAAAGAGTACTGAAAATAATCAGAGCATTTCTTTTGTTCTGTCAGCAGCTTCTGGAGGTATCCTAAGAATACTATATCTTAGATTAATTGGATGCTCAGTAGTTTGGGAGGAAGTGAAGTATATCTATTAAGTTCACAGTTATATATACTTGAAAATACAAGTATTAAGCGGTTGAGGGTCTAGCTCTGTTTGGCATGTTCAGCACTAACCGAAGGCCTGGCTGGGTTTAAGCCATTTCCCCTCCATCCCATCCCCAAACGCACACACACAATCTAAGTATTCGTACCCATAGTTTACTTACATGCTGGCTGTAAATAGTGCCAAGATTTTTGTTTAACCTAGTCGCATGGAAAATTCTATTTCTGTTGTCTATTTCAAAAGATCAAACTCTCTTTCCAGGTGTCATAACATGCAGAGGACATTTAGGTGTATATTTTGAAAATATATGCCTCATTTGCTGTTGGCATTAAAGCTGAAGGTTGTTTGGGTTTGGTTTGGTATTTGGGGCACATCTGTTGTGCTCAGGGCTTACTCCTGGCTCTGTGCGCAGGGACTACTCTTGGCAGTACTCAGGGGCCCATATGTGGTGCTGACAATCAGACTTGAACCATCTGCTGCATGTCTTACCAGCTGTCCTAACTCTCCAGCCCCAATGATCTTTTAAGTTTCTTGGGGAGATTTAATCAAATTAGCCTCTTATTAGTATTTGACATTGCACATGAAATTCCAAATGTACACGGTAAACTTTTGTGAAAATATAAGAACTTAAAAAAAAGGGGGGGGGCCCGGAGAGATGGCACAGCGGCGTTTGCCTTGCAAGCAGCCGATCCAGGACCAAAGGTGGTTGGTTTGAATCCTGGTGTCCCATATGGTCCCCTGTGCCTGCCAGGAGCTATTTCTGAGCAGACAGTCAGGAGTAACCCCTGAACAGCACCGGGTGTTACCCAAAAACTAAATATATATATATATAAGAACTGTGGATCGCTGAGGTTTGATATTATCACTAAATAAAAGCAATGCTCCCGAAATGATAGTATAGGGGGTAGGGCATTTGGCCTGCATGTGGCTACCTGGGTTTGAACGAGCCCCAACATCTCATAGCCTGCCAGGAGTGATTCCTGAGTTCAGACACCGAGTAACTCCTGAGTAACACCAAGTGTGAAAAAAAAATAATGGCAGTACTTCAGGTACGCAGTTGAAGAGGTTGTTGAGAGATTTACAATTATTTTGTCATTCTCCTTAATTTTCTTCTGATTTGGATTAGGGAAAGCATCAAGACATTACTAAATAAATTGTAATATTTCAAATGACTTAAAATAATAATATCTCTATACATTTATATTCCTCTTACTCACATGAGCTTCTCGAAGCAGGAGCAGAGAAGCATTATCCTTGAAAAATAAAATAGGCATCAACCACACTACACATAGACACAATCCAGAACACTAGACTATGCCATTTGGAGATAGTTAAAGGGGCTTTGGTTCCTACCTCTATCCTACCTTTACAGACTTTTCGGAGTGTGCAGTTGCTGAAGACCTGAAAACTCCTGTTACACACTTGTTAAGTATCCCCACTACTACTGGTTCAGTACTGTGGCCAAACTACCTGTTATTTAGGATTATATCATGAAGTCTTTTTTGCTAAAATGTTTTTATTATGTTGTGTTCTTAAATAATGGCGAAGTATTTCAAGATCTTTTATTTACCATTTAAATTATTGTCTATTTTTGAAACACCACACCTGGCAATATGCAGGGTTTACTCCTGGCTGCTTACATAATAATCACTCATGGAAGTGGGGGGGAGAGATAGCACAGCGGTAGGGCATTTGCCTTGCAAGCAGACAACCCAGGACCAATGGTAGTTTGAATACTGGCATCCCATATAGTCCCCTGAGCCTGCCAAGAACGATTTCTGAGCTCAGAGCCAGGAGTAACCCCTGAGTGTTGCCAGGTGTGACCAAACCACCCCCCCAAACAAAGAATCACTCCTGGGAGAGCTTGGAGAATCATATGGAATGCTGAGGAATTGAACCCAGGTTGACTACATACAAGTCAAGAGCCTTACCCACTGTACAATCTCTGTGTATTATTATTATTATTATTATTATTATTATTATTATTTTGGTTTGGGTCCATGCTTATTTGTGCTCAGTGTTTACTCCTGGCTGGGTTTGGGGAACCAAATGGCCATTTCAGGAAACACAGATCATTTAGGGATGAAAGGCATCCTAAGGAATTATTCTAAATTTAGGGTTTGATCCCCAGCATCCCATATGGTTCCACCAGGAATAATTCCCAAGCTCAGAGCCAGGAGTAACTCCTGAGCACTGCAATGTATGGCCTGGAAGAAAAAGAAAAAGGAAAAAAAGCAGGGTTAGAGGAGGAAGGTTTAAATTATAAGCATTTAAAGACAAGAAATGCTTAAGTGTCACAGACTGATTAGTCCTAACACTAAAGAATTTTCTGGGGTTCCTTGAAAGGTGGGTGTACCAGTTCGGTGATGGGAGATAGAGGTCAAGGAGTCAAGTTGAGTTCAAGCTCATTTATTCAAAGCAAAAGGTGAAATATTTATACCTAATTTCTTGACAAGTCATGATTTTCAGACAAAGCCAATTTACCAAAAAAGACACTGGGCAAATTGTTCAAGGCATATTATGACACAGAGCAGTTTGGCTTTTGAGTTTTTTCTTCTTATCTGAAGTTCCTCAGTTTAGCAGGATCAGTTAGTATTGTTTTGGTTTTATTCTAGTTTATGTATTGTGAACTGGGGCCTGAAATGTTAACCCTTGATATGACTGCATGTAGGCTAACAACAAAGTGAGATTTGAAGGTAACTATTCTGTAAGACTAAATAGAAAATACTTGAATTTATGCAAATTTTCTTCATAAGTTTGTTTATATATGAGTAATCTTTAAGAGTGCCTCTGGGGCCGGAGAGATAGCATGGAGAAAGGCATTTGCCTTACATGCAGAAGGATGGTGGTTCGAATCCCGGCATCCCATATGGTCCCCCGAGCCTGCCAGGAGCGATTTCTGAGCGTAGAGCCAGGAGTAACTCCTGAGCGCTGCCGGCTATGACCCAAAAATGAAAAAAAAAAAGGCTCTAAGAAGAGTGAGTAATAATTATTAATGATTATTTGAATCCATGTAAATGTTAAATCTGAGTAATCATTAGAATGCCAGCTGAAATTATGTCTGAATTAATATTTATGCTACAACCCTTTTTTTCCTGAACGCCTCATGGACAGGCATCGGAGGTTTTTCGGGGCCCTAATGCCAATGAGTACAGATTATTTTTCAGGCTTCCTTTCTTACAGATGTCATTTTTCATGCTGCACTCTCAGCAGAGGCTGCCTTAAAAAAGTTCCTGTAATGGCCGTCAGCTTTAATAAAAAAAAATTTCTTCAGGTAGTTAGGGCCTTTTTAAACTTGGTGCCTTCCTAGGTCTCAGGATTTGTTAACATGGGGGGATGTAGCATTTAAGACCAATAGTCAAACCATTCTAGGCTATACCAAGGCTAAATTTGTATGGGAGTAGGGAGTGCAAATGCAGCCAATGTCTTTGCTGTTAGCCAATAAAGAGATGTTTGTTCACTTCTGAGAACTGGATGGGATGCTGTACCTGCTCTCTTCACATTCTGCCGCACTCCTTTGTCTCTTTCATTCTGTCATATCATGGTGCTGTTGGATATTAGTGATCTCTGAAATTGTTTAAATTGACAGGAAGTTCAGTCCTGACTGGGAAAGCCAGACCCACTCCAAATGTCAGGGCTCATTTTTCTTTTTTTCCAAGGGATTTTGGGTTCCAAGATGGGACATTGGTGATACTGTTTAACTCTATCTTCCATAGAGTCTGTCTCAACTTTCAAATCCTACAAAGAGTACCTTTCAGGAAAACATAATGAGCACTGCATTTTTTAAAATGCTGGGTGACCTCACCTGTGACATATAGAATAACAGGAAAGATATACAATATATTATAGGGGAACTCCTTTAAACTCCAGTACAGGAATGAGGATAAGGAAGGAGAGAAATGAAGAGGGGAGGGGAAGGTGGATTATAATAACACAGGGGCAAGGACCAAGGGTCTTGGACAAAATGGTGGTGTAGACACATGGAATTCAGTTATCTAAACCACTAGAACCAACACAACTGTAAGCAATGGACCCAAATGTGATTACGGGATTGGAGAAATAGCACAGCAGTGGGGCTTTTGCCTTGTGTGTGGCTGACCTGGGAGGAACCCAGTTCAATTCCTGGCACCCTTATGTTCTCCCACCCTGCCAGGGGCAATTTCTGAGTGCAGTGCCAGGAGTGACCCCTGAGCACTGCTGGCTGTGGCCCAACAATCAATCAATTAATCAGTAAATAAAGTTTTTTTAAATAAATAACAACAATGTGATTACAGAGGAGAGGTGAGGTGAGGAGGGAAATTGGGGAGATTGGCGGAGGGATGTAGATGCTGATTGTTGGATTTGTGGTTGGAACATTGTATTTCTGAAATTCTATGGTTGATAGCTTTTTCTTTACATGCAGACCAGGTTAATCCAGAACAACCCTTGGTTGACTGGCAACCCTGAGCATAGAGAGAGCTAGGAGGAGACACTCCCCCCAAAGATGCAACTGATAACTGATTGTCCTATCTCTTAAATCGTAAAGGCAAAATAGGGAGCTGACAATTAAATGTAACATGTTTTGTGATTTTTGGGAGGGGCACCATGGTTTACAAGCTATTCTTTTTTTTTAATTTTTATTGTGGTCAAAGTGAATTACAAATATTTCACAGAAATATTTAAGGCACATTGTGACAATGAATGAGGGGCATTCCCACCACCAATGTTGTCTTCCCTCCACCCGTTCCCAGCATGCATCCCATATCTTCCCCCATTCCCCCCCCCCCATAGTGCTAGTGTAACTGTTCCCCATTTGTACAGCTTGTTGTAGATTGGGTATCGATTCTGTTGTCGTTGACTTTGGGTTTTGTGTTCGAGTTTCATCATTTTTTATTTCCACTAAATGTTCATACGTCTATCTGGTCTTGGTACCATCAAGACCAGGTACTATCCCCTCAAACTATGAGGCTGAACAAGATGATTCCAGTAATGTGGTTCTGTTGCTATTCTTTGTAGTGTTGCTACATGAAATATTCCACCATACCCCTCATCCCAATGTCTACTTAACTCCGCCTCTCTCCCAGTATCCCTCACCAATTCCCCTCCCTCTTGTAAGCTTCCTGCTTAAGACCAATTCAGTTTCTTTTGCTTTGGGGCACTTGTTAATCCCCACTGGATTCTTCACATTCCACACAGAAGAGCACCTTCTAGATCTGTCCCTATTTGTTTTGGAGGAGCCACAGCCAGAGATGTTCAGGGCTTACTTTTTGGCTCTATACCCAGGGAAGGAACACTCCTGGTGCGGCCCAGGGGACCAAATGAGGTGCGAGGAACGGAACCAGTTTTGGTTGCATACAAAGCAATTCACCTACTCTCTGTACTATTTCTGTGGCCCGTCCCTCTCCTCCAAACTTCACTTGGAAACATGTACGTTTTGTTTATTAGATTGAAAAGCATATTTTATTTAAAAAATGAGCATCTCTAAAGGTACCTTTGGAAAATTTTGTAAATTTTATACCATATAGTAAGAGATTAATATGTCATTTTGGAGCTACAACAATGTAACTGTAGTTATTTTGGAGAATATCCTTGTTCTTAGATTTATACTGAAGTGATTATAAGTGAAATAATAAAATATTTATAAAGAATACAGATATTCTTTATAAAGAAAATATTACTTATACAAATAATAAAATATTTTAGTGAAGCATGATAGTTTTTATTGAATGAAACTTGCTTAGAAAGATGTGAGAGGAGAGAAAAGAGTTGGCATATGTGCTTAAGAGAGAAGACCGATTCTCCAGAGTGAGAAAAAGCCAGCAAAAATACTGAGACAAGTACATGAAATACATTTTCAAGGGAGAACATAGGATTGAAGAGCAGAGATGAAGTCATGAAATTTGCCTATACACGAATGTACATGGAATCTATTATGCTGAGTGAAATAAGTCAGAGGGAGATAGACACAGAATAGTCTCACTCATCTATGGGTTTTAAGAAAAATCAAAGATATTATGGTAATAATGCCCAGAGACAATAGAGATGAGGCTAGAAGGACCAGCTCATGATATGAAGCTCGCCACAAAGGGTGGTGAGTACAGTTAGAGAAATAACTACAACTATGGTGACAATGTCAATGAGTGAGAGAAGTAGAATGCCTGCCTCGATTACAGGCGAAATGTGGGGAGGAGGGAGATTTGGGTTACTGGTGATGGGAATGTTGCACTGGTGAAGGGGAGTGTTTATATGATTGAAACCCAACTACAATCATGTCTGTAATCAAGGTGCTTAAATAAAGATATTATTAAAAAAATGAATATGACAAATTTTCAAATGGTCCAGCAAAAAAAAATGAACTCCACACAATGATGCCAAAAATGCTAATCACTAGTAAATGTAGGTAAAAATATGCAGGTTTTCACTATAATAATCTAAAACTTAAGAAAGGTTAATATTTTTGTTATTAGTGTGAAGGGATCGTTTCTGGATTAAGGTGCTTGTCTTTTATTTTGCTGACCCTAGTTCAAATCCAGTACCATATATGGTCCTCTGAGTAGCATTAGGTATTACCTTGAGCAGAAACCAAGGATTACCATATTTTTGCTCTATAAGATGCACCTGACCATAAGATGCACATAGTTTTTAGATGTCCTCCTCCCTTGCATACGGGCTTCAGCTCCGGGTGACATTCACTGCATAGCATGCACTTTTAGGGGTGGGAAGTGCTTATTACAGTACAAAAAATACAGTAAGTCATGAGCAGCATAGGTTACGTAAAACATGTTCTATCCATCATTTGGTTATTTTCTCTCCCTTCCTTCCTTCCTTCCTTCCTTCCTTCCTTCCTTCCTTCCTTCCTTCCTTCCTTCCTTCCTTCCTTCCTTCCTTCCTTCCTCCCTCCCTCCCTCCCTCCCTCCCTCCCTCCCTCCCTCCCTCCCTTCCTTCCTTCTATGGTAAATCAAGAGCAGCACAGGGTAGGTAAAACATGTTCTATCCATCATTCGGTTATTTTCTAACTTTTCCTTCCTTCCTTTCTTTCCTCCTTCCTTCTGCCCTTCCTTCCTTTCTCCTTCCCTCCCTCCCTCCCTCCTTCCTTCCTTCCTTCCTTCCTTCCTTCCTTCCTTCCTTCCTTCCTTCCTTCCTTCCTTCCTTCCTTCCTTTTCTTTTTGGTTTTTGGGTCGCACCCAGCAGTGCTCAGGGGTTACTCCTGGCTCTATACTCAGAAATCACTCCTGGCAGGTTCAGGGGACCATAAGATTTGCCGGGATTCAAACCGCTGTCCTTCTGCATGCAAGGCAAATGCCCTACCTCTATGGTAGCTCTCCAGCCCTAGGTTATTTTCTTGATTATGGTAGTAGTACAGTTTAGCTTCACCTGCCTCCCCTCGTCAATAAAGAATTATGCAGTCAAAATGTCACTGAGGCTAAGAACCCTGCTCTCCTGCTGTCGTTCAGATCCCTCTGATTCTGGTCTGTATGTCATAGAACACTGGAAAGAATAAGATGGCAACGAAAGAAAAAGAAAAAGAGAGGGAGCTGCATAAACGAGCATTTTTACCCCTGATTGGTCTCCTGATTTTTGTCCTTTCATGATCTTTATTTAAGCACCATGATACAAACATGTTTGTAGTTGGGTTTTAGTTATGAAAAGAACACATCCCCTTCACCAGTGCATATTCCCACCACCAATGCCCCCGAAGTAGATTTTGATAAGTGGAAGAAAACCATTTTATATTTGGTAGTATTTTCAATTCAGTCCCCATCATTTGCCCATAAAACTTTCAATTCAACAAACCACATTTCATAGAGTACGCCAGAAAAAGTTAGAATTCTGGAGAAAAAAAGGCTTGGCAAAAACACTGAGTGGATTCAGAAATGACAGAGCCTGGAGACACAAAATATTATGTAAATGCCTTTATTTAAACTAATACATTGCTATCAGATTACATCACTTTTAAGAATTAAGAGGAACACTATGATCTTGAATTCTATAGCAAACAGCGTGACGAAAGCAAGAAGAGTATGTTAAGTTCTACATATATGTTTTTATATCTTAGTGACCTTGCCTCCTTGTTTTAGGTGTAAAATTAGAAAATGTATTGTATACTTAGCATACTTGTCCTAATGTACCCTAAGTTCTGAACCCACTCTCTCCTCAGAAGTGTCAGACTCCACAGCATTTGAGATGTAAAGAGAGAGTTCGATGATACAGGTTTCAAAACAAATAAGTATAGAATGACCAAGCGTCTTTAAGACAAAAGATGTCCCCACTGTTTACAGCTTGGGTGTGAGAGTTGAAGATGCAACTTCAAGGCTCATTTTTCCTCTACCTAGGATGTGTTTTCCTTACTTGAAGACCCCTTTAAAAAAGTAGCAAAATCAGCAGTCTTATTTAATGTAATCAAAATATTCTTAAATGTACAAAAAAGAATCATGTAGAAAGAATACTGTAAAAAGATACTGATTTTTAAGAAGAAAACAATAGGAAAAGCTTCTATTACATTCTGCACAGCCAATTACTTCTGCAAATTTTCAGTACTCTAAAGGCGAACAAAGGATACTCATTGAAATACCCTCTGGCCACAGTTCTCGAATGAGACATAGCACATTGGAAAACAAAATTATTGTCTAATAATATTCCTATCCAATCATCTAAGTAATGGACACGCTATGAGGGAAGAGAGATATATAGAAATAGCATATAGCATCAGGAGGTGTCAAGGACAGCCATCTAGAGGGGAGATACACAATTTTATTTGGCTATGGGCACTTTTCAGGCAGGTAGGCATGACAAATGCAACTTGGGCTATGGGAAAGAGAGATTTTTTTTCCTGAAAATTCTTCCCCTCTCCCAGGCTCTCATGATGAAGCTAGTCTGGTTACTAAAACTCGAGTCCTTTTACATGTTGTTGTCAGCATGTACCACGGGTGAGGCTCACTCTTGCAGGTAATTGACTTACACAAATTGCAGGATCAACATGAAAAATGACAAATAGTGCCCTAGGACATGAGCACGTCACCTGGCAATAGCTAACTTGCTAATCATGCACCTGGGAGCCAGGCTGTGTTTGCTTCAGTTGGTTGTATTACACTCTCTTCATTCCTCTGCCCATCAAGCAGGCAAACACAGTCATGACCATCTTGGGCTTTACTTCCACCAGGTCTTCCGGGAGAGCATAAACCCTGGCTCCAATTCTTCTAGCCATTGACACGGCATACCTATTGTTTTTAAGGTAACAAAAGAATGAAGAAAAATCCTGGTCAGTCAAGAGCAAAAATGGGAGCTATTTTTATTCTCTTCTATAGCAATTGGGGCCAGAAAACTTCACATTTGAAAACTCAAATCAGAACAGTGCCACCTTTTTATTACTTTTTTATATCACTCTTTATTGGAGGGCTAATCCAGTAGCACTTGGGAACCTGGGGGCTACTCCCAGATTTACTCAGCTTTGTGGCGTGGGCCAGGCCTGACTGTGAGTGCCTACCAGGGGTCCTCAAACTTTTTAAACAGGGGGCCAGTTCACTGTCCCTCAGACCACTGGAGGGTCTGACTATAGTAAAAACAAAACTTATGAACAAGTTCTTATGCACACTGCATATATCTTATTTTGCAATGAAGAAACAAAACAGATACAAATACAATATGTGGCCCGTGGGCCATAGTTTGAGGACCACTGGTAGACTGTGAGGTACAGGGGAATCACTGGTGTTGGGTGGTTCTCATGAAAGGCCTGAAGTTTGAGCCTCAGCTAACACTTCTTTGAAGAGATATCATGTTACAAAGCTGTTATTTTGGACTGCTAATATTAATCTATCCCCATATTAAACTAGAATATTCGAGTACTGAATGAATATGAAAACCTACATATATAAACAACCTAGAACCAGGGTGATAGTATAGTGGGTAGGGTGCTTGCCTCTGAACTCCACGTGGTCCCCTGAGCTTGCTAAGACATCCTTGGGCACAGAAGGTGTGGCCGCAAAACAAACAAAAGATTACTAGAACTGTAAGCCAAAAATAATAATTAAAAAAGAGCCCAGACTCTGTACAATGAAGTCTGGTAGTCTCGCCCCAGTTACAATAAGATAATAGACACTGTCATGTGATCTTAGAGAAAGGGTGTGGAAAAATCATGTCAGAGACAAAATTCAAGTTGCCAAAATATACACATAATTCCAAATAAAGTAAGAAAGATAAGAAGTGGGTGAGGCACTTGTTTTGCAGTGACTGACCTGGGTTCCATCCCTGGAATCACATAAGGTCCTGAGTGATTGCTATGTACAGAGCCAAGAGATAGCCCTGAGCACTCTCAGGTGTGGTCTGCAATCCTCACTCTTAGAACCCCAAAAAGTACTTCCAAATATTCAAGGAAGGTGAAAGAATGTGTGACACACGGACACAGTAACTGGCCCAAGGAATGGAAATAATGAGAAAGAATTGATCAATCATTCCAGCCTGGGAAGCTCACAGGAGCACATGGATTAATACACAAGGCATTAATATATGGATTAATAAACACACTAGGTACTTTTTCTCCCCTTTTTTTTTGGTTTTTGGGTCACACCCAGCAGCGCTCAGGGGTTACTCCTGGCTCTAAGCTCAGAAACTGCTGCTGGCAGGCTCGGGCGACTATATGGGATGCTGGGATTCGAACTACAGTCCTTCTGCATGCAAGGCAAATGCCCTACCTCCATGCTGTCTCTCTGGCCCCCATACTAGGTATTTTTAAATAGGAATATTAAAGATGATCAACTGTTTCAAATAAGTTTTTAGAGTTGTGCTATGGCTATAACTCTTTAATATGAATATTTTTCAAGAAAGGAGAAATAATGTCCAAAATTTGCAACAATATATTTGAGCCTCAGCTATTATGTATTATGTACAGTACTATGAAGTACTGTTGCAGGCTGATTTTCAGTGGCTATGAGTAAAACTTCCATAAATGCTCACTGAACCAGGTCACAGTCTGGTTTCTGGGAATAAACTGATGCAAAAGACCTCAACATAGTTGACATGCAATAAAGCTTTCAAGCCTTGGTCTTCTGCTGAGGGGTAAGTATCAGGCCTATTTAGGGATCAAGTAAGATAATAAAACCCTACTGTGTAGAAGGAGCAATCAATGAACAAAAATAGAGACATGAAGGGGAAACATTTTAAAAAGACTAAAAGGGACAGAACACCCCAATGGATGACTGACTAACTTTAGTTCTCTGTGCCTGTGTTGTTAGCATTAAACATATACATTATTTCTGTAATGCATAAAAAATAATAAACTGAATGAGTACCTACAAGGCTAGGTAATATTATTGTCCCCATCTTCTTTTTTTGGGAGGGGTCACACTTGGCAGCACTCAGGGGTTACTCCTGACTCTGCACTCAGAAATCGCCCCTGGGCAAGCTCGGGGGACCATATGGGACAGCAGGAATCAAACCCAGGTCAGCTGCATGCAAGGCAAACACTCTACAGCTGTGTTATCACTCCGGCCCCATATTATTGTCCCATTTGATTGAGAAGAATCTGAGGTTCAGAAAAGTTTCCCTCTGTCTCTTAAGAGGCAGAACCTGTGCGTCCCAGCCTGCGCCCACTCCGGGAGAGGCTATTTGGAATGTTCCCTTACTTGGCGTTATTGTGCTTGTCATCTTCTGTTAGATTGCCACTTTTGACAAGGTCATAGTTTATGCAGCCTGGCTGAATGGCATCAATTAAATCCACAACTGCCAAACTAGAGCTGATTGTCTTGTCCTAGTGTAAAAGAAGAACAAATTTGAGATAAAACAACATGTGATTTCGCCATGCAAAGTTCCAAAAAACAATGTCAGGAGTTAAAGTCTATCTGGCTGTTAGCTTAACAATAAATAAGGCTGACTCTCAAAGCGACCGAAGATTGTCTTTCCATGTTAGAGATACTGAGGGATCATTAAACATATGTGTATTTTTTTTTTTGGTTTTTGGCGGTGCTCAGGGGTTACTCCTGGCTGTCTGCTCAGAAATAGCTCCTGGCAGGCACGGGGTCCGTATGGGACACCGGGATTCGAACCAACCACCTTAGGTCCTGGATCGGCTGCTTGCAAGGCAAACACCTCTGTGCTATCTCTCCGGGCCCATATGTGGATTTTTTTTTACCTTAAAACTCTGAATGGAAGATGACTTTCCAGCTTCACTCAATGTTCTGTTCACCCAGTTTACAATGATGTCGTCATTAGCTTTCTGGCCATCTCCAAGATCTTCCAGGACATTGAGGGTATATCTAAAGAAGCAGCAGAGGAAAAGGTCACAATCTACTTCATGAAAAAAATTGCACTCGTCAGAAAGATGTTTTGACTTTCCAGGGCTTTATTCCTTCAGTCTCTCGAACAAAACCCCCAAAGTTGGGATAGTCCCCTGGACAAAACTTTTACAATATATCAGGCAAGGAAAAATGCAGTAGAGAATAGTATCAACATTTTTAATATAATTTTTATTTTAATTATAGTGGCTTACATATCGTTCACAGTAATATTCCAGGTACATATTTACATTGAATCAGGGGAATTCCCACCACCGAATTATCCTCCCACAACCGCTCCCATCCTGCCTCCCATATCCTCCACTCTCCCCCCACCCAGGGGCTGCTAGAATGCGTGGTCCCTTCTGTGTCTAGTTTGTTGCTTAGTGGTCAATAGTATCAACATTTTACAGTCTTTTATTTTTTGTTTGTTTGAGTTTTTGGGGGAGTCACACCTGGCTGCACTCAGGGCTTCCTCCTGGCTCTGCGCTCAGAAATTGCTCCTGGCAGGCTCAGGGGACCATATGGGATGCCGGGATTTGAACCACCATCTGTCCTGAATCGGCTGCGTGCAAGACAAATGCCCTACTGCTATCCTAGCTCTCTGGCCCCCAGTTTATGGTCTTTTAAATGCAGGTGGAAATTGAAGCAAAAATAGAAAATAGTCACTGCTTTGGATTTGAAGAGTGCCTGTTGTATTTATTTTTGTGATTTTTGGGTGACACCCGGCGTTGCTCAGGGGTTACTCCTGGCTCTCTGCTCAGAAATAGCTCCTGGCAGGCAGGGGAACCATATGGGACACCGGGATTCGAACCAACCACCTTAGGTCCTGGATTGGCTGCTTGCAAGGCAAATGCTGCTGTGCTATCTCTCCGGGCCCTATTTATTTATTTTTTTCAGATAAAATATTTTTATTCTTTTGTTCTCATGGTAGCCTTAAATATAGTGTTAGATTGCTTTGGGGAGGGCACCACAAATAGGGTGTTATACCATTCCTTTAATCTTTCACTCCAAATATCACATTAATGTTAATCATCAAGATCAAGGCGATAGTCAGAGAATTCATAAATCATCTTTCTCCATGATATTACTGTGAGAGGACCAGGTTTTTGTTGCCTTCTACTTTAAGGATCCCAAATCCTCAGTGGTCCTAATGCCCTCTGATAGCTCTAAAAGCAAAGAGTTCTTCTATGATTTTCTCCTAAACAATAGATTTCTCTTGTGAAATTCTGTATTTCTGTGGCTACTAATGTCACTTCCATTAGTTCCATAATTATTTTGACCCTTCCTTAAAATTTAGAAAGCAAAATTCAAGGGTTTTGTTTGTTTCTGAGCCACACACTGTGATGACTCTTTGCTCAGAAATTTGCTCAGAAATCTCTCCTGGCTCAGGTGATGCCAGGGATCAAACCCAGGTCTGTCCTGGGTCAGCAAAAAAATGCCCTATTGCTGTGCTATTGTTCTGGCCCCAAAAGTCAAGGTTTCTAAGTTAATTTGCCCCTTATTATCTGGTGTCATCTAACACAGAAACTAGGATAGAAAAAACAAGTCAATACAGAATAAAATAGTATTAAAATAATAACTTGTCACTTGGAGTTACTTTCTTTTTGTTTTTTTGGGGAAGTCACACCCAGCAGGGCTCAGCAGTTACTCCTGGCTCTATGCTCAGAAATCATTCCTGGCAGGCTTGGGGGTCCCTATGGGATGCCAGATAAGAACCACCTGTCCTTCTGCATATGAGGTGAATGCTCTACCTCCATGCCATTTCTCTGGCCCATTAAAATTACTTACTTTTTTTTTTTTGGTTTTTGAGCCACACCCAATGATGCTCAGGAGTTACTCCTGGCTATGCACTCAGAAGCCGCTCCTGGCTTGGGGGACCATATGGGACGCCAGGGGGATCGAACAGCGGTCCGTCCTAGGCTAGCGCTGGCAAGGCAGACACCTAACCTCTAGTGCCACCATGCTGGCCCCTGGAGTTACTTTCCAAGAAAAATGCCACTCAACTGTAAGCACCAATATATAGATTAAAAGTCCTTAAAGGACCTTAATGAGAGCTTCACTATCATCTGACACAAGTCCAGCAACCACACAGAAAGGCAGGATATCCACTGAATATAGAAGTATTTTGTAACTGTCACCTTAATAATGGCTCAAGGTTGAGAGACCAGTGGGACAGCCATATTATATTAAATAAATAGCCTGCCTGTGAGACCACTGAAGGCTTCTGGGTAATCCCGAAGAGCTTGGGGATTCCTTGTATTTTGGTTTGTTTCTTTATGCATCTATCTGTCAAACCCCGTGATAGGTCGTAGGCAGGTGTGAATGACTAAAGGTTTTATAAAAAGAATTTCATGCTAAAAAATAAGAGCTTACTTAACTGTCTGCTATTGTATTAATGACTTTACTGGAGATACAGTAATTTTCACAAATATACTTGCTAATGAGCTTTTTCTTCTTTCTTAAAAAAATTTTTGGGGGTTTTTGGGCCATACCTGGTGATGCTCAGGGGTTACTCCTGGCTATGCGCTCAGAAATCACTCCTAGCTTGGGGGACCATATGGGATGCCAGGGGATCGAATCGCAGTTCACCCTAGGCTACCACAGGCAAGGCAGGTGCCTTACTGCTTGCGCCACCGCTCCGGCCCCTTCTCTCTATTGTTTTTAATAACTTCACTTTCTGTCATCTTGCAACAAATTTTATGATCAGTGATGTCAATTATGTGAGGCATTTTCTTTAATAAAAAAAAGAATTTCATGCTATAGAAGAGTATTTCAAGTACTAATGACTTGCCACAGTATCTAGCTTTTACAGTGATGGTGGCAGTGGAGAAGTTTTGCCCTGCTTTATGAGAAGGTCCAGCAGTTTGTACCAATCCACTAGGGGATACTGACTTAAAGCAAGTTGTGCGTGGGCCTGTCACTAGTGGTAATAAATGCTTTCCAGCATTGTAATTAGAAAACCCTTTTCAAATGGAACCACAAATGTTTGGTCGTAATTTTTTACACATGAATTTGAAAAAAAAATTTCTAAATTAAATAAGGATTATGTTTCCATGTCAGGTTTCTTATTGAAGAAAAAGAAATTTTCACATTATGCAGCTTAACTTTCAAGGAGACATGTCTTGCTAAAAATCAAACATATTGGAAGTTTATTCCAGCGTCTAAATAAAAAACTATCAAAGGTGGTGTCGTGACATGTTTCATAAGTTATGAGTCAAATGAAAAAAAAAAAGAAAGTGAAAACAAAACCAGGAAAAAAACCAAAACAATGACTAGATCAAAGATGTGTCTTTTACCTTCTCATCAGCTGCCAGACTACAGCTAAAGTTAGGGTTTGGTTTCCATCGTTCAGGTCTTGCCCTCCAATGCCAACCAGGGAGAACTTGGCAGGATGCTTCCCCAACTCCACAGCATAGTTGCAGTTTTCAAGCTGTAAACATACAAAAGTAAATGATTAAATATTTGCATTGGTTGGGCCAGGAGCTAGGATAGCAGTTAGGATCCAGGCCTAGCCTGTGGTGAACCTGGGTTTTATATCTGGTACTGGGTTCTGTTCCTTAAGGTCACTTGAACTCCAGAGGCCCCCAGCACAACACCCAGGGTGCCCAGGAGTAGCAGGACCCAAGCAGCACCATAAGCTTTTTAGGTCCTTGCACTGAATCACTGGCCAAGCATTATCAATGGAACCCTTGGGGTTCGTGAGCACTGTCTGGGAGCCCTCTCTATATCTCATAATGTGTACAAGCTACGGATACATAAGACACAATTCCTGTCAACAGGAAGATCATGTCAAGTTTCCCAAATAAAGTGAAAATAAAAATAGTCTTTAACAAGGATTTATAATTGCAACTGCATTATTTACTTTTTTCATGTTGGCTCCAAGTTTCGGGTATGGAGGTTTGTTAACCTTGCTCCAGTCAACAGGAACTTTGATTCGCTCATACAGCTGTAAGATTACCAAGGCGTCTTGTAGGTCACTAAGAAAAAAAATGAGGATTTTAATCAGTGTTTGCTGGCAGTTGGGGCTTTGATTTCATAAGGATGACATCACCCTGTTAGTAAAGATACATAAAACCAACGCAGGTAATAGCCACGGCCTCTGTTTTCCTCTAAATCTGTGCTGAAAATAGCATGCGATCATACAACTCACTTAAAAGAATTTCCCAAGTACTTAGTGTTTGTGAGACACATTTCTAATCCCTACGCACACAGGATAAAGATCCCTAATGAGGCTGGGAGACAGTCCAGCAGGTAAAGCCTTTATCTTGCACACAGCTGATCCCCAGCCCCTTATATGGCCCCTCAAATCCCACTAGGAGGGAGCCCTGAGCAATCATGAGTAATCCCTGAGCACCCACTGGTGGACCTAAAGACAAAGAAATCCTTAATGAAGAGGGAGTAAATGAGAGAGAGAGAGATACAGAATGGAGACAGCATCAAGTAATAGAGAAATGACTGAGGTGTATATATTGATGCTACAAAAAATAAAAGAAGTGGAGTTAGTGATTAAAGTGGCAGATGATGGTCAGAGATGGAATTCTTGGCTTGAAAACAGTAGGAGAGTTGGCCGGAGAGATAGCATGGAGGTAAGGCGTTTGCCTTTCATGCAGGAGGTCATCGGTTTAAATCCCCGGTGTCCCATATGGTCCCCCGTGCCTGCCAGGAGCAATTTCTGAGCCTGGAGCCAGGAATAACCCCTGAGCACTGCCAGGTGTGACCCAAAAACCACAAAAAAAAAGAAAAGAAAAGAAAAGAAAAGAAAAAAGAAGAGAAAACAGTAGGAGAGAGTGAGAAGTTCTACATAGAAAAGAATATATATTGTTTTTTTGGGCCACACCCATTGACGATCAGGGGTTACTCCTGGCTTGGGGGGACCATATAGGACGCCAGGGGGATCGAACCATGGTCCTTCCTAGGCTAGCCCTTGCAAGGAAGATGCCTTACCTCAAGAGCCACTGCTCTGGCCCCAGAAAAGAATATTTTATACGGAGAGAACAGTGACCACAAAAGCCCAGAAGAACATCCTGTGTAAGGTGTTTCCCATCCTCTATTTCAAAATATTAAGTAACATCTACCCCTTAGGGGGTTATTAAGACATTTATACATTCTTTCACTTATATATTATGTAAAGAAATAATTTGGGCTTTTCTGCATTTGGAAAGTGGTTACAGAAACCATTACTGAGGATTTTCTAATATAATCACTACAAAAATTTAAAAAATGTTTATTATTGCACATATATACGTAGTGTCTATTTATGTTCATAATTTTTTTTTTAGTTTCTGGGTCACACCCGGCGGTGCTCAGGGGTTACTCCTGGCTGTCTGCTCAGAAATAACTTCTGGCAGGCACGGGGGACCATATGGGACACCGGGATTCGAACCAACCACCTTTGGTCCTGGATTGGCTGCTTGCAAGGCAAACGCCGCTGTGCTATCTCTCCGGGCCCCATGTCCATAATTTTCTAAAAGCAGTAGGAAGACTTACGCATAGAGATGGTTTACATGGGGATTAACACCAAGAGAATTCATCCAGTTACGGAAGGTTCTTTCTTCACGGGTTTCGCCTATTAAAAATAGTCACAAAATTTATTTATTCAGTACTTTGTATATGTGTACATAACATCAAGCCATGGGAAAATATATTTATAATTTATATTTATATTAATTATAAATATATATCCATATATCATATATATACACATATAAATGTAATTATCAAGTATAAATATAATTTATATTTATATTTATACTTTCTTTATATTTAAAATATTTTATAAATAAAGTATATTTTCCTGTGCAAAGATCTAGATTTTTCCAATATTCCCCTTCAACTAATGCCTCTACATAAAGGTATATTTTAAATTTTTTGAATTTCTTTTTTAAAATGAAAGAATAGATCCTTATTGACCAGTTGACCAGTTAAGTGATTTAGAGGTGGATGAACTTTTTATAATCTCTTTCCAAAGTTTCCTCGAATCTTAAAGCAACCAGTGCTATCAATTCAATTTCCATTTTAAAAACTTTTGCAATAGTCATATGAACCTATATTCTGCTTAAATTACATTCCCTATCTACTTTTCATTGCTAAATTACATATAATTTTAGTTTTTACATGCCTCTGTCTAAACTTCAAAAGTACATATGTTTTTTCTTTCCTAATTGCAAGAGGGGTACTTTTTTTTGTTTTGTTTTTGGTTTTTGGGTCATACCCGGCAGCGCTCAGGGATTACTCCTGGCTCTACACTCAGAAATCGCACCTGGCAGGCACGGGAGACCATATGGGATACCGGGATTCGAACTGCCATCCTTCTGTATGCAAGGCAAACACCTTACCTCCATGCTATCTCTCCGGCCCAAGAGGGGTACTTTTGATTCAATGCTAGGAGTAACTCCTTGTGGGCAAGTATTATGATGGTGCTGAGAACTGAATTTAGGGCTCTGACATGTAAAACACACTTTAACCCTTTGACTCATATCCCTGGCTCCAAAGTCATTAAATTTATACATTTTACAGTGATGTCTATTGATGACCTACTATTGGGATTTTTTTCTCTTGTTTTAAAATACTTCATGCATATATGACCTGGAAAAGACAGATTCAGCCATTTCCAAACTTAAACATAACTACCATATATTAATTTTTAGCAGGTAAATTGGGCTAGTTCCAGTTACTCTGACTACAGACAAATGGAACAAAAGCACTATAAATTTACAGCTCAAAGTTTAGGCTTATGTGTATATTGAAACAAAACTATGGGGACTAAAGAAGTATTATAGGAGGGCAGGCACTTGCCTTCTCTGCATGCAGCTGCATTATCCACAAACCCTGTTTCAAATCCCCAGCAAACATGTTCCCCTGAGTACCTCCAGGAGTCATTCCTGAGTACATAGCCAGGAATAGCCCCTGAGCACCATTAGGTATGGTCCAATATGCCTCTTACTCAAAAAATCAGAATTAAGCGACCAGAATGATAGCACAGAGGTAGGGCATTTGCCTTGCATGTTCAACCCTCGGCATTCCATATGGTCCCCCAAGCCTGCCAGGAGCAATTTCTGAGTACAGAGCCAGAAATAACCCCTGTGCGCTGCCAAATATGACCCAAAACAAAACAAAACAAATCTGAATTAGAAAAAACAAAACACTGGCTTATTAAGAGGCTTTAAATGAAGTGCCACTAAACTATTTTACAATAAAAGCTCACTTATATTTTATGTTCCCTTTCTTCATTCATTTCCTGCCTTTGTATCAGATTCTACCGTTCACTGAGCACTTGGGTCTACCTCTACTGTATTTTTGTTGAAGTGGCTAGAGAAACTTATGGAGTCACTATTATAAAATCGTAGTGCTCAGTGTTTTTCTACCCTTTAGGCTCACACATTAGAATGTGGGAACCTGAGCCAGAGTGAAGCATCCCAGAGGGTCCCTTGAGCACTACCAGGAGTGATTCTTGACTCTAGAGCCAGGAGTAAGGCCTCTGCATTACTGGGTGTGTCCCCTGCAAAATATCAAAACAAAAAGAATTTGAGAAACTTTTAGTTACCTTCTAGTAGAGTCCAGTCGATATCCTGGTTCACTGGCTTAGTTAGTGCTGGGTATTTATTAAACAGATTAGCCACAAAAGCTAAATTCAGTTTAGGGTTTCCACTGACAACATCAGCAGGGGTAACGAACTGTCTGCAGCCCAATTTGTCTGCTTGTTGAAGCATACTTTCAGCTCGTTTCAAGTCATCTGTTTCCTGTTGAAGTAAAATACGAAGGCATTTTCTAAAGGCCATACTAAAAATACAGAACTGTTTCCCTAAAATGATAGACTAGAGGTCTAATTCTACCTTCTTTTAGCCAACATATGCTTCTTATAAAAGTGTTTTGGGGGGGGGGAGGGAAAGCAGTGTTGAATATACAGTACCTTGAAACTACCCTAGATGGCACCAGATTATACTGTTTTAAAAACAAAAACAAAAACAAACTAGCTGGGAAGGGAGACATAGCATGGCAAATAGGGCACTTGCATTACACTTAGCCAACAAGGGTTGAATTCCTGAGCCCACCAGGAGCGTACAGCCAGGAGTAACCCCTGACAAAATGTTGGGGGGTGAGTGCTGGATAGATGGTCACACAAACTACTAGAAAATAACATGTCAAGGAAAAAGGACCTATAATTGTATAAGGCCTTAAAAGACTCACCCAAATATTTCAGACTGAATGAGCCAGTGTAGAATTGCTGAAGGTTTACAAGGAGGGTAAAGGCAAAGAATCAAGTGCTTTAAGATGACCAGTTTGAGAAAAAAAATGACTGGAAAATTGATCAGAATCTATAGTATATTGGTGCCATTTATGCCTAGAAGTTAGCCATCCCAGACAGGAACTCCCCCCTCCCGACATCCATACCAACAGTGACTTGAGCCAAAGAATTTCATTTTCCAGAAAGGACAGAAATATAAGCACCCACATCAATGAACATGTTCTGTCTGGTAAGGACTCTTCAAATGGATTCCCCAGTTTCCTTTACCCAATCCTAGAACTTACTAGACTAGACATGTGTCTAGCTTTTAAATAGAATGTATCATTTCATATACAATAGGTTTCCAAAAAAATCTCAGGATCCCAGAAACCTGAGTCGAAATAGCTCAACTTTTGGGTTAGACAACTGAGTATGCCTGGAGCCTGGAGTTGGTCTTATGCCGTGTTGCTTCATGGGAGGGTCTTCCTGTTTGTAGGCCAAAGGTTTTTCCTTTCTATTTCCCCCACATTTTGCTGTGTTTATGCAAAAACAAGCAAACAAAAATCTGCCACACACACCTATTTTTAATTGGATTTTTTAATCTCATCTTTTAAATCGGGGATCCCGCCTTTTTTTCGTGGTAGAACCTTGGAACACGGATTGTTTTATCTTAACTACATATTCCCACATTTTTCTATAAAACTAAGAAGGAATAAAGAAAGGCTAGGGCCAGGGACTAAGTGATCTCAGATGCATTGGTGGGGAAATAAATAAGGAAAGAACTAAATATCCAAGCCAAAGTCAACGATAATAGAATCAAGGAACCTAAACTTTAACAATCTAAACCCAAAGGGGCCTGTGATACTGGCAGGCTAGGGGTCAATGGTGGTGGGATAGGATGCACTCTGGGGCCATTGGTGGAGGGAGGTTGACACTGGTGGGGGGAAGGGCCCTGACTCGTTGTATATCTCAAATTCAACTATGAAACATTCTGTTGATCGCAATTGTTTCAATAAAATAAAAATAAATAAAAAATTAAAAGAGAAATTCTGAAAAATCCAAGTCCAACTTTTTACTTCATGGATGAGCAAAATGAGAGCCAAACTTTAGTAGGAAGCCTCCAAGGTCATTGAATAAATTGCTAATGTAATTAGGAAACAGGACTATAAAAACAGGCTATAAAAGTGACTGGCCAAGGTGGACTTCATGATCAGGTGCTTATAAATATATTCATATTACTTTGAACACAGAAATATTACATATGCATATACAATGTAAACAGTAGATCTATTACTAAGTATTTGAAAAAGTGCTGATTATAACATACTTGGCTTTGAATAGTTTTATTAATATCTTTATTTAAACACCTTGGTTACAAATATGATTGTAGTTGAGTTTCAGTCATGTAAAGAACACCCCCCCTTCACCAGTACAACATTCCCACCACTAATGAATATTTTCTGCCATTCATATAAACCATAATAAACCACTTTTCAGTGGCCAATGATGTGGCTCAGTGGTAGAGCATTTATCTTGCATGTATGAAGCACTGGGTTCAATCCCTAACACCACAAACACACACATACACACCAACAAACCAATTAAAAGCCAATTAATGATGGTATTCATTAGTATGCTATGAAAACAAATCAAAGCTAGTCTTTCTCCCTATAAATTTTATTCACATACTTATATATGCCTAACAATGTCAATGCATTTAATGTAATTTTAAAAATTCTATTATTTAAGAGAAAGCCACAATAATTTTGAAAGGCTTTAGCACTAAAAGAATACCAATACTTACGTTGAAACCTGACATGTTAATATCAATCCGGGGTTCACCTTCTTTTTGTCCCTTTGGTGCAATTTGATTGAGAAGATGAAAATAGGCTTTGGAATCCTACAAATGAATTGAAAACATCAGTGAAGTCATGGTTGCAAATGATGAATATAACCCATTATCCCAAGTTTGGAAGGGTATTTGTGAGAATATATGGCATAAATCTCTGTTCCACAGCTTAACCTATCATTTCCCAAAACAGTTGTCTGTCCATCTGATCTGTCCTTACGTCTGCCTTGAGTATGGAAGAACTGGATTTTTCATGACCTTATACATTTATTGAAATTATCAATATGGAAATGCTAGTAAAGACATAACCATTTCTGTACCTTCACTGAATTACTGAAGTCAATAAGCTTGGTAGATAAAACAAGAAAAAATAGGTAGGGGAGCAGAAATCCAGGAAGCATAGGGAAAGAAAAAAAGACACAGGTTACATCATAATTATATACACACACATATGTATGAACTAAATTTACATCATAAACTGTAGAAGAGATAAATCGTGTTAAAATTATATTTATCAAATTAAAGGATAAGCATGAACCAGTAAAATAATACTGAACCCCTCTGTAATCTTAATTTAATTAACTGAAAATGTTTTTCTTTTTGTTTTCAGCCCTTGATCTTTTCCATCATTTGAAAACTTTACTTAGAATCTCAAGTCACAAAATAAAGTTGCTTTGCTTATATAGGGAGTGCAATGGGTGAACTCAAGACACTCCTCAGAAGACAATTTGAAAACCACTGAAAAAAATTAAGACTTTCTATATGCCAGTCCAGGAAAACCATGCTGCTCTGGAATACTAAAGGCCAGGAACTGGAGTGAAACTTTCTTAACAAACTCTATCTGAAGACCACCTACCCAGCTACCATGCATAGCTTACTAAGCCTGCAAAGTCCAGATAGGTATAAAGATGTTTCCCAATTTAGTTGCATTGAGAGAAGCTGTTATGACCAGAACACACCGACCAATTATGATTTTCTGGCAGCTGTGCAGAAAGGTATATCTTAAATTCCCTAAATGCATTTGATATTTAATATACAGCACTCTAAATGACTATAGAGATAGTGACTATCAGTGAATAAGTCATTTCAGGGACCCAGAGCAATAGTACAGTGGGTAAGGGCATTTGCCTTGCAAGCACGAGACCCAAATTTAATCCCTGGCATCCCACATTGTCCCCCAGACCAGTCAGGAGTGATTCCTAAGTGCAAAGTCAGGAGTAACCCCTGAGTATCCCTGAGAGTGGCCCCTAAACCAAAAGTCCTTTCAGATCAATTCAATGAAGGAGAATGCAGATCTTACCCTGATTGGGCTTAGGATTCCCCTTCTTCTAAATACCAATGCATCACTATTATAAAACTGCTTTTGTTTATCATTTTTACCTAAGATACAATAGTTATTTTATTGAAGACAGAAAAAGAGCTGACCTAGCAGAGTCTGAAGAGAGCATTTTCGGTTAAATTGTGAGTTTGAATGTACATGATGTTCACATTAGTAAACTCTCCTTTGCCCTTTCAGTGGGGAGCACACCTGGTTTGATACTTGGGAGACAATGTTAGCGGATCATGCAGTGCCGGGAATCAAACCTGGAGCTCCTGCATACAAAGCATGTGCTCCAGTTGCTTGAGTCATCCCCAGTCCTAAATCTGGCGTTACAATTGG
Organism: Suncus etruscus; assembly: GCF_024139225.1. NCBI lineage: Eukaryota > Metazoa > Chordata > Mammalia > Eulipotyphla > Soricidae > Suncus > Suncus etruscus. The sequence goes on from NC_064868.1 coordinate 122,444,346, forward strand.
TCCTTGGAGATCCTCCAGGAGCAACTCTTGAGTCCAGAGATAGGAGAGGCCCTTGAACACCCTGAGGTCTGGCCCCCAAACCCAACCAAACCAACAAAAATTCTAAGCAGGATTCCTTTTACAAGACACATTTTTAGATAAAGTAGGCAAGCTTGAGAACATAACTCCATTTACAAATGTTTTTGAGGCAATTAAGTCTAACGCTTCAAACAAACCAGGCCTGGTCTAAACATGTCTAAGATAAAAGAAGGGGTGGGGGTAGCTGGGCTTATATTCTGGGAACTCTGCTTTATTTTCACAGATGAAATATCCCATTACTTCCTCAACTCACTGAATAAAAGGATATGATCCAGACTATCATTTTAATAGCCCTGCAGTGACATCTGATGAAAATTCTGGTCTTTGGAGAGTTGAGTCAGTCAATAATAACTATGATATTTGTTCTAGTCATGTTGTCCCCACTCCCTGAGGAGCCAAGGCCATGGCAAACAGTAAACATAACTACCCATGTTTCTCTCCTTGCTAACTTCCTAGACTGTTCATGGGGAGCTATGGGGACTAAAGTTCAACACCAGAAAAACCTGCAGACTGTGCTAGAGGTAGGCCTCAGTTGAAACCTTTAGGGCAGGGGTTGAGGGGGAAGACAGAGGCCCAAGAGTTCATTGCATGTGCCTATCTACTGCACCTTCTTTATCCACTCAGCTATTGCTGGACACTTGGGTGACCCATCTTGTCTATTGTGAACAACGCGACAATGAAACAAAGGCACAAAAATCCTTTTGAAATTAGTGTTTAGGGCTCTTGGAGTAGATGCCAAGAAGTAAAATTGCTAAATGACAGGATAAAGAAATTGTGTAGACACACAAAATAACCTACTACACAGCTCTATGAAGAGATGAAATCTAGCAGGTTGCCACCACATGGATGGAACTAGAAGGTAGATGGACTGCAGGAAATCAGTCATAAAGAGGACAGATACTGAATGACCTCTGGCATATGTGGGTTATGAATCGAATCAGGAAATAACAAATGATCAAAGGCAATAGAACTGGAACATTGGCTTACAGAAACTGAGCTTACTCTCAGGTGGATGATGGGAGGTGTGGTGGGTGGGAGGGTGAAGAGAAGTAAGCACTCTTGTGGTGCCAGCACGAAACTCTCCCTGATCGTATTCTAAACCATGGTTCATTGACAGCAAACTCATGTTTGATCCCTGATGTCCCATCATTCCATAGAGTCCCCCTGAGCTCACCAAGAGTAGGAGTAACCCTTGAGCACCACCAGATGTGCCACAAAAAGAAAACAAAACAAAGCTCGTTGCAACTCTGTAGAGATGAAGATAGGAGACCAGCACAGTAGGGAATTCAGCTAAGAAAGAACAAGACCCTTGCTTTTCTCTTCCAGGTCAGTTCTCACCAGTAGAACAAGGCCTGGAAAAAAACAGTGAGGACCAGCACAATCACGGGTCTTCCTTTTATAGCCCATATTCAATAGAACACAAAATATATAACATTGCAACGCGAAGATGTTGGCCTTGATCCATCAGATGAAAGTCAGACTTAGTTCTAAGGTTCCTTACTTGGCTCCATCCATCTCACTATTAAAACCTGCTATTCAGGGCCAAAAGGCAACAGGGCTTGAGGAGAAACTGGTAAGACTGTTTTTCAACATGTTATGTGGGATGCAAACTTAAGTCATTGGCTGCCCCAGTAGTGCTACATATTTCTGTATAGTTACCTTAATGTCTACACTGAAGTTGTTGATTTTTTGCCAGCCGGAGTTTTCTAGATGGAAGTTTGCCCACCTAAGGAGAAGCTCTTCTGGAGACAATTTCATAAGCTCCTCCAATGTCTCACCATCTCGAAGTAAAGCAGCCAATGCTTTATGGAGGAAAAAAACCCACAAGTCAATATATTATATGACAACTGGCATGACAAGTTCATTCTGTTTTTTAACACTATTAATAGATACGAAGAAGTCAGTATGACAAGTTCCTGCTTATCAGGTACACAGTAAGTAGTAAAATATAAATATGTAATTATAAGATTATGCAGAAACAATAGAATGCTGAAAAATTATTACAACTTACTTTCTTAATTATTGTTCACAGATGAACATAAATGTGGTTAAGGCCAGAGTGATTGTACAGAGGGTCGGTAGGGCATTAGGCTTATAAGCACTTGGCCCAGGTTTGCTCCCTGGCATCCCAAGCCCATATGGCTCACTATCCCCACCAGAAGGAATTCCTGACTGCTGAATCAGGAGTAAGCCCAAGTTCAAAACCCCCAAAACAAAAATAAGTCTTAAGGTTGGAGCGATAATACAGTGGACAGGGAACTTGCCTGTCTTGCATGCCATTGGCTTTGCACAGTGTTCAATCCCTGGCAGCCCATATGGTTCCCAAGACCACCAAGAGTGATCTCTGAGTACAGAGCCAGGATTAAGCACCAAGCATCACCAGTTGTGGCCCCCCCAAACAACTACGATAATAATAAAAGCTCTAACTTTGAAAAATGAACAAATGCACATTGTCCTATATTTACATGTGAAGTTTTTTTTGGGGGGTCACACAGGGCAGCAGCGCTCAGGGGTTACGCCTGGCTCTACGCTCAGAAATCACTCCTGGCAGGCTCAGGGGACCATAGGGGATACCAGGATTCGAACCACCGACCTTCTGCATGCTAGGGAAATACCTTACCTCCATGCTAACTCTCCGGCCCCTTACATGTGAATTTTGAGAAAGATATTTAAAAATTTGGAGCTTCTTACTTGGCCACTGATGAAAGGAGTACAGAGTACTATGGAATTTGTATCTAAGTATAATTAACTCTTGTTCTGTTTTGGGGCTACAGCAGAAGGTGCCTAGTGGTTATTCCCAGTGATAATTACCTGGTGCTCCTGCATGTAAAGCATGTATTTTAGGCCAATGAGCCTTGGCCTGAAATAATTTTGCTTCATATAAGTGATATATATGCACACATATACATTTAAATGTATATATGTGTGTAGTATATTGTGGTGGCTGGGACCAAACACATGCAATACAAGTGGTCTATACTGAGACACATCCTTGTAAGTGTTAAACCTGCTTTAAAAGAAATATAATTCAATTTTACTTGTACAAAAATCATGTTGCAAAAACATGCTGTAACGAATAAATGTGGCATAATAAGATCTGATAGATCATTATGAGACCTTGAAGGTGATGGGCACTCCAATTAAATATTCTCCTCCAAAGTAACTATGATCAAGATAGATTTATAGAATAAAATATTCATGTGTGAAGTGATGATATATTTTGTTTATTTTGGGGGACTACACCCAGTGACACTCAGGGGTTACTTTAGGCTATTCACTTAGAAATTGATCCTGGCTTGGGGAACCATGTGGGATGCCGGAGGATTGAACCTCGGTCTGTCCAAGGTCAGCTGTGTGAAAGGCAAATGCCCTATTGCTGTGCCACTGCTCTGGCCCCAGAAGTGATCATCTTTTTCATCGAGAAGTGGGCTTACTCCTGCTCTCCTCTGTGCTGAGAATCACTCCTGGGGACCATAGGTGGTGACAGGGATTTGAACTGGGATCAGCTGCACAAGACAAGCACCTGCCTTATATCTCCCTCACTGTCCCAGAATTGGTATCTTGAACCTCACAGAAAGAAGACAATACCTAATGTCCTAGGTCCCAGGACTATTATATTGCATATGTTAATATATACTATAGAGGCATGTTGTAATAGAAAAGCCTCTTGTGTAAGAAAGATGATACTTCTGATTGTTGAGGTTAATAGGAGATAAATAAGGGCAGAACTGAGTCTGCAGAGTTCTAGACTTCAGAAAACATATAAGGTGTGTGTTTTTTTAATTGATGGCCCAGAGCAATGCAGTTGAGGTCAGTGATGGGGTCAGAACAGGATAGGATGGTGGTTCAGCATGTGAGAGGCACAAGATCAAACCTAGGTCACAAATGGCCTCTTGGGCACCACCAGAACAGCCACCTAGCACTTCTGGGTATGGCCCCCAAACTTCCAAATCCTACCTACCCCCAGAAACTAATGAACTCTAAATTTGGGGACCCTGGCCAACTTCCTGAAACTACTTGCTTTCAAGTCTTTTTTTTTTTGGAGGGGAGGCACACCCTGCAGTGCTCAGGGGTTACTCCTGGCTCTGCATTCAGAAATCACTCCTGGCTCCAGGGACCATATGGGATGCCGGGGATGGAACCCACATCTATCCTGGGTCAGCCTTATGCAAGACAAATGCCCTAACACTGTGCTACCTCTCCAGTCCCTTCAAGTCTTTCTTATAAAATGAATTCTAAGGGCTGAGGTGATAGCACAGCAGGAAGGTGTTTGTCGTGCACGCAACCAACACAGGTCAGATGGCACTTCGAATCCCAGCATCCCATATGGTCCCCCAAGCCTGCCAGGGGTGATTTCTGAACACAGAGCCACCGGGTGTGACCTCAAAACCAAAAAAAAAAAAAAAAAAAAAAAACCAGAATTCTAAGTGCCAGACATTTGTTAAAACGAAAAGAAAAGAACGTTATAATTAGGCTGTTTTCCTGAATAACACCATAGCATTACCTGACGTTAATTCTAGTTATTATCTAATCACCCCAATTAAGGACAAACATGACAGTCTGTAGGACTATAAAAACAATAACCAATAAATAACTTCAAAACTAAGGACTGTGTTCCATTACCTTCATTCCTGCTTAATTCAATGTCAGCGAACAAACCAATCTTAATGATCTGCCAGAGGAGTCCCAGAACCAGATGAGGCTTCCCAGCCCGCAAATCCTCTGCACCGATGTTCACAACGTGACACCCGATGGCAGAAGCAGAGTTCAGCGCCAGGTTCAAGTTTTCCTGTAAGACAGCCAATTCATGCACTTGCTTTTTGACCCTTCCATTTGTTTTAGATTTCGACTTTTCACTGAAAATAACACTGGATGATCTATGCTCGAGTCACAGAAAACCATTTCCAGACTTTGGTGTGAAAACCATAGCTAAAATAAGTCTTTATTACTATTGTCTTTTCCAGAATGCTAAGAAAATTAACTCAATATTTTTATTTTCTCCCTTCTGAAGTACCCTGGAATGACAGGAAAGACTGTATGAAAAAATAAGCACATAGATGTGGGTTAAGCTTTGTATTTCTAAAAATGTCTACATGAGAAGTCTAAATGTGCATGTCTGAAAAAATTCCAGTGTCTCCATGTCCCAAGTGGTGGTCTTGCCTGAGGACTTTTTGCTAAGGATCTAATATTTGATAGAAAAGTATTCAATTACATCAACATTAATGAGAGAGCTTAAATATATTGATCATGTTTGAACGTCGTATGTCATAAAAATCACACAGGGACTGTATTAAGACTTGCATTTGAACTGCAATTCTAACATTAGTCTTGGACAAGTTTGGAGACTTCTCTTAAAATCTGGATAATAACTCTAAACCAGAGTTGTATAAAAGGATAAAGAGGCAGAAGGTCATAAACAAAGGTCCAAAGGCAACACGGTGGGAGAATTGACACAACTGAGTTAAGGAAGGGGATGTAGGAGGATGTCGTCCTTGGGAGGAGATGGGTAATAGGTGAGATGTTGAAATTATGTGCAAGACAACCCGTTATAGTAAACCACAGGATCTCAATAAATTAAAAAAAATAAATAAATGAGAACACAGACAGTGAAGATCACGCCACCAATAGAACATGTCCTCATATACCGTATTTTTCCCCCTATAAGACGCATCTAATCATAAGACACACCTAGTTTTTAGATGCTCAGGCTTCAGCTCCGAGCAGCATTCACTCCATAAGACGTACAGATATTTCCCCTCATCTTTTGGAGGGGTGTGCATCTTATGATATGAAAAATAAGGTAAGTCATCTTAGAAGCAAGTAGGAAGAACAAAACATACCTGAATAATGAAAGGTGTGAGTTTCTTTTTGTTGATTGCTCTTTCATCAATTGTATCAGGAACTGAAAGGTTGATCATTTTACTGAAATAGAAAGTTAACAAGGACTGCATTTATTTTATTTAATTTTTTTAAACTTTATTTATTGATGGATTAATTGACTGATTGGTTGTTGGGCCACACCCAACGGTGCTCAGGGCTTAATCCTGGCTCTGCACTCAGAAATCGCCGCTGGCAGGCTGGGGACCATACGGGTACCGGAAATCGAACTAGAGTTGGCCACCTACAAGGCAAATGCCCTACCACTGTGCTATTTCTCCAGCCCTCATTTATTTTTAAATAGTTTATAATTATAATGCCTCATGCTGTCTGTAAAAATTAATGTGACTATCAGGCTAATCACCAAAAATATATACCGTATTTGCCAGCGTATAAGACGACTGGGCGTATAAGACGACCCCGTAATTTTGCAGTTAAAACATAGGGTTAGGCCTATATTCTTTGTATCAGACAGACGTTCCTGTGCTGCAACTGTATGTACCACAGTGAGCCAATCACAACAAGCAAAGGTTCAAAGGTTCTACTGTCATAGACATCCTCTCTGACTCTGGCCAATCTGAGCAGGCTTTTGACAGTGTAGATTCGGGTCCAGAACATTGTCTAATTTGCATGCATAAAAAGCCTGCTTGGATTGGCTGAGTTAGAGAGGCGGTCTGAGCAGCCTTGCAGTGATTGGTGCAGGATCGAGTTAGAAAATTCATTTTGTGGCAATATTCAGACAATTTTCGCTTAGCGGCATATTGAAACATTTTTCGTGATATACTCGGTGTATAAGACGACCCCCGATTTTCGGTTGATTTTTTTTGTTTCAAAAGTCATCTTATACACCGGAAAATATGGTATGAAAAAGGTAAACTACAAAGAAATGTTTCCTGCAGTTGGTTATCTTTGAGTAGGGAACTGGGCCATATTTTCTCATTTATAATTATTGCTATTTTACTCATAGTAATCATAGGTTTTTTTCTTTGTCTTTTTTGGGGGAGCAGTGGGAGACACCTGGCAGTGCTCTGGGCTTCTGAGTCTGTGTTCAGGGATCATTCCTGGCAGTGCTCAAGGAATCAAATGGGGTACCAGGGATGGACCCCAGTTGCTACATGTAAGGCAAACATCCTACCTGCTTTACTCTCCTATCTCAAAGAGTGACCAGATTTGATGATTTTTATTTTAAAAAGTGCCTTCATGAAAAAATGACAAAATACACATGCTTTCACAATAAAGATACAGACATAATGAAAATTGTGTCTCTTCTAAATAAGATAATGCACAATTAACATTTAATTTACAAGGAGGTAAAATCACTTGGTCACGAGTTTTTCATTCAAATTAATTGGATGCCTGAAATAATGAATTAGGTACTATATTTGGCACTAATAACACATTCATAAAAGGAAAGATCTATCTATTAATTAGGGTAGTATTTGTCACCTAATAGGAAGGTCCACAAAATTTGAAATTATACTCTAGCTTCATTTTAAATGTTACTAATGTGTCCCTAAAATATTTCCTTTAATAAATAGTACTAGAAAGGGGTGGAGTGGTGGCACAGTGGTAAGGTGTTTGCCTTGCATGTGGCTGACGTAGGACGGACCACAGTTTGATCCCCCAGTGTCCCCTCTGGTCCCCAAGCCAGCAGCTTTTTCTGAGTGCAGAGCCAGGAGTAACCTCTGAACGTCACTGGGTGTGGCCCAAAAACAGAAACCAAAACCTAAACCAAAACCAAATAGTACTAAATGGCTATCTCTTCTAAAACTTGTGGCTAATTATTTTAGTGCCTAAAAATCAATCAAAAGGGGGACATGATCGTATAGGGAGAAATAAAGAAATTTCATAGATAGCACACTGTCTATTAAAATACATCTACTATGCTGTTATAATCAATATGTAATGCAGTTGCTTAATTCTTATGATAGCCCTTACAAGTAAGATGAGGGGCCGGAGTGATAGCGCCAGCAGTAGGGTGTTTGCCCTGGACAGACCTGGGTTCGATTCCAGGTGTCCCATATGGTCCCCCAACCCAGGAGCGATTTCTGAGCACAGAGCCAGGAGTAACCCCTGAGTGTCACCAGGTATGGCCCCAAACAAAACAAAAAACAAAAAATTAAAGATGATCATCTAGTAATCATCATCAATGGAAACTGAAGGGCAAGGGGGCTAAGTCTCATGATTACAACTAAGTAGTACGTGAGGAGCCTGAATTTGGGCTCAGAGAACTAAGAAATACAGAAAACTCAGCCTATGGGAAATGTTCTTAACCTCTATAATACCCTGACCCTATACAAGGAATAGTGACTGATTAAGTATTGGTCATATTGCTGCCAAACATATTGTTGGTTCTAGAGTGTCAGCAGTGACAAAGGCATTTTTTTTGGGAAAAACGTAATTGCACAGTGAGAACTGAAGCATCAGTTTATTTTTGGAATTTGGAAGATATGGTACTTCATGATAAAGAGTCACTGATAGGAGCTTGAGCGAAGTTTAAGGAGCAAAATATATACCTAGTGTGCACAAGACCCTGAGTTTGATCCCACCAGCAGCACTGACTGTGGCCCCGTTTTTACAAAATTAGATGTTCTTCAGATTTTCCCTTTCAAATTTTCTTAATTTTCTGCACTCGTACTAAATATTACATTTGCACTCTTAATATTTTATGTCAACTTTAAAACTACCCATAATATTAACTCCTTAAAATTTATCTCTAAAAAGGAATTTAGTTTTTGAAAAAAAATTTTGTCAATCTATCACTGATTTACAATTTTGTAGAACTTCAGATCAGCTTTATTCATGTGTATTTGTAGAAAGAAAAAAGGAAGGAAGGGAGGGAAGGAAGGAAGGAGGGAGGGAAGGAAGGAAGGAAGGAGGGAAGAAAGGAAGGACAGAAGGAAAGATAAGAAGAGAAGAAAAAGGAGGCAAGGAAGGGAAGAAGGTAAGGAAAGGAGTATGGGCGGGAGGGAAGAAGGGAGTGTGGAAAGGAGGGAAGAAAGAGGGTAGGGAGGAAGGAAGGAAAGATGAAAGGAAAGATGGAAGAAAGAAGGAAAGAAGGGAAGGAGGGAGTATGGGAGGGAGGGAAGGAGGAAAGAAGGTAAAGAGGAAGGAAGGAAAGATGGAAGGAACAAAGAAGGAAGGAAGGGAGGGAGTGAGGGAGGGAAGGAAGAAGGAAAGAAGATAGTGAGGAAGGAAGGAAGGAAGGAAGGAAGGAAGGAAGGAAGGAAGGAAGGAAGGAAGGAAGGAAGGAAAGGAACTCTCTCATTTACAAGGTAAAAAAAACATTGTAATGGACCACCAAATAGTTAAAGTCATTAGGCCTGAAAATTTTGTCTGTAGCAGTGAACTTACATTGGGGAGTGAGGGATCTTTGGAAAACTGGTAAAAGGAAGTAGGCTACCTGGTAATAAGTTTGGGGATTACATATGTAAAAAAAGCATATTAAGAATATTGTAAATTCCAGTACCTCAATAAAAATGGCTTTAAAAATTAGATATACTAGGGCTGGTGAGGTAGAAGAGAAGGGAGAGCATTTGCCTTAAACTCAGCCAACCCAGGTTCAAACCCCAGCATACCCCAGACTGCCAGAAGTAACCTCTGAGCTTTACAAGGTGTGATCCAAATGTCAAAAGCCAATATAATAATATTAATAATAATAAGTTGGAGATAGTCATACTTAAATTCAACTAAGTTAAATTTCCACTTGCTCAATTATAACGAGAATATGAGAATAAAAGCTTCCCTACTCTTTTCTACATGACAGAATCTCAAATTTCATAGATACACGTACAGATGAAGTGGAACGGACAAACATGTTGCTTGTTTTTTTAGATGTAATTATTTCTTGAGGCAAAGCTGTCAAATGTCCAGAATCACATGTACTCATTACATGGAACACTAGTTTGGGACATCTGGAGAAGAGACCTAGGCAACATCTTACCAGAGCACAATTCCATCACCCACAGCCTTGAACAGGTCATCAGTATTGGGGTTCATTGGTATAACATGTCGGCAATCAGGATCATTTTCCAAGGCTTTGTTTATCCAGTTCACAAAAGCATATTTTTCTTCCTCTACAACATGTTAAATATCAAAAGATTAGCCTGTTTTAGGTTAAATATATTTGGATCCCAAGCCAACAATAGTTGTACTTATTGTTAAAAAATAAATTAAATGCTTCAGGATCATGTGTCACAAACGTGTAATTATTCCTTTTGGAAAAGGATTTGCTTACATGCTTACATGCGGTTAGATATTACAAAATTAACAAAAACAATAAAATAGGCTTTACTGAGCGCTAGGGTCATTAGGACATTTCTTAAAAATTGTGTTTACATTAAAAATTTTTGTTTACATTATCACTGAATTTCACTGCAATCAAGCTGCTTCTTCACAGATCTTTTGAGAAATTATTATTCCAGATCCAAGACATGTCACAAATAACTTTTACTATATTCTGAATTAAGAGGCAATGTTTTTCTAAAAATCCCTCTTGGTAGTCAGTATATTGTATTCATGTTTTAACACACAAACACACACACACAAACACACATGTTACCTGAGTAAGAATGTTGGGTTCCTTCACTGGACAATTCTGAAGTTCCTCCCAGAGCACAAATCCCTTCCTTCCTGTTGATTGCTTTACGAAAGGTTTTGGCAATATCGCTACTTTTGACTTCTTGAAAAATCTAATCATTAAAAAAAAATTGTTGATTCATAACTTTCAATCAGGCACAGTCAGAAAGCCGATTACTTATCATTTTACACTCTAATCATCAATACTTCCCCGGGTAAAAGTAACATGTGTTAAGATACAGAAAACTCAGCCTGACTTTTAAAAGGCAAGTACCACTATACTGGCCCTAAAAACAAGCCAGAAACTCAGTTGCAAACACTTGTCAGACATTAAGAGCCACATGCAATGGATATGCTTGAAGCCAAAAACTCGTGTCATTCAAAGGCACAGGTGAATAAGCGAATATCTACAAACAATGCAGGCTTTGTTCTTTAGCTTAAAAAATAAAGGTTAAAGGATCTCAGTTTTCTTTGCTTTTTCTTTCTGCTCTCAGCCACACCCACACCCAGGACACCCCTCCTTTGTGAATACAAGTCTTTTCAAAGATAGATTGAAAAATGTATGAATCAATCGAAACCAAGCTAAGCCCATTACAGTAACTTTTGGGGATAATAGGGTAGCTTAGGGGCCAGAGTAATGGCGCAATGGGTGGGGCGTCTGCCTTGCACGCAGAGAGAGGTTTGAGCCCCGGCAGCCCATACGGTCCCTTGAGCCTGCCAGGAGTGATTTCTGAGTGCAGAGCCAGAAGTGGCCCCTAAGTGACGCTGGTATGTTCCCCCTAAAAAAGGGGTAGCTTAGAGTTTTTTCAATCACAATACATAGTATAACATGAAGAAATGCACTAACATGGCAGCAAAAAATCACTGCTGAGGAGAAATGGAGGGGTGGGGACGGTCTTTAAAGTGACTGGCTTGAGTATTTGTGAATTTTTTGCTTCTCTTCCCAGTAAGGAACATGGGCCATAAAATTAACTTGTATGTTCTACTGTAATTATATAACTACCGGGTGTAACAAAGCAAATCTCACATCTTGCAACTTGACTGAACAAAAGTACACTCTGAAGTTTGTCTACATAGTTTTTAAATACTGGAGGTTTCTTTTTTTTACCTAGAGTTAATTCATCATTTTTCCTTTCTTTTTATATTACTGACTTTATTATTTAAGCACCGTGGTTACAAAATTATTCATGATTCAGTTTCAGTCAAACAGTGAACACCACCCTTCACGAGTGCATGTTTCCTGTCCCCAATTTTCCTCTCCCCACTGCCTCTGGGCAAACATTTTCCCCCCTCTTGACACTATGGTTTGTACTATTAATGAAGGGATATCATGTATATCACTTTATCCCCTTTCAGCACCCTGTTTTTGTCCAGAGTGATCACTTCCAGCTATCATTGTCATAGTGGACCCTGCCCTACCCTAAGTGTAATCCCCAATTTTTCCTGATCTACCAATGTACACGGCTAAGCTAAATTTGCCCCTAAGCTAAATTAATAAGGAACAGTATTTTACACTGCATAAAAATATTTTTAAGCTATTAAGAAAGTGTACATGATTAACTGAAACAGAATATAACTCAAACCACTATAGCATTACGTACATATGTGTGTGGCGCGCGTGTGCGCGCGCGCACACACACACACACACACACACACACACACACACACACACCACTCTCAAGAGGAACAGCCTATGTCTAAAGTTAAAATGAGGTCAGTTACCAAGCAATTCAGGCTGTGAGAACTGGTACAGCACATACTAAAATCTAGTCCATGCTCCACAAACCAAGCTTAGTATCTTGTGCCAAATTGTGTCGGTACAGAATAGGAGACCTTTTAATAGTTAGTCTTTCTAGGAGGGCGTCATTCTGATAATTAATCATTTGCAGAAAAAGTGGCATATTTAAAACTGACAGAAAAGTTATGTGTGGGATATGTAAAAAATAATCAGTGTCCTTACCATAAAGCCACCATATCCTTAAATCCTGACTTTTCTGGAATGCATAAATCCATTTTTATGTAAGAAAGTAGTAGGCAGTAAGTTTTACACAATCAAGCTAACTCATATTCCATACATATGATCTCATATTTTACTTGTAAGACATGTCTCTTATGGATATAAATATATATGCTGCCTAGATGACTGCACACAACTTATAAAATCACTCTTCAAATACCATCACTGAGATCCCCTCTATAGTTGGGGAGATGACAACTGCACTCAAAGTCATTTTCCTCTATTCTTCCTCTTTTTCTGCAGGGGTGTGTGCATATGTGGCAGTACTCAGGGATTACTCCTGGTTCTGTGCTCGGGGATGGATCCTGGCAGTGCTTGAGAGACAACGTGTGGTGCCAGGGATAGAATCAGGATCAGCTACATGCAAGGCAAGTACCTTAAACCTCCCTGTATGAAGAAATTCTCTAGTCCCTCTGCACAAATTTCAGATCAATACAATGACTCTTATTTTTTTTAATGTAGTTCCAATTTTATTCTGGTACTAGGGGCGTTATACTCTGGCTCTTAGGGGCTACTCCCACCCAGCTCAGTGATTCAGGGTCACTCTAGCATGTGCAGGGAATGTCTTGTTATAAAGAGTAAGGTCAACAACAAGCAGAGTATATGTTCCAAATGATGAACTATCTTGGTCCTATCTTTTTCAACTTTTAATTTCTATAGTCTTAACTGCCAAGTTAAGATTATACAGTCATGCATCACTTGACATTTAGACAGTAACATACAATACAACAGGGGCACCGATATATGACAGGAGAGCTTAGGTGTGTGGTAGATTTGTGCCCTTACATTCTGTGACATTTATACACCTCGAGGCTCTTGTCAGAACACATCTAATTTGTTAAGCGATGCAGGCTATACAACCAAATAGTTTTGGGGGAAGGAAGTGATCAGAATACAATTTTTGTTCCCATAGCTCTTCCTTTGCTAAATATAGATGTACTTAATGAAAAAACAACATTCCCCATTCCACCTCTATATGAACCCTACGCCATTTAGTAAAACATTAGCTAACAAATGACTGAAATGCATCCATTTCCTCATGACTGACAAAGCTTAAATGCCTCAAATAACCACAAAATATGCACCAACAAAAATCTCCTGATCAAAAGATTAGAAAAACATCCAAAAAGTTATTTTTTAAAATTTAAACTGTCTCAAGAACCAGTTACTTTGAAAAAGTGGGATGTTAAGAAAAATAAATTAGATTTGTTGCATGCTCGTGATTTCGGCTGAAAACCAAAACGAAAATGCTAAAATTCATAGAAAAGGGGTATAATAATAATAATAATAATTTTAAAATGCTGGCTGAATTATAGCCTAATGCAATTGCTTCCATGGCTGCAGCTAAACTCCCAGTGCTTGGGTATGGCATGCAAAGATGCGATTTGATTAGTTAATTTTCAATTGTCTTATAACAAGTTACATGATCTTTCTTTTCTAACTAGCTTTTAAATTGTTCTTGTGCTCAAGGTCACCATAACAGCTTCACAGAATTTTTCTGTTCCTTACTTAGATTTACAAAAAATTTAGAAGAGATCCTAGAAGATTTGTCTGCCAGATTTTCTACCTTAGGAAAGAAATTGCTGGAATGGATAACACAATCGGAGTATAAGCCTCAGCTTGGTAAGAATCTCTGAGCCAATACAAGGACAACTACAGTCCTAAAGCCATCTCAATGAATCTTTTCAAAAGCCACCCGTTGTGACACTAATGAGCTCACTGTGTTCTGCTGTTTTCCCTGTAGGAGGAAGGATTTGCTTTGTCATGTATGAACCAATTCCTGGTGTCCTCTGCTTATTTTGGCTCTATGCATCTTCCCCAGTTTCTCTTTTCTTACTTTCTTTCCAGACTCCAGCCAAGTGGATCCCTATGCTTAGGGGATCCCCAGCTTGGGCGATCATGAAGTGCTGGGGATTGAACTCAGGCCTCCCAAAGGCAAAGTTTATATTCCATCCCTTAGAGCACTTATCTCCCCAACCTTGCAAATCTCTTTTATGAGAAACATATATCTTCCATTTTATTATTTTTTGCTTGTTTGTAAGGGGGCTACATTCAGCAGTGCTAATCCTGGCATTCTGATCAAGGATCACTCCTGGCAGAGCAGTGTGGAGGGTCCTATCTAGTGCCAGGGATCAAACCCAGGTCAGCCACATGCAAGTCAAGCACCCTACGACTTCTACCATCTCTCTTGCCTTCTTCTATTTTATAAGTTTTATCACTTTCTCGGGGGTGGGCCCTAGCCAGCAACGCTCAGGGGATACTCCTGCCTCTATACTCTTGGTGGTATTCAGAGATTGAGCTCAGGAATGCCAGGAATTGAACCTGGGTCAGCCATGAGCAAGACAAGTGCCCAACCTGCTGCACTATGGCTCAAGCCCTATTACCTTTTTCTTAAAGACAATAGAAAATATTTACTATTTTTCATTTTAACCTTAGAATTTGATCAGCACTGGACTAAGTGGCCAATCCAGAAGCAAGAGTAAAGAAAAAGACTTAAAAAGAAATGCAAAAACTACCTATACTGACTTGTTTCCAGTGTTTGAAACTTATTCCCAAATATAGTGCTCTTGAATTTTCCCCCCTTTTTGGGAACACTGTTGAGGGTCTAAGTTTGGTAATAATAGGAGAAGAACACTGCTTTATAAAAATAAACAAGTGGGACTAATCAAACAAAAATTTTTCTTAAGTATGAGAGAAATGGTCATGAAAAGAAAGACACTATTGAATTGGAGAAAATATTTGCACAGCATATTTTTGGCAAATGGCCCAATATCCAAGATATACACATCTCATAGAACTCAACAACAAAAATACAAATAAGCTCACATCAAAAAAAATTGGCAGTGGAGCTGAACTGTAACTTCCTCAAAGACAAAAATGCAAATGAAAAGCTATCTGTCAACACTGAGTATCAAAGAAGCATAAATCAAAATGACAATGAGGTGTCATCATTGTACCTCACTGGTATAAGGTACCGGTGAAATGACATATATCACAAAAAGATCAGAACAACCAGTGTTGGCAGGAATGCAGTGAAAAATGAAACCTTATTCAGTACTGGTGGGAATGCTGTCTGGTTTAGCCTTTATAGAAATACCATGAGACTTTTGAAAAAAATAAATTTCAAAAAAAATATTACATGATTAAAATATATTAACTTGAAAAGATTCATGCACACCTATGTTCATTGCAGAGCTACTGAACACAACCATAACCAAAGTCTGAGACAATCCAAATGTTCAACAAAAGAAATTGTGATATATAAAGTCGGAGAGATACTAGACAGGCAGGGTACCCAGAATTGATCCCTGGAACCCCAGACAGTCCCGCAATCCCCAATAGGAGTGATTCCTGAGTGCAGAGCCAGAAGTAAACTCTGAGTAATGCTGTATTGGCTCAAAGACAAACAAAGGGCAAAAAAGGGAAGAAGAAATGTGATGTACATACCCACTGGAATATTACCCAGTTATAAAAAAAAGTTGAAACTGTACCCTTTGTTACATACAACTTCACAGAAAGTAGATGTCACATTAAGTGAAGTAAGTCAGAGGGAAGAGGATAAATGTCAAATGATCTCACTTACATGTGGTATAGAAAGTCAGGGATTGGAAACAAAAACAAACCCTTAGACTGACAGGAGAACTAAGCTTACCTGTAGGGTGGGGAACAAGAGGAACCAGAGACAGGTAGGGATAGGACAGACATTAACTCTATGTAAAATAAATAATAAATAAGTCTAGAGATTTAGTTCCCAGGAGAAGCCCTTCCTTCCATACAACATTTATCATACATGATCTTAACAACATCAGTGTAAAAACTATTTCAAAATATACAAAAACTACAATTTCTCAAGTACTATATTCCCCACTGACATTAATGATTTTACACTTATAATACTGGCACACTGCCATTTTTAAAGATTAAGATCTGTTCTCTAGTAAAATTGTCAAATTCAGAGCAGCAAATGATGTATGTAAAAAGCAACCAATCATTGTTAACCACTGCTCCACGCTGCTTGAAATTCAGAACTAAACATGCAGCTACACAGGAAGCAAGTTACACGTCAGAGTACATGCAAATGCTCAAATTGCAAGTCCATTGTAACTTACACAGAATTCAAAACAAAAGGCTTTGGCAATAACTGGAGACAAAAATGGTAGGGAGGAATTCAGTTTTAAAAAAGGCAAAAACTGTTACCACTATCATTGACACAGTTTGCATTTAAAAAATAGGAACAGTCACAAAATACAATCAGCTAAGTTGGCATCATTGGTCAATTTATTTTTTTAAACTCATACAGTGCTATAAAGAAGCTATTTCTAATTCAAAGGGCCATATCAGAATTCTACTTGCTATAACTGAGTGAGAATTACTGAGGGAAGTATACGCTTATCACATCAAGAGTGCTGAGGCAAAATGAAATATGGAAAAGGAGGATATTAAAGTGCTAGAGGTTTAAGGATAAATATAGGGCATCTATTTGCAATATATTATAAAGAATGACTAGATCTACACAACTTCAGCCTTAGATTAATAATAAAAGAAGAAAATCCTAACAGTGGTCTTCATCAAAGGAAAAGGCAATAGCTACTCATTATCATATAACACCAAATATTTTTGTCAGGGAACACAGACTGAAAACGGCAGAAGTCTAAAACTCTAGACCTCGAGGGCTAGGAGTTAAAATTTTGCATGAAGCTTCAATAATGAGGATTACACACATACCATCTCTAAGCATTATTTGCCAATAAACCAATAAACTAGGCAGCTTAGAGAGCACTGAAGAATTAAGAAGTGAGCCTTTAAACCCTGAAGAAAACTTGATAACACTAGAAGTCAACAAAATATTAAACTGCTCTTGCAACGAATTAAAAAGAGACACGTCTAACTTTTAATTACCAAAATTATCATCCTAGACAAAATGGTACGGTTAAATGCTACCTACCACAAGAGTACTAAACATCTTTTTAATCAGAAAGTTCAAGTCAGGAAGCTTCTGAGACTGTAAGGCTGGGTGTATCATTAAAACATGGGAGCACACATTTTAATGAGTGTTCCAAAGGAGATTGCTCATGCACCATGCTTCTGTCTTTGGACAGTGTTCTTTCTGTTCTTTTTTCTCCTTCTCAATTATTTTAAGACATTTGCATGCCTAAAACGAACAAACTTGAGTGGGTGTGATGAGGGAAAATTTGACTAGTTGTAATAGCACTAACATAATTTATTTAGGAACTATCAGAGCACTCGGACTCTCTGATCCAAGTCATTACTTAGAATAACAGCAGGGTTTCCCATACTTACATAAACAAACTCATCGAAACTTATCTTCCCATCTTTATTGCGGTCACCGTCCACCATGAGTTTCTGAATGATTTCTCTCACTTTATATCCTGGTAATGGCATGTTAGCTTCCTTGAACAGCTCATGAAGTTCGTAGTCACAAATGAATCCATTGCTGTTGAGATCTTTATAAGAATGGGAGAGGAAGCAAAAAAGACAAGATTTAGGAGAAATATGCCATCAGAGTTATCAGCTAGGTTATCAGAGTATTTTTCATTTCTGATTCGGTTAAAAATCTTACAATATTTTCTTATTGCATGCTACCAAGGAAGTGCGATTTTTCACCCTAAGAGTTTGGTTTTACTTCATGTATCCTGTATGGGGTGGTGGTGGGGGGGGGCGGTTGTCACAGCTGACCAGTATGCTAAGGGTCCTACTTTCCAGTAATGTGCTAGGGCTGGTTTCCTGATAACTCTTGTTAGAGACCATGTAGTGCTGAGAGTTTGAGCAGGATTTGGCCCCTTGCAAGGCAAGGGCCTTAACCCCAGACTAGCTCTCTGATTCTCTTGTATCTTGTGTGCTTTTTTGTTGAGGGGAACATACTTGGTGGGGTTCAGGACTTCTTCCTGGTTTAGTAGCCAGGAATTACTTCTGGCCCCACCCAAAGGAACATATGTAGCACAGGGATTCTAATTGAGACCTCTAACTGGGGTTGCTGCATGCAAAGTAAGTACCTTAACCCATTTTCTTTCTGGCCCACAATTTGTGTTTTAAACAATATATAAGTCGCTTTACTTAAACATAGCATTTCATTTAAAATAAGCGAATAAAAAATAAACCTGTATGCACACACACCTTTTTACTGTATCTTTTATCCCTTATCTTTAAAATTGGGGCTCCTGCCTTTTTCTTATAAAACCTTGGGACACGGATTACTTTATTTTATCACATATTCTCACATATTTTCTATAAAACTAAGAGGAAAGGAATAGAGAAAGGGGCCAAAATGGTCTCGGATGTATTTGCAGGGAAATAAGTAAGGACAGAACTAAATATCCAAGCCAAAGTTAGCGATAATAGAATCAAGGAATCTCACTCATCTATGGGTTTTAAAAAAAATGAAAGACATTCTTGCAATAATAATTTTCAGACACAAAAGAGAGAAGGAGTGGATTTTACAGCTCACCTCATGAAGCTCACCATAAACAGGGATGAGTTTAGTTAGAGAAATAACTACATTTTGAACTGTCCTAATAATGAGAATGTATGAGGGAAATGGAAAGCCTGCCTAGAGTACAGGCGGGGGTCGGGTGGGGAGGAGGGAGATTTGGGACATTGGTGATGGGAATGTTGCACTGGTGATGGGTGGTGTTCTTTACGTGACTGTAACCCAAGCACAATCATGTATGTAATCAAGGTGTTTAAATAAAATATATAAAAAATATTTAAAACAAGAATCAAGGAATCTAAACTTTAACAAACAATCTAAACTCAAAGGGGCCTGTTACACTGTCAGGCCATGGTGGGATAGGATGCACTCTGGGGCCATTGGTGGAGGGAGGTTGACATTGGTGATCTGGAAGGCCCTGGCTCATTGTATAGCTCAAATTCACAAAGGACTCTGTAGATCTTAATTTTTTTTCAATAAAATAAAATTTAAAATATCTTAAAATAATAGCACTTTATTAAGAAATCACAGTTGTTTAGTAAAGTTACTGAATAACCCCCCCCTTTGGATTTTAGGTCATATCCAAAAGAGTTCAGGGGTTCTTGCAGGCTCTATGCTCAGGGATCATTTAAGGTACCAGGACCAAACATGTGTCATAGCAAGGCAAGCATCTTACCCACTGTACTCTCTCCAGCCCCATAATCATAAAACTAGCAAAAGGAATAAACACACAAAGAAGAGAAAGCTATATTATCAGATAGCATTCACTGTACCAATTTTAAAAGTCTGAAAATTTAGAACATCAGTTCCAAATTCCTAATTCTTCCATTAGCCTAACAAAATACTTTTATGATGATTACTGCAGTAATAATGCTGATTACTTAAAGAAGCATTCCTGGAATTAAGCTACCACCTTCATTGCCAATTATTAAAGAGTCAATATAAATTAATATTAATCTAAGACATATAGCATTCATAAAATAAATAATTCTTGAATAATGCAAATGTCTAGGATAATTATATATATATATTTATTTTTATGCTACTACAATTTCAACAGAATATGCACCTCTGTGCACCCATTTCCTCAATACTTTGAAGGCTCATGAAAAAGTTACCCAATGTTGCATACGAAGACATCCAAGAAATCAGTAAGTTTAGCTGGAGACCTGATAGCCTGAGGAGAGTGGCAGAGATGATTTGATGTCTCTTAATTTGAATTACCTGAATGCAGGCATCATCAAAGACTTTGCTGAGGAGGATCCTGCATTCACTCTTTGGTCTGCCACCTCTCCAGGAGGGAGACACTCCATTGAGACTCTACCCTAGCCTCCTTTTCTCTTCACACACCCCTTTTGAGATGCATAGACTACTTAGGCTTGGTTAGCATTCTTAGACATGTACTTTTGTCTGTTAACAGCATCTGCCCTTCCTCCCATGTTGATAGCAATTATCTAATATGGAGGACAGTCCAATCCAGAACCCTGGAGCCCTGTTGGATTTACACCTTATTTTACCCAAAATAAAGATACTCCCTGGTTTCTTTGTATGTTTGTTTACAACTTGGATTTATCCCAAAACAGAGATGGTCTTACTGGTAAACCTGGGTAGATTTATTGCCCCACCCAAGGGTGGTCTCTGTACTCAATAAAAAATGGAGGTTCTGGCAGGCAGGAGGGCTCCATATTAGGTAGAAGACAGCCGGACTACAAATGTTTCACTCAGCGTGGTTTGGATTATTTCATCTGTGACCCTGAATCAGATTTATTCACCTGGGCTTGGAGATACGGCACATGGGGTGATTTTACAGAGCCCCCTAACCCCAGGCTTTTCTATATTATGTCTGTCTAGTTTTCTTAATCCTCGCAGTGCCCAACTTAAGGCGCATTCATCAGGACTGGACTCTAGCAGCCCAATACTTTGAAGGCTCATTTAAATGACGTATATGCCTAGAGTCAAATATTCTTAAACAGATGTTACTACACTTAAAACCCACTAATTAAAATACCTCTACTTTTATAACATCATCACCAAATTACTCAACACTTCTGAAAACCACTGTTTCTTTCAAGGTAAAGCATTTAATTCGCCCTGAGGCACACTTTCTTTGCTTTGAACTTATAAAATGCCATGCATGTACTGTATCTTTTTTAAATTTTTTATTAATATATTTATACTTTTTTTTTTGGTTTTTGGGTCACACCCGGCAGCTCTCAGGGGTTATTCCTGGCTCTGTGCTCAGAAATCATTCCTTGCAGGCTCGGGGGACCATATGAGATGCCTGGATTCAAACCACTATCCTGCATGCAAGGCAAACGCTCTACCTCCATGCTATCTCTCCAGTCCCTATTTATATAATTTGATTACAAACATGATTGTAGTTGGGTTTCAGTCATATAAAGAACACCTCCCTTCATCAGTGCAACATTCCCATTACCAATGGCATGTATTGTATCTTAACAAAGTCTTTACATCCCAAAAATAAATTCAGGAAACTGTTTTGCTAAAAAGAACAACTCACATGGCTTTATGGGAGTATTTTTTCTCAACTCTTAGAGATAAATACTTGTCCTCCCATGTATATGTCAATCTATTTCTCCCATTTACTTTACATGAAATATAGTATTTGGGAGTAAAGTGACACAGTGAAAGATACATGGCACAGCACAACAGTGGAATGTCAAATGACACAATCATAACCTCAACTTGGCTAATATTTATACCAAAGTCCTTTCCCAGGTTTTGCCTTTCTCATCTGCTAAAATAGTTCTTTGGATGGAATTATCCCTAAAATTCCTATTTAGCACTAAAACTAATTCTGAATTCTATCACAAGACTTGACAAACCACATGAGCACATAGTTTTTAAAAACTGGAGACAAAATCAAAATAGATACTAAAAACAAATGTTGAGGACCACAGACATAGGACAGAGGGTTAGGCACTGGCGTTGCATGTGGCTGACTCTGGTTCTATGCCTGATATCCCATGACACTCCTGAGCATTGCCAGGAGTGATCCCTCAGCATAAAATCTTGAGCACAACCAGATGTTACTCAAAACAAAAAATAGAGTGATAATTTCTTGATCATTACTCCCTTGTATACCTTATTTATGTACAACATTTTATTTTTATATTTTTAGAGAAGATATATCATTCCTTGCCAACTCTCATGCCTTTGTCTTCATCAATTTCTAATAGAAACATTTTATTTTCCCATTGGTTCTGAAATGATTCTAGGGGTTGGAGAGATAATACAGTGTACAAAGGCATTTGTTTTGAACATAGCTGACTTGGGTTCAGTCTCCAGCACCAAATATGGTGTCACTGGCTCCCTGATCACAGAACCCTGAGTACAGTGGTGTGACCCCCAAACCAAATTAAATAAATGCATTCTATTTTCCTCTTTTTTTTTTTAAAAAAAAAAGACAGACTGAGCTTAATTTAATCATGTTGATGATTACAGTTTACACATAGCCTATAACAGGTACTTCACTATTTTTTTGTATTCTCAGAAAATATGAATGGAAGGTAAAGATGGCATTTAGGGTTTCATGGGTTTGTTGTGGTTTTTTTTTTGGGGGGGGCTTCAGGATTCACATCTGGAAGTGCTCAGGGACCATTATATGATGCCAGGGATTGAAACAGTCAAGGATTGAAACAGTGCAAGGCAAGCACCTTAACCCTTGTACTACAGCTCCAGCCCTTTAACATATAGATTTAACACAATGACATTCAAATTTGCATAAAAATGACCAAGGATCTAAGATACAGTTTACTTGGCAGTTTATTGGAATGAATTAGAATAGAGTATAGGTAATGGGGAAAACTGCTGCTTACGGATGAACCTTCACTGGAATAATATGTCTTGTGTATTAATTAGAAGACAAGTCACTGATATGACTAAATGATGCCAGGAAGGAACCACCCTAAAATATAACAAACACAAATGAACACATGTAGAAACTCGGTTCGGAAGTTACTAGGAACAGGCTAGTAAGCGAAAGGAACAATATACAGGGTAGGGATCAGAATTTGTCATCAAATGACACTTTTCCTTATTAGGCGACAAAACTGATAAGAGATTTTTCTGAATCTTCTTATGTCTCACTTTCAGATGGAGCAAGGTACCTTGTGAACGCAAGGGGAAAATTAGTTGGGGCTATGCTATATCACTGATTCTCGAGCATTAACCAGAAAAAGAATGCTTTAATCTAATGAGTGTTTTTCAAAGCCAAGCTAAACAATGACCAAAAATACACAGAACTGGTACTCCAAGACCGAAAGGCAATTCATCAGGAAACCGTAACGACAGAAATATCCCTGAAATAACATTCAATCTCATTCGCTTTGTTCTGATCCAGTCTCCACCCAACAGCCTCCAGATCTGCAATTTGGTTCTCCCAGCGCTGACAACCACCCCAGCCAGAGTGCCCGAGCAGATAGCCAGTGATGGTTGTCAGTTCAGAATTGCTTTCATTCCACAGTAGAAACCTGCCTTGAATTTCTTAGGAAATACTATGAATACTTGTTTAGCAATGTCCAAAACAAACTGAATATCTAATCTGGCAGACACTAAACTAGCCACCAAAGAGAAACAAGCCAGTCAAAACCTTTCATTCTGATTTGAAACTCTAACTTTAAATCTTAAAAGTTTTAATCCCTTGTCATGAATCTATCTATCCTTTATGTTTTTTGACATGGGAACTGAATTATTAAAAACATGACATCATGTTCTATAAGTTTGTCCCAGTTTTTCAATATTTCATCAGAAGATGTGGCTTTACTGATATCCCCAGCTAATTTCAGTGTTCATCCTAGTAAAATATAGATTTTCTTATGAGTTTCTGAATCATATCCTTTTTTTTTATGGGCCACACCCAGCAGCACTCTGGGCCTACTCCTGGCTCTGCACTCAGCAATCGCTCCTGGCAGGCTTGGGAGACCATATTGGGATGGCAGAGAACAAACCCGGGTCCCTCCAGGGTGGGCTGCATGCAAGGCAAACACCACTGTGCATCGCTCCAACTCTGAGTCCTATCTTTTGAGAAAAAAATGATTTCAAGGAGAAGGCAGAGGGAGCCCTATACAGCTTGCAATTTATTTTACAAAAATCTCTCAGCTGGCAAAGCACTTGAAAGACAAAACAGGGAGCAATTGTTTCGAAAGGTTTTATGCTCATTTTATTTTCACACACACCACACTACACACATACATACAACACACACTTAAAAACCATCCTATATCTATCTAATGTGCTGTTTTGGAAGGCCTCAAAAAAGAGACAGCAGCGACATTATTAACCAGGAGCTAAAAACATTTGGTAGGGAGATTTCCTGATCATGACTTCTGGCATAAACACGAGAATTTAATAAACTGACCCACCAAATACAGATCTAGATTGAAAACAGCTTTACTGACTGGAAACTCAAAATCATAATCCTCTAGTATGATGGTCGTCCTTTGTTTTTGCATCCAAGCTGCCAATCTTCTGGCAGTTCTTTTGGGCTCCATTCTGTGGCTTTTTCACTAATTGTGCCTTGGCACGGGTTGGAAAAGGTTCAGCACTCTGAAGATTCCTATTTTCAATCACTTGATAAAGTTGGAGTTACTTTCAGACGTTTCTACCAGGCCAGTCTTATGCAGCCTTGCCAATAGTTTTAGCAAGCATGGGGCTCAAGGGGCCAGACAACTGGAGACACTGGCTGGTGGCATGAACAGAAAGGCAATTTAGCCACTAAACTAAGTTTCCACACAGAGTTAAGGGCTATTTTTTTTTAGCAAACCGACTTAGGAGCCTCAATTTTAAGGAAAAGTCATTAGATTATGGACATCAGTAGAAGGTTCCCAGTGCCATGCTGGAAAACCTAGCTCAGACTTACTGAATTCTTCAGAAAGGAGCAAACTTTAACAATGGACTCTCATTCTCTCATATTCTCTCTCTCTCTCAACATATGTAAGTGCATATGCCGCTTCAAGAGAAAAACCCCCTTTTCCTTTCCTTTTTTATTTAAATATCCATTAACTCTCCCAACACCCTCCCACCCCAGTACCCTTAAAGTAAATAAACTTCCTACCCAGCCATGCCCCTGCAGAAGTTTGAATCACACCAAGAATGCATCGCCTTAAAAGGAAATGTTTTCCCTCCCCTTGCATCCTGTTATTTAAGCTATTTTAAGGACTTGTCTGGAGAAAGCTGAGCCAGAACTCAAGTGGTTTTGATTTTAGCAGCTGTTTTACACGACACCATGATCCAGGTGGTATGGCTCTCTCTTCTCGGGCGCTACTTCTGGGGTGCTACTTCATTGACAGTGAAAGACTTGGATTTCTTAAGATCCTCCAGGTTTATGGGGGGGGTTATTCAACTTAGGAAATATATCTGACGTTAGTCTTTCTTTACAAAGAGGTTACATATGTGTGTCCTCATCTGCAATACACATGCGACCTCTTTGCTAACCCTCTATGGACAAGGGCTCATTAGTGTATAAAGACAAAAACCAGTCAAGCGTAGAAGTACATCCTCTCAGGGAAAAAAGGGATTTTTAAAGCTTTGTTTAGTAGAAACAATCTAGTACAAGATCTTTTACACTACAATAAATGACATGCGAGATCTATGTGCAACCAAAATGGATTTGCACTGAAATACACATAATCTACAATGCCCATCGAAGGACATAAAAACTGTTTTAAATGACTCAGTCAAAAGACCTGCGAGCAAGAAATTTGGATTCGATTCCATTTGGAGATCTAAGCGGTAAAGGCGAGCTTTCATTAGGTATTAAACCTTGACAAAAGGCAGCTGCTAAACATCTCCAGATGTTGAGTCCTACATGGGTTTTGACTTTCACAGGCTCTACCTTTTGAGGTAGTTCCTTTCAGCACACATCAGAGGCAGTTTAATGAGGCCCAGTGAAGGTCAGGATAGAGTCACTGGCCTACAAATTGATCCTAATAATGGAGCCCCTGAACTATAGGTCAAGCATGGCTCAAGGAGAACTGATGGCTGCACAAAGCTAGAGAGTCCAGAACAGTCTATTAAAACTGGTGTCCAGCCACCCTTCTTCGCATCAAAATTTTCAGCGACTTGGGCCATCAGCTTTCACCTACTGCTTCTCTCCCACTTGATCTATGCTTTTCCATATGCCTCCACGAATTTATTCTTATATATGAGGGTGCTTTTTGTTTGTTTCACATATTCCACACATCCACCAATTTGTAATCCTCTCCCATAGTGTCAAAAAAGACTTTCAAAATGTTCAACATTCAGGGCCTTGAATTGAACGTAGCCAAGCCGGATTAGATCCTTGGCATCCCATATGGTCCTTTTCAAACATCCCATATGGTCCTTTTCAAACATGCCAAGAGTGATTCCCCAATACAGAGCCATGACTAACTTTGCCAGGTGAGATGCCAAAGCTAACTCTTTCCAAAGTGTTCAGCATCCCCCCTTATTAATGAAAGGAAAAATCAAAATCATAATAAGATATCTTATCTCATACCACTGAGAATGAGCTATGCCATTAAAATTAGAAATAAATTTTGGATGTAATGTGGAGAAAATAAAGTCCTGATATGAATTGTTGGTAGGCATGTAAATTGGTCTAACCTCTATGGAAAACAGTAGGGAGAAGCCTTTAAAAAAGGACAGTCTATAAAATAGAGTGATACCACTTCTTAGCCTTTATTCCTCAAATATGTGAAAAGATATCTACACACCTAGGAACACAAAAACACAATACAAACATGCCTTTTGCATACCTATATTCATTGCAGCAGTATTCATAATAGCCAGAATCTGGAAACAACCCAGATGCCTGACAACAGATAAGTGGCTAAAGAACCTGTGGTATACCTACATAATGGAATACTATGCAGCTGTCAGGAAAAATGAAGTCATGAAACTTTCCTATACTTGGATGGACATGGAAACTATTATGCTGAATTAAATGAGTCAGAGGGAGAAAGATTGACACAGAATAGCCTCACTCATTTGTGGGATTTAATAAAAATAAAAGGCACTATTGTAATAATACCCACAGACAATACAGATGAATGTTGGAAGCACCGGCCCACGATATGAAGTTTACCACAAAGAGTGCTGAGTTCAGTAAGAGAAATAAGTACACTAAAACTACCATAACAATGGTAATGAGTGAGAGAAGTAGAATGCCTGTTTAGAATACAGCAGAGGGTGGGGGAGGATGAAGGTGGGAACATTGGTGGTGGAAAGGTTGCACTGGTGAAGGGGGTGTTCTTTTTATGACTAAAACCCAACTACAAACATGTTTGTAACCATGCTGCTTAAATAAAGATATTAATTAAAAAAGATGATTCCTAATAGCTTACACATGAAGTCAGCAAAATGTCTATTAACAGATGACTGAATAAAGAATCTGTGGTGGATATACTCAATAGCATACTACATTGCCATTAATAAAAAATGATTAAATGATGTCTTTTGGGACACTGGAGGAATTGTGAGGTGATTGTGCTAATGAAAGGACAAATTGTGCTAATGAAAGGACAAAAGTAAAGGACAATTACCAATGTTACATTCATAGGTGGAATATAAATGACTAAAACAAGTAACCCTGCAAAAATCACAAAACTACCTCCTAGACTTGGTGAAAAACTGTGGTATTTGCCAAAGGGGAGAAGGAGGGTGGGAGTGAGGGGTGGGGAGGAATGAGCAGAGGGAAGTTCTGATGGGGTGAGATGGCAGTAGAACTTCAGTGATGGGAGTAGTGACAATCACACATAGGGAAGGGTGACACTAAACAAGTGGAATTCAGTGATACTGGAAACTAACAATAATATTGAAGAAAGAATTTAAACATGGTTTTCATACTATTATGAAATGTTGTGTTTTTAAAAAATAATATCTTTATTTAAACACCGTGATTACAAACATGAATGTAGTTGGGTTTCACTCACAAAAAGAACACCCCTTTCACCAGTGCAACCACCAATGTCCCCTATCCCCTCCTCCCCCACACCCTGCCTGCATTCCAGACAGGCATTCTACTTCTCTCACTCATTTACACTGTCACGGTAGTCGTATTTCTAACGTTCCACCAAAAATGAATCAAATGGCATAGTGAATAGTACTAGTTAGTTTTTGAATTAGACCCAGCAATGCTCAGGGGTTACTCCTGATTCTGCACTTAGGAATTACTTCTGGCAGTGCTCATGGAATAGTGGGGTTCAAGCACAATACTTGCAGCACTCGCTCCAGCCCCTAGGTTGGTTGTCTTTTCAAGACATAATTAAGTATATACTGGTTTAGTATCATTGGATCTAAAAATAAAATTAAGCTACTTTGCTTTGTGGCTTTTATATGCTAGAGAATATATAATTTGAAACAAGTCAATTTCTTAAGAATAAAAGATTTGGCACCTTAATTGACCATACCAAAATGCTTTGGCTTAGTTTAATGGGCAGATCCAGGCTGACCCCAGTTATTTGAGAAATCCTATTATTAATTTCAAAAAAGCTAAATTCATTTTTTTAAATAGAAAAGCTCTACATTATGTGAATTATGTCCAGTAATAGTCCAAATGACCTCTAGCTCCCATAATAAGGCCAAAGCCTGAGAATGACTGTAAGAGACATTGTCTGGTTGGTAAAATATTTACTTCCTAAGTAGTCTGAAATGTTTATTTATTCTATTTTAGAAAGAACTTAGGCAGCTTTGCAGCATTTAGAATAAAACAAAGATTTAAAAGTAGGGGAAAATGAGAACCAAAGCTTCAGCTATCCCAGTGGGGAAAATGGAAATGGTGTTGATAAAATTAAAATAATTGAATGATAATATACAGCTTGTAACACTACACAGGTGGAGAAAACTAGGGAAAAGTAAACTTTGAATTCTAATACTTGATTTATTGCTAGTAAGGAGCGTTCCAAAGCACTATTAATTATTGGCTGAACAAAACCTATGATTAGTGGTGATTACTGAGATTTTCTCCACACACTATGATTTTGCTGAATTTCTAAAGAGATAATCAAGGCAATTATTGCTAATAGAAGGGAAAAAAATCATAGAATTATTCCCTGTTTTGTCACAATTGAACAGGGACAAAATTCCGCTCCATCCCTCAATTCTAAATTTGTGCCTCAGTTCTCAATTTTTAAAAAGATAATCAAGTCTATTATTGTTAATATATGGTAAAAATCAGAATGATTTCTCATTTTCTCATCATTAAGCTGAGGCAAAATTCCTCTCTATTCTCCATCCCACTTCCTGTCAAGAATCCTTTGGGGCAGGAAAGTAAGTTATAGAGTTTATTTATTTTTTGTTTTGTTTTAGGGCCATGTTCAGGGCTTCTTCCTGGCTACTGGCAGACTTGGGAGTCCATACCAGGTGCCAGGAATCAAAAAAAGATTGGCCGTGTGCAAGGCAGACACCCTAGTGGCTTTATTACCAGTCAGGCACCTAGAGTTTATTTCTAAAAAAAATTTAATTTCTGGGCCAGAGAGACAGCTCAACAGATCACGTATCTGTGTGACATGCATTGAGCCTGGTTTCAATCCCTGGCACTGTATGGTCTTCTCCACACCCCTACAAATAAGCACAGACCCAGAAATCATTCTCTCCAGCAGCACCTTAGGGTATGATACCAAAAAATAATTATTTTCTGAATGGGTAAAAAAGAATCTCCATTAATACATTTTACAGGAGGGCTCTGTAACTAACTAAAAACTTCCAAAGATTTTAAATAAAAATGAAAAGATTCAGCATAAATTCCAATGGATTGCCATAGCATTGGAAATCAAACAGCAAAACGTGCTTTATCAAAATAAAAATAGGAATTACTTTTGACTAGCAATGCTTCACTTGTAGGCATTATCTGAAAGACCTGAAAGCCGTCAAATAAAATATTTGCTACCCTCTATTCATAGCAGCATTATCCAAAATAGCGTAGATTGGCATCTACCTTAAATACCTTGTTGAAACTGAGTGAGTGGATTTAGAAAAAGCTTTGGTATATATACTCAGTAGAATTCTATTTTTGCTGTTAAAAAGATGAAATGGTGCGTTGGGGGCAAAATGGATAGATTGTGAGCTGATTATGCCTTAATGAAAAGACATTTACCTGATGGGTTTTTCCTTATGTGGAAAGTGAATAATTAAAACAAATGAACTGGAAATAATATCATTTGGTGATAACTCTGGTAATTACAAAAGGGGATGGGGAGTGAGGATGGGAGTTATGAGCAGTGAGACTTTTTGGGGTAGAGATGCACACCAGTGGTGCTCAGGAGTTACTCCTGGATTCAGTGAACAGTCCTGGTGGAACTCAGGGGACTGACCATATGAGGTGCTAGGGACTGAACCCAGGTGGGGCAAGTGCAAGGCAATCACCCTCTTTCTTCATCTCCAACTCATTTTAGTGCTGAGATGGCACTGGAATTTTGGTGATGGGCGGGGCAACAATTATACACAGATAGAGATATAAAGCTACACCCTAAATTTCTACAGTATCACAAATCAATAATAAATTAATGTACAAAAGAGGGGTGATCTTTAGATAATTTTTTAAAGATAGATATCCATAGGTCATATTTTGCATGCTAGAGCCCAGCTCTGATCTCTGACAACCACCAGGTATGGCCCCCAAAATAGAAAAAAAAATCCAGGAAAATCACCATAATGATCCTTGGTACTTCAAACACACACACACACACACACACACACACACACACACACACACACAGAGGCACTTTTGAGTTTGCAGTTTGTGGCGACAAAATCCCAATATATAAAGGCAATGTATATTATCTTGGCATCTAGTCGATTAAAATTTGAGGAGCCAAGATGTGTACAAAGAAGGGAATTCTAAATTACTAATGAGTGGAACAGGCAGAATGGTGGTCTCCAGAAAATCTATTTGAAACCACAGAGGCTAATAGGAGTATTAAGTTCTTAGACATATCTAAGCAAGGGTTTTTGATAAAGAATGCAGTCTTATTTTTGACCTTTAGGAAGCCATCATCTTACTAGAAACCCTCAAAAAAGCATTGCTGAAAATAAATGATCACAGCTCCACAACAATACCACTTTCTTGTAATTCCAGTTCTAACTGGTCCCTCATTTCAAGCAGTTTTTTGCTGCTTCATCAATGGTGCTAACTGGTCAACTCCTTTATGTCATTGAGATTTTATGAGATAATTAATTTCTTTTATTTTTGTTAGTTTGGGGACCACAAACTAATGGTGCTCGTGCAATATCAAAGATTAAACTTGGGAATCCCATATGCAAAGCATGTGCTCTATCTTGTAAGGCATTACAACTTAAAAATTAAAGTTCTTTTACTGATTTAAAAGTACTATACTCCCATCTATGTAAAACACTTTCTTAATGCATTAGCTTTAATTTTTTAAAAAAATTGCACGCAAAATTTCTCAGGAAGCTGCACATAAGAATAGGACCACATTCAATAATAAACATTTATTTATATAAAGATGTAAGACCTTGAAAGTCAAACAATAGGATTAAGAGTAAATTAGGTCTCTGTTCCAAAATACTTTTTATAAAGAAACAAATATTTTTTCTAACAATAAAAAACAAAATAAAAAGTTCAAAGGAAATACAATTCCTAAAATAATTACAAA
The DNA here is from genome assembly GCF_024139225.1 of Suncus etruscus. Classification (NCBI taxonomy): domain Eukaryota; kingdom Metazoa; phylum Chordata; class Mammalia; order Eulipotyphla; family Soricidae; genus Suncus; species Suncus etruscus. The sequence goes on from NC_064868.1 coordinate 122,475,958, forward strand.
TATTTCTACAGAATAGGGGCCGGAGCGATTGGCGCAGCAGCAGGGCACTTGCCTTGCATGCAGATGACCCAGGACGAACCTGGGTTCGATCCCACGGCATCCCTATGGTCCTCCTGAACCAGGGGCGATTTCTGAACGCATAGCCAGGAGTAACCTCAGAGCATCACTGGGTGTGGCTCCCCAAAAAAATATTTCTACAGAATAAAGAAAGATTGGGGGGGGGGGTCTGAAGCAATAGCACAGCAGGTAGGTCACTTGCCTGACTTGCATTCAATTCCGAGCAACTCATATGGACCCCCTCAGGAGTAAATCCTGACCACAGAGCCAGAAGTTTGACCTGAGAACCGCTGGTATGACCACAAAACAAAACAAAAAAGAGTAAGGAAGATTTAAAGAGGCAAGAGTGATAACACAGAGTTGGGTGTTTGCCTTGCATGTGGCCGACCCAGAATGACCCGGGTTCGATCCCTGGCATCCCATTTGGTTCCCCGAGCCTGCCAAGAGTGATTTCTGCATGCAGAGCCAGGAGTAACCCCTGAGCACTGCCGGGTGTGGCCCCAAAAAACAAACAAAAAACGACTTAAACAATAACATTAGATACCAGATTGCACAGAATTTTTTCCAGTTATTTGTTATGTTGGTATAAAAGGCTGTATGTTTTAAGAATATAGTTTTATACCTCTTACATGTTAACATACTACATTTACTACTCAAGTACAAATTTCCTTCATCACAGTCCATGAAACATCCCCAAATTTTCCTTTCCTTTTTGTGGGGGGTGGGGGGCATCTGTTGTGCTTACTCCTGTCTCTGTGTTCAGGGATCACATCTGGCAATGCTCTCAGGGTACCACTGGACTATCATTCTGGCTCCCTATCTGGCACCACTCCCTGAGTATTACATATTTTTATTAAGTTGTACCCCTGGCAAGTTAACTGATTTCCTCTTTTTAATTTAAACACATACACACAATTATCTCATATCCAGGAGTATTCCTTTCCTAGTTAGAATTCTAATGGGATTATAAATAGGCACTCAGACTGGAGTTATTATTCCCCTAATGGCCCGGTGTCATCTTGTTGATTCTAGATGTTTAGGAATATAGTGATGTTCACTTTCTTGTGTCCACAAATGGAATTCTCATCATAGGTGAAAAATTAGATAGAAATTTAATTAACACATTATTATGATCTTATTTTACATACTGTATTTTTCTTTTTTTTTTTTATACTTTTTCTTTTTTTTTTTAACACCACCCATCACCAGTGCAACATTCCCATCACCAATGTCCCAAGTCTCCCTCCTCCCCACCCGACCCCCGCCTGTACTCTAAACAGGTTCTCAATTTCCCTCATACATTCTCATTATTAGGACACTTCAAAATGTAGTTATTTATCCAACTAAACTCATCACTCTTTGTGATGAGCTTCCTGAGGTGAGCTGGAACTTCCAGCTCTTTTCTCTTTTGTGTCTGAAAGTTATTATTGCAAGAATGTCTTTCATTTTTCTTAAAACCCATAAATGTGTGAGACCATTCTGCGTTTTTCTCTCTCTCTCTGACTTATTTCACTCAGCATAATAGATTCCGTGTACATCCATGTATAGGAAAATTTCATGACTTCATCTCTCCTGACAGCTGCATAATATTCCATTGTGTATATGTACCACAGTTTCTTTAGCCATTCGTCTGTTGAAGGGCATCTTGGTTGTTTCCAGAGTCTTGCTATGGTAAATAGTGCTGCAATGAATATAGGTGTAAGGAAGGGGTTTTTGTATTGTATTTTTCTGTTCCTAGGGTATATTCCTAGGAGTGGTATAGCTGGATCGTATGGGAGCTCGATTTCCAGTTTTTGGAGGAATCTCCATATCGCTTTCCATAAAGGTTGAACTAGACGGCATTCCCACCAGCAGTGGATAAGAGTTCCTTTCTCCCCACATCCCCGCCAACACTGTTTATTCTCATTCTTTGTGATGTGTGCCATTCTCTGGGGTGTGAGGTGGTATCTCATCGTTGTTTTGATTTGCATCTCCCTGATGATTAGTGATGTGGAGCACTTTTTCATGTGTCTTTTGGCCATCTGTATTTCTTCTTTGTCAAAGTGTCTGTTCATTTCTTCTCCCCATTTTTTGATGGGATTAGATGTTTTTTTCTTGTAAAGTTCTGTCAGTGCCTTATATATTTTGGAGATTAGCCCCTTATCTGATGGGTATTGGGTGAATAGTTTCTCCCACTCAGTGGGTGGCTCTTGTATCTTGGGCACTATTTCCTTTGAGGTGCAGAAGCTTCTCAGCTTAATATATTCCCATCTGTTAATTTCTGCTTTCACTTGCTTGGAGAGTGCAGTTTCTTCCTTGAAGATGCCTTTAGCCTCAATGTCCTGGAGTGTTTTACCTACGTATTGTTCTATATATCTTATGGTTTTGGGGCTGATATCGAGGTCTTTAATCCATTTGGATTTTACCTTCGTACATGATGTTAGCTGGGGGTCTAAGTTCAATTTTTTGCAAGTGACTACCCAGTTTTGCCAACACCACTTGTTGAAGAGGCTTTCTTTGTTCCATTTAGGATTTTTTGCTCCTTTATCAAAAATTAGATGATTGTATGTCTGGGGAACATTCTCTGAGTATTCAAGCTTATTCCACTGATCTGAGGGCCTGTCTTTATTCCAATACCATGCTGTTTTGATAACTATTGCTTTGTAGTAAAGTTTAAAGTTGGGGAAAGTAATTCCTCCCATATTCTTTTTCCCAATGATTGCTTTAGCTATTCGAGGGTGTTTATTGTTCCAAATAAATTTCAAAAGTGCCTGGTCCACTTCTTTGAAGAATGTCATGGGTATCTTTAGGGGGATCGCATTAAATCTGTACAGTGCTTTGGGGAGTATTGCCATTTTAATGATGTTAATCCTGCCAATCCATGAGCAGGGTATATGCTTCCATTTCCGCGTGTCCTCTCTTATTTCTTGGAGCAGAGTTTTATAGTTTTCCTTGTATAGGTCCTTCACATTTTTAGTCAAGTTGATTCCAAGATATTTGAGTTTGTGTGACACTATAGTGAATGGAGTTGTTTTCTTAATGTCCATTTCTTCCTTATTAGTATTGGTGTATAGGAAGGCCATTGATTTTTGTGTGTTAATTTTGTAGCCTGCCACCTTGCTATATGAGTCTATTGTTTCTAGAAGCTTTTTGATAGAGTCTTTGGGGTTTTCTAAGTAGAGTATCATGTCATCTGCAAACAGTGAGAGCTTGACTTCTTCCTTTCCTATCTGGATTCCCTTGATATCCTTTTCTTGCCTAATCGCTATAGCGAGTACTTCCAGTGCTATGTTGAATAGGAGTGGTGAGAGAGGACAGCCTTGTCTTGTGCCAGAATTTAGAGGAAAGGCTTTCAGTTTTTCTCCATTGAGGACAATATTTGCCTCTGGCTTGTGGTAGATGGCCTTAACTATATTGAGAAAGGTTCCCTCCATTCCCATCTTGCTGAGAGTTTTGATCAAGAATGGGTGTTGGACCTTGTCAAATGCTTTCTCTGCGTCGATTGATATGATCATGTGATTTTTATTTTTCTTGCTGTTGATGTTGTGTATTATGTTGATAGATTTACGGATGTTAAACCAGCCTTGCATTCCTGGAATGAAACCTACTTGATCGTAGTGGATGATCTTCTTAATGAGGCATTGAATCCTATTTGCCAGGATTTTGTTGAAGATCTTTGCATCTGCATTCATCAGCGATATTGGTCTGTAATTTTCTTTTTTCGTAGCATCTCTGTCTGGTTTAGGTATCAAGGTAATGTTGGCTTCATAAAAGCTATTTGGAAGTTTTCCTGTTTTTTCAATTTCATGAAAGAGTCTTGCCAGGATTGGTAGTAGTTCCTCTTGAAAGGTTTGAAAGAATTCATTAGTAAATCCATCTGGGCCTGGGCTTTTGTTTTTGGGCAGACATTTGATTACTTTCTTAATTTCCTCAATAGTAATGGGTGTGTTTAGATATGCTACATCCTCTTCATTCAATCGTGGAAGATTATAAGATTCCAAAAATTTATCCATTTCTTCCAGGTTTTCATTTTTAGTGGCATAGAGTTTCTCAAAGTAGTTTCTGATTACCCTTTGAATCTCTACCATATCAGTAGTGATCTCTCCTTTTTCATTCCTAATACGAGTTATCAAGTTTCTCTCTCTTTCTTTCTTTGTTAGTTTTGCCAGTGGTCTATCAATCTTGTTTATTTTTTCAAAGAACCAACTTCTGCTTTCGTTGATCTTTTGGATGGTTTTTCTGGTTTCCACTTCATTGATTTCTGCTCTCAGCTTTGTTATTTCCTTCTGCCTCCCTATTTTTGGATCCTTTTGTTGAGCACTTTCTAATTCTATGAGCTGCGTCATTAAGCTATTCAGGTATGCCCCTTCTTCTTTCCTGATGTGTGCTTGCAAAGCTATAAATTTTCCTCTCAGTACTGCTTTTGCTGTGTCCCATAGGTTCTGATAAATTGTGTCTCCATTGTCATTTGTTTTCAGGAAGGTTTTGATTTCCTCTTTGATTTCATCTCGGACCCACTGATTATTCAGTATGAGGATATTTAACTTCCAGGTGTTAAAATTTTTCTTCTGTGTCCCTTTGTAGTTTATATATAATTTCAGGGCTTTATGGTCAGCAAAGGCAGCCTGCAAAATTTCTATCCTCTTGATATTATGGAGATATGTTTTGTGTGCTAACATGTAGTCTATCCTAGAGAATGTCCCATGTACATTAGAGAAAAATGTGTATCCAGGCCTCTGGGGGTGGAGTGTCCTGTATATATCTACTAGGCCTCTTACTTCCATTTCTCTCCTCAGGTCTAGTATATTCTTGTTGGGTTTCAGTCTGGTTGACCTGTCTAGTGTTGACAATGCCGTGTTGAGGTCTCCCACAATTATTGTGTTGTTATTGATATTATTTTTCAGATTTGTCAACAGTTGTATTAAATATTTTGCTGGCCCCTCATTCGGTGCATATATGTTTAGGAGGGTGATTTCTTCCTGCTGTACATATCCCTTGATTAATACAAAATGTCCATCTTTGTCCCTTACTACTTTCCTAAGTATAAAGTTTGCATCATCTGATATTAATATGGCCACTCCTGCTTTTTTTTTTTTTTTTGGTTTTTGGGTCACACCCGGCGTTGCTCAGGGGTGACTCCTGGCTGTCTGCTCAGAAATAGCTCCTGGCAGGCACGGGGGACCATATGGGACACCGGGATTCGAACCAACCACCTTTGGTCCTGGATCAGCTGCTTGCAAGGCAAACACCGCTGTGCTATCTCTCCGGGCCCCACTCCTGCTTTTTTTTGGGTGTTGTTTGCTTGGATGATTTTCCTCCAGCCTTTTATTTTGAGTCTATGTTTGTTCTGACTATTCAGGTGCGTTTCTTGTAGGCAGCAGAAGGTTGGATTGAGTTTTTTGATCCATTTAGCCACTCTGTGTCTCTTAACTGGTGCATTTAGTCCATTGACATTGAGAGAAAGAATTGTCCTGGGAGTTAGTGCCATCTTTATATTAAAAATACTGTATTTTTCATACCACAAGATGCACTCCCCCCAAACAAGATGGGAGGAAATGTCTTTAAGTCTTATGAAGTGAATGCCGCCTGGAGATGAGGAGTTCTTGGAGTTCCCCCAGAATTAGAAGAGTCCTTGAAACTTAAACTCTCTCCATTTGTTTTTGTTTTTTTTTTCTCCATTTGTTAATGACAGTCATGATTCTGAATGTCACAATGACTGCTGTTCACTTAACATGGTTGAGATATTATTCTGTTAATAGTTGATTAAATATTTTAGTACACCATTTGCTTTAGAACATTTTTTCTTTTCCTCGTCTAAAAATTATGTGCATTTTTGGTCAGGAAGTGCGTCTTATAGAACGAAAAAAAAGGTATTTTAATCATCAATCCTAAGTAGTAATTAATAGTCTACCTCTGCAAGCACACTGACTCTTTTGAGTGCAAACTTCAAAAGTCAGCTTCGATTAAGGATTTTCTCCTGACTTCACCTGGCAGTGAAACTGGAAATGTCAATAAAATACAAGCTGCTTCTACAGCTGCTCAATTCTAAGACATGCTAGATGATGCTCAAAGAGAATTCAAATTCCTGTTCTGCCTCCCCACCTTATATTGATGCTGTCATTTAATGTGAAATGAAAGGGTAGTGTACATTAGCCAGACTTAAATAATCCAGGAATAAACAATAAATAAATAAATAAATAAATAAAGCAGGCAAACAAAGCTAAGTAGAAAAAGGCAAAATACTCTCTGTCTCATGGGCTCCTAAGGATTTCATGAGTAAGACTGGTGAAAGCGCCAAACTCAATCCTGAGGACAAGCTGATATGCCAACTACAATAAAAACACAAATATTTGTGAGTTTGTTTTTTTCATTGTTGTTTTTGGGTCACACCCGGCAGCACTCAGGGGTTACTTCTAATTCTATGCTCAGAAATCGCTCCTGGCAGGCTCAGGGGACCATATGGGATGCCGGGATTTGAACCACTGTCCTTCTGCATGCAAGGCAATCGCCCTAGCTCCATGCTATCTTTCCGGCCCCCCAAACACAAACATTTGTAATGAAGACTTCCGAAAACACATAATCACAGATTTAAGGTCTGGGAACCTTGACTATATTAGCTAATACATCTCATTAGAAATAATCAATGTTTCAAGTACAATTTCTAAAACTTTATTACATTTCTTTTAACAACTTCATCCTGAGATTTGCAATTAACCTGGTACTTATAATTTTTGAAAGAAATTATTAGGCTACATAAAGATCAGAATACAAAAATTTCATGGGGCCAGAGCGATAATACAACAAGTAGGGAACTTTCCTTGCACAGGGCAGGTCTGATTTGATCCTTGGCATCCCTGTGTATAGCCAGGAGTAATTCCAGAGTGGAGAGCCAGAAAAAAGAATCTCTGGGTGTGGCCCCAAAATAAAAAAACAAAATTACTCACCAACTTTCGCAAAGGCCTCTTTCAGCTCATCAAGCTCATCTTTGGAAATCTGAGTAGCAGCCATGTCACCCATTTACAGAATGCCTAAGGAAAAATCAAAAAGATTTTCAACGTAAAAGGAATAATTTAAACAGCATTACAAATGACTCAAAATTCATCAAAAATAACAATAAAACAATTTCATCATGCTCGCATATTCGTGACTGCATCCATAATCAAGACATCATTTACTCTAAATTATCATATAAACCTATTTCCAAGAGGCTGGGGATATTGCTCAGTGGAAATTCACTTCCATCTCATGTGTAAGACCATGTGGTTTAGTTCCAGTATCATTTAAAGAAAAAAACGAAAATCCAAAACTAAAATTACTGAATCTTCCCTTCAAAGACAAACTTAACACCATGAACAAAATGCATGCGGGAACAAGACATCCAGCAATAGCAGGAAAGAGATACAAAACAGAAAATCTTGGTTGTATAAGTCAATATTATGTGATCAAAGATCCATGCAAAATAAGACCTTTCCATCACTCCTTTGTTTGGTCATTTTGTATTTTGCTTTGTAACATTTTACTGATATAGAATTGACATCTAATTTTATATATGTTTAAGATATAGACATTTGGGCCCGGAGAGATAGCACAGTGGCGTTTGCCTTGCAAGCAGCCGATCCAGGACCAAAGGTCGTTGGTTCGAATGCCAGTGTCCCATATGGCCCCCTGTGCCTGCCAGGAGCTATTTCTGAGCAGACAGCCAGGATTAACTCCTGAGCATCGGCCGGGTGTGGCCCAAAAAAAAAAAAAACCAAAAAAAAAAAAAAGATATAGACATTTATGATTTGCACATAATATTTGTAAACAATATTATGCTCATAATAAAATATAAATTAAATAATACTATTTGTAAATTAAAGTATACATGATATTATGTTCCTATTATGAAATCGTAACCACAATATATTAGTGAACAATAAGGTTCATTAATACATCCATCTTCTTTTTCCATGATGAAGCCACTTTAAAATCATTCATTGTGAGAACAAAATAACATTCTAATAAGCTATTACCTATGGGCCAAATCTGGACTACAGGAATGTTTCTGAATAGACCCCAGTTCATTATGGGTTTTTTTAAAATGGTTTTTGGATCATATTTGATGGTACTCAGGGGTTACTCTTGGCTCTGCACTCAGAAATCACTCCAGGCAGGCTTGGGGGACCATATGGGATACCAGGAATCGAATCCGGGTTGGCCTTGTACAAGGCAAACACCCTACTCGCTGTGCTATCACTCCAGCCCCACAAACTGATATTTGTGGTCAGTTCTAATGTTAAGACCCAATCATTTTGAACTCATTTGAAGAGAGATGAGATGTATCTTGGAGGTGGGAAGAATTCATTCTTCTCATCAGTAGATCTTTATTATAAAAAATGTGTGCCAGGGGCTGGAGATAATATAGCAGGTAGGGCATTTGACTTAAAGAGACTGACCTGGGTTCAAACTCAAGCTTGGAATCCCACATGGTCCTTCAAGTGGCTGTAGCATTGGACCCAGTCCCAAATGCACCAGGAGGTGGAAGCTGGCTGACTAAGTTTGTACAGAGTGCCACCAGGAATAAGTCCTGAGCACAAGGCCCTGAGCACTGCTGGATGTGCCCCGCCCCCAACTTAAACCAAACAAAATCTACTCCAGGGCTCGGCAAACAGCGCAAAAGGCTGAAGGTACTGCAAGTGGCCGTTGCAGGTTTATTTTCCTGGCACACGGTCCACTAAGCACTGCCAGAAGCTTCCCCTGAGCACTGAGATGGGAGTTAACACTGAGCACCATTGGGTGTGGTCCCCAAGTAAAAATAAGTACTCAACGATTATACTTTGATTTTTGCCAATAAACATTTGTGGAAATAAAATAACCTTGGGGACTGGAGAGAGAATCCAAGGGCAGGCCTGACTGAGGCTAGATGCCTGGTACCTCCAACCAAGTACCACTGGGATGGCCTCAGTAATCCTGGTACCACAGAGCCTGGGAAGTGCTGCCCGGTTGGGCCCTTACATTGACTGACCTGGCCCAGAGTGGCTAGGAGGGGTTGCTTGTTCTTTTTGGAAGGCCCCTCAAAATAATATGTTTGATATTAATAAATAATACTTTTGGTTTTGTCTCTTGGCACACACTATTCATCTTGACAGAAAATATGACTGACCTGCAAGAGGCAAAGGAGGCCTATTGCCATGGGAGTCCCCACATACAAATCTATGAACAGGTTTTGCACTTCTTTTTGGGATTGCTTTGGGGCCACACCCAGCGATGCTCAGGGGTTATTCCCAGCTCTGCACCTACAAATTCCTCCTGGAGGTATGCCAGGGACCTTATGGAATTGAATGCATGCGAGACAAGCACCTTGCTGGCTACACTGTCTCTCTGGTCCTCTGCCTCTCTTTTAATCTTGTTTCTCTCGCCACTTCCCTACCCGACCCTTGACACCCCATCCCCATGGTGGTGGTGGTGGTGGTGGTGGTGGTGGTGGTGGTGGTGGTGGTGGTGGTGGTGGTGGTGGTGGTGGTGGTGGTGGAGGAAGGTATGCCATGTGGTCAGCCTGTGTGTGCAAGGCAAACACTTTAATTCCTAAACTATCTCTCCTGCTCTCTTTTAAGGAATTATATTCTTGGAAATTTAATAGAGAAGGTGACAAGAAAATACAGAGAACAGTTCTCAAATAATTCCTCTCCTCACACATGTACAGTTTACCCCATTACATTGGCACATTTATAACAATTGATGAGCAAATCACAATCACTCCAAAGCCACAGTTGATGCTACGGTTCTCTCGATGCCTTTTTGGGTATAGATAAATGTCTAATGAGATACAGCCACTATTAAGGTAGAATCATTTCTCTACCCAAAATGTGTTTTTTTCAAAAAAGTGTTTGATGTGTTAAATTTCACCAACAATAAAAAAACCCCACAAAACCAACTATTTTGCCATAAAAAGCTACTCGGTACTGAGCCCAGGGTCACATCTGTGTGTTTTTTACAACCAGAATTCTTCTGCCAATAATGTACCACAACAAAACACACTGTAAAGGAACTCAGGAAAACAGCAAAACATAAAATAAATATCTCCTTCAACAACTCTGTGCTATGAGATGAATGTGTAGTTAAACTAATTCCCTGAACCCTAACAAGCTCTACACTATGTGGTGAATATTCAGTTTTGGGTTTTGTTTTTTTTGGTGGGGGGACACCCAGTTGTGCTCCAAACTTACTTGTGGCTCAGTGTTCCTAAAGAGAGTTGAGGGATCATGTGGGAAGCCAGGAATCTAACCTGGGTCGACTGCATATAATGCAAGTGCCCATTTACTGTACTATTGCTCCAGCCCCCCAGAAGTAAATATACTTAACTTCCCTTTTCTTATGCGCTAACATACTCAAAAGAGTGACCATAGATATGTAATTCATTCTCAGGTTTGTCAAATTCCTGGAAAGATATTTTAGTTATTTTAAATGATCACATTATATGTTCTACCATAATGCAATATGCATGCATAGTACCACATGTTTTTTTATATTTTAAACATAAAATGGAAGTTAGTCATAAACATTTTCTTACCTACGATGTTAAAATATCACTGCAGACACCTCAGTAGATAAGTTAGATCAAAACACCTTTCAGAGTAGGTTCAGAATCTATAAGGTAAAGACAGGTCATTAGTTAAATATGAAAATAAACACTTTAAATATCAAGAGTAAAAAAGTAGCATGCACTCACTCCCCACACACACATACACACAGAGGTTCCATTGTTTTGGAGCCACGTCCTGAAGTGCTCAGGGCTTACTTTTGGACCCCTGTGCTCAGAGGTCACTGCTGACACTGCTTAGGGGACCAGAGGTAGTGCCAGGAATAGAACCAGGGTTAGCTGCATGAAAAGCAGGAATTTTAACCCCTAATCATCTCTTGACCCCCCCCTCTACATATTAGTAATGTGTCATTCAACCTTTTCAATACAAAATACAATGCAGGGTCCAGGGATGAAGCTCATTAATAAAGCACTTGCCTTGCAATATACTCAGTGCTAGGTTCAATCCCCAGCACTGTAGAACAAAAGCCAGTCGGATGTACTCCAAAATTTTTTTGGGGATTGGGGGCCACACCCGGTGACACTCAGGGGTTACTCCACCGAGAAGAGCCTGAGGCACTATAACAAGGTGTTTTGCCTCAATCATGGAAGGACTTTTGGATGTGGAGTTAGAGCAGTACTTCTCAATTATTTTCTATCATGCCCCCCTATGAAGAAGAAAACATTTTTCACGCGCCCCCCATGTGACTTTAAATAGTATCTTTATTAAAAAAAAACTGCAAAACAAAAATATATATAATAATTTGAGCTGATTTTTTAATCAAAGGTGATGTCTGGATTAATGGCTACAATAAGCATGTTTTGCAATGCATAGCTTTTCGAAGCCGGGTTTGAAGCAGGACACAGCACCTCTCAGCTCCAGAGACAAACACAGGGCTTAGCTTGTTATGACAGTGTTTGCCGAGGTCAAATGCGCCCCCCTTTACGGAGCCTCACGCCTCCCCCTGGGGGGCACGCCCCACTATTTGAGAACCACTGAGTTATAGAGGAAGTCAGCTGGTGTCCAGGCTCTGCGACTCCTTAGTTGAGTAAGCAATTCTACAACTTAGTAGAGGTGAGTTTACTTCATGAACAACCCAATTCCATCTCTCTGAGCCTCTGGTGATAATAGCAATAATCACACCTATTGTGCAGGACTCTTGTGAAGATTTTAAGACAAATGGGAAAGCACATTGGAAACTAAAACCTGCCTACATACAGCAAATTCAAACTCTCCTACAAATAAAAGAGCCTAAGTAGTTGAGAGAGGCTAAATAAATACCAAGGTAGAAGATCTACCAGGAACTTGTAGAGGATTAATACATTCCCTAGTCTCTTTTGGCATAAAGATTGTCGTAAGGGAGTTATTTTGGAAACCAAGATAGGAGGGCCCTAAAAGTTGGGTGGACGTTACATTTTGGTTAGAGATATTTCGTGTCTAAAGGAAAGTTCCCATTGTAAGAATGTTTCCTCTGATCCCTGGAGAAAGAAAAGAGTACTGTATATACTCGAGTATAAGTCGATGTTTTCCGGCACAAAATTTGTGCCAAAAAACCCGAACTCGGTTTATACTCGGGTCATACAGGTTATTTGATTCAGTGCACTCACACTTCAGCTCAGTCCACAAGTCGTGGCTGAGCTAAAGAGGTAGGTGGCTAAACTGAACTGGATGCCACTGAACTATTGAACCCACAATATTATATTCAGCGCTTTGTATGAGACCAACAGCAGTGAGGATATCTGCAAATTCAATGATGATGGCAATGTATATGCTGAGACCCTCCCACCAGATACAGCTGAAGCTCTGTTTGAACATGCAGATGAGGAGGAGGAGGAATCCAGCTTTGAAGGATTTTCACCTTTGTGATTTAGCTTGATTATCTGCTAAGCTATGGTTCTCTGCATTTTATTTAAAGTTTTAAAGTTATTGTTGCTAGTTTACAGTTTTTCTTTAGCAATAAATATTGAAAAACATTTAATCTACCAATTCCTCAATTATTGTAATTGTTTTGGATATATATATACATATATATATATATTTATTTTTGAAATTTACCAGTGGCTGCTGCATTTTCCACTTGGGCTTATACTCGAGTCACTAAGTTTTCCCAGTTTTTAGGGTAAAATTATACTTATACTCGGCTTATACTCGAGTATATAGGTAACTGAAATTTGCTTCCCAATCAATCCTTGTCTACTGTACCTTTCCTGTTAACATCTGCTACCCACCTAAGCCTTTAACTTAGGCCACACTTCAGGGAGTTACTCAATTTCATTGGGTAGATCCTATGTATACTGGAAATATTATTGCATATGTTTTTGTTTTTCTCCTGTTACTCTGTCTTATTACTGGGCCGTCTCAGCCAAGAACCCAAAAGGGTAGAGGGGAAATTCTTTTTCTTTCTATCAAACCTTTTTAAATGAGATGCATATAAAGTTACTTCATCCATCCTGTCATTACTGGCTTCCAGGTATAACTCCTTCTTAGATCTCACACTTATCTAAGGACATTTCTTTCCATAAAAGTATTTGCCTCCCTAAAAAGAAGTAAACCTTTAGCCAAAGTAATTTAAGATGGGCCTAAAATAAAGCTTGCCGGGCCCGGAAAGATAGCACAGTGGCGTTTGCCTTGCAAGCAGCCGATCCAGGACCAAAGGTGGTTGGTTTGAATCCCGGTGTCCCATATGTTCCCCCGTGCCTGCCAGGAGTAACCCCTGAGCACCGCCAGGTGTGGCCCCCCCCAAAAAACCACTAAAATAAAGCTTGTCAGTCCCTTTGGGGTGACTCAGTTGGGCTCCTTCAGCATATCCCTCCATTTCTAACGACAACTTGAGAGCTAAAAGGAGATGTTTTAAGAAGATATAAACTTGAAATATTCCGGAGCCAATTTTTAAAATAGCTAACAGCTTGTCAATATTGGCACGGTCTTCTCAATTGCACACAATTCCGATGAGCAAGGAAAATGAAAAAGTGAAGAGGAGAAAGGCAAATTATGACGTGCTGAATACAAAGTATCACTACAATTTGACAATGTGATTGACAGGCTAAAGCAAGTCAGACTTTTGGAATTATCCTTTTCTGAGTCTGGCTTCCTCTAAAAGCCAATTTACATTGGAGTGGGAGGGAATGGGCCAAGACTAAAACTAGTATTTAAAAATAGTATGGGGGCCGGAGCAGTGGCGCAAACTGTAGGGCGTTTGCCTTGTACAAGCTGACCTAGGACGGACCATGGTTTGATCCCCCAGCGTCCCATATGGTCCCCCAAGCCAGGAGTGATTTCTGAGGGCAGAGCCATGAGTAACCCCTGAGCGTCAATGGCTGTGGCCTCAAACCAAAAAGTAGAATAAAATAAAAATATAAAGCAGTATGTCTCTTCCTTCTCCTTAAGTTTAGCAAATGAAATACAAGAAGGCCTCCTAAAATCCTGCTGCTTCCTTAGTACTCTAATCTGCTCCTCAAATGTGGTCTCTCCCTTCAGAACTAGGTCTGCCTGCTCTCCAAAGGGGAAAAAATAGTCCCTCTTCCTCCAACATGGAAGACACAGGAAAAGAGTTTTCAAATAAGGGAATAAAAAGAAAAGGAAACAAAACCTTGCTTGTTTGTTATTTCATAAAAGGATATGGTGTACCACTGGGTATGAATTCAGGGCGTCACCCCTAGAGGAATCTTATGCCTATGAAGTCATTCCTAATTACAGAGTTGGACTAACAATACAGCAATTATGAAACCACTCCAGTGGCTCATTTAACTAGCCTTACACCCTTCCTTGAAATCTCTAAGAAAGGTAGTACCTACAACTACCTGAAACTATTACTCAAATTCTGAAAGGTATTTCATGCAAAGAGGAGGGGTGCCTGTTTTCACCCCCTCAGGCACTCGGCTTTGGAAATGCAGCTGACTGAATCATCTATTTACTAAATCTGTGTCATTCGGTGCCACTCTCTCTGATTGAGAGGCAGAGGCCAACATTGGGGACTTCTCTGACGCTAGTGAAGATTAGGAACTTTCTGTTATTTTCTTGAGACTGAAAAGCAACTGAAAGAGAAGCAAAAATAAAGACAGGGGGCTATTCACCACAGAATTTAGCCCAGCCACTACGAGGCTAGATAGGTAAATAGAGTGAGGAAAGCATGAGATGGGTTACTTAAGTCAGAGATTTGGCAACACACACTTAAGCTTGTCTCATGAAGAGGAGAACGAATGGGCAAAACCAAACACTGGGTTTGTTATTTCACTATAAATGAAAACCAAGGCCAACTTCCAACCCAGACACAATGACTGTGTAAAAAAATGTCAATGGTGACCCATAAACCAAGCTTGTATTTGGCATCTACTTTCCTGGGCCCGAAATAGGCAGTGCTTGGCAACACCCACACTTTACATACCTCCCTGTCCCAACAGAAACTACCACTCTGCCTCCTCCCCGGTTAGCTGGGTGTGCGACACCCTGAGTTCAAGCTCCCCACTCCTGCTCTGATTACTCATGGTCCGGTTCCAGGTTTCCAAATGCTTCTGAGGAGATTTCAACTTGGATGTCTGTCCACCACATTCGTTCACCCATTTCCTCACTTATTATTACAGCCTTCCTTCATGGAAACCACTGTGTTGGGAGCTGCAGACGGATAAATCAGGAACCCCAAATTCCCTCCTCTTCTAGAAGAGTCTATTGTGTAGTGAGGGAAAGAGAAGAGAAAACAAAGACATAGTATTCATGCTGTCCAGTAATTCTGGTCATATGCCCTGGATGGTGGGGCTAAGACAGAGGAGGAGGGGATTGGGAAAGGTTTGCCAGAGATAGCTTTAAACTTCCTTTATCTCCAAAAGCATCTCCAAAAGTGTTGCTCAGAAAGTTATCTCTGAGGAAGTTATTCTAAGCCCAGAGACAGAAAAGATGGCTTTTATGGAGAGGGAGAGACTGGCTGGAGCCTTGTGCCCAGGATTGGTGATACACACAATTGTAGCTGCAGGTCACAGGTCAAATGCCTGTAGGGCCAAATGCCAAATGCCAAAAATCTGGATGTGACCTTCTCTCTAAAGGAGAAAGGAAGATCAGCTTGAAGCATCACAGCCAGGAAGTCTGTCTACAATTGAATGTCTTGCCATTACATGCCCCTCTCCCCCTTCCTGGCTCCCCTCGACACACGCCCCCCCCTCTTTTTCAACAACCTCTTCAGTCAAACAAGGTCAACCTTTCAACTTCCTCCCTTTCCTATCCTAGTCACCAGATTGAAAAGTTGGAGGTTGAGACATTTAGTCACAGGAAACGGAGAGGCTGAAGTGCATCACCAAGTACTTTGGATTCTTTCATCAGATTCCTTTATCACTTCATACTAGCCTATTGCAAAGATTTTTTAATGTGGGTGTGGGTGTGTATAGTATCCATAAAAACAATCTATTGAATGAATCCTTAACTTATTATTACCACAGAAATAGAGCATACTCAATTCTGCCTTCACAGCAGCATTTAGATAATGCATATGCATGAAGTATTCTCAATAAATATCTTTTGAATGGAAATGACACACCTACAATTTTGTTGTTTGCCCCCTTGAAGGAAAGCTGTAAGTACTTATGCCTAGATGTTAAAGAGTGGATCTACCTAGTCACACTGAGTTGTTTTATCTTCCAACACTCAAGTTGGCTTTCTGAGTACAGTTGTCCTCATGAACCTGTCCTGTGAACCCAACATCAGTCCCTTTTGTTTTCCCTGACCTCTTTCTCAGTCCCTGACTCACTACCTTTCAAGCTTAAAATTTTCATTCACTTCCCCCCCATCAAAATTCTACCAACCCTTCAGCAGAAGTCTCATTCTCTCCTATCCAAGTTTTCTGAGGAGTTCACTTCCTGCTGACTTTTCTCTTTAACTCCCAAGGAGTTTACAAGCTTGTAAAAAAGATGAACACATCTGGAGCTGGAGAGATACCACAGCAGAGAGACTGTGACATTTACATGTGGTCAACATGAGTTCAATCTCCAACACCACATTTAGTCTGAGTACTCCAGGAATGATTCCAGATCATAGAGCCAGAAGTAAGCCCTGAAAACTGCCAGGTGTTGACCCCTCACCAAGAAAAATATCTGGGATAATAAAACATATCTGGGACTAGAGAAATAGCACAGTGGCAGGGCATTTGCCTTGCACGTGGCCGACCCGGAACAGACCCAGGTTCATTCTCCAGCATCCCATATGTCCCCTGAGCCAGGAGTAGTTTCTGAGCGCAGAGCCAAGAGGAACACCTGAGCACTGCTGACTGTGGCCCCAAAACTAAAATAATAATAATAAATAATAACAACAACATATCTAATTATTAACTGCCTCCTATAGATATCCAAGTGGATGTGAAAACTACCTGACTGGGACATCCATCATGCATTTTATCTGAGACCTTCACATAGATCCTCCAACTTGATCAAAGAAAATAATTATCCCCAATAAAAGTCATTTTCAGCAGCAGCAGCAGCACAAACAGAGTTCTTTGTGAGTCTTATTTCAGCGCTGAATCTCAAAAAATATAAATTTCATCTTACACTTGTCAACGCGTGGCTCAAAGGCCCATCTTAAAATATGTCCAACTGACTACAATGTCGAATATGAAAATCCCAAGTAAGCCCAAAAGGAAATCATGGCTAAAGACGCATTAAAAAGAATCAGGAGTGCAGGGTAGTTACATGACTTGGTCAGAGATACAGAACTATGCAGACAAATATGAAGTTAAGAGTACACATGAAGAGAGTGAATTTACTTATACCATAAGGCCAAGCCAAACCCAAGGGGCCAGGGAGATGGTTCAAAGAGCTTTGAATGTGGCAAGGTAGGTTCAATCCCCCGGCACCACATGGTCCTTTTAACATTGCCAGGAGTGACCTGTGAGAAATTTATGAAGTGTGGGCTCTGAGCACTGTCAGGTGTGGATCAAAAATGAAGAAAAACACCCCAAAACATCATCTACACTGTACCAATCAAGTAGAGCCAATGGCTATAATATAAAAACTTCTTAACACTGTGACCATGAGATTGAGAAACACAAAAAAAGGTAAAAAAAAATGAGGTTAACGAGCTTACTTAAAGATTCAGAGATTCAGGACCAGACAGATAATGGCACAAGGGGCTAGAGCACACACTTTGCATGTGCTCACATGTAATCTCTGGTCTCCCAGCCCCATGATGAGCACCACAGGGTGTGACACCAGAAAAAAGTATTCAGAAGGGATTTGCTTAATCCTTGAACTGAAATAACCAAAGCTATAAATGTGTAAAATATAGAGAATATAGACAAAAATTGGTAATAACTATGTTTTATAATACCCCTAAATGTTCTTTCAAAATAGTGGTGTAAAGGAGCATCAAGAACAGGCTATCCTTTAAATTAGGGTTCAAACCCCACCTGTTGTCAAACACTCACTCCTATATATTGACAAAGTACTGCATCACCATCTTCATTCATATTGCTTAATCACGGCCTCCAAATTGCTGACTTCTTATGAACAGCCACTCCCACTGTATTAGTGCTAATACAACATAAAATAATCAAACACTCAAGTGTGCCTCTGATTTCCTTTTTACTTTAGGATTTTTCCCCTTCTCGCTTCATCACTCTAGTTTTTTCGGTGATGAAATTTCTGCCATACAACAGCTTTTTTTTTAACTCCAGAAGTAAACAGTTTTGATTTCTCTTGGTTTCCCTTTAGGAAACAAATGGAATTGGTAGTAAGGCGCAATTGTTTCAAGCAGTATGCACATCGTACTCATTTAATGATTTGTTGTTCTGTAAGTCAAAATAGTGAGTCAGATACTCCGTGCCTAAATGTCCTCCTGTGCGTCATAAGTTCCTAGTCCTGGAAGTTTAGTAAAGGTTAAATTAATTCAGAAGGAGGAAGTAGCGAAGCACTTTGCATTATTCTAACAGCTTATCATTTTTTCAAAATTGCTATAGTCTGGGAAAATGGCAGGCCCTGGGTTTAATTCCTGACACCATCGGACTAAGAAAACTCACTTGTTTGGGGTCCATAGGATAACTCAGGAGTTTAGAGGTTGTATTTTCTAAGTAAGTACAAGGCCACAAGTTTGACGCCTCGTGGAATGCACCAAGCCAAATCATTGGCACTACAATCGATTTCCGGCCATATCACAAACAGGTCTGGGCAAACACTGCAACTACAACAG
This sequence comes from Suncus etruscus, assembly GCF_024139225.1. Classification (NCBI taxonomy): domain Eukaryota; kingdom Metazoa; phylum Chordata; class Mammalia; order Eulipotyphla; family Soricidae; genus Suncus; species Suncus etruscus. Next base: position 122,494,716 of record NC_064868.1, read on the forward strand.
ATGTGTGAACCCCAGAGCAAGGAAGTATACCCCTGGCAAAGCACATGTGCAAGCATGTGTTAGCCCCAGTGAACACTAAAGCCAAGTCTGAGCACCACAACCTGACCCTGGCAAGCAGCACAACACTAAACATATGAAAGAGCCATAGCGTGTTATCAAAACAACAACAGTGCTGGTGCAAAGAGGCAAAAGGAATTTCTGGTTTTGTCTAAGACTCAATGTAACCTACAGCGGTGACCAGAGGGAAAAGGGAAGAGGCAGGTTGGCAGAGTAAGATGGTCGGAGTGGTGACAAACAGATACATAGAGCTGTGTAAAGCCTGAAATCTCTCAAAATGTAAAGCAAGACAGTGAAAAAAATCAGTTTTCTCTCTCCAATATTGCTAAATGTACAAACAAAATCTTTACTTGCATCACTGTGAATACACAATTACAAAATGCATCATAACTGAGTTTTAGTCATGCAATGTACAACACCCTTTACCAGGGAAATTTCCCACTACCAATGTCCCCAGTTTCTCTCCTGTCATCCTTCCACCTGCTTCTGTGGCAGACATTTTTCTTCTCTCTCTAGGGACCCAGAAACACAATGCAGAAAAGCTCTCTGCATTCCTATAGTCATGCTGTTTTAGTCACAATTGCCAGAATCTGGAAACAACCCAAGTGCCAAGATCAGAGATGTGGAGAAAGAAACTGTGGTACATCTATACAATGAAATATTACACAGTTGTTAGGAAAAATGAAGTCTTGAAATCTGCTTATACATGGATGATGTGGAGAGTATTATGCTGAGAAAAATGAATTAGAGGGAGAGAGACAGATATATAATGATCACACTCATCTGTGGGATAGAAACATAATTTTTGGGGGCCAGAGCAGTGGCACAAGCAGTCAGGCATCTGCCTTGCCCGCACTGGCCTAGGATGGACCTCAGTTCGATCCCCAGGTATCCCATATGGTCCCCCAAGCCAGGAGTGATTTCTCAGTGCATAGCCAGGAGTAACCCCTGAGCATCACTGGGTGTGGCCAAAAAACAAAACAAAAATAATCTTTTAAGTTGCTTATTATGGGATGGGAATGTGGTTCCATGTTAAGAGCATTAGCTTCTCATCTGGAAGCCTTGGTTTCCACCCCTTATAACTCAAAAATAAGATATTGGTATACTCAATATAGAGAAAAAATTTATGAAGACAACATTCAATACATATAGCATATATAACTTGGTAAGGTTATTTCCCTGATATAAATATTCTAGTAATACTACTAGACTTTTCAGAAGCAACTTGGTAAAACTAAACAGAGTTTAACACTAAATAACCTGCTCAAAATTGACATTTTCCTCTTGAGGGCATCATATATGCTGCTATTTGTTTGTACTACTTCTCTACAGAATAAAGAAACTAATGAAATCTAAATATTTTTTTCTAAATATTTTCCTAAATATTTTTTCTCTACAATGGCTCCAGTGCCTGCAAACCTAAATCTTGATCCATTTAGCAACTAGGCTGCTGAGCCATATAAATGCAAATGAAATGATCATTAAAAATTATAGAATAAAATTATCATTTCAGTTCACAGAGAAGATGATTTCCAGGACATTTTTTTAAAATTTATTTAAAGAACTTCATCTTCTCTTTTATGCCAAAACGGATTCCCATTCCAAATCAATTGAGAAACTTTAGAAGGTTCTATCAGAACTGAAGGCTAACTGGTCCTTTTAGCCAACCAAGAAAGTTGCCTCTGGTACTGGAAGTTTGCCTGGAATGGATCCCAAAATTTTAAGGAGATGTCATAAACACTCGCTTTCAATTCGATATGAAGAACTTGCTCTCTCCTGGTATGCAAGCTGCCCTAAGAACACCTCAGAGGATGGAGAGAAATACAGAAATAAAGGGTGTGTGTGGGGTGTGAGGAGAGTGTGGAGAGGGTGATGGAAGTGGCAGATATTTGTAAAGCCCTGTGGGGAACTGTAAGAGTTCAAACTGTCTTAATGTTCTTACTACTTCTCTAATACCAACAATTAATTCAACCATCTCAGAAATGTCCCTTTGTATTGTTGGAAATGACAGGCACCAAAGCAGAAGAGAGAATAAAACAGGTAAGATGCTTGTTTTGCACAGCCATCCCGAGTTGGATCCCCAGAACCCATAGGTCCCCTGATCCCACTAGGAGTTATTCCTGACCACAGAGCCAGGAATAGGTCCTGAGCACAACAAGGTGTGTCCCTAAAACAAACAAGACAAAATACAAAACGAAAGGACATGTACCCTAGATGCAAACTCCCTATCCTCAATGCCTGCAGTCGCTTTCTGTTATGTCAAGACACTCTAGTCTCTATCTTCTTCCCTGGTGTGTGAGCTCTTTGAAGGCAGTTTTGGCATCTATGTTGATGTTGGGCTTTGGCTCAAAATAAGCTCCGACTAAATAAATGTCTCCTGAATGAACAGACTGATGAAGGCAAGTGAGGAAAGTGAACAGGATTGTGCAACATGAAGCCGAGATAGTTTTTCTTGTGGTTTTGGAGATGCAGACTCAATTAGAAAAAGTTGGGTACAAAATAGCCAAGGTAATGCTCCCACATTCTTTACATGCAAGTGGCCTGTTAGCAGGCTTTAACTACTAAACATAAATTTAGTACTTCAAGAGACTACAAAGTTCTCCAAGATACTTGCAAACTACCATTTGAATTTAGCGTCTGAATCATTAAGGATTGATTTTGTTTTTCACCAAGTTTGTAAGCAATTAAGCAGCACATACTGCCTTGAGCATCTGAAGTACAAACCCTGATTTGAGAAATTGGCCATCAAGAAAGTCAATATTGAAAAATAATTCCTTGTCTTGACTACAGTGAGAATGCCTTACTCGCTGTAATATCTCTCCATTCAATCCTCTGAATAATTTTAAAGCAAAGTACGTTCTGTGACTTCCCCTAATTGGCTTTTAAGAAATGAGTTCATTGTCCTACCACTAACCATTCTATTCTATTCTATATTAAATTGACCTTTTCTCTCATACCAATACCTATGACTCACTTAAACCCTAAATGGTGTGCCATCCTGTGTCATTTCCGGGAAGAGTATAAGAACCCTCCATATTAAGTAAAAGTTTCCTTTTCTCTTTTTGCCTGTAATAAAACGATAATATCTTTAAACAATGGCTACTTAAAAATAAGTTACTAAGTACTTTTCCAATAATAGAGGCATTCAATTCAGTCACCTGGGAAGGGTCTCTTAAAATCCTTACCCAAAACAGTCTTGAAGATATGTGATGTACAACTTACATATATTCTAAAAGCTCTTTTTCCTGGGGAGGAGAATAATATAGTAAAGCCAAAGGCACAAAAGGGACATCTTAACGTTTATCATCTTTACATTGCTAGACTGTATTAAAGCCAAACTGTTGTCGCACTTGTTTCTTTTAAAAGGTCTAATCCCTTTCATTTTTTCTCTAAGTAAACTTTGACACTTTCCATAAATAGCTGTATAATTTATGGAAAAATAATCTGCAACTCATGAAATTAATTAACCTTCCAACCTGAGGCGTATTTCCATTCTCCTTTCCTGTGAAAATTAACATTGGCACCAAGGGCAGTCCAACACACACACACACACACACACACACACACACACACACACACACACACACACACTATGGTAAGACAGTTAACAAGAGGCTTCAACTCAAAAAATATTATGGTAAAAAATTCACAAATCTGTAGCTGTACAATTTCAGCTCAGGATTGTTTCCCAAACGATCCCACTCAGTGTTACATACTGAGTGTTACACTTGTGAACCGAGAAAACCAGAATTATTGGCTTTATACTTTACACTTTACTTCATAAAGGATAAACATAAGCACAACTAATCACTTTCTCTTCACTCAGAACTGGCATTTATATAATTGGCAAAAAAAAAAATTAAAAAAAACTTCGATGATCAGCAGATGAAAAAGCCTGGTGTTTCTGTGAACACCAGTTATCACTACCACTACGCCAAGACAAAATACACCATGAGAGACTCCCCAGGAATCATTATTACACATTTGCAAAATATCAATATTCCTGAAAAACTGCTGGTCCTTTGTAAAGATAGAATATCAATCTAATCACAACTTCCATCCTTCTTTCCTGTGAAAATTAACATAGGCACCAAAGGCAGTCTAACACACACATATACACACACACGTTCTGACATGATAGCTAGTGCAACTTCTATTTCACATATTTGGAAATAAAAAATACACTTAACAGTGATCAAAGACGTCTGAAATCCCATCCACTCTTCATGATACATGTATTTTCTGTCATTTAAACCTCAGGCGTTTGATACGACTATATGAGTAGGCTTCTACGACCTAGCTATAAAATCCAAAAGCCCCTCAAACAATCTGCAAATAAAAAAACCCCAGCCAGACTACATAGATAAAAATTTGGAATCAACAGGAAAACAATAGATTATTTTAAAGTCTCCACATTCTCTTAAGAGAAACTGGATTTAGCTGAAGAAAGCATCTTCCAATGCTTAACCAGATACCACGAGAAGAATTTTTAGCTTCACAAAGTCACTTTCTGCTTAGATATTTAATAATCTAACCCAGATAAGAAAATAATGTTCAAAGTTACCCTTCTGCGACGAGAGCCAACCTGTTCCTTTCTCACAGCACCGGCAGAAGGAACCTCCCACGCCCAGAAAGCCGAGCTGGAAACCCAACATTCTTCTTACAATTGCAAGTTGGGAGAGCAAGTCATAACACTTCCTGCTAGCAAAAGAGAACACCCCGACAAAAGAATGATCCCATCCTTACGAACCCCCTTCCTGTCGAGCTCGTAGTAGTTTTCCAAGGTTTCCTACATCCTCAGTAAAGCAGGATATCTCCAGGTTTTTATTTCTTCACTTGCAGCTCCAGTCAGATCACACAAGAACCCCAGGGAATTTTGAGTTGGTTCAGGTCACCGAGCTACAACCCACATACCTATTTAGAGCTTGAATATTAGCCAAGTAACCTGCTTATTTTAGAACACATGGAACCAGCTTCTTTCTCCCCAGGGTCGCTGCCACTCATCTACACTGCGTCGAAAGGCATATGAACCAACTCAGCCCACTTGTGTCTTATGATTACTCATTTCCACCTATACTTACTCATTCCTTCATCATTGACACCCCATGAGCAGAGAGTCAGGAGTTGCCCCTAAGCCATGATGCTGGGTGTGGCCCCATGTCCCACTGTATTATTTCTTACCATTTTATTTTAGGCATTGTGATGAACAATTCTTTTAAATGGTAGGGTTCCGTGACGAAACATTCCAGGACCTCACACTCCACCACCAGAGTTCAAGTGCTGTGCCCACAAATCTCATCCCTCCCCACCCCATCTCAATTTAGATAATAGCCTGATACAAGCTATAGATAAGAAGTAACTATATGATGTGGCTGTTTTTATTTCTAAAGTTCGCTCGTTAGGTGTTCTCAAAATTCTAATCAATTAAATAAAACAACTCGTGGTAAGGTGCCCTTCATGGAAGACAATGGACAATAGAACAAAGCTTATTATGCTCATGAGACTATTTTTTTAAAATAATATATTTAAGCACCATGATTACAAACATGTTTGTAGTTGAGTTTCAGTTATAAAAATAAAGACGAAACCTTCCCACCACCAATGCCCCCATCTCCCTCCTACCCCACTCCCTGCCTATATTCGAGACTGGCATTCTATTTCTCTCTCTCACTACCATTGTTATGATAGTTGGTGTAGTTATTTCTATAACTGCACTCACCACTCTTAGTGGTAAACTTCATATGATGGGCCGGACCTTCCAACCCTCATTTTATGTCTCTGGGTATTATTACAATACTGTCTTTTATTTTTCTTAAATCCCACAGATGAGTGAGACTTCTCTGTGTCTATCTCTCTCCCTCTGACTTATTACACTCAGCATAATAGTTTCCATGTCCATCCATGTATAGGAAAATTTCATGACTTCATTTTTTCCTGATAGCTGCATAGTATTCCATTGGTAGATGTACCACAGTTTCTTTAGCCACTCATTTGTTGTCGGGTATCTGGATGGTTTCTAGACTCTGGCTATTGTAAATAGCACTGCAGTGAAGATAGGTGTGCAGAGGGCATTTTTGTATTGTGTTTTGGTGTTCCTAAGGTATATCCCTAGGAGTGATTTAGCTGGATCATATGGGAGCTTAATTTCCAGTTTTTTTTTGAGAAATCGCCATATTGTTTTCCATAAAGGCTGGACTAGACAGCATTCCCACCAGCAGTGAGACTATTTCTAATACTGACTTAGGGCAGCTGTTAGGAAAAATGAAGTCATGAAATTTGCTTATAGATGGATGGATACAAAGAGTACTCTGTTGAATGAAATGAGGTAGAGGGATAGACTAGAATGATCATATTTATTTGTGGGATATATAAAAAAAGAATAGTATGATAATAATATCCAGGGACAATAGAGTTGAGGGCCAGGAGAGCCAGCATGTAGTACGAAGCTTCCAACAAAAAACAGAAGAGTGCAGTTGGGGCAGAGAAGATACCACCATGACAATGGTAGTTGGAAATGATTATTCTGTCAAGAATTGGGTGCTGAAAGGAGATAAAGTGAAAGGCATGATGCCCCTTAATAACAATATTGCAAACCACAGTATTCTAAAAGGGTAGAGGGAAAGATAAAGGAAATAATTGTGAAACAAAAGAAAAATGTCCACCCCATAGGCAGGCAGGGAGATGGGAAGGAAGGAAAATGGGAAGACTGTTGGTGGGAAATGTGCACTGATAAAGGGTGTTGTAAACTTCATGACTGAAAACTCAATCATTATTAACTTTGTACCTCAACCAAGATGCCCTTCAACAGACGAATGGCTAAAGAAACTGTGGTACATATACACAATGGAATATTATGCAGCCGTCAGGAGAGATGAAGTCATGAAATTTTCCTATACATGGATGTACACGAAATCTATTATGCTGAGGAAATAAGTCAGAGAGAGAGAATAAAACGCAGAATGGTCTCACTCATCTATGGGTTTTAAGAAAAATGAAAGACATTCTTGCAATAATAATTTTCAGACACAAAAGAGAAAAGAGCTGGAAGTTACAGCTCACCTCATGAAGCTCACCACAAAGAGTGATGAGCTTAGTTAGAGAAATAACTACATTCTGAACTGTCCTAATAATGAGAATGTTTGAGGGAAATGGAAAGCCTGTCTAAAGTACAGGCGGGGATTGGGAGGGGAGGAGGGAGATTTGGGACATTGGTGATGGGAATGTTGCACTGGTGATGGGTGGTGTTCTCTATATGACTGAAACCCAAACACAATCATATATGTAATCAAGGTGTTTAAATAAAATAAAATATATTAAAAAAAAAGAACTTGAACCCTGGGCCCAACACACACACAAAAAAAACGTATTGTAAAAAAAAACTTTGTACCTTTGAAAAAATAACCTGTTACTATGAAAAACCTTGTAACTCTTGTGTTTAAATAAACTATTTAAAGAAAAATTAAAAAGAAATGAGTGCTGAGGCAAGAGTGACAGTAGGCCAGATAAGGCCTTGGATGTGGCTAACCCAGGTTCGATCACCAGCAGCCCATATGGTTACCTGAGCAATAACAGGAGTGATCATTGAGTGGAGAGCCAGAAATAGCCCCTGAAGCTATTGCTGTTGTGGCTCAAAAATTAAAACAAACAAAAAATATCTCTAAATCTACTTAGTACTAGGAAATTTCCTAAAAGACTGTTCAATTACAGCAGCACTTTAGCAGTTTATACCAGTATCCCATTTTGCCACCTTCTAAATCACCATCTGATGCATGTGTGTGTGGTCTATTGGCCTGGGCAGGAGTTGTGAGAATGAAGCAGTGAAAGGGAAGGATATGTTTATGTTCATGCATATATATCTCTGTGTGAACAGAACCACTCTTTTTACTATGGTCAATGAAAATTGGTCTTAATATCAAAAATAATAGTAAGGGTTTTCTAATAAATTTCAGACCAGAGAAAACAACTTTTTGATTGCATTCCAAATTTATAGTAATAGATTTGTTAAGGAAAGCCAATGGACTGTTCAAACAATCCATAAGGTGAGAAGTTCATATATACACACAAGGTACTTGTGGACATATGATCGAAGAGTGGAGAGGAAAGAAAGACAGGCACTCCCAGAAATACATAAAAATTTCAGACTTGCAGTGTGATACAAAGTCAGAACACAAGCACGAGTCATAGTATTGTTGAACTCTCTTCCTACTTTCATTGAAACGTCACGTTCTTCACCGTACTCACCACCCAATGTTTTCTTTCCATGCATGACGAGGTAGGACGGAGGCCTCTCCCTTTCTGCTCAGCGACACACCTCAATAATATCAATCTATTGTCCTTTCATGAAACAGGGTTTTAGCCACCTTCATGATTTATTGGCAAATAAATATTATTCACAGTGAGTGAAGCATCATCAAAGCAAACTGAACATAAAACAGGTATGAAACTGTTTTAACAGAGAGGAAACTAGTTGCTGTCATTTTAGAACATACTGGAAAGTTTGGGAAATTTATATATACTAGGAATAGCATTTGGGACAGAAACTTCCTATTGTAGGATGAGTCAGTCTTAATTACACAGATACAATATTAGGTAATAACAGAATATCTAAACATCAATATTTCATGGGCTGACGCCCAGTAGTAGTTATTGGCTCCTGGATTTGAATTTAGCTTTATTCTCACATTCAGCAGTGATCAGGGAATCAGAGCTCAGGGGATGATCTTGGTGTTGCTCAGGAGATCATACGATGCCAAGGATCAAACCAACCATGCAAAACATGCACTCAGACTCTATTTACAAGCTATCCTGTATTTATAAAATAGAGTAGTTAAAATTTTTTAATGTGATATCTTATTATATATAAAATTATAGTCCTTCACCCTATTCTTAAAATAAATGTAAACCACTCAATAAAAATTATAAAAAAGGAAAGATGTAAAGCAAGCCATGAAAAATTTGCCACGCAGCAAAAAGCTTTTAATACCACACCAAAACTTGAAAGGGGGTAGCTTCTTAAAAGGTAAGGTATGGAACCTGATAACCAGATCATTACATATATTTATACTGTTATATTAAAATTAAAGGTCTGCCTTGTACTTTGAAATGGACCTTTTGTCTATGTCTGGTTTTGTAGCAGCATGAAACAGTATTGTTTGAGAGGCTGAAGCAACAGTACAAAGATTAGGGAGCTTGCCTTGCACTCAACTGACTGTGGTGCTCTAGCCCCAGGATCCTAAAAGGCAGACCAGGAGTAATTCCTGGGTCTAGAGCCAGGAATAAACCAAGCATCACTAACTGTGGCTCAAATGCCCCCTGCCCATGCCCCCAAAATACTGTTTGATTATGTAGATCTTCCAAATGTCTGTTGGTCTCCCTCCTTCCCTCCCTCCTTTCTTCACTCCCTCCTCCCTCTCACCCCATTCCTCTCTTCCTTTCTCCCTCCCTACACCTCTCTCCCTCCCTCCCTTCCTCTATTTGTGCAGGACATATACTCAATGTATTGTTAGGGGTTCTGACTGGCAGTGCTTGGGGATAGCACAACATGCGAAGAATGTGGACTAAACCCTGGAACATCTTCCTTCACCCTACTTTACATTATATAACAAACTTGCACTTAAAAAATTAATTTGAGGCTGGAGAGATAACATGGAAGTAAGGCATTTGCCCTTCATGCCGAAGGTCAGTGGTTCAAATCCCGGCATCCCATATGGTTCCCAGAGCCTGCCAGGAATGATTTCTGAGCATAGAGCCAGGAGTAATTCCGAGCACTGCTGGGTGTGACCCAAAAACCAAAACAAAAAATTAGAAAGTCTAATTAATGATAACATGATGGCAAAGGCAAGTTTTCAAACTTTGAAATTTTTGTTTCGATGCTCTAATTAGATCATTGGCAATAAATAGTTGCTTTTCTTCCAGTGAGAGCTACAACTGCACCCTACTTTTAAAACTAACTGGCAAAACTCTGAATAAGTAGTTTAATGCTTTTATTCATGCATGTGAAAATGGTTGAGTATTTTTTTTAAATGGGGGCTAATTTAACTTTCAATTAAAAAATAACTGCCTCTGGGGCCGGAGAGATAGCATGGAAGTAGGGCATCCAGAAGGATGGTGGTTCGGACCATGGCATCCCATATGGTCCCCTTGAGCCTTCCAGGAGTGATTTCTGAGCATAGAGCCAGGAGTAACCCCTGAGCGCTGCCAGGTGTGACCCAAAAAACAAATAATAAAATAAAATAAATAAAAAATAACTGCCTCTTAAGACAACTTAATTGTGCAACTACTATCCATTCATATTCAGCAAAAGTGTTCCTCGTAGAGCAGATAGATAATATAGGCCTTTACAGCACTTGCCTTGCATGCAGCTGAATCCTGTTAGGTCCCTCAAACCTCACAGGAGCCTGGAAGGCTCGGGGGACCATATGGGATGCCGGGAATTGAACCCGGGTTCATCCCGGGTTGGCAGCGTGCAAGGAAAATGCCCTACTGCTGTGCTATAGCTTTGGTCCCAAAGTTCCTTTTTTGTATAAAATTTCTATTTTATCATACAGAAGAATATTACAAATGATGACTACTCAAAGGTTGGGCAGAACACTCATTTTTCCTTTTTCATCAAGGATTTCTGTCAGTCAAATGATGTGTGGATTTGATTATATTGGTAAGGGTAATGATATAGAGTGTGGTGGTGGTGTCTGCCTTCCAGATAAAGCATCAGCCACCTTCCCTACTCTGGGTTTTGCACCACCAGTACCAATGTCATTATAGTAATAAGGCAAAGTAACATCATAGTTTTATCATCCAAATTCTGCATTTCCGGTTACTTTTTGTTTTGTTCTGTTGTATGTTGTGTGTGTGTGTAGGGGGGGAATTCCCTAGAAGTGCTCAGGGGACTTAGAGAGCTGCTGACAGCAATGTTCAGCTAGCTGGGTTAATATTTCAAAGGGGGCCCAAAGATATGGAAGTACTTGGGCTCTATGGTGTGGGGATCACCAGAACCACCCCAGAAGTGAAGGGAGGAGTGTCTAGGACCAAATCCTGTCCAGACTAGGAGCCACGCACCCTAAACTCTGTACTATCTCCCCAACCTCTAGGTATTGTGCAACTGATTTTTACCACCATCCCCTTCTCCACCCACCTACCAAAGGTCAACAGGCGAGATCCTTTTTTGGAGAACTAGTGCTATATTTAGCAATATTTAATATGGATTCATGCAATTCCAGAGATGCCAAAACAAACTAAGGTCCAAGAGTTTCAATGAGAAACGTCAGGATTGAAATCTAATGAGCAGAACTGCATGCATACGTTTTAGTGGGGGTTCTGAACTCTACAAAATATTATTCATTCATATCTTCATTCATTCTGTGGAAAGTGAACTAGTACTGGGATTAAGATTGATTTGCATGTAGCCAAGCCCAAGTTGATTATTGATCACAGGATTCCCCAAGCACCCCCAATTGTAACACCAAATCAGAGAGCCAGGCATAAACCCTGAATACCCCTGGGTGAGGTTTAAGAACTCCCTCTAGAAAAAATATATACATCAAATTCTGAGCTGCCTTAACTATACCTGACTCATTCCAAAGCATAATTTGTAGGATCTGGTTCATTTCCATGAGACATAATTTTATCATGAAAATACAGTTGAATAACTTTCAGTAATTGTAGAGGGGCCAACCCAGTAGTGCTGGACACCTAGGGCCACTCCCAGCAGAGTTAGGCCTGAGTGGGGACACCGGTGGAACCCTGGAGAGGGGGTAACAAGGACTTAGCAGTGTTTGGGGAAGCCAAGAGGATCCAAGGATAAAACTCAAGAGCCTTATAGATGCTAGGTATGTTCTTTACTACTTGATCTCTTAGATCCTTAAATTTTTTATGATTAAAAAAGGCAATATAGTCATTCTAAAATTACTTTAAAATACCCAGTTCACATGGTTGCAAGTCAGATTCTTCTGGTAAAACCGCCCTTCTTTGGCATAAACTGAAACAGAAAGGGCATCAAAGCGAAATCTATGTGTGCAATGCAGAATTTATAGCACTGTTTTAAAATATCAAAGACTAAATTATTAGGGAAATGTATATTAAAACAATGAGATATCTCACTTTAGTGAAACTGGCAAATATTTAAAAAAAAATCCAGAAACTACCAGTGTTGGTGGGAATATGATGAGAAAGGAACCCTCATTCGTATTAGTGAGGCCCCCTAGTTCAACCGCGATGGAAAGCAGTATGGTGATTTCTCATAAAACAACTAGAACTCTCATCTGGCCCAGCAATCCACTTTTCATCAAAAATTGCCAAACAAAGAAACATTAATTTGAAGCCACATATGTGTCCTCATGTTCAGTGCAGCACGTAGTCAAGAGGTAGGCTATGGAAACAACCCAAAAGTCTACCTCCAGATCAATGTACCAACAATGGAATATTGCACAGCTCTAAGAAAAGAGGAAATTTTGCAGTTTGCTGCAACATGGGTGGAAATAGAGGGTGTCACGTTAAAGCAAAAGAAGCCAGAAGGACAGTACTGGATGATTATCTCCATCTGTGGAATGCAGAGAGTCAAAATAAGGGCACAGGCAGTATCAATGCCAGAGAGTAGAGGACATCGAGATACTTTGAGACAACCCAGGCTCACTACCAGTACCAATCTTCAGCACCACACATTGGCCTCCTGGAAGACAGCACAGTCAAAAGTAAACCCTGAGCACTACCATGTGTAGCCCATAATCAAAAACAAAAGAGAGAGAAAGAAAATGGGCAGCACTAAATGATGACAGTTAACAGTAGAGGAGGGAAGAGAAGGAGCAAAGTAGACTCAATGCTGTATGAACACTGGTAGAGGGCCATGTATACGTTGATGCTAGTGTCAAGGAGTCAATCTGGGGGCCAATACTATAATATTTTTTATTTTTCTATTGAGACCAATGTAAATTTAAGTCTTTCACAGTTGTATTTCAGGCACATAGTGACAGTGAATTAGGGCCATTCCCACCACTAGTGTTGACTTCCTTCTGCCACTGTTCCCAGCATGCCTCCCAGACCTCCACCCTTAGCTCCCTTAACTGCTAGTGTTACAGGTCCCTTTTGAGTATAGCTTGTTGTAGTTTGTCTCTTGATTCTATTGTAGTTGACTCTGGTTTGGGTATTTAGGTCTGATCATTTGTGATTGCCATTCAATGCTCCTGAGACCACTTGGTCCTAGAGTCCCATCCAGTTTTTTTTTCTTTTCTCAGTTTGTAAAAAGACATAGAAATATGAGACAGAACAAGATGATTCATGTTCTAAGGTTCTGTAAAAAAAAAAGGTGGGAGCTCCTATCTAGAAGCTATAAATATAAATAAAATTAAAAGAAGAAAAGAAAAAGAAAAAAGGGGGACAAGATGTGGCAAGTTGTTTTCCAGAGCCTATAGTTGGTCTCATGACAGTAAGCTTCAATGGTAGAGACATCCTGTATCTCTTGGGCCAAGGGAATTTTCTTTCTAATTTCCCTAATGTTTACTACACCTATGCCCCCCAAAAAAAGAAAGAGAAGAAAAAGAAAGGAAAAAACCCTGACCAATACTATGAATTTCAACACTATTATAACTTCTTAAACTACAGTAAGTAAAATCAATATAGTTGACAAAATTTAAACTAAGTGCACTAAAGTAGTTATAGGAAAACTGATGAAAATTATTGAAAAGTATATCCCTAACAACACATAAAAACGAGGAAATGAAATAAGAACATCAAATATTAGTAACTGTCAAAGCTAAAGGATTAATTATATATTACTTAGTAATGTGAAAATGGGCATAGAATTTATTTTTCTAAGTTCTATATGGGGGAGGCAGTAATAGCACAGTGGGTAGGGCATTTGCCTTGCACAAAGTTGAACTGGGTTTGATCCCTGGCATCGCATAAGGTTCCCTGAGCCTGCCTAGAATAATTTCTGAATGCAGAGTTAAGAGTAATCACCTCTTTACAGGCAGGGTGGGAGGAGGGGGAAATTGGTGGTGGGAATGTTGCACTGGTGAAGGGGGGTGTTCTGTTTATGACTGAAACCCAACTACAATCACGCTTGTAATCATGGTGCTTACATATTTTTATATATTAAAAAAGAGTAATTTCTGAGTGCCGCCAGGTGTGGCCCCCAAAGAAAAAAATTAAATTAAACCCCTATTTTCATAAAGATCTGTGAAGCTGAATCTAGAGTACTGCTGAAATTCTATACTATCGCTGACATATAAGATATTCTGCTCTTGGAATAAAGTTGTCAGTATTTTAGAGAGCAAAACTAATTTCCTGGCCTGTGTTCTAAACAAGTACTGAATATGCATTCTCTCTGTAAAAGAGAATGGTACCCAATGTCATGCATCAGAAGATACAAAGACTTCTAGAATATTCCTTTCATACTCCAGGACTTTAGTGTCTGTGTCCACACATTTAACTAATCCTCTAAAATGGGCATAGGACCTCTACCCTGACTATTATTCTAAGGGACTATTTACCCTGTCATGTAGTAAAAGTTGAGTCAACCTTCAAGTCATTATAATGACACTTGAAAAAAAACAGAAGGGGAAAAGGAAAGAAAATTCCCAAAGGAATCGTAAAGAACTAAGAAACGAGACTCTCTTTGGTTTTCCTCTATATAAGGAAATGAATGAGCGACAGGAACAAATATGGGCATTGACCACATCATTTTTCCACCACACCACATCATCTTATTTCACTTTCAGACAGGAACCATCATGTCATGTCCTTTGAGTCAGCTCTTGTACTACCCACACGGGCACAAAAAAAAAAAAAGATCAACATTGGCAAATGCCAGACTTTTAATACTCATTTCCAGCTGCTACTATGTTCTTTGATCCATCTTCTACCCAAACTCTTCCCATACCAAGAAATAAATGCACAATTAGCACCCTTCCTCAGTTGTCAGGGGCCTAACCAAAAGACTAAGTAAATAAAAAATGAAAGCAAAATTCAAATGTTTGATGATCAGCACATATTCTAAGCAAATGAACAAAATTCACTCAAAGATCTTTAAATGTTGAGTGACAGAATTACATCATTTTACATTGTGCTACTATTTTTTCATTATTTTATTATTAATTATTTTTTTATTTTTGGGCTTGAGGGTCATACCCAGTGGTTCTCAGGGGTTACTCCTGGCTCTGCATTCAGAAATCACTCCTGGCAGGCTCTGGGGACCATATGGGATACTGGGGATCCAACCTGGGTTAGCAGTGTGCAAGGCAAACATCTTACCCATTGTTTTGCTACTATTTTAATACCATATTTGCTGGCGTATAAGACGACCCTTCAACCCATGAAAAACTTCCTAAAAGTCTTAAAAGTAAGTTACTTCTTAAAAGTAAGAGGGGTGCGGATCACTCATCCCTGAAACTGGA
Organism: Suncus etruscus; assembly: GCF_024139225.1. Classification (NCBI taxonomy): domain Eukaryota; kingdom Metazoa; phylum Chordata; class Mammalia; order Eulipotyphla; family Soricidae; genus Suncus; species Suncus etruscus. The sequence continues at coordinate 122,510,159 of NC_064868.1, forward strand.
ACAAGTTTCAGCATGCTGTATACCAGCATATAATATGACTCCCGACTTTTAGGTAGTTTTTCATAGGTTGAAGGGCCGTCTTATACACCGGCAAATACGGTATATAAAGGGCCAGAAGTATAGCTCAGCGGCAGTGTACACACCTTGCATGTAAAAGGTCTGAGTTAGATTCTCAGCACCACAAAAACCACAATATAGTAATATTTAATATTAAGCTCTGTGAAGGCAGTATGTTTTATTCACCAGTCTGTGTCAAGAATCTCAACTTGTATTTCATCAAGTGCATGGTATCATTCCCCAATGAGGATTCTAGAATGATCCATGCAGGGGAGGGGAAACACTATTAGCCTCAAATACAATTGGTGAGGGTGGAGGACTTGTTAGCTTTTAAAAAAAGTAGATTTCCAGGGCACTATGCCTGTTTTTTTTTCCTGAAAGGGGAATATTAAAGCCAAATAAGTTTGGGAACCTCTGACTTGCCAGACACAAGATATGCACTCAATAGTATTTAATGTATTTAATGTATTAATAGTATTTAATTCATTTAGTAAACATTAAATGAATGTCTGATGATGGGTATTGTATCCTAAGGGAGTTGAACTCACTAGCATAAGCTAAAGTGGCTTATTACATAATTTAAAGCAAACTTTTAATGCAAATCAAATAAAAAATAAATGCAAAAGGCATCTTAATCCATTATATCACTCTACAAAATAGGATGATTTCTGAGTAAATGGCACCAAAACAAACAGTAGTTGACATCTTTTAGTGGCACTGAATCAATCCATGATCAATATTTTTAAGCTGACATAATATTTTAGTTCTCTCCTTTTAGCAGGTATTTCAGAGAAAAGACAAGAAGTAGAAAGAATATAAAACTCTGCATTTAATTGAGTCTCCCTCAAATTTGCCATAGGGAAAAGAAAAAGCTGTTACTTAGCTGCCAAGATACAAATACTTTAAACTTCTGTTTGACCTCAAACGATAACTGTAAGGTACAAAAAGGAAAAGCAGCTTCCAACATTTTCTGCCTCTTTGTCTAGTGCATGGTAAATGCTGTCAGTTTTTAGAAGAACATAAAATCCCCTGTAAAAAATAATCCGACCAATTGGTAACATGAAGCCATAGTTTATAAAATGCTCAGCACACCCAGGAAGAGGGTTGGCTGTATTTGCATATAAAATATTTCTGACTTCTGCTATTATTGTGGTGACACATTCTAAAGAGAAAAAATGTTGCTTCATTATCTCATAAAACATCCTGAAGTTTTCCAATATTTCTTTCAAGAATCACAAAGTATTCATAGCAGTCGAATGCCTCCCTGTCATTATTACAAGCACGTACCTACATTTTCAACACACCACACCAAATAATTCCGTTTCATTTGGGAGTTTGTCAGGAACAGCCTGCTTTGGATAAGCTTTCAGCTTTTTGTTTATTTGGACCTTACACACATGAAGGTCCAAGTAGGAATGCAAACACTTGCGTGTGTCTGCTTTGGAAATTATGCTTCTTTTTCAAAAAGATAAATGATCAGTATTCCAAAACTTTAGAAAGTTTAGGGGAACTTTCCCAGGATTAAGTCAAGAACTGTACAGTTTTTCTGTTTCAAAAGATCCTTCTCTGATCATGTTAATTTGTTTCACTACGCAGCCATTAAAGTTTGATGAGCTTTATTGAAAAACTTTTTTTTTTATCTCCAGAGAGAATATAATTCCACAACAATGGCTTGCTATTTTCTGCACATAATAGTCATTGTTTAAGTTGGACTCAACACAGAATCCTGAACACAATGTAGACTTATCCTGAAGATAGGCTGCAAAATATCATGGTCTCATAAGCTGTTGTATGTACATACTATTGATATGTATGGAAGATGCCACGTAAATTTTACTTATTTTAAGTTTGCTGAGGTGCCCTGATTGGCTTTTTGTGAACAGAGATTTAAATCTGTCAACATAACACTAATAAATGGCTCTGTTTTCTAGGGCCTAATATTGAACATAGATAGTTGCTTGCTCAGTATTTTATTTCGCAATGTGGTTGAAAACCTGGTACATGGTTAGAAACCCTTATTAGAGTCTGCCACAAACCCAACAGATTTTGTAGTGTTCATCAACCTGAAGTCAAATTATTTGCACAGTCAAATTCACCACAAGAATAATTTCTTCCATCACCCAGATTATTCCTCTCTCTAGTACTATGGAAATTGTACCTTGGAAATTAAGAAAAGAAAAGAAAAGAATCTTTTAAAATTCTCTCACTGGGTTCTCCCTTACATGTGAGTAACTGGATAATGTCATGAAATATCTGAAAGGGGGATACCTAGATCGCCCTTAGTCCCAGAATCCAGGGGGAAGGACAGAGAAGGGGAGAAAACAATGAGGTAAGCAAGAACAAGTAGATGGGAAGTAAGGGCAAGCAGGGGCCAAGATTTTCAGGTACATCAGTGGTATAAGGTAGTGATATATACAGCTAAATATCCAAACTACAAGAGTCAATCACATTAAAAATAAGGGACTCAGACTTCAACCACCACATTAATAAAAAAAAGTGTACAAGTCAAAGCCTGGGGGTAGGGGTAGGGAGTGGGAATCTGGGAATTATGGTAGAGGGAAGATTAAACTGGTGCTGGGGCATAGCATATGTAAAATATCTATGAATAACTGTATAAATCATGGTGCTTTAAGAAAATTGCTGTTTTTTAATATGGAACACTTCATGAATTTGCGTGTCATCCTTCCACAGAGGCCATGCTAATCTCTGTATCATTCCAATTTTAGTTTATGTACTGCCGAAGCGAGCACACTATCACTGTTTTTATAACAGAACCAGAGAAAATGAATCATCTTGGTTTGCCTCATATTTCCATGTATTCCTACAAACTGAGAAAAAAAGTGGATGTTACCGGGGCAAAGCCATCTCATGAGCATTGAGAAGGTAAAATGGGAAACTCTGGTGTTTGGGAGATGGTTCAAAGGGCTGAAATACATGCTTTGTATGCAGGAAGTCCAGTTTCAATCCCTAACATCAAATGGACCCCCAAACATTAAGGGAAGTGACCCAGGAACACTAGGCTGGAAGTAATCCCTGAGCATAGCCAGGTTCTACTCTCCTGCTAAAACACCAAGTAAACAAAAAAATTTGTGGAATATCTGCTTATGATTTGTACCATTAGATCACGTGTTTTTTAAATGATAATATTTTCATTTATAAAAAGGCTAATCTGCAGTTTTGATCATTCCTAAATAAAATTAGCATCAGGTGAGAAAGATATTGGAGATATTGGGTAAAGAAAATAGTTCAAAAGCTAGGAGTATGCCCCTCAAAATGCCACAGTCTTTATTTGATTGATACTCGACCTGACCTCAGGCACTACATGGCCCCTTCCTCAAGTCACAAGCAAAGCATTACTGGGAATGAAACTCACTCCCAGAGGAATCCAAAATGTCACTTTGGGTGCTACTCCTGTCTTTGTTTGCACCAGGATCTTGTGCAGTGGTTGCTAAAGATTGAACCTCGGGCTCCCACAAGTTCAGCTCTGAACTATCTCCCCAACTTTATATAAAAAATCTTGGTGCTGATACTAACTAGGGACCAAAAAGGCCTCTGCAATGATCATTCCAAATCTATGAGCCATATGTAGAAAAATTTTCATGACTGAGAATTCTACTGCCTCTTTTAATTGTAATAGAATTGGACTGTAACTTATAAATTCCTGCTTTCATGGCTTAATGCCATAATCATGCTATAGTCCACAGCAATGTTTTATTAAGCATTAAAGGTCTATTGAGAACATAAATAGGATGGGAAAGAGAAGAATTTTAGTGCTCAGAGCCTAAATCAAACATTCACTAAGCAGAAAGTGTTAATAGCTTTACCTTGGAAATACAACACAAGGTAACCATTCTCCTATCTATCGTGTCCCCCAGCTGTGAGCGAAGTGTCACCCCTGAGCACCAGTGGGTGTGAAAAAATGTCAGGAAGAAAAATGAAAAGAAAGGAAAGGGAAAGCGGGGGAGAAAGAAAAGGAAGGGGGACATAAAAGCATGGGGGACATGAGAGCTCAAGGTACTTACTTGCCTTGAGTAAGGGGGACCCCTGTTCAATCCTTGGCACAGCATGTTTCCCCAAGCACTGCCAGGACCCACCCTAAAGCACAGAGCTGGGAGTGCCCAAAGCCTAAATATATAAGAAAGTATTGATTCTTTTGTTCATCCAAAATGAACAAGGTGATATTTTTTTCTTCATCATCATTTTGGTTTGGCCTCAGTTTTGGCCCTTCCTTGGGAAAACTGTAGTGCTACATAAAAATAAAAGTGGACCACTAACATTGCAGAAACTAATTCAAATTGATTCAAGACTTAAACACCAGACCTGAAAAAATAAAAATAAAGAGGTTAGAGAAACCATCATTGATATTCAAGTCCAGGCCTTGAATAACAGAGATGTATTAGGACAATCAACTCAAAAAGCAAAGGAAACAATGCTAAGAATAAACAAACTGATGGATATTCAACTGAAAATTTGACACAGCTTTAGAAATGACCACTGTGGAGATGGCCCCCAGACAAACAGAAAGAATTTACCACAGAAACAGAAAAACAATCTAGTAATTGGGAGAAATTATGTGCCTATCATATTTTTGACAAGGTGTTAATACCCAAAATATACAAATAGCTCATATAATTCCATAAAAAATAACCTCCCCAAAATGGGCAGAACTGACAAAGAGAACATACAGGTGGCCCATAGACACATGACAAGAAATATCCAAAATTGATTATTAAGGAAAATGAAATGAAAACTAAAATGAGATCTCAACCAACAACCCTGAGAATGACCTAGATCTTAAATATTGGGAAAAATTATTGGCAAAGATGTAGAAAATAGAAACCAAGGTATGTGGGATTGTGGGAATATGGATTGCTATTGCCTAGAGAAAAATGGTAAAGAGGGGCCGGAGAGATAGCATAGAGGTAAGGCGTTTGCCTTTCATGCAGATGGACGGTGGTTTGAATCCCGGCATCCCATATGGTCCCCCGTGCCTGCCAGGAGCGATTTCTGAGCGTGGAGCCAGGAGTGACCCCTGTGTACTGCTGGGTATGACCCAAAAAAAAACAAAAAAAGAGAGAGAAAAATGGTAAGGAGATTCTATGACAGAACTAAAATGGGGGGGGGCATAGAGTGGACAGCACAGCAGGTAGGGTATTTGACTTAGACCCAGCCCAGCTGGGTTCGAACCCTGTCATTCCATATGGTCTCCTGAGTCTTCCAAGAGTAATTTCTAGCACAGAGACAAGAGTAACCCCTGAGCACTGCCAGGTGTGGCCCAAAAACCAAAAATGAAAATAAAAACAATGACTTACATCTTAAATATTAAAAACAAATTGTTGGTAACGACTAGAATAAAGGAAGCAAGGTACACTGCTGATGGGAATGTGGACTGCTATAACCTATAGGTGTAGCTAAATCACCTTAAGCTTGCCTTGCAAGCTGCCAACCTGGATTCGATTCCCCAGCATCTCATATGGTCCTGCCCCCCCCCCCGCCCCACTGCCCACCACTGCCTGCCAGGAGTAATTTCTGAGCACAGAGCCAGGAGTAACCATCGGTCACCATTGGGTGCTCTGGATCGCCATTGGGTGTGGCCAGAAAAGAAAGAAAACACTAAAAGGGATTACATCAAATCCAGTCATACTGCTGTTTATGAAAATAATAAGAAAATAAGAATTTGAGAAAAATATTTGTACCTATATACTCATAGCATTGTTATTTGAAATCATTAAAACAGGGAGTTAATGTAAATGTAAATGTAATGTGAATGTAAACAGATGACTGAATAAACTTGTGGCATATGCACTGAAATACTCCCCTACCATTAAAAAAAATAAAACTTTTGTGTCAAAATTGGTGGAACTTGAGGTGTTTACAAAAAGTACAACTTAAGGGACAGCTCACCACCACGTAGTTTGATGATGTAAAAGATAATCAAAGCCAGTGATCTGATGAAAATGACAAAATTAATTCCTAGATTCAGTAAAATAAAAAATAATGATGGTATCAGAGATAAGTACTGAAGAGGGAAGGGAGAGGAATAAAAAGAAGGGTCTTTTTGGTGGCAAAGCACTGAAACTTCAGCTAATAAACTGATATCCATTTTTAAAAGCCCCTGCCCTTTGAATTCAGAAGAATATTACAAAGGCTTAGAGTGCCTTTTTGCAAGTAAATGGTTCTGAGTTCGAATCCCTGGTGTCGCACATATACAAAGCATGATCCTGAAAACTGTGATTTCTGTCACTCCAGAGACAAATGTGGGGCAGGCACAACATAAGGGGTGAGCAAAACATCATCATCATCATCATCATCATCATCATCGAGGCACAGTTGGGGGAATGTACTATTGTCACGATGCCACCTCTGGTATCTGAGCACTAAAGCAACTCTGATGAGCAGCATAGAGATCCTGGCAAACATCACAAACATAACTTGTGTACCTCAACTAAAAGTGCTTATTATGGGATGTGCAAACATGACAGCTAAAGTAGTATAAATTGCAGGAGTACACAGTCAAGCGTGAGGGTACTGCAAACTGATGAATGACACCCGCAAAGAACCACTGTTTAAGGTGTGTGTCTACCCCAGTCATTGTAACATCAATATCTTTGACAACAAAGGAAGAGAGAAGGAGGAGGAAGAAAAAAATAATTAAGTACCCTTCATTTATTTGTATATCTAACAGCCTTCAAGAGTCTTTTCTAAAGTAAGAGGCTTAAGAGAGTTCTCTTATTATTGTTAATTTTTTTTATGTTTTGCAAGCCTGTGAGATGGTTCTGGATTTAAGGTGCAGCCAAACTGGTAAATCTAGGAGTGGCCTCTGAACAGAGAGACCCGTTGTGGCTCAAAATGCCCCAAATATTTTATTATGTATAATCACTAAGCAAAGTCTAGACAGAAGTTGTCACTTGAAAGCTTTTTAACTATTTGTGAACAAATGCTAACACAAATAGCAACACCTTAAGTGTTGATAATATACTCTATTATACAACCACTTACAAAAATGCCTTTTCTTGAGACAAAATATGAGGCAAGTCATAGTTCCCTGAGGGCAGACCACTATTACAGAAATATTGAAAATAGAAGCCAATGCCTACCCTCCCCAGTTTTATTGAACAGACTATTAGAAATCCTCTACAGGGGCCGGTGAGGTGCCGCTAGAGGCAAGGTGTCTGCCTTGCAAGCGCTAGCCAAGGAAGGACCACAGTTCGATCCCCCGGCGTCCCATATGGTCCCCCCAAGCCAGAGGCAATTTCTGAGCGCTTAGCCAGGAGTAACCCCTGAGCATCAAATGGGTGTGGCCCGAAAAAAAAACCCTCTACAGATGATCAGAGAAGGTGAAATAAAAGGCATCTAAATTGGAAAGCACTAAATTGTTTGCAAATGTCATGGTAATATATAGAAAGACCCCACCAAAAAAGAATAAAGTTGATAAAGGAGTCCAGTCAAGTTGCAGGATAGAAAAATCAATATACAAATATAAATAACACAAATACAAAAAAACTATGAGACTATATAATATAATAAATTAGAGACCCTGAAGTGAAATATGGTGGTTGATGAATAAAAGAAGAAAAACAAATAATACTTAAATACTAAAATCCTTTTAAGTTTGGGGTATTTTGTGAGCAGAAATATGCCATAGCAACTTGCTAATAATGCTTATATCAATTGGCTTCCATATACATATGTATATATACATATATATTCCATATACAGTTTCACTGAAAGTTGTATTTGAGTGAGGATTTCTGCATACTCAAAATGATTTTTTCTAAGTGTGGCAAAAGTACTGACATGTGGACAGAAGATTAAAAACCACAAAGAAAAAAAACCTTTGGCCTAAACTTCATACCTTTTACAGAAAAATTAACTTTCATGTTGGGTTATATACCGGGGCTCTCTCCTCCTTTGGAGAAGCCCACATTTTCTCCTGAGCACATTACTCTCTTGTTCTTATCTTCTTCCTTCCCTTTCTCAGAATTTCCGAATAAAACTAGTTTTACTTCAAAAGCAAACAAAAAAAAATAAATATCTGGGGAAAGTTTTGCTGAAATTCAAGCATGATACATAAAAAGGAAATTCACTGGTGGAAAATTACTGATATATGTGGCCCTTATTACAATAAATACTTTGTTCTATGGCAGACTCAGAACAGAAAATGAAAAGACAAGCTTACAGATTGGAAGAAAATACTTGCATACTACATATGTGAAAATTATTATTATTAAAAATTCAATTCCTTGGGTTAGCTAGAGACAGTACAGCCAGGGGGTAGGGCGCTTGTCTTGCACAACCAACCTGGGTTTGATCACTGGCACCCCCTATGGTACCCTGAACCAGCAGTGACTTCTGAGTGCAGCAGAGCCAGGAGTAAGCCCTCAGTCATGCTGATTGTACCCCTTCCCCCCAAAAACTTCATTCTGGGCCATAGAGTCCAGCAGATAACACACATGCCTTACACAGAACCAAACTGGGTTAATCCCCAGCACCGTATCGTCCCCCAAGTCTCTGTATCACACAGATACCACCTTAAGCTCTGATTTGGATACTGAAAGTGACTCGCTTTATCTATTTCTCTTCTTGGTGCTGGGTGCTCAGCCATGCTTAGAAAATCATATGTGGTGTAGGGTCTGAACAAGGGTTAGACCAAAATGGTTGCAAGTAAGGTAAGTGCCTTACCTCCAATAGTATCTCTATGGTTTCCTTTTTTTTAAAAAAAATTGTTGGGGGCAGAGAGATAGCATGGAGGAAGGGCATTTGCCTTGCATGCAGAAGGACCTTGGTTCAATTCCCGGCATCCCATATGGTCCCCCGAGCCTGTCAGGAGAGATATCTGAGCATAAAGTCAGGGTAACCCCTGAGCACAGCTGGGTGTGACCCCAAAACCAAAAAAAAATTGTGACTGGGCAACAACTAGTATGTTTGTGGCTTATTCCAATTTCTATGCCAAAGGACCATATTCTTAGGGGATCAAACTCAGATCAGTCATAATACCTACATTATCTCTCCAATTTTTTAATTTTCTCCTATGACATATTTCTCACTTGAAAAGTAAATCTAGAAAACAAATATTTATACGTGCTCAGTAATGCTTATGTTTAAGAGACTTATCTTTTAAAGGATTTATCACTTATTAGTGGACCTAAGACTCCTTACATTAGGTGTTCATATTAAAGAGTTTGAATATATCTATTAGACAGTCAATTTTTATAGGTGATCACACAACTTTTATAGGCTTTCGAATATTCAGATAAAAATGCTACTAAGAGTGGCCAGAGAGATAGCACAGCGGTAGGGTATTTGCCTTGCAAGCAGCCAACCCAGGACCAAAGGTGGTTTGAATCCTGACATCCCATATGGTCCCCTCAGCCTGCCAGGAGTGATTTTTTTTTGGTTTTTGGGCCACACCCGGAGGTGCTCAGGGGTTACTCCTGGCTGTCTGCTCAGAAATAGCTCCTGGCAGGCACGGGGGACCATATGGGACACCAGGATTCGAACCAACCACCTTTGGTCCTGGATCGGCTGCTTGCAAGGCAAACGCCACTGTGCTATCTCTCCAGGCCCCAGGAGAGATTTCTAAGCAGATAGCCAGGAGTAACCCCTGAGCGCCACCAGATGTGGCTCCAAACCCCCCAAAAATGCTACTAAGTAAAAAGTATTTGAAAAAAGAAAATGATGCCAGGAAAAAAGTAGACAATAAACTATTAAGCACCAGGAAAGAGGAAAACAACTACACTTACATGTAGTACCAAATCAAAATAATGATTCTCACTAACAGCATAGATAAATAAAATGCCACCTGGTCAATGCCATTCCTAACTCCTTGGCAGATCAGTGATTAGACATTTAATATTAACAGTTTTCATTTCAGTGCTCAGGGACTGCTTACTCCTGGCGCATGCTCATTCGCATTATCCTGAACAGCCAAAAAGTGGATATAACCCAAATGTCCACATCCAGACATAAAAGGTTAAATAATGTGGTGGTTCCAAATAATGGGTTATTCTGCCATATAAATTAATCAAGTGCTTATATATATATCCTAGAATGTGAATAAAATTTAAAAACACACTATGTGAAATAGCCATGGTTGGGGATATGAATCAAGAGGCAGAACATTGAAAAAAAAGAAGCAGAACACATGGCCCACATGTATGGGACACTAGTTTCCACCCCTGTCACCACATGGTAGTCAAGCACCACTAGATGTGGCCATATCTGTCTTGCCCCTGTCCCAGTATAGCATTAGCAATAAAAGAAGTCGATCATGGGGCCAGAGAGATAGCATGGAGTTAGGGCGTTTGCTTTGCATGCAGAAGGATGGTGGTTCAAATCCCGGCATCCCATAGGGTCCCATGAGCCTGCAAGGAGCGATTTCTGAGCATAGAGCCAGGAATAACCCCTAGGCGCTGCCAGGTGTGACCCAAAAACAAACAAAAAAAAAGTCAATCATAAAATATCATACACAGTACACTATGTTCTATTAATATTAAAACTCAGATTTGGGAAATATATGTACATAAAAAATGGAGTAGTCATTGTTAAGCGTTGGTGAGGTAAAAGATTTGAATTCATCTTAGGAGCCTGAGTTTAACAGTAAGTTTTCAAGTGACAAAATATTTAAAAATTGTGCTGATGGTTACACTTATCTGTAAAAATAATATCCACTAAGTTACATGGATAAATGGGTTTTCTGACACTAATTTTCCAATGCAGCTTCCACACAAACCACTTAAGAATGCACAAGGCAGCAGTTCTGGTGTCCAATAATATATGTTATTTTACTTTTAAGTTTTTTTTTTTAAGTTTTGGGATATACCTGAGCTATTTTTAGCTCTGTATTCAGAAGTGACCCTGGTAATACTTGGAAGACCATACTGGTACAGGGAATTGAACTTCAGTCTGTAAGATGTAAGGTAAGCACTTCACCCCTTATAGTCCCTCCAGCCCCTGGTAGCCTACATTTCATTCAAGTATAATATCAATGTCAAAGCCAGGTTTATGACTGGCTCTAAATCAGAAATTCCCCCCCACCACAAGTTTGATTGAATTTGCTAGAGAAATTTACAGAACTCAGATAAACATTTTACATACTAGATTACCAGATATAAATTCTGGAACAGCCAGGTATTAAGACATACAGAGGGTACATAATAAAGAAGCAAGCACCTAAACTTTCCACACTCCTCTGGGGATCTTCTAGTACAGGGAATCTATGGAGAGGCCATATGCAAGGCATGCACTAATGCAATAATGGCATGGAATATAAATCACATGGCAGTAAGACTGCTAAAAGGGAAAACAATATTCTAAGTTCCAAATTTCCCCTTGAATTCTGAAGTCTGGCAGGTCTTGCAAAAAATGTCATTAGAAACATTCCTTATTCTGAACAATGAAAAGAGAGAAAACTGAGGAAGTGACTTAATTTGTTTTCTTTACAGTTTGTATCACCATGTGCTTTCTTTAATGGAAATCAGAGGGTAAAACAAGGATCATGTATGTGCATACTGGAATCTTCCAAGGTCTATCAGGACCTGTGAACTGTGAATCAATTAGGAGAAAGAAATTTTCCCTCAAGGTTTCTTTTCTTCTTCTTTAAAGAACAGTTATTCCATCATACCTAGTATGAATTCAATAGTATCTTTGAAAATTACTACATACAGCAAACATTATATAATAATTCGGCTACTTTTCTATGAATCTACAGAGGTTCTAGAGTCCCCAATGAATTCATGATATGTTATGATTGATCAGGCCTCTATTACCTTATGAGCCCAGCTCATTTTGACTGCTGTCCACACTGCTTGGTGGTGCTGGGTGGGGTGGATGGTACTGGCATGTAGGATGCCAGAAACCGTACCATTGGCAGTATTTTAAAATCATAAAGCAGTGACAAAATAAAATGAATAAAAAACATATAAAAGATCCAGGGACTGGGCCAGAGAGATAGCATGGAGGTAGGGCGTTTGCCTTGCATGCAGAAGGATGGTGGTTCAAATCCCAGCATCGCATATGGTCCCCAGAAGCTGCCAGGAGCAATTTCTGAGCGTAGAGCCAGGAAGAACCCCTGAGTGCTGCTGGGTGTGACCCACAAACCAAAAAAAAAAAAGAGACAAGGATAGAACATTTATCTTACTTATGTGAGACCCTGAGTTGGATCCTTGCCATGGAAAGATGGGCCACTAAAGGCAGAGGCACCCAAACAGAAGCTGAAAGATAACTTATCACAGAAGCATTAAAAATAATACATGGAGGGGCCAGGGAGATAGCAGAGCGGTAAGGCGTTTGCCTTAGACGCAGAAGGACGGTGGTTCGAATCCCGGCATCCCATATGGTCCCCCGAGCCTGCCAGGAGCGATTTCTGAGCATGGAGCCAGGAGTAACCTCTGAGTGCTGCCGGGTGTGATTCAAAAAACAAAAAATAATAATACATGGAAGAGGGGCCAAAGCAATAACACAGCGGTAGGGCATTTTCCTTACATGCAGATGAACTGGGAAGACCTGGGTTTGATCCCAGCATCCCATATGGTCCACCGAGCCTGCCAGGAGCGATTTCTATGTGCAGAGCCAGGAGTAACCCCTGAGTGTCACCAGGTGTGCCCCCCCCAAACAAAAACAAACAAAAATACAATGAATAAACATCTGATCTGACATTATTTAAGTATGAATTTTTTTCTGACCCCAGGTATGAATTTTTTATGTGCATATGAAAATTTATTACTACTGGACTTTCATCACAAAAATTTATCTTGGTCTTTGCTTCTTGCTTTTGTATAAGGCCAAAAGAGAGACATTGGCCACAGTTTCTTTTTTTTTTTTTTTTTGGTTTTTGGGCCACACCTGGTGACACTCAGGGGTCATACCTGGCTATGCACTCAGAAATTGCTCCTGGCTTGGGGGACCCTATGGGATGCCTGAAGTTCGAACTGCGGTCCACCCTAGGTTAGCACGTGCAAGGCAAATGCCCTACAGCTTGTGCTACAGCTCCAGCCCCAATTGGCCACAACTTTAAAGTGGACTCTGAGAATGTCACCAACAGCATGCGCTTTGCGACAAAAGCCAGCGACTAGAATTTCATGGTTTCCCTCATTAAAATTCAAGCAGACGTGATTTCTTTTTCCTGCTCTCAATCAGCTGAACATGCTTCCAAATAGCATATTTGGCTGTTTGGCCTCAACTTCAAGATTCTCTAGCAACATCCTCTTTGCATGGAAAGTGTCCTCATAAGTAAGTCTACTGGGTCATGCCCAAATATGCTTCCTTCTGCTGCTTGTCATGCCATTTTCTGATCTTTCGGTGGCTGCAGAGCTACTGGTAGGCAGTATGTGACAGTCACCCATCCTGAGAGCAACATGGGCACGAGCAAAAGATCATTGAAATGAAACTTTTATGAGTTCACAAAATGAACTATTATTTTGTTTCATCCATAAAGTAAAATACATAGCTCCCGAATAAGACGAAACAAATATTATCACCTACAGGCAATGATGATTTTTTCCAAATAAAAGTGAAACAATTAAACATTTTTTTCTGGTTTTTGGGCCACACCCAGTGGCACTTGGATTACTCCTGACTCTGTGTTCAGAACTCGCTCCTGGCAGGCTCAGGGAACCATATGGGATGCCAGGGATCAAACCTGGGTCTGTCCAGGGTCGGCAGTATGCAAGGCAAATGTCCTATCTCTGTGCTATCACTCCACCCCCACACACACACAATTTTTTAAATAATAAGCTATGAGAGACACGGATACTATAACAAACTAATATTTTTAGGACTTCTACGTACACGGAGATTTCCACAGCTGCAGAACCCACGACTGCCGAAGAACATGCTGTGCACATCTACAATTTAGTAAAGCTGGAAAGAATTTTATTTTGGTAAAAACTAAATGGGGTGTGGCTCATTTTCATGCCAAACGGCTATTTTATTCCAAGACACTGGTGTCTGCTGACCTTCATTTATAGGTTGAGCAATGTTCTATTTAAGTAAAATTAACTCATGGTGGGCATTTTTTTTTCTAGGATGCAATAACAATGTTTAAATTTGATTTGTTCTCAGTTTAGATTTTATTATAATGAATGTCTTTGTTCATACCAGGTTTAAGTTTAGAGATTATTTTATGTTGAGTAAAAGGCCATATTTAAGGTTATTTTTAGGCTTCATGAAATCCAGAATTACTTTTATACCCCTTTTTTTACTAGACTTCAAAAAAATCTTATCCGTCCACTTTGTTGCTCTACCATACAACAGGCCTCATTTGAGTTCTTTTAGTTGCATGGGTGATGAAACTATTCCACAAATAAACTGGTTAAGGCATTCCTCATGTCACTCTCCTTGGCTAAGTATTACTTCATTTATAGCTCATACTTTCTTAATATATACTTTAGAACTTTTGGGTACATTTGGAAGTATTGCTAACTTTTATGTCTATTTATAAGTGGCCTCTAGATCTTCATACATATTTGCTTCTTACATATTTCATGGTTTTTGACGTGCCAACCCCTTCATCTTTCTTTACAAAAACGTTTTATAGTTTGGGAAGCTTTCCCACTTGGCTTTGTACCTATAAATATATTCTATTTTGCTTCTTTTCTCCAAGAGGGCCAACTATAATGCTGGGACACTTTAAGGCTAGACACCAAGTATATGATTTGACTTATATTTTTAAACATGTAAATCAAGAAGTACTATTTTGGTTCTATAGTTAATGATAATATGGTTAAATTTGCATTTTAATTCTCAAAGTACCAAATATTAAATTTTAATTTTGTATAATCACTTGCAAAAATGACTCAATACTTTATAAATGACTCAATTCTACCTTCGTTTTCTTTTTTAAATTTTGGGGTTTTATTGGTTCATTCCTGGTCTGGTGCCAGGGATCAAATCAAACTCGTGCTTTCTCTTATAAAGAACACAATCCCGCACTTTGAGCCCTCTCCACTGTCACTCAATGCTAACTTTAAACTGGAGACCTACACACTGTTTACAGAATTTCAAAATGTGCCAATGTCCTTTTTTGTGTGTGATTTCTGGAGGGTGGAGCACACATGGGCAATGCCCAGGGTTTATTCCTGGCTCTGTGCTACAGGATCACCCCTGACAGGGCTTAGGGGGAATGAATACATGCAGGTCGGCCATTTTTTCACCTGCTGTACTGTCTCTCTGGCCCTGGTTCTAGTGTTTCAAAATTCCTACAGAGAACAATAAGCATCATAAATTAACATTATTATATTTAATTTTCCCACCCTCCTTTCCTCCCTCCCTCCCTCCCTCCTTCCCTCCTTCCCTCCTTCCTTCCTTCCTTCCTTCCTTCCTCCCTCCCTCCCTCCCTCCCTCCCGCCCTCCCTCCCTCCCTCCCTCCCTCCCTCCCTCCCTCCTTCCTTCCTTCCTTCCTTCCTTCCTTCCTTCCTTCCTTCCTTCCTTCCTTCCTTCCTTCCTTCCTTCCTTCCTTCCTTCCAGGTTAGACCAGCAGTACTCAGATACAACTCTGTACTGGAGAATGGGTCTCAGCATGGGTTAAGGAAGCATGGGGTGCCATGTTTCCATTACAGGCATCCTATGTGCAAAGCGTGAGCTCAGCCTATGGAGTTGTCCATCTATTGGCCCAATATTTCCTTGTTTCTCAAGTCCACAGACCTGGGAGAGATCATATGGGAAGTGACAAAGCACATGTCTCAGTATGTGAACCAGGTTTTGATCCCTGACATCAAAAGTATAACATAAAATAGTATAGCATTAAAATAGGAGAAAGATAAAGTAAGACTATGGGGGTTAGTGTGAGAGGGCAGAGGCTGGCAGTACATACCTAGATGTCAAAGTACCCAATTCAATTCTTGACACGGGGTCCCCTGAGCACATTCGTATGTGGCTCTACTGGCCACTCGACCACTGAGTTTGAGAAACATCACATCCTGGGTCAGGCGCTGAATGGTCCAACCTGAGAGCCTGGTAGTTTTTCATAAAAAATGGACCCGTGGCTTGCTGAGCACTGCTCCAAAAATAAAAGTGATGGTGGAGAGAAGAAGCAAACTGAAGGAAAACACAAGGACCGTGATGAAGGAGCACTTTGGTCGTAGTTGCAGCTAAACACATGGAGCACACACACTGTATAAACACACAGACCACACACTCTGCTTTCCTTACACCTGTTTTCCCTACTCCCCTAAACACAGAACACATACATACCCTGGATTAAATCCCCTATGCACACACAGCTGCACACACAGTGCACAACCTACTTTCCCCTAACCTGATTGGCTGACAGAGATCTAAGACCCTGCTTTCCCCTAACCTGACTGGCTGAGACACATTATAACAATCCCATTCTGCCCCTGCCCCAAAGTGGCGCGTGGATGGTATTTTGTAATCTGACCTCACCAGGGACTTCTTCGTCAGTGAAGCTGCCATTATCCTTATACAGCAACATCAGGAAAGCTATGTCTGTAACCATGCTACTTTAACAACTGTAAACTAAACCAATTCATTTCAAAAAGTAAATTAACAAAAAGCGACATTTTACCAAATCAAAAATATTTTTTATTTGGGAGCTATATCCAGCAGTGCTCAGAGACCACTCCTGGTAGTTTTTAGGGAAAACATATATGGTGCCAAAGATGGAAAGAACCAGGAATCAGGGCAGATGAATGCAAGGCATGTACCTTACCCACATTGCATCATATCCCCAGCTTCTCTTGATTTATTGTATAACCCTTCACCTTGGCCAAGATTTCCCATTTCACTTCTTCATTTACTCTTATGCATTTTTGAAGGCAAAATTACCAAAACTTTATTTCTACTAGTCTATAGAAACCCCAAAGAACTTGAAATATTTTTTTCTTGTCCTCAAATCAGATACTGATGCTATCTTTCCTCCTGATCAGAGCTGTATAACAAGCTTATAGAGGCATCTGAACTGTATTAACAATCCAGTCTTCCATTTTCCTTAACAGCCTTGTTCATTAGACTATCCCTTCCTCAATTGGGAACACTGTTAAAACCCTTCCCATTCAGTAGGGCAGGGGATTGCTCGTAGTAAATCAGTGATCAGAAAAATTCAATTCTTGGCACTGCTGCATACAACCAAGTATGTGACCCCTGCTCACCTGGTCATTAAAAACAAAAGGAATGAGGAATAGGGGATACTTCAATATTCATGATGAGAAACCATCAAAGAATATATTCACAATACCATCACATAAAACACAATCAACTACCTTGTTTATCTTGAGTGGTGATACTGAAGGGGAAAAGTTTGAATTGAGAGATTTGATTTTTGTTTGTCTTCTTTCTTTTTTTCTTTTGGAGCCACATCTGGTGGTGCTCAAGTTCTGAATTCAGAGTCTGCTGCATACAAATCATGTACTTATACATAGAGCAAGCTTTTGGGCCCTGAACAGAGATTTGATCATTGAAGAGTCAGGGCTGGAGAGATAGTACAATCAGTAAGGTGCTTGCCTGGCTTGCAGCCAACCTGGGGTTTGATCCCTGGCATCTGATCTGCTTCTCTGAGCACTGACAGGAATAATTCCTTTAATGCACAGTCAGGAATTAAACCCCTGAGCATCACCAGGCAAGGCCCAAATAACAAAGAGCTAAAAGAAAAGAAAGAGACAAATGAAATGAATAACAAATATACCTATTAATAATTTTTATACCGATAAATGTTCTCATTTACTGTGAAAACTTGACTTTGTTTCTCAACATATGAAACTGAGGTTTACAAGAGTGAAGAAATTTCTCCAGTTCACAGATATATAAACTAATAAAACTCCTGGAATCCATATGTTATGTTATAATCATTCTGACTAAGAAACAGCTCAGACATATATGCTCTGAAAAGGAAGAAGGAATAAAAGGAGAACAAGTTGTGGGATCAGACAGAACTTCCAAGTTACTTTGAGGTCATCATATACTACCCAGACCAGGGGTGGCGAACAAGTTCGACACAAAGAGCCAAAATTTTAAACTGTGAGAGTTAGAGAGCCACACCATGCAGTGACCTGCCAAAACAGACAAACACTCACACAAAAGCATCTAATTTTAACAATAATGTATTAAACACATATTGCATTTTGCCATTTTGAGTGAGGGTAAAAAATCCTGTTCACTACCCCTGTCCCAGACCAATATAGACCTCGATGATACTGGTGAACTTGGAGAACCAAAATAAATAAATACAATAAAACAGGGAATAATCTATAAACAGGATTCTTATTTAGTTATCCTAAGCAACCTAACTGAAACATATTTGATTTTAAAGTAGATGACAAGGCAATACCCAGGATTAAAAACCTATCAGCCAACAATGAGGTAACCAAGTAACTTCATGATGAAAAGTTTCCTTAAGACACTAAATAAATAAATAAAGGTTTACGGTCATGGTGAGCTATGAATACTTAACTTGCTATGTTTTACAGCAACCTGAAATGGAAATGCAACTTAAAAACAAATCTGGGCAGAGGGAGCAGAGAAATAGCATGGAGGTAAGGCATTTGCCTTGTATGCAGAAGGACGGTAGTTCGAATCATGGCATGCATATGGTCCCCCGAGCCTGCCAGGAGCAATTTCTGGGAGTAGAGCTAGGAGTAACCCCTGAGCGCTGCCGGGTGTGACCCAAACCCCTCCAAATCAAAATATGGGGGCTTGAGAGGTAGCATGGAGGTAGGGTGTTTGACTTACATGCAGAAGGACGGTGGTTCGAATCCTGGCATCCCATATGGTCCCCCGAGCCTGCTAGGAGCAATTTCTGAGCGTAGAGCCAGGGGCAACCCCTAAGCGCTGCTGGGTGTGACCCCAAAACAAAAATAATAACCCCCCCAAAAAAACCCAAAACTGAGGTCCGGAGTGATAGCACAATGGTAGGGCATTTTGCCTTCCATGAAGCCGACCTGGGATGGATGCAGCCAACCTGGATTGGATCCAAGTTCGATCCCCAGTATCCCATATGGTCCCCCGAGCCTGCCAAAATCGATTTCTGAGCACAGAGCCAGGAGTAACTAACCCCTGAGTGCCACTGAGTATGGCCCTAAAACCAAAAATAAAATAGAATTTAGAAATAATAATGAATAAAAAATAAATAAAAACAAACCTGTCTCAGCAGGAGCAATAGTACAAAGGGTAGTGTGTTTGCCTTACAAAAGGCCAAACTTGGTTTCATCCCCAGCATCCCATATGGTACCCCAAGTCCCGTCAAGAGTAATTCCTGAGCGCAGAGAGCCAGAAGTGAGCCCTGAACATTACTGGGTGTGACAAAAAAACAAACAAACAAAAACCCAACCTGTCTTCTTATCCCAGCCAACAGTTCTATTTCAAAAAGCAGAACTTCCTATGAGAACTTCCTATGATTGTATACCCTCACAGGATTCTACTTCATCCGGTTTTGCACCTGCTAACTAGATTAGAGGAAACCAAAATTATTTCCAAGACATTTATTTACTTTACCCAAACCAGCCCCAGTTTTGAGCTACATACAATATGCTATACAAAGAATGGTCTCTTTGTTTTCAGTCACCTTGAAATCAAGGCTCAAAAAGTTTTGCTTAAGCCAACATTTAAATGTCAGAGATTGTCAAAATAATTTACCTTTAAAAATAAATATCTTGGGGCCAGAGCAATAGCACAGCAGTAGAGCATTTACCTTGCATGCAACTGATCTAGGAAACCTTGTTTGGATCCCAGGCATAACATTTGGTCCCCCAAGCTAAGAGCGATTTCTGAACACATAGCCAGGAGTAACCCCTGAGCGTCGCCGTGTGTGGCCCAAAAACCAATAAATAAATATCTTTTGGGAGTTGGAGAGATAGCTCCTATAGGGCCAGAGTGTATGCTGGGAATGTAGAAAACCCAGATTGAATTCCCCAGCACCACCAAGTATAGAATAGCTCCCCAAACCTAAAAAGGCAAAATCAAGCAAAAGAAAAAATAAGTATCTTTTTATCTCATTTCTCAATAGTTCCTTAAAGATATAATCAGTCAAAAATGGTTTTATAATGGAAGGTAAGACAGAAACGGGGGAGTAGGGAGGACAATTTGGGGATGGGAATCCCCCCTGATTTTATGTAAATATGTACCTAAAATATTATTGTCAACAATATGTAAGCCACTATGATCAAAATAAAAATTATATTAAAAAAATGGTTTTATAAATTCCAAAGAAATAAAGACGAAAAGTAAGGATAAATAAATGGTTTTATAACAAGAATGTTCACTGAATGTCTTAGATATGAAAACAGTACAAACATCTAACAACCTAAAATTAGAAGAATATATTAAGAAAAATCTTTTGTATAAGTTATCAGTTATTTATGAAAATATCTGATGCCATAAAAACATGCTCAAATGTAGTAGATAAAAAGGATGGGTTACAAATTGTAAACAGGAAATTCTCACTTAGGGCCAGGGATGTACCTCAGTGGTAGAGCATTTGCCTTGCACATGTGAGGTCCTGAGTTCAAATCCAGCACACAAAGAAAGCATGCTAAGTGCTTATTAAGTTAGCTCTTGTTTGAGGGGATTCTTACTCCCAGCTCTGTTGCTTAGGAGTCATTCTTGGACAGGTAACCATGCAGTGCATATGCTTCCATTTCCCCTGCCCTGTTCTATCCCCCAAACCCCTCAAGTAGCATGTCTCCCACTGAATACCAGATCTCAAGATCTCCATTTCCACTGCCTTTGGACATATGTTATTCCACCATTGTTCCTTTATATACCCTGCATGTGAGAGCTTATTCTGTGTCGTTTTCCCTCTTACTAACTTGACTCAGCATGCTGTCTCCAAGTTCTGCCATGTAGCAGCAAATTTCAAATCCCTCATTTAAAGTCATCGATAGTTTCTTAGAAAGAGGGACAACAGAGAATGATGATGTATAAGAAAATCAATTTCACCTTCGGCAAACAAACAAGAGTGAAGTTCCTAAACGATATATTTCAGGTCACAAAATCATCACCCAACTTCTATTTATTGATTTTGTTGTGATCAGGGATCAAAGGCAGAGTTTCATACATGCAAAGGAAGTACATTTCCTTTGAGGCTCACCTCCAACCCTTGCTTTTATTTATTTATTTGTTTATTTTTGGTTTCAATTTATTTCAATTTAGGGGGACTGGATCTTGAAACTTGGCGCACAAGGCAGAAAGTAACTGGAAACATCCCACTACAGGATTCACCAATATACAAGGCCATCTCTCTCTCCCTTCCTCCCTCCTTTCTTTCCACTCCACCTTTCTTTGTTTTCCGGCCAGCTACAACCAGCAGTGTTCAGGACTGACTCCTGGCTTTGCACTCTGGGGACCACTCCTGGCAGGTTTGGGGTACCATATGAGGTACTGGGGATCAGACCCAGGTTGGCTACATGCAAAGCAAACACCCTACCCACTATACAATCGCCCCAGTCCCACAAGACTTCTTTCTGTCCAAGAAATTTTTATGCATGCCTAGGTATATAGATAAATAAAGTAAGTACATAAATCAAACATTTTCTGATAATAAATAATAAAGGAATTTACTTTAAAAGAAATTTCAAGGGCCTGAGAGAGGACACGGGAATGTATGTGCTTGCCTTGTACATGGCTGACCCCCAGTTTGATACTTGATACCCCATATAGTGAACAAGCACCACCAAGAGAGATCCTAAAGCTCTACTAAGTCTGGTACCAAACATAAAAATAAAAGTTTCCTATACTCAGCACCCCCCATATTCATTTAATTACCAACCGTTTAAGAAGCTAAAATTTAGTCCAACATGTTAGTTTTTCAAATAGTATTATCTTTATACCTTCACTATGTGGGAACCACAGAGATAGAACAAGTCAATCCCCAGTGTGTACTATCTCAGAAGTGCTAAGAGCTGTGCAGAGAGTTGAGAGCTGTGTCCAGCAACACTAGGTATGACGCAAACCCAGCCCTGAGCCACACACACACACACCCACACACCTCGGAAAAACACCTTGTCCGTTCATGATGGCATACCTCTTAAATATACAGATTAACTCTTCCATTTTTCCTTTTCAATGTTTTGATTCTACTCGGTTTTGTGGTCACACCCGGTAAGGCTGAGGAGAGAGGGCCTACGGATTCCAGGCTTTGTGCTCAGGAGTTGTTCCAGGAAGTGACCTAAGCCAAGATGGAATCCAGACTTGTCCCCAGCCCTATTGTGTGATGTAGGCAGGGTCTTCCCTTTTTAGAATGCATTTGGTGAGCGGTTTTACGTAGAACTTCCTACTCTGTGACGTCATCACTCTAAAAATGAAGTCTAATCAGCCTAGGGGATTCTAGAAAAATTAACCCCAAATAATGCTTAGTATTTAGTTGAGGGCTTTGATGCTTTTGTTCTGTTTTGAGGCCCCACCCAGTAGAGCTGGGGCCTACTAACTGTGCTCTGGGGTCCCTCCTGGTCATTCTGGGGCTTTAAATGGCAACATACAAAGACAAGTTTAAATGCCTTACCCCCCTGTGCTATTTCTCTAGTCCTATTGAGAAAGTTTCCTTTTGAAAACAGAACCACGTGGATGACTTTGTTTTGGTTTTGGGGTCACTCCTGGTATCCCTCCTGCCTACGCTAAGGGACCATAAGCGGTGCCAGAGAATGAATGTTCGTCAGCTGCTTGCACAGTAATGGATTACCTGCTGTACTATGGCTTAGACTCACAATAATGACTTTGAGGTGTACTAACATACTAAAGTGGGCAAAATTGAAGAAATTACATATAAGGGCCGAAAATAGAGTACAGCAGGTATGGCACTTGCCTTGCACACGGCTGGCATGGGTTCAATCCCTGTCATCCAATATGGCTCCCTAAGCCAGCCAGAGATGTTTCCTGAGTGCAGAGTCAGGAGTAACCCCTAAGCACCACCAAGCACAGCCCTAAAACAAAGAAAAAAAATTAAAGCAGTATATACAGGTTTTGTTCTCTTGTTATCAACCTTTTCATTCTATTCTGTCTGGCTTCATTTCTACTTGGCTTGTCAAACTGAATGGCTAGAGAACATTCACAGACGGAGAAGCCTTTCCGTTCTCAACTTTTGTTAAAGGTTTGTGTTTCAGTGATGTACTACTGAACTGTACTTGGAATTTATATTTACCTTTCTGCAGAGGAGCCACGGCTTATATAGCTCAATGACTCTTTCAGAATGCCTGTGAAACAGATTGGAAACAGATGGCCACCAAATAAAGTGAAATTCAAATATGAACAGAGTGAACTTCCATGATTTACTTAAGATGGCCTATGTGTCTAAACCGTCGAGGGTTGAAAAGACCCCTGAGTCTTCTTTCAATGCCTTTTCCAACACTACTCTACTCTTGAGCAACAAATTTCCAAACTGTTAAAAGCTTTCTGGGCCACAGGGATAGAACAGTGGGGATGGTGTTTGATGTCTAGCACCACATATAGACCCCAAGGCCCCTCAAGAGTCATCTTGGAGCACAGACTCGGGAGTAATCCCTGAGCACTGCCAGGAGTGTTTCCAAAAAATAAAACATGATGTTTTCTTAGAATAGAAAATCAATAGAGTTGACGTACCAAAAATCCTTCTTAAGTGACTATTTAAATAATAACTACATTGGGGGGTTCAGTCACTTCTGGCAATGCTCAGAAGCCACTATCAGTGTATTCTACTATATAGTGTCACACATCCACTGAGTTATGTCGCTGACTATTTAATTTTTTAGTTTTTGGGCCACACCCAGTGGTGCTGAAGTGTTACTCCTGGCTCTAAGCTCAGAAATCGCTCCTGGCAGGCTTGGGGTACCATATGGGATGCCGGGATTTGAACTCAAGTCTGTCCTGGGCCAGCCACATGCAAGGCAAATGCCCTACCACTGTGCTACCACTCCAGCCCCTTTTTATTTATTTGATGTTTGGGTCACTGGAAGGCTCGGGGGACTATATGGGATGCTGGGATTCGAACCACTGTCCATCCTGGGTCAGCTGCATGCAAGGCAAATGCCCTACCAGCTGGGCTACCTCTCCAGACCCCCTTTATTTATTTTTAAAGGATTGCTTCTGCTTTTCCTAATTCACTCTCCTCTATATTTTTCTTTTTGATGCTTTTTAAGTAAAGAAAATTTTCATTAAATAATTGAATTGAATCATCATGAGATACCTAGCTATAAAGTTGTTCAGGATTGAGTTTCAGCCACATAATATACAACACTTTTTACCAAGTGCACATTTTCTGCCCCATTGCCCCCCAGTTTCCCTGCCATCCTCCCCACTGCCCTCCCCACTACTTGCTTCTGTGGAAGACGATTTTCTTCTCTCTCTTTCTTCCTTTTTTTCCTTTTAGACACTAGAGTTTTCTTTTCTTTTTTTTTAAATAATATATTTAAGCATCATGATTACAAACTTAATCGTAGTTGGGTTTCAGTCATAAACAGAACATCCCTTTCACCAGTATAACATTCCCACCACCAATGCCCCGTCTCCCTTCTCCCCGCTACACTATAGTTTTCAATATTGTTACTAAAGGGATATCATGTGTAACCCTTCATCTCCTTTCAGCACTCAGCACCCAGCACCAAGTTCTTTTTTTTTTTTTTTGTGGTTTTTGGGTCACACCCGGCAGTGCTCAGGGGTTATTCCTGGCTCCAGGCTCAGAAATTGCTCCTGGCAGGCACGGGGGACCATATGGGACGCCGGGATTCGAACCGATGACCTCCTGCATGAAAGGCAAACACCTTAACTCCATGCTATCTCTCCGGCCCCAGCACCAAGTTCTTGTCTTGAGTGATCATTTCCAACAACTCTCATTGGTACAGTGCTCATCCCGTCTCTGCCCTAACTGCACTCCCCACTATTTGTGGTCTTCAAGGTCCTACCAGTGCTCGTGCAGATGGAGGGAGAAAGGGACTCTCAGTCACTGCTGCATCTAGTCTTTTTGAAAAACAACAGGAATATTCCTCAAAAAAAAAACCTAGAAATTGAGCTTCCATAGGACCCAATTATATCATACCTAAAAATATACCTTGGGGCACAAAAACACAAAGCAGAAACTCTACTCTCCTATGTTCTTCACAGTACTATTCACAATATCTAGAATCTGGAAACAACCCAAGTTCCCGAGAACAGATGAGTCGATAAAGAAACTATGGTGCATCTACATAGCTGTTAGGAGCAATGAAGTCGTGAAATTTGCTCATACATGTATGAATATGAAGAGTATTATGCTGAGGCAAAAAGAGTCAGAAGGAGAGGAACAGAAAGAGAGTGATTGCACACATTTGTGGGATATAAAGAAAAGTATGATATTAATACTCTCTCTGTACTTTCAAGAATTAACTCTAGTCATGAAATAAGCCTCTGATAAACATTTTCCTAAACGTCTCCAATTTGCTAAGACACTATTTAGTTTGATTTAATACATGTTCATTAAAATAAAAAAAAAATCAACTGATAACATAATTGAAATTAAGTCATGCCAAAACTCTTTGGAGCAAGAAATCCCAGCAAACCAAGAACCTTGAGCCATGTCTTCATTTTATAAATAAAAGAAATAAAATTACTAATGTAATTTTAATTTATTCTGTCCAGGCTAAACTATGAATCTGTGGCTCAGCCAGAGCAATGGATACAATCTAGTATTTCAAAAGCCAAGTCTAACATACTTTCCTCAGAATTATTTAAATTTTCGTTTAACAGCAATAACTCTTAATTTTGAAAAAGTTTATACTTAATATTTCTCCTTCAAGTTTGAATCAGGCAAATTCAGTTAATATTAAATATTTAAATTTTGAAATTATCTCCTTCCTCACAGTTGATTGGCCCAAATATTACTAGACCTTTTAAAACTGAATTCATGATCACAACATAGATAATATATAAACTATCACTTTAACCAAGGGTCTATCATAACTAAAACCAACTAGTCATAATATTAACTCTATTATAACCATGTTATCTAAACTATAATTTCTTAAGTCAGCTAGTCATGGAGCAAAAGCAATTCCCCCATGCCCTGTCAGGATTGACTTATGAGCCCAGTGCCAAGAGTAACCCCATGAGCACTGCAAGATATGTGCCCCCCCAAAAAAAATCAGCTAACTGATTATTATAGTAAAAGGTTTTCTAACAATATGACATAATCTAAAATCTTTAGAAACTTCCAACATATTGAACAAATATTGTTTGGCACCCCACTCTCTAAAATCATTAGAAAGTTTCAAAAGACAATGCAGCATTTTTTTTATAAATTGAATTATATTATTTTCACAGATAAATTTTTCCCCCATCTGGATTCCTTTCTACCAAGATAAACATCACATGAGTAAGTAAAATGATTTTAAAAACAGATCCTCAAAGTTGTCATGTACGGTTATATGTTCATTCTTAATATAATACTAGGTCCTTTTGGAATCTGTGTCACATAGCAAAAATAAAGAGTTTGGCATACACATTCCACCTAGAACAGGCTACATCAAACATGGGAAGTCAATCTATGAAATTATCATATGTACTAAAAATATTGTGTCCAGCATTACTTTGGAAAGATTAAGTAGAAATAGGGCCTAAAATGATATAAAGTGCTGGAGATATAGCTCAATTGTTGAGTACTTGTTTCATAAGTTTGAATTCTTGAGCTAGATCACTGGCACCAAAAATGAAATAAAAGACTCTAGAATAGGAGCTGGAGAGATAGCACAGTGGTAGGGATTGTGCCTTGCAAGAGGCCAATCTAGGAGGGACCTTGGTTCGATCCCCTGGCATCCTATATGGTCCACCAGCCCACCAGGGACGATTTCTGAGTACAGAGCAATGAGTGACCTCTGAGCTCCACTGGGTGTGGCCCAGAAACCAATTTATCAATCAATAAAGTAAAAAAGGGTATAGAATAATTTCCAATGAACTTTATTCCTTTCCCCTCTGAGTTTCACTGAGTGAATCACTTCCATGCGCAACTACCCTGTACAGCTAAACCCCCTCTTCTTTTGATTAAGTCTTGTTTGCTTTGGACCAAGGTTTCTTTGGGTTGTGAGAGTGCCCTGGAGACAGACGATCTGCTAGTAAAAATACTAATGGTCAAGTCTGGTGGCATGCAGCCATTGGTAGAAGAGCCTCCATCTCAACCAAAATATGACTTACTAGTTATATAATAATCCTACCCCAAACACCATAAGCCAGGAGTTATTTGACTTTTGTTTCAAGGCCATACCCCATAGTGCTCGGTGCTACTACTGGTGGTTTTCAGGCTATCATGCCAGGGAGCAAATTCGGAGTTCCTGTCTGCAAAGCATGTCCTCCAGACCTATGAGTCATCACGCCTGCCTCATCAGCCATTTTTTTTTTATTTTGGGGCCATACCTGGCAGCGCTGAGGGGTTATTCCTTGGTCTGCAGTTAGAAATCACTCCTGGCAGGCCTGTAGGGCCATCTGGGATGCTGGGGATTGAACCCATGTCGGCTGCATGCAAGGCCAACACCCTACCCACCATGATATCACTGCGGCTCATCAACCATTTTTTAATAACTTACTAGGACTAGCAGAATGCAAGAATCAGATTTTCAAGCCCCTAATTAGATTTAAAACAGAAGCTGGTGGTTTTACTCTATTTTTTTTAAGATACTGGGTTTTTTTTAACCCTAGCAACGCTCAGTTGTTCATCTTAGCTGTGTTCAGAAATTACTCCTGACCAATGCAGGGGATGTTGGGCAGGGAATTTGGTTCAGCTGCATGGAAAGTAAGTGCCATACCCACTGTACTCTCAGTCTGGCCCTAAATTTAGTGGTTTTAAAAGACTGGACAACCCAGGACTACTTAATGTTGTGAGTCAGGATGGATAAGGAATTTTCTATTCTGATACTAAATTAACAAAACTTTAGGGAATTTAGGGGTCACAAGAAGTGATGCTCAGGGATCACTCCTTGCTAGGCTTAAGGGACCATATGGGGTGCCAGGGATCTAACCACGCCCAGAACAAGGCAAGCACCCTATGATCCTCTGTACTATCTCTCTCTGGCCCTAAAGTAACTCCATTTTAAAGAGTTTACATCCCTACTACTTTAACTAAACCAGACAATTGCAGCACTCCTATTTTTGAAGGTTAAACTATTTATTAGTTCAGGCTAAAATTTTATCATCATGTCACTTTCCCTATGGAAGTGGGTCTATGGACTAGTGCAGTTAAATCCAAGAACTCTGGGTACCACTGTAAATCCATTTGCAGCTCATTTGTGTCCCAAAGGATTTCCTGGGGTAAGAACTATGGGCTTTAAAAAGCAGTTCTGGTTTTTAATACTAAGAAGAAATTCCTGTACAGCTGAAAAGTTAGGTGTGACAGTCATTCAGAGGTTGTCACAGTAGACAAGAGGGTTTTGGTTAAGCAAGCTAAGTTGTAATCTTTAAATGTTCCTTCCCTGTTTCTTTTTTATCTGCCTGCTTTTTTCAGGTGAAATTCTATCAAGCAGATTTTTATAAATAAAAAAAAAAGCTTCTTAACGTCTGACCTCAGAGATTCCTCCAATTTCTATACTTTGCAACATATAATTTGAACAGCAAAACTACCACATTTTTCCAACAGCACGACTTAAACTTATGTCATGTGGGCAGGTATTGGTCAAGACTGAATTTTCAGTGCCTTCTCATTATTCAACCGAAGTACCAATAGGCAAAATCCCTACCAGCTTTTTGATCAAATGACTGTAGTTTTTTTTTTTACCGCGATTTATAATCAAGTTAATTTTAATAAAGCACGTATCTACTATCTTCAAGCAAATATGTAATACAGAGAACAGTTCAGAGAGATATTGAATGCCAGACCCAGGAACAGGATGGACAAAACCCACTAAAAATGTCACTGGAGTAATAGAATAGCAGATAGGGCTTTTGGCTTGCAAGTAGTATACCCGGATTTGGGGCTCCATCTCAAGCATCCCATAATGATCCTTCATGCACCAGGAGTAATTCCTGAGTGCAGCTATGAGTTACCCCTGTACCTGGAATGGTATGGCTCCAAAACAAAAACAAAAATATACGGGACTAGAGAAATGCTTTAAAAGGCAGAGGCTTAGGTTTACAAGCAGGTGAGCCCCCAGGGGGTACCTACCACACAGCACCTCTGGAGTAGCCCTCAGGCACTCTGGGTGTGGCCCAATTCCACTCCCTCTTCACTGCAACAGGCCCACTGTAGGAATTATGGCCCCAAATGTAACGCTTAGGGCTGAAATGACCACAGCCCCCCCCCCCAAAAAAGAAAGATTTTCCTGGAAAACAATGAGGTGATAGTTATGGAATTGAGAAGTAACTATAGTGAGAAGAAATAAATATTTTGAAAGTGTAAGGCGCCCCAACATCCCAAGCCACTATTTAAAAAAATAAATAAACAGCTCCTGGTTTTATTTTGGATGAAATCTGAGCCCCCAAATTCTCTTTCAGTTCCCCTCCTGTAAATCTGAGTAGATTTTCCTGGAGCAGCAAATAAGGGGGTGCCTCTTCTTTTCTGCCCCTTCTTTTCAGCTCCAGTCATCAAGTCAAGTTTTAAAGTCAGAACAAATCTTGGGGCTGGAGAGATAGCATGGAGGTAAGGCGTTTGCCTTTCATGCAAGAGGTCATCGGTTCGAATCCCAGCGTCCCATATGGTCCCCCGTGCCTGCCAGGAGCAATTTCTGAGCATGGAGCCAGGAGTAACCCTGAGCACTGCCGGGTGTGACCCAAAAACCACAAAAAAAAAAAAAAAAAAAAAAAAAAAAAAAAAGTCAGAACAAATCTTGTGACTATTACCCCGGGGGGCGTCAGAAGCTTCGAGCACGTGATGCCAACGGCCGCGGGGGGGGGGGGCGGGGGTCTTCAGCCACTGGGGCTGTATTCACTGGAAGTTCCATCTCCAAGTTTCTTTTCCCACTACACTGTGATATCTAGTAAAATCGAATGAGTGCTTAAGAGCCTATTTCTCAGGGTCGCATTTCACCTATTTTCCATCCACTGTGCGGACAGACTTCTACGCTAATTCCCCAATGGGTAGGGCACCCCAGAATCTGATCTGATGCTAAAAAAAGGGGGGGTTAGTTCTACTCTTTTCTCGTTTTCAGTTAAACCTTCCACACCACTTTGGGACTTTGCGTTGATCAGGTGAGGTTTAAGATCGAGTAGGAAGAAGGGAGGGAAGGAGTCCAAAGGGACAGCCCCCCCTAATCTACCACCTAAATGGGGGAACATCTTCAGGCCCTGGAAGGCTTATCTGAGGAGCAGCCAGCAGACAGAGCAGTAGCAGCGGCGGAAGGCGGAGGCAATTTTAGGACTGGCTGGTAGCCAGTGCGGGGGTGCTCGGCGTCCCCCCCAGCTTCTCATTAGAGTGGAGAAGTACTTGGGGTAGAAAAAAGTCAATCCTAGCCGGTGCAGCCGTATTGGGGGGGTGCAGAGCAGACACCCCAACTTTCCTCTATCACCCCCGCTGCTGTGCTTCCCAGGGGAGCCCGGAGAGGTCCCAGACGGGAGCAGCGGCGCGGTGAGGGCTACAGAGCCCGAACCCCTAAACAGGGAGCAGACTGGCGGCGCCGGATTAAGGGGGTTCGGGGAGGGGGTTCAGAAAGGTACTGGCCTGATGGCCTGGAGATGTTCTGCTCCTAAAAGGGGAAAAGTGCTTACTCATAGGGAGAAGCGGCGATCTCTCTGGGCAGGGAAAACGGGGGGGGGGGGGGGAGAGGCAGGCACTTAAGTGCTTCCCAGAGCCTAGGCACCCCCCTGAACCCCGAAATAATTCCCAGAGCCGCCTGAGACGGAGAGGTCACCCGAGGCGCGTCCGAAGGGACTGGAGGCGTCGCCGGCTGCCGGCTCTGGGATTTTCCAGAGTGAGTCCCGAGCTGGGGGAGGACTGGGGTGGGGTGGAATGTGGGGGATCGTCAGCGCCTCGGGGGTGGCTGGAGCTGAAGTTCCGAGCTGCCAGGCGGGCGACTCGGTAGCCGCCGGCTCGACCCGGCTGCTGGAGCCCAGCAAGATTGGCAACAAGTTAGGAGCAAGTAAGGAGAAAGCACCGGGGGTTCGTTCCAAGGACAGAAAAGTGCGGCGGGGGCGCCGATTTTGGGGGGTTGGGGGTCACTTCCAGCCATTGATCCCCATCCCGGCTGCAGCGATCTCCAGCCCCCCTTCCTGGCCCTCCCAGCCCGGTGCCAGGCACATCGCCCGGCGCGATGCCCTCCCGGACGCACTCCGCCGCCCGCCCAGGGTCCCTGCTGGCTCGGCGGCCGCCCGGACCTCGCCGGCACTTACGTAATGTCCCCCAAGGCCGGACGGAGCCCCGCAGCCGGCAGCCGACGCACCCGGGCCACTTCTGCCTCGCGGAATCTTGGCCGCGCCGCTTCTAAAGCCGCCGCTCCCTCCCAGCCCGCGGCCCCGCCCCTCGGCGCCGCCCATTGGCCAGCCCGCAGCCTGGGAACCAGGCCGCCCATTGGACCGCCGGCCTGTCGCGTCAACTGGGTGGGGCCCTGGGAGCCGGGCCCTGGGCCGGAGCGGCCGGGAGGCGTGGGGGCTAGAAGTGGATGGCGGGTCCCGGACGCCTTCTCCCTCCCTCGCCATTCAGGAAAGATGATGCCACGTCCGCACCGTTGCACCCAGAAGTTCTGCTGGGCTCCGAGCCTCTGGCAATGTGGGAAACCAAAGTTGGCATATCACCACCCCCTTGCTTGTGCCACTCTATAGAAGGGATAGTTCTCCCCACAATCCCCCCAATTTAGGAAGGAGCCTTCTTTATTACCCGATTGCCCGGAATATAAGACAGCGTCTGATATTCATTTTCGCTCCCCAAGGTGCGCTAGGTCTTATTTTCGGGGGATGTCTTATTTTTCCATGAATAAGAATATGGCACGCATTTATTTTTAAATGAAAAGAAAGGACATTTATTATTTGTATCTGGTAAGGTAGTTGTCAACACAAAAAGTGTCAATCACGCAAGGAGGCCCTGGTAACCATTTAACAGTAAAATAATTTTCATTCCGAAAGAGAGCCTATGGGAGGCCTTATTTTGGGGAGATACCTTCCATTTCACCCAGAAGGAAACGTGTAAGTAGGTCTTATTTTCGGGGAAACACTAGTAGTTTTTTGGACCCCACCAGCCTCGCTTCTGAACAATGCAAAGAGTTTGTAAACACAAGCAGTTTTTCTTTTTTCCTCAGGATGTCTAAGAAACAGAATATGGAAGACCACGGGAATACTCAGGTCTTTGACTTAGTGCCATGTAAAATTGTGGGACAGAACCACCTGTTTGGCATGTGCCAAAGGCAGTAAAGAGGGGAGGAAGATCTAAATATAAGTGGAAAAGAAGAAGCAAACTAATTCCACTAGGATCTCTGCAAACGCGTATTAACTCTGCGCAGTTTCCTTTGGCCAGAGAAAACTGGAAGATAATGCTTATCCCTGATTCCCAGAGTACCTTCTCTCCTTGGCCCTTGATATTCTTGATGGATATCCATATTGCCTTCATGCCATGTGGGATACAACTGGCTTTTATTCATTAATACACGTGAGAATTCCCCTCCCATTTTGCATTCCAAATCTGGGCCCACTCCAGGTTCATACTCAGCATTAAGGGTCAGAGTTAGAAGGGTTCTGCAGCAGAGGAAATTGGTAAAAAGACTGACCTGAGTGATCCTTGTAATAAAGAAAAGATAAGCCCTGTTGCAGTAGAACCATTTTGTCCGGAAATGTGTGCTGGGAAATGTTTGAAGACTTTTAAATGGACTCTCTCTTCAAAGGCCGTGTTCTGAACCCTTGACACGCCTGCATCCTCATGTTTATTTGCTTGCTTATTTCCTTTCTGGAGGATACTTGACTCTCTTAATCATGTTTCTCTCTCCTCACATCTTTCTAAGTTTACTTCCATTAAAACTTCCTTGCAGGATGCTGGGGATCGAACCCCAGGTTGGCCACGTACAAGACAAATGCTCTATCTGCTCTGCTATCACTGCAAACAGGAGTAATTTCTTTCTTTTATACATTAATAATTTTATAATGGATTTTTTAATTTTAATTTCTTTATTTTAATATCTCTGATTACAAACATGTTTGTAGTTGAAAACATGAAAACATATTTTCAGTTATAAAAAACATACCCCTACACCAGTGCAACATTCCCACCACCAATGCCTCACATCTCCCTACTCCCCACCCCCTGCCTATATTCGAAACAGGCATTCTACTTCTCTCACTCATTAATATTGTCATGATAGTTGTCATCGTAGTCATTTCTCTAACTACACTCACCACTCTTTGTGGTAAGCATCATACTGTGGGCCGGTTCTTTAATCATTTTTTTATTTAGACACTGTGCTTACATACATGTTCATAGTTGAGGTACAGTCATACTCTCTTTTATATTTATTAAATCCCACAGATGAGACTATTCTATATCCTCTATTTCTCTCCCTCTGACTCATTTCACTCAACATAATAGTCTCCATGACCTTCCATGTATAGGCAAATGTCATGACTTCATCTTTTTTTTTTTTTTTTCGTTTTTGGGCCACACCCAGCTGTGCTCAGGGGTTACTCCTGGCTATCTGCTCAGAAATAGCTCCTGGCAGGCACGGGGGACCATATGGGACACCGGGATTCGAACCAACCACCTTAGGTCCTGCATCGACTTCATCTTTTCTGACGGCTGCATAGTATTTCATCATGTAGATGTACCACAGTTTCTTTAGCCACTCATCTGATGTCGGCCATCTGGGTTGTTTCCAGATTCTGGCTATTGTAAATCATGCTACAATAAACATAGGAGCACAGAGAGCAATTTGTATTGTGTTTCTATGTTCCTAAGGTATATCCCTAGGAGTGCCATTACTGAAGCATAGGGAAGTTCTATTTTTAGGGGTTTTTTTGATGGATATCCATATTGTTTTTCAAAAATGCTGTACTAATTTATGAGCACAGA
Organism: Suncus etruscus; assembly: GCF_024139225.1. NCBI lineage: Eukaryota > Metazoa > Chordata > Mammalia > Eulipotyphla > Soricidae > Suncus > Suncus etruscus. The sequence continues at coordinate 122,544,075 of NC_064868.1, forward strand.
GCCAAAAGTAACTCTTGAGCACCTTGCTTTGTGGCCCCAAAAAACAAAAACAAACTAACCAAAAACTAACTTGTGGGGCTGGTAGGAAGTAAAGCAGGCAATGTGTTTGCCTTGCACACACTGACCTAGGTTTAATCCTGATCATTCCATATGCTACCTGAAGCATTGCCAAGAATAATTTCTGAGTGTAGAGCCATAAATATTCTCTGAGCATTGCTAAGTGTGATGCCTAGCCAAAAATAAACAAAAACTAACTTGCTTCACTTAAAAAAAGGTTTTAAAAAATGAGGCTGTAGATTTCTTCCTTGCTCTCAGCCTATTGGGGTTCAATTCCTCAAACTGTATAATGTCCCCAAAATTGAAAAAAAATTAGAAATAGTGGAGTGGTTGGAGAGAGAATTCAAAGAACTTATGTCAGAGTTGGCATGGAAACTGGGTTATATTCTTAGCACCACAGGCCCTGATGCCTACAGTACAGAACTTTAAGTAGCCAAGTACCACCAGGGATAACCCTGCAAGCAAGCAAAATAACAAACAAGCAAACAAATAAAAACAAAGTAATTTAACATGGGTCCACTTATATTCCATTAAATTAAAGTGGCCTAAAAATTGAATTCTCTTAAAAGTGAACTGCCATTTTATCTACTATTATGGAATTTCTTCAAGAAATTGAAGTGCATGAAGTTCCAAGCTTTTTTAATTGGGATCTAGTAGGAGAGTTCATATATTGCCTAAAGGCTAGATTAGCAGAGAAGGACTTGGCATTGGAAAAAAGCCTTGTTAAATATTAATTAATGATCAACCAACTGAAGTATTTATGAAAAGCACAAGGACATGAAAAAAATAAGAAGGCAATCATGCTTTCAGAAACATGAAATTTATGTTTTGAGAAATTTTATACTGAGTCCAGGAAGAGAATTTTATTTTCAACATGTTGGTATTAGGTTGACAACACTGTACATTGACAATTAGAGGCCAAAATGCTGTCTCTGGTTTTCAGTAACTGACCTGCAACTTTACTGAGGTTTTGTGAAAATTAATATACACAAACCCAATTTAAAGGGGGTTAAGGAAGCTAGAATTTCTCCCACTAATTAGCAATCATCGAACTACAGAACTCAACACCTCTTGCATCTCCAATTAGGAAGAGATGTTACTTGTCCACCCCTAAGGATGGAGATATCCCTTAGCCCAGCACAGGCCCCTCAAAAACTCTATAAGATGGTGCTGGTTTTTATTCTAAGGAAGTAAGTAGATGCCTGGCTATAAGAGCGCACTTCCCAAATTCTCTTTTGTTACTATTTTCAAATAAATAAACTTATTGGTGAAATAACTGCTTTTATTATTTTTTGAGGGCAGCTATTTCTATATTGTTAATTTTTTAAATTTTGTTTTGCTATCATTACTCCTGGAAGAATAGTTTCTGGAATTCTTTTTTTAATTTTTTAAAATTAAAGTTAAGTTATTCATAGTGCCTAATAGGCATACAATGTTCCAGCACCAATCCCACCGCTAGCGTCAACCTTCCTCCGCCAATGTTCCCGGAGTCCTTCCAATACCTCCTCCTCCCAGCCAGTCATCATAACAGGCACCTTTCTAAGTTTGGTTGTTAAAGTTTGTAAATTCTTTTTATTATTATTGTTGTTGTTGTTTTGCTTTTGGGTCACACCCAGCAGCTCTCAGGGTTACTACTGGCTCTGCACTCAGAAATCACTCCTGGCAGGCACAGGGGACTATATAGGATGCTGGGATTTGGACTATCGTCCCTTCTGGATCTGCTGCTTGCAAGGCAAATGTCCTACCTCTGTGCTATCTCTTTGGCTATCTCTTGTGAATTCTTAACACAGAAATTCTAGCCAATAACTGCCAGTCATGCCCAGTACAATAATAAAAAAGAAACCATAACATTCACATATAAAAATCCTTCTAGATATACTAAATATGATAATTTAATTTTCTACCACCTATTATATCTGTAATAACCATTGGCTAGAAGAAAGAAAGAAAAACACTGAAGACAAATGAAGAGAGGAGGGAAAGCAATATAAAAAAAGGATTGAAGAAAAGAAAGAAGGAAGGAACAGAAGAGGGATGGTGGAAAGGATTGAAGTAAGGAAGGATTGGAGGCGGAAAGGGAGGAAGGGAGAAAGGACTGAAGGAAGGATTAAAGGAAAGAAGAAAGGATTGAAGGAAAGAAGGAATAAAAAAGGAACCAAGGAAGGAAGGATTGAAGGAAGGAAGGATAGAAGGAATGAAGAAAGGATTGAAGGAAGGGAGGAAGGATTGAAGGAAGGAAGGAAGGAAGGAAGGAAGGAAGGAAGGAAGGAAGGAAGGAAGGAAGGAAGGAAGGAAGGAAGGAAGGAAGGAAGGGAAGGAAGGAAAGAGAGCTCACTTTCAATAGTTTCCAACAGACAAAACAAAATGTGGCCTAAACATATTTTCGGAACCACTTTGGATGCTAACTCACTGATATAATCCAGACAGTACGTATTTTCGTGACTATCAAATAAGCATTTGAGGGGCTATAACTCAAATATCTGAGAATTTGAGGGAAGATAACACAATAGGTTAGAGCATATATTTTCCATACAAGAGGCCTAGGTTTTATCCCAGCATCATGCTTCTGGTTCTGTCTAAGGGATCACTTCCGAGGGTGCTCAGGGGACCATATGGGATAGCAGGAATTGAACCTGGGTTGGCATGTGCAAGGCAAGAGCCCTACCCACTGGATAATCCCTCTGGCCCCCATTGCTCCAGTTCATTGATCTTTCTCTTGGGCCCTATTTTATTTTATTTTATTTTATTTTGGTTTCTTTGGGGGGGGTTCACATCCAGCCGTGCTCAGGGGTCATTCCTGTCTCTACGCTCAGAAATCACTCTTGGCAGGCCCGGAGGACCATATGGGATGCAGGGATTCTACCCACTGTCCTTCTGCATGAAAGGCAAATGCCCTACCTCCATGCTGTTTCTGGCCCCCAGCCCTATTTTATTTTTAAGTGAGAAAACAGTCTTTTGAAAGAGGGGAGTTTGCTCCACACCCTGCATTTCTCAAGGTTTATTCCTGGCAGTACTGAGGTATCCTATGTAACGTCACAGAGATGAACATGCAAAGCAACTGCCTTATCTCCCATACTGTCTTTCTGGCACAATAGCTTATTAATTAATAACTAATATTCCCATTCTTTTCCTTCTCTTCCCTTTCTTGCTGTTAATGATGATGATGTTGTAACTGAGTAGGGAATGCACACACTAGAATGTGGATGGGAGATAAAGCATGATATTTGATGTTGTAGAAAACAAAACAACTGTTCTGTGGGCATATAAAAGTAGTGCTAGTGATAAAACTTGATATTTCGGGGCCGGCGAGGTGGCACTAGAGGTAAGGTGTCTGCCTTGCAAGCTCTAGCCAAGAAAGGACCGCGGTTCGATCCCCTGGCCTCCCATATGGTCCCCCAAGCCAGGGGCAATTTCTGAGCATTTAGCCAGGAGTAACCCCTGAGCATCAAACGGGTGTGGCCCGAAAAGCCAAAAAAAAAAAAGCTTGATATTTCATACCTGCAAGGCAAGCTATTTTTCACAGAATTATATCCCCAGGCTATATAAATGTGTGAGATACACATATATGTATATATATGTGTGTATATATATATATATATACACATATGGGGGCTGGAAAGAGTTTTGGCCACACCAAGAAGTGCTCAAGGGCTACATTTGGTTCTATACTCAGAGGTCACTTCTGGCAGCTCTCAGGAGTAAATCCTGGCTCTGTGTTAAAGAATAACTCCTAGAAATACTCTGGGGATTATATGCAATACTGGCAATGGAGCCAGGGTTGGTTGCATACAAGGCACTCTTACTAAGTGAGAAATATTTTCATATTTCCAACCAAAAAATGTATATATGGGACCAGAGAGATAGTACAGAGATTAAAGTGCTTGCCTAGAATATGACTGACCCACCACCACCATATATATGCTACTTTTAGCACAAGAGTGAAGTGACCTCTAAGGACAGGAATGACCTCTAAGAAAGATGAAGTGTGGCCTGAAACTCTCCTCCCATTAAGGTATATGCATAATGTATAAATGATTTCATGAAAAGGCTCTTTCAATTGTCTAAGGCAGTGGTTGGCAACCTTTTTTTTTTCAACTGAGCCAAATCTTGCCAAAACCACGATTGAAATTTATTTTGAGAGCCACATTTTTTTTATTTTGTTTTGTTTTGGCAGCGCTCAGGGGTTACTCCTGGCTCTATACTCAGAAAATCGCTCCTGGCAGGCTTAGGGGACCATAGGGGATGCTGGGATTCGAATCATCGACCTTCTGCATGAGAGGCAAACGCCTTATCTCCATGCTATCACTCCGGCCCGAGAGCCACATTTTTAAAACCAAAAATACATAGGATGGTGCACTGTTTTTAGTTTCAATAAGTAGGTCAGAAGTATACAAATAACACAACTAATAAAACAAAAACTTTAGAATGATATTATTTATCGATAACGTTAAATTCCATAAAATTTGCCTTACAACGTAGAGAAAATTACATCCTGAAAATGACTGACAAAGTCACAAACACTAATGTGAACATTGGCCTTGCATTTCCTTGGATAGTTTAAGTCAGGTTTGTATGTTGTTGTTTTTAATTTTAGGCACGATTCTGGGTTCTCATCGATGAGACAATTTCTCAATTTACTCTTGATAAGATTCATGCTTGAAAATGATTGTTTGCATAAATATATAGACCCAAACAAGGAAAGAACAGCAAATGCTACCTTTTTTAGTTGATTATGAGTCAGGAATACTATTTCTGGTGTTAAAAATCAACATATCTTCCTTCTCCAGGTCTTTCAAAGCAGACCACTTGTGCTGTGAACTTAGTTCATATTTGTGTTTCTCCAATCTTTCTAAATTAGCACAAAGATGTTCAAATTTCGAGCTCCACAGTTCTTTGTTTTTTAAATCCAGAAATTGCATTTCAAAGTTGCCAATGTCGATATTAAAGGGAGGAAATTTTAATTCCATTACAGTGCCATCCAGAGGTTTTTGAACAAAGGCCAACATCACTTTGCTGTTTCTGAAATCCTGAAACCTCTTGAGAAAAGCTTCCCTCATATTTAAAAGTGCTGTTTTAAAATAGGTAATGTCAATATCAGAATTATTTTCTTGGCGTTGTTTCAACAAGCAAAAACAGATAATTTGTTTTCAAAAGAAATAACTTCTTCTAACATTGAAAAAAAGTGTTTCCTTTCCCCTATAGTTTATGATTAAGCTGATTTAGATGTGAAGTAACATCCACCAGGAAATACAGTTTTTGAATCCACTGATCACTTGTTAATTCTGGATAGTAAACCCCCTTCTCGAGGAAAAATGCTTTGATTTCTGATAATAAGGAAGCAAAACATTTCAAAACGTTTCCTCTTGATAATCAAAATGCGCTGAAAATTTGAAATCCTACAATATGGAAATGAAACTGGTAAAAGAAAAAAACCTGAAACAATCTTTAAAAGCAAGGACAGTGTTCCAGAGAAAAGTAGTGATTTCACTGAAAGGAAAAAAATCTATTGACACTTTAGTGTGTGCTGCAAGAAAGCAAACTAAAATACACACAAAAACAAAAACATCACTTTGTTAAAGGCATATGATATATCATAAAGAAATTATGATAAAGTGCCTGAAACATTTTAAAATTAATTTTATTTAAGCATATTTGTTACAAAATTATTCATACTTGAGTTTCAATGATAGAATGTACACCACTCTTCACCAGTGCACTTTACCCACCACCAATGTCCCTTTTTTCCTTCCCCTTCACCCTCCTCTGCTTATGTCAGGGGCAGGCATTTTGCTTTTTTCTCTCTATCTCTCTTTTCCTTTATAACACTGAGGTTTGTAAAATTTCCTTTATGACACCATGGTTTGCAATACTGTTCATTAAAGGGTACCATGCATGTCACTTATCCATTTTCAGCATTCAGTTCTTGTGCAGAGTGATATGTTTCAACTATCAATGTCATAATGTACCTTTCTGTATTCTAACTGAACTCACCACTTTTTTATGGCAAGCTTCCTATCATGGACTAGTCCTCTTGTCCCTCATCCCTATTTTCTCTAGATATTATTACCATATTGACATTTATTATTCTTATATGCCACAAATGATTATTCTGTGTCTACACCTCTCCTTCTGACTCATTTCACTCAGAATAATAATCTGATGTGCTGATGTATGTACAGATGATGCACTGTGCATGGCTCAGTGTTTTTGTGTAGTCACAAGAAAAAGAAATTGCACACCCGTACATTGTATCATTGTATGATAGATTGGATTCAAAAAACCTCCCTGCTGAACTAAACTCTGTGACAGATGACACAGTAAAGATAATTTGTGAAATTCACAATTGTGATCAAATTCAGGCTATTCAGCACCCTGGGTGAGAGTATGGATGCCCACTACTAGCATCTTCTCCATGAAGAAGTGAAGTGGCTGTTTAGGGGAAGGGTGCCCTGTCATCTTGTTGGCAAGAGGGAAGTAGTGCAGTTCCTGTGAGAGCAGAACTCTGACTTTGTACAGCCCCAGTTGGACAAGGAATGGGTAGCTAAGCTTGTGTATTTGGCAGACATTGTTCATTTTCTCTATGAATTTAATATTTCTCTGCAGGGGAGTTTCACAAGTAGTTTTTACAGTGAGATATAAGATGGATGTGTTCAAAAAATCTGATTCTGGGATCGCTGTGTCTGAGAAGGAGATATTGAAATGTTTCCACTCTTGCAAAAAATTTCTGATTGGCACTTGTATTATGCAGACAGTCATAATTAATATAAAAAACAGCATTTAAGGGCATTAGCTCACAACTTTAATCATGAGTACTCTGAGCATGAGAATCCACGGAAAAGAAAACTCTGGGTTGAGAATCCCTTCATGGAAGATGGCCACTCTTGTGCAAAATAAAATATGTGTTTTAAGATCACTTCAGGCACTGTATTTCTAAACCCCAACCAACCTGGTCTGAAGAAGCAGGGTAGCAGGAAAGAAATAATAAACCAAACTAGCCAGGAAAAGATGATAATGGAGTCCATGGGCTTTAACCTTGTACTCTCTGCCTGGAGCCCAAAAAGCTAGAACACCTCTTTCTTTCTTAAAACCAATTCCCAATACCAGGAGGCTTCAGGTCAAGAGAGAGAGACAAAAGTACATATTCAGTGGACTTTTACATATCAAAGGAAGAGGTTTAAGAAAGGATGACGTTGGGGGAACACCTTTGTTTAGAGTTGATACTGGGTATCATTTTACACTCTTGGAGCCAGCTGCCTGGGCTGCACACAGGGCGCGCACTGACAGAGGTTAGGAGCAGAGTCCTGACTCCTGGAGCGGCTGCCCTACACACAGAAGAGCCAAATTAAAATTGTAAAGAGCCACATGTGGCTCATGAGCCGCAGGTTGCCGACCACTGGTCTAAGGCAAATCAGATGGACACCACCTTTCAGTAAGGGCAGTGGCAGAGACTAACACAAACACAAATCAAAAAATAAATGAATAGGGGCCGGAGAGATAGCATGGAGGTAAGGCGTTTGCCTTTCATGCAGAAGGTCATTGGTTCGAATCCCGGCGTCCCATATGGTCCCACCCCCCCCCCCCCCGTGCCTGCCAGGAGCAATTTCTGAGCATGAAGCCAGGAGGAACCCCTGAGCACTGCCGGGTGTGACCCAAAAACCAAAAAAAAAAAGAATGAATAAATAAATAAATAAATAAATAAATAAATAAATAAATAAATAAAAGAACTAAAAAGTTTAGGCCACAGTACAATCCCAACTTTGGTGTTTTTGTTAACTGGATAATTTCACACAAATGAAACATTATATTAAAATAAATAATTAAAATAACAATTAAATTCAAATATTAAAAAACAAATTTCATAAAGAAATTACTGTGATATGAACAGGGTATTTTTTGGGGTTTTTTTTTTTTTGGTTTTTGGGCCACACCTGGCGTTGCTCAGGGGTTACTCCTGGCTGTCTGCTCAGAAATAGCTCCTGGCAGGCACGGGGGACCATATGGGACACCGAAATTCGAACCAACCACCTTTGGTCCTGGATCGGCTGCTTGCAAGGCAAACGCCAATGTGCTATCTCTCCGGGCCCCTGAACAGGGTATTTTTATATATTCACTGGTGAAAATCAGAATAAAAGATCAAAAAAATCAATGAGGGGCCTGGGAGATACCTCAGAATGCTGGAATGTATTCTGAATTCTGTAATTGATACATACCACTGTGTGGGTCCCCCAGAAAAAAGTCAAGTGATGTATCTTTACTACACTTATTCTTTTTTTTTTTTTTTGGGCCACACCCGTTTGACGCTCAGGGGTTACTCCTGGCTATGTGCTCAGAAATCGCCCCTGGCTTGGGGGGACCATATGGGACGCCGGGGGATCGAACCGCGGTCCGTTCCTTGGTAGCGCTTACAAGGCAGACACCTTATCTCTAGCGCCACCTTCCCGGCCCCACTACACTTATTCTTACTAAATCTTTATTATAGTTAGATTAACATTAATCTATTATATTATTTACTGTAAGTGTAGTGTAGATATAGTAATTAATAAATTATGTCACAAAGATTATTAAAGATAATCTATTATAATCATTAGTTATATGTTGATGTAGAAAACAATCATGAATATGATACATATGAAAATATACCCTCTTGGAAAGGAAATATGGTATGGGGGATAAGAGGCATGCCTTGTATGTGGCTGACTCCTGTTTGATCTTATGTACTGCATGTGATTACCTGAACACACAGGTGGGATTAGCCTATAGCTCTTGCCAGTGCTGCTCAAAATCCTAAAATAAAATATAATGCCTCTCGGGGCCGGGCGGTGGCGCTGGAGGTAAGGTGCCTGCCTTACCTGCGCTAGCCTAGGAGACGGACCGCGGTTCGATTCCCCGGCGTCCCATATGGTCCCCCAAGCCAGGAGCGACTTCTGAGCGCATAGCCAGGAGTAACCCCTGAGCGTCACCGGGTGTGGCCCAAAAACCAAAAAAAAAAAAAAAAAAAAAAAATATAATGCCTCTCTTTTCTATCTGTTAAACATTTAATTTGTAGGTGAAAACATTCTTTTAAGTAAATATGTTATCAGCATTGGTATAACGTATAAGCAACATAGAAAAGGTATGATATCAATGCACATGAAAATAATAGTTTAATAATTCATTGAAAAACTAACATAATCAAATAATGAGAAACTACTCAAGATTTTATATCTGAATGGTATATAAATTGGATATCTAAATGATACTGTAGTAGTATGTAAAGAATAAGAGTAATTGGGCTGGAGCAATTACTGGTGGTATCTTTTGTGCAGGTATCTTTTGAATTTGGTTCTAAAAGATGGATAAGACAGTAAAATTGAGTGGAAATGAAAGGCATTACATTCCTTGTAAGATGACAAAAGGGACAAATTTGAGCGAATATAGAGAGTGAATTTTCTTTCAGGGCTTCTATTCTTTACCTGTAAATCAAAAGCTTCCAATTTGCCTATCAGGGATAACATAATCAGAAAGAATTTGTTTAGAAATTATTAAATGGGGGGCCGGGTGGTGGCGCTGGAGGTAAGGTGCCTGCCTTGCCTGCGCTAGCCTAGGACGGACCGCGGTTCGATCCCCCGGCGTCCCATATGGTCCCCTAAGAAGCCAGGAGCAACTTCTGAGAGCATAGCCAGGAGTAACCCCTGAGCGTCACAGGGTGTGGCCCAAAAACCAAAAAAAAAAAAAGAAAGAAATTATTAAGTGGGGGCTTAGGGAACTGGCTCAAAAGGTTGAGCACAGGCTCTGTAGAGGTGTGAAATGGCGGGCTATGCATTCCACAATCCCCTGAGAAGGAGAAGGATTCCCATGCCTGCTGTCCAGGTAGGACAAGAGATGCAGGTCTGGCAGTAACTCCAACCCAGGACATACTTCACACACAGTTGGGAAAGTATAGCAGGCCAGAAATTCACATCGCATGCTGTTCACTCACAAGCCAGTCGCTTCATCACATGGAACCAGAAGCCAAGATGTTAGCCTCCCTTCCAGGTCTCCTGAATAGCCTTTATTAGGATAAACAAAGCCCACCCCCAAGGGAAGTCGGGGAAAGCTAGATAAGGAAGCAATGGGGAAACATCTTTTTAACATATAAACCAAAGGAATTAATCGAGAGACATCTAATAAGAAGGCAATATGAGAACCAATCTAAAGGCCTCTACCAACATATAAGGACTTATGTTTGATCCTGGGTATACCCCAAACACACCCAGGAGTGAATCCCCTCAAAACACAAATGTGAAGGTATACTATGAGCACTTTCAGGTGTGAACCCTAAGCAAAAATATTGTATAGCATATTAAAAATTGAGTAACAATGGGGCCGGACCGATAGCACAGCGGTAAGGCATTTGCCTTGCACGCAGCCAACACAGGAGAGAACCCGGCATCCCATATGGTGCCCCAAGCCTGCCAGGAGCAACTTCTGAGTGCAGAGCCAGGAGTAAAGCCTGAGCACTGCCGGGTGTTGCCCAAAAACCAAAAAAATAAAATTGAGTAACAATTATTCATACCACTAAATTCCATCAGGACCCTAAACACTCATGTTGAGCCTATTATATTTGATTCCCAAATATGGTTTGGCCACATGTTTGGTGTATTTAAGAGTGCTTGTATTTGTACATGTATATTTTGTGTGAGAGAGATGGGGTAAGAGCAGAGAATCCTTTAAATGTTCTCTAAATATGAGCCTATACTTGCTAAATACACAAAACATAACCTTAGAAAGAGATAAACAAGGCAGGTGGCTCAAAGGGCTGGAGCTCATGTATGTAGGAAGCCCAGATTTCTAACATGGATGAATTTTTTTTTGGTTTTTGGGCCACATCCGGAGATGCTCAGGGGTTACTCCTGGCTGTGTGCTCAGAAATAGCTCCTGGCAGGCACGGGGGGACCATATGGGACACCGGGATTCGAACCAACCACCTTTGGTCCTGGATTGGCTGCTTGCAAGGCAAACGCCGCTGTGCTACGTCTCCGGGCCCACATGGATGAATTTTTAAACATTCTTTTTGGTTGTCATTTTTGGGTTTCCACCCAGTTCTGCTAAATAATTGCTCCTAGTGTTTAAGGCTCAATCTACTATTCTCAGGAGATCATGCAGTGCTGGGGATTCAAAGTCAAAATAAGCTTCTACAATTTTCAGAGTCCCTCAAAACTTTGTTCTATGTGAAACAAAATTACAAAAGACCACATATTGTATAATTCCATTTACATAAAATGAACAAAAAGGAATAACTCATAGAGACAAAAAGTTCCCTAGCATACTAAGAGGACTGGGATTGTGGGAAGATAAACTAAAAGTTATTGCTTATCAGTGCTCTATTTTAGGGTGATGAAAAAAATTCTTTTTTTTTTTGGAAGGAGGGAATTGGGCCATAAATGGTGGTTTTCAGGGCTACAGGGTGCTCATGGGATCATATGCAATGATAGGTATCAAACTAGCGTCAAACTCTAATAAGACAAGCACCTTACCTCCTGGTCTATCTCTCCAATCCCAATCATGAAAAATCGTTTGAACCATATTGTAGTGGTGCGCATATGTCTCTATGAACACACTAAAAAGCATTGAACTCTACCAGTTAGCTAGGATTTTAGTATATTTTTGTAATTTCAAAGAAACTCACATGAAAAAGATTGTCACAGGCTGTGTAAATGAAAGAAAATCTACTCACAAGACATGGCTTGGGATAGCTGGAAAATCTGTGCAGAAAACATCTGGTTGATCCCTGGCATTAAACCCTTGAGATTTTCCCCCATCCCCAGAACTATAAGAAATTATCCCACATCCTGAGCTAGAAATAGCCTCTGAGTACCCCAAACCAACCAAATAAAAAAGAATCAAAAGGTTCTGATTTGAAAAGGACACTAAACACACAAAAATGATCTTCTTAAGCAGTTATTTGGCTCTAGATGTCCTCCAAAGTCAGAATTTATGTGGCATTTTAATTATCATTATGCATATTACATAGATTTAAAATTGATGTATTTGAGACATCATTGTTAACTTTGATTTCTTTCCCATATCTATTGATGCACATTATTTACAATACTGTTTATGATTGTTTCCATGTCATTACAACATCATACCCACCATTAGAGTGCCCTCTTTTCCCCTCCAATGTTCCAAACTTCTCTTCTAAACAGTAAGCTGCAGTTATGATGCCTTTGACATTTGTTGTAATGTTTCTTTTTTTAACTTTATTTTCTTTATTTAAACATATTGATTAGAAATATGATTGTGATTAGGTTTCAGTCATGTAAAGAACACCCCCCCCCTTCACCAGTGCAACATTCCCACCACCAATGTCCCAAATCTTCCTCCATCCCACCCCAGCCCTTACCTGTACTCCAGACAGGCTTTCCAGTTCCCTCATTCATTCACATGATTATGATAGTTCTCAGTGTAGTTATTTCTATAACTGCACTCACCACTCTTTGTGGTGAGCTTCATGAAGTGAGCTGGAAGTTCCAGTCCTCCTCTCATTGTCTCTGAGGATTATTGCAAAAATGATTTTTATTTTTCTTAAAACCCATAGATGAGACTAATCTGGGTCTCTCTCTCTCCCGCTGACTTATTTCACTCAGCATGATAGATTCCATGTACATCCATGTATAGGAAAATTTCATGACTTCATCTCTCCTGACGGTTGCATAATATTCCATAGTGTATATGTACCACAGTTTCTTTAGCCATTCGTCTGTTGAAGGGCATCTTGGTTGTTTCCAGAGCCTGGCTATCGTGAATAGTACTGCAATAAATATAGGTGTGAGGAAGGGTTTTTTTAATTGTATTCTTGTGTTCTTAGGGTATATCCCTGGGTCAAATGGGAGCTCAATTTCCAGTTCTTGGAGGAATCTACATATAGCCTTCCATAGAGTTTGGACTAGACGGCATTCCCACCAGCAGTGGATAAGAGTTCCTTTCTCTCCACATCCCCACCAGCACTGATTGTTCTCATTCTTTGTAATGTGTGCCAATCTCTGTGGTGTGAGATGGTATCTCATCCTTTTGATTCGTAATTCCCTGATGATTAGTGATGAGGAGCATTTTTCATGTATTTGTATTTCTTTTTTATCAAAGCGTCTGTTCATTTCTTCTCCCCATTTTTTTGATGAGATTAGATGTTTTTTTCTTGTAGAGTTCTGTCAGTGCCCTGTATATTTTTGATATTAGCCCCTTATCTGATGAGTATTGGGTGAATAGTTTCTCCCACTTGGTGGGTGGCTCTTGTATCCTGGGCACTATTTCTTTTGAGGTGCAGAAGCTTCTCAGCTTAATGTATTCCCATCTGTTTATCTTCTTTCACTTGTTCGGAAAGTGCACTTTCCTCCTTGAAGATGCCTTTAGTCTCAATGTCATTTCATTCCGTCGTGTCACGATATCCCACCACTGTCTTCTGGCCTTGAGAGTTTCTTGTGACATGGCTGTTATAAGTCTTAGGGATCCTCCTTTGAATGTAATTTCCCTTTTTGATCTTGCTGATTTCAGTATTCTATCTCTATCTGTGGGATTTGTCATTGTAACGAGGATGTGTCTTGGGGTGTTTTTCTTTGGGACTCTTTTAGCTGGTACTCTTCGGGCATGCAGGATTTGATTGCATGTAGTCTTTAACTTTGGGAGTATCTCTTTGATGATGTCTTTTACAGTTGATTCTTCCTGGAGATCTCCTGCCTGGGCCTCTGGGACTCCAATGATTCTTAAGTTGTTTCTGTTGAGTTTATCAAAGACTTCTATTTTCATCTGTTCACATTCCTTGAGTACTTTTTCCATTGCCTGATCAATTGTCTTAAGTTTCTTTTCCAATTTCTTCTGCTGTGTTGAGTTTTTCTGCATCTCATCTTCCAGCAGGCCAGTTCTGTCCTCAGCTGCTGTTACCCTGCTGGAGAGGCCATCCACTGAGTTTTTCGGTTGAGCTACCATTTTTTTCAGATCTGTTATTTCAGTTTGGAGTTTTCTGATTTCTGTCTTTGTGTTCTGTTCAGATCGATCTATGCTTTTTTTGAGTTCTATGAACATCTTCCATATTTCTATTCTAAACTCCTTATCCAAGCGGTTAATCAGATGGTTGGAATTTTTTAGGTTATCCGAGCTAGCGTCTTCATTCTCTGTGCATGGTGTTTGCCTGAGAGGCGTTTCCATTGTCACGCTTGTAGTGTGATTTTTTTCTGCCTGTTATGGTGGGGTTCATTGATTAGAAAGAGCGCACAGCAGCGAATCGGAGGGCCGTACTCTTCAGGAGCCTCGGGGAGAGCTATTTTTCTAGGCCCTTTTAGGCCCACTCCAAAGAGGTTCAGGAGACAGGACAGTGGAAAAGCACACACAGGCAATACTCACAGTTTTTCACAGTCAGGAACCACTGGGCAGGCATTGTAATGTTTCTTTCTATCCCATATATGAAAAAATTCTTGTTGAGGTGGTAATAACTACGTACATATAATGAATAAAGATAAAAACTAGAAATCCCATAAAATTGTAATCCAATAATAAGTTGATACATCTTATCCCCAAAATGTATTTTTTTACAGATATATAAATTTTTAAAATTAATAGTCTGGGTATTTATTTTAAATTTTACATGAGATAGAGCCAGAGTGGTGGCACTAGAGGTAAGGCCTTGCAAGCACTAGCAGGCATCCAATATGATACCCCAAGCCAGGAGCGATTTCTGAGCTCATAGCCAGGAGTAACCCCTGAGCATCAACGGGTGTGGCCAAAAAAACAAAACAAAACAAAACAAAACAAAAAACAGACACCTGAGGAGGTGGAGGCAGAGGCGGTAAAACAAACAAAAAATTTTTACATGAGAGGTAAATCCTATAAATATACAACTTAGTAACAGTAAGGTAAAGAAATTTTTGTTTTGTTTTGTTTTGGGGTCACACCAGCAGCAGCACTCAGGGGTTACTCCTGGCTATATGCTCATAAATCACTCCTGACAGGCTGGGAGGGACCATATGGGATGCTGGGATTCGAACCACTGTCCTTCTGCATGTGAGTCAAATGCCTTACCTCCATGCTATCCTCCAGCCCCAAATAAGGAAATTTTTAAGGAAATTTTGACTGACAAAAATATAAGTATGATTTAGCCTAAAAAGTAATGTAGGTTTGATGTTTGGAAAAATAATATAATATATAATACTTAAGTAAAAATCAAAACAGCTTTTATGATAAAGGATCTATCTACCAAAAATTAGCAAGCTACCTTCTCTAAGACTTATTGAAAGGAAAATGTGTTTTTACTTATCGTAATGAGTTTTAAATATTTCAAGAACATTTTTGTCTTGTTTTTGGAAACCATAGCCAGAGGTATTTAAGAGCTAGGGATTAAACCCATCCTCCCACATGTAAAGCATACCTTCAGCTCAAAACAGAATCCTGAGAAAGACAATAGTTTTTACCTAGACTTTTAGAAAGGTTTGGGGCTAGAGCGATAGTACATAGGTAGGATGCCAAGGTCAACGTGTGTTCCATCTCCAACATTCCATGTGGTCCTACAAACACCACTAGGAGAAATTCCTGAGTGTGAAGTCAGGAGTAACCTATGAGCATTGCAGAGTGTGTCCAAACCCAAGAGAGAAAGAGAGAGAGTGGAGGGGGGGGAGAGAATGATTTAAGCAATTATGTGATTATATTGGTTAGGGCCAGAGAAATAGTACTAGTGGGTAGGACTGTTGCCTTACATAGAACCAACCTGGGTTAGATGCCTGGCACTGCAGAAGGTCCCCTGCATGCTTCCAGGAACATAGCTGGGTGTGGCCCCAGAGCAAAATACAACAGGAAAATAAGAGCTATTTAAATCATGACAGGCAGGAGATAGCGCTCAGGGGCCTAAGAGCATACTTTGCATGCAGAAGGCCCAGCTAGATTTGATTCCCCCCACTTCATGTGGTCCCCAAGCACTGCCATTTGTGACTCCCTGACTACCTCTAGGTGAGCCCCAGAAAACAATAAATAAAATTTAGTTCATGACAATATCTTGAGAATTGAATTGTTGTCAGGCATTTAGATTTTAAAACGAATAGTTTAGGGGCCGGAAAGATATCATGGAGGTAGGGCATTTGCCTTGCATGCAGAACTACGGTGGTTCGAATTCCAACATCCCAATGTTCCCCGAGCCTGCCAGGACCGATTATTGAGCGTAGAGCCAGGGGTAACCGCTGAGCGCTGCCAGGTGTGACACAAGAAAGAAAACAAAACAAACAAATAAAAAATAGTTTAGAGACAATCACAGGAGTGAGGACTTCATTTGGCTTAAACAAACACCTCTAACTTGTTGTCAAACATCTCTGGGAAAATTGAGAAGCAAGAAAACTTTAAATGCCTGTGTTTTGATTAGGTAGCAGTGCCTCCAGAACAGGGGAGTAAATGGAATGTAAAGCTATTCATTTAGAACATCATTTCCTTTCACAAACTATCAGAAGCATTACTTTCTGATACAAATATAGGCCATTTATGTATGGTATGGAGTATCTCTGTAACATGCTAAACTTAAGTTTTTTAAAAATTGGGAATCCTATATGATCCAGCAAAGCCACTCCTAGAGATATATCCTAGGAACATAAAAACACAATATAAAATGCCCTCTGCACTCTTATGTTCAGTGCAGCACTATTTACAATATCCAAAATCTGGAAACAATCTGGGTGCCTGACAGTAAATGAATGACTAAAGAAACAGTGGTACATCTACCAAAGTGAATACTATGCAGCTGTTGGGAAAATGAAGTCATGAAATTTGCTTATACATGGATTGACAGGTAGATTACTATGCTGAGTGAAATGAACCAGAGGGGAAGGGATAGACATAGAATAATCTCACTCGGGCCGGGCGGTGGCACTAGAGGTAAGGTGCCTGCCTTGCCAGTGCTAGCCTAGGACGGACCGCGGTTCGATCCCCTGGTGTCCCATATGGTCCCCCAAGCCAGGAGCGACTTAGCGCATAGCCAGGAGTAACCCCTGAGCGTCACTGGGTGTGGCCCAAAAAACCAAAAAAAAAAAAAAAAAGAATAATCTCACTCATGTGTGGGATATAAGAGAAACAAGGGATAGTAAGGTAATAATACCCAGAGACAATAGAGACAAAGGTCTGGAGGTCCAGCTTGCCACACAGAGAGTGGGTGTAGCTAGAGTAAAGAAGAATCTACTTGGACAATGATAGGTGTAACTGCTCTCCTTGGACAAGGACATGGCTCTGAAAGTGGAGAATCTGACAAGCAGGGCACCCCTCATTAACAGTAGTGCAAAGCACAGTGTTAAAGAGGAGGGAGGGAGGGCCCGGAGAGATAGCACAGCGGCGTTTGCCTTGCAAGCAGCCGATCCAGGACCAAAGGTGGTTGGTTCGAATCCCAGTGTCCCATATGGTCCCCCATGCCTACCAGGAGCCATTTCTGAGCAGACAGCCAGGAGTAACCCCTGAGCACCGCTGGGTGTGGCCCAAAAACCAAAAAAAAAAAAAAAAAAAAAAGAGGAGAGAGAAGGGGGGAGGGAGAGGGAGAGGGAGATTGCTTGCCCTAGAGCTAGGAGTGGGTAGAGATGGGAGGGAAATGGGAGACATGGTGAAGGGAAGGAGGGAAGTGTACACTGGTAAAGGATGATCAACACTGTATGACTGAAAGCCAACAATGAACAATCTTTTGACCACAGTGTATAAATAAAGCAACTCAAAAGTAAATACTGAGAATCCTTTGGAAAGAATGTTGTGTGAGATGAGATGAGACTTTTTTGGGGGACAACACCCTTCAACACCCTTCTGTGCTGGCTGCTACTCCCATCCAAGTGCTCCAGGGCAACTTCCATTGATGTGGGAAGGATAAAACCTGGGTCTCCAGCACGCAAAGCATGTGTTCAGTTTCCCAAGCTATCTCTCCATCTGGAGATCAGAGTCAAATAGTATTTGCTCTAAGTCAGAAGTCAGCAAACATGATCTCTAAAGGACTAGGTAATAAATAGTTGTGGCATGCAAACTATACGATCTGTGTTGCAATCATACTACTACTCTGCAATAGCACAGGAACAGCTGTAAAAAAGTAAGCAAATAGGTCAAGTATTGTGCCTCAGAAACTGTCTTTGTAAGAACCAGTGACCACAGATTGCTTTAATAAGGTAGTATAAATCTAAGGTTAATTTTGGGTTCATGCATTTGTTGCAATATTGTATTTGTAGTGCTTGTATTCTTTGTTTGTTTTGGTTTTTGGGCCACACCCGGTGACGCTCAGGGGTTACTCCTGGCTATGCACTCTGAAATCACTTCTGGCTTGGGGGACCATATGGGATGCCGGGGATAGAACTGAGGTTCGTACTGAGTCAGCCGTGTGCAAGGCAAATGCCCTACCGCTTGTGCTACCGCTCTGGCCCCTGGCACTTGTATTCTTTGTGCG
Source organism: Suncus etruscus (assembly GCF_024139225.1). Classification (NCBI taxonomy): domain Eukaryota; kingdom Metazoa; phylum Chordata; class Mammalia; order Eulipotyphla; family Soricidae; genus Suncus; species Suncus etruscus. The sequence goes on from NC_064868.1 coordinate 122,562,532, forward strand.
TCTTTACTTGATGTCCTGAAATTTTGTTTTAGGATCTTGGCTTTTTTCTTTTGTTTTATTTTTTTAAGGATTACAAAATTCTTAATTAATAAATATTTAATGAACTCAATGTAACTGTGAGATACACAGTTACAAAGCTGTTCATGGTTGAGTTTCCTTAATATAGTGGTCTAACATCCATACCTTTACCAGCACACATTTCCTGCCACCAATGTCCCCAGTTTCCCTCCCACCACCATGCCTGTGGTGCACTAGCCTCTCTGCAAACATTTTCCTCTTCTCTCTCTCCCCCTCCCCCTCTCCCCAGCTCTCTCTCTTGCTCTCTAGCTCTAGCTCTTTTAAATACAGGTTTTCCATATAGGCTATTGAAGTGGTATAATGCATATAACTTTATCTCCTTTCAGCACCCATTTCTTGTCCATAATGATCATTTCGACTGTCATTGTCATAGTGCTCTCTTCACTGCCCTAACTGTAATGCCCACTTCTTTGTGGCAAGCTTCTTACCACAGACTAGTCCTCCTTTTCTATTTTTTTTTAAACAGGGCAAAATACAACACAGTTGCTCAGGAGAAAACACAGTGTGAGAGTCTGAACACAGTCCTCCTGCATGCAAAACATGCTCTCTGCTTCCAGCCCACTGAGGTCTCTCTCTGACCCTGAGATTTTGTTTTCTTTTCTTTTTTTATTATTATTAATTTTTAATTTGACCAAAGTGGTTTACAAATAACTCACAGTAGTATTTCACATACATTGTGACATTGAATCACGGGCATTCTCACCACCAATGTTGTCCTCCTTCTACCCCTGTTCCCAGCCTGCAATCCCATATCACCCTTCCTTTGCCTCCCGGGCTGCCAATACAAGTGGCCCCTTCTGTGTCTAGCCTGTTGTAGACTGGGTATCGTTTCTGTTGTAGTTGGCTTTGGATTTGTTATTCAAGTCTGATCATTTTTTATTTCTATTCAATGTTCGAGATTTTGTTTTCTTAAATAAATACTTAAATCATTTTTCATGGAGCCCAACTGGCTTAGTGAGTAGAGTCTATGAAATGATTGAGATAGCAATGAGCACTCTTTCATCATTACAATAATATGGCTTCATAATCTTTAATACCAACAATGGCTAAATTCTACTCTCATTTCACCTTTCAAATAGGAATGTAATTGTTCTTCACTTGCACCTGGATTCTGTCCCCATATGGAATAGTCATCAGAGCTTTACCAAGAGTGATCCCTTAACACAGACAGGTGTAAGCCTACCACCTGTGGCCCCAAAACCCAAACAAAAAGGACCTCATAATAGCCCATCTCCCCCCTCACACTACTGACAAGTGAGGCCCACCTGAATGAACTAATATGTCCTAATCTTTTGGTTCTTTTAAAGCACTTTATTGACATTGGTTTGTCAGGTGGTATTTTGAAGATCATAATTTTCTTTTTACACTGCTCAGTTTCAAGTGTGGATTTCTAAATAGAATAATGATGCATTCCAGTGATGTGGCAATAATTTCTACCATGTGGTCTGGTGGAGTGCATTCAGATAGCTGTCAAATTCCTGAAGAAGTGAAGTCAACAAGGCTTTATCTCTGTACCATCAATCCAGCCTCTTAAATAGTAACCCACTGAAGAGATGATTTGCTATTGGAGGGCCAGTGGAGTGGGTTTGATTTCTGGGGCTTCTTTTGACTCTGTACTGGGAAGATGCTGCTGGTGTTGCTCAGGGTATCTCTTGGCTTCTTTGAGTGCAGATCATAAAATTGGGCAAATTAGGTCTCGGTGCTAGAAATTAAGTAGCATGGGGTTCATGCAGTGCCAGCACCTTAACTCATGTCCTAACTCTACGGCTCCCAATTTGTTTTAAGATAATGTCTCCAGGGCAGGAGAGATAGCATGGAGGTAAGGTGTTTACCTTGCATGCAGAAGGAGAGAGGTTCGAATCCCGGCATCCCATTTGGTTCCCCGAGCATGCCAGGAGCGATTTCTGAGGGTAGAACCAGGAGTAACCCCTGAGCCCAGCTGGGTGTGACCCCAAAACAAAACAAAACAAAAAGATAATGTCTCCCCTACTCAAAGATTACACAGATCACTTATGATGCTAAGAGGCATGAAAGTCATTACATGAGTCTTTGGGAAACTGGAATAAATTATTCACATTAAAAACAATTCAGCGGGTACAAAGAGGTTACTTATGAGGTCATACAGAGAAATATTTTGCCTAATTTGCTACTGTAATTCTCCTTTTCCTCTTATTTTAATGCTGAGTAATAAAATTCTTTTTGTTCTGATGAAGAATGAAACTCCTTTCTCTTCAAGTCTGAAAAAAAGGCTTTTAGTTGCAGTTTCCAATTTCTTTTTTACCTTGTTTGAAGCAGGTACTCCTATATTAAACTGCCACAAGCACTCTAGCTATATCTAATTTACTTAAACAGACTAGAATATTCCCAAAGAAAAAAGCAGAGATAACAGATTGGAAAGGGTTGGCAATACTTGCTTTTAAATCCAGATACCAACACCAGTCTCTCCACTCTCCCAGAAAATCCTCCTAGAATTTGGAACAGTTAGTTCTCTTTAAGTGTATATCAGAAAATTGGGCAAATTAAATGCTAATTTATAATACATATTTTTTCCAAATCACTCATAGTACCTCACATATAGAAGCAAAAATAATTTCTAAAGGGAAATCAACAATTCTAGCATTATGTAATATAATATGAAAAGATAAAATATGCTGCCAATTCAAGAAATGTATAAACATATTTTTCTATTTTAAATTCTATGGAAATGACATGCTTAGAACTACTATCTGTTTTTCTTCCTTCCTATCAACATAAGTATAATACTTTAGTGCTCTACAGAATGAGTTCTTTGCTTAAACATTAAAATCTACAAACTTAAAACTTGCAGGTTAAATTTCAGGAGAGAATGCAAATTTTTCTCATGATCTCTGAGGTAGATCATTCCAATTACTGCCTCCAAAGATTTAGTAGAAATTGCATGAAACCACTGTTAGCCTGCACCATTCTACGATTCAACTTTTATTTATTTATTTTGGTTTTTGGGTTACACCCAGCAGAGCTCAGGGGTTACTGCAAGCTCTACGCTCAGAAATCACTCCTGGGGAAAGGAAGGCTGCAGATCCCACATGTCAGGATCACTGCTCCTCTTCTACTGGCATGGCTGGGAATCTGGGCAGACAGCTGGCCAAAGGCCTCCAGGACAGACCAGTTACTCCTGGAGACCGAGAGCCACCCACGCCAGGCTGGCTTTCAAGGCCACTTGCATTTGAGCTCTGGGGGGATGGGGAGGAGGCAAACTCCTCCCCCATGCTTTTTCATACTGGAGAGGGAGGCTACAGCTGGACCCAGATGATTCCACATGCCGGGATTCCTGCTCCTCTCCTACGGGTATGGCTGGGAATCTGGGCAGACAGCTGGCCAGTGGCCTCCTGGGCTGACCACCTAGTCCAGGAGACCGAGATCCCCCATGTCAATCTGGTCGTCAGGGCCATGTCTGGCAACTGGGATCTGGGGGGAGGAGGGAGGAGGGAAACTCCTCAAATATACTTTTTAAGCATTATCTAAAAATGTTCTTTATTCTAGATGGTTCCTAGGAAAGAAAACGGAATACCAAAGATTTGGATAACACTCAAATAGATCTTGAAAGTCAGTCTTTATGGATGTGACTTTCCATACTGACTCCAAGCCAAAATCACAAACAATTCATATATATGTATTGTATATAGCCCTTGTCATGTATTGCCTCTTCCCTACTGCTGTGCCTCCTCTATCCCCTTATTTTTCAATCCTGATCCATTATCTTCCCCTAATTTAACCCTCTTTACCCCCAGTTCCTAACTCGGTAGGCACCAAGATTGACCTCTTGCCCCAACAGACCACCTTCCAGCTCCTCAGTGAAAGACACCCTCTGGGTCCCCGTTCTCATGCCTCAGCAAAGAACTACAACCAGCACGCCTGCTGACTCATGCTTGATGGTCCCTCTCACCCCCACCAAATTGTGGACTGTTGCACGATACAGGAATCAGCCTCAACAAACCCCCCAGCTCAAAGACACTATTTGGTCTCGTAATGCAGCAAAGCATCTCTCAAACTCAATTCCAAGGCCTGTGAATTGAAAAGTACCTTGGCTTTTGCTCCCCACAAGAATATATCAAAAGACTTAATTGGGAGTCTTATATTACCTATGGAAGCTCGATACCTGTATAACAATAAATCTTAAGATGTGTATTTCTAAATATACAAGTGGCCTCCTCCACCACTTGTTTTATTCGAATACCTTTTCTTTTTAACTCAGTTTTATTTATTTGTTCTATTTTAATATATACATTTTTTCTCTATCCTTACTATTTTTGGTGCTGCTTGGTACAAAAAGCCTTGACTGGGATAAAAGCTCAGAACAAAACCAGACGACAGAGACTGTGTGTGCAGCCTGTCATCCTTACCCAGAATAGCACCAGCAACACAGTATGACACCATACGTTTTTGTATGGGCACAGTAAAAAAAAGGAGAAACCATAGACACAAAACAAGATCTTATCTTACAGGGGTCCTCAAACTTTTAAACAGAGGGCCAGTTCACTGTCCCTCAGACCATTGGAGGGTCTGACTATAGTAAAAACAAAACTTATGAATGAATTCTTATGCACACTGCATATATCTTATTTTGCAATGAAGAAACAAAACAGATACAAATACAATATGTGGCCCACGGGCCATAGTTTGAGGACCACTGTTAGAAATAAGAACTCACTTTTTATAGCAGAAGGGTGCCTCCCATCCTGAACACGTGTCATGTGGATACAACCAGTCCCCAGGAGATTGGACAGTGTTAGTCCAATCCGAAACCCCAGATCCCCGAAGTAAAAATGATACAGCTTCGGGCAACACCACCAGGAACTAAGCTCCATTGGGAGATTTATAACACTGCTCTGGCACCAACTTGTGCCAGTTTTGATATGACAGCAAGGAAAGAAAAACTTGACCTAAGACCAGGCTGTCCTATCACATCATCTAACACTAAATGGAAATCAGAAGAGATATCGTCCTTTGAACTGTGAAAAATAAGAAACAATAGAAAACTGACTGACAACCATGACTGAACAGAACCTACTTTGGGACTAATAAGGAAAACCCTACCCTAGGCTGTAGCCGAGGACACATAAACAACAACAACAACAACAAGATGTCTTATTGCAGAGGTCCAACTTGGACAACAGAGACTGAGCAGAACCTTTGGATCCATAATTCCTAGGCTTCGGCTTAGGGACTGAACGAAAACAGGGAGCAAGTGTTATAGAAGACTGAACACAACAACAGCGATGGATAGGAACCTCTAGAACCTAGAGACTCTATCCTAGACCCTGCCCTATAACCTGCGCAAATACCAAGATCGCTAGCTACAGTGGCTTGATTTTCTCACACACAACCAAGAGGAAACTTTCCTGGCATCACAATAAAAGCCTTTGGGATGGGGTAATGAGTGTATATGGAGCCATTGGTTGATCCCATGATGGTATGCTTCAAGGATGGAGAAACCCTGAATCTCTTAGGCCACGGGAATTCCCTTTCTTCCCCAATGCTTACTGTGCCTATGCAAAAAAAAAAAAAAAAAAAGTTGGGGACCGCCAAACCCTACCACTCCAAACCCATACTTTTTCTTGTTTTGTTTTGATTTCTTAGTTTTTTACTTTATTTTCCTTCTCTTTTTTCTTCCACTTTTCTCATTCTTTTTCACTATTGTGGTTATTATTTAGAGATTTATTTTTATTTTTATTTGCCGTGTTCATTTTTTCTTTTTTCTTCCATTTTTCTTTTCTTTCTTTTTTTGTTAATTGTCACCACATTTTTTTCTCCCTTTTTTCTTTCCTTTCCTTTTCTTTTCTTTTTTTTTTTTTTTTTTTTTTTTTTTTTTTTTTTTTTTTTTTTTGGTTTTTGGGCCACACCTGGCGGTGCTCAGGGGTTACTCCTGGCTGTCTGCTCAGAAATAGCTCCTGGCAGGCACGGGGGACCATATGGGACACCGGGATTCGAACCAACCACCTTTGGTCTTGGATCGGCTGCTTGCAAGGCAAACACCGCTGTGCTATCTCTCAGGGCCCTCTCCCTTTTTTCTTATCCTTTTTATCTCCAATGACGGTGGAATAGATGCTCAATCTACAACAAGCTGTAAAGTGGAGACCAGTTGCACTAGCATGCTGGGGGGTAGAGGAGGGAAATATGGGATGCATACTGGGAACAGGATCGGAAGGAGGACAGCACTGGTGGTGGGAATGCCCCTCATTCATTGTCACTATGTACCACAAATGATGCAGTGAAAGATTTGTAATGCACTTTGGTCACAATAAAAATTAAAAAAAGAAAAAGAAAAAGAAATCTCTCCTGGCAGGCTCAGGGGACCATATGGGATGCCGGGATTCTAACCACCATCCTTCTGAATGCAAGGCAAATGCCCTACCTCCATGATATCTCTCTGACCTGCAATTCAACTTTCATTACAAAATATTTTCCTTTATTCTGTAATGCTGCTATTTTTATTTATTTTGTTTTTAGGGCACACCCAGCTGTGCTTGGGGCTTACTCCTGCCTCTGCACTCAGGAATCACTCCTGGCAGTGTCAAGGGACCATTTGGGGTGTTAGGAATTGAAAATGGATCGGCCCCAATACTGCTATATTTATTAATAATGCAACGCTTTATGATTTAAGAATGAGTCTCTTTACTGTTTTAAATACACAGGTATTGACAATGGTATTTTTGTAATATTCAAACATGAACCAATATAAACACAGTATAGTTATAATGCAACATTTAAGGTATTGTTTTTGTTTGGTATTCTACTTCATATTTGCTTGAAAAGATGTTTCTCATATTTCTCTCTTTTAATTCCTTCTCTCTCTCTCTCTCTCTCTCTCTCTCTCTCTCTCTCTCTCTTTGCTTTTTGGGTTACACCCGGCAGCGCTCAGGGTTTAGTCCTGGCTCTATGCTCAGAAATTGTTCCTGGCAGGCTCGGGGGACCATATGGGAAGCTGGGATTCAAACCAATGACCTTCTGCATGAAAGGCAAACGCCTTTACCTCCATGCTATCTCTCTGGCCCCTTGTTTCTCTTTTTTAATTCCTTTCTTGCTTCCTCTCTCCTCCAATGTTCTAGTGTGGTTCCATAAATTTCAATAAGTATGAAAAGGTTGCTATTCTGGCAGTTGTAGGATCTTTAGGGAAAGGCACAAAAAAGAGATTTACTTCTTTTGTAAAATCAAATGGAAATGACAAGATATGTGAATTATTGCAAATTATTGAAACATTTCACTAATTTGCAGAACATACAAATTAATGAAACATTCCACAGATTTTCTGCTGTCACCCCACCCCCACATTCCTTTATCTTCCAGAGAAACCAGGTATTTCATCATTTCTCAAATATGCTTCTATATCTATTTTGTCCATTTTAGGGGTGGAATAGAAACCATATGTGTTTAGCAAAGATTCAGAACTTGGGTTGTATCAGCTCTGTCTCTATGTGTGTTACTTGAGGAAATTCACTCAGGCTCTGTGTGACTTGGTATTCTCATATAAAAATCAGAGAATTAGTACTTGAACACTGTGCTAGGCATATAGTTGGTACTCAGGGAGTTTTCACTGAATAAAATATAAAATATTATATATGAACATCCATAAATATTACCTTCTCTCAGTTATCCTTTGTCCTTTTGGTAAGTCTGTTTTGTATGCTTTTATGTTTCTTTTTAATCTAGCAAATTTCAAATCAGCTTTCAAAACTTAGAAACTCCCCAGGCAGAACTAATGCTTCTAGCTCTGCATTCTCAAAACATGTTTTACCTACCTGGAAGAACTATGTGGTCAGTGTTGATTAGTCTGTTTTCCCAAACAGAGGAAGACCAAATTGTCTGTCAGTATTTGTACTATATTGTAATTTTTGTTGTGTTTTTCTTTTGGTGCTCATAGCTTGGAGCTTGGAGCTTGCTCCACGAAGTGGTTTGGAGATCAAGCTGTCTGCTGGGAGGGAATCTAGGGCTCCCACATGTAAAGCATGTGTTCTATTCCCCCAGCTGCAATTTTTTCTTGTTTTGGTGATGCCAATGATTGACTAAGGACCTCACACATGCAGAAAGTAACTCTCTATATCTTTGATTTTGGGGTCACACCCAGCAATACTCAGGGGTTATTTCTGACTCTGCACTCAGGAATTACTCCTGGTTGTGCATGTTCAGGATGTTCAAGATCAAGCCAGGGTTGGCTGCATGCAAGGAAAATGCCCATTTCCACTATACTACTCATATCTCAGCCCAGTTTAGCTACATTTTAAAATTCACATATCTATTTTCCCCATTAGTCCATAAACTCATTATTTTGCAGGCATCAGGCTGGGTCTGGGGACATACCCAGCAGAGTTCAGGACTTTCTCCTGACTTTATGCTCAGGGAACAATCCTGAATGACTGGGGTCTTTAATGTGCTGGGTATAAAAGCTGAGCCTGTATTGCACAATTTAAGTGCCTTACCCACTGCACTATCTGACCTGAGATACTCAATAATTCCTTGTTGAATTAATGTAGATAAAAATCTGTCTTTAGGGACAGGGGCTATACTACAGTGAGTAGGGAATTGATCTTGCATTCAAACGACCCAGATTTGATCCCCAGCACCCCACCTGGTCAACTGAGCACTGCCAGGAATAATTACTGAATGCAGAGCCAAGGGTAAGCCCTGAGCATTGCTGAGTGTGGCCCAATAACCAATCGAAAAAATATCTGTCTTTAGGCCTCTTTCTCCCATTCTTTCTCATTATTTGCAAACTCTTCTCCCACTTCCTAGAATCTGTACAATATCTGACTGTTCATATGTGTCCTCTGTCTGCTTTTTTTGTTAAGTATGAAAGAGTAGACTTGAATGATATAAACTCGTTTATTAATATGTAATTAGTTAAATCTTTGCTCTCCTTCTCAATCAGAGTCTCAGTCTAGCTAGTGTTCAAAGCCAATCTGATTGACACTTTAATCTCTGTCTAGAGGGGATCGGTTACAGAGACTGAGACAAACAAACATATAAGGAGACAAAAACATTGATTGTCCAAGCTTTAGGGTTGCCTGGGCATCCATAAGTGAGTGCACAGGCTGGCCATTGATTCAATACAATATGACTCTCCACCCTTGTTCCCAACAAGTAAGTTATTGTTTAAGTTGACGGAGATATTAAGAACAATTAGCAAGCACATCAAAATTCAATAGATACATTAAGAATGGACGCTAGAATATTAACCTAAACTGTTTTGTTTTATTGGTTTCTGGGTGCATTTTTGCTTGCTCTATAATTTATACTATTCTTTACTGGGGACATTTTTGAGGCCTGTTTATATACTAAAGCCTATGCTGTTTTGCTCAGGGGACTTTTTGTTAAAAGGAACAATCTCCAATAAGCTAGATTATAATATTAATATCCTCATAAATAGTTGTTTATTGGGCTGTGTGATAGTCATTTTAGGTATGGGGAGAAGGAAAATTTGGATGAATAGATCTTAAAAACATCTTTCAAATTGCCTTGTGTTCAGTGGCTACTCAGTGTATTTGTTGGCACAGTTAGCCCTGGGAAGAGTTTTGATAAATTAGAGTTTCAATTTGAGAATTCCTTCTCTTTTGAACCTGTGCATCTTTGTTTTATTTATTGACTTCATAAATAATATAATTTTGCCATATTTGTAATACAAGACTGCAAATGCTTATGTGTCTGAAGGGTGTAATGTTTCCGTACCACACCCACTGCTCTGCCAAAAACCATTATCTCTCCACAGTCCATCTGACTCCTTCATCCTTTCAGCCCACTCCTGTCCACTTCAGTAACTTCAGTTCAGTGGTCAGAGTATAAGAGCTTGTTTTCATTGGACATTGTTGTTATCTTGCTTCAACCTGTGCTTTTAAGTTTAGAGAAGTTAACTCACTAAGTCTAATTCCCTGTTTTGAGTTTGGGCATGCCTAAGTAACAGTCTCCTCTGGATACTGGGATACATTTTTAATATCAGCCTGCAGTTCAAACTACTTGAAATGGTCCCACTTATTTTTATTTACCCAGCAAATAAAATGGAATCATTTTTCCTATAAGTTGTATAAAGAAGACCCTTAGTTTCTACGTGGATGTTCATCTAGGAATCGTGTACTAGAATAATCTTAAGTTTTATAGGAATATCAAGCCTCATAGATACAAAATGAACATGGATACTTAAATAAGACTCTGCTATTTCCTCATGAAAAGTTGGTCTTTGGTGATTTGAGTCAAGTATTCTAGCATATGTCAGCTTACTTTCTAGTCTTTCAATTCCAAAATAATCTTTAATCAATCCTCCAGTCATAGAGGAAGGAATACAATATTGATTTTCTGATTCTAACTTAAAATTCTTGAAGGAAAACTTTCCCTGCTCATAAAGGAGCCCAATTATAGATCTTAAAGGTATTAAGCTGACTGGTTGGAGTACTAGATTGTCCAAGGAGAAAGGTCAGGAATCAGAAAAATAGACTATAGGCTGATTAAGGAGTTGCTAGTAAAAAGTTACATTTGCTTTATCCTGACCCTGGTTTTGTCTCCTTTACTGACATCTGTTCTTAGAGAATGTTGTCTTTACTTCATATCCCCCCTTTTCAATTATGGAGACAGATAAGCAGTTGTCTCGGGAATACAAGTTCACTGGCATTCCATAGATGGTTTCCAGTGCCTGCTTCAGAAACAAGTGGTGAGTGTTTTCTGTCACTTGCAAAATTCTCTATTAATTAAGTTGATAATTTTTCCTTTCTTTGTTACGCTTTCTGAGAAACTTTGAAATGCCATTTGTTGCATTTTCTGTTTATCAAAGTAACATATGGAAAGGAGTGCTAAGACAAAAAAGTACCAAGTAGGAATGAAAGTTTCTAAAACCTAGAAATAACAGCTGTTGGCCTTTGGGATATAAGTATTTACAGTGTTTCAACGTGCATATAAAATATTTGAAAAGAAAACTAAGACCATATTATATATACCATATATCAACTTATCAAAAGAGTCCTTCTATTTGAAGGTTTTGTGTACAGTCAAACATTAGAAAACACTGCTTTAAATAGCTATGTAATATTTTGTTATTGGAATATGCCATGGTTTGTTTATTTAAAATAACATTCTTTGGAGCTAGAGAAATTGAGGACAATGGGCTGAGTGCTTGCTTTTCGCATGAGAGAGGTCTGGGTTCAATCCCTGGCCCTGCATGGTACCCTGAGCATCACCAGGAGTGACCCTGGATCTCTGATCCAGTAGTAGTTCTTTCTTGGTAACTGCTGAGTATGACTTCAAAACAAAATAAAATTACCATAATAAGAAATTAAAAGTGTCTTAAATAAAATTTTACCAATCTATTCACCCATCAGCAATGAGGATGTGTCTATTCCACTGAATTATCTTCTAAATGATCACTTCAAAGTTTTAATTTGATTTTTTTAAATGGTAAGTATCACTTGTATTTTAAAATGTTGAATATTATGCAGCTGGAGCAATAGTACAGTGAGAAGGGCATTTGACTTGAATGCATGGCTGACCCAGGTTTGATCTCCGGCACCCCATATGGTTCCCCGAGCCTGCCAGGTGTAATTCTGAGAGCAGAGCCAGGAGTAACCCCTGAGCTCTGCTTGTGTGGCCCCAAGACCAAAATATAAGTTTGAATATTTAAAAATTAACCACTTAAGGCCCCTGCCTTGCCTGTGCTAGCCTAGGACGACTGCGGTTCGATTCCCTGGTGTCCCATAACGCCAGGAGTGGTTTCTGAGCGCATAGCCAGGAGTTATCTCTGAGCATCACTGGGTGTGGCCAAAAAAGCAAAATGATAATAAATTAAAAAATAAAAAAACTAACCACTTAAGATTATTAGGCACATTAAACTACCTTCCTGAACTGACCTCACATATATTTATTTCTGTTCTTACTTTTTGCCCCAGCTTCATTTTGAGTTCTGTGTGCTTTTAAAATTTTCCTGTCATCCGTTTTTAATATTTCTTGCAAATATTTTCCCGAATTTGTCATTTGTCTTTCAGGTTTCCTAGCTTAGTAATGGCTTTTGAACTTCAATGTCTTGTTTTTTATTTGTTCAAACAGATTTTCCATTTGAGATTTCTCCCATTGATTATATGATTAAAATTTTCATTCCTAACAGAACTTTTGGCTAATTACTCAGCAATCGCTTTGAAAGCAATGCATTTGTTATAAACAACCAGTGATGAAGCTTTAGCTGTACTTTGCTTATTTTAAATATTTTATAGATGGATTTAGAAGTGTTATCTTTCAAAGTAGGAGCAGCTGTATTTCCTTTTATATAGGACCATGGGTAGATATGTGGAGTAAATTGCAAGACATGTTTTGGAAAAAAACAACTTGAAATGTTGGCATTTTATTGCAGCTAACAACTCTGTTGATTCAATGTTTTACATGATTAATTTTGCATTGTGTAAGAGCTCTGTAATTCAAGGCAACAAAACACCAAACCGAAGAATCTCCCAGCAGCAAATTTCAATCCAGAATTACCTAGCTGAAGCCTTAATTCAGGCAACTTCTTCAAGGTATTTATACTGTGGGTATCATAGTTCCTTCAATGACTTTGTTAAAATGAGAATCACTGCAACTTTCCTCTAACAAACCAACTTAGATTCTGATTCCTCAAGGTAGAGGACTCAGAAACCATATTTTAATACCATACTAAGTGATTGTGGTACACTGGAAAGATCGAAAATCCCTTAGCTAGTCAAGGAACAGTAGTTTCCAAAGTAGACCTATGGAGGCAAAGAACACAAAGTAAGCATCTGAGAGCATAAGGCTAAGAAGATGTCTGAAATGACTATCAACCTTTTGGTAAAAAGAATAGGTAGGATGGGGCTGGAGAGATAGCATGGAGGTAAGGCATTTGCCTTTCATGCAGGAGGTCATCTGTTCGAATCCCAGCGTCCCATATGGTCCCCCGTGCCTGCCTGGAGCAATTTCTGAGCCTGGAGCCAGGAATTACCCCTGAGCACTGCCGGGTGTGACCCAAAAACCACCAAAAAAAAATAGGTAGGATAAAACAGGGCATTGGTGAAAGAACTCTGGTCCAGGCTCTCAGTGGCCTCAGTAATGCTGAAATATGAACATTAAGAGCTGCCAATTTCCAAGATTCAAAATCATGCTTCCCCATCTCCTCTTTAGAATCTGGTTTGGGTCAAGGTATAATTGACAGCATATTTATAAGACCAAGTTAAATTAGCTCTAGAATTAGAGAAGAGATTTGCAAAGGAGTTTTGTGGTTTCTCTCTCTTTCTGGTGTACTGGAGATTAAAGTCAGGGTCTCACACTTGTAAGACAATTGTTCAACTGCTGAACTATATCCTCATTCCCTAAATATATACTATCTGCCCCTTTTTAAAGTTTTGGGCCACAACCAGTGGTACTTAGGGTATACTATTTAATACAATACTCAATCGTCACTCCTGGCTATGTTAAAGGGATCAGGTAGTGCTGGGGATGGAACCACATTTCCCACATGCAAAGCATGCAATTCAGCAATATGAGCCATTCCACTGTTCCCCCACAAGTATATATATTTTTTCTCTTGTCAAAATGTCTGAACAATGGAAATTTACCATTTGAAAAGTATAATTTCCTTTTTGACCTCTTTCCTTTACCTTTATTTGTTGAAAATTAATATATTCACATTCTTACATTGCAAAGTGCAAGGTAACAAATAGATTGAATATGAACAAATATAGATTTACATAGTTATGTGAAACAGCCTGAAGCATGTTAAAATGCATGCTTAAATTAAATACAGAGGAAAGGGCATGAGTTTTAGTTTGTCAGGAATTACATAGATTATTCTTGAAACCTTTTAATTTGTTTGTGTAATTCTGACTATGATGCATATGACTCACTTTTTTAATAAAATGTTGGGGTCTGGAATAGTGGGTAGGATGCTTGCTTTGCACACAGCCAACCTAGGTTGGATCCTTGGTATCCCACATGGTATCCCGAGCATGGTGCAGACCCAAGAGTAATCTCCAAGCATAGCCATAGAAATAACCCCTGAGCATTGCTGAGTGTGACCCAAAAAAATGAAGAGAAAAGTTGGGCCCATCTGGATTCTCAAGAATTACTCATGGTGGGGGCCAGAGAGATAGCATGGTGGTGCTTGGGAGACCATATGGAATGAAGGGGGTTGAATCATGTCTGCCACATGCAAGGCATGTCTTTATTCTCTGTACTACTTCTCTGGTCTGGAACCACTTTTTGTACTGTAATATTTAACCATTGTGTATGTTCTTTTAAATCAATTTATTTAAAGAAAATGCATTACATAGTTAACATACATTGTGTGGTTGTTTTCTTTTGTTTTGTTTTTTGATTTTTGAGTCACACCCGGCAGCACTCAGGGGCCACTCTTGCTTCTATGCTCAGAAATCACTCTGTAGGCTCGGGTGACCACATGGGATGCCGGGATTCAAACCACTGACCTTCTGCATGCAAGGCAAACGCCTTACCTCCATGCTATCTCTCCGGCCCCCATTGTGTGCTTTTTTTTTTTGTTTTGTTTTTGGGCCACACCCGGCGATGCTCAGGGGTTACTACTGGCTGTCTGCTCAGAAATAGCTCCTGGCAGGCACGGGGGACCATATGGGACACCGGGATTCGAACCAACCACCTTTGGTCCTGGATCGGCTGCTTGTAAGGCAAACGCCACTGTGTTATCTCTCCGGGCCCCATTGTGTGCTTTTTTAATCCGGAAAATCTGGGCCTGGGAATTGAGCTCAGCATTAGAACACTTACCTTGAATGTATGAGGTCCTGGATTCAAGTACCAGAACCACCAAAAAATAAATCTGTGTTTTTACTTTTGTTTGTTTGGTTGGTTTTTGAAACACACCCAATTGTAAGAAGGGTCTATTTCTGGTAATACTCAGGAGATCAAACCTGGGCCAGCTGAATACATAACAAGCAACTTCATTTCTATGCTATCTCTTTGACATGTTTTTTGTTTGTTTTGTTCTGTTTTTGGTGGTTCTCAAGACTTACTCCTGGCATTGCATTAGGAGATCAGTCCTACAAGTATTTGGGGGACTGTGAATCAATCCTGGCAGTGTTTGAGAGACTGTATGGGATGCCAGGAAATTGAACTTGGTAAATTATGTGAAAGGTAAGCATCTTTTTTTTTTTTTTTTTTTTTTTTTGGTTTTTGGGCCACACCCGGTAATGCTCAGGGTTTACTCCTGGCTATGCGCTCAGAAGTCGCTCCTGGCTTGGGGGACCATATGGGACACCGGGGGAATCGAACCGCGGTCCGTCTGAGGCTAGCGCAGGCAAGGCAGGCACCTTACCTTTAGCGCCACTGCCCGGCCCCGTGAAAGGTAAGCATCTTACCTGCTGTACTATCACCCTGGCCCCTCTCTGGCCTAGAATCAAAAAAATATTTTATTGAATTAACGTTGATTTGCAAGATTGTAAATGTTTATTGTATTTTGGCATAATGTACCCTGTTTCTAAGTAAATACCAGCACATTTTAAAATAAAGCCTCAAGGTCTATAATAGTAGTATCAAAAACTAAAAAGAAAAATATAATAAAACTTTATATAATGGTTGAACTCCATTTTGTTCCAAAGTGGCATAATACCTGTGGTGATTTTGTGATGAAATGAGGTATGTTTAGTACAGTGTTACCATATCAAGGAATTATATGCCACCATCAAATAGGCGACCACTACTGTTAATAGAACCCCTCCTTTCCCCCCTTTTCCCCTGGTTTGTATTTAGGCCACACCCAGCTATATTCAGGGTTTACTCCTGGCTCTCTACTCAGGTTATTACTCCTGGAAGATCTCAGGGAATGTACTGTTCTATTTCTTTGGCTCCCTTGCCCCATTTTCTAAAATGCAGTTGTGTTTTGTTTGTTTGGGGGCCATACCCAGTGCTCAGGGCTTACTCCTTGCTCTGAACTCAGGGATTACTCCAGGCAGTTTTCAGGGAACCATATGAAATGTAAGGATCAAAACTGGGTAAGTCGCATGCAAGGCAGGCACCTTACCTGTCACAGACTGATTAGTCATGGCACTAAGGAATCTTCTGGGGTCCTTTGAAAGGTGGGCATGGGATCGGTGATGGGAGATAGAGGCCAAGGAGTCAAGTTGGGTTCAAGCTCTGTTCTGTTTATTCAAAGCAAAAGGTGGAATATTTATACTCATTTTCTTGACAAGTGGTAATATTTTCAGACAAAGCTAATTTACCCAAAAAAGCACAGGGACAAATTGTTCAAGGCATATTTCTGACACATGAAAGTTTCACATTTAAAGCCACTTTTTGCTATCGGAAGTTTCTCAGTAGTAAAGTCAGTTCAGAATTCTTTTGATTTGGGGCCGGAGAGAGAGCCTGGAGGTGGGGCGTTTGCCTTGCATGCAGAAGGATGGTGGTTCGAATCCCGGCATCCCTTATGGTCCCCCGAGCCTGCCAGGGGCGATTTCTCAGTGTTGAGCCAGGAGTAACCCCTGAGCGCTGCTGGGTGTGACCCAAAAACCTAAAAAGAGAGAGAGAGACAGAGAGAGAGAGACAGACAGAGAGGGAGGGAGAGAGAGAGAGAGAGAGAGAGAGAGAGAGAGAGAGAGAGAGAGAGAGAGAGAGAGAGAGAGAGAGAGAGAATTGTTTTGGTTTTATGCATACTGAACTGGGGCCTGAAAAGTTAACCCTTACTATGACTGCACATATGCTATCAGCAAAGTTAGATTAGAGAATGAGTAATATCTCTATTAGACTACATAAAAAGACTAGAATCTACGCAATGTTCCTCATAAGGTGTATTTATAAATCTGAATAATGTTTAAGAGAGGCTCTAAGAGAAGTGAGTAATGATTATTAGATAAAGATTATTTGAATCCATGTAAATATTCAATCTGAGTAATCTTTAGAATGTCAGCTGAAATGATGTCTCAATTAATATTTATGCAACATCCTCTTTTTTCCTAAATGCCACATGGACAGGCAACCAAGATTTTTACAGGGCCCTAATGCCTGTGAGTACAGGTTATTTTTTCAAGCATCTTTTCTTACAGGTGTCCTTTTTCATGCAGCCCTCTTCAGCAGAGTAGAGGCTGCTTTGAAAACGTTCCTGTAATAATAGCAGACAGATTTTAAAAATTCTTCCCTTAGGTAGTTAGGGCCTTTTTAAACTTGGTGCCTTCCTAGGTCTCAGGATTTGTTAACATGAAGTACATAGCACTTACCCACTGTGATATCTCTCTGGTTCCTTGAGTTGCAGTTGTGTAATGCTTCCTAAAATTTTATTTTATTTCAAGTTATTTAAAATAGGCCAGAGTGATAGTATAGTGGGTAGGGCATTTGCCTTGCACATGGCCCATCTGAATTAGATCCCCAGCCTCAAGTCCCATTAAAAGTGTTCCCTGAACACAAAACCAGGAGTAAACCCTCAGCACTGCTGGGTAGGGCTCCAAACCACATAAAAAGTATACTTTGGATAATAAGGTTAAAATAGTGTTTAAGTTTATAACATTGATGTTCCCATTAGCCTTCCTTTTTGTTCTATGAATCTCTGGTATCAGTTTCCTTTGTAATGCTTTTTTTCTGTAATGATTATTCATTTCAGATAAAAATGCAATACATTTCTATATGTTCATTATGTAGCCTGACACTTTATTAGCTTATTGTTTTTGATTTTTTGGAAGAAACTTTACAATTTTCTATGAATATCATCAGGTTATCTCAAAATAATGATAGTTTAATTCTCTCTTTTCCAGTTTGAATCACTTCTATTTATTTTTCTTGTCTAATTGTGTGGCCAGGACTTCCAATTCTGTGTTGACTAATAGTGGTAATAGTGGTCATCTTTGCCTTGTGCAAGAAATCAGAGATAAATATTTCTAGATTTTTTTTACCATTGAGTCTGATATTAATTTTGGGTTTTGTTTTAGTTTTTTGTTCGTCTTTGAGCCATACCTGGCAGTGCTAGGGAGTAGACTACTCTCTTTAGGTTCTCTGGAGACCATGCAATGCTAGGGATTGCAGCACAGTGTTGCCATATGCAAAACATGCATTCCAGCCCTTTGAACAATCTCCACAGCACCACATGCTTATGCTTATAGTTTTACAATTTTTTTGCATTCTTTACTTTTCAACAGTCTTTCCTGACATGCTTCTAATGATATCAGAATCACCTGATCTTATGATAGCCAGTATTTATATTCTGGAATATTTTCTACTCACAGTCCACTCACTCCCACAAATCAGTGCAATCATTGTGTTTCTGTCCGTTTCCTTCAGACTCATTTTGTGCAGCATAATACTCTCCAATTTCATCCAATTATAAGCAAATTTCAGGATTTCGTATGTTCTAAAAGCTGCACGATATTCCACTATGACGATGTAATGCTGTGCTTAAAGACTTGGGTTGTTTCCCATATTCTGGCTATTGTGAATGAACATAGGAATGCAGAGGGCTTTCTGCATTGTATTTTTGGGCTCCTAGAGTATATTCCAAGGAGTTACGGTATTGTTGGGTCATATAAAAGCTCGATTTCTAGTTTTTTGACATTAGCAATGAACAATAAAACGGGGGAATTAAGAAAAAAGTTCTGTTGGAAGCCCTCATATTATTTGCAATTTCCCCCCAAAAGTAATCTTTGATTTTATGCAGTTCCTACCAAAATAGAAATGCTCCCCTATTTTTAGTTTTGGACCACACCTTGTCGTGCTCAGATGTTACTCTTGGCTCTGCACTCAGGAGTCCTGATGATGCTTCAGGTATCATATGGGATGCTGGAGGTTGAATGCAGGTCCAAGGCAAAATGCCCTACCTGCTCTGGTCTGAGAAATGACTTTAAAATAAGAATTTAAAATTCAGTTGTCACCAAGCCTAAGTAACCAAAAAAGCTTTGGAACAAATACTGTTGGGACAAGTAGATGTAGTATATAGAAAATAAAATGGGATCATCACTTGATATGTCAAGTTTCATCAATGTGGGTGTAATATACTGTATAGAAATTATAGTTAATCTTGTTTTGCTGATTTAAAAGATGATAAGAAAGAGCACATCTTAAAAGTTCTTATCATTGGATTAATATATAATTGCTAAACAACCTATCAGGAAATGAGTGACAGTTCCATGAAATTAAGCAAATAATTGTTCAGCTTATAACCTCGACCCTTAGTGAATTATGGAATATTGAGTTTCTCCCACTAAAGCTTATGACTTATATATGAAGATAAAGCACACTCAGAAAAAACTTTTTTAAGAAAATCTTAATGTTTAGCAGAATATTATTAAATATCCCTGTCCTTTCATTATTTTTGGCAAAGTGTGCATTCTACTTTTAGATTTTTTAATCATTAAAAACACTTCATTACTTTAATTAAAGAGCATTTATTACGGGCCCGGAGAGATAGCACAGCGGTGTTTGCCTTGCAAGCAGCCGATCCAGGACCAAAGGTGGTTGGTTCAAATCCCGGTGTCCCATATGGTCCCCCGTGCCTGCCAGGAGCTATTTCTGAGCAGACAGCCAGGAGTAACCCCTGAGCATTGCCGGGTGTGGCCCAAAAATCAAAAAAAAAAAAAGAGCATTTATTACATAATTGGCATAGCTAATCATGATACATTTGTTTCCAGATAAGTGGGAAACTATTTAAAAAAAAAGAAAGAAGAGAAAACAAAAAAAGAGTACAGCAACAACAAGCAAATTTGTGAAAATTATTGTATCTCCAACAAGGTCATTAAATCATTGCAGAAGTTTTAATAAGCTCTTGTTGCTAGTTGACCATTCTGTTACTTCATTTGTTTCTTAGCATGAGGAGGCTTCAAAGAAACATTGATTACGAAATTGTTGTATGCCTATAGGGATGACAGTATTAACCAAAAATGGAGCTGTCACACGGTGAAGGAGTTCTAAGCACTATCGTTGATACTGTGGCTTTTGTAGGATATATTTTTGGCTGCCAGGGCTTCCAGAAGTACAAGAAGGAAGGGGGAGGGTGTCCACATTCATTCCAAAAAGTCCTAGTGATATTACCCCAAATATCAGCATACTTGATGTTTTGGCAAGATTGATGTCTCTACAGAGAGCTCTGGAAGTGTGATGAACAAGGACCATTGGTGAAGTGTTGATTGTGGGTGACGGTGAAGTAGTTGTGGCTTCAATGAGGTGGGGAATTTGTCTTACCTCTCCTCCAGACATTGCCAACTTCCAGCTTCATGGCTTATGTACTCATAATTTCTTGCAGCTTGGATTACATCTTTTGAGGACAGAGTGAGTCTATGGAGCTGGCAGATCCAAACAATCATTATTTAAATTTATTAATGAGAACAATGTGAATTGCAAGTCTTTCACAGTTGTATTTCAGGCACATATTGACAGTGAATTAGGGCCATTCCCACCACCAGGGTTGACCTCCCTCCACCAAAGTTCCCAGCATGCATCCCATACCTCCACCCTTAGCCCCCTGGCCTACCAGTGTAACCAGTCTATTTTGTGTTTAGATTGTTAGAGTTTGGGTATCTTGATTATATTATTCTATTCTATTGCTGTTTACTTTGGCTTGGCAAAGACAAAAACAAAAACAAACAAACAAAAAAGCCCTGCCACACACACCTTTTATTTTTTTTATAAATTTTATTATATCTTCTATATGGGGCCTCTTGCCTTTTTTTTCATAGAACCTTGGGACATGGAATACTTCATTTTACTTCATATTTCTATGTCTTTCTACAAATTGAGAAAAAAAAAAGCACTGGATGGGGCCTAGGGACTAAGTGGTCTCAGGTGCATTGGGTGGGAAAAAAAAGATCAGCACTAAATGCTTTTAGTTCTTTTTCTTGTTTTTTTTTTGTTTGTTTGTTTGTATTTTGCTTTTTGGGCCACCCCGGTGACGCTCAGGCGTTACTCTTGCTCACTGCTCAGAAGTTGCTCATGGCAGACACGGGAGAACATATGGGATGCCTGGATTTGAACCACCATTGGTCCTGGGTAGGCCACTTGCAAGGCAAATGCCATACCACTATGCTATCTCTCTGGCCACATGCTTTTAGTTTTTAAAGAAAGAGGGGACATGGAATTTAATTTTAAAAGGTAAATGGCTTCAGAAAGGCTGTCAGTAAGACTCCTAGTTTCCAAGTGATAGTGGAGTAGGATGAGGAGCAGAGAGACTTTACTGTCAGATGATATGGCTGATCTCTTCAGCTATCTGAAGCTGCAATCCTAAGGAATTGTTTTACTTGTTGTTGTTACTATGCATATGCATATTATTATCATTTTAGATTTTGGTGCCACACTCAGTGATGTACCAGGTTTATTCCTGCCTCTACAGTCAGGAATTACTGGTGATGATGCTCTGGAAATCATACAAGATGCCGGGGATACATGGGTTGTCCACATGAAAAATAAGCACCCTAGCTGCTGTATTATTGCTTCGGCTCCTATGTGTTATTATTATTTACTGAACTTTGTTTTTTGGAGGTGCACATCTAGAGACACTTGGTGTTCAAGGGCTAGTTCTGACTAATGTGTTCAGGGATTGCTCCAAGGATTACAAGGACCTTAACTCAAATGCTGTCTCTCCGGCTATCTTATTTTAATTCTTAAATACTTCTAGTTTGGAAAAGAATTGTAATACTATGCATCCCAAAGTTACTGTGGGGATTAAACTTCTTGTGCATAGAAAGTGCTTAGATGGGTCATGACAGTTCATTTCATTTAATTATTATCATCATTATAATTATTCAGGTGAATAAGTAGAAGGGGATTTGTATATGATGAAATGATTATAACTGAAGCTCAGTAGTGATTATTTTGGGGCAAGAGACTTTGCATGTTGTGCATTAGTTTCTTTGCCTATTAAAGGAGAGTGATACATCTACTGCTTTTCTGTAGATTTGTTGTATAGACCAAATGAGATAACACATATAAAACTCTTAAACTTATCATCCATAACTAAAATCTTAAAAGATGATAGGCCATAATAGTAATAAAAAGTTGTCATCACATTAAAAATTTGTGACTATCCAAAGTAAGTAGACTCCTTTATAGAATGAACAACTAGGCTGTGGAAATTGTAGTTGTTATTATTATTATTGTTATTATTACTATTTTTTTTGTGGGCCATACCTGGTGTTATTCTGGCTCTGTGCTCAGAGCGAGATAAGTCCAACTGTAGAAATTAGTTTGCAGTGCATTATATTATACATCTGAAACAAATCAAATGTTTTGTCAATTATACCTCAAATTATATTTATTTATAAAAATCATGTTTGGTTTTGAGGACACACTTAGAGGTGCTGGGCGGGGCTTACTACTCTGTTCAGTGATTACTCCTGGCAATTCTCATGGGACCATAAGCAATGCCAGGAATTGATCTGGGAATTGACTCATACAGAGCAAACTCCTTAACTTCTGTGCTCTCTCTCCAAACCCTACCTCATTTTTGGGGTGATGGCACGCTTGCAAGTGCTCAGGACTATGATCTGTGCTCTGGGATCACTTTTCTTGGGGCTGGGAGACCATGTGGTGCTGAGAATTGAGTAAGGAACTCCTTAATACTACCAACCCTTTGACTTATAGTTCTAGCCCTGGTTTCCTTGTGGTTTTTCTTTGCTTTTTGGCAGTACTGAAGATCAAACTCAGGACCTCACACTTACAAAGCAAGTCTTCAACCACTGACCTACATCCTTAACCCATTATGTATAGATTTTCCTCATTACTTTTCATTCTTCCTCCTCCATTTCTTCTCCTTTTTGTCATCCTCCTACAGTAGTATATATTTTTTTAACTTATTGAGGTCCTAGGATCCATAATACTATTACTGATGTTTTCCTACTCACATAATTCCAAAACCACCTGAACTATCTTTCAAAGCCTTCCCCCTGACTCAGTTGTGTGGATCAGTTCTTCCTTTGTGTTGCTCTTGGTCCTTTGATGTACAGTAGCAGATTTCAATATTATTACTGCATTCCAATTTGATATAAGCCTAACTTTGTACCATTTCATTTTATTTAAAAATAGATGTTCAAAATGGCCTTGAAAAGCATATGGTGAATAAAGCAATCTGAGTGATGCAGATGAAACAGCTCTCAAAATGAACTGAAAATATCTTTCACTAGAGCAGAAGTAGAATTAGAGATGCCTCCCATTTGTAGCGTCTTTTGAAAGTTGATGGGCTGCATTCAATAAAATTCCCCTTTGTTTCTTTGTCATATATTTGATCACTATAGTTGCAGAAGTCTCAAAGGTGATTACATTTACAAATGGGGTCACAAAGAAAACACTTACTTACTTTTCTCTCCTTAGGTTTGTGGATATTGAACATTCTATCATGTCTATTCCTCTGGTTATCTCAAATCTCATAAAGTCTTTTTATATTTGCCACAAAAACTGTTAGTATTTTCCTTTCAAATAAAACTTCTGTAAAATATGCAGTTTGTTTCTAGATGTTAAGATGACCCTGGAGATGGAAATGCTTACAAATAATAAAGCTGTCTAGCACGAATTATGTGACCAGGTTTTCCTAAGACCAAATTCACAATACCAGTGCCCTCTCATACAACCATTACTCAATGGAAAAGTCCCAATCACATATCTCATGAAATATTTTGTAAAGGTTAAATGCAAATATGTTTTCTTAGTTATTTTTCCAGGCTTTTGGATAGGTCTTTTCGCTGGAATACTTTTTCGGTGAGTACATTTGGTGGTGTTTAGGCTTACTCCTAGCTTTGCACTAATGGATAACTCCTGTTAGTATCAGAGGACCATATGGTGGTCTGCATGCAAGGTTGGCTGCAAGCAAGGCAAACTCCCTATCACTGTATTATCTTACTCATCAACCACAACACTTGTTACCATTTCTTACTAATTTTTGTAGTGCCAGGAATTAAACCAACTATCCTGCATGCTAATTATACAATTTAACACAGAGCCAAATCCCAGCTCCATTTCTGATTATTAATTATTACAATGTTAACATAAATATCCTTGAAGTTAAGACTTTATACATGATACCATTTCTAGAGGATAAATATTCAAAAGTAACTTTACTGTGATACTCAGAAAAATTTGTTTTAGATTTAGATTTCTCAAATTATGGTTAGATGCCTTGGCTTCATGATAAATTATTAAGACTGAGTATATGTGAATGACATATTAATTGAAAAATTACTTTATGGGGTAGGAGAGATAGCACGGAGGTAGGGTGTTTGCCTTGCATACAGAAGGATGGTGGTTTGAATCCCAGCATCCCATATGGTCCCCTGAGTGAGCATAGAGCTAGGAGTAACCCCTGAGCACAGCCAGGTGTGACCCAAAAACAAAAAAAAGGAAAAAATACTTTATAATCTAATATGTTTGACTTTGGGGCCAAAGAGACATTACAATGGACAGGGTACTTACGTCAGTGCAATTGATTGGGTTCTATTCCCAGAACCCAATATGGTTCCCTGAAAATCATCAGCAGTGATACCTGACCACAGAGCAAGGAGTAAGCCTTGAACACCAATGGGTGTGATCCAAAAGCCAAAAAAAAAAATTTGGGGGGCCGGGCGGTGGCGCAAGAGGTAAGGTGCCTGCCTTGCCTGCGCTAGCCTTGGACAGACAGCGGTTCGATCCCCCGGCGTCCCATATGGTCCCCCAAGCCAGGAGCGACTTCTGAGCGCATAGCCAGGAGTAACCCCTGAGCGTTACCGGGTGTGGCCCAAAAAAACAAAAAAAAAAAAAATTTGGGTTTTACCTTTTATCTCATTTTCCACACATGTTTGCAGATATCTAAAGGCATCTTCATTTCAGTTTTTCAAAATTTAGTCACCTTACATCCTTACTTAAAAGTAAATCCATCGTATTTCATTAAAGAACAGCTAGAAATCTTTCAGTTTAACATTTGAAAACAAATACTTTTGTTCTTATGTTATTTCTTTCATTGGCTTACAACTGTTATGGAGCCTTCGGGAGCTTAATTTCACACCTCTGTGTGTATAACTTTCACCACACTTTGCAACAAATTTCCAGTGCAAAAAAAGACCCATCTGGCCATTCCTCCCTCAACCCTGTCATGCTGATAACCAACATTTTTTAGCAAATATAGGAATTATTTTCATTCTTTATTTCCAGAGAATTTTCTTTAGTTTTTCATAATCCATATGAGTATATTCAGTAATTATCATTAATTTTCTTCCATATTTTGTTTAGCATCATCATATTGAGTTATTTCCCACACAAAGGTAACATTATACATATGTATGTATATATTTTGTTTAATGGGACCCCCCTAGAGATTGCTTTTAATGCCTTGTATGTGGCCAAACCATGTTTGATCCGAGGCATTTCATATGGTGACTTCAGTCACCCATTCCTGACTGCACTCAGTCATTCCTGAGGGCAGAGCCAGGAATAATCCCTTAAGCATCACCAGGTTTGGCCGTTAAACCATGTAAAATAATAAAATAAAATAAAATAAAATAGCAAACTGATATTTAAAATGGGCAAAAGATTTGAACCAACATTTCTTGAAATAAACCATCTTTGCATCACTGGCATGAATCCTAATTGGTCATCATGTATAACCTTGCAGAGTTTTTGAATTCTATTTGCTAGTATTTTGTTGAGGATCTTTGCATCTGTATACATCAAGGATATTGGTCTATAATTTTTTTTAATTTTGTTGTGGTTTCTCTGTCTGGTCTTGGTATCAGGGTGATGTTAGCTTCATAGAAACTATTTGGAAGTGTTTCTGTTTCTTCAATTTCCTAGATCTTGAAAAGGATTGCCAGTAGATCCTTGGAAAGGCTCCACATGCTGTAATCCCACCCTGGGATTCACCACAGGAAATAATATAAACCAAGCTGGTGAAGGTGAAATATATATGGTCTAGAGGAGCTTTCCAGTTCGTGGAGCAAGAAAGAGAGAGGCTTCCAAAATCGCAGCTTTATTAGAAATTAAGAATACCCCTATGGGCAGGGCGTGTGAGGTGAAGGGCCTATCTGGAATTTACTTGTCCTGCCTAGATGAGTCTTTAAACTCTTGTAAAGAGGTTAGGTAAAGAGCCAGCTTTGTCCAGGGTGGAAACCTGTTAAAAACCGATAACTCCCCCTTTTTTGTTTACTGAAATGAAAAAAATACGAGATAAACCAGAATAAATCATGTTCTAATGCTCTCAGCAAGAGGTGGGAACTCCTAGATAGATAGGACCTGTCACAGACTGATTAGTCTTGACACTAAGGAATCTTCTGGGAGGGCCCTTGAAAGGTGGGTACACAGAGTGGCTGTGGGAGACAGAGGCCATAGAGTCAAGTTAAGTTCAGGCTCTGTTCCGTTTATTCAAAGCAAAAGATGGAATATTTATACTCAATTTCTTGACAAGTCATAAGTCTCAGACAAAACTAATTTATCAAATAGCACAGGAGCAAATTGTTCAAGGCATATTCTGACACAGGGCAGTTTCACTTTGGAGCTTTTCTTGTTATCTGAGATTCCTCTGCTATCAAAGTCAGTTAGTATTGCTTTGGTCTTATTCCGGTTTATGCATTCTGAACTGGGGCCTGAAATGTTAACCCTTGAGATGAATGCACATAGGCCAAGAGCAAAGATAGATTTGGGGGTGAGTAATTATTCTGTAAACTAAATAGAAAATACTTGAATCTATGCAAATGTTCCTCATAAGATGTTTTTATATATCCGAGTAATATTTGAGAGGATCTAAAAATGAGTAATACTTATCAAAGAATATTTGAATCCACACAAATGTTAAATCTGAGTAATCTTTAAAATGTCAGCTTAAGTTATGTATCACTTAATTTTTATGCTACATCCTTTTTTCCTGAATGCCTCATGAACAGGCAACCAAGGTTTTTCAGGGCCTTAATACCTGTGATGCAGGTTATTTTCCAAGCTCTCTTTCTTATAGGTGCTATTTTTCATGGCCCTCTCTGTGAGTACAGCCTGCTTTGAATAAGTTCCTCCAATAGTAGACAGCTTTTGAAAAAACCCTCCCTGGGCCCAGAGAGATAGCACAGCGGTGTTTGCCTTGCAAGCAGCTGATCCAGGACCAAAGGTGGTTGGTTCGAATCCTGGTGTCCCATATGGTCCCCCGTGCCTGCCAGGAGCTATTTCTGAGCAGACAGCCAGGAGTAACCCCTGAGCACTGCCGGGTGTGGCCCAAAAACCAAAAAAAAGAAAAAGAAAAAACCCTCCCTTAGGTAGTTAGGGCCTTTTCAAACTTGGTGCCCTCCTAGGCCTCAGGGTCTGTTTAAACAGGTGTGGGTGGGTAGGGGAGGGAACTATTAAAATTGACTGTTATTTTGTACAGGCATAGTAAAAGCTGGGAAAATAAAGGAAAAGAAAAACTTTTAGCCTAAGAGTAGGGTGGCCTTTTCCAGGAAGCATTTGGTCATATTTTCAATTGCAGGCTCAGATAGTCTGAGTTTGCCTAACTCAGAGTCTTTCTTCTAGGTCCTGGGACAAGTTTTTCTCATGATGGTTGTTGTATTCAGGCATAACACTAGAGTCCTTAGGTTTTCACAAAGCCTAAATCAGTGCCAGGATGTCATGAAGCATGCCTCAATTAATAAGTTGTTGCCAGGGTGGCATGAAGCTTGCCCCTGGATACTTTGTTGTCAAGAACTTCAAACCCTGTCCCTGTTTCTGGTGATGAAACCCAAATTTTGGGAGTTTATGGCCAATCTCAGAGAAACTGAAGTTCAATTCAAGCTAATATGATGAATGTTCAGGGTTTAAGACTACCTGCAACATATACATTTTGGAGTTCTTATACCTAATAGATGGGAACTACTCCCTTACATAAGATTTCCCCATACTGGGGCCGGTAAGGTGGCGCTAGAGGTAAGGTGTCTGCCTTGCAAGCACTAGCCAAGGAAGGACCGCGGTTTGATCCCCCGGAGTCCCATATGGTACCCCCAAGCCAGGGGCGATTTCTGATCGCTTAGCCAGGAGTAACCCCTGAGCATCAAATGGGTGTGGCCCCAAAAACCAAAAAAAAAAAAAAGATTTCCCCATATTACTGTATCTATGCAAAAAGGAAAAAGAAAGGATATTGCCACAAGGTAATATTGGGGCATCAGAGTACAATGGATAGGCTGTAGTATCTATCCCTCAGAAGATTTCATACTCTAAAACTCCTGATACATAGATATAATGACAACACTATTCCCCAGGAAATACACATATGCCCCCTTTTTCTGCCTAAGGAGTCCAAAGGAGCACTACTGTTCCCAATAAAAAAATGCAAACAAAGAAATACACATATTCCCCTAGTCTGTTGAATAAGTCCAAGGTGGGTAAAATCTGGATGATTTCTTCAGCTAATGAGGTGATCTGTCAGTTGATGGCAGTCAGGGAGGCAGTGGAAATGTTCCACAGCTGCTGGGTAGAGTCACAGGCCAAGATCAGTCCTTGAGCCAGTGCCCACTTGAAGAGCCAACTCGGGTTGCAGCATCAGTCCTTGGTGATGAGAGGTAAAAAGGATATGTTGGAGGGGGTTGGATGGTGCTCCAGGGCACAAGGGTTGTCTTTCTGTAGTGATAAAGGAGTTTAATAGGGAAAGCAACAAATCCGGAATAAGTGAGAAAAGGGAAACAATAGAAAAATTTTGCTAATTGGCTGGCAGGTGATGAGGAAGATAAAAGGACACAAACAGAAATCATGTATGACACAGTGGGACATTAGACTAACAAAATGGTGGCCACCACACATACACATATGCACACACATACATAGTTGATTGATCAATAGGGTACAGCTATATAACTGACCCATCTAGGGTGGTAAGTGGGAAAGGGTTAAAGTGTTTCATACATATAAAACCAGCAAGTAAGGTGGTGAGGAAATTTTAACCAGTTACTGTAATAGCTAATTCGTAGGAATCACTGCTAGTGAGGGTAGACTTGGCCAGAAAAGTGTCAGAGTTTAGATTGTGCATACATCATACTCAAACCAGTAGCTTTTCCATATACTTTCATTAGCCCATCACAAATGGTTTTTATAAGTTGCTGAAAATCCTTATAGTGAGCACTGTAATGAGAGTCAAGAGCACTAAGCACTGTAATGTGAGTCCGGAGCATATAGATCCTTTATCATAAACTTCTGTGAACAAAAACATTAGAACATTTTTAGACATTTTAAATTGAAAATTGATTGCTAAACAGTCTTATAATGAGTATTCTAATGAGAGCTTAGAGTACTGAACACTGCAATGTGAGTCTAGGAAATCCAAGTCCTTTTCCAGTAGACTTCTGTGAACACAAACATTATAACATTAAAGTAGACATATTTAACTCAAAAATAAGTTGACAAAACATTCTTATAATGTTAATTCATAATAACATTCTAATAATGAACACTGTCCATTTCACCCAAGTTCCTTCTCCACATATTTCTATGGACAAAAACATTAAAACATTATTGCAGATATACTTAATTTCAAAGTAAGTTTCCCAGTCTTATAATGAGCATTGTAATGAGGGTTTCATGGTACCCAAATTTCTTCTCCATAGATTTCTGTGAGAAAAAAAAACAATAAAACATTATTGTAGACATCTTTTAAAAAGCAATTTGCTGGTAACCTGCTTTAACTTATGTGGCTATATCTTATGCACTTGATTCAACTGAAGTATAAAAGAGGATATAAGCTGCTGAAGATTTCACAGAAGAGATGGGGATATTCAGAACTTTGTGATCATTGAACTTATACCAGTGTTGACTTGCTGCACTTTTATAATAGTGTAGTGAATAACCATAGTGTATAAATTCATAGGGAGCATAGTGAATCATCATAGTATATAAAAATCATTCACCATAGTGTATGAATCACCATAGTTATTTGAAACAGAAAATAAGTTATATTTCTTCAAGTTGTTCTTGAAATCAATAACATACGGTGACAAGTCAAGATTTTCTAAGGGGACATCTGTAGTGATCTGGGACTGCTGCCCCAGTAGCCTGGGAGAGAGAAAGGAGTGGGGGTAAAAACGATATATCATTTTATTTCCAGCCTGAAGCCTGCAGCTGCTGTGGGGGGTGTCATCCACATATGTCTGTAAATTTTGCTTCTGCCTGCCCTCATAGAATAGGCATTTCAGACGTATTAAAAGCACAGGTGGTAACTTTCAATTTCTATCTTTTTTAGAGTATCCTGCTGAGCTCTGCAGTGACTGCAAAAAAACCTGTTGATATCTATCAGTTTTTCTTTTTTTGGAAAATAACCGGATGCAATCCTGTATTGTACATTTACTTGTGGATGCTAGTGGCAGAGATAGATGCATAAAGGTCTCAAATGTCTGAGACTTTCTGTGACGAGTGAGGCACTGGACTGAAAAAAGCATAGCAGTAATAAATTCATCGAGCTGCTATGTCTGCCAAGCATGTTCTGCAGCTTTTAAGCCATTAAGATGTTCATTATATTTTTCTTTATATCTTTTCTGATTATCTACTTTATTCAGATCTTTATTGAGATCATGTATCAGAAATAGAAGTATTTCTTGAGAATCTTGGATGTATCCTGCAAATTGGTCATTGATTTTCCCAATGGTTATTTTAAAGTCTTTTGGGATAATATGCCTGTACTGTCCTGACCACAGGGCTTTCATAATAAGGAGAAATTATTCTGACACTTTACCTTTATGCCCCAACTAATTTGACTTGTTCATATCATCCTGGTAATAGTTTTTGTTGAAATAATCACCCAAACATGAAGCATTACACAGGCACTGCAATACTGAGTTCATGTAACACGTGTTTCTTAAGTTGTGAAGTACAGTGAGAGGTGGACCCGTTCGCCCCAAAACAGGACTGAGATTCTTTAATCTGATTTCTCTGGAGCCTTGTAATCTATCCTTTTGGGTGACATGTTGGCTTGCTATCCAAATTACCTATTGGAGTTGCTGCTGGTTTCCTTTTCTCTTCCTTTTGAATAGTGTTAGATCTAGGGGGGAATAGGAATGCTTTGTCTTGTAGTGTTCCTTATATGGCTCAGAAGGAATCTGTGGCTTTGTTACATCATTTGTAAGAATTCTGTTTCTAACAAGGTGGAATGGAACTCAATTTCTTGATGAGGCTGTCCTCTGTAGAAATATAAGTATATCCTTTTCCTCAAATGAAGATTATTGATTTTTACCCAAATAAGTAAGTTAGCTGTTTTTGAGCCTGTATGCCTTCTTGGAAGTGTCTTTCAGCAACTTTGTAGGGCTCTCATAGGGAGAAATTCAAGACGTTTAGTGAAAATAATGTTAAAAATATGAAGTCATAGGGTGGCATACTTCCCTTTCTGTATTTTAATAACTGAGTTTTGAAGGCTCTGTGAGCACATTCAATGATGCCTTGCCCCTGAGGGTTGTAAGGGATGCCAATAGCATGTTTGATTTGCCATTCTTTACAAAATGATTGAAAAGTTTTACTCTTTATAAAAATTTGAAAGAATTCACTAGTAAATTTTGCAAGTATTTTGCTTACCATTTAAATTTCCTCAATCGTGATAGGTATTCCAGATCAACTTGGTTCAACCTTGGGAGGTTGTAGGAGTCCAAAACTGTATCCATTTCTTCCAGGTTCTCTTATTTGTAGCATAAATATTCTCAAAGTAATCTCTGATTGCTCTTTGAATTATTGTAGTATCTTTAGTAGTTGCAGGCTAGATGAGTATGGCACATTGAGAGGGGCTTCAAGTTTGTTTGATAGGAGGATGGGAGCATGGAGTCGGAGAAGGGACCAGAGGGTATGTAGAGACCAGACATACTCAAGAGTAGTGGGAACTGAGTCTGATTTATTTGGAGTTCTGCTTCATATTTAAGCAAAAAGTTATCAATAGTAGGAAGTTGGGTAGATCAAGTGTAACATGTTTTTGCTGTAGAATAAACATTATGCGTCAGCATAATCATTAGACAATTATCTAAACATTTTAAATATATTGTAAATTTTTTCTAATTAGTTTCATATAACATAAACAGACATCAGAAAAGTACTTATTTCCTTTTTATATGTTTCTTGGTAGTCGACAGAAATCAGAAAAATACTTATTCTTTTTTCTTGGCTATGATCCTTGTTAGTCAACTATTAATCGACAGGTACAATCCCATTGTCCATTTAATATTATACCAAAGAGCTATTGTGAGGAAAGGACAGATGTAATTAAAAGACCAAACACATCTGTAGCCTACACAATACTAAATAACTGATTAAAATATTATTACTGATTCTACCAACTTGGGGAAAATATTATCGTAGATTATACTATCAGCTTAGAGTAAGGTATGTTCCAGCAATTTTTATTTTAATGCAAGGGGCAAAGGCGCACAGTTTTTTTTTAATGTTCTCAGCATTGTTAATTCTCATCATACATTAATGTTTAGTTAGTACATGGTTGGTATCCTGACAAGTTGTAACCTAAGGCACAACTGGCCTTTTCTCAGCAGTGTCTCCCAGGACCTCACCCCCTTTTTCAGGGGGAGGCTGATCCTTCCCCACAGCGATCCTGCTGGAATCCAGGAATTATGTTTGCTGGCCAGGGGCAACAACATTTAGTGACATAATATTCTTATTTATGATTCTGTTTATTTTCTCTCTTTCTCTTTTTGTGAATTTTACTAATGGCTTATCAATCTTGTTTATTTTAAAAGAACCAAAGATTGCTTTCATTGGATTGTTTTATGAGTGTCCAGTTAATTAATTTCTGCTCCAAGTTTTACAATTTTCTTCCACCTGCCTGCTCTTTGCTTATTTAGGGGGAATCATTTTCCAATTTCTTAATTTGTGCCAGTAAGTTGTTTAAGTAGCCCTTTTCTTCCTTTATGATTGTGCTTGCAAAGTTAAAAATGTTCCCTTAATACAGTGTTTGTTGCATTCCACAAATACTGATAATTGTGTCTTCATTTACATTTGTTTCCAGGAATCTTTTGATTTTTTTCTTTTATTTTGTCTCTGATTCACTGAATTTTCTATAGTTATCTATTTATTTGTTTTTGGTTTATGGGCCACACCCAGCATCTCTCAAGGGTTACTCCTGGCTCTGCGCTCAAAATCATTCCTGGCAGGGTTGGGGGACCATATGGGATGCCAGGAATTGAATTTGGGTTGACTGTATGCAAGGCAAATACACTACCTGCTGTGTTATCGCTCTGGCCCTGTAGTGAACTGTTTAATTTCCAGATGTTAAAGTTGTTTCTCCATTTCTGTTTGTAATTCACTTCTATTTTCAGTGCATCATGTTTTAACATTTATTTATTTATTTATTTATTTATTTATTTATTTATTTATTTATTTAGGTTTTTGGACCACACCTGGCAGCACTCAAGGGTTATTCCTGGTTCTGCACTCAGATATCGCTCCTGGCAGGCTTGGAAACCATGTGGGATGCCAGAAATGAAACCCGGGTCTGTCCTGGGTCAGCCATGTACAAGGTAAATTCCCTACCACCTATCACTTCGGCCCATCATTGCATCATTGTTAGAGAAGACAGTTGTTATGATTTCTATCCTCTTGATTTTATGGAGATATGTTTTATAGCAGGCATGTGGTCTTTCTTGAAAAATGTCCTATCTACATTGGAGAACAAAGTGTATTCTGATTTTTGGGTATGAAAAACCATATAATATGTATACACACACACTAAGCCACTCCCTTCGATTTCTTCCTTCAAAGCCAGTATAGCCTTGTTGAGTTTTAGCCTGGTTTGCATATCAAGAGGTTAGAGAGTGGTGTTCAAGTCTTCTTGCTTTTTATGTCTTTCTTCAAATCTATTAGCAGTTGTTTTCCATATTTTAGTGACTCCTCACTGGATGCATATATGTTTATGAGTGTGATTTCTTCCTGATGTACATATCCTTTGATTATTAAGAAATGACCCTCTCGGTCTCTTGTAGCATTTTTAAGTCTGAAGTCTGTGCCGTCTAATATTAGTATGGTCATCCCAGACGTCTTAAGGGAATGTTTATTGGAGGATTGTTTTCCAACCTTAGATTTAGACGGTATGTTTGCTTTGACTATTCAAATGTGTTTCTTGCAGGCAGAAAAGTGTTGGATTCAACTTTTTGATCCATTTTGGCACTCTATGTTTCTTAACTGGTGCTTTTAGTCCATTAACATAGAGAGAGATAATTGTCATGGGATTTTGTGCCATTCTTGGTAGAAGTTTGGTGAGTTTGTGGGGTGTGTCTTGTCTTAAAATAGACTCTTTTAATGTTGGTTTTGAGTCAATAATATTCTTGAGCTCTTATTTATCTGTAAAGCTGTGTATCCTTCCTTCATACATGAATAAAAGTCTGGCTGGGTAAAGTATTCATGACGAGGCATTCACTTTGAATTTTTTTTTAACTAAATCACACCACTGACTTTGGGCCTGGAGGATAGCTTGTGATAAATCTGCTATAAAGTTTTTTCTTTTCTCTTTTATTTTTTATTTATTTATTTTTTTGGTTTTTTGGGTCACAACCGACAACACTCAGGGGTTACTCTTCTCTCTGAGCTCAGAAATTGCTACTGGCAGGCTCCAGGGACCATATGGGATGCTGGGATTTGAATCGCCATCCTTCTGCATGCAAGGCAAACGCCCTACATCCATGCTATCTCTTCGGCCCCCTCTGTTATAAATTTTAAGGATGCGGGGCCGGAGAGATAGCATGGAGGTAAGGCATTTGCCTTGCATGCAGAAGGAGGGTGGTTTGAATCCTGGCATCCCATATGGTCCCCCAAGCCTACCAGGAGCGATTTCTGAGTGTAGAGCCAGGAGTAACCCCTGAGCACTTCTAGGTGTGACCCAAAAACCAAAAGAAAAAATTTAAGGATTTTTTTTGTATGTAACTCACTTTTTTATTTAGCTGCTTTTAGTATTCTATCTCTGTGGTTTTCATCATTGTGACTAGGATAAACCTTGGGGTGCTTTTATTTGGGTATCGTTGTAACTAGGATAAACCTTGGGGTGCTTTTACTTGGGTTCTCTCTTTTTGGGGTGGGGTTTAGGTCAACACCTGGCAGCGCCGGGTGTTACTCCTGTCTATGCTCAGGGGACCATATGGGATGCCGGGATTCGAAACATTTTGGCTGCATGCAAGGCAAACTTTATACCACTGTGCTATCTCTCTGGTCCTATTATTTGGGTCTCTTTTAACTGGTTCATTTTGGCCATCCAGAATGTGGATGCATGCATTCTTCAGGTCTGGAAACATCTCAGTAATGATTGCTTTGACTGCTGCTTTGTCATTGGGATTTCTTCCTGCTTCTCTGAGACTCAATGATTCTTATGATGTTCCTGTTGAATTTATCCCAAGGGTTTATTGTTGTCTCTTTGCTTATAGTGATGATTTTTTCCATTTTTTGTTCATTTATTTTAAGGTTCATTTCCATCTTCTTCTATCATATGGAGTCATTATGCAGTTCATCTTCCAGCTCACTAATCTTTTCCTCAATAGCTATTTTCTGCTGATGAGGCCTGCCAGTGATTTTTTTTCACTTTGCCTACCAGTTTTTAATCTCTGTCATATCTGTTTGAAGTTTTCTCATTTTTACTCTCATATCCTCTTGATTTTTGTTGTCTGTCTGATTCATGGTTTCTTTTAGTTCTTTGAACATCCTTCACATTTCCTCTTTAAAGTCCTTATCAGAGAGGTTATATAGTGGCCGATGTTCATTCACTAGGTATAGTGGGGTTCTGGACTGCTCTCCCATTGTGACCTTTGCAGTGTGGTTGTTTTTGTTAATGTGCTGTGGTGGGGCTCCTTGGCTAGAAGAAATGTGAAGCTTCAGAGCAAGATGGCGACTGCTCATCTCTAGCTGACTAGCTGGAGTTCTAAATAACTCTTTTGATTTCAAAAGCTGCCCCCTAGTTACTTCAGCTGCTGGTCTCTTCTCTGATCTTGCCTCTCTGAGTGAAGTAACCTTAATTGTAAATGCAGGCTGGGTCCCCGAATCCCTACCTGAGTTGCCAGGGAAGCTGGACTGGACTGGGCGAAAGAAAGACCGCAAGTAGAGTGGCTCTGAGGCCCCATTGCTGAGGCTGGCCTATGCAGTCTTCGCTAGCATACTTGGCCACAGTGCACCTCAAGTTAAGGTAAATGTACACGTGCTCTCCAGAGCTCATACTATTAGTTGAGGGACATAGGTTATGGCTATTACCTGGGGTCACTGTAGTACTCACTACAGTGTCCCACAGCTATGATGCCTCTCTCTGGCCCAGATTAGCTTAACTGCACTTTTTAATGGCTCAGTGGCACTTTATGTCTGTGTCCTATGAGCTTTGCTGTGGAGTTGGGCCAGTGCTGCTTTCCAAATCTCCAGCTACACTTTCTCTGTGCCTCAGCTGCACTTTTTATTATCTGCAACCTGGGCGACCTGCTAGCTTGGTTTGGTGTTGGACTTGATGGACCTGCATGGCTCTCCAGAGCTCCAGTCAGCCAAGACACATTGAGAACAATGTTAGGGTGCCACTTCCTTGTCACTCCCACTTCTCCAGCAATCTTCCTAGGAGCTTGGTTTTTTTATCTGGTGGTAGCCTGTCTTTCCTCTCCAGGAGTCGTGTGCTTCCTGGGTTCAGGGATTTGGTGGAGGTTTCACTCTCCATGCCTTGATGGATGAGCTGCTCTCCTTATTTATGGGCTTCCCTCCCACTATTGCTGCTGCCACATTTCCACCATTTTTCTGCCTCTAAACATATATATATATATATATATATATATATATATATATATATATATATATATATATATATATATATATATATAAATATATAGTTTGTTTGTTTCTGTTTTGGGCCACACCAGGCAGTGCTCAGGGGTTACTCCTGGCTCTGCTCTCACAAGTTGCTCCTGGCATGCTCGTGGGACCATATGGGATGCCGGGAATTGAACTTGAACCTATCCCAGGTCGGCTGCTTGCAAGGCAAACAACCAACCACTGTGCTATTGCTCCAGCCCTTCTAAACTTATATTTTAAAACTACTTTTTCCTTTGATCATTCTGGGCTTTAGGTACTACTTTTAGTAATATCATGCTTGATTTAAATTACACAAGTGTATGATTAAACTACTATTGAAACATATTCAAAGGATGTTATTGAGACTATATCACTTAATGTGAAGGAACATAATTTTTAAAAAAAGGAGTTATTCATCTGTACCCGCAAGCAACTTATTAGAACGAGACCAAATTCAGTAGTTTTAGTAGATTTACATGTTGAGAAATCTTGTTTACATAAGTAAGTTAATAGGAATGAAAGTGTGTCAAAATACTGTCATTCAATTGACAGTTTTTGTTAGATTTCTTCTGATTCTCTGAAAAGCCAAGAAAAGCCACTTACCTTTGCAAAAGAATTTTTACTCATTATTAAAATAATGCATTTTTTCCATAGCAACACCAATATTTTAAATTTCTTTGTTTAGTGCTCTCGAGTTTTCTATACCTTGGGGTCAGTGCCAAGGAAAACCTTTAAATGAGTTAGAGATGATCTTCTAAGTAGTTTTAAAAGAGAAGGTGGGGAAGTTGAAATATCAGTTGTATTTTATGTTGTATTATTTTGTATCAGTTGTATTTTATGCAGATCAAATGTTTTATGCATAGAAATAAAAATATGAATACTGATGAAAAACAGACACATATATGAATTCATATATGTCTCTTAATGTCTCCACATAGAACTTTAGTAAGAGCATGTACTTCTTTGGCTGACATGCAGCCAAACCTGGTTCAATCTCTGGTCCCACATGATCCCTGGAAAATCACTGAGAGTTGAGAGTTGCCCCTGAGCACCAGGCCTGATCCAAACCTCTTTCCCAACCACCAAAAATAAACTTTTCATGTATCTTAGGAATATACTCACCCAATTTTAATAACATTGAACTATATAACTCAGCGTGGATATATTAATCATGTCTTTGGGACATTCATTTACTAATTATCATATTAAAGGGAAGAAAACTGGTAAAGAGCTCAGAGGAAAAAAATGTGGAAATGGATAGGGGAATTCTGTTTGAAAAAAAGAGGAAGAAACCTCAAATACAGCTACTTATTGGTGCTTTCCAATTTTTCATTAACTGTAGGCATTATACAACTCTTTGAAGTACTTTAAGTGTATATGGGGCACAACTTTGATTCAGGGAACAATGGGCCAAGAAAACAAATATGAGACAGTTGGTGGAATTTCTT
Source organism: Suncus etruscus (assembly GCF_024139225.1). Taxonomy (NCBI): domain Eukaryota; kingdom Metazoa; phylum Chordata; class Mammalia; order Eulipotyphla; family Soricidae; genus Suncus; species Suncus etruscus. The sequence goes on from NC_064868.1 coordinate 122,600,709, forward strand.
TTCTTTGGGGGAGAAGGTTTGAGTTACACCTGGCAGTGCTTGGGATTAGTCCTGACTCCATGCCAGAAAGGGCACAGGGACCCATGTTGGGCTGCGTTGGGACCCATGCTTCTTGCATGCTTTTCAAACATGTCCTATGTGCCACCTCTCCAGCCCCTATACTTTCTCTTTGAATCATCTAATGAGGGCCTGGAGGAATAGCACAGGGGCTTAGAACAGCTGTCTCACAAATTTATGATTAAGAGTTCAAATTCCCCCGGCACATGTGTGCCAAGCATGATCCAGGCAGCTTTGCTGTTTGAGCCTAGCAGCTGTGATTTCTGCCACTCCCAGTGCCACAAGCGCTGCACCACAATCAGTGTGTGAGTAAGCATTAAAGAAAGGGGTGTGCCACCCTGAGAACATTGCAATTAAAAGATGTGGAGGTGTTCAGAAAATGTGACCTATGTCCATTGTGAGTGAGTACTACAGTGACCCCAGGTAATAGCCATAACCTATGTCCCTCAATTAATAGTATGAGCTCTGGAGAGTACGTGTACATTTACCTTAACTTGAGGTGCACTGTGGCCGAGTATGCTAGCGAAGACTGCAATAGGATGTGTCACACAGGTGAACATTACAGCTAAAACTTTGTGTATCATGGCCAGGTGTGTGTGAGACCTCCAATCACAGGAGCAACATCAGCAACAATAGAGAAGGAAAGAGGGTGGAATTAAAAATGGGCTAGGCTGGATGCCAGAGAGATAACAGTGTGCTATCCTTGCATGTGGCAGACCCAAGTTTGATCTCCAGCATCCCATATAATCCCCAAGAACCGCCAGAAGTAATTCCTGAGTGCAGAGGCAGGAGTCACCCCTGAACGTTTCTGGGTGTTGTCTAAAAACAAACCAAGAAAATGTTTTTTAAAAAATAGTCTAACCTAGGGCCCGGAGAGATAGCCTAGTGGCGTTTGCCTTGCAAGCAGCCGATCCAGGACCAAAGGCGGTTGGTTCGAAACCTGGTGTCCCATATGATCCCCCGTGCCTGCCAGGAGCTATTTCTGAGCAGACAGCCAGGAGTAACCCCTGAGCACCACCGGGTGTGACCCAAAAAAAAATAAATATAGTCTAACCTAGAGAGATAGTAAAGCAAGGTAGGGTGCTTACCTTGTAAAAAGCTGACATGGATTTTATCCTCAGCATCCTATACCACCTCTCAAGCCTGCCAGGAGTCAAGAAAAATTTAATGCTCTACTTGTATTCCACCTCACTGATTTATATCAGTGTATACAAGTTGGTCTTTGCAGGTTGCCAGAAGATTTCCTTAGGGCAGGTAAACTCAGAGTTCTGTAAACCACAGCTTTTCCTTGTTATTTTGTTTTGGTGACACTCCTAGACTTCTTCAGGGCCTATTTCCTCTCTATTCTGGGGGTTGCTTCCAGCGGTGCTTAGGGAACCTTGTTATGGTGGGTGTGGAACCCAAGCTCCCTCCATGCAGACCATGCCCTCAGTTCTTTGAGCTATCTGGTTCCTTTTCCTATTAATTACTATACATTGCTATTAGAGTGATTATGATTCAATTTTATTTTGGATTTTTGGGCCACACCCAATGTTACTCAGGATGTGCTCCTGTTTCTGTGCTCAGGAATCTTTCCCAGTGGAGCTTGGGAGATCCTAATCAATGTTGAGGATGGAACTCTGGACAACCACATCCAAGCTGTTGATTAAAATAATAAAGAAGGCCCTTAGGATGGAGCTGGATGGAAGTCGATGCTGTTGGAGGCTTTTCTCTGCAGTCCCAAGCCACGTGGATTTCTACAACCCCCAGCCCGCGGGTATCTGGATTCAGGTAGAGGCGAGTAAATCATCCACAGACAGGTTCCAGGAAACATCTTTATTTGCCCTGGCCAACTTGTGTGGCTTATCTCATAACCTTTTACGCTGTATATCTATTCAGTCCTGCATTGTACTGTCTCTCAGCCATCTCTGCTCCTGCTACCTCTCCATGCTGGCAAAATCCCTTTTGCTCCTGAGGCCAAACCTTTTATAATTTCCCCAAGACACCTCCCAGGAATGGGAGGGTCTTGCAGGTAGTTACACGTAAATCCAGGGTGGAGTCACACAAGCCATGCAATCATTCCCTATTAATCTATCTCTCTGAGTCCTGATATACATTTTTATTGCAGATTTGTATATTGCAGTCATGCTTATAACATACTGGCAACTCCTATTGCTTTAAAAGATAATGCCCATTTTTCTTAAATACAAGTATTGTCAAGCCAACTAGTTTCTATCTTGCTCTTCAGGCTTTTAAAAATATCTATATATTTACATTTATTTAGTCACTATAAAATTACAAAGGTATTCATAATTGGGTTTCAGGCATATAATATTTCAACTCCTTCACCCATGTCCACTTTTCTTCACAATTACCCCCACTCCTGTCCCCACCCCCATTGTCACCTACTCAATGGTCTTCTTTAATGAGAGGCACTTTAAAATTTTTTTGCACAGTGGTTTTACATTACTGCTGATGCTAGGGTTTCATACATGATGCTTTACCACCTTCAGTACCATCTCCCCCTCCTGGTTAAACAGTTCCTTTCAGTTCTTTTACCATAGTCAATACCCCTTCCATGTCTTATCCTCCAGCCCCCTCAAGCAGCATGTTTCCTGCTGAATATCAGTTTTCATGTTCTTTTTTATTGTCTTGAGGTACTCATATATTTACCATTATGTTTCTTTACATCTTGCATATGAGTGAGATCATTGTGTCATTTTTTCTCTCTGACTACCTTCACTCAGATGATTCTCTCTGGGTCCTTTTATATAGCAGAAAATTGCATGAGGTTAATTTTTCTCATGAACAAATAATATCCCATTATGCATATGTACCATGGTTTCTTGATCAACTCAACTAATCTTTGATAATTTGTTTGTTTCCTGATTTGGGCTATTGTGGATAGTGCTACAAGGACCATTTTGCACCTCAAAAGAAATCATGACCATGGGGGCGGGAATGGTGGCACTAGCGGTAAGGTGTCTGCCTTGCAAGCGATAACCTAGGATGGACTGCAGTTTGATCCCCTGGTGTCTCATGTGGTCCCCCAAGCTAGGAGCGATTTCTGAGTGCATAGCCAGGAGTAACCCCTGAGCGTCACTGAGTGTGGCCCAAAAAACAAACAAAATGATGACCAGAATACAAAGACAGCCATTGAATAGGAGAAATTATTAACTCAGCACACTTTCTGACAAGTGATTAATATCAAACATAGATAAGGCACTGGTAGAACTTTACAATAGAACCACACAACCCCATCAAAAATGGGAATAAGAGATGAATGGAAACTTCCCAAAAGAAGTATAAGTGGCCAAAAGGCACATGAAAAAGTGCTTCACATCACTAATCATCAGGGAGATGCAAATCAAAACAACAATGAGATATCTCATATCACAGAGACTGGCACACATCACAAAGAACAAGAACAACAACAATAGCTAGTGTGGATATGGGGGAAAGGGGAGTTTCATTCACTACTGGTGGAAATGCAGTCTCATCCAGCCTTTCTGTAAAACAATATGGACATTAAAAGTAAGTAAATTTTGAGCTTTCATTTGACCCAGCAACTCTACTTGTTGAATATTCCAGAAGGGGGCCGGAGAGATAGCATGGAGGTAGGGCATTTGCCTTTCATGCAGAAGGTCGATGGTTCGAATCCCGGCATCCCATATGGTCCCCTGAACCTGCCAGGAGTGATTTCTGAGCATAGAGCCAGGAGTATCCCTGAGTGCTGCTGGGTGTTGGAGTAACCCCTGAGCGCTGCTGGGTGTTACCCAAAAACAAAAAACAACAACAACAAAAAATTCCATAAGGGTCCAAAACAAAATGGAGAAAATACATTTACTCTTCAAGTTTCTTTTACTTTTCCTCTTTGCTTGGATCTAGCCATGAAGAGCTACTGATATTTAACCCAACAAGCTATGCTCATCATTCTTTTGTAAACTCTGCCCCTTTTACTTGGTTTATTTGTTTTCTAATCTTATGTGAGGTTAATTCTTTTAGATCCCATAGATCGCCACATATGTGTGACTTTGGCAAACTTAACTGACACAATATATCTCCATTCATACTTATGTTATATGATAATGATGTCTATAATTTTCTGTGCCAAAAGACTTAAACTTAAGAGCTAAAATTTTGTTGTTAATTTCTATTTCTCCATTTCCCATTAAATACCTTGCAGTTGTCCAGTGAATAATTTTTGAATGAGTGAGAGAAAACTGGGAGGAGAATGTATGTCTAACCTAAGGCAGACTTAAGATTTCTTTATGATTTAATCATCCTGGATTATTCCCAGGGGAAAAAATCAGAAGACTTTAGAGAACAAAATATGGTACCAGTGTGTTTCTGGGTCATGCCAAGGAAGAATTAGCTATAGTATTATCTGCAAAATTTCATGAAGTTGTTTGTGATAAAAATAGATTAAATAAAGCTTTTGAGTCATTGAAATATGCACAATAGAACAATCAATGACATTTAAAAAGAAGACATTAGGAAAATGAAATTTCTGAAAGACCAAAGGAGAAAGGAATCTGGGTGCTGTAGATACCAAACAGTAGTCACAGCTGTTGACTCTAGGGACAACAGAACAAGAGTGGAATAAAAAGAGCAATAAAAGGCCATTGAAAGCACACCTGTTACAGAGAAGACAGGCCTTGAACTGTATCTGGTTGCATGCCTAGGACAATTTACCTCTTATTTATTTTAAACTATGAGTAATATAGGGATAAAATTAGACTAATGTGGGGCATTGTTCTAACACTTCCTATTGCAATATCCTATCTGTATAACTTTGCCAAGAAATAATATATATACATATATAGTCAACACAAAGCCAGAACTATTTCTTAAAACACATGCACAAAATGTAAGTAGTATAGGAAAAATAATACTGTTGAGTCACTAGCCATTTCAACTCAAATGGAGTCACTGTTAACCTTAACCTTTTCTGGTTTTCTATCTTATCACTTAATGTCTTTTATTTTTATAAATATTATTCTGATTATTATAAAAGTATTCTTAGCAGTGCAAATGGCTATAGCAACAGCAATCTAATTTCATAACGTAAGTATCATAATTTAAATATTCCTGAAACTAAGTTGAAAATATAGCTAGCCATCAATAGTTAGGTAAAAATGGGAGCTTTCATTCAAAAGTCTGGACTTAAAAAAAGTCTGGACTTAGTTAATTTGATGACTGAATAAAATTCCCACTTTGGAGGGTAAGGGGTGATCAGGGAACCCTTGGGGATGCCAGCAGTTCATCGCTAAGGCTCAAGAATGTGTACTGATTAAAACTTCCATTATTTTTTTTTTGGGAGGTCACACCCGGCAGTGCTCAGGAGCTACTCCTGGCTCTATGCTTCGAAATCACTCCTGGCTAGCTCGGGGGACCATATGGGAAGCCAGGATTCAAACCACCATTCTTCTGCATGAAAGGCAAATGCTCTGCCTCCATGCTATATCTCCGGTCCCAAAACTTCCATTCTTTATGCAACATTTTAGCCATAATATTGCTTGAAACTCATAATTTTTTTTTGGTTTTTAGGTCACACCCGGCAGTGTTCAGAGGTTACTCAGGTTCTATGCTCAGAAATATTCCTGGCAGGTTCGGGGGACCATGTCCGATGCCGGGATTTGAACCACCGACCTTCTGCATGCTATCTCTCCGGCTCCAGAAGTATTTTTGTTTATTTATTCATTTATGATTTGAAGAGTTTATTGCTATGCCAACAAGAACAATAAAGTTAATTTTATTAATTCAAGTAGGGTTATACAGGAAGAGCTTCCTATAAGTCTGCTAGCTAGGAACACCAGTAGTCACTGGCTTGTTTCAGAATCCTGACAGTAGACATGCAAAGAAATGAGTAGATTTTGGGAAATGTCAGGTGCAGAGTCAACAGAGTTGAGTGATTAATAAATGACAGAAGAAAAACTGTCCTTGAGTAATTGGGTGATTAGTGGTGCTACTGAGTGAAAAGGAAAATGCTGGAGGAGGAACAGGAAGGTAATCTTAATATTTGTTTATTTTATTTTGGGGGCCACACCTGATGGTGCTCCAGGCTTACTCCTGGCTTACTCCTGATTCTGTGCTCTGGGTTCACTCCTGGCAGAGCCCAGGTAACCATATATGATATTTGAGATTAAACCCAGGTCTGCTGTGTGCAAGGCATGAGGATCTGCTTGCTATACTATCTCTCTGACTAGGTGTTATACATCTTGAATAGATTTTTGTATTGTTAAACATTAGATGTTTAATAGGTAACTGCATATTTTGTTTGTATTTGTTTCTGGAATTTGAGGCTGTAGAGTGTGAAAGCTACACCTGGCTCTGAGTTTGGAGATGGCCCTGCTGGAGCTCAGGGGACCATGAGGTGTTGGAGATGGAACTTGGGCCTGCTAAATACAAAGCATGTGCTCAGCTCAATGGGTCTGGTCTATCTCTCTGGTCTAATCAATAGAATAGCTGAGAATGAATGAAGTTAATTAAGGAAACAATAATATGTACTTGATCTTCGAGAAGTTAGGGTTAGTTTGCTTAGTGCAAATGTTACAAATTCTTCTTTTGTTTGATAGCGTTTTTATCTCTCCCTCCCATAAAAATGAGAGGTTTGCTAGGTTGAAATTTTATTTCATTTATTCATTTGAATATGCCATTGTACTCTTTTCTTGGCTTGATCTTTTCAAATGAAAAATCTGGTTTGATTCTTATGTTCTTTATTTTTTCCTTACGGTTTTTCTTTTCCCTTACTGCTTTAAAGAGTCCATCTTTTATTTTTTTTTTGTCATTTGGATGTTCTGTTAGGGTCTATTTTTTGTGTTTTGGATTTGTACAGCAGCCTCTTTAAGAGAGTGGGGATGTTCTCTGCTGTTCTCTCTCTCTCACTACGTGTTCTTCCCTTTTCTAGTACTCCTATAATTTTTTTGTTTTGTTTTGTTTTGTTTTGTTTTTTGGGGGCCACACCCAGTGACGCTCAGGGTTACTCCTGGCTATGCGCTCAGAAATCGTTCCTGGCTTGGGGAACCATATGGAAGGCCGGGGGATCGAACTGCGGTTTGTTCTAGGTTAGCACATGCAAGGCAAATGCCCTATCACTTGCTCCACCACTCAGGCCCTTGGTACTCCTATAATTTGAGATTATTTACTTGTCTTTGTTCATTAATTACCGTACAATTTCCCCTCATTTTTTCTCTCCTTTCCTTTTCTACTTTTTGTTTTAATCAATGCTGGTTTTTAATTTGTCTTCAAGTTCGTCTATATGGTTCTCTTCCTGTGTGATTCTGTTATTATGATTTGCTAACGTGTACTTTAGTTTTTTTAACTCCATTTTATATGGTCCCCATTTATGAGGCTTAAGTCTTTAATGGGCTTGAAGATTTGCTTAGGTTTCTCTCCAAATTCCCAATTGCAGTTGCCCTCCATGGTTTCACCACTGTTGTCTACATTTTGTGGGTGGTTTGGAATGATGGAGTTTCAGGTACCCCATTATTTAAGAAAGTGGTCTATTTAATTGGTTATTCAAAGGGTATCTACAAATATATCTACCTTTTAGATTATTTTCCTAAACATGTGAGGATATCTGAGTATGATAAAACATTTCCAACTAATTAATTTGTTTGGTCGAATGAATTTTGATGCTGTATAATATCTAAGAGAAAGAAGTGCTAGGGCCTATCTATCTCTCTTGAAATATTAGATGTAAATGGAAATGACTTTGCACAGACACGTTAGTGTCCACATGTCTTGGGAACATGAAGGCACACAGAACAGATGTCAGGGGCCCGGAGAGATAGCACAGCAGCGTTTGCCTTGCAAACAGCCGATCCAGGACCAAAGGTGGTTGGTTCGAATCCTGGTGTCTCATATGGTCCCCCGTGCCTGCCAGGAGCTATTTCTGAGCAGATAGCCAGGAGTAACTCCTGAGCACCGCCGGGTGTGGCCCAAAAAAAAAAAGAACAGATGTCAGGATAGGAAGTGGGCTGACCCTAGAGTTTGGATGAGGGATCATTGGTGGCCTGGGAGCCTGGAGAGTTCTGGTTCAAATAAGTGACCAGAGGTCCCTCCCTCAGATGATGCACCTGGGTTGGAAGGGCAGACAGACTGAATGTCAGGACCGAGGCTAGAGCTTGGGGAAGAGGACTGATGGTGGAACTGGGAGCCTGGAGAGTTCTGGTTTATATCCAAGGGAATAGTGTTTCAAGAAGAGTGTGATATTATAAGATGAAGACTGAAAGAGTTTCACATATGCAATAGTCCCTCTAGCTGATATCCCATCTGACTCTCACTCTTTACCTGAATTTAATATGATGTATTTTCCTTGGCAAGATGGCTCCACAAAATATTCAGGACTGGGGGCCGGCAAGGTGGCGCTAGAGGTAAGGTGTCTGCCTTGCAAGCACTAGCCAAGGAAGCACCGCGGTTCAATCCCCCAGCGTCCCATATGGTCCCCCCCAAGCCAGTGGCAATTTCTGAGTGCTTAGCCAGGAGTAACCCCTGAGCATCAAACGGGTGTGGCCCGGAAAAAAAAAACAAGGAAAAAAGAAAAAGAAAAAATTATTCAGGACTGGAGCATATGGATAAAATTATTTCCTCAATTTTAATAAAGATTATGAAGAAATTCCACATATATTTTCCATAGGCATGTGACAAACTATTTTCCTTTCTTAGGAGAATTAGTTTTCCTATTTGTAATCTATTAATTCAAACACAATACAAAACACTAGAATTCAATGGAAAAAACTAAATTACATTCAATGGAAGAAAGAAGCACAATTCAAAGGTACAGTAGACTCAGATATTTTGTTTGTTAAACAGTCATAGGTGAAAGATCAAAGGGTATGAAACACCGAAAAATGGTTCCCAAGTGAAAACTCTGTAAAGTTTGTTGATATGGGAATATGAAGCTCTTTGCATAAAGAATATAAACTTTAGAGAAAGTTTGCTTCAATTTAGAATATCAAACATGATATTGCTACAGATAGTATTATGAATACTGATGAAAAAGAACTTAACTTAAGCTCCAAATGAACTAATATATATATATATATATATATATCTTGGTTTTTGGGTCACACCTGACAGCGCTCAAGGGTTACTCCTGGCTCTACACTCAGAAATCGCTCCTGGCAGGCTCGGGGGACCATATGGGATGCCCGGATTCGAACCACCTTCCTTCTGCATGCAAGTCATACACCCTACCTCCATGCTATCTCTCCGACCCCTAAAATATTTTAATTAGATTCTAACAGTTGCAACTAAAAGGAAATAAATCTGAGGTAAACCATAATGAAAAAGAGAGAGAGAGAGGAAAAACAAGAGCTTGAATAGTTAGAGAAGGCTGAATAGTTTGGATGAATTTAATCCCAGGTATAAATTTAAATAGAGATTTCATTTCAGAAAAAAAACAAACTTCATTATTTTTAAGGAAAGTTTTGGGCCATAGCTGGCAGTGCATGGGGTCTACTCTCAACTCTGTGCTCTGGGTGGTTCTCAGTGGTGATCAAGAGACAATTTCATGCCAAGGATCAAACTGGAATTGAATGAATGGCAGGTGAAAGCCCTAACATCTGTACTATATACATATATATGTCCCCAAAAACCATTTTAAAAGAAATATTTGGGGCTGAAGAGATAATAGAGTGGTTAAGGAACTTGACGTACAACATGGCTTATGTCAATTTGATCCCTGGCAACACACATGGTCCCCAGAATTACCAAGAGTGGTCCCTGAGCATAGAGCCAGGAGTAAGTACTGAGCAACTCCCTGGGTAGCCCCCAAACAAAATATAAGCAAAGTATAACAAAAATAATATGCTGTTCAGTTTTAAACCCATATTATGTAAAATGTTTAAAGAGAATATGGGGAGAGGAAAATTGGGAAGATGGATGGATGGAGGACAAAAAAGAATTTATTTAGAAAAATTGACTTTATATATCTTTACTGATGGTCATTGGATGGAATTATGAAATAAACATTAGATTCCAAGATGGAGGAAAATAGCTTAATGTTTGCAAATCAGTCGTGATATATCAGATTTGAGAAGAGCTGTTTAAGAGAAAGGGTGAGTAATAAAATTTTATAATTAACATACAAATTAAAATTTTTTCTAGGGCTGGAGAGATAGCATGGAGGTAAGACATTTGCCTTGCATGCAGAAGGACGGTGATTCAAATCCCGGCATCCCATATGGTCCCCCAAGTCTGCCAGGAGCGACTTTTGAGCCAGGAGTAAGCCCTGCGCTCTGCAGGTATGGCCCAAAAATGATATAAATTTTTTTCTAGTTTAGAGAAACTTACTATATAAATTAAGTATGGATGCTATGTATTGGTCTCTAAATGGAATAAAAATCTGGGTTTATATTTCCTTCTCATTTCTGTTCTTAATATATGCAACTTTCTTCCATGCTACTGCTAGTGACTAGTCACAATTACACAGCTTTTGTAGAAGAGCTTAACAGAGAGAATGATTTCCAATCAACTTAATCACAGATTTGGCATAGAAATCAGGGCTATTGTAGGCTGGGCGCAATCACTATGTATCATCTCCTACCTCCCACCTCCTTTGTAGATACATTCAGTAATCTAGATCTGTGAAATAGAACAACTTGACCTGAAAGTGTAATTTAACAAGATGAATTAAACAAAAAAAAATATAAAGAGGCAAGATGGGAAGAATAGTCAAGTCAGCTAGTGCCAGTTAAGTTAAATTGTAATCTAAGACTTCAACTTGACTACCTTTATATATTTTTATTTGATGGCCATTGGATGGAATTACAAAAGAAACATTGGTATACATCTGGCCTGGTCATCTGCAATCCATTTAGATACAAAGATGGAGAAAAATAGCTAAATGTTAAGCAGATTAAATCATTTGGGAACTTTGAGAAAGTGAACACCACTCATTATTAAGAAGACAACAATTTATAAACGCTAAAATGTTATCTTTCTATTTAATGGAAATAAGATTACACTCTCAGATTTCTTTTTTTATTTAACCAACTTTATTACATACATGATTGTATTTGGGTTTCAGTCATGTAAAGAATACCACCCATCACCAGTGCAACATTCCCATCACCAATGTCCCAAATTTCCCTCCTCCCCACCCAACCCCGCCTGTACTCTAGAGAGGCTTTCTATTTCCCTCGTACATTCTCATTATTAGGATAGTTCAAAACGTAGTTATTTCTCTAACTAAACTCATCTCTGTTTGTGGAGAGCTTCACGAGGTGAGCTGTAACTTCCAGCTCTTTTCCCTTTTGTGTCTGAAAGTTATTATTGCAAGAATGTCTTTCATTTTTCTTAAAACCCATAGATGAGTGAGACCATTCTGCGTCTTTCTCTCTCTCTCTCTCTGACTTATTTCACTCAGCATCATAGATTCCATGTACATCCATGTATAGGAAAATTTCATGACTTCATCTCTCCTGACAGCTGCATAATATTCCACTGTGTATATGAACCACAGTTTCTTTAGCCATTCATCTGTTGAAGGGTATCTTGGCTGTTTCCAGAGTCTTGCTATGGTAAATAGTGCTGCAATGAATATAGGTGTAAGGAAGGGATTTCTTACAACAATGCAGCATGTTTCTAAAGTACTTCCAATGTTTGATAACTGACTGATCACAATCTGCTCACAGTCTAGTAAACACTACATTTAGATTACATAAAGGACTACTACAACATTTTGGAAAAAAATCCCCAAATCTTCACTCTATATAGGTGTTGAAAACAAATATAAACAATAGCAACAAAAGAAAGTTTAAAAGATACACATTACTCTCTCGGCAGAGATGGTCTCAATTAGTTTCTTGGTATATACTTGATAAGATCTTTTGGGAGAGGTAGGTGACAGGCATTGAATCTAGGACTTCATAAATGTCAAAATATATGCTTTACAACTAAGATGTCTTCCCAGGCACCCCATAAAATCAGTTATACACATATATAGTTACATATGCCGTTACTCACTGCATTTTAAATGGATAAATATGAAGACATAAATTTAACATAGTTTTAAAATTAAACATTTATTTATTTGGGAGTACCAGGGATCACACATGGATTGGTTATGTTAAAGGCAAATAGTCTACACATTGTACATTTTAATAAGATATAGACACATCAATGAAGATTTATTAAACTTAGATTGCATGATTTCTTCTTTACTGATATAGTTTTTCCATATTTTAACAAGTTTGATGTAAAATAACCACTTAATAAAAATGAACAATCATGTAAGTGAAGTTAGATCAGAAATATCAGACAGAACAATGCAAGATTAAAGGTCCTAAAGGAGAGCTAATTTAAAATGTTTATGGAAAATCATTGTCATCGGTGAGTTATAAGCAGAGTATATATAAAAGTGAGATCCTGTTAGCCTTCATTCATTATTATATGGCATTTGTATCTAATTTAATTTATGTTATTTTTGGAATTGGGTCCATGCCTATTGGTGATCAGCACCTAATTACTCCTAGTTCTATACTCACGGGCCCCACCTGGTGAGGCGTAAGGGGCCAGAGATGGTGCTGGGATTGAAATAGGAAGGGGGATTGAACTAGGTTCAACTTCATGCAAGACAAATGCTTTAATCCCTGAACTATCTCTCTTGCCCTGTGGATTTGTACTTTAATCCAAAATGCTACTTATATGGTGAAATAATTTCATATTGAATTAGTACCTTGAAAGAATATCTATAGTCAAAATAGAAACAAAAAAACTATAGCAATTTGAAGTTATTGGAGTATACAGAAACAGTCAGTTTATGGATACATGCCAAGATTTAGAAGAGAAAGTGGTACTAGGTGGGCTTTTTGTTTTACAGTTTCTGGCCTGTGGGCAAAACACATTCCTCACATAGTGGCTTACATACCTATTGAAGACTCAATATTTTCCACCTTCCTCAACTTTGAAAATTAAAAATTTGAGATAACTACCAATTAAAAATTGAGGGTAGTACTTCAGAAATTAGATAGCTGGGAAATAAGGATGGTGGGAAGATTATAACAATTTTAATGTAAACAATACCTAAATATTTCCTAACCCTTAAATAGCACAGAGACAGACTCGAAGGATCCCAATGATAGATCAAAGAACTGAACAGAAATTTGAGCTGTTTCCCAAAAGACAGGTTTTGCAATATGAGTTCACCTGAGTTAAATGGTAAAAAAAATAAAGTAGAAAGCAGTGTTTGCTTGACATAAATAAAATAGAATTAACTGACTCAGAATAGAACATATAAAATATCTGGGAGACTGGGAGGAGCTTAGGGATGTGGCTGAGAGGCATAGTGTCTGCCATTGTAGAAATGGGGACATAGTTTTGATCTTCAGCATCCCCCCAAAATGACAAGTGCTATTTTAATGTCATTGTCATCTGTGATCCCTAGTTCTGCTAGGAGCTAAATATAATCCCCAGTTCACATAGCTAAGTGAGCATGACCATTTCAACTAAAGGTGTACACAATCCTTTTTCTAGGGAACCATTATCAGTGTTTTCAAAATATTTTTTCTCATCTGAGAAAAATTCTCACAGGGACAATAGTAAAGGGAAGTGGATACAAACTTCATTATTCAGCATTCATGCGTTTTTGAACATTGATTTTATTGATTCCCTCTGTCCCTTTGCTCATAGTCTACTCTGGATAAAAGTTACCATCTTTAATTACTATTTCTTACCTATTATTTTGGCCACAATTCAGGAATCACTGCTTTTGAAAGAGTAGTTTGACTCCACTACATCTAGGTTTCCCCGTTTGACATTCATTTATAGAATTGTGTGTTTAATTACGCTTTAATATAAGAGTCATTATATTTCTAGGTGACCATATATCTCCACCTCAAACTCCACAAATGTTTGAAATTCTTGAGTGCAGAGTTTTTTAAATCTTATTAATAGCTATATCTTCCTTCAGTTTGAATGAGTTTGATTGATCTCAACAGCTATGATCAGGGCTTTTGTTTCCTATTACTTTCTATTGCAATTATATATGGCCATTTTTCTGGACTCTGGGATATTTTAGGACTGCTAACACTTGTCTAGAACAATAGATGATGTGTTTGGAGTTAAGCAAATCTAGGCATGGAGTTTAGACAAAAACCATTTGCATGTACAAAACCACACATTTGATCCCCTGCACTGTAAATGAAATAAAATAAATCAAACAAAAATAATACTAGTCAAATAGTATTCAAATAGTAGTCAAAACCACACATTTGATCCCCTGCACTGTAAATGAAATAAAATAAAATAAATCAAACAAAAATAATACTAGTCAAATAGTATTCAAATAGTAGTCAAAATTGAGTCATACAGAACAAGCTAGCTACATGCACCTCTAGATTATTGCTTGACCTCTAGTATTGAACCTGCATTTTGAGAAATGCATATGGTTCCATACTTATTACTCCTCCTGCAAGTGAAGTTTTTAATGAACTTTCGAGACTTTCAATGTAAAGGAAAGTATAACATGCTGTTGTTTCTCCACTCATTGTACAATAGCTTCATGATACCATTTCTATTTTCTGTCTTTCAGTGGTTCTGCCAACCAATTCCTCATAACTGCCAAGTTACATTTGCAGGATGCTTCCCTATGTAATTAAAAAAAGTTCTTATGTCCATGTGTATGCTGTGATATGTTCCTAGAGTGGCCTAGGCATTGCCCTCCTGATCCACCCAACTTTTGTTACTGGACCAAGTTCACTTCAGTGTATCTGGATGCTAGCAATATACAACATGCACTTAGGCTTTTGATGACTACTAGTAAACTTATTAAAGGTTACATACTGTTCATTTCTCACTGTCTTCTCTTATCCTCATTCTTCAGCTGCACATTCTTGCAGTTTTATCTTTGGAATTTCATTATGTTATTTACCCTACCTTATATCCAAAGTTTTATAATTTTGGAAGATATATATCTACATAAGGATATATTTACTTTATTTTATATTACTAGAGATACATCTCTATATGTATTAATTTATTTCATATCAATTTTGGCATTGAGGTCAGATCTGGCAATGTTTAGAGACTACACCTGTCTCTGTGCTCAGGGATTTCTCCTGGCAATGTTTGGGGGAACCATATTGTGGTGCTGGAAATAAAAATAAATCTCCTGTGCACAAAGCAATTGCTTTAACCCCTGTAATATTTCTCCATCCCTGAGTAATATATTTTTTTTGGTTTTTAGGTCACACCTGGCAGCGCTCAGGGGTTACTCATTGGCTCTATGCTCAGAAATTGCTCCTGGCAGACTCAGGGGACCATATGGGATGCCGGAATTCGAACCACTGTCCTTCTGCATGAAAGGCAAACACCCTACCTCCATGCTATCTCTCCGGCCCCACCTAAGTAATATTTTAAAGTAAATATCATTCTTCTTTGAATCTGTCTCAGATAAGAATACCACATTTCAGAATGTGAGAGGCTGTCCATAGCGTCTCCTTAAAGCATAAATTATCCCACAAAATGTATTGAGCATCTGTTGTACAAAGAGCTCCATTTTAAGTCCTGTAGATACAACAGTGAAAAAATCAGGCAAAACACTACAATTAAGTGTGCTGTCTTGCTACATCATCCCTGTGTTAACAGATCCCGAGACCTAGGAAGGTACCAAGTTTGAAAAGACCCTAACTGCCTGAGGGAGGGTTTTTCAAAAGCTGTCTATTTTTGTAGGATATTTTCCAAGCAGCCTTTACTCACAGAGAAGGCCATGAAAATAGCACCTGTAAGAAAGGAAACTTGGAAACTTGAAAAAAAATATGCTGTATTCAGGCATTAGGGCCCTAAAAATCTTTGGTTGCCTGTCCATGAGGCATTCAGAAAAAAGGGGATATATCATAAATATTAATTGAGACATAACTGCAGCTGACATTTTAAAGATTACTCATATTTAACATTTGCATGGATTCAAATATTCTTTATCTAGTCATACAGAATAATATTACTCACTTTTATTAGAGCTTCTCTTAACGATTACTCAAATATATATAAACACACTTTATTAGGAACATTCGCGCAGATTCAGTTATTTTCTATTTAATTTTACAGAATAATTACTCATCTCAAAGATAGCTTTGCTGTTAGCCTACGTGTACTCATATTAAGGGTTAACATTTCAGGTCCCAGTTCAGAAGGCATAAACTAGAATAAGACCAAAACAATTGTAGTCAAAGGGAAATTGACCTTGCTGGCTAGGGACCTCAGGTTTGCAAAAAGCGACTTCAAAAGCAAAACTGCCCCGTGTTAAAATATGCCTTGAACAATTTGCTCCTGTGTCATTTTTGGTAAATTAGCTTTGTCTGAAAATTATGACTTGTCAAGAAATCGAGTATAAATATTCCACCTTTTGCTTTGAATAAACGGAACAGAGCCTGAACCTAACTTGACTCTATGGCCTTTGTCTCCCACAACCAACTCTGTGCATTCACCTTTCAAGGGACCCAGAAGATTCCTAGTGTCAGGACTAATCAGTTCATGACACAGCACCTGGCATTCTACAACCAATTGTTGTCAGCATCACAACCAAGTGTAATGCTGGTAGAGGCCTTTGGATGGGTCCTTATACTGCTCTCTAATTAGATGTCTCTCGATTAGTTCCTTTGGTTTACATGTTAAAAAGATGTTTCCCCATTGCCTCCTCATCTGGCTTTCCCCCCTCACCTTAGGTATATTCCCAGGAGCAAAATTGCTGGGTCATATGGGAGAGCAATTTCTAGTTTTTTGAAGACTGTCCATATTATTTTCCCAAAAGGCTGACCAGTTGACATTCTCACCAGCACTGAGAGTTCCATTCTCTACACATTTATACCAGTTCTGGTTGTTTTTCTAAATTTTGATGTGTGCCAGTCTGTGTCACATCTCTGTGAGATAACTCGTTGTTGTTTTGTTTTGAATCTCCCTGATGATTAATGATGTAGATCACTTTACATGTGCCTTTTGGCCATCTGTATTTCTTCCTTAAGGACGTTTCTGTTCATCACTTTTCATGTTTTGATGAATTATTTTCTGTTTTCAGTTCTACCAGTGCCTTATATATCTTTGATATATTAACCCCTTAAGGTTATTGTATAAATAGTTTCTCCCAATTCATGGGCAGTCTTTTGTGTCCTGGTCACCATTTCCTTTAAGGTGCCATTTAATGTCCTATTTGTTTATCTTTGCTCTCACTTGCTTGGTCAGTGGTGTTTCATCCTTGAAGATGATAATATTTACCTTCAATGACACAGGTAGTTCTACTTAAGTTTTCCTATATGTACCTTTATGCTTTCAGGTCTAGTGTCAAGATCTTTAAAACATTTTGATTTGACTTTTGTGCAAAGCATTAAAGAGAGGTCTGGGTTCACTTTTATTGCATTCACCTGACCAATTTCTCCAATACCAATTGTTGAAGAAGCTTTTCTTGTTCCGTTTCATATTTTTTTCCTCATTAATAAAAATTAATTGACTATGCAGCAGAGGTTCAGCCTCAGAATATTCAAGTCTATTTCATTGATCTAGGGGTCTGTCTTTATTTCAATACCATGCTTTTTAATGACTTTTGCTTAATAGAACAGTTTGAAATTGGGGAAAGTTATGTCTCCCATCTTTTTTTTCCTCAAGGACTGCTTTAGCTACTTTTGGAGGTATATTTTTCAGTATTAATTTCAAAAATGTTTGATTGATTTTTTTGAAAAAATGTTATGAACATCCTTATAGGGTTTATATTAAATATGTATAATGCCTTGAGGAGTATTGACATTGACATTTTAATAACATTAATCCTCCTAGGCCTTAGCAGAGGAGATGTTTCCATTCCCACATGTCTTCTTCTTTCTTGAAGTGGTGAGATTTTTTTTGTATAGCATTTTCACCTGTTTTAGTTAAGTTGATTCGGAGGTACTTGATTTTTCTGAGTAATAATTGTGAGTGGCATTATTTTCTTAATATCTCTTTCTTCTCTTTAGTTATTCATATATAGGAATGTAATGTTTGCTGTGGTCTTGTGGTAAATATCTTTGACCTTATTGAGGAAATTTCCTTCAATTCCTATCTTTTTGAGAGCTTTTTTCATAAATCGGTTCTGGATCTTGTCAAATGCTTTAACTGAATCTTTTGGTATGTTCATATGATTTGTATTTTTCCCTTTTTGATGTGGTGTATTATGTTGATTGACTTGTATATATTAATCCCCCCTTTCATCTCTGGGATGAATACAATTTTGACCCAGTGTATGATCTTTTGATGCATTGTTGAATTATATTTTGTTGTTTTCATATAAATTAAAGAGTCCTAGAGTTGGTGTGGGGATGGTGAGGCCTTTCTGTGCTCGACCTGGCTCCTACAGCCCCTATGCAGTCTGAAGGTTGCAGGATGAGGGCGGAGAGATTCACAAAGCAGTCAGATGAAGTTCCAGGAGTCAGCCAATTTTATTTCACAGTCCTAACCTAACATATACATTTCCTCACATGGATTCTCTGCTAAGCCTTTTCCTAGCAGCTACTTCTCTACACCTTCTAGCTCTCTCACCCTCTGTCTTCCTTTCAGCTGCTTTTCCAGGCTTCCTTGCTGACTAACTCCCCTTGCTGCTGCTGCTGCTGCTTTGTTGATGTTCAGCTGCTGATGCTGAATTGCTGATACTGAATCTGATGCAGAATCTCTCTGTTGAATCTCACTGTTGATTTTTGCTTCTGCCTATTCTCGCTTCTGCCTCACTTCTCTCTCTAACTCTCCTTCTTAATCCCTCTCTCCCCCCATGCAGACTCTTCTACCCACCCATTCCAGGTGTGGGCAGTTCTGATCATTCAGGTGGGATAAATAAGAACTTGGGGGAGGAGATACTCACAATATTTTTCCTTTTATTTTAACACCATAGTTACAAAGTTGTTCATGAATGAGTTTCAGTCTTACAATATACACCACCATTCACCCATGAACATTTCCCACCACTAGTGTCCCTAGTTTCCCTCCCACCCACAACTGCCTGCCTTTGGGGCAGGCATTTTACTCCTCTCTCCCATTTGGACACTGTCTTTCACACTATTGTTAATAAAGGAGTATCTTTTTTTTGTTTGTTTGTTTTTTGGGCCACACCCAGTGGTGCTCAGGGGTTACTCCTGGCTGTCTGCTCAGAAATAGCTCCTGGCAGGCATGGGGGGACCATATGGGACACCGGGGTTCGAACCAACCACCTTTGGTCCTGGATCGGCTGCTTGCAAGGCAAACACCGCTGTGCTATCTCTCCGGGCCCAATAAAGGAGTATCTTGCATATCACTTGATTTCCATTCAACAACTCTTATTCAGTTCCAATTATCATTATTATAGTGGCCCTTTCTCTACCCTAACTGCACTGATTCACTATTTGTGGCAAGCTTCCTACCATGGATTGATCCTCCTGGCCCTCATCTCTACTGTGTCTGGATATCATCATATTCTCTCTCTCTTTTTTTTAAATAAATCTTTAAGCACCATGATTACAATCATGTTTGTAGTTGGGTTTCAGTAATAAACAGGATATCCCCCTTCACCAGTTCAACATTCCCACCACGAATGTCCCCCCCTGCCCCCCCAACCCTGTTTGTATTCACACCCGGCAGTGCTCAGGGGTTGCTCCTGGCAGGCTTGGAGGACCATATAGGATGCTGGGATTCGAACCACCATCCTTCAGCATGCAAGGCAAACACCCTACCTCCATGCTATCTCTCTGGCCCCATACCACAGTTTCTTTATGCACTCATCTGTTCTCAGGTACTTGGGCTGTTTCCAGATTCTGTCTTGAAATTAGTGCTGCTCTGAAAATAGAAGTGCAGAGGACTTTTCTACATTGTGTTTTTGTGTTCCTAGGATATATACCTAGGAATTATATTATATTCTCCCCATGTTTTGGATGAAGTTAGATGTTTTATTTCTTGCTGAGTTCTATCAGTGTCTTGTACATCTTGTATATCAGCCCCTTAACAGTTGGACATTGGGTGAATAGTTTTTCCCATTTTGTGGGTAGTCTTTGTTCCTACTCACTGTTTCCTTTGTAGTACAGAAGGTATCCCTATTTTTTATCTTGGCCAGTGGTGTTTTTTCTTTGAAGATGCCTTTGGCTTCAATATCATGGAGTGTTATACCTACATTTTTCTTTATGTGACATATGGTTTCATATCTGATTAAATGTCTTTAGTCCATTTTGATTTGACTTTTTTGCATGGTGTTAGAATGAGGTCTGAGTTCACTTTATTGCATTTAGCTGATTAATTATATTTTGGGGAAGCCTTTTGATTGCCATTTCAATTTCTTCAATCATGATAGATCTGTTCAAATATTCCACATCATCATCCTCCAAAGTTGGAAAGTTACAGGAGTCCAAAAATGTACTATTTCACTTGTTTTGTAGCATAAAGATTCTCAAAATAATTTTTATTGCCCTTGAATTTATGTAGTATTGGTAATGATATCCCTCTTTTCATTTGTTATTCAGTTTATTATGTTCCTCTCTGTGTATTTCTTTGTGAGTCTTACTAATTGTTTATCAGTCTTGTTTATTTTTTCAAAGAACCAACTCTTGCTTTCATTGATCATTTGGATATTTTAGGTACCCAGTTTATTAATTTCTGTTCTAAGTTTTATGACTTTCTTCTGCCTGCTTACTTCCAGCTCATTTCTTTGGTCATTTTTCAATTTCTTAAGTTGTGATGTTATTTATGTACATACTTTCCTTCTTGATGAGTACTCACAAGACTATAAACTTTCCTCTTAATTCTGATTTTTCCTTGTCCCACAAATTCTGTTATTTTCTGTTTTTCATTTTCATTTGTTTCCAAAAATCTTTTGATTTCCTCTTTTATTTCATCTCTGACCCATTCATTGTTCATTAGTGAGCTGATTAATTCCCAGGTGTAAAGTTTTTTCTCCATGTCCTTTTGTAATTCACTTCTATTTTCAATATCATTGTAGTCTGCGAAGACAGTTGATAAAATTTCTATCTTCTTGATTTTATGGAGTAATGCTTTTTGGCTCTGCATATGATCTATAATGAATAATGTCCCATGTGCATTGGAGAAGATGGTGGTTCGAATCCCAGCATCCTATATGATCCTATGATCCTCCAAGCCTGCCAGGAGCAACCCCTGAGCACTGCCGGGTGTGAATACAAACAGGGTTGGGGGGGCAGGGGGGCACTGGTGATGGGAATGTTGAACTGGTGAAGGGGGATATTGGAGAAGAATTTTATTTCAGTTCTCTGGAGACGAAAAGCCATATATATACATGTACATATATATGGCTTATATATATATATATTATATATAAATATACTAAGCCACTCTTTCACTTTTTCCTTCCAAGCCAGTTAGTATGTCCTTATAAGTTTTAGCCTGGTTGATGTATTAAGAAATGAAAGGATGTGGCTGAAGTCTCTCACTATTATTGTTTTGTTTTGTTTTTTTGGGGGGGGGGGCACACCCGGCAATGCTCAGGGGTTACTACTGGCTGTCTGCTCAGAAATAGCTCCTGGCAGGCACGGGGGACCAATGGGACACCGGGATTCGAACCAACCACCTTTGGTCCTGGATCGGCTGCTTGCAAGGCAAACACCGCTGTGCTATCTCTCCAGGCCCTCACTATTATTGTATTGCAATTGATTTCTTTCTTCAAGTCTTTCATTAGTTGTTTTAAACATTTTGCTTTCTTCTCATTTGGGTACTTAGATGTTTAGAAGTGCCATTTCTTCTTGATATACACATCCTTGACTATCTTGACTATCTCTGACTCTTATGATCTTTTAAAGCCTGAGTCTGTGTCATCTGATATTAATAAAGTTGGCTACTCCAGCCTTTTGTAGGGATTTGCTTTCTTAAATAATTGTTATCCAATCTTTGACTTTGAGTCCTTTTTTGCTCTGACCATTCAGATGTGTTTCTTGCAGGCAGAAAATGCTTAATTCAATTTTTTGATCCACTTTGACACTCTGTGTCTCTTAACTGGTGCATTTAGTCCATTGCAATTGAGAGGGGTGATTATCATGCAATTCAGTGTCATCTTTCTGTAGGAGTTTGATGTGTTTGTTGGGTCTGCCTTGCCTTAAAGTAGACCATTCAGTTCCTTTAAGGTTGGTTTTGAGTCTGTAGTTTCTGAGTTGTTGTTTATCTATGAAACTGTGTATCTTTCCTTAAAACCTGACTGAATGTCTGGCTGGGTGAATTATTCTTTTTGAGGCATTCATTTCTTTGAGTTTTGTCATTCTATCTAATCACTGACTTCAGGCCTGGAGGGTTGCTTGTGATAAATCTGCTGTAAATCTTAAGGATGCTTCTTTGTACGTAATTTTCCTTTTTGATCTTGCTGCTTTCAATATCCTATCTATATCTGTTGTTTTTATCATTGTGACTAAAATGTACCTTTGGGTACTTTGCATTGGGTCTTTTTTTAGCTGGTACTCTTTTGGACATGATTTTCTTGACTGTTGATGAAGGTGTTTTCCTGGGTCTCAAGGATTCCAATATGTCTTATGATGTTTCTGTTAAATTTATTTTAGAGTTCTTTGTCATCTGCTCATGTATTTTGAGGATTTTTAAAAAATATTTTATTCATTTATTTTAAGGCTCTTTTCCAACCTCTTCTGTTGTGTGGAGTTGTTATACAGCTCATCTTTCATCTTTCTAATTCTGTCCTCAGAAGCTCTGACTCTGTAAGGTCTTCCACTGAGTTTTTCATTTCGCCTACCAAATTTTTCAGTTCTATTATTTCTTTTTTTAAAATATATTTTTTATTTAAGTAACATGATCATATTTGGGTTACAGTCATAACCAGAACACCCCCCTTCACCAGTGCAACATTCCCCCTCCCCCCTTCCCATCCCCTGCCTGTTTTCGAGACAGGCATTCTACTACAGTAATTTGTTTTTAAGTTCAGTAAGTTGTATTTTTTCCCTTAAAGGATAAGAGTAAAAAAATATAGTAAAGGTGTGATAGTGGCAATCGCCAATGTTTGCATAGGTCCAGAAAAATAGAGAAAATGGGAAAAAAAATCCTTGACCTAATTACAAAAAGGCCTCACCCCAGAAGTTTATTGGCATAAGACAGACTCTGGGTTCCAGGCATACCAGTCTATCCAACTCCAGTCATTCTCAAGGTCCCAGTGAAACTTTTTCACACTTTATCTATAGTTGGTATCAGACTTTTATATTTAAAGACTCTGGATTCTCTGCATTTCTTTCGTTGATGTCAGGCTGATGTGGAGCATCCTCTAGTTTCAGCATATCATAAATGCAGAGCGATCTGCTCTGCATGCAGACTGTTGCTGAGTCACCTGGGTGTTGGGAGTACTCTTTGGAGTCAGTCAATGCTAAAGCAGTGGTAGGTCTTCTCTGGTAGAGGCTTGGATCCTGGGAATGTTAAAGACAATTGTGGTTGTTTCCATAGTTCAGGTGTGTGTGGGTGATGCCCATTCTTCTGAGGCCTGAGCCAAATCATTATGCCAATGTTCAGGGTAAAAGGCCTAATTACATTACCAAATTTGTGTTCCCATCTCTATTAGATAAGATCAGTTCTATTATTTCTTTCTGAATTTTTCTCATTTTTGTTCTCATATCTTCTTGCGTTTTTTGGATGTCTGTTCCATTGTTTCTTTGAGTTCCTTTAACATCTTCAACCTTTCCTCACTAAGGTCCTTATCAGAGAGGCTATGTAGATGGCTGGATTCTCAGAGCTACCATCTTCATTAGTAAGCATGGTAGTGTTCTGCATCATTTCCCACTGTGATATTTTCAGTATGCTGGTGTTATGTATTGTGCTGGGGATCATTTACTGTAAATAAATGCATGGGGCAGGAGAGATAGCACAATGGTAGGACATTGGTCTTGCATGCATTCTACCCGGACGGACCTGGGTTCAATCCCCAGCATCTCATATGGTTCCTCAAGCCTGCCAGGAGCGACTTCTGAGCGCAGAGTCAGGAGTAACCACTGAGCACCCCTGGGTGTGGCCCAAAAACCAAAGCCAAAAAAAAAAACATGGCTCCAAGTATTTATAGGAACAACTGTGTTCTTCTTGAGTTGTATTGGTCCTACATCTTTTGCCTCAAGGACTGAGCTCCAATTTATCTCTCAGCCTGCTCCTTTCTCTGTGCACTCCCCTGCTATTCCACAAATTCTGATAATTTGTGTCCTTATTCTTGTTTTCTTTCTAGAAACTTTTTATTTTTCTCTCTGACCCATCAGTTCAGTTGTTCAATAGTAGTGAGCTGTTCAGTTTCCAGCTTTTTAAATAATGTCTCAGTTTCAGTTTGTAATTCACTTCTATAATCATTGTATCATCATCTGAGAATATATTTTTACTGCATCATGATCGGAGAATATAGTTTATACAAGATCTAACCTCTTTATTTTATGTAGATATATTTTGTGGTCAAATGAAACCACTTTCCCCCACCTACCACTATGCATTCCCCCTTAGCAGGCACAAAATAATGTATTTAATATTGCTTTTTACAACAACATGAATGTTACAATGGTGTTACTAAAGTCTCAGGATTTCCTGAGCTTTGTGGTCCTACTTGAGCCTTTTTTGTTATTATTTTCACTTAGTGAACTCAGTGGACTTCTATACAAATTTTCCATCTAATTTGCTGTGGCACTACTATAAAACTTAGAGATGTTGCATGTTCGCGTCTATTCCAAGATCTGTGAAACTGGGATGATTCAGCAGCTTGGCACCTCTCTGAGATGAGTCATGGAGCTAGACCTTTTATATTACTGAGGAAGTCGGGGGTGTAGTGGGTACTGTGCTTTCCAGCAGGGCGGGGACTCATCCCTTTCCCAAGAATGCTCTAGTGATCTAGATAGATCTAGTGATCTATCTAGTGATCTAGATAGAAGACTGGGCCTGCTTCAGGCAAATCAAAATAATCAAAAACTTTTTATACATGCATCTATAATTGTGCATTTGGGGATGTTTTCTTATCTTTCCTTTTGTACTCAGTGCTGCAAGAGACATATCTATGCATCAATTCAAATTCATGTTTTTGTGTTTGGGGGATAGATGTCATTGATATCAAATGATATCATGAAAGTTCTAGTCTTTCTTGAGATATATCCCTTTTGATTTTCATTAATGTTGTCCTGGACAACATTCTCAACAACAGTGAAGTAGGTTTCTTTTTCTTTACTTCTATCAACACAAGCTAGTTCTGGACTGTTTGACAAAGACTATCTCACTGGTGTGTGAATATATCTGATTGTTATTTTGATTCACATGAAATAAACCATTAAAAGTGAACACACTGGTGGTAAGCATTTATTGTATGTCCATTAAGGAAAACTAGTTACAAAACTTGTCATCACCCCAGATAGAAAACTCATATCTGCTTCTCAATCTCCCTTCTTTAGTCTCTAGAAACCACTCCTGTGGTTTTTGTCTGTCCATTGCATTTGGATTATTTTTCTTAATGAATCTTTTTAAGCTTAATCCATATCATAGCATGTTTCATTACTTTATTTATTTAAAATGGTTTAATTTACTCCTTTATATACATACTGCATGCTTTATATATCTGCATATATCTTCATTAATTTATTTATGACATTTAGTCTATTTCTACCTTTTGACTAATTACCATTTTTTGTTTTTGTTTTTTGGGCCACACCCAGTGGCACTCAGGGGTTACTCCTGGGTCTGTGCTCAGAAATTACTCCTGGCGTGGGAGCCCATATGGGATACTGGGGAATTGAACCCGCAACTATCCTGGGTCAGCCGCTTGCAAGGCAAATGCCTTACCACTGTGCTACCACTCCGACCCCAAATATTTATATTTTAACAGTTTAATTGAAAGCTCTTTCAACATTATAAGCTTAACTTGAGAAAAGAATCTTGAATGCATCCTGTATCTTGTGACACTCAGCTCTGTTTCCTGAGCTGTTTAGTCTTCTGTTATTTGAAAGCTTATGTCAGAATGTTTGTCATTCACACATCTGTCATAGCAGAAAAATTAATCAGTTCCCATAGCACAGAATGCTTCTTTGCTTCCTCTGTCTACCTACTGACTAGTTGTTTCCTTAATGGAATTCTTCTCAATCTCTGCTTTTGCTTTCCTACTTGTTTCCATCTGTTATTTGTCATCTATTCATTTGGCGCTCTGTGAGCTATCCAACACATGCAGGAGAACTATTTTTTCCTCATCTAGAGAATCTGCTAAAATAGCTTGGTATTATAAAACTCAGTCACCCTTAAGCATAACTTTAAAACACACATTCATCCACAATTTAATCTGAGCCATCTTCCAGGCTTTTTATTCTCATTGACTCTTTGCTCTACTACAGTTGGTCAGTTCATATCCAGCTCTTGGTGGCAGCCAAGCATAATTCTAAATAAAGCAATTTCTATGAGATACTATTTCTGGGATATAGCAAAATGCTGTGTTAATCTAGGTAGGGGCTGGAGTGGTGGTGCAAGCAGTAGGGCGTTTGCCTTGCACATACTGATCTAGGACAGACCATGGTTGGATCCCCCTGGCATCCCATAAGTTCCCTCAAGCCAGGAGTGATTTCTGAATGCAGAGCCAGGAGTAGCCCCTGATCATTACTGGGTGTGGCCCAAAAAGCAACAAAACAAAACAAAACAAAACAAAACATCTAGGTAACTCTTCACCTAAGTTAGTCTCAAAGACTGAGAACATGATAACTCAGTGGGATCAGATTGTCCCATGGCAACCCCCTTCCCAAATCATACTATGTCATGAACTGGCTTCTCTGAATTTCAGAAAGCCTATACTTGTGGACAGTATTATTAGAACTAAAAATTAATGACATTATTGTAATAAGGCCAGAAACATTAGAGTCCAAGGGTCAGAATGACCGGCTCACAATATGAAGCTCAAAACAAAGAGTGGTGAATACTGTTAGTGAAATAACTACACTAACAGCTAGCATGACAATGTTAAAAACTGAGAGAAGGGGCTGGAGAGATAGCACAGCGGTGTTTGCCTTGAAAGCAGCCAACCCAGGACTTAAAGTGGTTGGTTCGAATCCCGGCATCCCATATGGTCCCACGTGCCTGCCAGGGCTATTACTGAGCAGATAGCCAGGAGTAACCCCTGAGTACTGCCAGGTGTGGCCCAAAAAACAAAAACCAAAAAAAAATGAGAGAAGTGGAATGTATGTCTCCAATACAGGAAAGGGTGGAAGAAGAGGGAGGGGGCATTGGTGGTGGGAATGTAGCACTGGTGAAGGGGGTATTCTGTTTATGACTGAAACCCAACTACAATCATGCTTGCAATTATGGTACTTAAAAGATTTTATTAAAAAAAGAACTATGTCCTTCACACTTTTCAAGGAAAACTTTTACCATCTTCCTCAGATCTGAATTGCATGAAATATATAGTGCCTTCAAGATTTTAAAAGGCAGTGTGGATATTTCCTTACGTGTTTTTACTTTCCCTAAAATGTATGAAGCTCACCACAAAGTGTGGTGAGTGCCTCCAAGCAAGTGAAAGCAGAGATTAACAGATGGGAATATATTAAGCTGAGAAGCTTCTGCACCTCAAAGGAAATAGTGCCCAGGATACAAGAGCCACCCACTGAGTGGGAGAAACTATTCACCCAATACCCATCAGATAAGGGGCTAATCTCCAAAAAATACAAGGCACTGACAAAACTTTACAAGAAAAAAACATCTAATCCCATCAAAAAATGGGGAGAAGAAATGAACAGACACTTTGACAAAGAAGAAATACAAATGGCCAAAAGACACATGAAAAAGTGCTCCACATCACTAATCATCAGGGAGATGCAAATCAAAACAATGATGAGATACCACCTCACACCACAGAGAATGGCACACATCACAAAGAATGAGAATAAACAGTGTTGGCGGGGATGTGGAGAGAAAGGAACTCTTCTCCACTGCTGGTGGGAATGCCGTCTAGTTCAACCTTTATGGAAAGTGATATGAAGATTCCTCCAAAAACTGGAAATCGAGCTCCCATATGATCCAGCTATACCACTCCTAGGAATATACCCTAGGAACACAAAAATACAATACAAAAACCCCTTCCTTACACCTATATTCATTGCAGCACTATTTACCATAGCAAGACTCTGGAAACAACCAAGATGCCCTTCAACAGACGAATGGCTAAAGAAACTGTGGTACATATACACAATGGAATATTATGCAGCTGTCAGGAGAGATGAAGTCATGAAATTTTCCTATACATGGATGTACACGGAATCTATTATGCTGAGTGAAATAAGTCAGAGAGAGAGAGAGAAAAACGCAGAATGGTCTCACTCATCTATGGGTTTTAAGAAAAATGAAAGACATTCTTGCAATAATAATTTTCAGACACAAAAGAGAAAAGAGCTGGAAGTTCCAGCTCACCTCAGGAAGCTCACCACAAAGAGTGATGAGTTTAGTTAGAGAAATAACTACATTTTGAACTGTCCTAATAATGAGAATGTTTGAGGGAAATGGAGAGCCTGTTTAGAGTACAGGCGGGGGTTGGGTGGGGAGGAGGGAGACTTGGGACATTGGTGATGGGAATGTTGCACTGGTGATGGGTGGTGTTCTTTACATGACTGAAACCCAAACACAATCATGTATGTAATCAAGGTGTTTAAATAAAAAAAAAGAAAAAAAAAGTGTGGTGAGTGCAACTAGGGAAATAACTACACTAACAGCTATCATGGCAATCTTAATGAGTGAGAGAAGTAGAATGCCTTTCTCCGACACAGGCAGGGTTTGGGAAGGAGGAAAGGGGCATTGATGGTGGGAATGTTACACTGGTGAAGAGGGGTGTTCTGTTCATGACTGAAACCCAACTACAATCATGTTTTTAATAATGATACTTAAATAAAGATTTTATTAAAAAAATAAAAATAAAATAGGCACTGAACATATGCTTAGGAACCTTGGATACAGACAATATTGGGAGGGTACTCAAGCAATGTTTGGGAATAGAGGCCACTTCTGGTAGTTCTGGGGTATATGGCCTGCAGGACTATATTTTTCTGTACTGCAGAGGAGTCATGGGGTGGTGGGAATTGAAGTCAGATCACTGTACTTTCTACTTTCACCCTTGACCACTGAACAACCTCCCTAACCTGAAAGCTTTTTTTTTTTTAAATTGAGACTAATGTGAACTACAAGTCTTTCACGGTTGTATTTCAGGTACATAATGATAGTGAATTAGGGCCATTCCCACTACCTGTGTTGACCTCCCTCCACCATAGTTGCCCGCATGCATCTCATACCTACACCCTTAGCTCCCTAGGCTGCTAGTGTAATGGGTTCATTTTGTGTATAGATTGTTGTACTTTGGGTCTCTTGATTCTATTGTCACTGACTTTGGGTTGGGTATGTAGGTCTGACTGCTTTTTATGAAAGCTTTTTTTTTTTTAAGTTTGGAGAGTATTACCTCTATTATTTTATTTAAAGATTCTGGTAGTCATTATGGAAATAGAGTTTAAGAGTGCTGTATGTTTAGTTGATAGTATTATGCCATTTTTTATATAAATTATCATGGAGTATTAAAAATTGTTGTGAGTATTAAAAATTGTTCGATGACTATATCACATTTTTAAAATTTTAATTTGCACATTTATTTTAGTTTATATTTCAGGGTTTAGCAACTCTAAAGGAATCAATCTAGACTTATTACTCTAAAATGTATGAGTCAAAAATAACTATAGAGAGGCCGGAGAGATAGCATGGAGGTAAAGCGTTTGCCTTACATGCAGAAGGTCAGTGGCTCAAATCCCGGCATCCTATTTGGTCCCCCGAGCCTGCCAGGAGCGATTTCTGAGCATGGAGCCAGGAATAACCCCTGAGCGCTGCCGGGTGTGACCCAAAAACCAGAAAAAAAAATAGAGCAATGACCTCTATTGTTCTTTCAAAGAGTGATTGTCAAGCTAGAGAGAGTTTGATGGGCTGGAGAACTTTGTGGGCAGAAAGCCCAGGTCTAATCCCTGATACTGCATTGTCTGCTATGCAGTACTAGGAATGACATAGTAAGTACTGAGGTGGGAGTAGCCCCTTACCTCTACTAGAAGTGTCCCCACACTCAAAGTAATAGAATGCTGTATACTGTTTCTAAGATTTTTCTGTGTAAAATATATCTTAATTTTTCTCCATATAGTCAAAATAAAGGTGTTTGCATATCCTGACACCAGTAATAGACATTCCTTATCTTGTTATAAAAATGATATCAAGATATCATTTGGCTACAGGATTAAGATGAAATGTTAATGAGTTTCATTGTGGAATAGCGGGGCCAGAAAGATAGCACCTTACTAGGGTGTTTGCCTTCGTGTGGCTGACCCGGGAGAGACCTGGTTTGAATCCCAGCCTCCCATATGGTCCCCCAGCCTGCCAAGGGGTGATTTCTGAGAGCAGAGCCAGGAGTGACCACTAAGTACTGCTGGTTGTGGCCCCAAAGCAATAAATAAATAAAGTTTAAAAATAATAAAAATAATTGTGAAATAGCAAAAGTAAGTTGGGAAACTAATAACTTCCGGATTTTTATGGTCACACAGTGATGCTCGGGGTTACTCCTGGCTATGGGCTCAGAGATTGTTTCTGGCTCGGGGAACCATATTTTCTGGTTTCTGGTCCCTGGGGGATCCCACAGATGAAGCCAGGTCAATCCTGGGTCAACACCGTGCAAGGCAAACACCCTACTGCTATGCTATTGCATCAGTTCCAACTTCTGGAGGTTTTAAGTTACTTTATTTTATTATTATTTTCTAATTGTTATATAACACCATGTTTTACCAAGTTGTTCCTAATATAATTTTTCAAGCATTAAATGTTCAAATACCAATCTCATCACCAGTGTGATTTTCCCTTGACCAGCATCCCCAAATTCTTACCCACCACCATGGCCTGCCTTCAGGCAGGTACACATAAATTTACTTTATATTACTTTTATTTTGGTTTTTGGGTCACACCCGGCAGCGCTCAGGGGTTACTCTTGGCTCTGCGCTCAGAAATCGCTCCTGGCAGGCTCGGGCAGATCATATGGGATGCTGGGATTCGAACCACCATCCTTCTGCATGCAAGGCAAAGGCCCTACCTCCATGCTATCTCTCGGCACCTACTTTATATTATTACAACACAAAGGCAAATGGAATTCTCAAAAGTTAGATCAATAAGAGTCAATTTCTGATAATTGCTATATTTCTTAAAGCTGTTACTAAAGTCATTAAAGATTTATGGGGTTGTGCTTGGTGCAAGTTGAGTCTTATATGTTACTGTTTAGGCTCACTGAGCTTGGCAGATTATTATGCATCTTTCCCATCAAATTTCCTTAAAAAGCATTGAGGTGTTTCATGGTCCCATGTTCCAGAATTTATAGGTCTGAAAAAATGTAGTGACTTGGAAGTTCGATAAAGTTAAATCTGTTTCTTTCAGAGGGCATAGGGTTGGGCTGCTCCTCATCCCTCTCCCACACTTTCTGAGAATATTTCACAGGTATCAGCCTGAACCAGGTTACCTAGGAAGTATTGGAGGCCATTTTGTTGATTTTTTTTTGGGGGGTTGGTTTTTGGGTCACATCCGGCAGTGCTCAGGGGCCACTCTTGGCTATACGCTCAGAAATCGCTTCTGGCAAGCTTGGGGGACCACATGGTATGCCAGGATTCAAATCACTGTCCTTTTGCATGCAAGACAAAAGCCTTGCCTCCATGCTATCTCTCCAGCCCTGATTTTTATTTTTAACTTTTGGGGGCGGTTGGGTCACACCCAGCAGCGCTCAGGGTTCCTCCTGGCTCTACGCTCAGAAATCGCTCCTGGCAGGCTCAAGGGACCATATGGGAAGCCGGGATTGGAACCACTGGCCTTCTGCATGCAAGGCAAAAGTCCTACCTCCATGCTATCTCTCTGGCCCCTATTTTTAACTGCTTGATATATTATAAGTTCAGCATAGTCTAGATGCAGAACTTCTATGAAAGCTGATTTATTTGAATATGCTTTGATTGATTAATTCAACAATTTTTTGCTGTAGTACTCATTATCTGTCAGATCTTGGAGTTTCAAATCTAAAGAATGAATCTAAAATGTCCTTCGCAGAGCTTGCAATCTGATGAAGGCTAGATAAAAATTAAATGAACAAATGGCTACTATGTTTTTACATAGTTTTACATAGAAAGTAAAGTAAAATTAGAGAATATAAAGTAGATGGGGGCAAGTTTATATTAGGTAGTGAGGGGCAATCACTCTTAACTGGTAATGCTAGGTGAGGACACTAATGTACTGAGGGAATAAAGTAGATGAATGTTTAGGGGAGGAGATTTCCAGGCTATTGGAGTAGTATATCTTCACTTTTTCATATGGAAATTAGTTTGGAAATTCTTGAGGTAGGAAGAAGAATGTTGTTGGAGGAGAATATTCAAAAACAGCAGGACATGAGGTCAAAAAGGAAGGCAATGAAAACAAAAGGCTCTGTTGCCTATTATTAAGACTTCAGATTAGCTTTTGTAAAGGTCAGGAGGTGTGGGGGTGTGGCTGGGTGGTAGAGTGCCTGCCATACAGCAGTGAGGCTGCATGTTCCTGTCCTGGCACTAACATCATCAAGTGTAATTGCCAGGGCCTGGAGAGATAACACAGCTGCGTTTGCCTTGCAAGCAGCCGATCCAGGACCAAAGGTGGTTGGTTCGAATCCCGGTGTCCCATATGGTCCCCCGTGCCTGCCAGGAGCTATTTCTTTTTTCTTTTTTTTTTTTTTTGTAGTTTTTTGGGTCACACCCGGCAGTGCTCAGGGGTTACTCCTGGCTTCATGCTCAGAAATTGCCCCTGGCAGGCACGGGGGACCATATGGGACGCTGGGATTCGAACTGATGACCTCCTGCATGAAAGGCAAACACCTTACCTCCATGCTATCTCTCCAGCCCCCAGGAGCTATTTCTGAGCAGACAGCCAGGAGTAACCCCTGAGCAACACCGGGTGTGGCCCAAAAACCAAAAAAAAAAAGTGTAATTGCCAGCACTGCCAATGTGATGATGCCTGATGACAAAACAGATGCTACCTTCAGAGCATCACAACCAAGTATGTGTTGGCATCACTGCCAAATGTGTAAGCCTTGTGAGCTTTGTAGCAATTTTGTAAATTTAACAAAGTAGAGTAGCATACCCAAACAGTTTAGCAGCATCACCAAAAGGAAAGGGAAGAGAAGGGGGAGAAAGTTATTAGAAGCAATTAAAAAAAAGTCAATGTGGGTGGAATGTTTAACATGACCTAGTTTACTATTTAAAAGGGCTTCTTGGGGTTGGACAACCAACATGTCCGGAGTTTGTAGTCAGGCTTTTGACAGTGTGCTTCCTGGTGGAGAAACCCTGTATCTCTTAGGCCAATGGAATTTCCTTTTTAATTTCCCCAAGGTTTATTACACCTATGCAAAAAACAGAAAGCCTCTCCCCTATTTGCTTCAGTTTTCTCCTTTTAATTTTATTTATATTCTAGATAGGGGCTCCCTCCTTTTTCATAGAACCTTAGAACTTGAATCATTGTGTTCTGCCTCATATTTCTATGTCTTCCTATAAATAATTGAGAAAAGAAAAAAGTGAATGGGGGCCTAGGGACCAAGTGGTCTCAGGAGAATTGAGTGGGAAAAAATGATCAGATCTAAACACCTAACCCAAAGATGAGAATAGAATCAAGAGATCCAAACTATAACGAGCTAAACACAAAATGAACCTGTTACATTAGCAATTCCAGGGCACTAAGGGTGGAAGTATGGGACGTATGGTGGGAACTCTGATGGAGGGAGGTCAACACTGGTGGTGGGAATGGGCCTAATTCACTGTCACTATATGCCTGAAATACAACTGTGAAAGACTTGTAACTCACAATGATCTCAATAAAAATTAAAAAATTAAATAATCTATTGTTTATAAGTACAGTTTTGAAATTGTTCTTGACTTGATGAAATGCCCAATAATGATCTGGCAGGGCCTCCTAAAATGACCTAACTTTTTTTTGGGGGGTGTGAATCACATCCAGTGATGCTCAGGAGTTACTCCTGGCTTTGCACTCAGAAATTATTCCTGGCTTGGGGGATCACATGAGACCCCGGGGATCGAACCATGGATCCTCCTGGATCAGCCTCATGCAAGGCAAGTGCCCTACTGCTGCACCACTGCTCTGGCCTCAAAATGACCTAACTTTAAGTTTGCCCTAAGTGTAGCTTCCAGGGTAATGCAGTACCATTTCTCTACTCCGCTATTCGTGCTTCAGTATCTATTCCTTCTTTCTGGTGGACTTAGTTCAAGACCTATCAAGAAATGGTTGTCTGAAAGTAGCTCATCTATATGCTCATTCTTCAACTCTGTTGTCTTTGTTCCAAGGCCTATAAATTAGGACAGACATGCCATGATATACATTTTTGCTAATCTGGTGCTATTTAATTGATTGGGTCCTTCAAAATAGTTATTGACTCAAAGTGGGGCTCTTGATGCCCCAAGATTCATTTTGTTTCTTTGTTATGTCACACCCATATCATAGTAAATTTGTAATTAAATCTCTCAGGACTGCAGTAAAGCATTTATTTTTCTCCCTAAGGATGAGCAAATACCTGAATATCCTCTTCCATATTTTTGAACTTAAGAATTTCCATGCTACCACATATTTCTTTTTTTTTTTTTTTTTTTTTTTTTGGTTTTTGGGCCACACCCGTTTGACGCTCAGGGGTTACTCCTGGCTATGTGCTCAGAAATCGCCCCTGGCTTGGGGGAACCATATGGGACGCCGGGGGATCGAACCGCTGTCCGTTCCTTGGCTAGCGCTTGTAAGGCAGGCACCTTACCTCCAGCGCCACCGCCCGGCCCCACATATTTCTAGAATATCTTTTGGCTGTTTGTTTGTTTTGGGGTCACACCCGGTGCACTCAGGTGTTACTCCTGGCTCTGCACTCAGAAGTTGTTCCTGGCAGGCCTGGAGGGACCTTATGGGATGTTGAGATTAGAACCATAGTCTGGAGGCCATAGAGATAGCATGGAGGTAAAGCATTTGCCTTTCATGCACAAGATCATTGGTTGGAATCCCGGCATCCCATATGGTCCCCGAGCCTGCCAGGAGTGATTTCTGAGCATGGAGCCAGTAGTAACCCCTGAGCACTGTCAGGTGTGATCCAAAACCCAAAAACAAACAAACAAACAAACAAACAAAAAAGAACCATAGTCTATTCTAATCAGCTGCGTGCAAGGCAAACGCTCTACCGCTGTGCTATCTCTCTGGCCCTAGAATATCTTTCATTGCCTTTTTTTCTCACAGAGAAAAATAGCAAAGTTCTTTACCATCATAGGCTAGACCCAGACTTAGCACTGAATATGAGCTAACTGTGAAATGTATTATTATATGTGAAATGTGTTATTATATGATACTTGGTTCCTAAAGTTATACTAATTTGCTGTTTAGAATTCTCCCTTACTCAGTGTCCTTACTATGAACTTTCTAGTCTTTACTCACACCATATTATAAAAATGAATCTCCTCTCTACCACTTTTATTTAAAATATATATTTTAGAACTGTAACATATTGGGGAAATATGAGTGTTAGATTATTTTTGTATAGGAATGATAAAGATAAAGAACCAGGACTATCATTAGTTTGAAATTTACCTTGGAATAAGTCCATGAGAACAAAGAAAACCAGATTAATCTTTTTGACTTTCTCTCTTCCAATTATTATAACAAAATTCTTTTGACACAAATTATAGCTTTTGAATTACTTGTAGCCTGATACATCTTGAAGCTTCGCATACTCAGAAGGAGATTTTGCCCTGTTCTTGTCTCCTGTATCTATTTTCCTAGTTATTTCAGCTGGTTATTTACTTCATTTGTATTCCTTATCTTTCAAACCACATTAGTTGAGGGAATGAACTATGTGTTGAATGAGACTGATTGTCACTTCTGATTTGGGAGGCAGGTTCATGAAATTCCGCAGTGCTATAGTTCATTGTTGAGTATTTTAAATGATACATGGGCCTGTGATTCTCAAAGTTTTCAAACACTTTACCAGGAATGTTAGATAACTAGTATGTTCAGTTATATTACTTGAGAGCAAATGTTCTAAAGGTTTTATAAATGAACCTTATCTCAATGTTGCCTTGGCGATACTATTTTTAAATAGTAAAATAATGAAATAAATTCAGGTTGTTAACTTCAGATGGGCTTTCACACACCTTTGTGATGATACAGTTTACAGACACCCCAAATTAAAAATTAGACAAATGTTCTAATGTAAGGCAATACTATGCTAACTTTGGTTATTTTGGAAGGGGCACAAGCATGAAATTGTCTCCCTAAGAAAAAGTGCGATGTTGTGTTAGTCCTCTGGGCAAGACAGTTTAGGTCTTAAAAGATGTAATCAAGTAGGCAAAATATGCTCACTGGCAGCAAAAGAATTGAAAAAAAAAACAGGTTAGTGTCTTTCAGATGTAGAAGGCAACATTAGAAAAAATAGAATAGGGGCTGGAGAGATAGTATGGAGGTAAGGCATTTGCCTTTCATGCAGAAGGTCGGTGGTTTGAATTCCAGCATCTCATATGGTCCCCTGAGCCTGCCAGGAGCAATATCTGAGCATAGAGCCAGGAGTAATCCCTGAGAGCTGCCGGGTGTGACCCAAAACCAAAACAAAACAAAAAAAAAATAGAATAGACATTTGTCATGACTTCACTGTAAGGGTGCCTGCTATGGGAACCATCCTAGTCTCTGCTTTTAACGCACCCATTGCAATTTGATATGCTAACTAACTGTTCTTCATGTCTGTATAGTTTAATGGCAACTCAAGTGTTAGGAACCATGTTATATAAGCAATGTTGTGCTGAATTAATGCCCAAACTGTAAACTCACTCAGGCTGCTAACTTTTGAAAAGGTCATGTGCTGATCTCTGTATTGTCTGCTTGTCTCATTCCCTGCAACTGAACCCCGCTGGATGGAGGTAGATGGTGCCAATTCATTTGGCTTTTGACAGACAAGGATCATAGAAATGATTTTCTCTCTTTGAATGTTTTCTCCAATGTCATCTGTAAGATAGAGTTCAGATTTATTCTTTAAAATGAAAATATCCCATGAAGAGGATCAACATATTGCCTTTGATTTTTGAAAGCAAATATGATGTGAAGGAGCAGAGCAGGACTTGGAAACATTTTATATAGGTTCAAACTAAATATTTTAATTTTTGAAGGAGCATATGTTTTCTGTTACAATTTTCAACTCTCCCTGTTGTAGTGTGGTAGTTTAAAGCAACTATAATAATACAGAGTTGAATTAGAACGACTGAATTAAAAAATACAGTAGCTTAAATTTAGTCTATGTGCCATAGTTCCCTGACCCCCAGTTAGCATAGAGTACATAATTAGAGTAGAACACTTAATTAGAATAGAGCAAGACTTTTTGGTAGAATGATTTCCACACAGCCAATGGGCATCATTAAATTATTGATTTGTTATTTATTGATTATTTATTTATTATTACTTATTTATTATTTATTATTATCTCCTTATCCAGGAGATAGCTAAAAGGTCTGGAATGTATGATTTGCATGCAAGAATCCTGTATTTGATACCTAGCATTGCCTGCACAATCCCTTAACGTAGCAAATTATTAAACAACAGAGAGAAAGCCTTGAGTTAGGGTGACCACACAATAATTTTGTTATTGACCCTAGGGTATTCATTTTACTGAGTCATTTCATCTGTGTCTTTGGTGCTTCATCTGATATTATATTCTGGTCAAAAGTATAGAGACTGTTGGGTCAGAGAGATGGTACAGCAGTAGGGCATTTGCCTTGCACGCGGCCGACTCAGAACCTATGGTGGTTCTATTCCCACTTTCCCATATGGTCCCCTGAACCTGCCAGGGGCGATTTCTGAGCACAGAGCCAGTAGTAACCCCTGAGCACCCCCAGGTGTGACCCAGAAACTAAAAATCACGATGTTTGTGTCATTGGTACAATTCTCAATAATCCCGCAGAAATAGCAAGACTGGTTTTCTAATATTAAAATGCCTAATGTTTTGCTTAGAGCAACTCTCACAAAACAAGTAGTGATTTAAAAGGACTTTGCTTTATTCCTTTTGGTTTTGCTTTTGCTTTTGGGGCCACACATGGCTGTGCTAAAGTTTTACTCCTGGGTCTGTGTTCAGGGATCACTCCTGGCAGAGCTTTGGGGACCATATAGGGTGCTGGAAATTGCATTCTACTTGACCAAAGTGCAAAGCAAGTACCCTACCTGCTGTACTCTTTCAGCTCCCTAAAAAGACATCTATAAGTACATTTTGAAGTATAAAAATTAGAGTTTAGGGCCCGGAGAGATAGCACAGTGGTGTTTGCCTTGCAAGCAGCCAATCCAGGACCAAAGGTGGTTGGTTCGAATCCCGGTGTCCCATATGGTCCCTGGTGCCTGCCAGGAGCTATTTCTGAGCAGACAGCCAGGAGTAACCCCTGAGCACTGCCGGGTGTGGCCCAAAAACCAAAAAAAGAAAAAAAATTAGAGTTTATTTCAATTGTATCTCATGTTAGTTAATAGCTTTGTAATGTAAAACATTGTTTTACTCTTTTCAAACACTATTATAGTGTTTGAAAAGAGTTCCATGAACCTTCAGAGAAATGTGTTTGTTTATTAGTTTATATCATAGTAACCATATAAAATTGATTTTTCCTTTTCATTGAGGCATGATGGGGGGACTAACTTTCAAAAAGTATTTTCACATATGGTTTTTCATTTAATAAGGTTTAATTCTTTTTACAGATGAATCATAGGAAGATAAAGTTACTTGCCCAACGTCACCAACTATTTAAGACAGCAGCCAAACTTCAAAAAAAAAAAAAAAAAAAAAACAGGTCTGTTAAACTCCAGGGCCTATTCTTTTTTCCACTACATCACAATGCCCACAGGAAGCGACTTACAGAGTTCTTGTCAGACTTTGCCTTTTCGTTAAAAAAGACCTAAGCTGTTTTCAAGTAAATCAAAGAGCTTGCAAAGCATACAATTATATCCTTTTCATATATTTTAGATGGGCATATTTTCAAAAGGAGATATGGGGGTGGGTAAGTTTGTTTAAACAAAGATGGCTTTACAAATTTATTATTTTCAAATCAAAAATTATTTGCTTCCATGACAGCCTCCATACATTGTTTTGTGAGTACAACTCTATTTCCGGTCTTCTCTGTATTTACCTCTAGTAGTACTCTGAAGTGGCTCTGAGTCAGCAGGAGTGAGGGGATGTAATACAAGGAATCCAACCTAACCCAGAGCTTCTGGCACATTCAAGATTTATGCTCTGCTATTTGAGTCTTGTCAAGAGCTTTTGTTTTAAAGGCATTCTTTTTAAAGGCATGGCTTGGTAATACTCTTATATTTAAAATAGCATTGGCATCGTAACTCCTGATTGTTTTAGAGCCAGCTGATAATACGTTGAACATTCTGAACTTGGATTTTGTTGGTTGTGAGTTTGTATAGCTCTGAGTATGGGTATGAGATAAGGGTAAAATATATGCTAAATTGTTATATACAGATATTTAGAGCTTTTCATAAGTTTGAGATAAATTCCCTTCTATTAGAAAGCACTGAAAAATGTTTTTAACCAGAACAGAAAATACCATAATGAATCATTTCATGATAAAAAAAATCGTGCTGATAGAAATGTCAAAATTATTTATAGCTTGTGACTTTTATTTATTTTAAATTCTTTTGCTCAGAGGAAAACAGCAAATTTGATTTACTAATATATGTATGTACTAGACACAATGAAACGATGCCAGAAAATTGAATAAATTTACTTTGTTGTATTATATGCTTTCTTTTTTAAATAGCCATATTTACTTTGATTTTATTATTTTTTTCAAAATTGTTTTTTATTTTATGATATTATCAATAATGGTTTCTCATAAACATAATTTGAACACCACACCTATCACCTCTCTGTCTCTCATGCCTAACTCCCAGCTCAATTGTGTAGCTCATTTACTCCAATATTCTTCCTTTGGTATTTTTTTGTTACCTTGCTGTTCATCTTTAGGTTACACTATTAGATAAATTATTCTATATCTGTCCCTGCATTAGGAATGACTTAATTTAGCATAATATTGTCTAGTGCCATTCATGCTGATGTATATAGATGTATATACACTACAAATTCTCGATTTATTCCTTAGATGCCCACTTTTAAATAGCTCAGCTATCACAGGGTATTTTATTTTTTTGTTTTTGGATCATACCTGGCTGTGCTCAGGGGTTACTCCTGGCTCTGCACTCAGAAATCGCTCCTGGCAGGCTCAGGGGACCATGTGGGATGCCATGATTCAAACTACCATCCTTCTGCATGCAAGGCAAGTGCCCTACCTTCATGCTATCTCTCCAGCCCTCACAGGATATTTCTGAAGAAGGAAAGGACGTCTATTAATATAGTTAGCAGGGAAAGTAGAAAGGTATGTAGGCTTAAAATGTGCCTTTCCATTGTTTAGAGATTTACATGAAAACAACTCTTAGAAAGCTAGTTTTCAGGGGTCTTCCCATTAATTCGTCTTTTGCCAAAGGTATCTTTCACATGTGGCAATTTTTTTTGCTTCTATATAGTACCACTTTTGGAACTTTTCAAGAATTTTCACAACTTAGA
Organism: Suncus etruscus; assembly: GCF_024139225.1. Classification (NCBI taxonomy): domain Eukaryota; kingdom Metazoa; phylum Chordata; class Mammalia; order Eulipotyphla; family Soricidae; genus Suncus; species Suncus etruscus. The sequence goes on from NC_064868.1 coordinate 122,641,321, forward strand.
AATTGATTTCATAGAGTCTACCATTCTCTCAGTTCTGATACCAAATGGGCACAATTAATCAGCTGTGTTCAAATCCCTGTGGTTGTATTAAGTGTAGATGCGTCCTCAAAGCTTATATTGTGATTAATAAAAGAACTTTCTATTTAAATAAAAATAGGTTAAAACTGTGAGCAGGTGTCAAAGAGATAGTAATGCGAGTCTAGCACTTGCCTCGCACTTGGCCCACCTGGATTAAATCCTAGCACCTCTGATGGTTCCTTGAGCCTGTCAGGATTGATTCCTGGTTACAGATCTAGGAGCAAGCTCTGAGAACCACCATATGAGACCCAGAAACAATAAAACTGTGAGCAAAGGGAACATATAGTCAGAAGTGTTGTGTGTAGTCAGGGAATATTATTCCTCACTTTTTAGGGTTTAAAATGTTTTTAGTTTGTAGGTTCTCATTGGCATTAGTTGTTATAATGTACTGGGTTTTTGAAAAAGATCATGAGATTTGTCCAGGCACAATAATTGTAATGATCACTCAGAGTTTCATATCAAGTTCTCCATCTCTAGCTGTGCTGTTTTAGAAAAAATGAAGTCTCTGTTTTTAATCAAATTAAATAAAAATAAATACTAAAAATGTCAGTTTGGAAAGTTATACCCAGATATTAGAAAACTCAGAAAGCATTTCAATTAATGTACAAAAGTAAAAATGCATGCCCTCAAAATGATAAAAATGACTAAGAAACCCCCAGAAATACAATCAATTAATCTTTGATAATGGTTCAAGAAACACAAAATAGATCAAGGAAAGCCTCTTCAACAAGTGGTATTGGACAACTGGTCAGCCACACGCAAAAAAGTGAACTTGAACCTTCATTTAACACCATGTACAAAAGTCAAATCCAAATGGGTTAAAGGCCTTAATATCAGGCCCAGAGCCATAAGGTATATAGAAGAACATGTAGATAAAGCACTCCATGACATTAGACTAAAGGCATCTTCAAGGAGGAAACAGCACTCTCCTAAGAAGTGGAAGCAGAGATAAACAGATGGGAATATATTAAGCTGAGAAGCTTCTGTACCACAAAGGAAATAATGCCTAGGATACAAAAGCCACCCACAGAATGGGAGAAACTATTCAATGCCCATCAGAAGAGGGGCTATTATCTAAGATACACAAGGTGCTAACAGAAAACTTAACAAGAAAAAAAACATTTAAGCCCATCAAAATGGGGGGAAGAAATGAATAGTCACTTCCTCAATGAAGAAATATAAGTGGTCAAAAGGCACATGAATAAATGCTCCACATCACTAATCAGGGAGATGCAAATCAAAACAACAATGAAGTACCTTCTCACAGCACAGAGACTGGCACACATCACAAAGAAAAAGAACAATCAGTTCTGGTGGGGATGTGGGGAGAAAGGAACTCTCATTCCTTGCTGGTGGGGATGCCATCTAGTCAAGCCTTTCTGGAAAACAATATGGAGATTCCAAAAAAAAACTGAAAGTTAAGCTTCCATAAGATCCAGCCATACTACTCCTAGGATATACCCTTGGCATACACAAACACAATACAAAAATGCCCTCTTCACACCTATGTTCATTGCAAGTCTATTTACAATAGCCAGACTCTGGAAACAACCCAGATGCTTGGCAACAGATGAGTGACTAAAGAAACTGTGGTACATTTAGACAATGGAATATTATGCAGCCATCAAAGAAGCAGTCATGAAATTTTTCTATACAAAGATGGACATGGAAACTATTATGTTGAGTGAAATAAGTCAGAGGGAGAGATATAGACACAGAATAGTCTCACTCATCTGTGTGATTTAAGAAAAATAAAAGACATTATTGTAATAATACCCAGAGACAATAGAGGCATGGTTTGAAAGGACTAGCCCATGATATGAAGCATATCTTAAAGATTGGTGAGTGCAGTTAGAGAAGTAAGTACACCAAAAGCTATTTTGAAAATGGTAGTGAATGATAGAAATAGAATGCCTGTCTCAAAGACAGGCAGGAGTTGGGGGAGGAAGGAGATAGGGGCATTGATGGTGGGAAGGTTGAACTGGTGAAGGGGGGTGTTCTTTTTATGAGTGAAACTGAACTACAAACAATTTTGTAATCATTCAGCTTAAATAGATATTATTAAAAATCAGTCTTGTGGGGCCGTAGAGATAGCATGGAGGTAGGGCATTTGCCTTTTCTGCAGAAGGACAGTGGTTCAAATCCCGGCATCCCATATGGTCCCCTGAGCCTGCCAGGAGCGATTTCTGAGCATGGAGCCCCTGAGCGCTGCCAGGTGTGACCCCCCCCCCCCAAAAAAAAAGAACAAAAAAATAAATCTTGTGTATTGCAGAATAGTAGCATACCAATCTTCAACTCAGCACATATAAATGCTTTAATTTGTTCTTTTATAGTAGCAGCAAACACATTTGAAGGAAAAGTAACAATTACCTCAGTTCTTAATGATCTGCAATAGATGTCAGATGTTATTCAGAGATGAGGGCTGGAAGGACCAGCCCATGGTATGAAGCTTACCACAAAGAGTGGTGAGTGCAGTTAGAGAAAGAACTACACCAACAACCATGATGACAATAGTAGTAAGAGAAGTAGAATGCCTGTCTCGAAGACAGCAGGGGGTGGGGGGAGGAGAGAGACAATAGTGGAAATGTTGCACTGGTGAAGGAAAGTGCTCTTTTTTATGACTGAAACTCAACCACAAACATGTTTGTAACAATGGTGCTTAAATAAAGATATTAATAGACAAGAACAATGTTAATTATCCGTATCCATGATTCTGGAATATCTTTCTACTTCCTGTGTTTACTTTAATTGATGATCTAGTTATCTTTAGAACACATGTCTAGATACTTTATTATTTTTGTTATATTTTAAGTAGAATAGCTTATATTGTTTTGATTTTGGGCCACACCTGGTGGCACTCGGAGGTTGCCCCTGGCTCTGAACTTAGAAATTACTCCTGGCAGTCTCAAGGGACCAAATAGGATGCTGGGGATCGAACTCAGGTTGGCCATATATAAGGCAAATGTGCTACCCACTGTGCTATCATGCTCCATCCCTGTACAATAGCTTTTAAAACTTGCCAAAATATATTGGGTAAGGTGCTAGCCTTGCACACGAACAATCTGTATCCTGAACACCCTATATAGTCCCGCAAGTACTATCAGGAGTAATCCTTACACATAAAATCAAGAATAAGTATGGTTGTAGCCCAAATATTCCAAATTTCTTTTTCATTTAATTCATTGTTTGTATATAGAAATACAACTAGTTTCTGTATATTTTTTTTTAGCTTGTCACTTTGCTACTTAACTCATTTTTTTTTTTTTGGTTTTTGGGCCATACCTCGTGACGCTCAAGAGTTCCTCCTGGCTATGCGCTCAGAAGTCGCTGCTGGCTTGGGGGATCATATGGGATGCCGGGGGATCGAACCGTGGTCCATCCAAGGCTAGTGCAGGCAAGGCAGACACCTTACCTCTAGCGCCACCATGCCGACCCCTATTTAACTCATTTCTAATAATTTTTGATAGAGTCTTTAGGGTTTCCTCTATATATTATATTGTCTGAAAATAGTGATAGTATAAATTTTCCCCCAATTAGGTCACTGTTACTTCTTTTTGTTGTGTAACTGCTGCATCTAGGACTTCCAGTACTTCATGGAATTATAGTGGTAGTAGTGAACTTCCTTGTCTTGTGACTGATCTAGAGAAAAGTTTATTATTATTTTTGCCTCTGAATTTGATGTTAAGTGTGAATTTATGACCTATTCTTAAATTGTTGTTTGTTTGCCACATACTGATATGTTCAGTGTGCTTGGGTCTTGTTGGAAGCAGGGACAATGCTGTGTTGAGGACCCAATGAGGCTTGGCCACTGTCAAGGTAAGCACCTTAACTCCTGTACTACATCTCCAGTTTATTCTATTTCCATTTTGTTTAGGATATATTTTAAATCATAAATGGTTGCTAAATAATGCCCAAAGCCTTCTCTTTATGGATTCATGAGATCATGTGTTTTTTGTCTTTCTTTCCATCAGTTTGGTATATCACATAGAATCAATAATTTGATCTCTCTTCATATCTGTGAAAGAAATCCCAATTATTCATACTCTATGAATCCTTTCATATTTTATTGAATTTAGTTTGCTATTATTTTATCAAGGGTCCTTGAATCTATGTCTACCTAACATTCTGAACTTAAGTTTTCTTTTTTTTTTCTTTTCTTTTTTTTGTGACACTTCTCTCTGCTTTTGCTATCAGGATTATGTTGATGTCATAAAAATATTTGGAAGAATTCTGGCAGTGTTCATACTACTGATAATCCTGTAGGAACAAAAAATTAAATGGGAAAGTTCTGTAGAAGTCCACTAAGCTCAGTTTATGAAATCAATAACACAGAAGGCTCAACTAGCATTTAACGGTTGAGAAAATCCCTGGACAATGAACACCATTATGGGGTATATGTTTCAACAAGCAATATAATATATATAACTTTGTGCCTACTTTTGGGGGGTAGACTAGGAGTGAGTGAGTAACTTGAGACAATGGTGAAAGAAAAGTCACAATATTGGTGAGATTGATGTTGGAATATTGAATACCTGAACTGACCATATTAATAATGACTTTATAAATCATGGTATCTAAATAAAACATTTAATGGGAAAAATGTAGTAAGTCCATTTGGTCAAATTCCACACTTTAGGTTATTGTTTACTTGCTGATATTTTGTTTGAAATGTCCGGTCATGACGACCGGGTGTTAGTTAACTAGTACTATTTGATTCCTGATGATGTTTCTCTTGATGTTATTTGCATAGTTTCTTTATATGCTTTGTTGTCCTTTTATTATATATATTCATCTATGCTATATATCTAGCATATATATGCTAGTGAATAGTAATTTATTAATATTTTGATTCCATAATATTTATATAAATATTTATATAAATATATTTCCATTTTAATGTCTTTTATTATTTCTTTTTAGTCTCCATGACTTACAATACTATTGATAGGATTCTGTAAAATCACCTCATGTACCATATCTCCAGCCCCAGGTGAACAAATCTGAATCAGGTCACACATGAAATAATCCAAACCAGCCTGAGTTTGAAACACGTGTAGTCTGTCAGTCTTCTACCTCATATGGAGATCAAGCTGCCTGCCAGAAAGCCACTATTATTGAGTACAGAGACCACTCCTGGGTGGAGCAGGAAGGAAATTAGCTCAGGCTATCCTGAGCCAGTCCCACCCAGGTTTACAAGTAAGACCATCTCTATTTTGGGGTAAATTTAAGTTGTAAACAAACACACAAAGAAACCAGGGATGATCTTTGTTTTAGATAAAATAAGATGTAACAGGATTTCGTGCATACAACATTCCAACTTCACATGAGCTTCTACCAATGTGATTTGTTCCCTTCACTATTGTCTCAGTGTTCCCCTTCTGAAATTCCCTTCCTTCTCTACCATAGTAGGCTCAGTTCCATAGGCCTGTTCTCAGCTTCTGCTGTTTCATGCTTCTTTATATAGGAGACATATCATTCTGTGTTTATTTCTGTCCATCTGATGATTTTGGTCAGCATGGTACCCTCAGGTTCCATTTGCATAGTGACAAATTGCAATGTTCCATCTTTTCTTATAGCCATCATATTCCACAGTATATATGTGTATTCACAGTGGAAATTATCTCTGTTTATTTTTTGGGGGGTCACACCCATTTGATACTCAGGGGTTACTCCTGGCTAAGCGCTCAGAAATCGCCCCTGGTTTGAGGGGACCATATGGGACACCGGGGGATCGAACCGTGGTCCTCACAGTGGAAATTATCTCTAGGGTTGTGAATCTCCCACACACACCTCTAATTATAACTTCATGAAAATAAGTTATGAAATGTGGATTTATACATGCTGGCCTGTGCAAATGGGGATAGATATGGGAGCCCAGAAAACCAGACTATTTTTTCCATTTTCTATGGGATGATGAGGTTTCTTATGGAATGTTCCATATGCAAAAAAAAAAAGAAAATGTTTCAGTTTGTACATAGCTGTTCCCCTTTCATGGCTGCATACTTCAGGAAGTCTATCTCAGCTATAAACATCCATGCTATGTGCAAGCTCTGTAAAGTTCTAGAACAAATATTTCCTGTCTCAGTCATGTCTTCTTGGCACAAAACTCAGAGTATGGCCATAATTTTCACCCTTTCGTAATTAACTTCTAATGGTCAACCAACTAGTGTGTCTTTATTGGCAAAATAAAGCATTATAGCAATTGCAAAGAAACTAAATATTGTCTATTTATTTAGTTTTTATTCCAGTGATCTGTTCTTAGACCTTAAGTTGTTTTTAGATTTTGGCTATTGCACTAAATACAAGACTCCCTATGTCATTTTTTGGGATTTTTGGCCCATGGACAGAAACCAAGAATCCAGAGTTCAGGGGTTACTCCTGTATCTCTGCTCAGAAATCACTCCTGGGGCCAGAGAGATAGCACAGTGGTAGGGTGTTTGCCTTGCATGTGGCCAAGTCAGGACAGATGGTGGTTCTATTCCTGGCATCCCATGTGGTTCTCAGAACCTGCCAAGAATGATTTCTGAGCCCAGAGCCAAGAGGAATCCCTGAGTGCCACCGGGTGTGACCCCAAAACAAAAAACAACAAAAAAAGAAAGAAAGAAATCACTCCTGGCAGACTTGGAGAGCTATATGGGATTCTGAGGATCAAATCTGATTGGCCCTGTGTAAGGCAAACACCATACTCATTGTACTATTGCTCCAGCCCTCCCTATGTCATTTCTGATGAAATTTTTGATCACTTGAGACAGATGTGTCAACATGAAATTGCTGGATCATGGCCCCAGAGAGATAGAACAGCGGCATTTGCCTTGCAAGCAGCCGATCTAGAACCAAAGGTGGTTGGTTCGAATCCCGGTGTCCCATATGGTCCCCTGTGCCTGCCAGGAGCTATTTCAGAGCATACAGCCAGGAGTAACCCCTGAGCATCGCCGGGTGTGGCCCAAAAAACAAAAAAAGAAAAGAAAGAAAAGAAATTGCTGGATCATATGGAAGCTCAGTTCCAAGTTTTTTGCTAAGTGTCCATATTGGTTTTCAAAAAGGTTGACCCAGGTAATATTCTCACCAGCAGTGAATAAGAGTCCCTTTCCTCCAATCCTTGCCAATATTGGTTGTTTTATTCCTTATAATATGTACCATTCTAACTGTTGTGAGGTGATATCTCATTATTGCTTTGAATTACATCAGTGAGTTAGAGCATTTTTTAAATATGCCCTTTAGCCATCTGTATTTTTATGAAGTTTCTTTTTATCTCCTCCCCATATTTTGATGGGGTTGGTTGTTTCTGTTTTACATTTTAAAATTTCATTTAAAGAAAATGCATCACATGGTTGACATAGTTGATAATAACACATTTGTTTCCAGATAAGTGATTGCAAATTTATTTTAAAAAGAAAGACAAGAAATTAAAAAAATAAAGAAAAAAAGAAAAAGTATAGTAGTAAGCACATTTGTAAAATTATTGTATCATCAGTGAAGTTATTAATACAATGGCTGAAGGTTTAGTAAACTCTTGTTAGCTTTCCATTCTGTTATATTGATGTATTCCTACAGGGATGAGAGCATTAAACAGATAAAGTCATCCAGAGATTCACAGCAGTATTACTGATACAAGAAATTTTAGGGGCTTGTGCCCAACTACTACGGCTCCTAGAAGAAGGAAGATATGGATGAAGGATACCTGCACTCTCTCCAAAAAGCCCTGGTAATATCAGCTCAAAAACTGGCATTCCTGAAGTTTGGTCAGTTGGTATCCCTGATTGAAATCATAGAAGGTCAGTGATGAGTTAGGGTCATCGGGAAAGTGGCAGTTGTGGGTGATGGCTGTATCAGTCATGGCTTTGCCAGGGCAGGAACTTGACCTGCCCTCTCTTCCCAAGATGGCCAGCTTTCTGCTGCATGGCCCATGAACCCAGGATCTCTCATAGTTCAGTTTTGAGAAGAAAATATGGAGCGGGCTGGGTTCAAACATGACCCCTGGTTGGTTGAGATACAGTGCAAGAACACAATAGTTCAGAAATAGTTTCCATTTACATGTATATCAGCATAGTAACACACTGTAACTAGTAACTAGTAACACGCTGAGATGGAGGGCAAAGAGGGGAAGACTCTATAGAAAAATTAGCTATAAAATAAAATGTTTGTCTCCTTACCCATTATAATTAGTAGCTTAATTTTCTGTGAATCTTTGTGGTACATAGTAAACTTTGATTCAAAGTCTAGATAGATCTGTAATATATGCTTTTGGGGAGGGAGTAAAAAAATAAATGTAGCTTTAAAAAAGCCAAGTTCTGGGGCTGGAGTGATAGCACAGTGGTAGGGTGTTTGTCTTGCACGTGACTGACCCAGGATGGGTTCGATCCACAGCATCCCTTATGGTCCCTTGAGCCAGGAGCGATTTGTGAGAGCATAGCCAGGAGTAACCCCTGAGCATCACTGGGTGTGGCCCCAAAACAAAACAAACAACAAAAAAAGCCAAGTTATTAAAAGCTCGATAGTGAAATATCATGTCATGGTGTTCTTTCTTTTCTTTTCAATTTTTTTTGGTCACACCCGTCAGCACTCAGGGGTTACTCCTGCTCTATGCTCAGAAACCATTTCTGGCAGGCTCGGGGGACCATATGGTATGCCCGGATTCGAACCACCATCCTTCTGCATGCAAGGCAGACATTCTACCTCCATGCTATCTCTCTGGCCTCATGGTGTTCTTTTCTGACACAAGAATTATGCGAGTGATAATTTCAGATTTTCTTTTTTATTTATTTTGCTCAACATAAAACAACTATCTTCTCTCCCTCCATCTATCCTCTTCGTAACCACCATTTCTGTTCTCTCACAATACACTTTTTTTTGGTTTTTGGGTCACATTCAGCAGCGCTCAGGGGTTACTCCTGGCTCTACACTCAGAAATCGCCCCTGGCAGGCACAGGGGACCATATGGAATGCTGGGATTAGAACCACCGACCTTCTGCAGGCAAGGCAAACGCCTTAAGCTCTATGCTATCTCTCCGGCTCCCACAATACACTTCTACGCATTGTTGTGATAACATTTAAAATTGCAAAATGACTCACCAACTCTTTGCTGACCATTAATGAAACAGTATCACGGATTGATAATGTGCCATCATACAATGATTATCAACATGGTCTTAAGAACCTGACTGAATTCTAAGTTTGTTCCATTGACTATAAGCTATAAAACTTGCGCCTTGTTACTTGTCCTCTCTGCACCTCAGGTTTCAGTTTTCTATTATGGGAATAATAATAGTACCTGTTTCATGAGATTATTATAAAATTTATTATGAATGTAAATGAATTAACTTATGTGTAACAGCACAGTGCTTGGCTCACAGGTATTATATATTCATTCTCTTGTATAGCTGGGTCAAATTATAACATCTGTTTGTGTAAATGACGTTAGTGAAGTCAGATCCTGAGATGTAGAAGTTTTTGGTGAGGTCAGATCCCGGAGGAGTAGAGCACTTACAAAGTGCATCCACCAGCCACTTCCAGAGAGTAACTTAGGTGGAAAATGGGTATTTATATTAAGGGAGAGTAGAGTGTGGACTCTGGGTTAGCCAATCAGATAGGATGTGAGAGAGGATTAAAACAAGTGTGTGCTACTGTGTTTAGGGAAGACAGGGTCTAAGGAATTATGGAAAACAGGGTATGTGCTCTCTGTGTTAAAACAGGGTGTGTTCTTAAGATGATTAACTACATCAAACTACATTTCAAACTATAATAAAAAATTAACTACATCAAAAATGGGTCTTGGAGACTGGAGTGATAACAGAGTGGATAGGGCATTTGCTTTACAGGAGGCTGATCCAGGCTTGATCCCCGGCATCCCATATGATGGGATGAGAGGCTGTCATAAGTAACTTCTGTGCACAGCCAGGAGTAAATCTAAGTGCTGCCAGATGTGGCCTCAAAACAAAACAAAATAAAACAAAAAACTGTAGAGGTAAACTCTGGTGCTTGCTGGTTGGCTGGTGACTTGCTTTCTACCACCTGCAGTTTGTGGTATTCACCGTGTTCATGTTTGTGTCAACCCTGGAATGAATGGGCTGGCAGCAGGAGCAGTTCACAAGGTACCAGATGGATGCACAGGAGAAAGTATACTTTGACAGAAGGGGTTGAGCAGCTTCTTGAATCTTATTGAACCAGCCAAGCTTCCAGCTCTCTCTGCTGCTTTTTCTACTACTTTTATTTAGCCAGAGTTTAACATAAATCACCTGAGGGGCAGGATTAACTTAATTAAGTTATTTTTGATAATTAACTCAGAAAAGATGAAAGGAAAAATTCAAAACTGATTTTACAGGTGTATGACAACAGTGTGTGTATGTGTGTATCTGTGATATTTTTTTTTTTGGTTTTTGGGCCACACCCGGCGTTGCTCAGGGTTACTCCTGGCTGTCTGCTCAGAAATAGCTCCTGGCAGGCACGGGGGACCATATGGGACACCGGGATTCGAACCAACCACCTTTGGTCCTGGATCGGCTGCTTGCAAGGCAAACACTGCTGTGCTATCTCTCCGGGCCCTGTATCTGTGTTTTTGTTTTCTCCTCACCAACAAAGAATTCTTAGTGACCTCTAAATTATCTAGAATTCAATCCAACTCAAATATACCTTCCTGTAGCTAGCATTCAATTTCATATGTAAAGAGCGTGGTCTTTAAGACTGCTCTTTCCATGAAAGCCAATAGTAAGTTATTACGTATATTTCTGATCTACTATTTATAAATAATATTTTTCCACTACACCTTTTCCTTAGATTTAAACATTTTGCTAGAACATCTCACAAAACTCAGAAAACCCTTTTCTTTACTAGAATACATTTTAATACAAAAATATTAAATACAATAAAGAGAATTATAAGATAAAGAGATAAAGATTAAGAGATGTATTAGGCAAAGTAAGGTGGAAAATGTGTATAAAGAATATTTGTGATCTCTTTAAGATTGCTCAGCATCTTCATGGGTTCATTTATAGAAAACTCTCAGAATCCTCTGAACCCATTCCTTTCTTAAAAAATAATTTTTAAATAAATTTTATTTAAAAAAATAATTATGTAGGCATGGCTGATTAAATCAGTGACCATTAGGTATTGGATCTAATGGCTCTTTTTCCCCTTTCTGGTTGGAAGATGGGAATATCTTGGGGGTTGGTTAGACTAACTTTGTCATTCCTGCTATCATGTGGTTGACTCCATTGGAAAATTCCAGTGTTAGGTTCCGAAAATGATAATTTCATGTATTCTCTTAAAACACAAAATGTGTACAGTTTTGATCTTTGTAAGCATTAAGTGAAGTCTGTAAGACTGTTCCCCAAAGTACTAAAAGTTTTCTTGGTGAAACAATATGGAGAGGAAGTATTATGATTAATATTTCCCACTTTGGGAGAGCCAGGGGCTGCACCCAGAAGACTCCACATGCCAGTTCTTCTGTTTGTCTTCAGCTGGTATGTTGGGGGCTCTGGGCAGGACAGCTAGCCATAGGCCCCCGGGGCTGACCACTTAGTCCAGGGGACTGAGATCCCCCAATGCTAGACCGGTCTTCAGGGCCGCGCCTGGTTAATCAGGCCCTGGGGAGAGGGTGGGGGAGAGAAATTCCTCCCCTATGCATCCACAAACTACAGAGGCAAGAGCTGCACCTAGAAGACTCCACATGCCAGTTCTTGTTTCTCTTCAGTACACCCCTACAAAGCTCATTATTACTCCTTAACTCTCTCACCCCCAACCATCAGTACCTCACATTTACCCTTTTTAACTTCAGTACTACACAGTTCTAATCACAGACCAAAGTCCTGCATTGGATTTAACAACCCCCAATTATTTCAAAAGACATAAAATGGACACATATGTCTTTTGAATATTTTATGTGTATTTTCTTTAACAGCTATAAATCTTTCTAAATATTCTTTTACCATGACGATTCTACCCACTTTTTATCTTGTCTTCTCTTTGTAAGCTGTTCAATAAGGAATTTTGGTAGAAGAGTCCCTCAGTTTAATGCTTATGATTGAACCATGTCATGGGGATTGTTGGACTTGTTCTTATGGCCCCCATATGCGCCGATAACGCCATGTGGCATTGTTCCTTGTTTGCATAGGCACATTAAAATGGGAAAATACTATACATACAAATAAGTTCTTGTCTAATAGAGATTGGAACACACAAATCTCATAGTGCAATGGGGCCTTACAACCTGAACATTGATATAATGACCTGGCACAGGCCTCAGAAGAATGGGCATCCTCCATTCGCCCCTGAACCAGGGAAGCTATCTGCGAAACATCCAAGGTTTTTTATAACAACACCTAGAAGCAATCCTCTACCAGGGAAGACCCTACCATGGCTCTGACATCGACCTGCTCAAAAGAGACTTCCCTTAACACTAAGAAGACTTGACAACAACAACGACCTGCTTACAGGACAGGGTTCTCTGCATTGCCCTTTAATTGTGAGGTGAAACAAGAGGATGCTCCGCACCATCCTGTCTGCAATATAGGATATGCAGATTCCAGGATCTTTAATACAGAAACATGAGACCAACAACAGAGACTGTGTGAAAAATAAAAGTGTATTGGCACTACAGACAATGACCTGGATTGGACAAACTAGTTTGCCTGAAGCCTAGAGTTGGTCTTGTTCCAGGAAACTTCAGGGGTTAGGCCAAGGCTTTTCCTTTTCATGCCCCTCATATTTTGGTGGGCCTATGCAAACAATAATTGCCACTCTAACACCATTTTTACTGTGCTCCTTTGACTCTAATCCTTAAGAAAAACAACCCACTTAAACTTTTGAGGTTAACTTAAACTATTATGCATGTGCATGAAAATGTAAAAAAGTACTTTGCCTTCAATGTTTAAGGAGTTACATAAGTTTTATGTCTTTAGATTGCTTTGTGTGCTGCTAAGAAATATTATGTACTACAATCTGGGGACCTGAGGGACAAAGTAATTATACATGGGTTCTGTTTTATTTTTTTTTGTTCTTTGGCTGAAAGTTTAAAGTTAAGATATCAGCAATGAGGAAACTTCAGGGGTCGGGTCTCTTTGTATTTAGGCCAAGGTTATTCCTTTCCATGTTCTCATATTTTGGTGGGCCTATGCAAACAACAATTGACACTCTAACACCATTTTTACTGTGCTCCTTTGACTCTAATCCTTAAAAAGAACCCACTTAAAATTTGAGGTTAACTTAAGCTAATATGCATGTACATGGAAATGTAGAAAAATACTATGCCTGTAATGTTTAAGGAGTTACGTAAGTTTTATGGCTTTAGATTGCCTTGTGTGCTGTTAAGAAATATTATAATGTGTTACAATCTGGGGACTTGAGGAACAAAGTAATTGTACATGGATTCTGTCTTATTTATCTTAAATTTCTTTGGCTGAAATTTCAAAGTTAAGATATCAGCAAGGGGATTTCTGAGAATTATGTTATGGGTGATTGTCCTTCCACTGTAACTTTACGTTGTCCTCTTTCTTTGCATCTTTGTTCTCATAATTAAAAAATAAAAATTAGTAAAAATCCATGAAAAAAGTATTTCCCACTTTGGAATTACTCGTGTTCCATCTTGAGATCTTGGGGCATATGCATCCCATATTTTTACTCTATAGGGTTCCCTTCTTTCTCTCTCCTTTCCCCTCTTACAATTTAATTAAAATCAGTATCGTTTGAATTCTCTACATAGTAGAAATACATTCTTGCTCTCCTCTTCTCCCTTCCTCTCCTCCTCTTCTCTCTCTCCTCTCCTCTCTCTCACTCTCTCCCTCTCCCTCCTCCTTCTCCCTCTCCTCTTTTCTCTCTCTTCACTCTCCTCTCCTCTCTCCTCTCCTCTTCTCTCTCCCCTCCCCTGTCTCTCCCTTTCCTCCTCCATTCTCTTCCTTTTTCTCTTCTCCCTCTCCCTTCCTTACTCTCTAAAAAGAAAAGAAAAAAATGAAATGCATTCTTATTACATCAAAGGATAGTAAAATAAACAAGCAAATCAAGTTATTCCCGTTAAAGACTCAAAAATTCTGGTTTTAAAATAAGAACTTTTGCTTCTGGGGGGAGTAAGTAAAAAGCATTTGAAAGGTATAGAATACTATGAATATTTGCTATCTAAGACAGAAATGCACTGTTGAATAATTGAATTCATTTAATTTAAATATATGTTAGAAACCAAGATGCCCTTAAACGAATGAATGGCTAAAGAAACAGGTACATATACCAAAGTGAAATATTATGCAGCCATCAAGAGAAATGAAGTCATGAAATTTTCCGATATGTGGATGCACATGGAATCTATTATGCTGAGTGAAATAAGTCAGAGGGAGAGAGATAGGCACAGAATAGTCTCACTCATCTATGGGTTTTAAGAAAAATAAAAGACAATATTGTAATAATGCCCAGAATCAATAGAGATGAGGGCCAGAAGGACCATCTCATGATATAAAGCTCACCACAGTGCAGTTAGAGAAATAACTACACTAACAACTACTATGACAATGTTAATGAGTGAGAGAGTAAAAATGCCTGTCTTTAATACAAGCAGGGGGTGGTTGGTTGTGGGAATGTTGCACTGCTCAAGAGGGGTATTATTTTTATGACTGAAAACCCAACTACCATCAAATTTGTAACCATGGTACTTAAATAAAGATATTGTAAAAAAGAAAAAAAAAAGATTCACAAAATGGCTTCCAGGAGAAAAATATTGAAGAATATATATCACCTAATATATATATATCTTAATTTTGGAAGAATTCTTGGACTTCTTGATTTGTATTCTAACAAAATGGAAAATTTTGTACAAAAAATATCTATGTTAGAATCAAAGAACTTGCACACTAAAAAGAGTAGTAGCAGACTAAAAGTTGCATTTGAAGAGGTAACTCCAACTTTAATCACCAATAAAATAGACTTTCAGGAAGCTATGACAGATCCCTGATGTACCCTTGGATCTCTTATGCATATTTGCTTAAGCACTTACTTTCTAAAAAGTCTCTATTGTGGTTCTACAGACTGTTTACAGCCTTTCACAGTCTATTTTCTTTCCAGGGCAATAGTGACAGATGACATTTTGGAATACAACGCATATGGTCCTGGTTCTCTTTCTGCAACAGAAGCCTTGAGATTACGCCCTCAGAAACAACTTCAATCTGAATGTACATGGCATGAAATAGGCTCATGACAAGGAGATGAGGAGCATGGTTTCAAAATTATATTTTCTCCCTCTCTGGTTTAAATATGATTAAGATGCTAAAGAATGCAAGACAACATTTTATGCATAAAAGCTACTGTTAGGGTAGTTCTGGAAAAAATGGTTCAGCTAAAAACACAGAAATTTTAGAAATTCTGCCAAACCAGTCTTTTCCCTCTTTTGTAAGGCAACAAAGTAAAAGAAACAGCTTCTCCTTCCAAGACTGCATATTCTCCTTTTGGCAGCTCTATTTCCACTTTGATTTATATGGGTTGTTTAATTAAACATACAGGGAATTTTTCCTTCTTAAATTCTTTCCCACATTCTGATTCCCAATATCTAGGCCTCAAGGATTTCTCCATCTGCTCCTTCTAATCTCCCAGAGAATCTCTAAGAGGCTCTCCTTCTTTTTTTCCTTCTTAATGATTAATGTGAGAGTACTGTTTTCTTCTCTGACAACCTCAGAATTCTGTATGAAAATCTATTCATATACATGCAGAGTACTTGAGAAGTCATTAATGTTATGGGAAATGAAGTATAAGTTGTTCTTACGTTTTTCCCTGCATTCTTTATATTTTGGGGTGCAGTTCATATTTTGTATGCTCAGGGCTTGGACTCAAAAGCTTTATCCCCAGCTGCATGGTCCCCCTCCCGCTGCCTTGAGGATCTTGGCCCTTATATTTGTCTAAAATTTTTAAGATATTTTTCAGGGAATTCTGAGACTCTGAGGTGCCTTGTTTTTAGATTCAAAAGCAATAGCAGTATTCTTGTATCTCAGGCACAAAATGGAGGAGAAACACCAGCAATAGTCATGTTTCCCTTTCTTTCTGGCACCAAAGTGACTAAGAGACATGATGCGCTTCTGAACAATGCAGAAGGGTAGAAGTCGCTGGGGTGGAGCAACCCTGAAGTTGTTACAGACATATGGTCACATATCATGCTCTCTAAGTATATAGATCCACCGTGGCCATTCTCTTTCAAAAAGGATTCTCTACCAGTGGGCAAACCGGCATCTGGAACAGAAGCAAGTTAGGGTGCAAGGCTGTATGGCACACAAAGGGTTGTTGCATTTTATACGTGTGATATGACCTGGGATGTGGGCATGGCAGATGAATGTCAGGATTCCGATTGCCCGGCCACTTTGCTTGAGGAAAAACTGAGGCTTCAGAATCAATGGCAAATCCTCCATTTTAGCTGACAGACTCATGGCAGCTGCTCCCAGCCAAAGATCCAGACACTTCCACTCCCCACTGTCTGAGCAGATGCTATTTTTGGCATGGAAGGCCTACATCCCTCCACAACATTCAACGTTTGATGTAACTGTTCAGGCTCCTAGGTCCTGGTGGATGACGATAGCCAGAATTCGTGTGTGCCCAGAACCTTTCTCACCATTGAGGCCATAGAAGTTGAGGCATAACTGAAGATGGATGCTGACCCTGATCATAGACTACACTCTGTGTGACATCATCAACTCTGTGATAGTCTTTTTTTCCACTGACACCTTCTATGGATTTCAAGAGGAGGTTTGTGTTAAAGACTGAACAAACAGGTGGGTACGCTGGTGATAGGTGTGGTGTTGGAATTAGGTGACTGGGAAACCATCAGAAACCTATTTTAAATCACAGAATCTCAATCAATAAAAAAGTAAAAAAATAAATAAATGAAGAGTTCCCTACACATTTAAATAAGGAAAAAATTAATCTAGTAAAATCTGCTGCTCAACAATGAAAAGAATGTTTTGAAGGTTGGAGTGATAATAGAGAGAGTTGGGTGCTTGCCTTGCATGTGACTAACCACAGTTCTATCCCCAGCACTATATATTTGGTGTCTCAAGGAGTGACCCCTAGGAGGGATCCCAGCCAGGAGTGATCCCTGAGTGCAGAGTCAACCAGTGAGCCCGAATACCACCAAGTGGTCCCATCCCTTCAATTTTTTTGAAGTAACATGGGTTACAACAGTTTTTGAATTACTGTTGTCCATACTTGCACTGTTACTTTACCAGCACAAACAGCCTAGTGAAGCTATCCCTTCCCAACTATCCCAAGGTTCTCCCTCCCTCTTCCTCTTTGTTTATAGATAACTTCACTATCTCAGGATTTATGTCCATTGTGGACTCTTATCCCTTGTTTCACTTCTTTGTATTTCACATTTTTGCCCATTGGAAACCAACGGTGATTGTTTTATGTTTGGGAAATGAATAACTCCAAATGTTTTCATGAGTTGCTGAACAAATGCATGTCCAAAACCAATGTGTGATAGTCCCAGTACTGGGGAGTCAAGTCAGGAAATTGCAATTTAGGTCATTGGATTGCAGCTCTACAAATTGATTTCTGACATCTTTGAAAAATGATCATTTTCAGAGGTTCGGACAAAGGGAAACAGGATGCTTTGGCACTAATAGTAGTTTCCCTCAAAGCACTGAAAAATACGTGATCGCTGCTAGAGTCTTGGTTTTCTTTCTTTCCCTGAGGACATAGGTATTGAAAAGAGAGTTGGCTCCAGATAACTGTTCTTAGTTATTTGATATATGGTGCTTAAGATGACATGATTATCAAGACAACTTGAGTCTGATGTTGTGGCAGTAGCCATGGAATCTAGATTCTTTTCCCACAGACTTTGCCTATTTAACATTTTACTTTTCCCACTCAGGTCCATTTTTTAAAACATTTATAAGATTTTAATTCAATTAAATTTTGACTGTCATAAAATCCAAGCTTTAAAGCACTGGTATGAATCATTCTGAGGTTTTTTTTTTTTTTTTTTTGCTCCTTAATCAACGAAATAACCAGATCTACAAGTTGTCATTAGGGTTACTAATGGAATTCAACTAGCCACGCTATGATCATTGCTCAGAAATTGAGCCCCAACAAAAAATTACTTTTGTAGGTTTAGTGCAATCTTGTCAAAAGGCTTTTATACTTTGAGTAAAGCTTATTGAACAGACTACTTTTCCAGAGCGTATCTGGAAAGTGTGCCTGGAAGATGGAGAAACTATGGAAAACAAATAAATAAAAGTAGGAGAAGAGGGGGGTCATCTTTAGATGTATTTACCATGTTTTGCTGCAGCTCTGTTTTTATCATTTGGCTACACAATCCATTCATCTAGATAAATTATGAATTCCCACCGATTATCTTGTGCTAGTCTCAAAGCCATTTATCATTTTTTCCAAGTGTGATTTAAGTGTGGAGCAATCCTCTCAAGGTTAAAGGTGGAATATTCTCAGAGAGTAGGATTTTACAATTGTCTTACTTTTTTAAATTTTTTTAAAAATTTTTAAATAAATTTTTATTCTGATCAAAGTGTAATACAAGTCTTTCACAGTGTCTTACTTTTTTTTTAAACATGTCATTCTGTTCATTTGGCATAAAATACCTCTCGATTACCTTGCTAAACTAGTTAATTTTTCAAAGTCCTTTGAGCTATAAACGGTGTCACTTCTAGAATTTTTTTTTTTACCCCAACCCATAGATAATGTGACATGGACTGCTATGTTTTGAAGACTTCCTTGTTGCTACATACTGAGATCACACCTTGCTTTGCCCAAAACAAAGGCTGCTTTAGCTTCCTCTTTTCTTTTCACCAGCCCCTTTTGAAAATGTAAAGACCCACTTAGGCTTGATTAGCATAAATAGGTACTTTTGTCTATCCACAGTCTGTTCCTCCTCCAAAAGGAGTTCACTTTTGGCGCGCTCTAGGTCCATGAGGTTGAAAGCCCCTGTTCCACATGCCTTTTATTAATTCTTGCAAAGACCCTGCTCTGACTCATTCATCGAGGGATTGGATTAGGGCAAGTGGATCTTTTGCATTTACATTGTCTTCTTTGTCTTCTTTTCTTTTCTTTTCTTTTCTTTTCTTTTCTTTTCTTTTCTTTTCTTTTCTTTTCTTTTCTTTCTTTCTTTCTTTCTTTCTTTCTTTCTTTCTTTCTTTCTTTCTTTCTTTCTTTCTTTCTTTCTTTCTTTCTTTCTTTCTTTCTTTCTTTCTTTCTTTCTTTCTTTCTTTCTTTCTTTCTTTCTTTCTTTCTTCCTTCCTTCCTTCCTTCCTTCCTTCCTTCCTTCCTCCCTCCCTCCCTCCCTCCCTCCCTCCCTCCCTCCCTCCCTCCCTCTCTCTCTCTCTCTCTCTTTCTTTCTTTCTTTCTTTCTTTCTTTTTTTCTTTTTTTTTTTTTTTGGTTTTTGGGTCACACCTGGCAGTGCTCAGGGGTTATTCCTGGCTCCAGGCTCAGAAATTGCTCCTGGCAGGCACAGGGGACCATATGGGGCGCCGGGATTCGAACCGATGACCTCCTGCATGAAAGGCAAACGCCTTACCTCCATGCTATCTCTCCGGCCCCCTTTCTTTCTTTCTTTCTTTTTTCTCTCTCTCTCTCTCTCTTTCTCCCTCCCTCCCTTCCTCCCTCCTTCCTTCCTTCCTTCCTTCCTTCCTTCCTTCCTTCCTTCCTTCCTTCCTTCCTTCCTTCCTTCCTTCCTTCCTTCCTTCCTTCCTTCCTTCCTTCCTTCCTTCCTTCTTTTTTGGGTCATACCTAGCAGCACTCAGGGGTTACTAGTGGCTTCATGCTCAGCAATAGCTCCTTGCAGGTTCGTGGGACCATATGGGATGCCAGGATTCGAACCACCGACCTTCTGCATGCAAAGCAAATGCCTTACCTCCATACAATCTCTCTTGCCACCCCCCCTTTTTTAAAGTATTCCATTGTGTTTACATTCCACAGTTTCTTTATCTACTCAGATGCTTTTGGGCTTGTAAATTGCTTTCAGATTTTGGCTATTGCAAATAACGTTACATTGACCATGGAAGCTTGAAGTATTGTTTTAAAATCCTCACAAAAGCCCTAAGAAATAAATATTGCTGTGACTTCTATTTTTCTGGTAGGGAATGAGAATCTGAGAGAAGTTGATTTTTTTAATTTTTGAATCCAGGATTGTAGCTGGGTGGCAGAATGCAGCCATCCAGTAGTGGTGGGCAAACAGCCACATGGTAGGATGTCTTGGAGATCCTCCTGGACAGGTGAGTCTTAGAACTCATTGTTTCTTGCAGGTGGGGATGGGATAATTATACGAAAGCATGAACATTAGGAGAGAGATTGCCCATGTAGGGAAGGGAGGGAGAGGTGGAAGGTCATTCATTCATTCATTGGCGCCGACTAGGCAGGGGGTGTTTTTCAGACGTGCAGTGTTCCATGTCGGCTGACGTGGCTTAGGGGAAAGCAGGATGTGGGCCCTCTTGCGACTTACAACCAGGCTCTGTCCTGTCTTTACCCATGGCCACAGCAAACATATGCCTTGCTTGTGTGAAATTCTGGCTTCAATCCCCAGTATTGTAAAAAAAAAAAGTTTTTCTTTTAATTCTGAACACCACAGGAGTTGATCCTAAACACACAAAAATTTGTAATAGTAATACTTTTTGTTTTAATATTTTTCTTTATTATTGAGGTGCTGTGATTTACAGTTATTCATGACCTAACATCAACCCCTTGCCCAGTGTCCATTTTTCCTTTACTCATGTCTCAAGGTTCCTTATCACCCACCTCCCATTTGCCTCTATAGTTAGTACATTCCTCCTCTCCCCACATTTTAAGCTCTATGTTTTACAGTACTATTACTTCTTTTTTTCTTTTTTGGTTTTTGGGTCACACCTGGCAGCGCTCAGGGGTTACTCCTGGCTCTAGGCTCAGAAATCGCTCCTGACAGGCAGGCTCGGGGGACCATATGGGACGCTCGGATTCGAACCACTGAGCTTCTGCAAGCAAGGCTCGCTAGCTCTCCGGCCCAATACTATTACTTCTAGGATAGGGTCCTGACTACACTCCCACCTTCCAGCACCCCTTCGCCCCTCCCCCATATTATCATGTTCCCCTCCTTGTGCAATCCTTCCCCTCCCCTAGCCCCACCTAGAGCAAGTTTCCTACAGAAAAGCAGCAGTTTGTTCCTATTGCCTTTGGGCAATTGTTATGTCCTTACTGTATTTCTTTGTATCTAGAACATGATAGAGATCCTTTTATGTTTATCTCTTTTCTTTTAACCAAAAAACATCACGTACAACAACAACTTTGAAGGGAAGAGAAGGAGGGGAGATAGATAATGAAAATGAATAAGAGCTACAGAGTATTCCCAGGTGAGGGAGAAGGCAGAAGGGATGGGTATTGGGCAATGCAGGCTGCCACTCAGTCTGGAATAAATTTGTAACTGTGTTCCTCATGGTGATTCTATTTCAAATCTATTTCAAAAATCAACAAATAAAATTTATCCAACAAAACATGACTGGATGAAATTTATTTATTGTTTGGGGGACATGTCTCACTGTGCACCTGGCTCTTGAGTTCAACTCCTCACAACTGGGGGCCCCATATGATGTGCCAGGACTGAACCATGCATCAGCTGTTTGCAAGGCCAGTGCCTTACTTACCGTACTATCTCATTAGCTTTTGTATTACATCTTTTGTATTACATCTCTTTTTAAGGTTATTTGTAAAATCACCCTACTCACTGTATCTGCAACCCCAGGTGAACGAGTCTGAATCAGTGTAGCGCATGAAATAATCCAAACCTGGCTGTGGGTGAAACGTATATAGTCTGGCAGTCTTCTACTTTGTATCTACACCATTCTGCCTGCCAGTACTGATATTTTTATTGAGTACAGAGACCACCCCTGGGTGGGGCAATAAGGACAGAGTAAGGACAGATAGCTCATTCTATCCTGAGCCAGTCCCACCCAGGTTTACAAGGAAGACAATCTCTGTTTTGGGGTAAATTCAAGTTGTAACTAAACATACAAAGCAACCAGGTACGATGTCTGTTTTAGGTCAAAGTTATTATTGTAGATGATGTTTTTGTGATGATTGGTATTTGCACACGTGTCTGGATGTGGTGTCCACACAGTTTTAGCTGTGATCCTTTGCAAGCGTTTATATATCAGATGGCAGTGCTTGCACATTCAGTCACTAGTGTTCAGTAGAATTTGTGCTCCTTGCGTGTGTACTTGTTGAGATTCTTTTCCCTTGGCTCAGGCACACACGCTAGGCTGGTAATATTCACTGAGGATCAGTATAGTGCTTACACATGATCGTGGCCATGACACTCTCTCATTTCTTATTTGGAGCTGCTAGTGATGTTCGCATCTCTTTTCGGGGTGCTTATACACATCTGGCTATTGTGTGACTGAAACTGGCTTGCAGTACCAGGATTCACCAACAGTATAATTGAGGTCAACTCAAACAGCATAGCTGCCAAAACATGCCAAGACATACTCAAGACATGTGGGACACTGACAATAGACTTCAGAGGCAAAAACTGAATGAAATGCCAACATGGAGATATTATTTGGGGCCTTTTCTAGTAAACCATCATTGTTTTCACTTGCCTTAAACTTCAGGTCAGTATTGGCTTCTTTCAACACACTCAGTATTTTCAGACTTGAGTCATAATCCTCTCAGATGGTTTACTGAGCTAGTTGAATTTAAACTGCTTACTGAACTCCCTGGGTAGTATTTGGAGCCTTTGGGATTTAAAGAATGTCCACAAGTCAGAAATTCCATTTTTTTCTTAACATTTTTCTGTGTATCTATGTCTTTTAACATTGTAGCTTTTGGGGGCTAAGCCTTTTATTTTGGCTTTTATATTTTAATAGTTTCAAAAAATAACTTACAAGGAAGGCCTATGAACCCTTTATCTGAATTTCCCTACTGGTATCATTCATAATTCATGTACTTTAGTATCAACTATGAAATCAAAGTGCAATCAAAGTAAACCATTCACATTGCACCATTTTCCATGTACTCATTCATGTCAGCATGCATATGTGTGTAGTATCAGAAATGTTAATCATATGTATAGATTTAAATGGCCACTACAGTCAAGATTAAGAATTCTTCATTGACATGAATTGATAGGCATAATACCATATCCCTTTAGTAACAATATTGCAAACCACAATATCTAAAAGATAGATATAGATAGATAGATAGATAGATGATAGATTGATAGATAGATAGATATAGATAGATTGAGAGAGAGAAGAAAAATGTCTCCCACAGAGGAGGCACAGGGGAGGGCAGGGAGAGGGTGGAAGAGAAACTGGGGACAATGGTGACAAGAAATGTGAACTGGTGAAAGGTGTTATACACTGTATGACTGAAACTCCATGATAAACAATTCTGTTACTGTATATTTTATGGTAATTCAGTAAAGAATTTATTTATTAAAAATAAACCTCGTCCTAGGCCCCTCATAAGCCACATTTCCTTTCCCTAGTCCCTAGTCCCACCCTTAAAGATTACTGTTTTTCATTTTCTTTTCTTTTTTGCGGGGGAGGGTTTTTATGGGGGAAGTTGGATCACACCTGGTAGCTCTCAAGAGTTACTCCTGGCTCTATGCTCAGAAAAATCAGTCCTGGCAGGTACTGGGGACCATATGGGATGCCGGGATTAGAACCACCTTCAGTCCTGGATCTGCTGCGTGTAAGGCAAATGTCCTACCACTGTGCTATCTCTCTGGCCCTGTTTTCCATTTTTATCCTTTTTTGTGTCTGTAATATTTTCCCCCAAATTTGTTTGAGGGAAATGTCCCCAAATGTTATTTACAATATTGTTAATGATGCTTTCCAATAGCACATTCACCACTATAGTATTTGTTTCCCTCTGTGAATATCCCAGGAACTACACTTTGCACCTCTTGCTCTTTATAGACTAGTCCTCAGGTTCCATTTCTGTTGGCCATTTATTAATATTTACCTGCTTTTTTATTTTTTGGTTTTTGGGCCACATCTGGTGATACTCAGGGTTACTCCTGGCTATGCACTCAGAAATCTCTCCTGGCTTGGAGGACCATATAGGACTCTGGGGGATTGAACCGCGGTCTGTCCTAGGCTAGTGTGTGCAAGGCAGATGCCCTACCACTTGCGCCACGGCTCTGCTACCTGCTTATTTATATAATATTTAAATCAGGGTTTCTTTTTTTCTTTTTTTTTTTGTTTTTTTTTTTGTTTATTTTTTTGGTTTTTGGGTCACACCCGGCTGCGCTCAGGGGATATTCCTGGCTCTATGCTCAGAAATCACTCCTGGCAGGCTCGGGGGACCATATGGGATGCTGGGATTCGAACCACCAACCTTCTGCATGCAAGGCAAATGCTTTTACCTCCATGCTATCTCCAGCCCCCTTTTTTTTGTTAAATCAGGGTTTCTTAGACCAGTCTCCAAAACACTACTTGGTATGGATGCCATGCACCAAGGTATGAGTAGACCCAGAGTACAATCAGCTGTGGTTTCCTTCTATATAATCAAACAACAGAAGTTAGCATTTAAATATTATTTAAACAAAGCTATACATTATGTCAACTTTTAGATTTAACTTTTCACTGAACATACTTCCATGGAAATTCTTCCAGGATAATACATCTATCAACAATTCATTTAGCTTGATTGCTGATGGAGCTCTCATACAGTTCTTTTTAACCAGTCACCTATGGAAAGATATCTGGATTATTTCTAGTTTTTTAACTATCACGAAGAAAGTTACTACAAATACACACAGATTGTTGTGATTTTACTACTTCTGGCAGTACTAGGGTCCAACAGAAATGCTGAATGCAGAGGTAGGTATGTAGGTATATGTGGGCATATAATAATGGATATGAAAACCATGACCTATGGAACTAGAGAGCTAGTACTGTAAGACACTGATCTTGCCTGTGGCTAAATGGATTCTATTCCTGGAATTCCACCCAATCTGAATCTTGCCAGGAGTGATCCCTGAGAACAGAGACAAAAGTACAGCCAGGTGTGATCCGAAAACTAAACATCCAAACCATAGGGCATTGTACCTACATACAAAGCCTGTGCTCTGCTACTGAGCTATGTTCTTGGCCAGGAATTTGTGCTTATTTTACAAAACAATGTAATAAAAGGCATAGAGAAAGTAATGTTTTGTATAGACTGATATGGCCAAAGAATTTATAATGGATTGAAGTGGAGCTAGACAAAAGATAAATAATAGGGTCAGGTGAAAAAGGGTAATAATCATTTATTTATCTAAATATGGGAAATGAGGATTAGGAGATCCCTATTCTAATTCCTGTTTATATATACACTACCTAGTTATATATACAACGTTTTTTGTTTTTGGTTTTTGGGCTACACCCGGTGACACTCAGGGGTCACTCCTGGCTATGCACTCAGAAGTCACTCCTGGCTTGGGGGACCATATGGGACGCTGGGGGATTGAGCCAGGGTTCGTCCTAGGCTAGCGCTGGCAAGGCAGACACCTTACCTCTAGCGCCACCGCCCCAGCCCCTATATATACAACTTTTAGTAATATTAATAATATTAGATCTTTTGTCTTCAGTTATTAATCTATAAAAACAAATGATGTTCTATGAATCTGTAAAGTCCATTAATAATTTTAAACAATGAGGGAATGGTTAGATTTTTCATCTAGTGTGGAAGGAAAACAAAATGATTCTGATAGATGACTTGAAAATAAGAACCTATTTACATCAGTTTCTGATTGGCTGTAGAACTGTCTGAAACTCTAAAACTAAGTGACAGAGAAAAGGCAATGCTATTAATTTGCACCTTTTTTGTTCTCATTTGGGGTCATACGTACCTTGCTTAAGGCTTACTCCTGGCTCTGTGCTGAGGGATCACTCGGGAAAGTGGTCAAAGTACCCTATTTGGTGCCAGAGACTGGGGTCAGTAGTGTATAAGGCAAATGCCTGAACTGCTATATTATCTCTCCTACTCTTAATGCTATTAATTCAAGAAACATGGAATTCAACCAGATGATAAGATAATTTTGAAGGACATGATGATCTAATTTTAGAGGCGTTTTGTCTGTAGACAAAGTAGCTGAGTTGTACAATTCCAATATTTATGTGGTCTCTTATTTAAATAACTACTCAAATTCTGGAAATTTACCATACACAATCTGTACAGCCTTGACAGAAATTTTCTCATCAGGAAGAAATGTCCCAAAGACAATTGGATGTGATGGTTGCATTTGAACCTGGTATCTGAAAGGAAGATTTCAGTATTTGCGGAATGCTCGTTTGCATGAAGTCATTAGAAGTGGATAATTCATAGAAAGTATATATTGAGAAAGAACATTCTGAGAATAGAAGCAAACACTCAGGTGTCAGCAAATGTATGATTCAGTTGGATTTTCAATATCTCAATACTCATATTTTACAAATATCTGTTTTTCAGGAGTTATGCTATTCTTAGTCCCATCTGTGCATAGTATCACATAAAATAATCTGGGGTGAATTTTTTGTAACTAATTAAGATTGGTTATTTATAAATCAGATCATTCTAAAATTTGCAAGAAGTAATGTAACTTCAGGTGAAACATATGGTTACAAATATAGCAAATTTTTTTCTTTCTTTTTCTTTTTTGGACAACACCTGGTAACATTCACTGATTACACATAGTTATGCACTCAAGAGTTACTTGTGGGGGCTGGAGAGATAGCACAACAGTAGGGCCGTTGCCTTGCATTTGGTGTTTGGCCTACCTGGGAGGGACTCAGTTTGATTCCAGCATCCCATATGGTCCCAGCCTGCCAGGAGTGATTTCTGAATGCAGAGCCAGGAGTAACCCCTGAGTGCCACTGGGTGTGGCCCAGAAACCAATCAATCAATCAATCAACAAATAAAGTTTAAATAAGAGAACTACTTGTGATATTCAGGAGATCATATGGGGTTTTGAAGATAGAATCCAAATTGTCTGCATTACTGGCGGATACCTTACCCTCCGTACTATTCTGTATTATGGTCCCATAATAAAACATGGGAAAAGTTTGGTGTTTTTTTTTTTTTTTTGCTTAACAAATATATTCAAAAGTTTTACCTTGAGTGGAAAAGAAACTAAAGAGATAATGGAGCAATAGTACATGCTTTGCACCTGGACAACTTGGTTTCAATCTTGGGCAGCTCGTAAGGTCCCCTGAGTACCACCAGGAATGATCCCTGAATACAGAGCCAGAGGAAGCCCTGAGCACCACCAGGTGTGGCCCAAACCATCACTCAGCCCCAGCCCCCAAAAGAGAGACTAAATTATAGAAATGGAGTTGGTCCGAGGGTTGTGTATTATTGCTCACACCCAAATTTGACTAACTGGGAAAAAAATTATAGAAATGGGGAAAGTTTAGAATTTCTCATTTTCAGCAGATAATAAGAAAGACGACTAAATTCTATTTATTATTATGCATTCATTCTGGTCTTTCATCAGAAAGATTTCTGGTGGATAGTATGTTTTAGAAAAGAGTTTTCTCTACGA
This sequence comes from Suncus etruscus, assembly GCF_024139225.1. Lineage (NCBI taxonomy): Eukaryota > Metazoa > Chordata > Mammalia > Eulipotyphla > Soricidae > Suncus > Suncus etruscus. Next base: position 122,668,848 of record NC_064868.1, read on the forward strand.
AGAGTGTTGGACTGAGGCCAAATCCAAATCATTTGATATGGAATTGAATCTTGTTATTGAGATGACTGCTTATATATCTTTTGTGTTGATCAAACTGAGCTTTGTGAACTCTTTTTTTTTGTTTTTTTTTGTTTTTGTTTTTGGAGGGGGCAGCGCTCAGGGGTTACTCCTGGCTCTATGCTTAGAAATTGCTCCTGGCAGGCTCGGGGGACCATATGGGATGCCGGGTTTCGAACCACCGTGCTTCTGCATGCAAGGCAAACATCTTACCTCCAAGCTATTTCTCTGGCCCCCACTTTGTGAACTCTTGATAGGGACACATACAGTACTACTAAGTAACTCAACCATTCTAACAGTATAGTATGCTCCTTTTCTGGCCACTGTGAACTTTACATTTAAAGTGTGAGGGCTGGAGAGATAGTACAGTGGATAAGGTGCTTGCCCTGTACCCCATATGGTCCCCTGATTATTGTCAGGAATGACTCCTGTGTGCAGAGACAAGAGTGTAGAACATAACTGGGTGTGAACCCCAAACAAAAAAACAAGCAGCCCCCTCCAAAAGAAACTTTGAAAATGTGATTCTCTTGGAAAAATTTATTTGCCGATCTCTATCTTAACTCGTGAAATCTTTTTTAAAAATAATATCTTTAAACACCATGACTACAAACATGTTTGCAGTTGGGTTTCAGTCATATAAAAACAACCTCCATCACCAGTGCAGTGTTCCTTACACCAATGCCCCCCATCTTTTTCCTCCCCCACCCCCTGCCTGTCTTCCAGACAGGCATTTTATTTCTCTCACTCACTACCATTGTCATGATAGTTGTTGGTTGCAATTATTTCTCTAACTGTACTCACCACTCTTTGTGATGAGTGAGACTATTCTATATGAGGTTTTTTTTTTTGGTTTTTGGGTCATACCCGGCAGCGCTCAGGGGTTAATCCTGGCTCTATGTTCAGAAAATGCTCCTGGCAGGCTCGGGGGACCACATGGGATGCTGGGGTTTGAACCACCATTGCTCTGCGTCTAAGGCAAACGCCTTACCGCTGTGCTATCTCTCTGACCCCCTATATGACTTTTTATGGCTATTTTTGATTCAAGCAAGGAAATAAACTCAGATTATAAATATAACTTATCTCTGGTCAAACTAGATTGCCCTGACAGGTCATATTTAAATTAATACAATACAAGGCCTATTGCTTGTTTCCTAAAATCAATCCTCTCTCCAAAACACTGAACTTTACCTCTAGGAGAAGAATAAAAGTAATGATATATAGACTATGAATGCACCCTCCCTCCCCCATTTGGGTCATTCCTGGCAGTGCCTGGAGCTATCCTGACTTATGCTCAGGGGCCACTAACAGCAATGCTTGGGAGACCATGTGGTGCAAGATAAAATTCAGGCTTCTTGCCTACAAAGCATGTTCTTCAGCCCTGGAGCTATCTCCAAGGGCCTGAAGACATTTTTGAAGATTAAATCTGTAAAATTTTGAAAGACTATGAGTAATAGGTTTGGTCAAGATAACCCATTTGAAGAGTTGCTGTTTGTTTATAAATAAATTTAGTCACTTAATTTTATTGTAATAGTCGTGTAGCTCCCCTTCCCACACACACAAAGTGCTGGGGCTACTCCTGGGTGTATTGAGGGCCATTCCTGACAAAGCTCAGGGTAGCAGATCGAATGCTGACTCCCACATTCCAAACATACACTTAGTCCTTTGAGGTATCCCCAGAACACTATAAAATTTATAAAAATTTATAAATTTATAAACACTAAAATTTATAAAAGATGTACTTGTATTAGGCATATCTGATTTAATGATCTTGTCTCAAGTATCTGTGTAGAAGGGCTAGAGAGATCATACAGCAGACGGGGCACTTGCCTTGCACATGACCTATCTGGGTTCTATTCTTGGTATCCCTATATAGTCAGTCCCCTGAGCACCACCAATAGTGATTCCTCAGTGCAGAGTCGGGAGTAAACCCTGAGTATTGCTAGGTATGGCCCCCAAATATAAACATACATACTTATATATACAGAAAACTATAGACCACCTAACAATGAACTTTTAAATATATTTTCCAATTTTTAATTTTTATGTCAAAGACATAGCATAATATTTCTTATATTAATCATTCTTTGTCAGACCTGGCAGTACCTAGGGTAGTGCTCTTGGTTCTGTGCTTAGAGATCACTCCTGGAAATGCTTAAGAGACCATATTTTGTCCCAGAAATCTAATGGAAGTTGATCACATGTTAAGATCAACTGCATTAACCTCAGCTTACTTTTTATTTTGGGGGGAGTTAGGATACACCCAGTGGTGGTCAGGGTTGATTCCTGGTTCTTAGGGATCACTCCTGGCAGGCTTGTGAGACAATATAGAATGCCAGGTATCAAACATGCTTGCCTCGCCACTACCACCATCCATCTGTAGAATTATTTTCATTTTGCCAGACAGAAACTCTGTGCCTTCAAAATAATAACTTCCTATAACTTGCCCCCTACGCCTTCAGTAATCATCATGCTATTCTTTATTGCTATGAGTTTAACTATTTTTCCACTTAGATTCTGTATGTATGCAATTCTACAATATTTCTTTTTGTTGTAATTTACTTAGCATGTTATCTCATCCTTTATGTTACAAATGGTGAAATTTCCTTCTATTTTATGACAATATGATTTCATCATATGCATATATATATATTAGTTTCTATAAGCAGTCATCCATTTTAATGGCTATTCTGTATTCATTCATCCACTAGTGGACATTTAGATTTTGTTTCTTTGATTTGGTTACTGTAAATAATGCTAATAATGAACATAGAGGTCTAGGTTTTTTTTGTTTTTGTTTTTGGGCCACACCAGGCGGTGCTCAGGGGTTACTGCTGGCTGTCTGCTCAGAAATAGCTCCTGGCAGGCACGGGGGACCTTATGGGACACCAGGATTCGAACCAACCACCTTAGGTCCTGGATCGGCTGCTTGCAAGGCAAATGCCGCTGTGCTATCTCTCTGGCCCCAGGTCTAGGTTATTTCTTTGAGAGTGTGATTATATTTTTTCAGAGACATATAATTGAAAGTGAAATTTCTGGATAACATGAGTTTTTTTTCTGTGCTGGTGAGTTCTTGAGAATTTGCATATAAAATTCAGACAAGAATTTAGAGTTTATTGTGTAGTTTAAGTAAATGAATCTGGGACCCTCCCTAAATGTCCTGGACTCTCTGGCTTTTTTTTTTGGTTTGTTTGTTTGTTTTTTGGCCACACCCGGCTGCAGCGCACAGGGGTTACTCCTGGCTCTTTGCTCAGAAATAGCTCCAGGCAGGCTGCTTGCAAGGCAAATGCCCTACCACTGTGCTATCTCTCTGGCCCCTTCCTGGACTCTCTTCCTGTGTACTTCACTCATCCTGCCTGGCTCTGATCTCATCCCATGAATGGCTTCTGAAGTCTTTCTTGTGGTTTATTTGCTTCAGTTAAGTAGATCTGGTTTGGTCCTGTCTTTTTACAGGTCTGATGACCCTGGACAGTCCCTATGCTGTTCTCTGTCCAGTGTATGCTTTCCTAGGTTGAAATCTTGTCAGAAGGCCTTTCCTGTACAAGAAATTCCAGCATTTCCCTGATGTGCCAGATTTCCTTAATTTCCCACCATGTGACTTACCGCTGTGCCCAAGGATGAGACTTCTATGCTCAAGACCCATCACTGAGTGTTCAAAGTCCTGCCAGAATCTGCTGCCTATCCAAGTCTGTAAGCCCTGCATGTATTCTGCCATTAGACCAGGTGTGAAATTCCTGTCTAATTCTGTAGTCTTGTTGATAATATATAGAGAAAGTATGGTGGAGGTTTTCGTTTATTTGCTGTTATCTTTCACACCATCCCATTATTTATGGCTACGTAAGGGGGGAGATTTAAAGAGACAACTAAACTCATCTCCCACTGTAAAGTCCGTAGGTCTATTTTTAATGTTTCACATTGTAAGAATCTGAGATGTTGAGGTTAGAATATGGTATGCCTTTGCTTAGAGATAACAGTGCTTTGGCTTCTGTACTCTGCTTGCTTAAGGAAGTTAACTGTTGTGAACCTAAGTCCTGCCATGACAGGCTACAATTTTAAGGTAGAGAGAGTAGGCCCAGAAGAACAGCCAGTTCCTGGAACCAGACCATAGGAAATTATAGCGATATAAGGTTAAACAGCAGCTGACAAATGACCAGATGACATTGTACCCTATATCTGACTCAGGTACCCCTTTAAATTTGACATATGAGCCATTCTCGGGGTCCTCATTTCTTAGGAGATGTTGGATCCCAGCATACAGGAATAAACTCCCTGATATTCACATTACTGCCTGTCTCCCTGTTGGTTTTTGGGTAGCGGATCCTGAGTTTTGGACTTTAACAATATTCCATGCTGTTTTCTATAATGGCCATACCAACTACCATATATACTAGAGTATAAGCTGACCTGAGTATAAGCCTACTTCCTAATTTTATCCTAAAGACTGAGGGAACTTAGTGACTCGAGTATAAGTCAAGGTGGAAAATGCAACAGCCATTTGTAAATTTCAAACATAAAAATATCTACCCAAAACAATTACAATAATTGAGGAATCAGTAGGTTAAATGTTTTTCAATATTTATTACTAAAGAAAAACTGTAAACTAGCAACAATAACTTTTAAACTTTAAAGTGCAGAAAACCATATTATGTGGACAGACCTAGTCTTAATGTCCATAGTAGTTTTCTACATACAGAACATAAATGCTCAATGTTGAACAGACTTGCTATACTTTACTTATACTTTACTTCCAAATGAATTATTAATCATTTTGGAAGAGACCAGTTATTTTTTGTGGTGCCATGGATTGCAATCAGGTCTCATGCATAGAAGGCATGCTTTTTGTCATGAATTACATTCCTGCTTGGAATCACTCTATTTATTTGTTTGTTTGGGGACCACATGCACCTGTGGTCAGGACTCTCTCCTGGTCCTGTGGTCATTCCTGATGGGGTTTTGGTGAACATTTGGTGTTAGCCATGTGCAAGACAAGCACCACACCCACTGAATTATCTCTTTAGCACCATAGAATCATTCTTTTTAGCTCTGCTAATATTCAGATTCAATGTTATTGGCCTGTATTGCTTTGTCAGACAAAGCAATATGGTATTAGTCTTTATTGTTTTGTGTACCTACTTGTGTGTATTTTGTGGAAAGAGAGAGAAACCATATAAAGATAGGAAAAATGAGCATTGGCATAAACTTCTGGCAATGGATTACTGTAATTTATATATATATACTAATTTTTATTGTGGCTAAAGTGAATTACAAATCGTTCAAAGTAATATTTATGGTACATAGTGACAATGAATGAAGGAATTTCTACCATCAGTGTTGTCCCCCCTCTGCCCCATTCATGGCATGCATTCCATATCTCCCTCCTTTAATCCCCCAGAATGCTAGTGTGACTGGTCTCCATTTGAACAGCTTGTTGTAGATTGGGTTTCGATTCTGTTGTCGTTGACTTTTGGTTTGGTGTTCAAGTCTGATCTTTTTGGATTTTTTTTGGGGGGGGTAACACCCGGCAGATCTCAGGGGCCACTCCTGACTCCAAGCTCAGAAATCTCCTCCAGCAGGCTTGGGACCATATGAGATGCCGGGATTAGAACCATTGTCCTTCTGCATGCAAGGTAAATGCCTTACCTCCATGCTATCTCTCTGGCCCCAAGTCTGATCATTTTTTATTTCCACTAAATGTTCATATGACTATCTGGTCTTGGTGACATCAATTTTCCCACTTCAGTTTATGAGGCTGAATAAGATGATTCCAGTTATGAGGTTCTGTTGGAGAGAAAAAGGAAAAGAAAAAGAAAACAAAACCCAAAGGAGTCTGTCTAAGTGTTACAAATTTCAATTTAGTAGAAGAAAGGAAAAAAAGAAAACGGTAGCCAAACAAAATAAGACAAAACAAAACAAAAGAAAAAACAACTAAGCAACATCAACAAAAACAAGGAAAAAAAGAACATACAAAAAAACTAAAACCAGAAACTAGGAAAAACAAATAAGCAACAAACACACACAAAAACAAAACAAAACAAAACAAAAAAACCCCAAAACAGTTAAAAAAAAAAACACACCCCAAACCAGCAACTACATAAAAAATTTTGTGTTTCTTCTTTTTTTTTTTTTCAAATGAATGGCTTATAGACTTTTTTTTACTTATAGAATTTTAGGGACAGCCAAGGACACTTTTTAGATTTTATGGAAGCTCCTCTCCCAAGTAAGAAAATTTATTTCCTCACTTCAAAAAATTTATACACCCTAAAATGTAGTCAGAAGCCCAGATCAGTAATGAACAATGACTTCATCATGAAAGCCAGTCACACCATATCTGTATTTTATTTTGAATTTTGGGCCATACCCAGCAATGCTCAGGGGTTATTACTGGTTCTGTGCTCAGGGTTCATTCCTGGCAGACCATGGGGAACCATGTGGGATGTTGACAATCGAACCTAGGTTGGCAGTGTGCAAGCAAACACCTACCCACTGTTCTATAGCTCTGGCCCAATATCTGTATTACATTTGACACTGATTTTAAGTTAAATTATGCTAGATATCTGACATCTTATGGAATGTTTACTTGCTAGTGTTTGTTCTATTGGAATTCCCTTAAGCCTTCACTTTCTATGGGGAGGCTCTCATCTTTCTCAAATTTACACTATCCTCTCAATGAGTGATTAACCTTTTCTTTCTCCATTTGGGAAACTCAAGAAAGTTTCAAAATGAAAACACACATTTAATGTATCATCTCAGTTTCACACCCAGACTTTAAAGCATTCTTGTGCTACAGACAATCCATGAAAGGCCCTAGGATAAGAATCTCTGGCTCAGAGAACCAGCTCTCCATCCATGTCTGAAGTGAATTTGATCCTTTGACATTTGTACTTGAGTCCTAAATCTACTAGAAAACAGAAACAAGATTTAAATTTGATAGAGTTCAGATATAATTTAATGTTAGATCTTCCTTGTTTTATTAAGAATGTTGATCAAATTCTTAATGATGAAAATGATAGCAGATCTCATAGAATTCTAGAGTGTTCAGTTTTATTCTACAATCTCTGCTATAGCCTTTCCAGCAATTGTGACCCAGCCGGAGGCATTTGTGTACTGTGCACAATTTAACACTAAGTCAATTTGTTTTAGTACTACTAAAACATGAAAGACCCTCAATATCTTCTCCATTAATACCAGGGCTGCAATGTTTGTTAATTAAACCACATTCAAGCTCGAGCCACTGGTAGTATATAATAAAATCAGCATGATAATTGTAAATCTTAGACTTAGGGATGCAGCTCAGTACCTAAATAATTAAAGGAATAAATAAATAGGATTCCTAGATTTTGAACACACAATATATTAAAAAAATCTCATAAAACTTGCTAACAGACTAGATACTAATTATATCCGCTTCAAAAAAGAAGATTAATGAACATAATAGAGTGATGTTGGTACTTTGGTAATGAAGTAACTTAGTAGCATAAAGTATGAAATTCTACCTCTGAAACATATACTGTCATGTATTTTACTGTTTCTATAATTAAATCATTTTTATGCAGTAAGTCAACCTGTTGAATACATTCAAATTGATACATGCTATTCAACTAATATATTTTAGAAAACATTTAGACCTCCTCGATTAATTTACATGTTTGTATGATAATTCCCAGGGTTTTAGAATTTCAATATTCCTCCATATCTTCCTGAGACTGAAACAGAGAAAGGGTAGTCAATTGACGTCCTAGTGTAGCATTTTTTTTGGCCTTTATAATATTGCGTTCTGCAACCTCTCCTACAACGTTGGGCACATTGCTAGCATCTACTGGTAAAATTCAGGGTCTTAAAACATGTGAATTTTTGTTCTCAACATATAAATGCTCAAAACTGTTCATGACCCAATGGCTCCCGATGTCAATTTTCCAGAAATTCTTCATCTTACTCCACCTTTTTTATGAGGTTGTCCTTGCTCAGTCCTTACTGTAGGATCTTTTTACTTCTCATGGCATTGATACATGGGTAGGCCGGCTGGCATGAAATATTTAGCTGTGGAACAGGAGGAAATTTCTGTGTCAGGTAGGGGCTGAAGGAGATGAGTGTCTCTACTCAGATATGCCAAGTAGCCATTTCTGTTTTACTGTGACCACCTTGTGTTAGTAAAGAAGACAGAATGAGACTGGCGAGACAGCACAGCGGTAGGGCATTTGCCTTGCACGCAGCCGATCCAGGACGGATGATGGTTCAAATCCTGGCATCCCATATGGTCTCCTGTGCCTACCAGGAGCGAATTCTGAGAGCAGAGCCAGAAGTAAGTCCTGAAGGCCCTGGGTGTGATCCATAAACTAAAAAAAAATTAAATAAAGACAGAATTATGTTTTCTTAGAGTTTCAAAAACCAAATGAAGCATACTTGTACCTCATTTTGAATTTTCCTTATAAACTTGATTGGAAGATATTGTGCTTGGTCACAAAATGTTTCATTCTTACCTTTAAGTTCATATTTAGTATACTATTTTGTAGGTTCATGTGTGTAGGATGTGTAATACTTCATTTCTTTTTAAGAATGAATAATATTCAGTAGCATGGATAAGCCACATTTTGTTTATTGATCTATGTGGTGCTAAAAGGAAAAGATGTGGTGCTATATACAATACACAAGCCCCTAATCCTTGTATTATTTCTTTGGTCAGTTCTGGTGAAAATTTGAATTATTTTCATGTTTTGACTATTTAAATAACCATGTTCAAGTTATTTTAAAAAGACATTAAAATTTGGGGTTTACATCTTGGTATAAGTATGGAATTGTCATGTTATGTGGTAATTCTATGTTTGTTTTTTGACACCCCCAGCTTTGATGAGAGCTTACTCCTGACTCTAAATAGAGATCAATCTTGGTGGGGCTTGGAGGACCCTATGTGATGCTGAGGAATAAACCCAGGTTCATGTCTTTGTCATGAAGTTCAGGAATAATTGTCATAAGGCAAGTTGACACCAAATGAGTAAAGATTGCAAGAGATCAATACAAAATTGTTTGTTCCTTTTTAAATTAGTGTAAGTTCCTTTTTGTTAGTGTTTTAGATTAAAAAATGTAGAATATAGCAATTGGAAAATAGAATAGTTTCTCACTCACCAATCCATGTAAACACCTACTCAGATATTGTCACACAAGTATCTTTTAGCCAATATTGTGAGAGTGAAACATAAAAAGCAAGTAAAGACTAATAGATTTTATAAAGTTCATAGTAAAGGAGATGCTATAGAAGTCAAGAAAAATAATATATTTGATGGCTAGAAAGAGAAGAGCACCTGAATGAGTGATTCACTTCAAAGTAAATGAGTAGATGAAACTGTTAAAGGATAATGATCAGAATTTCAATGCTGAACTCATAAGAGATTTATGAGTTTATTATTCTTTTTGTTCTTGGAAAATCTATACATATAAATGTGTATAGTAAGAACAGATTATTTATTAATTAGTCTGCAAACCATTGGTTATTAACAATGGCTAAGTTGGGAGGTGAAACGGAACATAATAACATTATTATTGCTTTTCTCCATATTTTTCAATATTTTGGGGGGACAGGCAGACAACCCTAATGGTGCTAAGGGCATACTCCTGGTTCAGTGCACAAAGATTGCTCCTGGTTAGCGAAACGTGTGCAGTGCCTGGTATATAAATAAATTCATTATTGTGCAAGGCAAGCACCTTACATCTCTCTGGCCTGTATTTTCCTATGAGTCCATGGAGCTTAAAGGGATCTGACAGAGAAGTAGAAGCAGGAGGACTCCCATAGACATTTAATCAGATCTTGTCCCTCAGATTAATTTTCTTTACTGAAACAAAATCCAAATAAGTTTAGACAGAATAGGGTGCAATGCAGAGAAAATTCTCATGTAGCAATAAAAATAAAAAACTAATTTGAAGAAAACAATGTTTCAGTTAAAATTATGTGATGCATAGAACTTTGACCCTGTAATCTAATTGAATTCTCTTTATAAGTCAGTACCATGCAGATCAGCACGAGGTTCCTTCCAAGTCTAAATGAGTATGACAAGGTTTATTGGAAAGACCTAAATACTCATAGACTCCAAGGAAGGGAACAATCAAAAGTGATTAAGATTTTTTATTATTTCTGCACACACCCTAATTATTTCCAAATTACTTTATAGAAGATTTGCTTTCATTCTGTTTTTTTTTTCTCAAATATTTTTTATTTAGGAACTGTGATTTACAAAGGTGTCCATAATAAAATTTCAGGCATATGGGGCTGGAGAGATAGTACAGTGGTAGGGTGTTTGCCTTGCACGCGGCCAACCAGGGAGGGATCTGGTTCGATTCCTGGCATCCCATATGGTCCCCCAGCCTACAAGGGGCGATTTCTGAGTGCATATCAAGGAGTAACCCCTCAGCACCGCTCGGTGTGGCCCAGAAACCAATCAATCAAAAAATAAAAATAAATAAAATTCCAGGCATATAATTTTCCAATAGCAGACTCACCACAAGGGTCAATTTTCTTCCAACATTGTCACCAGGATCCCTCTGACTGTCCCCCCTCCACATAGCCTGTCTCCTTAACAGGAACATTTTTGAATGTAATTATTTTAGTTTGGGTCTCACGCTTATAGTACTGGTGACTTTGTTTTAGATATATGCATAAAACTCATATCTATACCACCAATATATCTAAGGTCCCTTCCCTCTGCCCCAGTTATCTCCCATTTGTCTCTTGTTACCTGCCCTTTTTATTGTTCTCCTTCCCTATCCTTTTCATTTCTGTAATCTCGGGCCAAGAGTTTGCCAACCTTTGGTAATTTTCATTGCCTTGCCATGTTTTTCTATATACCATAGATAAATGAGGTCATCTGGTATTTGACCTTCTCGCTACTTCACTTAACATAATATCCTCCAGTTCTATCTAAGTTGCATAGCTTCATTATTCCTTGAGGCTGCATAGTATTTCATTTTGTGTACATATGTATATACAGATATATGTATAATATATACACACCCCTCTTCTTTTTTTAAAATTACTTTATTTAAACACCGTGGATACAAGGTTGTTCATAATAGTTTTGTTTTCCACAGATGCAGTTATTCATGATAGAGTTTCAGTCATGCAATGTACACCACCCTTCACCAGTGCATATTTCCTACCACCAATGACCCAAGTTTCCCTCTAGCCTGCTTATAGAGCAGTTTACTTCTCTTTCTCTCTCTAGTGTGCTTTTCATTTTTTTCAGAATATTTTCCACTTTCCATTGTTTTATAGCTGTTTCCTCCATCTTCAAGTGTCTTGAACTATTCCTCAGCTGTTATTATTCTACTGTTCAGATCTTATAGTGACTTTTTGTATCACCTGCCACACTCTTCATTTCTGATGGTAGTTTACTCATTTTGACTTCCATACTTTCTTGTGCTTTGCTGACTATCTGTGCCATCATCTCTTTGATACTAAACATCCTCACCATGGTGTCACTAAAGTCATTACCTGTGGAATTACTGAGCTGGTTTGTGCTGCTTTAATCTTCTGTGTTACTGTTTTTACTCACTGAGCTTGCCCCATTGGGTTTTCTGTGCTCTTGATGTGCTGAGGGTACCTAGCAAAACCTGGAACTTTCTGAGGCAATAAAGTGGGACTTTCTCTTTTTTGTCTATGGTTATATTCACCTATTGATAAGGATTATAACTGTGAGCACTGTGAAATTTGAGGAGAAGCTATTGTGTATAGTTGGGCTGAGCACTTTAGGTAATGTAGCAGATGTCTGGCATGGAGGCTGTAGGGTCCAGCCAGAACGAGGGAAATCCTACTTCAGATATCCAAAAGTTGTGATAATTGTCATCTCAGATATTGATCTACCTGGTAGGGTGTGGCAGCAAGCAGAGTGTCAGGAGTTATGGAGCTGGGACTGTTGAATTGGTGGAGGCCAGGCATGGAGTCTCCAGTTTTTAAATTGTAAAATCTTTCAGTTTTTCCTTCCTTCCTTCCTTCCTTCCTTCCTTCCTTCCTTCCTTCCTTCCTTCCTTCCTTCCTTCCTTCCTTCCTTCCTTCCTTCCTTCCTTCCTTCCTTCCTTCCTTCCTTCCTTCCTTCCTTCCTTCCTTCCTTCCTTCCTTCCTTCCTTCCTTCCTTCCTTCCTTCCTTCCTTCCTTCCTTCCTTCCTTCCTTCCTTCCTTCCTCTCTCCATGCAAGAGGGACTAGGCTAGGTAATAAACCTGCGGTTCTTACATGCAAACCATGCATTCCAGCCCTTTGAACCATCTCTTATTCATCCATTTAAATATTTTGAAGGGATATTCGTGTCACACTTGAAAATGCTAAGGCATTACTCTGGTAACATGCTAAAAGAATATTCTGCATTGCTTGGACAACAATGTTTGGTATCATACATGGATGGATATGGAAACTATTATGCTGAGTGAAATGAGTCAGAGGGAGAGAGATAGACACTGAATACTCTCACTCATCTGTGGAATTTAAGAAAAATAAAATACAATGTGGTAATAATACTCAGAGACAATACAGATGAGGGTTGGAAGGGTCGACCCTTGATATGAAGCTTACCACAAAGATTGATTAGTGCAGTTAGAGAAATAAGTACACCAACAACTATCATGACAATGATAGTGAGTGAGAGAGGTAGAATGCCTGTCTGGAATAAAGGCAGGGGGTGGGGAAGGACGGAGATGGGGGACATTGGTAGTGGGAAAATTGCACTGGTGAAGGGGTTGCTCTTTTGTGACTGAAACCCAACTACAAACATGTTTGTAATAATGGTGTTTAAATAAATAAACCTTACCTCCTGTTTCTTGCTCTAGTCTCATTTATTTTTTTAATATAATTTTTATTTTGATCATAGTGGCTTACATATTGTTGACAATATTTTAGGTACATATTTACACAAAATCAGGGGGGCTTCCCATCCCCAAATTGTCCTCCCTAACCCTCCGTTTTTGTCCTACCTCCCATTTCCTCTTCCCTCCCCCTCAGGGCGGCTAGAATATATGGTTCCCTCTGTATCTAACCTACTACTTAGTAGTCTTGCATCAGTTTGGTCTTGCTGCCTCCCTTATTTCCCCCTGTAAGTGGGGGCAGGGCTAGCTAGTTCAAGTTACGTGGTTTTGCCTGAAAAAGAGAAAGTAAATACACTGGGGTAAGGGTCTAATACCCCGAAAATGGGTAGAATCCTTCTAGAGGTTCTCATCATCAATTTGGGAAGTGAATGAGAACAAGAAGGTGAAACACTCCACCAGTACCAAAAGAAGTGTCAAATATCCAGTGAGGACTCCGGTTATATCGATAGGCACCACAAAAAACAGATTAAATATAATAATAGAAAAAAATAAGAAACAAAAAAAAAACACACCGTGGTCTTGAAATAAGAAACATGGAGTAGCACAAAACGAAAGAAGAGAAAGGAAGAGAGAAAAAAAATAAGAATAATTGGGGACAACAATTTCAATAATCACATCCAAACAGAGAAATCGACCAAAATAGCTAGGTAAATAAAAATAATAATAACGATAATAAATGAAGGTAAAAAATATATATATATATATATATATATATATATATATATATATATATATATAATGTCCAAGGTTTTGTGTTTTTTGTATTTTTGTTTTTTTTTTCCCTCCTGCCCTGGCACAGTAAATATTGGGGTTATTCGAAAAGGAATTCCCTTGCCCTATGCGATATGGGGTTTCTCCGTCCTTGGAGTATATTGTCATGGGATCAGCTCTTTGCTCAGGATCATTACTCTCCCGGTGGTGGGTTTTTTTTTTTTTTTTTTTTTTTTGGTGTGTGGAAGACTTCTGCTCTGTCCAGGGTGATACAATCAGAGCTTTGTGTTTAGAGGTCTCAGTATCTGTACAGATCCTGAGGTAGGACTTATGGTGAAGTCAGTCTTTGTGAATCTAGAGGTTCTGTTACCTCAGTGCCATTTTAATCCATCTTCTATGGTTGGTGGTCTTGGTCTTTGCACTGAACCTAGGATGGCATCTAGAATAGCGTCTTTCTTTGTGCTTCCAGAATCCCCTTTCCATTACAATTGTCTCTGCCGGACCTTTGGAACTGGGGATCATGCTAATTGTGCAGGTCTTAGCTCAAGCCCTAGACTAGGGCTTTTTTATTGGTCCCAAGATGTATACAGTCTGGTCGTGGTTCTAGCAGCCAGTCATCTGTAAATCATGATCTTGGCTTTTTGGACCTACCAAAGGGTGCCACGTCTTCTGGTTTTGTCTTGTCGTTAGCTGCTAAGGTAGGCTAAACTGCTCTAAGGTCAAGTTGTTCACATTTTCCTCATTGTCGGGATATCATGTTAGAGCTGGCCCTTGTTGTTGACCCTGCAGTATTAAGGCTGTCCCAGATGGAGTTTGTTTCTTGCAGCTGTTGTGAAGAGCTGTGCCGTTTCTATGTCTGGGATCCAGGGTTCAAGGCTGGATGAATGGTATCTAATCACCTGAGGTCTAAGTTGATTCCACATGACATATTTTCAAGGTAGGAGATATCCCTGTATTATAAATAACTATGAGTTCCTATCTCTAGTAGATAAGAGCACCATAACACTACGTTTTAATCCCTTTACCTTAATATATTTTAAATAACCTCTCAGCTTTTCTGTTCACAGACGCCCTTAGATACAAAGGGCGGACAAACTAAGATGGCAACTCGGGATACCACACAAGATACCATACCTTGCCTGCACTACGAGATGGCCACGCGAAAACTCTTTAACATACACTTTATCTCTAGGTTAAACCTTCATTTAGGAATTGAAGCACGTGACCAGTCAGTCCACCAAAGCAGTACCTGCGACGTACAGACCTAAACTACAGGTTCTAGTCATCGAACACATTCAACCAAACCAGCATTCCCTTGCAATTCTCTTCATTCTTCTCACTACTTTTTTTTTCTTCTTTTTTGCTCTTCTATTCTTCTCTTTACTTTTTTCCCTTTCTCTTCTCCCTTTCTTTCTTCGATATTTTCTCTTTTCTCTTCCTTCATACCCCTCCCATATACCTTCCCCTTTCTCCCCCCCCCGGAAATCCAACTATCCCTTCACCCCTCAATCCCATCCAGGTCTCCCACCATATTAAAACTCTCCACCCTCAGCCCTTAATTTTTTAGGCATCAAGATCGACCTCCCACCCAACGAACCAGTACCCAGCACCCAGGCGAGGGGACACCCAGCCAAACCCGCACCTCATCTCCTGCAAGAAAAGACAGCCAACTCCCCTGTGGACTCATGCTGCGAGACCCTCCCTACCATCTCCCCCTAACGTGGACTGTTTCTTGAAACCAGACTTAGGTCCAATAGTATCCCCAATGCAAGAACTCTTCCAAGACCTCCCTGCCGCAAAATTTTTTACCAATCTGAAGAAGGTCAGGGGGTGTGATTGGAAGATGCCTACAAACCCACACACCACAAGAAAAATCCAAAAGACAACGGGAAAAACTGTACTTCCAACATAGGAATAAGACCTGTAATACACTACCTCTTTACCTGTTCTCTCCCAATTGTAAAGTAGTCTGTTGCACCACTTTGGTCCTTTAAAAACTTCGCTAACTCATTTTATCTTATTATTTTTTTTGGTAATTTATTTAATTAATTGATTTTTTTAAATGTTTGTCCTACATATACATTTGTGGGCACATATACTTTTATTTCTTTTTTTTATCGTTTTTGGGTATGCAATCTATTTCTGTTACCCACTCTGTCCACCCCAAATACACCGACAATATAACGGAGCACCACTTCCCCATGCAAAGGCACACTAAATAAAGGGGAAATCTTACATAGTCTCATTTATTTTTTAAAAGAAATCTGTGTATATTCTTTTCCACAGTGGTTTCACTAATTTACATTCACACCAATAGTATACCACAGTGTCCTTTTCTCCACTTTTGTCAACACTTACTGTTTCCAATTTGTTTAGACAAGCCATTATTGCAGGTATAAATCAAATATGGTTTTAATTTCATTTTTCCAATAATAAGTGATGTTCCACACTACCCATGTGTCTGATTTCCAGAGGCCTCTGCCTGCTAGAGGCTGAGTAGGCATGACTGACAAGAGTGGTTTTTCTGGAGACCGGGTTTAATGGGGGAACAGGTAGAGTAGGAAGCCTGGGGTCTTACAGTCAACCCCTAGACAGAAAGGGGTGGAGAGAGACAGACAGACAAATACAGAGACAGACAGAGAGACAGAGATAAGTTTGGAACCGGGGCAAGCGTCAGTCAGATGGAGGACCAGGGAAGAGGAATAGGCAGAAGCAACAGGACAGTTCAACCAACAGTTTTTCCAGCAAAGCCTTCTGGAAAATGCAGCCAGAGTCTGGGAGAAACCGCCAAGAAAAACAGCCAGCCAGTAGCAGCAGTAGCAGCATCAGCCCCAGTGGTCTGGGGGTTTATATATCCCCCAGCCAACTGCCACTAAATGACAGTTATAGGGGGAGGGCATTTTCAAGGGACAGATTCCTTTTATGGAAGTTATGGCAGTATAATCCAAAATCTGATGGTCATATACGTGTCTTATTTGGAGAAGTGTCTTCAGGTCCATAGCTCATTTCTTTGGGTTTCACTTTGGTGGTTGTTCAAGAGTTGAGTAAGCTCTCTCTATGTTTTGGATAGTAGATTCTTTCAGATACATGATATACAATTATTTTCTCTAAGTTGTATGTTGCCTTATTTTGGGTATTTTCCTTTGCTGTGAAAATATTTTTATTTTAATGCAGCCCCATTTATTTTTGCTCTTGCTTCACCCTCTTTGTATGTATTTATATATTTAAGTATATAAGTATATATTTGATTTTGAGATCTTGGAATGTATCATATATGCTTTTATCTATTTATGGTTTATGAGAATTATCCAATCTATTTTAATTTTCTATATCATATTAAAATAATCAAATTTTATTTTTGTGTGTGAGAGTTTAGTTTTCTCAGAACCATATGTTGAAGAGGCTTTCTTTTCTTCATTTTATGGATTTGACTCCTTTATAATAGACTAGATGCTCATATATGTGTGAATTTATTTCTAGATTCTCTGTCCTTTTCCACTGCATATGTTTGCCTGTTTTGTTCTAACACCATAGTTTAATTACTATTATTAATTTTTAATTACTATTATTTTTTAAATTTGAAGTCAGTGAACATGATAACTTCATTTTCTCCTTTTCTTACTTGGCCATTTGTGATCTTTTGTAGTTCTGTGCAATTTTTAAATATTTTGTTTTATTTTCTTGAAAAATGTCATGGGTATTTTAATTGATAGAGGTTGAATCCAATATGTAGACTGCTTTAAGTAAGACCTACATACTGTTTTTGTATGACACATGGAAGATTATTTTAATGGCACAAGATAATCTATGAAATTCAAATTCCATGCACAGTTTATAAATAAATATTTTGGCACAAAGCCACACCCATTTGTTTATATATTATCTATGGATGTCTTAATACCATAATGACAGAGTTGAATACTCATGACAGATACCATATGGCTTGCAAAGTCTCAAGTATTTCCTATCTGGACTTTAAAGATAAAATTTGTCAATTCTTGTTTAATGTATAAAATCCACTGATATTCAGAAATCACATAGCACAATAATTGGGCCTTGTAATGATTAATTCTTCAAGGAGCTGTATTCAATTCTCATAGAAGCAAAAGTAATAGCAGAAAGTGGTTAGCAGAACACATGTAAGATTTTTTTTGACTATTTAAAAAACACTGGTAAATAGAGTCATAAAGCAGAGTCTATGAGGTGGTCTGTTAATTTCTGCATGTATCAGTCCTGCTTTGACTGAGACTAGGAACATTCTGTTTCCCACATCCAGTGACACTAATCATGTCAGTGAGACTAATCATGCCTGAGACAAGCACTATAAGCCAGGGATGTGGCTCAATGACAGGGCATTTGTCTTGCATGTGTGGGGCCCTGAGTTCCATATGTAGCATCACATGATTTCCTGAGCATGAATGGGAAAAATTTCCAAGCATCTAGCTGGGTATAATCCCTGAGCACAGCTTGTTTTTAAGCCACAAACAAATAAATGAGACAAGATAAGTAGGTTAGCAAGAATTTTGTCCAATAGTAGTGATAATAGATATAGGTATAATAGATATGCTGTCTATATGTCTGTTTTATGATCAATGAACTGCTTCCTTTTAACTAATACAACTTTGAGCTTACAACTGTGATTGGTCTTTTGTCTCCACTTTTTTGGTTTGCTTGTTTTTTTGGGCCACTCCCTGGAGCTCTTGGGTTACTCCTGGCTCTGAGCTCCGAAATCGCTCCTGGCAGGCACTGGGGACCATATGGGATGTTGGGATTCGAACCACCATTGGTCCTGGGTTGGCCGCTCACAAGGCAAACGCCCTACCGCTGTGCTATCTCTCTGGCCTCTTGTCTCCACTTTTTTTTCTTTTTTCTTTCTCTCCTATGAAGCTGATATAATTAATAGGCTATGATTATTTTCTATTATTTATAATTTTCTATTATTTTTACATTAATATCTTTATTTAAACACCTTGATTACAAATATGATTGTAGTTGGGTTTCAGTCCTATAAAGAACACCCCCCTTCACCATTGTCTCCACTTTCTAATCAGTGCTAGGATTACTCACCTGAGTTGAAGCTTAATTCGATAGGAGCCCATATTTTTTTAAGAACTTCTTTCTATTCCAATTTCCCTGTTATTATTTCCTTCTTTGCATGGCTTGTCTTTTATCTGGCATCCTATTCAATACCAAGAGATTGTCTGATATCAGATTTGTCATCAAATGTTTAGTCCTAATGCTTTTTTTTCACACTGACTGGAACATCTCTTAAGTCAACTCCAAGTTTGCCTAGTCTTTGAACTCTGATTTAGCATGGCAAAAAAATTTGTTGTTAGTATTTGGAGGGGGGAACTCCCAGGTATTTTCAAGGAATACTAATGGTTTTCTATTCAGGGATAACTCCAGGAGGAGGTCTGGAGAACATATATGGCACATGGGATCAAACCAAGGTCAGCAGTGTGCAAAGCAGTAGCCTTACCTACTGCATTATTTTTGCCCACTTAACAAAAATCTTGAATGTAAGGTATTTTTTACTTTATTTAAAGAAAATGCATCACATAGTTGACATAGTTGACTATAATACATATGTTTTCCATATAAATGGTAGCAACATTATTAAAAAAAACGAATATAAATAAGAAAAAGGAGGGGCCGAAGAGATAGCATGGAGGTAAGGCGTTTACTTTGCATGCAGAAGGTCAGTGGTTCAAATCCCGGCATCCATATGGTCCCCTGAGCCTACCAGGAGTGATTTCTGAGCATAGAGCCAGGAGTAACCCCTGAAAACTGCCGGGTCTGACCCAAAAACCAAAGAAGAAAGAAAGAAAGAAAGAAAGAAGAAAGAAAGAAAGAAGATAGAAAGAAAGAAGAAGAAAGAAGAAAGAAGAAAGAAAGAAAGAAAAGAAAGAAGAGAAAGAAAGATAAGAAAGAAAGAAAGAAAGAGAAGAAAGAAAGAAAGAAAGAAAGAAAGAAAGAAAGAAAGAAAGAAAGAAAGAAAAAGGAAGGTAAGGGAATATTTTAAAAAAGAAAAAGGAACTATAGTAGCAAGCACATTTGTGGAAATTACTGTATTTCCAATGAAGTCAATAATACAATGGCAGAAGGTTTAGTAAGCTCTTGTTGTTAGCTGCCCATTCTGTTAAATTGGTGTGTTCTTGGGGCCGGAGCAGTGGTAGGGTGTTTGCCTTGCATGTGGCTGACCTAGGATGGACCTCGGTTGGATGCCTCAATGTCCCATATGGTCCCCCAAGCCAGGAGAGATTTCTGAGCATATAGCCAGGAGTAACCCCTGAGTGTCATCAGGTGTGGCCCAAAAAACACAAAAATATTAGTGTGTTCTTATAGGTATGCCAGCATGAAATAAATAAAGTTGTCCAGAAATTCAAAGCACTATTACTGATATGTGGTTTTGAGGGGCATGTTCTCAGCTTTCAGGCTTACTGGAAGAAGGGAAATATGGGGGAGGGTGCCCGCAATCACTCCAAAAAGCCCTGGTGATATCAGCTCAAATACCAGTATAATTTCTTCAGACTGATGTCCCATAGAGAATACTAGAGGGGTGGTAAGGCAAAACTGATTCTGGATAATGGATACAGCAAGTGTGGTTTCAGCAGGGCAGGTGCTTAGCCTGCCCCTCACATCTGAAGATGGCAAGCTTTCTCCTGTTTGGTTCATTTGACCATTATTATTTTATTTTATTTTTTTTGTTTTTTTGGGCGACACCCGTTTGACGCTCAGGGGTTACTCCTGGCTATGCACTCAGAAATCGCCCCTGGCTTGGGGGGACCATCTGGATGCCAGGGGATAGAACCGCTGTCCGTCCTATGCTAGCACTTGCAAGGCAGACACCTTACCTCTAGCGCCACCTTTGCGCCCCCCCCCCCATTATTTTTTACAGCTTGGTTTACATAGTTTTTTGCGAAAAATGTGAGACTATGGAGCTGTCCCTGTATGAACATTTAATATAAAGTTTTATAAACAAATTTATCCTCTGAAATTTCAGTGAAGCCTTTTATAGAACTATTCAACTATCTTTTTTCCTTCTAATGAATTCTCAGTCTGTATTTTGGTACAGTCTAAATTAATAATAATGCCCAATGTATTGTAGAGAATTAGAACGTCAAGGAATGTTACAAAGTACTAATGAAAGAGAAGAAAAGATTTAAGAGTTCCACTGCTATATATACTGATTTAACCTAACATATAAGGAATAAATGTCCTCATACCTTTCAAGAAGTGCTTTGGAAATATTAATAAAATTGAGTATTAAAAATTTAATTTTAACATGAGTTTATTCCAGGATGGTTGAAGTAGCATAGCTGTAGAGCACTTGATTTCGGATGTGAGGTCCTGGTCTAGATTCCTGCCACTACAAAAAATATAATTATTAATTTATTTACTTTAGGTACATCATAAAAAATCAGATAAACAAAAGTGAGAGTGATGCCTAAAAGGACTGCAATAAAACTTACCCCCTAATGGATGCAAAAAAGTAAATACATAACTTAAAATAATATGCAAACAGGGCTAAGGTGTCCCACCCTTTGTCAGTTGTTTCATAAACACAGTGCTTTAATGCCTAAATAGTTATGAGTTTAATATTCAAATAAAACCTAAGATTGTAAGCAACAAAAAACCCCTGAGATTGCACTTGTTCAATTATGTTCCAGTGTAATGAACAGAACAGCACAGAGATGACTGAAAACTGAAATGATTCCAGCTTATCAGCAGTCTTGTCTCTCTACAGAGAAGAATTGAGGTACTTAGCAAAACTTTCCATAGATATCAGGTAGAAATTCCTTGGTGACATGTGAATGTGGTGTATTTGTATGGAATCCAATTTCCTAGGCTAATTCTTCAGAACTATTTCCTTGTAAGGATATATCTTGTGTATGACTGCTGACCTTGTGCACAGCATAGCAGGGTCAATCAAACAATCTTTAAATAGCAATGTACTTTTTCTTCTGGAGTCACTCTACTGTTAATGGTCACAAGATCATGACTTTGGATGTATTTATTTGATTAATCATGCCTCAAGTTTCAATGTAGCTACTATACACAGATCATGTTTTACACTTATTTTAACAGTAGTAAAGAATTTAACATTCTATTTCTGAATACTTCTGTTGTAGGCTACTTAGAGGAAGTGAAAAATGAGAGAGGTAATAACCTGTGAGGGATATAGCCATTTTGCTCCTATTTTTATGCTCAATCCACACATCAGTTATCCAGGGAACTGCCAGGAAGGGGTAGGACTGGTAGAGTCTGACATGAATACATGCACACTATGAATGTTCATGTTTCAGCAGTACCACTAGGCAGTCCTCAAGTTTCATCTGAGCTACATTTCATCTTAAAGTTGTGAAATTTGTCCCACTATGTAGTTTTTCAGTATCTTCAGGCTGTACTGAGGTTCAAAAAAAAGGCACAACCAGTTCTTGCCAGTCCTCAGAGTCCCAGATTTATTGCATATCTTCTTAGAAAAGGATTTCAAGAAGAACAGTGAATATTTGAAGAAAGTCACATATTTTTATTCAGGAAATATGAGAAGAAAGAAAGAGAAAAACATGTTTATAAAAAAACAGCCTTCTCAAGTGGGAAGCAAGTCAAGAGGACATACACATCCCAAGTTGAGAAGCTGATATGTAGCCTAATATCCAGTAGAGATTGTTGGGCCAGAGTGATACTACACCCTATAAGTCACATGTCTTGCATCTGACTAACCCAGCTTCGATCCCTGAAACTCCATATGGTCCTAGATCTACCAGGAGTGATACCTGATCACTGAGTGCAGAGCCAGGACTAAGTCCTAAATACTGCTGGGTGTATCCCCAAATCCCAAATAAAAACAAACTAGATAGTTAATATACACCAGTTGTGTCTACAAAGTTAGTTTTACAGAGTTTTCCTGACCTACCCTACCCCATTTGGAACTTTCTAAGTAAATAAAGTATATTGCTAGACTTCTGTCAAAGGAAAGAGCTTAGAATTTTTGTTGTTCTTTCATGTTTGTATCGTGGACTTTGATTTGGCATTAGTGTCTCCTCTCCTGAAGGTATCTAGACTTCTTTAGGTCTCCACTGCTGTATCTCAGTGTGTCTCCAAATATAATTCTTCAGGCTGGTGCCTGGGTTACTTCTAAGTCCACATTACCTGGGCCTCCCTGTTTGTCTGCACACCGCAACTCTTCTAATATCTGAAAATATTAGTCTTGATGGGCTGTAATTGAGTATGTAGTAGACAGATTATTTGCTGACTGCTGTTTCATGACTAACTAAAAGTTATAATAGAATAATGCTCTTGCATTGCTTTAAAAGAAGAATATACCTTCAATTGCACCGGTAGTTCTTAACTGTGCCTAGATTTCATACATACATACATACATACATACATACATACACAAACACACAAAAACACATATGTGTACACTCCCAATCCCAAAGGGAATTTGGCAATGTCTGAAACATTTTTGATGGTCACAACTGAGAGTTAAGGTAGCAGGAATGCTGCTCAAAATCTGATAATGCACATAAACCCTCTTATAGAAGCAAATTTATCTGGCCCAAAATATTGATTCTAGATTGAGCACGTTTTGATCAGATATAGAACAGATAAGGATGTATAAACAGACTAAGTACAGAAGAGTTTTAGGGCACTGGGATTCTGACTGATAGTCTAATGGAAAATTTATGTCATTAAACAATAGCAAAGAACCACAAGATGTGAAGTATATGGAGTTAATCTTAATAACTTTAGATATTTGGGTGATAAAGATTAGTTGATATAAGGTTTTTTTTTTGAGGGGGCCACACCCAATGACGTTCAGGAATCATTCCTGGCTATGTGCTCAGAAGTCCCTCCTGGCTTGAGGGACCATATGAGATGTTGGAGGATAGAACCTTTGTCTGTCCTAGGTTGGTGCGTGCAAGGCAAATGCCCTACTGCTTCCACAACTTCTCCAGCCCCTGACATAGATTTTTTAAATATCTTTATTTAAGCACCCTGGTTACAAACATATTTATAGTTGGGTTTCAGTCATAAAAAAGAACATCCCCCTTCACCAGTGCAACCTTCCCAATGCCCAGTATCTCCTTCCTGCCCCAGCCCCTGCCTGTCTTCGAAACAGGCATTCTATTTCTTTCACTCACCACCATTGTCATAATAATTTTTGGTATACATATTTCTCTAACTGCACTCACTAATCTTTGTGTTAAGCTTCGTATTGTGTGCTGGTCCTTCCGACCCTCATATCTATTGTCTCCAGGTATTGTTACCATACTATCTTTTTTCTTTCTTAATTCCCACAGATGTGTGAGATTATTCCATGTCAATCTCTCCCTGACTCATTTCACTCAGCCTAATAGTTTCCATGTCCATTCATGTATAGGAAAATTTCATGACTTCATATTTCTTGACAGTTGCATAGTATTCCATTATGTATATGAACCACAATTTTTTTTAGCCATGCATTTGTGGCTGGGCATCTGGGTTGTTTCTAGATTCTGGTTATCCCTATCTGTGGGACTTATCCTTGTGACTAGGATGTACCTTGGGGTGTTTTTCTTTGGATCTCGTTCAGCTGGTACTTTTTGGGTATGCAGGATTTAGTTGGTCTTTAGCTCTGGGAGTTTCTCTGCAATGGTGTCCTTGGAAGTTAATTCTTCCTGGGGAATTTTTCCTGGGTCTCTGGAACTCCAATGATTCTTATGTTGTTTTTGTTGAGTTTATTAAAGATTTCTTTCTTCTTCTTTTTTTTAGTTCTTTGTGTTACTTTTATTTGTTTTTAATTTCTATTGTGACCAAAGTGCATTACAAATCTTTCACTGCATCATTTATGGTACATAGTGACAATGAATGAGGGGTATTCCCACCACCAGTGCTGTCCTCCCTCCGCCCCTGTTCTGTTGACATTCTTTGAGGATTTGTTTCAATTACCTGATCATTTGTTTTAAGGCTCTTTTCCAATCTCTTCTGCTGTATGGACTTGTTCTGATCTCATCTTCCAGCTCATTGATTCATCTTCAGTCAATATTACTGTTAGAGAGGCTTTTCAGTGAGGTTTTCATTTCGTCTACCAAGTTTTTCAATCCTGTTATTTCAGTTCGAATTTTTTATTTCTATTTTATTTAATTTATTTATTTATTCTATTTCTATTTATATCCTCTTGATTCTTATTTGTTGTTTGTTCAGTTCTTTCCATGCTTTCTTGGACTTATGTGAGGATCCTCCATATTGCTTCTCTAAATTCCTTATCTGAGAGGCTAAAAGGTGGTCAGTACTTTTTGGGTCATCAGAGCTGCCATCTTCATTCTCCATGCATGGTGTTGACCTGCATTGTTCCCCCATTTTCATGATTGTAGTGTGGTGTTTTCTATGTGTTGTGCTGGTGTTCATTGGCTAGGATATGTGCATGGCCCCAAAACCAAGTGGAGAAGCCAACCAAGTGGAGAAGCCAAGCTCCCCTGGCTCTTCCCTTTGTGGGCTGGACAGCTTACCTCTATTGACATGCATCAGTGAGCTCTTCTAATTGGGATGGTTCACGGAAGCAGCAGTGGTAGGGCACTCGCCTCTAAATGCTCACTATTTGTTGGTATACTATAGGTTAATGAACTATAGATATAGTACAGAATGTTGTTATATCTTTCAGTGGAACTGTGTTGACCAAAGTATAAAAGGAGATAACTCTCAATGTTTTTTTAATTTTTTTTCTCTGAAATTTAAAATGCTCTAAATATATTTTTTTAAAAGTAGATGTCAAAGCCAAAGTGGTAGCACAGTAGGGAGAGATTTTCCCTTGCAGGTGGCTGACCTGGGTTTGTTCCTTAGTATCCCATTAGTTCTTTGAGTCTGCCATGAATGATTCCTGAGCGAAGAGCTAGGAAAAGCCCTAAGCACTGCCAGGTGTGTCCCCCCAAATAAAAGCAGGTGAATATATTTAAATGAATTTTGGTTTTCAAAAATAAGTCTGGTCATCTTTGTTTGTTTGTTTTTTGTTTGTTTGTTTTTTTGGGGGGCCACACCCTGCGGTGCTCAGGGGTTACTCCTGGCTGTCTGCTCAGAAATAGCTCCTGGCAGGCACGGGGGACCCTATGGGACACCGGGATTCGAACCAACCACCTTAGGTCCTGGATCAGCTGCTTGCAAGGCAAACACCGCTGTGCTATCTCTCCGGGCCCAGTCTGGTCATCTTTTAAAAAATGTATTTTGGTGGCTCTTGAAGATTTATACTATAAAATTTGCTTTATGTGCTTAAATGATAGATATGTGACACATTTTCCTTAAATTTCTTTGCTATGTATTTTTGTAAATGAAATTATTTCTAAATAACCGTAATTAAGAATAACTTTGGACCAGAGAGATAGTACAGAGGACAAGGTAAGCCTTGTAAGCCAGGCTTGATTCCTTTCACAACATATGGTCCTCAGAACACCACCCAAAAAGAATAATTTCAAATTGCACTTGTACTCTCAAATGTATTTTTTTCTCCCCAGGGCCTTATTCATGGTATGTTTCTGAAACTGAGCATGTGATCAGACTCAATAAAGCTAATCTTTAATGTAGAATTAAAAAAGAATATTAGTGAAAAATGTTAATTTATGTATGACTAAATATTATTGGAAAGGAGAGTCAGTCAGTACTGTACTATATTCCACATCTAAAATTCCATTCATACAGCTAAAACAGTATAATTTACAGAAGAATTTTTTTTTTGGATTTTGGGTCACTCCTAGTGATGCTCTGGGACCATATTATAGGTGAAAGAGATTGAAACTGGACTCACTGCCTCCAATGAACAGCCTACCTATTGTACTGTCTCTCTGGCCACTATAGAAGAAATTTTAGCTAAAGATAGGCTTAATGTCATAGCAGACACTTCTCTTTTAGTAGTACACTTTTACTTACGTAATGAAATCTGAACATTATTAAGAACTTTTAGCATTTAATGATCATTTCCTTTTTTCTTTTTTTCAGCTTCAGTAGTTTAATATCAAGCACTGTAACAATACAGTGCTAAAATGATAAATATAAACTATCATGCAGGAAGTATGCAGAATTTTTAAAGAGTAACAGAACATGTCCCAGGTATATGTCCAACCGTGAAAATGATCGGAAAACATTATCCACAAATCAGCATTATTTGCCACATATTTGTAAATTAATAATATTATACAGCCTGTAACCATGAGTTTCATGAAATATATAGCATGTTTAACATTACATTTTGTCAGGTCCAGCAATTTTATTTCCAAGTTTTTTGTTTTATTTTGTTTTGGGACTACACCATGCAGTAAAATTCAAAAATCAATTGCAAGAAGAACTGACTTTACATTTTTATCCATGTGAAATCGTAAGTAGTGCACATTACAATAACTCCATCAACATAAAATTTGTAGGATTGATAAGCTTTTGCTATTGCAATATGTAGTGAAATTAGTTTTCTAAGTTTACAAAATTTAGCTCATTGTAAGACACTCATCAAATGCCAGTCTAATTTGTTCGCTTCTGACAATATTACCAAGATGTTTTGGAATTGATAGGATAGTATTTTTCTGTGTCATATGCTAAAGATTTATTGTTTCCAATAGTACTAATCATACAACTGATTTGAATGTTTTACAGAACTCATCATTTTTTTTTTCTGGGGTAGGCTTTAAATACCCAAATGGTTTAGGAAGTGGTATTATTTATACAGAGCTAGAATGTATTTATAATTTTCCAACTAGTGTGTCCTTGTTCTGGGAGTGTAAAAAAAATTGTGACTGAGATGGACTTTGGAAGGTGGGTTTATTTCTCCAAGTCAAGAATTATATTGAGTCATGTGATTGGGAGAAGCCCAGAACAGTTAGTCTAAAGGCAGACAGGATTATGGAAAATGGCAACTCTACACTGGTTTATATTAACTGAAAGTGTATTCAGTAGTGACAAGGAATCACAGCCTGTTCTTACTACTAAGGGATTTCCAGGGGAGAACCGTTAGTGTTCAGAGCTCCTGGTGCAAATTCGACTGGAAAAGGGGAGGAAGGGTGAAATTGCCATAAATTTAAACGGTTCCTTTGGTCTGGAAAAATCATCACCACAGTATGGAACATAAACTTTTGCATTCAGAACTCCAGGTTCAACTCTTTCAAGCGCTGCCTTCAGCCCCTGAGTAGCCCCAGGAGTAGCTCACCAACCAAAGCAAAGGACTTCTTGTTTTCTTGTCCAAGGATAGAAACTGTAATAGCACAGCAGAAGCAGAAAGAGCTGTGATCTGTATCTAAAAGAACCCCTGGCATGGTCCCTATACAAATGATGTGGGATGTCCAAATATATTAAAATATGATTGCAAAAAGAACAGGGCCTAAGAGAACACACAGGGGCAGGGCACTTGTGGCATGCTGATGAGTTTGGTTTTATTCCCCGTACCGCAGAGTAGTACCAGAGTACTTTCAGGTGTGGCCTCAAAATAAACAACAAACAAAAAATAAATAAATAACCAACTGATATGTCACTAATAAACAGTTACTAGTCATGTCTTTAGAAAATCAAAACCATAGGCTAATATATAATTTTTAAAGTATTTATTAAGACACCAACGTTTAAAAGTTGTTTATAATAGAGTTGCTACAGGCATATACTAGTCTAACACCAATCCCTCCACCAATGTCCAAAGGTTCCCTCCCATTTCCAAGTCTGTTTGTTTATTTTATTATTTTTAGTGCAAGTCACTACTTTTATTTTTATAGTTTTTTTATAATGTATTTAAGCACTATGGTTAAAAGTTTTTTTTATTTTTGTGTTTCAGTCACAGAATATACTCCATGCTTCACCAGTGCACTTTTCCTGCCACCAATGTCTCCAGTTACCCTCCCACCCATCCACCACCATTTGTCTCTGAGGCAGGCATTTTGCTTCTCTCTCTTTTCCTTTTTGACACTGTGATTTGCACTGTTGTTAATGAAAGAGTACTGGGTATGTCACTTTAACCCCTTTCAGCACCCAGTTTTTGTCCATAGTTATTAGTTCCAAATATCATCGTCATAGTAGACCCTTCTCTACTCTAACTTCACTACTCCAGTATTTGTGGCAAACTTCCTACCATGGACTGGTCCTCCTGAATCTCATCTCTATGTATCTGGATATTACTATCATTGTGTCTTTTATTTTTCTTATCTCCTGCAAAATGAGTGAGATTATTATGTCTATCCCTCTTCCTCTGACTCATATCACTAAATATAAAATCTCCTTATAAATCCATGTATAAGAAAAATTATGACTTTATTTTTCCTAATAGTTGCCTAGTATTCCATTGTGTAGGTATTCCATTTTTTTAGCCACTCATGCGTTCTTGGGCATTGGATTGTTTTAAGATTCTGGCTATTATAAATAGTACTGTAAGGAATTTTTGTATTGTGTTTTTGCATTCCTAGAGTATATCCCTAGAAGTGGTATTAATGGAGCATAGGGGAGCTCAATTTCCAGTTTTTTTTGAGGAATTTCCATATTGTTTTCCAACAAAGCAAGACCAATCTATATTTCCACCAGCAGTGATTGATAATCCCTTTATCCCTCTATCCATGCCAGCAAGGGTTGTTCTTGTTCTTTGTGATGAGTATCTCATGATTGTTTTAATTTGCATCTCCATGATGATTAGTAATGTAGAGCATTTTATGTGTCTTTGGCCATCTGTATTTCTTCTTTGAGAAGTGTATGTTCATTTTTTCTCTTCATTTTTGGATGGTATTAGATATTTTTTTTCTTGTGGAGTTCTCAGTACCTTGTATATGATAGATACTAACCCCTTATCAGATAGGTATGGCTAAATAGTTTCTCCCAGGGTTGGAAATAGGGAGTGTAGGGCATTTTTAAATTAATAAACCAAGACAGTCATTAGGGAGAGAATCATGGAGTCATCTGGCTCTCACCTTATGGTACCCAGGCCTGCCAAACTGCCTGCCAAACATTGTATAACTGCAACTCAATCGTGGGCAACTTAATCTGTGTGTGTGGAAACCTGTATTATGAACAGGCTTGTAACCATGGGATTTAAATTTATTTTTGTTTTTTTTTTGGGTCACACCCAGCAGCACTCAGGGGTTACTTCTGGCTCTACATTAAGAAATAGCTCCTGGCAGGCTCAGGGGACCATATGGGATGCCGGGATTTGAACCACCATCCTCTTGCATGCAAGGCAAATGCCCTACCTCCATGCTATCTCTCTGGCTCCATAGTGTTTAAATTTTTTTTAAAAAATGTTAATCTGGGCCCAGAGAGATAGCACAGCGGTGTTTGCCTTGCAAGCAGCCAATCCAGGACATAAGGTGGTTGGTTCAAATCCCGGTGTCCCATATGGTCCCCCGTGCCTGCCAGGAGCTATTTCTGAGCAGACAGCCAGGAGTAACCCCTGAGCATCACCGGGTGTGGCCCAAAAACCAAAAAAACAAATGTTAATCTAGTCTAGGTGGACAATGACATGTCAAGGTATAGGTGAAAAGGAAAGAGTAATCTGGGAAATGGCTTTGTGTTGGGTAAAAGCAGAAGTAATCTTAGAGCAGTTGGCCCGGGAGGTATATAAAGACCTGGCTAAAGTGCTATGGGGGCTAGGAGAGTCTTCTGCCCTGCTGGATGGTCGCTGCTGAATTGCTGGAGAAACTGTTTTCAGGAATCTCAGCTCCTGTTGTCTTTTGCTGCCTCTCCTACTGCTCCGGGCTCTAAAAGTTAGTTCCTGGAACAAGAGGTGAGTAATGATCCTCTGAGGAATCAGAATTGTGATCCTGTGCATCAAAGACATGATCTTTTTGTTGATCAAGGCCCTAATCCCACGGTGGATTAGACGAGATCGGGCGCGTTCAGGGTGGTATGGCCGTAGACCCCACGGTGGATTAAATCTGTGCTACTCTTCTAGATATTTCATGAAAGTCTTTCATCCTATCGCATGTATTTCAAAGCTCTACTGTTATTCATGTTATTAGGGGTGATGACATGCTGCGATATATATATATATATATATATATATATATATATATATATATATATCATCAAATAATGATAAAAAGAAACAAAACTATACTCACAAAATTTATTAAAAATATTACCCCTCACCCCGTCTCAAGCATACTTCCCCAGTAGGGGAGACCAGACAAAATTTAACTGTGATTGTTACCCTCTCAGCCCCTCCTGTGTTTATGCTCCTCCTGCAGGATCTAGGTCAAATCCAATGAAGAGTATTACTTCCACTCTCCCAGTACAAGAGAATTCCATCGAATAAATGCCATCATAGGGGAGAGGTGTCTTTTTAGTAGAAACTTGGACTCAATTTCAAACCCAATCTAGGGCTGATAATATTCTAAATACTACTGATTACAGCCTAGAGAGAACTACATCTCTCAGGCACAAATCAAACTCCAACACCTCAGATGATGAGCCAGTTAACATCTTTTCAGACTCAAGAATCTGAAAATTCTCTCCTGTTGAATAGAATAAGGTCAGCACCAAGAAGATATAGGCCTTGTGAGCTGTCATCTTATCAAGGTCTGAAATAAATTCACCTGACAATTTTTTTTTGGTTTTTGGGCCACCCCCGGTGATGATCGGGGGTTACTCCTGGCTGTTTGCTCAGAAATAGCTCCTGGCAGGCACGGGGGACCATATGGGACACCAGGATTCGAACCAACCACCTTTGGTCCTGGATAGGCTGCTTGCAAGGCAAACGCCACTGTGCTATCTCTCCGGGCCCTCACCTGGCAATTTTATAAAAGCTTGTGCTGTTTACGGACCCACTACTCCACATTTCAAGAATTATTTAACTGACTAGATTAAAACTGAACTTTGGACCCCTGCCCCTAAAGTTTTCAAACAGTGGGTAAAATATGCCAGAGTCCTTCCCAGTACTTGTAGTGGAGAATGTGGCATAGGGATGAGGCCAAAACCAAATTGCACAATCTAAGTTGATCTGACAGGAGCGTGTCCAGGGTCTAAATTACATATGACATGCTGATAGGCGAGGGATAATATGGAAAAGAAACAAAGAGCAAGTTATCATTCTAACATTTGTGGTGAGAGATAGCACTGGATACATGGGAGAGGATTAGTGTGGATGCAGAATTCAAGGGTAGCTACAAAAAATTTCCCAGGATTGCACAGAATCTTATGCACAATTTGTAGAAAAATGAGCAGATGCTGTGCAGAGGTATATTAGGAAAAGAGACCCATCAACATCTGATGAGGCAATAGCCTTTGAAAATGACAATATAGACTGTCAAACCAATTTTTACCCAATTAGGGAGAGAGAAGATATCATAGGCTACCTGAAAACATGCTGGACCATCAGAAATGTGTAGACTTCTTCGAGGCCTACACAGTACAAAGGCAGGCTAGAGGACCAGGCCATCTGCACAAACTATGGAGTCTCATCCAATCACGTATTTCCAAGGCCACTATCTGGATCTTGTCCCAAATATGACAGGGAAACCATTGGGCAAGAAACTGTCTCTCTATTGGGCTTTGAAGAAACTGGAGAAGAGGACAACTCACAAACCTGGAGTAGACGCTATAATTGTGGAAACTTCAGCCACTATTGTAAGGATTTCAGGACCATCCCTGCCCCTGCCATCTGGAGACCACCATCCGGACCTTGCCCACATTGCTGCAGAGAGAATTATTGGGCAAGAGATTTCCCCAGTAACAAACAGGTATTGGGAAACTGGGCAGGGGGCCCACCCCAGGACCACAAAATCAAGGGCTCCAACTCATGTAGGTCTACAGCCAATAAGTTCACTGAAACCTGCTATTGCAGGAAGTGCTGCCTTGGATATCCCCTGCCCTGACACTATCACAATAACACCAGCTCAGTGTCCCTCCAAATTGAAATATGGAATAAAAGGACCAATACCACCAGGCACTGTAGTCCTACTCATAGGAAGAAGTAGTGTAACTCTCAAAGGAATCAATGTGCATGTGAGAATAATAGATTCCAATTACATAAGAGTGATAGTATTTGTCATTACAGTACCAATAGTATGGACATTGAAAAAAGGAGAGCACATCTTGATGTTAGCTCTGGGAATTTCTCTGAAATGATGGCCTTGATTATTAAAACTTCATGGCTGTTTTCTTCCTTGTCTCTGGAACTCCAATGATTCTTATGCTGTTTTTGTTGAGTTTATCAAAGACTTCTATTTTTGTCTGTTCCCATTCTTTGAGACTTTTTCCATTGTCTGATCGTTTGTTTTGAGGCTTATTTCCAGCCTCTTCTGTTGCATGGAGTTGTTATGCATTCATATTCCAGCCCACTGATTCTGCCCTCAGCAGCTGTTATTCTGCTGCTGAAGCCTTTCAGTGAGTCCCCCCCTTTTTTTGGTTTTTGGTTCACACTCGGCAGTGCTCAGAGATTACTCCTGGCTCTACGCTCAGAAATTGCTCCTGGCAGGCTCGGGGGACCAATACGGGATGCCAGGATTCGAACCAATGACCTTCTGCATGAAAGGCAAACACCTTACCTCCATGCTATCTCTCTGGCCTCTGAGTTTTCCCCTTTTGGTATCAGATTTTTCAGTCCTGCCATCTCTGCTTGAAGTTTTCTCATCTCCACTCTCATATCATCTTGAGTCTTATATGTGCAACTTTCATTTTATACATGGTTTCTTTGATTTCCTCACATTCTTCACATTTCCTCTCAAAGTTCTTTTCAGATATGGTATATAGATAGTTTGCAATTATCAGGTCTTCATAGCTAACATCTTCATTGACCAAGAATGGTATCGTTATGTGTTGTTTCCCCATTATGGCCTTTGCATTGTGGCATTTTTTACATATTTATCTGGGGTTAATTGACTAGAAGAAAAATGTGGCATCAGAGCTCTCTTTTTGCTGAGCCATTTTGGCTTGATCCAGCCAGGAGTGGAGTGAATCTGCACTCACTTCGCCAAGTCCAGATTGGTCCAGTTGTATGATTGGTGGGGCTGTGCTGACCTTGAAGAGCCTTAGTTCTGTTTGGGTGGAGCGGGGCTGTGTTTAGTGGAAGGTGCAGGGTCATGTTCACTTCTGTTCTGGCTTGGTCCTGTAGCAGGTGGGGTGGGGCTTGACCCCATTGCTGGTGGGGTGGTGTTGTTCTCACTGTGCCTGTCTGGCTTGGTCCCAAAACAGGTGGGCAGGGCTATGCTCACCTTGCTGAGCCAGGTCAGGCTGGTTGTGTTCACCTTCCCGAGATGATCTGGTTTTCAAGCCTGCCCCTTTGGCAGGCATGTCACAACTTTATTTCATATTACGTGTTCCAACAAAACTAAAGGAATGTATATAAAGAAGAAAAATGTTTACCATAGAGGTAGTCTATAAATGTTGACCATAGAAGTAGGGCAGGAGGAAAACTGGAGACATTGGTGACAGGAAATTTGCACTGGTGAAGGGAGAGGTGTTTGACATTGTATGAGTGAAACTCAGTCATGAACAACTTCGCAACTGTATCTCATATTGATTCAACAAAAAATATTAAAACAAACCTTAAAGAATAAAAAATGGAAATAACAGGAAGTAAATTGACAGAAGTCAATTTTTGATTGATTGGCCTTTTAACCTTTTTGTTTCTCTTTCTTTTCTTTTCTTTTCTTTCTTTCTTTCTTTCTTTCTTTCTTTCTTTCTTTCTTTCTTTCTTTCTTTCTTTCTTTCTTTCTCTCTCTCTTTCTCTCTCTCTCTCTTTCTCTTTCTTTCTTTCTTTCTTTCTTTCTTTCTTTCTTTCTTTCTTTCTTCTTTTTCTTTCTTTCTTTCTTTTTCTCTCTCTCTTTCTTTCTTTCTTTCTTCTTTCTTTCTTTCTTTCTTTCTTCTTTCTTTCTTTTTCTTTCTTTCTTTCTTTCTTTCTTTCTTTCTTTGTTCTTTCTTTTCTTTTTTCTCTT
This sequence comes from Suncus etruscus, assembly GCF_024139225.1. Lineage (NCBI taxonomy): Eukaryota > Metazoa > Chordata > Mammalia > Eulipotyphla > Soricidae > Suncus > Suncus etruscus. The sequence goes on from NC_064868.1 coordinate 122,703,321, forward strand.
TTTTTTCGGTTTTTGGGTCACAATCAGCAGCGTTCAGGGGTTACTCCTGACTCTATGCTCAGAAATCGCTCCTGGCAAGCTCTGGGGGTCATATTGGATGCTGGGATTCGAACCACCGTCCTTCTGCATGCAAAGCAAATGCCTTACGTCTATGCTATCTCTCTGGACCTTCTTTTTTTCTTTTTAGACATGATGGTTTTCTTAAATTTTCCCCCAAAGTCCCTATTTGTCTTTATTTCTAAAGACTTAATAAGTTGCTATACAACCTTATAATGAGCACTGTATAAAGAGTTAAGAGCACTGAACAATGTAGAACATGTGCAGAACATACATACAAGTTCCTGTCCTGTAGACTTCTGTAAACTAAAACACTAGAACATTTTGCAGACATGATTAAATTAAAAATTGACTGCTAAACATACTTTTTTTTTGGTGTTTGGGTCACACCCAGCAGCACTCAGGGGTTACTCCTGGCTCCACGCTCAGAAATCGCCCCTGGCTGGCACGGGGGACAATATGGGATGCCGGGATTCGAACCACTGTCCTTCTGCATGAAAGGCAAACGCCTTACCTCCATGCTATCTCTCCGGCCCCTGATTGCTAAACATTCTTATAATGAACACTTTTATGGGGAGTATATAGCATTCAAATTCCTTTTCATAGATTTCTTGTGGACAAAAACATTAGTGCATTATTGCAGACATCTTTTAAAAGGCAAAGGTGATCACCTTTGAACCTAGGGCCTCCTACATACTATTTCTTTTTTAAAACTACAATTTTTTTTATCAAAAATTGAAGAAATCTCTCTAGTCAAATTGTCTTATAATTCACTCTTGGTAGGGCAGCAGAATCGGACCCATTAAAGCACTGGAAAGCGATTGGTGAGGGTTAAGTGTTTTTAGAGGAACTTTGAAAATAGAATACTTCGTGATTCCTTGCTACTGGAAGAGACATGACAGACATAATAGAAACGAATGCAACCTTTAACCCTCATTATTGTAAAAAATATAGGAAAGAAAGGCTGTCAGAAGCAAACCAGATCTTTGTAAATTGTCTGATCTCTTCTTTCTTTTGAAATTTTAAATCATTGGCAAAGGTTTTTAAGCAATGATAAGCATACTCAATTAGAGCTAATTTATCTAACCTGTTTTGTTAGAAAAGTTTCAAAATGCTTAGGGGGAAACTTTATTTAGAATAAGTAATGAACCTCAAAGTAAAATTTTGAAAAGTAAAGATGCTTTTATTTCTACAAGAGCATTCTGAAAATAGTGTGCAATTCATGAGAGCTTATGCTACACTGTGCCTTTTGTTGAACTTTGCCTTTCATCTTTTTCTGATATCAAATGTGGAGTATATGCATACCTCTCTGGGTCAAACTAACCTATTTATTTAACCTTTTAGACATTATTTTAAAGTAATGAATGAAATAAACCTATCATAATGGTCCAAGTATCCACATATTTTAATTTCAGTATGATCTAACCACTAGGAAGCAGGACTTATTGTTTCTTCTATAATTAAAATATAATGAATTTTATCTACTAGTAATTATTAATCCATGTTTCTTAGTCACAAAGCCAACTATTATTAGTTCATTACTTTTCAAATGCTGTCAATATATTGCCTTAATATATTGGAAATAGCTAAATTATCTGCAAACTATGCCTTTATTTAAAAAAAATAAGTTGGAGTAACAACAGAAGAAAGCCCCAATTCCAAGCTAAATGGTTTTTAAAATCTATGATTTTTTTAGCAACACTAATAAGTATAGTCATCCAGAAAGACGTATGTATATATTTCATTGAAAGGCAAAAGTAGGATTTAGAAGGCTATTAATTTTTCAACATAGGATAAATTAATAGTAATGAAAATTTCCTTTCTTTTGACAATATAATAATTAGTACCATAGCATATTTATCTATGATCCTTGTCTAAAACAGCCAATTCCTTGATGAGGAAATCAAGATACATGAGTGAAGATATATGAAGATAACATATTATCTTCACATTAATTAAGAAACAGGAACTGGGGGGCTGGGAAGGTGGCGCTAGAGTTAAGGTGTCTGCCATGCAAGCGCTAGCGTAGGATGGACCTTGGTTCAATCCCCCGGCGTCCCATATGGTTCCCCCAGGCCAGGGGCAATTTCTGAGCGCTTAGCCAGGAGTAGCCCCTGAGCGTCAAATGGGTGTAGCCCAAAAACCAAAAAAAAAAAAAAAAGAAACAGGAACTGGGCCCAGAGAGATAGCACAGTGGCCTTTGCCTTGCAAGCAGCTGATCCAGGACCTAAGGTGGTTGGTTTGAATCCCGGTGTCCCTTATGGTACCCCGTGCCTGCCAGGAGCTATTTCTGAGCAGATAGCCAGAAGTAACCCCTGAACACTGACGGGTGTGGCCCAAAAAACAAACGAAAAAAAAAAATAAAGAAACAGTAACTATGAACCTGGGATCAAATAACGATAAAATTATGGATAAAGTAAGACTTAAGTTGTGCTTAAAGTTTGGGAAGAATTTTTTTATTTTTTATTTTTTTATTTAAACAACTTTATTACATACATGATTGTGTTTTTGGGTTTCAGTCATGTAAAGAACAACACCCATCACCAGTGCAACATTCCCATCACCAATGTCCCAAATCTCCCTCCTCCCCACCCGACCCCTGCCTGTAATCTAGACAGGCTCTCATTTCCTTCGTACATTCTCATTATTAGGATAGTTCAAAACGTATTTATTTCTCTAACTAAACTCATCCCTGTTTGTGGAGAGCTTCACGAGGTGAGCTGTAACTTCCAGCTCTTTTCTCTTTTGTGTCTGAAAGTTATTATTGCAAGAATATCTTTCATTTTTCTTAAAACCCATAGATGAGTGAGACCATTCTGCATCTTTCTCTCTCTCTGACTTATTTCAATCAGCATAATAGATTCCATGTATATCCATGTATAGGAAATTTTATGACTTCATCTCTCCTGACAGCTGCATAACATTCCATTGTGTATATGTACCACAGTTTCTTTAGCCATTCATCTGTTGAAGAGTTCTTGGTTGTTTCCAGAATCTTGCTATGGTAAATAGTGCTGCAATAAATATAGGTGTAGGAAGACAGAATGAGGAAAAATAATTCTTGGAATGGGCAGCAATGTGAAATAATACTAAATTAAAATGTTTAGCATAAATGGGTTGGGCTAAATATGCTTAGAAACAATTGCCAAGTAAGGCTATGTGAGGTGGGTAGCTATATGTATGGTGATTCCTAAAAATTAGGTATTAGATATTCAAAAGCTGCAAAAGATGCTGAAGCTAGGAGTGTCTCATAACTAAGTTATTAAAATTGTATTTTTTCAGAGAGATGTCTAGGGAACTTTGGAGGTGGTAAAGACATAGAAAGAAACTCTGTACATCAAAACCATAAGTTAACACTATTGTAATCATATTACCAAGGTAAAATAAAATGAGAGAGAGAGAGCTCTGTCTGGCCAACAAGTCAAGAAATGGAAACCATGAGTGGTGATACAGGGAATAAAATGAGCAAGTAGCTTGTAGATATGGCCAACTCAATTTTAAAAAGTTACCAAGTGCCCAACATATGCCAAGCCAGAATGGCATTGGTTTGGATACTTCAGGGGTTTTAAAAATGGCATAACAGGAATTGCTCATTCATGGGGTTTATAGCTTCCAAATGGAAAGATTTCTGGCCTTGTCTAGGTCTAGCTATCCAGCAGCTACAGCATTAACCACCAATTCCTAATTTATTACTGAAATCCTGATGATAAACGAACAAGAAATCTTGAAGAACAAAGGACAAATAAGACCATGATTAGGTGCACTGGAGAAACATGTCTCTTCTGGAAAGACTATCATTGAGGAACACCAAGTTGAAATTAGAAAGTGATGACTAATCTCCTGTGTAGCATCAGACAAACGGATATTTGGAGGATTTCATCTGCTGGGAAGAATCCCAAGCACATGAGAGCTTTTCCAACTTTCTCATGATGACTTCAAAAGGGCAATCATAACTGCTTACTGAAAGGAGAAAATAAACAGAAGAGAATTTTAACAAGGGCATATAAAATAAGAGATATATCTAAGGGGAAAGGAGTTAAAGAATATTGTTGACAATGACAGAAGATTAAGTTTGGGCTAGCAAGCTCAGGGAAAACTAAAGTAAAAACCATTGATCAAAGAACATAAATATTAGGGAAAATAAATTTAAAAATTAAGACAACATAAGATACCTATGAACAATATTCACTTCGTAAGCACTCAAGAAGGACAAGAAATAAATCAAAAGAATTCTTAGTTGTACCAAATAATAATGCAGACTTCCTCCAAACAAACAGACTCTCTTATCTAGGAAGCTCAAAGAATTCTACATAAAATAAACCCGAACAGATTCAAACTAAAAATATTGTCATAAGTATAAAAGAAAAAGAGGGAAGGGAAGAACATATCTTTAAAGCAGCAAGAGAAAAACAAGAACTTATTTCATATTAGGGAACTTCCATTAAGATTAAGTACAAGACAGTAAACTGGCAGTCTACAAAATCAACACACAGGAATTTAATACATTTCTTTTTTTAAATTTAATTCTTTTCTATTTGGAAAAGTTACTAGAAGGGAAATAAATAAAATAAGCAATTCCAATTTAAGGCCCAGAGCAATAGCACAGTGGGGAGGTCATTGGCTTTGCTTGCAGCCCACCCAGATGCTATCATTAGTAATCATATGGTCTCCTAAGCAAGCCAGAAAAGATCCTTGTCTGGAGAGTTAGAAGTATTCCCTGAGTGCAGCCAGGAGTGACCCCTAAAAAGAAACATCCAAGTTAATAATTACATCTAAAGAATCAAGTAGGCGAGGGAGACATGATCTGTAGCAGTACATTAAAATTGGACTCAAAGAAGTCATTTATACCCCAGTGCACATCGAGAAAAGTTTGCCCATGAGATATACAGCGGTGATGGTGGTGGCTGCTTTTTGACTGAAGGGTCATTTTCGACCAGATTAGTGTGCCCATGGAAGAGCATGGGCACTGTGCTTCAGTGTGCCGTCACGCATTTCTTCTAGTCAAGGAGCCCCACTACCACAATGAAAAACACCACCATACTCCAAAGCTCACAGTGGGAAAGCAGCACAGAACTCCACCACACTTAGTCAATAAAATAGTATTTCTCAAGACCCAACTAGTATCAGCCACCTATATAACCTCTATGATTAGCACTTTAGAAAGGAAATATTAAGAATGTTCAAAGAATTCAATGCAAGTATGGAACGGACAGCCAGCATCAAGTAGATATTAGACAGCAAAGACTTAAGGGGATATGAGAATAGAAATGAGAACAATTCAAACAGAAATGGCAAAACTGAAAAACTTGGTAGACAAAATGTAAAACTTACAGGAAGGCTTCGCCAATAGGTAACAGCTGAATCAGTGAGCTAGAAGATGAGCTGCGTAACATTTCCATACACAAAACAAAGTTGGAAAAGAGCGTTAAAATAAATGAAAAGAAGATGGGAAAAAAACCCTAAAACAAGTGGACAGACAAAAATAGACATTTGGGATAAATTCAAAAAGAATAACATAAGACTCATTAAGGTCCCAGAGAGCCAGGAAGATAACCTCTATGAAGAAGCAACAGTCAAAGACATCATTGCTGACAAATTCCCAGACCTGAAGAGTGCTTGCACCTACATTTTAGACCCAAAGATTACCAGATAAGTCAGATCTAAATAAAAGCACTCCAAGGCACATCTATAACATATACATAATACTGAAAACAGCAAGATCAAAAGGGGGAAATGACATGCAAGGAAGCATCCTAAAGACTTACTACAGACATATCACTAGCAACCCATAAATTTCAAAGACTCTGGTAGGATATAGTACAGAATTCAATGAAATGAATGCCACACAAAGTATACTTCAAAAAACCTAGAGTCCCATTTAAGTTTAAAGGAAGGATATACTGCTTTACAGATAAACAACAGCTCATGACGTTTACAGACCCAAAACTAACCTTAAAAGAAGAACTGAAGATTCTTTCAGTCTAAACAACCCTCCAAAATACACCAAACTTCTACAAATAGATGGCACAATAATCTATACCAATGTCAATGAGACTGAGTGGCAAAATGGAACAAAAAATTAAATACTTTTATAGATGTTATGAATATAAGCTTGGGTGTTAGATCCCGAGCAAGTTCAGACATTGCTCAGGCCGGCCTAAAGTAGAGTGGAAAGTAGGGGTTGGAGCCACTGCAGTGAGAGCATGATGATTCTTTATTATCAGGCAGCAAGAGTATTTAAACAGCTGATAGGATTTACCAGCACAGGAAGCTCTAACAAGAGGAATTTGAGGGTCTCACTGGACAAGTATATGTGCAGCATATCAGGTTTGCAGCCTTGATATGTGACCAGGGAGATGTGATTATGTGACCTGCTGAACGCGACCTATGTGAGTAGGGGAATATAACATATGTGACCGGTGAGAGCACAGAAGGTGGGCTCCATTCTGACATGCCAGATGTTTTCTCTATCATGTGTTCATCACCCTCTTCTCCAGTAGGGGAAGAGGTGCCTCGGCCTACAGTTTGCTTCCTGCCAGGGTCTTTGTTCAGAGGGCATGTAGTTTGTCCTGCTAGAGTGGCAATCTCAATGGGGTCCAGACCTGTCTCTGACATAATAATCCAACATTTTTTGCCTGCAAGAAACATATTTAAATAGTCAGAGCAAACACAGACTCAAAGTCAAAGGTTGAAGACAATCCTTCAAACAAACAACTCACTTAAAAAGGCTAAGGTGGCCATAGTAATATCAGACAACATAGACTTTGGGCTAAAAAGTTTTTAAGAGGCAGACATTAATTAGTAATCAAGGTATATGTACATTACAAATATATCACACTCCTAAATATATATGCACCCAATTAGAGAGCAGAAGAATACTTCAAATAATTGCTAATAGACTTGAATAAAGCCATCTATAACAACACAATGGTAATGGGAAACTTCAACATTGCTATGTCACATAATGATAAAACAACCATGCTAAAATTCAACAAGGATATAGGGTTTTGAAGGAAGAAATGGAAAAGAGTATATTTGTGTACATATGTGCATATATACATATATATAGCTTTATCATCCCCCAAATGGGACCCTTTCCAAGATAGAACACATGCTGGGCCATAAAACATACCACCATAAAATCAAGAGGATAGAAATTGTATCAGTTATCTTTTTAAACACTATCTATTGAAATGGAAGTGAATTACCAACAGACACAGAGTAATAACTTTAAAACCTGGAAATTAAGCAGCTCACTACTAAACAACCAGTGGATCAGATAGGAAAATAAAAAAGATTCCTGAAAACAAATGAGTATGAAGATACAAATGATCAGAGTTTGTGGGACACAATGATAGTGGTACTAAGGGGAAAAGTTATAGTTTGGCAAGCATTCATCAGGAAAGAAGAAAGGGCATACATGAATAACTTAATGGCAGATATCAAGAAATTGGAAAATGACCAGGAAAACTAGCAGAACTCATGTAGGCAGAAATAAATAATAAAAATTAGAGAAGTTACTGAACTGCATACCCATAAAAAGTTGGTTCAATGAAAGAACAAACAAGATCAATAAAAGACATTAGCAAGGTTCACAATTACAGAGACTTAATAAACTGAAAAAGATCTGTAAACAGCTCAAGATATTAATACGTGATTGCATAGAGATATGTTATATATGTATATAAACTCTCTGTATATATAGAGATATTACAGTTGTTAAGGTGTTTTCATTGGACAGACCCTAGCTCAGATTCCAGCATGTCATATGGCCCTATAAATACTTACAGGAGTGATCCCTAGCAGAAATCCAGAGTAAGCTTAGAGCTCTGCTAGTTATGGCCCCATCCAAATCAAACCTGAACAAAAATTGTGTTTGAAATCCCTTAAAATTTCAAATCACATGATCACTGATAGTCATGTATAATTTGCTTTTAATTAGTTTATTGATATTTAAAATTTGCACACCTGTAAATTAAAAGACGGTAGATCTTAATTTCTAATAGTTTCTGGAGATGTGACACATAAAACAAATTTTTGTTATTTCTCTAAGCATAATAAACTGGTCTACCTAGACTAAAATAATAAGCCCGAGAAACTAGTCTTTGGCAAAACTGAATATAGTGACACATTTTGGGGATGCCTTCTAAGTAGAACTCAGGGTTCCCAAAGCTTTTTTCCTAGTGGTTCTTAGCTAATCAAACTAGTGGAACATTACTCAGTCAGAGAATGAGTATATGTTTCTGTTGTGGGGAATACCAGGGCTAACTGGAGTTGAGGAGACTCCAGAGGTACATCTGGCAGTGTTGCCAGGGTTGGAATTCAGGTTCTGGCACATTCAACACATGATAAAACTGGGATTGGAGAAGTAGGACAGAGGGTAGAACACCAGCCTTTCAGTAGCCGACCTGGGTTTGAATCCCCTGAGCACCACTAGTGCAGAGTCAGGAGTAACCCATGAGCACTGCTGTGTGTGGCCTAAACTTTTTTTAAAAAGTGTGAGAAAAGCAACTAAGAGCCTAATATGTCACAGAGTGATTAAAACATAAGATTTGGCAGACTAGGAAAAACAATTGACATATGAACCCACTAATATATGGAATCTAAAATATTTTAAGCATTCAAGCTCTGGTTTTCAGAATTGGGGTTGTGTGTCAGAAAGCAAAATGGATGAAGGGACTTAAGGGAATAAACAAAAATTATTAAATATTATTATTTATTACATATCAAATAAAATATTTATTAAATGTAATTAAGTATGCAAAAGGATGCACTTTATTTTTTTAACTTTTTTAAAATTTATTTTATTAAAGCACCGTAATTTACAAAGCGATTCCTAGTTGGACATACAATGTTCCAGAACACACTGATGTCACCACCAGTGTCAAATTCTTGGTAGCTTTGAGCAAGAGTTCATTAACTCTTTCCCTTTAATTGTTTCATTATGAAAATGGGGATAACCATGTCTGCTATTGAGAAATATCAATGAAAAAAGGAAAAATTGTTTAGGAAAAATAGAACCCCTTGTTTGACACTAATTCTTCAAGGTACTTTATTTTCCTTTTCTCAGTATACTAAATGCCTATCCTAAATAAGTGGAGGGAATTGATTTTTAATTACTTTACTTAAACATCATGGTCATGGGGCCAGAGAGATAGCATGACGTTAGGGCGTTTGCCTTGCATGCAGAAGAACAGTGGTTCAAATCCCGGCATCCCATATGGTCCCCCGTAATCCCTGAGCGCTGCTGGGTGTGACCCAAAAAAAAACAAACAAAAAATAATAATAATTAAAACAACAACAACAAAAAAAATCATGGTCACAAGGATGTTCATAATACAGTTATTTTTTTACAGTTTATTAATGACTGAGCTTCAATCATAGAATATTCACACCCTTTACCAGAGCACATTTGTTGCCTCCAGTGTTCCCATTTTCCCTCCTCTCCGTCTACCTCTGGGGCAGACCTCTCTCTCTGTCTCTGTCTCTGTCTCTGTCTCTCTCTGCAGGGATGCACTTTATAGCAAGGTGAATACAGTTAATGATACTGTATTGCTTATTAGGAAGTGGCTAAGAAAGTTTCTCTTATCATCAAAGAAAAATTGGTAACTATTTATGGGGATGGACATCACCTATACTCATTTTGGTGAGGACCTCACAATATTCTAATATCAAGTTATTATATCTGAAATGCACAGCATGTTATATCAATTAAACGTCAATTTTCAGAAAAACTGCTTATTTATACAGGCTTCAGGTTTAATTATTCTACACTTTTTCATCAGTGCAATATAAAACAACACTGCTCTACTGGAGAGTTTAACTTGCTTGATGCAATCAAAAGGTGAAAGATGGAGCGTACAAATACAATCTGACAGATTTAGCTACTTTTCTAGAAGGGTCTGGTCATTTATTCCTCCGTGGTTTATGTAAATATGTTAAAAACAGATTTGTGTGTACTTTACGTTAGAGCTGTTCAATAACATTGCAGTGATTGGAACTGCAACAGATAGGAAGGCTCCAAAAAATTCATGCTCTGAACAAGTTATATTATCAGAATCATGATAGGACAAGAACCAGTTTCCCTTTCATCCTCAAATTCAATAAGGGCTTAGTAATGATTTGACCCAGGGACTCTGCTCAGTCCCTTACAGATGGCACTTCTGAGATAATCACCGAGCCTCAAACGTCATCCACAAATTATCTTACCCAGCAGTTGTCAAGATGCCTAAGAAATCCAGCCTTGAAGAAAACATTTGAAAACACAATTCATAAATTCCCTCAGGTATTTAAAACTTAAAATTTAAAAAACTAAATACGTTTTGTTAACTAAATTAGGTAACAAACACCATATGCTCAAAATCCCTAGCAAGAAAACAATACACTGGATTCCATTTAAATCTGTAAGACATGTTTTGTAGGTATCCCCTCCCCCAACTTCTTGTTTATACCACCTGAATGATCAGAACAGCCCACACCTGGAAATGGGCGAGTAGAGGAGTCTGCCTGGGGAGATAGAAGGGATAAAGAGAGTTAAGAGTCAGCAAGGGAAAAAGGAGAGTTAGAGTCGGCAACCGGAGTCAGTCAGCAAGGAAGCCTGGAGAGCAGCTGAAAGGGAGACAGGCAGAGAGAGCCAGAGAAGGAGCAGAGAAGTGGCTGCTTGGAAAAAGTTTAGCATAGAAGCTATGCGAATTTATTTAATTTAAAACTACAATGTTTCATTATTCTCCACTTTCTATGATCTTGCTTACCTCCCTCAATTTCCCATTTTCCTTCCTTTTGCTGTCTGCCTCTCTGTTTCCCTTGTTTGTCTTTCTGCCTATGTATTTTTGTCTCTGAGTTTCATACACACAGACACACAATTGTTGGAAACCCTTGATCTAAGCCTCATCAACCAAGACCTCAACCAGGACCTGGTTGTACATTACTTCTCAGTTATCTGAGCACATAATAAATATTAGTGGGGACAAGGCAGATACTCTATGAAACTTTAGAGATGGTAGTAAGTAATATTATAACTTGGGCCCAATGGAAGACACACATTCAGAAGCAAGGGTTCTATAAAGGCAATCATATATAGCTTTTGGTTTCAAAAAAGTCTTTGAATTTCTTGTGTGTGTGTGTGTGTTGTGTGCTCTGTGAGATGGGTGCCATCTGAAGTGTATATTATAACTGAGCTGTGCCATACAGCTTTACCCATGGGAAAATAATCAGAGTTCAAGAATACCATTGAATTTAATGTGTGTGTTTTTAGATTAAAAACAAATTCCATTTTTATCTCTACTGAAGGATAAAGCTTAACATTCCCCAAATAGTTACTTAAAGCAGCAAAATATCTACATCCTTTTCAAATTCATAAAAAGAAAATAACTGGAAACACATAAAGCGGCATTTGAGCATTTTGATGGATTTGAAGCTCTGCAAGACATACTCTAGCAAGAGTTAAGAAAACAAAATTAGACTTTAAAGTAGCTTAGGTTTATGGGTACTTTAAAAAAAAAGCAGCTTACTCTTATGATAACAAGCCTATCATGAAAGAGAGCACAATTTTTTAAAACTTTGGGTTTCGAGCCAAACCCCAACTTTGGGGTTCTCAGAGTTCATTCCTAGCTCTGCATTCAGGAATTGCTCTTGATGGGCTTCAGGGATCCTCAGATTCCTAGGAAAAATCTGGGTCAGTTATGTGCAAGTCAAATTACCCTATCCACTGTGCTATCACTCCAGCCCAGAATACATTTTTTAAAGGAATAAACATAGTGGTTATTTTTGAATATTTGGTAGCGTTAAGGTAAATAAATGATTTTTATACCAGGTGAAATAGGAATTGTGGGAATGACCAACTTCATACCTAGCTCTAAATAATTAACTTTCTTTCATCTTTTTTTTTAATTTTTAATTTTTTGGTTTTTGGCTCACACCTGGCAGCACTCACTTCTGGCAGGCTCGGGGGACCTTATGGGATGCCGGGATTCGAACCACCATCCTTCCGCATGCAAGGCGAAATGCCCTACAATCATCATAGTAGGCATGCTGAAAGTGAAAATTTGGAGAAACTATGTGCTGTCTCTATAGAGAGTGAAAAGCTGAGTGGGTTCGAGTCAAAATTTAACATAGGCCAGGATAAAGAATTTGCAAAACTCTGCTCTGTGTTGTTTACATATGTCTTCGGCTGTGTATAAGCCTCAGATTCAATAGCTATTTCTGGTTTTCAAAGAACAGAATTATTTTCTCAGCCTACACTTTTCATTAAGTTCCAAACACTTCCCTAGGATAGGAAACCTCCCCTTTGTCTTTCACCACTCCTACCAAGCCAGTTTGTTCAGACAGTCTGAAAGAGTACTTTGGTACTCAGAGAGGATGTTCTATTAATGCATCTTGTTGGGACAGCCCATAAGTATTCTCATGTTGGTGTCTCAGACAAATGTCAATTGTTTCTTCCCAGACTGAACTAGAAGTTTCATATAAAAACTTTGTCATTTTCAGTATCCTGAAAGAATTGATTGAATATTTTGTTTATACAATGAGCTGTGCTAAACCCTAAGAGAGGAAGAGGGTTGGAGGGAGAGGAGAAGCTAGAGGAAGTGTCAAGGTAGAAAGATGGTAGTTATCCTTTCCTAGATACTATGCTAATGAATTTTTATCAGTGATCAAACTTTAATTTTAACTTTTTTTTTTCGGTTTTTGGGCCACACCCGGCGTTGCTCAGGGGTTCTCCTGGCTGTCTGCTCAGAAATAGCTCCCGGCAGGCACAGGGGACCATATGGGACACCTGATTCGAACCAACCACGTTTGGTGCTGGATTGGCTGCTTGCAAGGTAAACGCTGCTGTGCTATCTCTCCGTGCCCCTAATTTTAACTTATGATCATATTCCCTCTTTAAGAGTTGAGGAAACTGTGACTTAGAGGTTTAAGCCTAAAGTCACACAGATTATTGACAGGATTAAGGTTTGAAACTAGTCTAATTGCCACCAAGGTAAGAATGTGTAAGTAGTAAGAGAGTAGAAAGTGCTAATGCTTTCAAGAATTTGGGACCTTGTTAGGAAACATGTACAAGACCTTAAATAAAATACCTAATATGTGCTCCAAAATATATAACTTTTATGAGGGTACACATTCAACAGCAATTAATTTCTGGAAAGATTTTTAGGAGGGAGAAAAAAATGAGATGGGTTTTCAATAAAATGTTTGATTTGAGTAAGTTGAGTAAACAAGAGGATAGTTTCCTTCAATAAAAGTTAAATCACAGAATTACACGTACAGTGGAAGCAGAGCATAACATGCACAATAAAAGTAGGTGTCACAATGAAAAGTTTATTAAGATTGCCACTTTATTGTCATTTGTCTTGAATAGCAAATGGTTTTTTTATGAAATAGGCAAGAAACAGTAAATAATGGATTTGTGAATTCAAACGATATGAACAAATGTTGGAATTGAAAAGAGTTTTAGTGAGAATTTAAAAAATTGAATGACTATCATAGAGATGAGATCAGATATTTTAGTTGAGGTCCTGAACCAAGATGTTTTAATAAGAAATGGGGTAGAAATAAATACCCTTATGTATAGATGAAAATTAATACAGCTTACAATTTTGGGTAAAATATTTTAAAGATTTTTCTCCAGAAAGTGGAGGGAGATGCTGAGGATTTTTCTCCTGGAGAGTCTCAGAAAACCTGAAGCTCCCACATATGCTTTATCCCTACCTTCCCACTCCTTCAAAGTGTTTTGGAAAGTAAAAATGAGGGGCCAGAGTACATAAAGCATTTTCCTTGCAAGTAGCTGATCTAGGTTTGACATAAGCACAGTATACATTCTCCTGAGCATGTTCAAGAGTGATCCTGGGCCGGAGTAATTGCACAGTGGTAGAGTGTTTGCCTTGTACGCAGCAGATCTGGGACAGGCCACATTTTATTCCCGGCATCCCTTGCAGTTCCCTGAGCCTGCCAGGAGTGATTTGTGAGTGCAGAGCCAGGATTAACCCAAACAAACAAACAAACAAACAAACAAACAGTGGTCCTGGAACACAGCATCAAGTGTAAGCTATCTGGAGATTGCCAGAGAAAAACATGGAGATGGGGCAGCCTTCAGCTACAGTGGCAGTGCTGGAAGCAGCTGATGTCCAGAGACAGAGGTTTGGCAATGAGTGGCAACCTGATCTGGTCCTTTGGCAGAGAAGGGAACTATGGGTCATGGTTTGGGCCCATCTGTATGGCCAAGTTTGCAGGACATAGACATTAGTACCATGGGAGTATAGTAGGGGTAAGGCTAAGCGAGGTAGGAGAGTTTTGCTATTTGGCCATTCAGGCAGGCAGCAACAGCATGGCTGTGAGACGCCAGCTACAAGATGACTAGAAGTGCAGTGCGGCTGGGGAGCAGAGTTGCTATTGCCAGAAGACTGTCAGGGAGTGGTGCCCTGACTTGGTTCCACAGAAGGACTTGGAGCTGTGGACACAGCACAAAACCATCTGCATGGCCAAACGCACAGGATGTGGAAATTAGTACTAAGGGAATGCAATAGAGGCAAGCTAAGCAAGACAGAATGGCCCGTGATTTGGCCACATGGCATCCAAGGCTGCAGCCTTGAGACCTGCAGACCCGAGAGCCTGAGACCGTGGATCCATTCTGCTTGTGGACATCCTTTCGTCTGTGCCAGCACCCATTCTTGAGTGACCAAAGCAGGGCATCTGGCCCAGCCTGTGTTATTGAATAAGGTTCCTGCACCCAGAGAAGAGCTGGGCCTTGAGACAGTCAAGACCAGAGACCAGCAGTTGTGGTAAGGGTGGGAAGATTTTTTTGTTTGTTTGTTTATTTGTTGGGGTCACACCCAGCAGTGCTCAGGGGTTACTCCTGGCTCTGTGCTCAGAAATTGCTCCTGGTAGGCTCGGGGGACCATATGGGATGACAGGATTCAAACCACTGTCCTTCTATATGCAAGGCAAACACCCTACCTTCATGTTATCTCTGGCTCCAGAGGGTGGGAAGATTTTTAGAATCAAAAGGAAAAGTTGAAGTCAGGCTAGGCACTGCAAGAAGCTTGTAACAGCTCTGCTTTGCTCCATGGTCTTTCGTCGTGTACCTTTCATGGAGGCAAGGAGCTCCATTGCAACACATAAAAAACAACACCACTCTACAAAGGTCACAATGGAAGACAATGATAAACCCCACCTCACTTAGTGAATAAAGATGGTAGTTCGGAGAACTCAACTAACATCTGTCACCTCGATAGCCTCTCTGATAAGGAGGTTACAGAGGAAATGTGGAGGCTATTCAAATAACTTAAAGAAACTATGGAACAAACAGCCAATAAGACTCAAAGGGATATAAGAATAAAAATGAGGAAACTTAAAACAGAAATAGCAGGAATAAAAACCTTGATAGATGAAATGAAAAACTCACTGGAAAGCCTCAAGAGCAAAGTAACAGCTGCCGAGTAAAGAATCGGTGAGCTGGAAGATGATCTGCACAATAACATCATTCAATGGAAGAAATTGGAAGAGAGTCATAAAATAAATGACCAGAAATATAAAATATCCTCAAAATAAGTGAACAGACAATAATAGATGTTTGGGATAAATTCAAAAGGAGTTCATAGGAATTCATAGGAATCATTGGATTCCAGAGAGGCAGGAAGAAAACCCCTATGAAGAAGCAATAGTCAAAGACATCAATGCTGCGAAGTTCCCTGAACTGAGTGTATGCACCCACACCCTGAATTCTCAAAGAAAAACAGCTAAAAGAGAGAGACCCAAATAAAAGCATCTTAAGGAACATCCTAGTCACAATCATGAAAAACACAGAGATAAAATATGAAAACGGCAATTTCAATAAAAAACAGTCAGGAAAAAGAGCGTAATAAAAGCTAGCAGAGGATAATACAAAAATATTAAACATTGCTTAAAAAAAGAAAGTAGCAATTTTAGAGATGAGAAATTACATACAAAGTAGCATCTTAAATATCTGCAGTAGATTTATCACTTTGGGCCTGAAGACAGTGGTGAGATACAGTGAAAAAATAAAAACTCAATGAAATGAAGGACGTAGCAGAAATAATTTATCCAGCCATAATTTCTGTCAGTTTTTTTTTTTTTTTTGGTTTTTGGGCCACACCCGGTAATGCTCAGGGGTTACTCTTGGCTATGTGCTCAGAAGTTGCTCCTGGCTTGGGGGACCATATGGGACACCGGGGGATCGAACCGCGGTCCGTCCTAGGCTAGCGCAGGCAAGGCAGGCACCTTACCTTTAGCGCCACCGCCCGGCCCCAGTTTCTGTCAGTTTTAACAGAAGGATACAATGCTTTACAGACAATAGATCATGAACTTTATAGACTCAAACTAACCTTAAAAGAAGAATTTAAGGGTCTACTTTAAGATGAGACAGACCCCACAAAAACAGCAAACTTCTCAAAAAAAAGCAAAAAAATGAATGACAATAATCTCTCTCAATATTGGTGATGGGAATGTTGCACTGGTGATGGGTGGTGTTCTTTACATGACTGAAACCCAAACACAATCATGTATGTAATCAAGGTTTTAAATAAAAAAAAAGAAAAAAAGAAAAAAAATAATTAACCATAAAAAAATCCTAAAGACTACATAAAAGCATCTAGAAAGACAAATTTGTGCAGTAAAGTGGCAGGCTATAAAATTAATACATAACAACAACAAAAAAGACCAGAATGGTAAAATGGATTAGAAAATTGAACCCAAAATTTAATCCCTGTAAGAAACATGTTTGACTATTCAGAGGAAATACATACTCAAAGTCAAAGGTTGAAGACAAACATTCAAGCCAATAACTCCTTTTAAAAAGTCTGGAGTGGCAATATTCAACAGGTAGTGGTTAATATCTAAGATGTATAAGGCTCTTATTGAGCTTTGCAAGAAAAAAATTTAACCCCATTTGAAAATGAGGAAAAGAAGTGGACACACATTTTCTCAAAGAAGAAAAAATACAGATGGCCAAAAGGCACATGAAAAAATTCTCCACTTCACTATTCATCTGGGAGATGTAAATCAAAACAACAGTGAAATGTAGCACAAATCACAAAAACAAGGACAGGGGCCAGAGAGATAGCATGGAGGTATGGTGTTTGCCTTGCATGCAAAAGGACGGTGGTTTGAATCTCGGCATCTCATATGGTCCCCTGATCCTGCCAGGAGTGATTTCTGAGCATAAAGCCAGGAGTAACACCTAAGCGCTGCTGGGTGTGACCCCAAAACCAAGAAAACAAACAAACAAAATAAAAATCATACAAGAACAATTTGTGGTAGTGAGGATTTGGGGAGAAAAGGATTCTCATTTATGTCTGGTGGAAATGCAGACAGATTCAGCCTTTTTGGAAAATAATATGGAAATTCTTCAAAAAGCTATAAGTTGAGTTTCCATACAATCCATCAATTCCAAAATGAGAGATATACCCCAGGAACACAAAAACACAATAGAAAAATGCCCTCTGCACTCCTATGCCAAATCAGCACTATTTACAATAGTCAGAATCTGGAAATAACCCAGGTGCCTGACAACAGATAAGTGGCTAAAGAAATAGTGGTACAACTGCACAATGGAATACTATACAGTCATTAGGAAAAAAATGAAATAATATAATATGCTTATACATGGATGAGCATGGAGACTATTATGCTGAATGACTCTAAATGAGTCAGAGGGAAAGAGGAAGACATAGGACAATATCATTCATTTGTAGTATATAAGAAAAATAAAAGACAATATAATGACAATATTCATGGACAATAGGATTAAGGGTCAGAAGGCCCAGTCCAGGGTAGGAAGCTTACCACAAAGAGATGTGAGAGCAGTTAGAGTAGAGAAGGTCCTACTAGGACAAAGATAGATGGAACTGAGCACTCTGGGCAAGAACTAGGTGCTTAAAAGGGAGAAAATGACATGCAAGGCACCCTTCCATTGACCATACTGCACACCACAGTGTCAAATGGGAAAGAAAGAGAAAGATGAGAGAGAGAGGGAGGGAAGGAGAGGTCTCGAGTGTGAAAGAGAGAAGCAAATTTCCTGCCTTAGAGATGGGCAACTTAACTAAAATAAGTGTGGGGGATGGAAGGGAAATGGGGGATATCGGTGGTGGGAGGGGTGCACTGGTGAAAGATGATGTATATTATATGACTGAAACCCAGTAATGAACAATTTTGCAACCACGGTGTTTAAATTAAAAAAAATTAATAAAAAAAAAACTCATCGGGTGGGCCAGAGCAGTGGTGCGGAGCGGTAAGGTGTCTGCCTTGCTGGCTCTAGCCTAGGAGGGGCTGCGTTTCAATTCCCCGGCATCCCATATGGTTCCTCAAGCCAGGAGCGATTTCTGAGTGCATAGCCAGGAGTAACTCCTGAACTTCACCAGGTGTGATGGCCCAAAAAAACCACTCCCCCCCCCAAAAAAAAAACCCTCATCTGTTTTGGCCATACTAATATCAGACGAGACAGATGTCTGACTTTAAAGGGCACAAGAGACAGAGAGGGTCGTTTCTTAATAATCAAGGAATATGGGAGAAATCACATTCCTAGGTATATATGCACCCAATGAGAGGCCACAAAATACATAAAATAACTGCTAATAGACTTAAAGACATCAATAGCAACACAATAGTAGTGGAAGACTTCAATACCACTTTATCACCTCTTGCTAGGTCAACTGGGCTAAATTTTAACAGGTATATATTGGTATTGAAGGAAGAAATGGAATAAAGTGACTTAATGTATGATATATATTATATATTAATATTATATATAATACATAGAAGTTTTAGCCCCATAAATATTACGTATACCTATATATGATTTGTTATCCACAGAAAACTGAGTATAGATTCTTCTTCAATGCACATGGGATATTCTTTTTTTTTCTTCCCCACCCCACATGGGACATTCAAGATAGACCACAAGCTTACATGCTGAACTATAAAACATACCTCTATAAAATTAAGAAATAGATATTGTACCAACTGTCTTCTCAGACCATGATGCACTGAAAATAGAAGTGAATTATAGGTACAGAGAAATACCTTTAACATAGAAATTAAAACAGCTCACTTCTGAAAAATCAGTGGGTCAGCGATAAAATCAAGGAGAAAATTAAAAAAAGATTCCTGGAAACAAATGAAAATGAAAACACAAATTATAAAAATTTGTGGGACACAGCAAAGGTGATATTGAGAGGAAAATTTATAGTTTTGGATGCATTCTTGAGGAAGGAAGAAAAAGCCTAAAAAATAATTTAGTGGCACAGTTTAAGAAACTTCAAAATTATAAAAAAAAATGAGCCAAAAGTAGGCAGGGGGAAGAAAATAATAAAACTTAGAGCAAAAATTAATTAGCTGGACACCAAAAACCAAAAAGCCAAGAGATCAGTGAAAGCAAGAGTTGATTCTTTAAAAAAAATAAACAAGATTGATAAACCATTACAATACTCACAAAGGAGAGAAAGAAACATAATAAACAGAATCAGAAATGAAAAGATGAATGTTACTACAGATAGTACAGAAATACAACGAGTAATCCGAGATTATTAAAGACTCTTTAAGCCACAAATCAAGAGAACTTAGAATAAATAAATGAATTTTTGGACTTCTGTAACCTTCCAAGTTTGCACAAAGATGATCTGGAATATCTGAACAGATCTATCATGATTAAGGAAATTGATATGGTAATCAAAATGCTTCCCCAAATCAAAAGCCCAGACCCAGACGGATTCACTAGTGAATTCTTTCAAACGCTTAAAGAGACTTACTGCCAATTCTTTCAGACTCTTCCAGGAAATTGAAGAAACAGAAACACTCCCAAATAGTTTCTGCAAAGCTAAAAATCATACTGATATCAAAAGCAGACAGAGACACCGCAACAAAGATAATTATAGGCTAATATCCTTGATGAACACAGATTCAAAGATCACCAACAAAATACTAGCAAATAGTATCCAACAGCTTATCAAAAAGGTCATACACCAAGGCCACATAGAATTCATTTGGAAGGTAATACAAGGATGGTTTAACGTTTGCCAGTCAATCAATATAATTTACCATAACAATAAAATCATATTATTATGATAGATGCAGAGAAAGAATTTGACAAGGTTGAGCACCAATTCAGAATAAAAAATACTGTCAATAAGATGGAAAATGATGGAACATTCCTCTGTGTAGTCCACACCATCTACCACAAACCCACTGCAAACATACTCAATGGGGAAAATTTAAAGCTTTTCCTCTGAGATCTACCATAAGACAAAATTGCCTATTCTCACTTCTACTCAATATACTATTGGAAGTACTTGCCATAGCAATTAGGTAAGAATAAGATCAAGGGCATCCACATAGGAAAGAAAGAAATCAAACTCACCATTTTTGGGTGACATGATACTATATTTATAAAATCATAAAAACTACAAAAAAGCTTCTAGAAACAACAGATGAGTATAGAAACGTGGAAGGCTATATGATTAATATAAGTATCTGTGACTACTCTGTATGAAAGAGAACTGAGAGATATTAAAAATCATATTCAAAATTGTGCCTCACAAAATAGAGTAAGTTACGATCAATTTAACTAAAACAAGTGAAAGACCTATACAAAGAAAACTATAAAACACTGCTTCAAGAAATAAAAGAGGACACAAAGAATGGAAACACATCCACTGACCATGGATTTGGGAGATTAACATCATTAAAATGGCAATACTCAGATATAATGAACAGATATAAGGAACTCTCTATAAGGATACCCATTAAATATTTTTTTTAATGTAATTTTTATTTTGATCATAGTGGCTTACATATTGTTGACGATAATATTTTAGGTATATATTTACATAAAATCCGGGGGGATTCCCATCCCTAAATTGTCCTCCCTACACCTCCGTTTTTGTCCTACCTCCCTTTTCCTCTTCCCTCTCCCCCAGGGCGTCTAGAATATGTGGTCCCCTCTGTATCTAACCTACTACTTAGTAGTCTTGCATCAGTTTGGTCTTGATGTCTCCCTGATTTCCCCCTCTAAGTGGGGGCAGGGCTAGCTAGTTCAAGTTGCGTGGTTTTGCCTGAAAAGGTGAAAATATATAAACTGGGGGTAAAAGTCTAATACCCCGAAGATGGGCAGAATCCTTCTAGAGGTTCTCATCATCGATTTGGGAAATGAGTGAGAGAAAGAATGTGAAACACTCCACCAGTACCAAAAAAAGTGTCAAATATCCAGTGAGGACTCCAGCTATATCGATAAGCACCACTAAAGACAGATAAACAAAATAAAACAAAACAAACAAAAACCAAAAACAACAAAAAACAAAAAAAAAAAACAAAAAAAAAAACACGCCGTGGTCTTGAAATAAGAAACCTGGCGTAGCCCCTCTCGAAAGAAAAGGAAGAGAGAAAAGAAGAAAAGTAAATAAATAAATAAATAAGGATATCTGGGGACAACGATTTCAATAATCACATCCAAACAGAGAAATCGACCAAAATAGCTAGGTAAATAAAAATAATAATAACAATAATAAATGAAGGTAATATATATATACATATACATATACATATATATATAAATGTCCAAGGTTTTGTGTTTTTTTCTTTTTTTTTTTTTCTTCCCTTCTGCCCTGGCACAGTAAATATTGGGGTCATTCGAAAAGGAATTCACTTGCCCTATGCGATATGGGGTTTCTCCGTCCTTGGAGTATACTGTCATGGGATCAACTCTAGTCTTTGTTCAGGATCATTACTCTCCCGGTGGTGGGTTTTTTTATTTATTTATTTTTTTTTTTGGTGTGTGGAAGACTTCTGCTCTGTCCAGGGTGATGCAATCAGAGCTCTGTGTTTAGAGGTCTCAGTATCCGTACAGATCCTGAGATGGGACTTATGGTGAAGTCAGTCTTTGTGAATCTAGAGGTTCTGTTACCTCAGTGCCATTTTAATCCGTCTTCTGTGGTTGGTGATCTTAGTCTTTGCCCTGAACCTAGGATGGCATCTAGGATAGCGTCTTTCTTTGTGCTTCCAGAAGCCCCTTTCCGTTACAATTGTCTCTGTCGGATCTTTGGGACTGAGGATCATGCTTATTGTGCAGGTCTTAGTTCAAACCCTAGACTAGGGCTTTTTTATTGGTCCTAAGATGTATACAGTCTGGTCGTGGTTCTCGTATCCAGTCATCTGTAAAACACAATCTTGGCTTTTGGACCTACCAAAGGGTGCCACGTCTTCTGGTTTTGTCTTGTTGTTGGCTGGTGAGGTAGGCTAAACTGCTCTGAGGTCAAGTTGTTCATATTTTCCTCATTGTCGGGATATCGTGTTTAGGCTGGCCCTTGTTGTTGACCCTGCAGTACTAATGCTGTCCCAGATGGAGTTTGTTTCTTGCAGCTGTTGTGAAGAGCTGTGCCGTTTCTATGTCTGGGATCCAGGGTTCAAGGTTGGTTGAGTGGTGTCTAATCACCTGAGGTCTAAGTTGATTCCACATGACATATTTTCAAGGTAGGAGATAACCCTGTATTGTAAACAACTATGAGTTCCTATCTTTAGTAGATAAGCTCTCTTTTTTTTTTTATATGTAAGATTTCCCCTTTATTTAGTGTGCCTTTGCAGAGGGAAGTGGTGCTCCATTATACTGTCGGTGTATTTGGATTGGACAGAGTGGGTAACAAAAATAGGTCGCATACCCAAAAACGATTTAAAAAAAAAAAAAGAAATAAAAGTGTATGTGCCCACAAATATATATGTAGGGCAAACATTTAAAAAAAAAAAAAAAGAAAAGAAAAAAAAAGAGAGAGAGATAAAATGAGTTAGCGAAATTTTTAAAGGACCAAAGTGGTGCAAGAGACTACTTTACATTTGGAGGAGAACATGTAAAGAGGTGGTGTATTACAGGTCTTATGCCTATGTTGAAAGTACAGTTTTTCCCGTTGTCTTTTGGATTTTTCTTGTGGTGTGTGGGTTCCCAGGCATCTTCCAATCACTCCCCCTGACCTTCTTCATATTGGTAAAAATTTGCGGCAGGGAATTCTTGGAGGAGTTCTTGCATTGGGGATACTATTGGACCTAAGTCCGGTTTCAGGAAACAGTCCACGTTAGGGGGAGATGGTAGGGAGGGCCTCGTAGCATGAGTCTTCAGGGAAGTTGGCTGTCTTTTCTTGCAGGAGATGAGGTGTGGGATTGGCTGGGTGTCCCCTCGCCTGGTTGCTGGGTACTGGTTCGTTGGGTAGGAGGTCGATCTTGATGCCTAAGAGATTAGGGACTGAGGGTGGAGAGTTTTAATATGGTGGGAGATCTGGATGGGATTGAGGAGTGATGAGATAGTTGGATTTCCGGGGGGGGGGGGAAGGGGAAGGTATAAGGGAGGGGTATGAAGGAAGAGAAAAGAGAAAATACCGTAGAAAGGGAGAAGAGAAAGGGGAAAAAGTAAAGAGAAGAATAGAGGAGAAAAAAAAGAAAAAAAAGAAAAAAGTAGTGAGAAGAAAGGAGAGAGTAGCAAGGGAATGCTGGTTTGGTTGAATGTGTTCGATGACTAGAGCCTGTAGTTTAGGTCTGTACGTCGTCACACGTACTGCTTTGGTGGTCTGACTGGTCCCGTGCTTCAATTCCTAAAAGAAGGTTTAACCTAGAAATAAAGTCTATGACGGGCCTGGAGAGATAGCACAGCGGCGTTTGCTTTGCAAGCAGCCGGTCCAGGACCTAAGGTGGTTGGTTCGAATCCCGGTGTCCCATATGGTCCCCCTGTGCCTGCCAGGAGCTATTTCTGAGCAGACAGCCAGGAGTAACCCCTGAGCACCGCCAGGTGTGGCCCAAAAACCAAAAAAAAAAAAAAAAAAAAAAAAAAAAAAGAAATAAAGTCTATGTTAAAGAGTTTTCTCGTGGCCATCTCGTCTTGCAAACAAGGTATGGTATCTCGTGTGGTATCCCGAGTTGCCATCTTAGTTTGTCCGCCCTTTGTATCTAAGGGTGCCTGTGGACAGAAAAGCTGAGAGGTTATTTAAAATGTAGCAAGGTAAAGGAATTAAAACGTAGTGTTATGGTATATTGCCATTGCAGTCCGTGATTTCCTGTGGTGTTCTATACTTGTGTTCCTGTTTACGATCTCTAAGGGATTATTGTGAGCTTTTGTTGTGGGGGTCTGATTACGTACCTGTTCTCTCTATGTTGCTGTTTCTGTTGTTGCTGTTTTCTTTGTGGTATAATGAGCCGTCAAGAGTTTGCGTTGTTCCTTTTTCATGTATTTTGGACACTGCTCCCACGTATATGTTGACTATTACAGTGTTCAGAGTTTCTACCCTGTTAAACCCTGTTGTATGATTGTTAGGTATTAGTTGTGTGTAAAATATATGTTCTAGGTGTTTCAGAATAGTGCTACCATTCTGTGTTTTTCTTTTGTCTTCTGACTTACTTCGTTTAACATAACATGATCTAGGTCCATCCATGTTGCTGCAAAGTCTGTGATTGTATCATTTCTAACTGCCATGTAATATTCCATTGTGTATATGTACCACATCTTAATGATCCATTCATCCGTTGTTGGACATCTAGGTTGGTTCCAAGATTTGGCTATTATACTGAGTGCTGCAATAAATAGTGGGGTGCATACGTATTTTGGAATGAATGTCCTTCCATCTTGTGGATATATGCCTAGGAGAGCAATTGCTGGGTCAAATGGCAGCTCAATTCTGAGTTCTTTGAGCACTCTCCAGACTTTCCTCCATAGGTGTTGGACTAGGGGGCATTCCCACCAGCAGTGGATGAGAGTTCCTTTCATACCGCATCCCCGCCAACAAAGGTTGTTTCCATTATTTTTGATGTGAGCCATCCTCACTGGTGTAAGGTGGTATCTCATTGTTGTCTTGATTTGGATCTCCCTGATGATGAGTGAAGGTGAGCATGTTTTCATGTGTTTGTTGGCCATCCTTCTGTCTTCCTCAGAGAAGTGTCTATTCATTTCATCTCCCCATTTTTTTATGGCTTTATTTGGTTTTGGGGGGCTCAGCTTTCTGAGTGCTTTGTATGTTCTAGATATCAGCCCTTTATCTGATATGTCGAGTGAAAAAATTTTTTCCCATTCTGTTAACTGTCTTCTTGCATTAAGTAGGGTTTCTTTTGCCATGCAGAAGCTTTTAAGTTTAATGTAGTCCCATTTGTTTATATTTGATGCTAATGTTCTTGCCATTGGTGCTCCATTCTCAAAGACCTTTTTGATGTATAGGTCTTCGAGTGTTCTACCTATTTTATTCTCGATAAACTTTATAGATTCAGGTCTGATTTCAAGGTCTTTGATCCATTTTGAGTTAACTTTTGTATAAGGGGTGAGGTATGGGTCAATCTTCACTTTCGTACATGTGGTTTTCCAGTTGTACCAACACCATTTGTTGAATAGACTTCCTTTGTTCCATTTCAGGTTCTTACCTCTTTTATCAAATATTAGTTGGCTGTATATCTTGGGGTTTATGTCTGGGAATTCTGTTCTGACCCACTGGTCTGAAGTCCTGTCTCTGTTCCAGTACCATGCTGTTTTGACTACTATGGCTTTATAGTATAGTTTCAAGTTAGGTAAGGAGATGCCTCCCAGCTTTTTGTTTTTCAGTATGTTTTTGGCTATCCTGGGTCTTTTGTGGTTCCAGATAAATTTTATGATTGATTGTTCTATTTCTTTAAAGAATGGTGTCTGGATTTGGATAGGGATTGCATTAAATCTATATAGTAGTTTGGGTAGGATAGTCATTTTGACTATGTTAATTCTACCTATCCATGAGCATGGGATGTTTTTCCAATTCTTTAGATCGTCTTCAATTTCTTTCTGAAGCATTTTGAAGTTTCCCTGGTATAGGTCTTTCACTTCCCTTGTAAGGTTGATTCCTAGGTACCTGATATTTTTTGATACTATTTTAAATGGTATTGTGTTTTTAATCTCTCTCTCCTCGATTTCGTTGTTTGTATATAGAAATGCTACTGTCTTTTGTGTATTGACTTTGTATCCAGCCACTTTGCTGTATTGGTTAATTGTTTCTAGGAGTTTTACTGTGGACTCTTTAGGATTTTCGATGTATATCATCATATCATCTGCAAATAGAGATAGCTTGTGTTCCTCTTTCCCAATTTGGATTCCTTTGATTCCCTTCTCTTGTCGGATTGCTATTGCTAGGACTTCTAGGGTTATATTGAATAAGAGTGGAGAGAGTGGACAGCCTTGTCTAGTTCCTGACCTTAATGGAAATGCTTCTAGTTTCTCGCCATTAAGTATAATGTTGGCTGTAGGCTTTTCATAGATAGCTGTGACTATCTTGAGGAAGGTTCCTTCTAACCCTATTTTGCTGAGTGTCGTTAACATGAAAGGGTGTTGGATCTTGTCAAATGCCTTCTCTGCATCGATTGATATGATCATGTGGTTTTTGTTTTTCTTGTTGTTGATGTGATGTATAATGTTGATTGATTTGCGTATGTTGAACCAACCTTGCATTCCTGGTATAAATCCCACTTGGTCATGATGTATGATCTTTTTGATGAAGTGCTGGATTCGGTTTGCTAATATTTTGTTGAGTATCTTTGCATCTATGTTCATTAGTGAGATTGGTCTGTAGTTTTCTTTCTTGGTGGTATCTTTGCCATCTTTGGGAATGAGTGTGATATTTGCCTCATAGAAGGAGTTAGGGAGGATTCCTGTTTTTTCTATGGCTTGGAAGAGCCTATGGAAAAGTGGTAGTAAATCTTCCCGGAATGTTTGGTAGAATTCACCTGTAAATCCATCTGGGCCTGGGCTTTTGTTCTTAGGGAGTTTTTTAATTACATCTTCAATTTCCTCTGAGGTGATTGGTCTGTTTAGGCTTTCTAGTTCTTCCTTTTCCAGTCTTGGAAGAGGGTGTTTGTCCAAGAATCTGTCAATTTCTTCTGGGTTCTCTATCTTAGCTGAGTATAGTTGTTCATAATATGATCTTATGATATGTTGTATTTCTTGAGGTTCTGTTGTAATCTCTCCCCTTTCATTTGTGATCCTACTGATTTGGGTGTTTTCCCTCTTCTTTTTGGTGAGTTTTGCCAGTGGTTTGTCTATCTTGTTTATTTTTTCGAAAAACCAACTCCTGGTTTCATTGATTTTTTGTATTGTTTTTTTAGTTTCTATGTTGTTTATTTCTGCTCTGGTTTTTATTATTTCTTGCCTTCTGGTTGTGGTTGGATTTCTCTGTTGCTGTTGTTCCAATTCTTTGAGGTGATCTTTTAAACTGTTGGTTTTGTTATTTTCTTGTTTCTTGACATAGGCCTGTATCGCTATGAGTTTCCCCCTAATTACTGCTTTTGCTGTGTCCCATAAATTTTGACATGTTGTCTCTTCATTGTCATTTGTCTCAAGGAATCTTTTTATTTCTTCCTTGAGTTGTTCTTTGATCCAGCTGTTGTTGAGCAGCATGTTGTTTAATCTCCAGGTATTGGTTTTTCTCCATTTTTTCTTCTTGACATCGATTTTGAGTTCTGTTGCATAGTGATCTGAAAGGGTACTTCTAATGATCCTTACCTTTGTGGTCTTATATAGGTTGGTTTTGTATCCCAAGACATGGTCTATTCTGGAGAAGGTTCCATGTGGGCTCGAGAAGAATGTGTATTCTGCTTTCTGGGGATGGAGGGCTCTATATAAGTCTATTAGCCCCAAATCTTCTAATTTTTCATTTAGAGCTCTTATTTCTTTGCTATTTTTCTGTTTGGTGGATCTGTCCAGTGGTGATAGTGGAGTATTGAGGTCCCCTACTACTATCACATTTCCCTTCATGTGTTTCTCCAGGTTTACGAGCAGTTGCCTCACATATTTTGCTGACTCTACATTGGGTGCATAGATATTGACCAGGGTTAGTGTTTCTTGATCTAATGTTCCCCTGATCAGTATGTAGTGACCCTCTTTATCTCTGACCACTTTCTTGAGGTTGAATGCAATTTGGTCTGATATAAGAATGGCTGTCCCTGCTCTTTTTTGTTTTCCATTGGCCTGAATAATTACTTTCCATCCTTTGATTCTAAGCCTATGCTTGTCCTGTAGCTGTAGGTGTGTTTCTTGTAGGCAACAGAAGTCCGGTTTATTTTTCCTAATCCAGTTCTCTACTATGTGTCTTTTAATTGGAGAGTTTAGTCCATTAACATTTAGGGAGATTATTGAGAGAGAGGACTGTTGTGCAGTTGTGTTGTGTAGGGTGGCTTTTGTTACAATCGGGGGTTTGGATTGTGTAGTTCATCTCTGAGTAGGTCGTTTAGGATCGGCTTTGTTTGCACAAATAGCTCTAGTTCGGTCTTGTTTGAAAATGTTTTCAGTCTGTTCTCCCATATGAATGATAATTTTGCCGGGTATTGGACTCTAGGTTGGAAGTTTCTTTCATTCAGTCGTTTAAATATGTCATTCCACTGTCTCCTTGCTTGAATTATTTCGATTGGGAGATCTGGTTTGATTCTTATGTCCCTACCTTTGTACTTGAGGTTTTTTTTCTCTCTTATTGCCTTAAGAAGTTCCTCTTTCTCTTTGTTTTTTGCCATTTGGATTACTATATGTCTTGGTGTAGGTTTATTAGGATCTATCTTACTAGGAACTCTCTTGATTTCCTGGAATTGCCCTGAAGTTTCATTCCAAAGGGTGGGGAAGTTCTCTGCTATTATCTCTCTGACTACTTGTTCTTCCCCTTTCCCTATTTCCTCCCCTTCTGGTATACCCACGATTCTTAGATTGTTTCTTTTGTCCTTGTTCATTAGGTACTGGACTTTTCCTTCCAGTGTTTTGCCTTTTATTTCTTTGTTGGTTTCTTGGTCATTTTTTGTTTGCAGTTTTCCTTCGAGTTCTTCGATGTGTTTCTCCAACTCTGTGTTTCTGCTAGTAAGGCTTGTTACTTTGTCTGTTAATTCCTTCACTTCTTTTTGAATGAACTCTCTCATACTCTTTAACATTTCTTCTTTAATTTGGGTGATTCGTTCCTCCATAGATATCTTATACTCAGTAGCTAAAGTTTCTCTCATTTCTTTTATTAGTTCTTGTGTTTCCTTCCTCATTGCTGCTTTTAGGTCACTTTCCCACAAATCTGTGCGTTTTGGCGGACTTGGAAATTTGTTAGGGTTTGTCTCCATATCTTCAGATCTTAGGGTTCTCTTTGATTTACCCATATTTCCTTGTGTTTATTGGTGTGCTTTGGAGAGCTGTTTCTTCCAATTTCAGTCTGTTTTGATCCCCTGTGGTGTGGGAATGGGTCCCCTTTCTGAGGGTGGATCTAGTGGTACTGTTGGGTGGGCTTGCCCCTGTTTGGCTCCTCTTGTGCTCTTTTTGTGGCCTGATTCGTTGCTTTGCCCTATTGTTGTCAGCTATTTCTGGGAGGCAGGAAATACCCGACGGGGGGCGGGCACGTTCACGCTGTCCGCGTGGGTGAGCAGAACTTCCCTACCTTCCTGTGGGCAAAGGACCCCCAGCAGGAGGAAGGCAGCCGGTCGCACGGTCGGGGCGGGCGGGAGAGACTTCCTTACCCTCCCGGGAGCAAGGGAACCCCAGCAGGAGGCAGACAGCCGGTCCCACGGTCTGGGCGGGTGGGTGAAATTTTCTTACCTTCCCTGGGGCAAGGGAACCCCCGCAGGAGGAAGGGAGTCGTTCGCGCGGTCGGGGAAGGCGGGAGGGACTTCCTTACCTTCCCGGGGGCAAGGGAGCCCCAGCAGGAGGAAGGCAGCCGGTCGCAGGGTCGGGGCGGGCGGAAGGGACTTCCTTACTTTCCCAGGGCAAGGGAACCCCAGCAGGAGGCTGGCAGCCGGTCGCGCGATCGGGGCGGGTGGGAGGGACTTCCTTACTTTCCCGGGGCAAGGGAACCCCAGCCGGAGGAAGGCAGGCGTTCGCACTGTCAGGGCGGGCGGGAGGGACTTCCTTACCTTCCCAGGGCAAGGGAACCCCAGCCGCAGGGGGGCCGGCGTTCCCGCGGTCGGGGCAGGCGGGAGGGACTTCCTTACCTTCCCAGGGCAAGGGAACCCCAGCCGCCGGGAGGCCGGCGTTCGCTCGGTCGGGGCGGGCGGGAGGGACTTCCTTACCTTCCCAGGGCAAGGGAACCCCAGTCGCAGGGAGGCCGGCGTTTGCGCGGTCGGGGCGGGCGGGAGGGACTTCCTTACCTTCCCAGGGCAAGGGAACCCCAGCCGCAGGGAGGCCGGCGTTCGCGCGGTCGGGGCGGGCGGGAGGGACTTCCTTACCTTCCCAGGGCAAGGGAACCCCAGCCGCAGGGAGGCCGGCGTTCGCTCGGTCGGGGCGGGCGGGAGGAAATATTTTAAAGAAATAGAACAAATGGGTCCTGAGCAGTAATGCAAGTGGTAAGGCCAGTGCTAGCCTAGGATGGATTGCGGTTAGACCCCCTGGCGTCTCCTATGGTCTCCAAAGCCAGGAGTGATTTTGAGTGCATAACCAGGAGTGGCCCCTGAGCATCACCGGGTGTGGCTCAAACACACACACACACACACACACACACACACACACATGCACAAAAGAAATAGAACAAACACTACTGAAATTTATATGAAACAGTAAACCTTCACAAATAGTTAAAACAATTCTTTGGAAGAAGAAGATGGGACGCTTTACTTTACCCAACTTCAAACTATATTATAACGTGGTAATAATTTAAAAAGCATGGTAGTGGAATAAAGATAAACACTCAGATCAATGAAATAGAATTAAATATTGTGAGACAAATCCTCAGGTATATGATCAAGTGGTCTTTGATAAAGGACAATAAATATGAAGTGGAGCCAGAAAAGTCCTTAAACAGTGATGTTAGGAAAACTGGTCATCTACATGCAAACAAATAAACAGTGTACAAAAGTAAAATAAAAATTGATTAAAGATCTTAATATAAGCCTGAAAACTCTAAGGTACATAGTGAGAAAAGTAGGCAGAACTATCTCCCTGACATTGAAACTAAAGACATCTCCAATGATGAAACACCACTGACAAAGCAAGCAGAAGAACAGAGAAACAAGTGGGGCTACATTAATCTAAATAAAACATAGTCCAAAGGATATGGTGACCAGACCAGAAAGAAGCCCATTCAATACTATCTGATAAGGGGTTAATATCTAAGATATATGACACTGGAAGAACTTAAAGAAACACATATATGCCCATTCTAAATTAGGAGGAAGATATGACCAGAAATTTTCTCATAGAAGAGATTTAAAT
The DNA here is from genome assembly GCF_024139225.1 of Suncus etruscus. Lineage (NCBI taxonomy): Eukaryota > Metazoa > Chordata > Mammalia > Eulipotyphla > Soricidae > Suncus > Suncus etruscus. Next base: position 122,734,528 of record NC_064868.1, read on the forward strand.
GCCAAAAGACATATGAAAATACTCCACATTATTAATCATTTGGAAGATACAAAGCAAAATAAAGAGATATCATCTCACACCATGGATGCAGAGAGAAAGGGGCTCTCATTTCCTGCTGGTGAGAATATTAACTGTTCAGCCCTTTTGGAAAAGAATCTGAATATTCCTCAAAACACTAGAAATTGAGCTTCCATATGACCCATCAATAACACTCCTGGGAATATACCCTAGAGACCCCAAAACAGAATTAGGTATTTGAATTCCTATGTTCATTGTAGCTCTATTCACAATAATTAGAATCTGGAAACAACCCAAGTGTCCAAGAACAAATGTATGCTTAAAGAAAGAATGGTAATCCACACAATGGAATACTATACAGGTGTTAAGAAAAATAAAGTCATGAAATTTGCTCATACATGGGTGAACACTGGAGTGTATTATGCTGAGTGAAATGAGTCAGAGGAAGGATAGACAAAGAATTATTGCACTCATTTGTAGGATATTAAAAATAATATGATAATAATACTTAAAGAATATTGAGATTAGGGCCAGAAGGACTGGCCAATTGCAGAAAGCTGGCCAAAAAGTGTGGACGTTACAGTGAGGGCAGAGAAGAGGCCACTATGACGATTATAGTTGAAAACTATAACTGGACAAATATTGCATGCTTAATGGATATAAAGTGATATACATGATACCCCTTCAGTAACAATATTGCCAACCACTTTGTCTTAAAGGAAAAAAAGGAAGAGAGAGAGAGGAGAGAGAGAAAATATCTGCAATAGAGGTAGGCAGAAGGATGTCAGGGGGCACAGCAGGAGACATTGGTGGTGGGAAATGTGATTGGTGCATTGATGTTGGATATTGGACATTGTATGACTGAAAATCATGAACAATTAAGTAAGTGTATCTCAAGGGTTTTCAATTAAACTTTATTACAGAAAAATACATTTAGTATTACTAACATACCAATATTATTGTTTAGACCATAACCTACCAACATTGCTTAGTTTTCCTATCTTTAACATGCTGAAAACAGTTATATTTGCATATGTGTGTGCCTGTCTGTTTTTTTATTCTAAAGAATTCCAAATAAAGTGCAATAGGGGTGAGTCAAGTGAAGAAAGTCACATATTAAATTAGGAGGAGATAAGCTAAAATTCCATAAAATGATTATTGAATGGGGTCTTCAACATGAACAAGATCTAGTCAGCAGACATTTAGAGAAAAGGCTGGTAGGAAATGTGAAATTATAGGTATGAATGAGTATAGCTAAATCCAAGGGAAAAGACCTACCTACTCGGGGTGCATCCATTTCACTTTGCATTGATCTCTGTAAGAACCAAATTTGATCACAGAGACTGAAATACATGAGGGATTATTTGTCTCATATAGTGAGCAAGGTCACTGCTAATTGTTAAGCTGCTCAAGAATGTCTGAGCTGTTTGCAATTACAATCTCAGCATACTTGCTGAAATGTTAAATATTACACTCAAATCTTAGGCAGTGGGGATATGACTCAATGGTAAATTGTACAACTCACATACATGAGACCTGGGTTTAATCCTTGGCACTAAAAATAAAGGGAGGTGAGTGTAGTTAAGAGTAGAAAGGGGTCCAATAGTTGGAACTGATTGCTCTGGACAAGAATTCGGCACTGAAAGTGGAGAAACTAAAAGGCAAGGCATCCGTCCATTAACAATAATGCAAAGCATGGGAGAGAGACAGAGAGAGACAGAGAGACAGAGAGAGACAGAGAGACAGAGAGAGACAGAGACAGAGATAGAGAGAGACACAGAGAGAGACACAGAGAGAGACACACACACACAGAGGCCCTAGAGCAAGGCTGGGGTGGGAGGGAAACAGGAAACATTTATAATGGGTAGGGTGTACTGGTGAAGGATATTGTACATTGTATGACTGAAATCCAACAATGAATAATTTTGTAATCATGGTTTTTAAATAAAGCAGTTTAGAAAAAAAGCCTAAAACGTCAATACACTAGAATAGCTGCTGGCTATACTAAATGGTTTTAATGAATTTTTGCGGAAAATAAACTCTTGTATTTCCTGGAAAAATTATGAACATGAATATTTTCCCATTTCTTTGTACCTTTTTGGTTCTTTTAATGGTGACTCATACTATTCAATAGATAAGTCTCACTTCTTTTGTTAATTCCTAATACTTAATTTTTTTGATACAACTGCAAACAGTACATTTTTTGGAGGGTGAGCCACACTCAGCAATGCTCAGGAGGTAAATCCTGGCTCTGAACTCAAGAATCTATCCTAGCAAAGCTGAGGGTCATAAGAGGTGCCAGGGATCAAACCCGGTTGGCCACATGCAAAGCAAGCATCCTACCCATTATACCATCTTTCCATCCCTGCAAACAGCAATTTAAAAATTCTTTTTTCTCCTCTAGATCACTATTGGTGTTGTTATTACTCTTAACAATGTCCCACAGTCTTGTGTTTTCTGAATTTTTAAACATATCTTTACTTTAAAATATCTGCCCCAGGGGCCGGAGAGATAGCATGGAGGTAAGGCGTTTTTGCCTTTCATGCAGGAGGTCATCGGTTCGAATCCCGGCACCCCATATGGTCCCCCATGCCTGCCAGGAGCAATTTTTGAGCCTGAAGCCAGGAATAACCCCTGAGCACTGCCGGGTGTGACCCAAAAAACACAAAAAATATCTGCCCCAAAGTCAGGCAGGGGTGAGGGTAGGAGGGAACTTGGAGACATTGGTGTTGGGAAGTGTGCACTGGTGAAGGGTGTTGTACAATGTATGATGAAACTCAATCATAAACAACTTTGCATCTGTGGAAAAAAACAACTGTATTATGAAAAATCTTGTAACTATGCTGTTTAAATAAAGTATTTCATTAAAAATAAATTTAGTGTCAGGGACTAGGTATTAGATAAATGATTTCCCTTGCAGACCTGGGTTCAATTCTCTTTATTCCATATATTCTCTTGAGCACTGCCAAAAGTGATTCCTAGTGCAAGGCCAGGAATTATCCTTGAACAACACCAGATATAGCCCAGAAACAAATAAAAACTTAGGGGGGAAGGCCAAAGAATATTTAAGTGGTTTAGAACTGTATAAGCATAAGATAAGCATAAGGTCATGTTTCTATCCCCAGTGCTGCCTCATGCTTGAGCCTGATAGCTTTGTTGTCTGTGATCTCCAATGTGTATAAACACAACTAAAGGAGCATGGTCTTCCCTCCAACAGCATTGTAACTAAAATATGAGGTCAGGAAGTGTGATCCCTCATGAACATATGTGTGAGCACCGTAAGCCTTCAAACAGACTCTGAGCACCACAATTAAATGTGTCAGTACCTTTGTCAGGCGTGTGTGATTTCTGGTCATCACATCACTGTCAACATCAGCCATGGTGGGAAGAAAAAAAATTATAGTGAGGGCATCAGCACACAGGTGGACTACTGGGGTAAGAGATGTTCGCCATTTTGGAGAGTTCTGGATTAGAGTCATATTCCTAACCCATAGAAGAACAGTGGAGAGCAAAGCAGACAGCAGTTGTAAAGAAAATATACGGTTAGAAATTTAGAATATAAAATAGGCCTTGGTGTTAAGAATTAAAGTCAAAACAGACCTCAATAACTAAAAATATGGGAGCTGCAAAGGAAATCCCATTGGGAATGAGAGCCTCCCAGAATTTACCCCCTAGATCTGATTGGTACCACTGCAATCACACTGTTGAAATCATCACTTCACTTGCATCAGGCCAAACTTCCCAAGGACTACTCCTTGTCTATGAATGAGCACTGTATGGATACTAGGCAGGACTGCTATTGGGTGAATGGACTTATCTGGCTTTTTTCTTAGGATTGATGGACAGCCATGTTAAATTTTCATTAGAATTATACTGCAGGCTGAGATGTTCCTATGACCTACCCACCCACCCACCCACCTTCCTCCCTCCCTCCCTCCCTCCCTCCCTCCCTCCCTTCTTTCCCTTCCTTCTTCCTTCCTTCCCTTCCTTCCTTCCTTCCCTTCCTTTCCCCTTCCTTCCTTCCTTCCTTCCTTCCTTCCTTCCTTCCTTCCTTCCTTCCTTCCTTCCTTCCTTTCTTCTTTCCTATCATAATCATCCACCTTTTAAAAACCTGTACAATAAGATCTAGATATTTTGCAAGCTATATTTCTGATGTTCTAGGTCTATATAGCTACTGTTATGGAGTATATGCATCACTATCTTGTGATTTTGAGTTAAATTAGGTGGTTTCATGGTCTATTATGGTGACATAAAGAAGTGGCAAGACTTTAAACTTGGATGACCTGATTTTTACAGTGCTCCTTCAAGAGAACTATTTGATACTGCCTTTGATTCTTTGAACTGGGCTTTTCTGTTTCTTCAATCACCCAGACAGTCTAGATAAGCATTTCCTTAGTGTGGGACCAATGCTCTGATATTTAATAGGAATTTAAGAAGTGTTTCTGTTATAAAAGTGTAAAGGGAGCAATAAATCAACCTTTATTAACCAAGTTGTAGTATTCCCAAACTACCTCCCAGTACTGCAGTATCTGTGGCTTTGTAACTCTAAGAGGTCCTGATGTATGAATTTTTCTGTCTCCCCATATAACCTCTTACTAATGATATCAGAACAGCCAGGACAAATCTTGTCATTTATCCCAAAGCCTGAGTTGCTTTCTGAGCCATAAAAATGTTAAATAATTGAAGCTTTGGAAATGTGAGAAGTATGCTTTCTGCTTAACAAAGAAGAAAAGCCAAAAGGAAGGAATTCGAAGATAATGTTTCATGTCAGTGATTTGGGGGTTGCACAAGGGACTAACTTGGTCAGACTGCCCGGAGGCAGCTCCCAGTGTCTCGGACAGAAAAAGGAAATGACAGCAGCTTTGATGAGAATAGAAGGGCAAATAAAGATCTTATTGAGAAGCAGGTAAATTGGCCAAGCTCAGGAAGTTTGCAATGACTCAGAGCTGGCAAGTGTGCTGTCTGGCAGCCCACCTCTCCCTCAAAGCTGAGCTCAGTGCATTCCATATTGTTCCTTACTCTAAATCTTCATATGAAGCTTGTGGTTGTTAATGAGCATAGACATAAAGTCCCTCTTTGTTTTTCAACTTTCTCCTCTTCACGGCCCACATGGCCTTTGGAAGCATTAATGATTTGACAGTAATATAAGACTTTGATTCTGTGTCTCTCTACATTCCAGAAAGCAATATGGAAACCACTTTTCCTCCTGTGCATTGAAAGCTACTTTTCTTTGTATTTAAGGCTGCCTGTTTATTTGCACACTCAAGCTTTAGCAACATGAATGAACCATAGTGGAAAGAAACCTTTGAAATACCAGTGGGGTTCTTAGAGAGAAAAATAATCTCTACAACTGTCTCATTCCCATTACTCATTATGATATCAAATTATGTTATTTTATTGAGGTTCTAGGGAAAGATGATTTCTTCATCATTATTTTTTTTTGATTTGGATCCAGACCCAGCAGTGTTCTAGGAACACTAAAGCCACTCTAGAATCCATTTATTTCCAGAGATTAAGCTCAAGGCCTTGAGTAAGTCATGTGCACTACCATTTGAGTCACATCCCCAACCTAGATAGACATACAGACACACAGATAAATATATTTTTGGTTTGTATTTTAGACCACACCTAGCAGTGTTAAGTGGCTTCAGTCAGCTCTGTAATAGAGGTTTTCTCTTGGTTCTCAGAGGAATATGCAATATGGTAGATCCAACTTGGGTCTCCCACGTACAAAGTATGCACTTAACCACTTGATCTATCTCTATGGTTCTCAAGAATGCTTTTAAAGATTTAAAATAGAAAAGCAAGAGTTGTTTATTTCTTAGGACCAACTGAGCCTTCACCATTTTTTTCTGCTTTAGAGCATTTCTTTCCTAGATGTGTTCTCTAGCTAGAAAAGAATAGTCAATATCATGTGTTTTGAAAAACCCTCTATTAAATAGAACTTAACATGTATTCTCTTGCTATATGACAAAATTATAGCTTTAAAGAAGTGGACAGAATTACTGGACTCAGAAAACATTTACTGTTCATTGATATTTATCGACTGTTTTCAATGTATCTAGCTCCATCATATTTATTTACAAGTAATCAGCCCTGTTATTGCTGGCAGGTAGACTCTAAGAGCATTGGTGAAGGGAGGTTGACACTGGTGGTGGGATTGGTCCTGGTATATTTTATGTCTGAAAACCAACTATTAATAACTTTGTAGTTTGCAATGGATTAATAAAATATTAAACAGATAAATGTGACAAAGTACAAAAGTTAATGCTTAGACATATGACTTTTCTAAGCACATCATGTAGATAAGAAGTGGTACCAGTGTTCAAGTTGACCTCATTTTCTTTTTTTTTTTTCGCCTTTGTCATTATTAAAAATGTTCAGAAAAAAAGACATTATAATGAATCCCCATGTGGTCATCATCCAGTATTATCAACTATGAATTTGTGATCAATATTCTTTTTTCTAAAGTTCACCAAGATGACATATATCATATAATGCACCAATGCTGATTTCATCCTAAATGTCTAGTGATTTATCAATAGTTTATGATATTTTAAAATTTTTCTTGTTATTTAAACACTGTGGTTTACAAAGCTGTTCATAATATAGTTGTTTCTGGCATTCAATGTTTCAACATCAATTCTACCGCCAAGGTAATATTCCTTCCACCATTCTCACCAACCTCCAAGTCTGACCACTTTGAGGCTCAAAATAATTTATTTTCTATTGCTTTTTACAATTATATGGTAATGGAATTATTAAAAACAACTTCCACAGAAGAAAATTATTATATGACTCACAATGGTGTCATTAATTTATTTTCTGAAGTTTTACTAAGCTATTTGCTGCTAGTTTAGCATTTTGTGTTTGTTTTTTGTTGAGCTTAGGTAGCTTCTATTCTACTTTCCCATGTAATTTGCTGTGTTCCTGCTGTGGTTTCAGTATGGAGGAATTTGGAGGAGTTCAGGAACTCCAGGCTGTGGAGCTTTGTTAATGAGTTTATATGGTAGCAGCTGTGGGATATCAGTGTTGCTGCTAAGGTTTCTAGTACAGGAGTGGGTTGTAGGGGGGGGGAGTCCGTGTTCCTTCACTCTGAGAAGACCCCAGAGTTTTCAGCTCTAAATCCAGTATACCTGGCATTTTTGTCAGTTTGTGTCTCTATAGAAATTAAGTCATGAAGCAGTAAAATTGGGCTTTTATCATGGCAGTGACTATGAGATATGGATGCATCTGCTAGGGTAATAGCAGGGTGGGGACCAGGCCACCTTTCAAGGATGCCCCAGAATTTTAAGCCAGAAGATATGTGTACCCATGAATTTTAGACTTGGCTTGCATCAATTTTCAGAATAGTATGAGTTTCTCTGGGAGCTTTTTGGATTTGCTCCTCTGGAAGGATTTTCACATCTAAGAAGTGGCATTTTCTTACATGCAGCAGACTTCCGTTTGATCCCATGCATCTGATAGGATTCCACAAACTATGCCAGGTTTGATTCATGAGTGCAGAGACAGGAGTAAAACCTGGAAGGTTAGATGAGCAAGTAGAGGGCCTGAGATATGGAGGTGACCCCATTGAGATGTTGGACATCAGGTTAAATTTTCTTTTCTTCTTTAGCAATTTCTTCTTACTGCTATAAGCTGTGAAATAATGGGCAAGATAATTCTCTCAGCTCTATTTCTCCACCTAATTCTGCAGTTCACCTGGACATATGCAGAGAGCGTGCAGAGGATGAAAAGCTAATTAAAAGTGTTAAAAATAGAACTTCATTTTTTTTATCTCTATGGGACTTGTACTGCACATATCACCAAAGTTCAAGTGTCATCTGACATGCAGAGTATCTCAGTTTTGAGTGCAGAGCCAAGAGTAAATAAAATAAAATGTTTTTTAAAATACCTCATTATTTATTTCTTCAGACTTGCGATTTAGCTTGTAAAATTTTCAATAAATCTCTTTAAAAGATATGCACTTAAGAAAACACAGATAGCCCGGAGAGATAGCACAGCGGCGTTTGCCTTGGAAGCAGCCGATCCAGGACCAAAGGTGGTTGGTTCAAATCCCGGTGTCCCATATGGTCCCCCATGCCTGCCAGGAGCTATTTCTGAGCAGACAGCCAGGAGTAACCCCTGAGCACCGTCGGGTGTGGCCCAAAAACAAAAACAAAAAAACAAAAAAACAAAAAAAAACACACAAAAAAGAAAACACAGATAACTATAATTCTTTTGTTTGTTTGTTTGTTTGTTTTTGTTTTTAGGTCACACCCGACAGTGCTCAGGGGTTATTCCTATTCCTGGCTCCACACTCAGAAATCGCTCCTGGCAGGCTCGGGGGACCATATGGGATGCCGGGATTCTAACCACCATACTTCAGCATGCTCTACCACTATGCTATCTCTCCGGCCCCATAATGATAATTCTTATAATAATTTTCTTAGTATCATCAAAGTCCAATCCATGTTCATATTTTCCCAATTGCCCCATAATTTCCTTTTCCCCAAAGATAATTTGAATTATGGTTCAAGCAGCATCAATATTAAATAATAGCACTGTAATGCATTTTTGAAGTTTCTTGTAATCCATATGTTTCTTATACCTTTTTATTTATAAAAGAAAGAAAAACGATGCTCCTAAGCCCATAAATATGGCATCTTAACTACATGTTAATAGCTATGCTTTCGAAGAGAATGTCCTACTCTCAAGAGTATTTCTCTTTTTAATTATTTTGGGTACACTTGACAGATCCCAGGGCTTATTCCTGGCTCTGTTCTCAGTGATCAATCCTAATCATGTGATTATGTGGAATCCCTGGGATTAATTCAAGTTTGTAAGGCAAATGCTCTACTTGCTTTGTCCTCTCAAATTTATATTTCTTGTCTTTAAACATTTTTTTCTATTTTTCTGTTGCATAAAAGGTGATCAAACATTAAAATAGATATTAGAAGTGTTTCACATTTCTTTGTAAACACTGAACAATAAACCATTTTTGTAGGTGGGAAATCATAAGCCAGCGTGTTGATAAATAAGTATATAAATAAATAAATAATTTTTCAGAAGTCAGCTCTCAAAAATGTATCCTGTCCAACTATATATCAGTAGAGAAATAGTTTAAGACCTGGTATCTTTAAGCATCATAAGTAACATTTGCCAATCACCAACACTTTGAAAAGTCGGGCCCTGATAACTTATATGTGTACATGGCTATAAGGACAAGTGAAAAAGTTCAAAGAAATCTATCATTCACATATCAGCCTGAAGAGAAGTGAAGCAGACCTGGGAAGGGCAGAAAGAATCTGAGGAAGCAGACAACCACTGTGGAACACCTACCCGGCAGTAAAGGTATATGTGTGATAGGGATTCAGTTCACAATTTTGTTAAGATATGTCGGGGCCAGAAAGATATCATGGAGGCAAGGCCTTTGCCTTGCATGCAAAAGGATGGTGGTTCTAATCCCGGCATCCCATATGATCCCCTGAGTCTGCCAGGAGTGATTTCTGAGCGTAGAGCCAGGAGTAACCCTTGAGTGCTGCCAGGTGTGACCCGAAAACCAAAAAAAAAAGATATGTCTGGTTGCTACTAAAATATTTATGTATCATAATATGTTGGCAAGGCTGACAATTTCATTAGTGACTTAAAGCACTCAAGGAGCATGCATACCAACAGTGGAAACCATAACTGGTAAAGAGAGCTTAGATGAAAACACTCATCTTACTCTCAGGTGCCACAGATGCTCTTAGAAGTGATATGTCTCCTTTAACTGGACTATCTCTGCTCTAATGATCAGAATATATAAAATTGGTCGCCCACACAAGGGATCTGGCAGGTTCTAAGGCAGCCTATCCCCACGGGACTCCTTTATGCTACCTGGGCAACCATTGGAAGAGGTTGCCTAGGAAACCATAGGAAGAAGCTCTTTATTCACCAGTATCTGTGTGTCATACTTTTAGAAACTACTCTTGTTTACAGGCTGAATCTAAGCTCTGTTATAAGAAACATTTCTGCATTTCTCAGAAAAAGGGGGAGGGAGTGTTGGCTGTGTGATAGTCTACAAAAGACTCTTGAGTCTTAGCTTACTCAGTGACCAAATCATTAAACTTCTTTAGATACAGCTTCATCAATGATTACATGAAGACTATTTTTTGTACCCAATCCATCACATAGGAAGCCTTGTGTTAAATAACATATCTGTGAAAATACTACACCAGAATGTACAAACAAACCTATAAACCAGTATTTATGATCAATCATACTTTAGACCCTCAAAATATTATGGATAGAACAATATAATTATAATTATGTTGCCCTAACCTCAGTATCTCAGTGAGCGTGAATGCACAAAAGGAGTCTCCGAGGCTTTACTATCCATTTCCTCATACAAAACATAACATTACATTTATCAAATCACCTTAGAAAAATTTCTGAGCTTCAGAAAGAAACAAAGATAAAAATGACTAAAGATATTTACTTTGAAAAGTCTAAACCTAGACTCTTGAGTTTCATGTTTTTCTATTCCAGTGTGTTTTACATGAGCAATATGGGTAAACTGTCATTCTGACAAGTGCTTGCTTGGGCCAGAAACAAGGGCATGTCAGTTCTGAGGCTGAGATTCAAATAAACAAATTACAGGACAACTGCAAACTGGAAAACAAAAGAGACAGCTATTGACGTAACCCAACTAATAAAGACTCTCCCCCACAGCACCCCAGAGAACAAGAGCTAGTATGACTCTTCCTTTTTGGAAAACAGAGCCGACTGAAAAACTGGAAGGAGGAAGCCCTGTTTATGACTTCCTTTGAACTGCTTTTCCCTGAGTAGACACTGAGTAAAGAGGAGACATTTTTTGAAGCTATAATAATTCTGTTGTTTTTTTTTTACAAAACTTTTACATATAATGATGATTTTTCTGAAAGAACACAGATTTACATTTTTTCTTAAACAAGACCCATTCACTTCTCATTCTTGCCAAAGAACTAGAATAGATTTTAGAGATTTTGAGCAGAAGGACATGGCTGATATAGGACTAAGAGAGTGGAGTTAACAATAGTTTCCAGTTCCCTTCACTGTCTGCACTATTTCCTCATGTTCCCAAGGGAAGGAGCATTTTATGTATCAAGAGAAGCACCAGCTGTGGAAATGTGGTTAGTTAGGACTTTGTAGACTGTAATTAGTTTTTTACCCCTGATAACTAGAGTAAACAAATAAATATCAACCCAATATGAGAAACGAAGATTCTTCTGATGTTGAAATCTCCCCGTTCAAATGAAGAGATAAAGACATTGACGTAGTATCATCTTGGTAAAATAGAGATGCATGGTTGTTAGAGCTGGGAGGAGCAAGAGAATCTTTCCTAATCTTTCTTTTTTAAAGATAGGCAAGGGAATAGAATCGACAGTTACTTGAACGGTGAATTGGATGAATCGTGCTCACTGAAATAGGTTATCCTGGGAACAAGGTGATCAATAAGTTGCCTATGTCAAATGTCCACTTCCTCTCAACCATATTCTCAAATTCCTCAACATCCACATATTTTTATCTATTATTTTTTCCATGCCACTCCTATTCATTTTTTATTTTCTTATTAATGCTATTCATTTCAGTTCTATTAGACTTTACATTATACCAAGTCTTTCTTTCTTTCTTTCTTTCTTTCTTTCTTTCTTTCTTTTCTTTCTTTCTTTCTTTTCTTTCTTTCTTTCTTTCTTCTTTCTTTCTTTCTTTCTTTCTTTCTTTCTTTCTTTCTTCTTTCTTTCTTTCTTTCTTTCTTTCTTTCTTTCTTTCTCTTTCTTTCTTTCTTTCTTTCTTTCTTTCTTTCTTTCTTTCTTTCTTTCTTTCTTTCTTTCTTTCTTTCTTTCTTTCTTTCTTTCTTTCTTTCTTTCTTTCCTCTTCTTTTCTTTCTTCTTTCTTTCTTTCATATAATTATATATTATTTATCATATTAACAATTCATTAATTTATTATGGATTAATTTTATTAAGCCATATAAAAGTACACAATTGTTGAGATTTCTCTCAGACATGAAACTTTCTTCAGAAGGACAAAAGAGTAATTTTTGGTAAACCAAGGTGGCCCTGCTTTTTTTACAGCACATAATTAAAAAATTAAACTCTGCTAAAATTACATGATACAAAATTTACCATCCTAATTATTTTTAGGCATACAGCTCAGTAGTGTTAGTTTTATTCACTGTGATGTGCAGCAGCTCTTCAAAACTTTTTTCTTGGGGTGGTTCAACTGGCTACACATTCAAGAATTACTTCTGAAAGTGCTTGAGTAGACCATAAGAGATACCAGGGATAGAACCTGGATCATCCATAATGAAGGCAAATGCCTGCTTACTGTACTATCCCTCCAACATCTACAGAACCTTTTTTTAAATCTTACAAACCCAAACTCTATACCTATTAAACAATAACTTCTCATTTCACCTCTACCTCAGTTCCCAGTAACCAACATTCTGCTCTCTATTTTTATTAATATGAGTACATTTTATATCCCATGCAAGTGAAATAGTACACTATGTTTTTGAAGTTGACTTACTTTATATATTTTCTTAAAGTTTCATCTGTGTTGCATAAAGAATGAATTAGAGGAAAAAAATGATGAAGATGTTTCTATTTATAATTGTATCAAAAAGAATAAACTATATGGAAATAGACTTAACAAAAAAGTGAAAGATTCATATATGTTAAAAACTATAAAAGATTGTCAAAGGAAAAAGGAGATACTAAGAAATCGGATGATGTATCAAAAGAATAAACTATATGGAAATAGACTTAACCAAAGAAGTGAAAGATTTATATATGTTAAAAACTATAAAAGATTATTAAAGAAAAAAGGAGATACTAAGAAATGGGATAATGTACCATGTTCATAGATTATAGGACTTAATCTTATTAAAATGATCATCAAACCTAAAATTATTTAGCCTGGCTGAGAATATAGGCCAGGAGTTAGGAATCCATGACTTGTATTTTAAAGGACCCTAGTTTTATCTCTGGCATCATATATTCCCCCCTCCCCACCAAAAAACCCCCACTGTGTGTCGCTTTGGAGACTTCTAAGCACTGTTGAGTGTTTTTCTCTATGCCTTCCCCTCTCCTTGAACTCTTGTTTCTAAGCAGCATCACATTTAGGTCCTAGCATTTCCATAGACTCACTTTCTTCTAGAACAAGATGTAAATCAAGCCATGAAGAATTGTGGGTACACTGGCCAGACAACTGAAAGCTGGCAATCTTGGGAAAGTAGGTGGGCCAAATCTCTACCCCATCGAAGCCATGCCTGCTGCACCCATGATCCACAATCACTTTATCACTAATGGCCCTGCTTTACCACTCCTCTAAGGTTCTTTGTAGAGGCACTAAATCTGACCAAAACTCCAAGTATGCTGGCAATCTGGTCTGATATCACCAGGAATATATTTGGAGTGAATCTCCCCCTTGTCATACTTCTAGAAGATCTGGAATTCAAAAAATTGCCCCACAAAGGCTGCAGTAACAATGATAGTGCTTAGAAGTCCTGGACAACTTCATTTTTGCCTTTTCATCTCCATACAAACACACCAATTTAGACACCACTTAGATCAATTTAGTGTAGCTGAAATCACTTAATGTTCAGAAACAAATGAAGGAACAGTATGGTCAGCTAGCAACAAGAACTTACTAAATCTTTTGTCAATGACTTAATTATCACATTGGAGATACAATATTTTCATTAATTTTCTTGTTGCTGTATATACTTATATTTTCTCTTTTCTACCTTTTCTTTTTGTAAATAATTTTGCTCTCAATTACTAGAAACAAATGTATTATTATCCTATAACAAATGGTGCTGGGAAAAAAGGAATATCCACATGCACAAAGAAGAGAGGAAAAACAGTGAAAGGAAAAGAAAAGAAAGTAGGTCATTATGTAATATCATACATAGGAATTAAACAGTTGCATATGACTTCAAATTGTAAAGTAAAAAAAACTGTAAAGTACATAGAGAAAATATAGGTAATAAACTCAGGAACATTGACCTCAGAGATGTCTTTGGGAACTCATTTCCAATATTATGGGAGGGACAGAAAAAATAAACAAATGGGACTAAATCAAGCTAAAAATATTTTAAGGACCTGAGCAATAGTACAAAGGGAGGGCATTTGTCTTTCCCATGGCACAGCCAGTTCAATCCCTGGCACTCCAGATAGTTCCCTGAGCACTTTTAGAAGTAATCCATGAGTACAGAGCCAGGAGCAAGCCTACACACTGCTGAGTGTGACAAAAAATAACTTGTGTAAGAAAATAAACTTTCACAAAAATTAAAGTCACCCCACTGAATAGAAGATATTTGTTCTCACATCTGAAAGGGAAATAACATCCAAAATGCATTTTAACTAAAACCTAATAGCTCAACAACAACAACAACAACAACAACAACAAAAAACAACCAAAAATAGGCAAAAGTCAGCCCCAAAACAAGAGGAGTGTGCCAAATGATCTAAATAGACACTATTTCTCAAATAAATAAATAAATGCACATGGCTATCAAGCATTACAGAGAATGCTCAAATTCAACTTGGTAAGTACAAATCAAAACCATGAGAATTGGGGCTGGAGAGATAGAATGGAGGGTAAGAAATTTGCCTTTCATGCAGAAGATCATCGGTTCGAATCCAGGCGTCCCATATGGTCCCCCAATCCTGCCAGGAGCGATTTGTGAGCATAGAGCCAGGAGTAACCCCTGAGCACTGCCGGGTGTGACCCAAAAAACAAAACAAAAAAAAAACCAAAAAACAAAAACAAAAACAAAAAACAAAAACAAAAACAAAAACATGAGAATTCAGATAACAGTGATGAAAATGGCTTAAAACATCATTACAAGAGGACCAGAAAAATTGTGAAGGAATTAAGGCATTCACCTTGTATGCAATTAACCCCAGTTCAATCTCAAGACTACTTGTAATTAACTGAGTACCTCTAGTAGTGATTCCTAAGAGCAGATAAATATTAGAATATTAGAAATAGAGGCTGGAGAGATAGCACAGCTGTAAGGCCTTACATGGAGAAGGACGGTGGTTCGAATCCCGGCATCCCATATGGTCCCTGAGACGGCTGGGGACGATTTCTGAGCATAGGGCCAGAAGTAACCCCTGAGCGCTGCCGGGTGTGACCCAAAAACCAAAAACCAAAAAAAAAATATTAGAAATATTAGAAACAGAAAATGTTAGTGAAGAAAAACTATTGTACTTGGGATAGGAATGTAAATTGGTGCAGCCTTCATGGAGGATAGTATAAAAAGAAAAGAGTGAAAAATACTATATGATACAAGTTCACAAGGAATTTACCTAATGAATATGAAAAGATGGATTTGAAAGGGTATATGCATCCTTATGGTTATAGCCGCTTTAATCAAAATAGTTGATATATGAAAAAACTTAAATGTCAATTTAAGAAGCTGAGGCGTGCATATATAATGACTATGATACCACTCAACTATTAAAAATTTAAAATGGACCAGGGTCTTAAAACAGTGGTTAGGGAACATGTCTTCAGAGTATCTCTAGGGGTAAACTTAGTGGTTCCCAAGCACTGCCAGATGTGCTCTGCAACCCTCAGAGACTACCAGGGTATCCCAGATAATCTCTGGCATGCAGACCTTGAGCACCACCATATCTACAGAACCTCACTAATATTGAACTGCGGGAGCAGTATGCTAAATACCACCACAAGTGGCTTGAACCACTGCCCACTGCTTGGTAGTCCCCTCTATCCCAAAATTTAAATATGTCCTTTTATAAGAGCATGAATGGAATTTGTGATAATTATGTGAAGTAAATCAGAAAGAGAAAGAAAATGAGGTTGCTTCTCTCACATACAGGATACAAATAAACAATGCAATGAAAAATCACAAAAATAATACACTTAGACACGAATAGAAATATAATGGAAGAGGGGAAAAAGAGCAAAAAATATGGAAGAGAGTTTCAATTTGATGGTATGACTGGCACTAGAATTTAGGATTGGGTGCAGTGAGATATATACATATATCAAGGTGTGATGCAATCCCTCAATTTTTATAATATTGTTAATGTTGGTAAATAAGTAACATTTTTCAAGAGATTCCTGAGTGAAATAAGTCAGAGGAAGAGAGATAGATGCAGAATTGTCTCACTCATCTATGGGTTTTAAGAAAAATGAAAGACATTCTTGCAACAATTCTCAGAGACAAAAGAGAGGAGGGCTACAAGGAGTGATGAGTGCAGTTAGAGAAATAACCACATTGAAAGCTATCATAATAATGTGAATGAATGAGGGAAGTAGAAAGCCTGTTAAGAGTACAGGCGTTGGGGTGGTGGGAATGTTACAATGGTGAAGGGGGATGTTCTTTACATGACTGAAACCCAACTACCATCATATTTGTAATCAAGGTGTTTAAATAAAGATATTAATTAAAAAAGATTCATTTTGTTATAGCATATGAATGGTGTAAAATTTATTTCCTTTTTAATGTATGTCTTTCATTACCTTCATTAAGGTGTTCTTATATATTTCATTTTTATACAGTGGTGAATAACATTTTAAAATCTTCACTCCTTTTTTGTTTTTTGGGGGTTAGACTTGGTGGTGCTCAGGAGTTACTCCTGACTCTGCATTCAGAAAGTACTCCTGGCAGGCTCAGAGGATCATAGAGGATGCCAGGGACAAACCCAGGTCAGTCATGTGTAAGGCAAATGCCCTAATCTCTGTGCTATTGCTCAATACCTCACTTCAATTTTTTAAAATAGAAATACAACTCATATTTTTGTATTGATTTGTCTTGATGTAATAACATGCCACTTTACTATATTGATTTATAATTTTGAATATTTGATGGAGTCTTTAGGGCTTACTTTATCACCTGAAAATAGTGATAGTTTAAGTTTATTATCAATTTGAATTCCATTAATTTATTTTTCTTGCCTAATTGCTATGATTAGGGCTTCCTATACTATGATAAGTATTTATATTGTGCCTGATCATAAGGGAAAACTTCTAGTTTTTACTGTAATTATAGTATTAGGTGCATGTTTGTGAGTATGGCCTTTATTATGTTAAGTTCCTCTTTATCCCTATTGTGTTGATAGTTTTCTATTATAAAATCATAAACAAATATTGGTGACTGGAGCAATAGTTCAGCAGATAGGACATTAGTTTACCTTGTACAGGACCCCAATCCTGCCAAAAATGATTCCTGAATTTAGAATTAGTGTTAACTTTTGAGCACTGCAGGATGAGGCTCCCAAACAAACAAACAAAATCCAAACAAAAAAATTAAAAGAAAACAGGGAAGAAAGTAATGGCCTTGATACTTCCCAGGCAGTTTCATCATGGCTGATGTCTCTGTGACTTTCCCAAAAAGAGAGGGACAGATTTACCATTTCTGCATGAACTGTAGCAGCCCAAAACCACCCTCGACACCCTATAACAGTAAAGGTCCAGCTCTGAGACTGAAATCATATCGTATGAGCAGCTAAATCGTCTCAGGTGAGATTGGACTACAGAGTTGAAAACTCTAGGGGTTTACTTCTGAAATGGGGTGGAGTCAAGCCCTCCTGAACCCACTCCACCACTGGAGATCCGGCAACCTGCCTTCTCTCTTTTTTCCTGCAGAAAAAAGGCCCTGCTCTGCCACCATGCTCCAGAAGAAAATGGTGGCTGCAGACATTTCCCATGTGGTTTGATTCAGGCTGATACCTCTGTGGCTTTTTCAGAAAAGAGGGAGCCAGATTCTCTTTTCTACGTGAAGTGCAGTAGTACAATGCCACCCCAACACCCTCAGAAAGAAAGGGCCCAACTTTGAGTATTAACCTTATCAAACTTCCAAGCCACTTGCTTCAGATTTACAAATCCTGGATTGAGTGGGTAAAAGTGGTCACACAACTGCTCAACATCTTGTAGTGTCAGCCCAGTAGTATTACAGGAAATATGATGGGAATATCACATAGTAATCTACCCATCTCAGTGAACCTACACCAAACCACAGTCCAGTATATCCTTAGATACTGAATTTTGTAATACCATGAATTGCCTTTGTCTTGTAACAAGCAATATGAAGTAAATTTGTTTGTGCCTGCACGGATGCAAGCTATGTTGGTGGGTGGGTGACTGCTCATACAAGTGATAGTAAACACATAGTTATTGCCAAATCTTTTGCGCTGCAGCATCAGAAGATGCAGTATATGGACTGGTTCGTTTTATGAAATTTCTAATTCTTTGCATAGGAGAAGCAGAAGACAAAGCCAATATAGGTTTATTTTGAAAGGCTTTTTTCTCCAGTTCTAAGTCTAATTCATAATTCAACCAATTTTTAGATCCTTTTACAGAATATATAATCTCAGAAGGCCCATGATTTTTTAATTTAGCCTTTTGAGCCATATGTTCTAATTCAGGTCTATCATCTGTAAGATTACCAATTTGTGTCCATATAGAAGAAGAGATAGCCAGATGAACGTTTTCTGTGGCTTGATGTTCATGAGACTTCAGAATGTCCTGGTCCATCCTGTTCCTTAAAGAATCAGGGACTAAATTTATGTACAACAACTTGAATAAACTATTGTAATTGTTGTATAGTTAATGTAGTTATGAACTTGTACCTTAAAACAGTAGGAAAATTCTCTTTACCTTCTCGTCTTAAACCTGTTGCTGTTCAGGGAGTCCTAGGCACTCTGACGAGGTTCCTGCTTTGTGCACCTAAAAATAAGATGAAAGAGAAAAAGAACAGGAATATAAAAGAGAGAGACAGCTTGCTTTCCTCCGACGGCCCCAAACGTTGAGTGCCAACTATTGTAGACGTCTTGCATCTCAGCAATTCTCGTGGGTCATAGTCCTTTCACAGGAGGAAAACGGGTAACATGAGCGGACGAATATGAAATATAAAATAATGATACCACACGCAGTATGTGGGGTCAACACATTTCTGGCAGGAGTGCGACAAGTTTAATTTTTTAAGCAGGGAAATTTATAGGGGCAACATTAGCCACAGGTGAAGAATAATTGCAATCACAAAGCCTACTACAACAATAACAATACCTAAACAATGGGTGTGACTTAAAAATTCTAAATTACAAGAGAGAAAGTCACAGCTCAAGGTAACTCCCTGCAAGCCACTTAAAATGCAAAATCAGGATTAGGAGAAAATAGGAAATATCTAGAAACTCGGTCTTTCTAGGCTGGATTCTATTGTTATAGAGGTTAAATGAAGGGAGGTACCAAATCCCCAGGAATCAGTTTCCCTATTTCTAAAGGAGGGTCAAAAGTCAAAATCTGTATTCTGATTACGCCCTTGATTACCAGTAACTGCAGCTGCAAAGGACATATTTGAAAAGGAGAGAAAAATTGTCTTTGCTTTTAGGGCTGACCATATCCAGAAAAAGGGGGTTCTCAAATAAACTTTGGTGCTGGAATTTCTGAGCCAAATTATTAGAAAGAGGCCAATATTTTTGCCTGAAATAAACGAGGAGAGATAGTCAGATACTGGCTGAAAATGTAATGCCAGGCGTCTCTTTGGAAATCCCTCAACCATCCACACAGGGGGAAAAGGCGTCCACATTGGGCCTTTTGAGGAACTCCATGGGGGTTAAATTAGTTCTACCCACCAGGAAAATCTGAGGATACATCTGGTGGGCTGAGACCCCTAAAAGCTTAGGCATGGCCTGGCATCATCCAAAGCCATATTTGTACTCATCCATAGTATGTACTCCACTTTCAATTTATCTGAGACCCAGCTTACTCTTAAAATACACATGCTAATATTGGCTTTCAATGGCCACTCAGGTTTGTGCAATTATGACACCATAGCAGCATCTAAATGCAGGCAATTATAGAATTCCTAAAATCAATATAAAAGGCCTGTGCAATTTTGGCCAAAAAAAAGTGCTGCCAGAAGCTCACAACTGCAAATGCCTTTTTGTTTGTTGTCTTTAAGTCAGTGCCTCACTTGATGATAAATAGAAAATGGCCCAATTTTATAGTGACTGTAAAGCTTTCTCAAACTCAGTACTATAGCTGGTGTCAGGTACTATGAAGTTTGAAGCAACTGGTAGCTTCAACCTTAGTACTAGAGGCAGTGTCTGCCACTTGTGACTGAATTACTTGGTAATTCCCAGGCAGTCCTTCTCCTTGATGACACAGGCAGGGGCCAGTACTGAAAACTGGCCAGTTACAGCATCAGCAAGATAAATCCAGGTTCACCCAAATATAGTACCATGGGCACTCACAACTAGAAACTTATGACTACCATCATACACCTTGAACACAGGTGCCTGACACCAACAATGATGTTCATAAAACCTTCCTGGCAGTGTTAAAGACTGACATAAGAAAAAGCACCTTATAAAATGAACCAGGGAAATGCAGCTCAAAAAATCGCCATGCTTCATGGATGAAGATTGCAATCATACAGACACAATCAGTAGTAACCCCTCTCTCAAATGGAGTTCAGAGTGGAAATGTTTTGGATGTTCAATGAGCTCAAAGATACAATAAATGGTTGTAGTTCAACATCATTAGCCATAACCATTGCTCTTCCATTATTTCCTACACTGTATACATCAATGAGAGAGCAAAAAACCTATAAAACCCAATGACTTTAGAATAGTCTCGGTGATATAAAGCATACACATATGAAAATAGTTATAGAAATAGCAAATACTTATAGAAATCATTATAACAAAATAGTAATATAAATAGCTTTGTTAATAGAGTCTTGGGAATATTGTAAGTATGGAACAAATGTTAGCTATTATTATCTTGCAATTCTTCTTAGTGAGTTGGATGAAAAGGGAAAATATCTGAGAGAATATTGAAAGGGTGGTGCCAAGATGACTGAAGCAGCAGATCCTTTGGTAGCATTCTCATGTTTGTGGCAAAATCTATCCATAAACTTGAAGTAGGCACAAAATCTTGCTTGAGATCCCAGTTATCCAAATACAGTGTCCTAGACCATTCTAATTGGTTTCTCACTAGAAGAAAGGTGTCAATGCTGAACTACAAGTTGCAGTTTGGGTGTGAACTTTTAAGTATGGAAATTGTGCTAGGAAGCAAACTCAAGTCAAAAGTGACTTCAAAGAAACTGATGACTGCCCTGGAAAATATGGGATGGAGTAGCAGATGGGTCTTAAACGGAATTCTTTGTAGGACACTGCAATATTACAACTTTATGATTGTATATCAAAATGACAGACAAATTACAGACTGAGCTCTGAATACCCCAAACTCATAGCAGAGGAACTAGAGGTCAAGTGGCACCAGTTGAGTTAAACAATTCAGTGCCTCTTCCTAGTCTACAGCTGACTACTAGCATGGAGACAATGTCTGGCTGCTGTCCCTGTTCAGTAGATATGCTCTATGATGAGATCTTAATTGCCTATGAAACTCAGCCCCCAGGAGGTTAACTAGCTATGCATAGCAAAAGTGTTTTAGTATATTTTCTGTCTTATATTACTACAACCCAGCAGTCAGGGAACTACAAGGCTCAGATGACCTTGAACTCCTCATTGCTACTCAGGCCTTCTTAATATTTGTGCACAGGAGCCACAGGGCATACACAATCTTTAAGTCTAGACTGCCCACCAAGGCTATATTAACTCAGCACACCACTGCCCTTGAACAGGGATAACTTTCTGTTATTGCTACCCAGGTCATTGGAATGTGCCCCATCAATCTGTCCTCCAGCTCACCAATGAACATTTAGCAGCAATTTGAGTGCACTCAAACTTGATGTCATAGGCCTTGCCAAATATGTGTAGCACAGCACCCTAGAGTGTTGCTCAGTTCTTCAAATCCTTGGCAGTATAGCTGCTGTCAAGCACTGGCAAACACAAATTCACCGGCAGCTGCACTAGTCAGCTTGGCCCTACAGATGCACTTGGGAAATCGATTGTGGCCTTTAATTATTAGCCAGACTCTCTGGACTACAACCATTGATATGCACTAGCAACTTATAATGTTGGATCCTAGTCAGATCTTTGTCAAGAAATCATTGCAAGGTAGTCATGGCCACAATACCCTGTGTTCATGCAGGTATAAAAATCTCAGAGTTAGAAACGTTGCAATGTCTAAATGTGAACACCCAATCTGGTTGGATCTTGGATGCTCATCTTTAGTCCTCATGAACCACAAAGTATTTTACAGGAATGATGGAATTCACCTAGACTGAAGGATGAAGAACAAAGCCTGAAAAGGGCCTCAAATACCTCAAAAATTTTCCTAAACTCCCTGATAAATCTTTGACAGCAATAATCCTAATGATTCTCAATAATAATCTCAAATTACCTCAAAGATAATTTAACAAGGACAGAGAATATGAAAGTGTGAGAATAGTACAAGTTATAGTGTTATAGAGTTATAGAAATATAATATAGCTAACATAAAGCAGTTAAAGAATAAAAAGACATATGATACAATTTAAAAACACAAAAAGAGGGGCTAAACAACAGAATGAAAGAAGCAAAATGAAAGAGCTCGAAGATGAGATAGAAAGACAAAATAAAAACAGAAGAAAAATGAAAAATTACTTTAAACAAAAAAGAAACCAAAATACTTGGAAGAAGTATACTTGGAACAAGATACTTGGATACTATGGAACAGCATCAAGCAGAACATTTCCAGACAAAAAGTTATTGGTTAAATAACTAATAGCTCTTCCTAAATCTGAAGAAGGAGATATATACTAGATCAAGTAAGTTGAAAACTTCCAAAACAAAATAAACTCAAACATTTGAATGCCAAGGCACATTGTAATTAAAAGGATAAATGACAACTAAAGAGATGCGATTATATATAATAAACAGACTAATATATGGGAGCTCTCATAAGACTTATAGCATATCTATCAACTAAAATACTATAGGTCAGAAGGGAATCTGGTGTTTTGAATGAAAACGAAGTCAGGTTAAAATCATTTATCCATGAGGCTGGAGTTTGCCTTGCATGCAGACGACCTGGGACAGACCCGGGTTCAATTCCCAGCATCTCATATGGTCCCCTGATCCTGCCAGTAGTGCTTTTTTGAGCACAGAGCGAGGAGTAACCCCTTAGCACTGTGAGTGTGGCCCCAAACCCCCCCCAAAAAAAAAACCCCAAACAAATACACCTAGCCATAGTCTGGAGCATTAGTACAGTGGGTAATTACAGCTGGCCTAGTTTCTAACCCTAGCATCCTATATGGTAGTTTGGGCACCACCAGGAATAATTTCTGAGTATTCCTAGGTGTAGCCCCAAAATGAAAAAAAAATCTAGATTGCTAGGCAATCATTCACCCTTAAATAAATGTGAAATTCATAACCACTACACAGGCACTATGAGGAATTAGACTTCTATAAAAGGCGAAGACACTTCACTTAAAAGCAGTAATATAATTAGGTTTTTTTTATCTTGGTTTTGGACCATGCCCACTTGTGCTCTAGACTTAACTCCTGTCTCTCCTTAAGGGATCACTCCTGGTGGGACTCAGGGGAGCACATGTGCCAGGGATCTAACCTGATTAAGCTGCATGCAAGGCAAGCGCCTTCCTGACTAGCTATACAATCTCTCCAACTTCAAAAGCTATAATATATTTTACAATCATAAAATGGGACTAAAGGATGCATTTAATTGAATGGGGTGTCCTAGAATAATCTTGGAATTTGTTTCCTTTAAATGTAAAATAAGATATAACTTTCGGACTTACCATTTAAACTTCAAGAAAAAATAATTAGAAAAAGAAAAGAAAAAGGAAGAATTATAATAGGCAAATGATCGCTATTTAAGAGGCAGATATGAAAGTAAGGGGTAGAAAATAAGAGAAGGCAAAATGAGGGAGGCAGAGACAAACTTCAAAATACCTCAATTCCTTATAGAAACTCAGCAATGTATTTCTTATAGAAGTAAGAAATTTCTAGTAAACATCAGTTCTCTGAACTCACCTGGAAAAAGGGATAGAGTGACCAAAAGAATTGGGAAAGAAAATTCATTATTCTGATGCTTACAAATAATCCATTTGAAAGTCAATAATAAAGGCTCAAAGTAAAAAGTTGGAGAAATCGTGTAGGTAAATGACATAAAATAGGCAAGGATAACCATACTTCTTATAATAGAAAAAATATTTTTAAAACCAAATATGACAATAAGAGAGAGGTATGGATAAAATAAAACAATTATAGGATCAATGTAGGAAGAGGATTAAAAAATATATATATCAAATTAAAGAGCATTAAAATTTATAAAAACAACTACTAAGTGACCAGCAGAGCAATAGCAGCAACGACACAACAGTAGTAAGAAACTTCTAAATCCTATTCTCATTGGCCTGGGCAATAGTTCAGTGGGTTGGGTACTTGTCTTGTGTGTAGCTGACCTGGGTTGGACCCCAGGAACCCCATATAACCTGGGTTGGACCCCAGGAATCTGAGTCCCACTAGGAATGAACCTTGAGCTCAGAGACAGGAATAAGCCCTGAGCACTGCTAGGCAAGATATAAGCAAATAAATAAATTATGCCAATATTTTACAGATTAATCAAAAAGTAAACTAGTAAATAAAGTCTTACTTGAGAAACTGGGAAAATAGGCAATAATGATGTTCTACAATTCATAAACAGTGAGTAGAAAATATACTGTGACACACTTGAAAATTACTCCAGGATATGCTGGAAGAGAAACAAGACTGATTAAATTGACGAAGATTGAAATAATAAAAAATGCTTATAGAAAACAATGCTATAATTATAACTAGAGTGAATTAGAAACAGAAATTATCGAAGATTAATACATTTGAACATTAAACAACATGCTATTTAATAACTGTTGAATCAAAGAGAAAATCACAGAAGAAATCTTAAAATTCCTGAAATGTGAGTTACTCTAATCTAAAGGAAATAACAAAAGCAATACTGAGAAAAGTTCACAATAATAAAATATAACATTAGGGGAAAAGGCTAAACCAATTTTTTTCACATCTTAAGAAATCATGAAAAAAATAAGAGCTGGCCATGGGCCCCCTGGGCTGACCACTTAGTCCTGGGGATTGAGTTCCCCCACGCCGCATGGATCTTCAGGGCCACGCCTGGTCAATCAGTCCCTGGGGGAAAGGTGGGGTAGAGAAATTCCTCCCCTATGCACCCACAAACTACAGGGGCAGGGGCTGCACCCAGAAGACTACACATGCCAGTTCTTCTGTTTGTCTTCAGCTGGTATGTTGGGGGCTCTGGGTAGGACAGCTAGCCATAGGCCCCCTGGGCTGACCACTTAGTCCAGGGGACTGAGATCCCCCACCCAGACTGGACCCCATTCAGGAGTTCTCTTCTTATTAGTACTCATTTTCAAAAGTGTGTGGGCACATTTGCGACCGTGCGACATATATACTTTTTTACAACACCCAAAAATGTTCTTAATTCTCGACTGTTTCTAGGAAAAAAATGGAATGCCCTAGATTTGGAGGATAATATTCAAATAGGTCTCTAAAATCAGTGTATATGTAGATGTGACTTCCTATACAGTGGTCCTCTCTGACTGCCATGCCTAATTCATAAACAATTCATCTATACAATGTATATAGCCCCTCTGATATATTTCCCCTCCTCCACACCAGAGCCTCTTTTACTCCCTCATCTCCCAATCGGGATTCGTTATCTTCCCCTTAATTAACCCTCTTTACCCTCAGTTCTTTAATTTGTTAGGCACCAAGACCGACCTCCTGCCCCAACAGATTCTGCCCTTTCGCACACCCCTACAAAGCTCATATTACTCCTTAATTCTCTCACCCCCATCTATCAGTACTTCATATTTACCCTTTTTAACTTCAGTACTACACAGTTCTAATCACAGACCAAAGTCGTGCATTGGATTTAACAACCCCCAACAATTTCAAAAGACATAAAATGGACACATAAGTCTTTTGAATATTTTATGTTTATTTTCTTTAACAGTTATAACTCTTTCTAAATATTCTTTTACAGTGACGATTCTACCCACTTTTTATCTTGTCTTCTCTTTTGAGCTGTTCAATAAGGAATTTTGGTGGAAGAGTCCCTCAGTTTAATGCTTATGATTGAACTATGTCATGGGGATTGTTGGACTTGTTCTTATGGCCCCCATATGCACCGATAACACCACGTGGCATTGTTCCTTGTTAGCATAGGCACATTAAAATGGGAAAATACTATACATACAAGTAAGTTCTTATCTAATAGAGATTGAATACACAAATCTCATAGTGCAATGGGGCCTTACACCCTGCATATTGATATAATGACCTGGCACAGGCCTCAGAAGAATGGGCATCCTCCATTCACCCCTGAACCAGGGAAGCTATCTACGAAACATCTAAGGTTTTTATAACAGCACCTGGAAGCAATCCTCTACCAAGTAAGATCCTACCCTGGCTCTGATATCGAACTGCTCAAAAGAGACTTCCCTTAACACTAAGAAGACTTGACAACAACAACGACCTGCTTACAGGACAGGGTTCTCTGCATTGCCCTTTAATTGTGAGGTGAAACAAGAGGATGCTCCGCACCATCCTGACTGCAATATAGGATATGCAGATTCCAGGATCTTTAATACAAAAACATGATACCAACAACAGAGACTGTGTGAAAAATAAAAGTGTATTGGCACTACAGATAATGACCTGGATTGGACAAACTAGTTTGCCTGAAGCCTAGAGTTGGTCTTATGCTAGGAAACTTCAGGAGTAGGGTCTCCTTGTATGTAGGCCAAGGCTTTTCCTTTCCATGCCCCTTATATTTTGGTGGACCTATGCAAACAATAATTGCCACTCTAACACCGTTTTTACTGTGCTCCTTTGACTCTAATCCTTAAGAAAAACAACCCACTTAAACTTTTGAGGTTAACTTAAACTAATATGCATGTGCATGGAAATGTAAAAAAGTACTTTGCCTTCAATGTATAAGGAGTTATATAAGTCTTATGACTTTAGATTGCTTTGTGTGCTGCTATGAAATATTATGCACTACAATCTGGGGACTTGAGGGACAAAGTAACTGTACATGGCTTCTGTTTTATTTTTCTTAATGTTCTTTGGCTAAAAGTTCAAAGTTAAGATATCAGCAATGGGACTACTGAGAATTCTGTTTATGGGTGATTGTCTTTCAACTGTAACTTTACCTTGTCCTTTTTCTATGCATCTTTGTTCTCATAATTAAAAATAAAAATTAATAAAAATAAAAAAATAAGAGCTGGAAAGATAATACAAAAGGTAAGACACATTCTGTGGATATAGACAACGCTGGTTTTATCCTTGAGCCACAAAGTCACTTAAACACCATTAGGACCAGCCCACACACTCTATATATAGGGTGCAGCCCAGAATGTCCTGACCTAATTCAAAGCAACTGAAAAATTGCTGGGAGGGGCCTCCAATTTTCCCAAACACCAGTTGTTAAGCTTCCCTTACGAAAAATAATGAGTGAAGTTTAGTCAGTATAAGGAAAGAAATAATGTAAGAGTGGAAATAACTAAACTGAAATGGAAAAGACCAATAATCAAACAGAAATGATTCTTGGGGAAAAACCCCACAAATTCATCAAACATTTGTTAGACAAATAGGTAGAGAGACATTAATAAAAAGTTCATAAATTACCTAAAGTAGTACTGTGAACGATTTGTAATTCACTTTGGTCATAATAAAAATTATTTTTAAAAAGTTCATAAATGAGAGACCAGAGAGAAAGAGTACAGTCAGTGGGTAAGGTGCTTGCCTTGCATGGGGTAGACCCAGCTTTAATCCTCAGCACCCTATATCGTCCCCCTATCGCCACCAGTAAAGGGTTTCTGAACACAGACGCAAAAGTAAACCCTTGAGCATTGCTGGGTTTTGTCCTTAAATAAAGATGTCTTTATGCAGACATTCTTAACAGTATCTCAGAGACAAGAGAGATGAGGGCTGGTAGGTGCAGCTCATGACATGAAGCTCATCACATAGAGTGATGAGTGCAGTTGGAGAGATGACTACACTGAAAACTATCATAGCAATGTGAATGAATGAGGGAAATAGAAAGCCTGTCTCGAGTACAGGTGTAGGGGGGTGGGGAGGAGGGAGATCTGGGAAATTGGTGGTGGGAATGTTGCACTGGTGAAGGGGGGTGTTCTTTACATGACTGTAATCATACAACTATAATCATGTTTGTAATCACGGTGTTTAAATAAAGATAATTATAAAAAAGATGTCTTTATGCAACAAAAATGGAAAACCTGGAAGAAGTAGAAAAGGGTTTTACTTTTTGGGTTGGAAGGGTTATGTCTCTCAGCTGTGCTCGAGGATATTCTTGGCAGTGCTTAGGGGACCATATGGCATGAGCGATAAAATCTGAGCCTCCTGCATGAAACATGAGTTCCAACCCTTTGCTATTTCCCCAACCCACAAAATAGATCAGTTTTAGAATAAAACTTTTCAAAATTGAGTCATAAGGAAATAGAAACCTGAGCAGAGTAATTAATAGCAAGAAAATTAATCAAGTTATTAATGAAGCACACCCAAAACAAATATCTTGTACAAACGGGTTTACTAGTTAATAATATAAAAATCTTATGAAAACCTACAATTTGTCCTCAAGCTCTTTTGGGGGAATTCTAAGACAGGGATTTTTTTACAAGAGTTTCTAAAAGGTCAACAGTTTCCTAATATCAAAAGCTGACAGCGCTATCACAATAAAAGAAAGTTGTAAGCCAATATTCCTGATAAACATTCATGCAAAGATTCTTAACAAAATATTGCCAACCAAACACAATAATACATTAAAGGGATTTAATCCAGGAATGTAAAGATGGTTCAACATATGCAAATCAATTAATGTGCTACACAAAGTGAGTATATAAAAACAATAAAAACCATATGCTCATATGAATAGATTCGAAGAAATCTTACAAAATTCACCATCTGTTATTGATGTGCTCAATAAAATGGAGATAAAAGGACTTTCCTTCAACATTAAAGAGTCATATACAATAAACATACAGATAACATCATGTTTAGTGAAAAACAACAAAAGTTTTCCCTCAAGATCGGACAAAATACTAGGATTCTCACCACTATTAGTTGACAAGGAATTGGAAGTGGGCTACAGCAATTAGTTAAGAGAAGTATTCAAACTGGAAATAATGTTAAGCTTTTAATATTTGCAGATGCCATGACAATATACACAGAACATTCTAAATACTTCACAAAATTATTGGAAACAGTTCAATACAGTAAACTTGTAGGCTACAAAATCAATATATAAAAGATCTGTTGAATTTCTAGATGCAACAAAATCAGAAAAGTGTCACAGAAATCCATTACAGCTACATGGAAAAAACCTTGTAATTAAAAAAATCAACTTAACAAAGGAGATGACAGACATATACGTTAAAATGTATAAATCACTATTAAAAGAAATAGAACACACTGGAAATGAAAGTACTCCGTATTCCAAATATACCTCATGCATAAATTGGAAGACTATTGGCAAATGACTATTGTACACAAAGCATTATACAGATTCATTGCAAATCCTATCCAAATTTCAATGGTATTTTTCAGTGAGAAAGAACAAATTCTACTTCAATTTGTACAAAACTCTCTGAAAACTTAAACCAGTCCTGAAGGAAAAGATTGGAAGCATTGGATCCCCCAAATCTAAACTGTACTATAAAATTGTAGGAACTAAATGCTATGGGATTGTAATAACAGGAGACAGCAAACCAATGGAATAGAATGGAGAGTGCAGAAGTAAGTCTTAAATATAGGAATAGAAAAGTAATGATAAAGGAATAAAGAGCATAAAATGGAGAAAGGAAAATGTCTTCAAATAATAAAATTGGAAAAACTTGTTAACCATGTACAAAACCATAAAAATGGACCACCATCTCATGCAAAAATCAAGGTTTTATGATCACATCATACAGAAAAATGAACTGAAATTAATTAAAGGCCAATTTTATACCCGAATTAATAAGAAGAACAAAAGGTAAAACATTCAAAAATATTAGTTTTATGGCATCTTAGATGATTTAAGTCCTTTGTAAGGTAAACTAAAGCAAAATTAAACAGTAGGCTTACATCAAACTAAAAAGCTTCTTTAGTGGAAAGAAACTGTCCTTAATATTTAAAAAAAACATTGAATATAAAGATACCTCTGACAAGGGGCTTAAATCCAAGATATACAGTGCAGTCAGAAAATGCAACAACTAATAGAAAAATAGCATCATGCAAACAAATAGAGAAAAAGCTGAACAGACATGCCTGCAAAGATATACAGTTGATCAACAGTCACAGGAAAATTATTATCATCATCCCTCCATTCCTGTTCCCAGCATGCATCCCACATCCCCCTTCTTTAACCCCTGGGCTGCTTTAACCCCTCTGTGTCTAGCTTGTTGTAGATTGAGTATTGATTCTATTGTCATTGGCTTTGGATTTGGTGTTTAAGTCTGATCATTTTTATAAGAAGTTATTATTTTAATATCTTTATTTAAGCACCAGGGTTACAAACATGCTTATAGTTGGGTTTCAGTCATAAAAATAAACTATTGTTTTAAAAAATCATGATAAAAGTACTTTAAGGCATAAGCGATTTGATGGCAATAAATTGTAATTTTACTAAGCATGTGAATTATTACTTTAATTTGGTGATCTGGTTGGTACATTAGTGTTCTTTTATCAAAGCAGAAAAATCCATAAAGTCCAATTTCTTGTTCAAAATAAAGAAATCAAAAGACAACTGATGTAGAGAAAAAGGAACCTTCACTTACTATTATTGGTGGGGATGCAAACAGCTTCACTGGAAAACTAAAAACATGTCTCTAAAATTTAAAGTTAGAGCTAACAGATGATCCAGGAAGTTCACTCTTTGTTATCTATCTCAATAACATAAACTACTAATTGAAAAAAAAGTTATGTATTACTACAACAATAAGTCAACGAACCAAAGTACATGCTATGCATACATGCTTGTTTCATGGCACCACCGGTTCCCCAAGCACCAGTGGAAGTGGCCTATAATCTATGTGACAGAAGTAGACCCTGACCACCAAGTGGTTGTGGTCCCCAAAACAAATAAAAATATGTATATGCATGCCAATATACATTACAGAACTATTGGCAATAACCAATTTGGAAACAATCTGATCACCCAATAATATATGCGGGAATAATGAAGTTTGTGCTATACAATGAAATACTACTCAGCAATGAAAGAAGATAAAATCTTGTATTTTGCTAAAACATGAATGAAAGTGGGGGGTATCATGTTAAGTTTGAAGAACAAAGACAAACATTGGCTCTTTTTCATGGCCTTTTATAAAGAAAGCAAAGGAATAAACAATGCTAATTAAAAATAAATCCTTGGGGCCGGAGAGATAGCATGGAGGTAAGACCTTTCGTGCAGAAGGTCATTGGTTCGAATCCCGGCGTCCCATATGGTCCCCCGTGCATGCCAGGAGCAATTTCTGAGCACGGAGCCAGGAAAAACCCCTGAGCACTGCCGGGTGTGACCCAAAAAAACACAAATAAATAAATAAATAAATAAATAAATAAATAAATAAATAAATCCTTGTTAACAAAGATGACCTAAGTGAGGACAATAGGGAAAAGATCTTATGAATGGTGTTTGAAATAGATTGGTGCAATGGTGCTGGATTTAACCTTAAGACAAAAATATATATACGCTGTAGAGCAATACAAATGTTAAGAAGACGAAACTGATGGTATCAACAAATGTCTAAGTGGAGTGTACCTTAAGTATCTAACTTATGCCATCAACATCTTACATTATAATCCTTCAGTCAATGTAGCAGACTAGATCTAGTTTGACGGGCGATCTAGAAAGTTATTTCCAAATATTCTATTTGGTCGTGGATCTTTATATTCTTTTCAGATTTTTTTTGGTATGGTGGGGTGCATAGCTATTTGTACTCATATCAGTGTTCTGAAGACATATCAGTGTTGGGGAATGAACCCAGATCTCCTGTACATAATAAAGCATGCACTCCCTCAATGTCTTGGGCATTTAACTCTCTGCCCCCCCCTATTCTTTTGCCATTTTGTTTCATTACTAAGGTAGAAATGACATCTCAAATTTGTTAGACTTTGGGCTATGTCTAAGATCTTTTTAAAAATGTAATTCTACCTAAGATGGTGGTAATGTATATATAATGAATATCTTCCATTTGACAGACACTATTTAATATATAATCTCTTTTAACCTCACAAGAAATCTTTCAGAGGAAGGTATTTTTTAAATCAATTTTCAAGTGAGTAAATGAAGAGTGGCACTTCAGTATCTTGTCCAAAATCAATTCTTATTATATTACAACCCTTTCTTTTAGCTATAGTGCTTTTCTCCTGCTTTCCGAGATATTTGCATATTTACTGTTAATTTACTTCCATCAGAAGAAAATGTGAACCGCAGGCTGTGTGAGTGCTAGAGGATGATAATGCATATGCTTGCTATGCCAAAGTTATTCAAGCTCATATATAGACAAGCTGATTGTAAGTTCCTTGTTGGTTCAGGGTCAGATTCTGAGCTTGGTGAATTCAGAAATTCAGTTTATTTTGGGCGCTCAAAATGACAGAGTCCAAAGACACTGCCGCATGCTAACTATATTTGCAAAGGATTGCCATAGTAACCAGGGAGTCACGTATTAATTTGCAGCTGAATCTAGTATGATCGTGTATATTTGTCATTTTCTTAGGGCATTTCTGATGGATGGTCATAGCACTCAGAGAAACAAATTTAAATGACAAATCTGCTTGGAGAACACAAGAATTTGAACATAAAGGGGTTGTTCTTGAGATGTATTGTTTTCTTTTTAAAATAAATATAGCTAGGTGACTAATTCTTTTCTCTCAGTAATTCATACAAAGGGCCTAACTCAATTTTATCTGGAAACTAATGAATTTCATATTGTCATTTCTACTCCCTCTTAGTCCTAGTTTTTAATTCTCATTCCCCTTAAAATTCTTTTTACCTTTACATGTCATACCAGAGATTTTCACTACACTTCCAAATATCATTTGAATATTCAATGACAATTGTCATATTCCAATAATTCTCACTTTTTGACTACTTTAAGGAAGACTCAGTATTTCTCACAAAATTTCAGTGGTATAAGTAGCCAAAAAAACTGGCAATCAGGACAATTGAGAGATCCAGGCCTCTGCCCTGCCAAAGCCACACTTGCTCCATCTACCCTCCATAATCACTAATTGCCTATGGCCCTGCCTCGCCACTCCTTTACAGTTCTCCGTGGGAAACCAATCGTACCAAACTTCAGGTATGCCAATATTTGGGCTGATATCACCAGCACTGTTTTGGAGTGAGTGTGGGCACCCTCCCCCATATTTTTCTTCTTCCCAGAAACATGGCAGCTGTAATCATGTGCACAAATGTAGTCACCATGTTTGCACTGGGTCAGCTCTATAGACTTGCCCTTTTCTCAAAAGAGATGTAAACCAAACCAGGAAAATCATGGATACACAAGCCACACAGGAAACCAGGCAATCTTCGGAGGAGAGGATGGGTCAAGCCCCTACCCTGATAAAGCTACGCCTGCTGCACCTATCACCCACAATTGCTGCTTTGCCTCTGCCCCTCTTTCATCACTCCTCTACAATTCTATGTGAAGATAATTATCAGTACTAATCTGACCAAACTTCAGGTATGTTGGTATTTGGGCTGTATAACCAGGGCTTTTTTGGAGTGAATGTGGATACCCTCCTCCCCACATTGTCCTACTTTCAGGAGGGCAGCTGAGTACTCATTCCAAAGCTGTAGTACCAGTAATAGTGCTTTGATTTACTGGATAACTTGATCTCTTTGATGATGCTCTTATCTCTATAGGA